>NW_027437179.1:16134132-17372465 GCF_033239565.1 Halichoeres trimaculatus | reverse complement strand
AATCAAATCTGTTGCCCAGGTCTAGATTTTAAATTGTTATGAGTGTACTAAATTGAAACCTTGGCTTTTAATTTCAGGATTTTTAGAGGTGGCCATCACTTTGAGCATCATGTTGTTTCAAATGAAGTGTGTGTTGTCTAAATAAAGCCTTCAACATTGTCAGTGTCTGAAACATTAAATTGAGATTTTGTGTCTTTTTTTAATTTGCTTTAAACTACCAGAATAAGCCTAGCTTGCTCTTTTACCTTACAATGAGGAACAATTAAAAAACGTTTAAAAGTACAGCTCCTAGGAGTTTCTGTATTACTAGTTCTGTGTTTATCATACTTTGTCTCATCTGATTCCAAAACACCTTTTAATGTTAAAGGGTCACTAGATATTCACTTCTTTCGTTTCTTTTCCCCTCTCCCGATGAGCATTCTTGCTAGCTTGAATTTGTGGCTTATGTTTTCTTATTTTATGTTTTTGAACTTTTTTGTACTGTAAAGTTTCAACGATAAAAATGCAGTAATTTCAAGTCCAGCCTTTCTGCAGAAAAAGAAACTTAAATTCAACAGAAAGTAGATTTCATCAAGTCCTACTTTTCATCAATGTCATCTTATGAACAGAAATGCTTTTGAAATTCATAATTCATAAGAAAAAAAACAAGAATTTATGGTCATGTTACTCCACAGTAATCTTTAGTTCCCATGTAGTCTCGTGGTTTGTTTGAAACTCCTTGCAATGGATGGACTTCTGGTCTTTCCCAAAACCAGTAGCAATGGCTATTGGCCATGTTTCCACCAAGCAGACCGGTTCGGTTCGTCTAGGTTCGTCTCTGTACGGCGCGCATTTTGTGGCGTTTCCACTGACTTATCCCGGGACAGATCCCCAAAAACCAAGACGAGCCAGCCTATAGGTATGGGTGCCAGACTGAACCAATCGGCTCTCGGAAGGTGGAGCAACACACTGCAGACCGTCGATTGCTCAAAAGAATCGTCACTTACCCCGACAGCGGCTGCATTTCTCCAGGCGGCACACAGACTTCTCTGAAACAAAGCTTGATTACACTTTGTATCAAAGAGCTAGATGCCAATCACAGTGAGGATGAAATGCTGCATGTCTCCCATCTGTGCTCATTGTTTACTGTGCTGCGTTTTTCTTCTTTGTTGGATTTATTAGCGGGGTAAAATGTATTGGGCTGCTATGGCGTCGCGCTATTGTTTCACAGCTGCGGTCTTCGTTATCCGGCTTACACGCCGCCTACCTCGAGAGGGCACAGTTTTGCTGTGGAAACGCAAACGGGATCAGGCTTAACTGTACTAAACCGTGCCAAACTGTACTGAACCGACCCGGACTACTTGGTGGAGTTATGTATTTGCTACCAGAATCTTTTCTGTTTTTGAAATGTCATCACAAGGGAACCTACAAGAAAGACTACTGCTGATTGTAATATTACCAACAACCTACTAATAAAAAGTTACATCTGAAATAAAAATCTACTTTGGAAAGAAAATGTATGTTTCAAGTCTAAATGAAGTATGCTACAATCTCTAATGCTCTCGGATACTGAATTTTTACGGTACTGAATTTTTTATAAAACAAAATTAGCTGTGCCAACCGCATTAACCGTAAAGATATATTAGCAAACAGATTTGTGTTTCCTTAAAGGATTTCTTCCTACCTTTGGCCCTTCTTGTGGAATGTGAAGTCTATGAAGAACATGTTGGGAAAAAGCCCTGAACATCCCTTCACTGGAGCAGTCTGAGATCTGCAAACAAGACAGCACAGAAAAAGAAAACTTTCGCCAACATATACAATTTATTTATATTCATTTGATTCAAAGACCACAGAGAATAAAAATCTTTTGGGGTTCTGCAGTCAAGGATGAGCAGTATGTGTTTTTAGGAAATCTCCCGTTCTAGATGGACTGAATGCTTTTTGGATCTGAATACTTTTTTGTTCTGCACTGAGTCGTGATGAAAGACAGGTAACACTGGGAATCTGACAATTGAAAACATATTTTTAATGTCTACGGAATGAATATCTTTCAAGCCTATGCATTTCTGAGCTCTGAGAATGCTGCACTGTTTCTGTAAATGTGAGTACATGAATATAAACATGACATGCACTGCAGGGGCAATCAACAGCATCAGCTTGAGGCTGACCTATCAATATTTCACACCTCAAGGCTAGAAGCAGAACATCCCCTATTTACATGATATCATATTTATAGAGATCTCCTTGGAATTATCATTTAAATAACACAAGCACTTGCTGAGATCTGAATGCATCACATAAATATTTGACCTGTACTGCATGTTCATGACAAAAACGAATATCATGGTCTTTTTGGATCGTGGGCTACAAACAAAAGACAGTACTATGTATATGAGAAACTGTAATTTGTTGCATTCAATACATCTATGTATAATGTGCAGTTCTTACACTCATCAACAGAAAGTTACTTACGAGGGGGGTGTTATAAAAGAGGCCATATCGCATTCTTGGGAGAAGGGAAAAGAAGACGTCTTTGAAACACACCTACGGAGATGAATGAAGCACACAGGTTGCTACATTGTATCAGTCATTTGTATACATGCATGCATGCATAAATAGTAAAAATAAATTAAATAAAAAAATTAATTTATTGTTGTGAATGAACATTTCAGAACAGATAGTTAACCATAACCAGCCAGAGCTGACTTTAAACCTACTCTTTTTGAGTCATAGGTCTTCAGGTGGATGATGTCATACTCGGAGAAGGCCCTCCATGTGTCACTGAACAGGTCTCCATAATTATAAAAGCTCTGGGGAAGACATGAAAAAAGGGGTGATCATTGTGTGTTTAATTTGTATTGTCCTGAATGAAACACAAACCAAGAGAAATAAAACCAGCATGTAATGTTATCCATAGCAGTCTCTGTTTTGAACTCCACTGATTGTTTCTCTGAATTTGTGGTTTTATACATGATCTATCATCACACTATTATCTGACAGACTTCCGGGGTTTGCACTGCAGATTGCACTGTATGCTGAAAGGTCACTGCTTTTCTTCTCCTTGGCGGTTTTCTCTCCCTCCCATTTGTCTTCCTCTATTTTCCTTTTCCTCTATAACTCTGTACAGAGTGGAGGGAACAATGGGCCGGATAGGGCTGTCTGTAAGGCACTCTGTTTTTCAACCGGTGTTTCCCCTTGATCTCTAAACCAAAAACATAATTTGAAAGACTTTGTAAAGTGAAAGCGTGACAGCTGCACAGAACTTTTGAACTACTGCTTGGCTTCCTGGACAGGTTGTCGTGTTTTCAACACAACTGAAACACTTTTTTCACTTCGCATCGTTACTTTCAGAGAAAGAGGTCAAAAGATGAGTTTCTCCAATTGACAAAATATCCAGGAACAGGGTCATATTCATCAGTATTTAAAGTTCAGGAACAGAACCAATGCACATCTCTTTTCTCATTCAAAGTATGATGCTCCTTTGATCAAAACCTTACATCACAAAGTGTTTCATTAAAAAATTATTTAATTTCAAGGTTGATGGATGAGACTGTCTTGAATTCCATTGGAAAACACTCTGTGTGTTGTTTGAATTAAACAAATGGATCAAAGTATTATTTGTTCTGTAATCATTTAAAACAAGTGATAGTATGAGAAATGAAAATTTTCAACTGCAAAAACACATTCAAAAAAACCAATCCCACATTGTATTGAACTGTAGTAAAGACATAAGATACCCACTGTGTCCCACATAACAATGTTGATGTCTGTGCTGAAGGAGTTGTTAATGTGCTGGGAGATGTAGAGGTTGACAAAGTCACAGAAATGGTGATACATGTTCACTCCTGGAAAGAAAAATAAACATTCTTTTTGTCAACAGGTAAAAACTGATGATGAAAACAGTGAGCATCAGTAGGTCAGCCTGATACCTAAGAGTTAAGCCCTGGGCATAAAAATAAAATACTGAAAGTTTAAATCTGGCAGAGTCCCTACAATTAATGGAATAATACTTTGAAATGTGCCACAAAACAATTATAATTTATATTTAACCCATGAAATACTCAAAAAAAGGTTTTTGTTAACTTTTTGCATGGCTAAAAGCTGAATATTTCACTTCTTACCAGCATCTAGTTTCATGAAAACAGTGGGTTTATCAATAATGATGTCACACTGTCCATCCTCTATGGGCTGAACCTGCAGCTCTGTGTACGTCTGCAGCTCGGCAAACCTGCAAAAACAGTGCACCAGTACTGTTGAGCAAATAGAGGTATTAAAATTCTTCCCTTCATTACTAGTCATGTATTAGTCACTGCAGTCAGCCTGACCCTCTGTCTGCAAAGCAGAGAAATAAGCTACAAATCTAGTCCAACAACTGCTCTTGTCTTAAATCTAGCTCATCTGAAGACAGACTGGTGGTCTATTATACTACTAGCACAATACAAAGCACGAGTCTTTAGCAAGCTCACTTAGAAAAAGCTCATTCTATGCTTTCAGACAACAGTTCACTTCAGGAGGGGTTGGATCATCGTGTCACCTTTATATTAGGGGTGATGTGTTTCCTCAGGTCAAACCTGTCTATGTGCTTCAATAAATCCATTCGACTTCAATTAAAGCAGTTTTAAAAGTGGTCAAACTGAATCATTTTAAAAGGTGTCCATTGATCAGGGCTCAGTGTAGGTTTTCAAAGAGGTAGCAGAGTTGCAAGTAAATGCAAAGAAAAGGTTAAATTTAAGCTAAAGCAATAACTTTCCATCTACAGTACCAAAACAAAGTACAACAGAGTCTGATGATCACGAAAGAGTAATGTATTCATGTCTGATACAAAAAAGTGATACACTTAAAAATGATCAGCATCACCTCGACATTTTGCATTCTTGACATCCTCTATTTTTGCTCATGGGCACTACTCTCTTATAACAGGAGGAAAACATTCGAGCCAGCCAGGAGTCGAACCTAGAATCTTCTGATCCGTAGTCAGACGCGTTATCCATTGCGCCACTGGCCCCTTAAAAAAGCACTTGGTTTCAACAAAAGGAATGCATGCAGTGCCTGAAACTCCACCCACACATTCCTCTCTGCCCCTGCCCCCGTTTTGAGACTGCTCTGAGAGGAAGAGGAAGTTGCATGTGTGAAATACTTAAATGACTCATTTAAAGCGGTGAAATATCTACGCTGTGGTCTAGAATTTTGAAACTCCTTCAGACCATTAAGGTGGGTGACTTTGTTAGCTCACACAAACATTTAGATGGAAGGAAGCTTTCTTTGATTCACTCAGTCACAAAAGCTTGGCTTCTTCTCTCCTGCTGGCAGCTTGTTGCTCCTGTGGATCACTTTGCAGGCCTTTCTCTCTGAATCAATCCTCTGCAGAGCTCTGAATCTGCCAAATTCTCCCTGCTGTTCTCTATCACAGGGGAGAATTGATTGAACATGTGACACAATAATGTCAGCAACGATAATAAGCTGTTACCACTTTGTTTTTGCTCAAAGAGAATCCAAATGTATTAAGGTTAAGCAGAGTTAATGAGCTTTCTGTCATACAGGACTCATTTTTTGATGACTGTTTGATTGGTGAGGAGGAAAATCGCCACCTAGTGACCGTTTGTGGTGCCTGAGTGAAGGAAAGCACAGTCTGCCAGTTGTCAGCAGGAATAATCCACTTCAATTACCCATGATGCATCCCTGGTGGTCTAGTGGTTAGGATTCGGCGCTCTCACCGCCGCGGCCCGGGTTCGATTCCCGGTCAGGGAACTCCTATTTTGACACCCCTGTCCCTGGGAACTTTCAAAAAAAATGCCAGAGCCTGATTAAGACAGACATGCTTTGAGGCTACAGCATTTACGGCTTGACACTTGTCCCCACTAGCCATAGAAATGAATACAACCAAAGTTGTTCAAGCTTCCCTTGGTGGGCTTCCCAGGGTATCAGGCAGGCCAGCTCTGTGTCCTCTGTGTACATTTTTTCTTGAAAAACTGGTTAGGTCTCAGCAGTCTGGGTTTGATTCCAGGTCAGGGAACTTGCCACAAGCCCTTTTTCTTAACTTTTAATTAAAATTTGCTCGCGTTCCCAGCAGCTCCAAAATATTTGACTTGTTGGCACAAGTTTATTAGGAGTGTGTAAATACATGTCTTGACTCACCATGATTGTAAGGGGCTCTTGTGCTCTCCCTCTGCTGCAAGAGCTCGCTTGTTCAGTCTGCAGTGACCACCAATCTCTCCCTTCTGAATGAAGTCCTCTTTGTATCTGTGACAGTTTAGATTTGAAGACACTTTGATCGTTTTCTTTGTTATTCCTTTACTCGTGTTCATGATGCTTTCGAAGACACTGACCTCTCATGACCTCTGCGTGGCTTACGCAAGTCCAGGTAAAGGTTAGAAGCTTGACAGAAGCGAGTGTGGCTGCTGCATTTTAATGACGAGTCCCCCTGGAAAACATTCAGAGAAGAACTGTTAAATATTTAAAAATGATGTTATAAAAGAAGGAGCCTTTGACATTGTGAACACTGTCTTCACACTTTTCTGTCCACACTGCTGTAAATAATGTCCCAGCCTATTGTTTGTGTACTCCTTTATGGACACTCTGTCTGTTTTAACCTGTTGTTTCTTCCTGTTGACGCAGCAGGCCCGTGGGAACTAAGGAAATGAAAGGACTTACTGGCTTGCTGGCCTTGCACAGCGTTTTGAGCTCAGAGAGGCGCTCCTTCACGTAGCCAAAATCAGCCTGCTTCCAGAAAAGCTCCTGGGCTGCCTTCAGTGAACGCGCCCTGACAGATCAGAGATTTATACAGATCAGCTTAGCCAAAGCAATGCTGGGTCATCAATGATGCATGGTATAAGTGAGCACACTTTAGATAAATAATAGATGCTTCACTTCTGTAAATCCAATACCCATGAATAAAAGATTAATATTATTTGTCAAACTTGTGATTATTTAACACCTGATGTATGAGTGATTTTATAATTGGGTGTACATTTCAGGTATACAAACAAGTGAAAAAAATGAGCTTTTTTGTTTCTTATTCTACCTGATTGCAAATGATACGCCTGGAAGGTACTAAATTCATTAGTTGGCAAGCTTAAGCTGTACTGAATTCTTAAATATTTAGGAATTAAAAAAAAAATTGGAGCATAATTTTGTCAACCGTGACTATTTTTCCAACATAAATCTATATTTTACTGTGTAGAGTTATTCAACATTTCTATGAAAGACTACACTCCCTAGACATGTCTCCTCATCATTTATGTCACAGTTTAGCCCAAATTTAAAAGAATCATGGCGCAAAAACCACACGTAACACAGTTGGCAGGATAAACCTGTCTCTACAAATTAATTTTGTGATGGGTAACACGGTTGACATTTTCTCCAGACCTTGAACATGGCACCACCTGACCTCCATCACCTCATATTTCTGTGCATTTTCTTCACAGTTTGGTCTTTTTTAAATTTGACAAAAGCGCACCATGTACAGGAAATCATTCTGATCAAATATTGATAAGGAAGAGTTGAAAAATGCCACACTTTCTTCATGGTTCCCACCAAAAGGGATGTGACTACAATTGGTGTAAGTCATGTGACTTTGGAGCAATCCATTGCTGATTTGTTGATCCTTTTTCAACGGGTAACACTGTTGATGCAGATTTCTTGAATACACAAAGTGAATTATTTTATCCATATAAATTATTCAAGTAGTTTTTGTCATGTTTAAATGATTATGTTGAACAAATTATAGTGAAAATAATATTCAGAAACATGTATTTTAGTGTTATTTTTGAAGAGCAAACTTGACATTTGAGAAATCAGACAGCACAAAAACTGCAAATTCCTACACATGATTTGCATTTCTAGTTTAATAAATTATAGAACCTGTTCACTTTCTGTATTAAAAGAAAGTGAAATATCAGCCAAATGACCCACTGTCAAATTGGTCATTTCTTGAAATTAATATGTAGTAAAATTGATAAGTATTTCCCATGGACATGAAATGTTCCCCTAATTATAGAACCATTCTCATAACATAGATGTGTGTTGGGTGAATATACAAGCAATCACAGTTGTATCTGTGCTCAGGTGGCAGAAAAAGGAATGAGGAACAGTACCATCCTGTGTCAGCCTTGGTACAGACTGGGTAGCTAAAGCGTGTCGCTGGTTCACACTTCTTCTCATAACCCCAGCAGGCAGAGGCATCCTTCAGTGCATCCTGTTGTAAAAACAAGCAATGATCTTGAAGTTCAGCGAGAACGTGTAAGGCTGGAGGTGTCATATAGTTTAGAGACACAAGTTTACAACCAAATTGCATCATTTGAGGAAAGGATGAGACACTTGTAGTTTCAATGTTCAAGTTTCTACAGAGGATAAGTTGGATTGTGTGAGAAAGCAGTGTGAAATAGGGAAGGGAAACAACTGAGTGAGGCAATAACCTTCAGAAAAATAACTTAATCAATTTTTTTTTTTTAAAGCCAAGATTTGAAGAAAAAATAATCCAGTTGTTGATACACATTATGTTAAATTATTATACTATTATCATTATTGTTATGGTTGAGGAAAATGATCTTTGAATTGATGATTTAAGACAATAACATAAAAGAAAAGATTGTACAATTCATGAGGATAAATGCTGTTACTAAGTACTTAAAGTACAGGAAACAATCTGTTACCAAAAAGCTTTGTAGCAGTGTTTCCTCACAGCCAAGAATACGCATGGAAAGAAAGGCTTGGTATAAAGTTTACAAAGTGCATAACTTACTTTAAAAGGACATAGAGGGTCCTGGCGGCATAACTTGGCGACTTTCTTGTTGTTGTAGAGGAAATAGGGTACGTGCTCTGATGGCAGGGAGATCCTGCTGTAGTTGAGCCGCTGCGCTGGTGGTTTGTGGTTGATGTTGTCAGCCTTCTCAGTGATGACCACAGTGACAGGAAAAACTATGCCTAGTGCTACCAAGAGCAGCATAGTCAGAGTCACACTAACATGTGAGGCAGCTGCTTCTTCTCACAGCACCCTGAGGATTGGGACACAGACACACAGACTCAGACTTGCACTCTGTAATCTTAGCTGAAAGCCTTGTACCGCAGTAGACAAGCATGCGGGCACAAGTAAGTGAGTGAGACTGTAGCTCAAGGCGGATCAGAGGAGTTCATAGGAAAAGGTCCCGTCGCAGGAAGTATAACTGACCCTTTTTCCGACTGTTGTCTGAGCAATGGTTACTGAGGCTGAAGGGGCACAGGACAACTGCAGGCTGGTGTTCGTGACTGGTACTTTGAAGGTCCAGATGGCCAAACCAGCGTTCACACGACAGGCTAACACTTTTCCCTAATCTAATTACACATTTGCTTGTACAGACCCAACTACTTGTAATTGTCACTCCCAATTAATTATATAAACTTTATTAATGTGGAATTGACTAAATTGTGCTGCTGAACACAGACACTAAAGTATTGGGACATTTCAAAGATCTGAGAAGGACAGATGGTCCTGTATATGACCCACAACAAAATTATAACGACACCAATCCAGTGATTTAGGAGGCTCTGGGTTATAAACAAAGGGTTAAGGTTTCATAGCAGGTTGATAACAAATACACTGAAGGAGTTTAAAAAATCTCATAATCCTATGACAAGTGAGCGTAGGAGGATGCTGTTTGAAACCAACCACAGTGCAAAAACAGAGCTCTGTTTCTAATATGACACATGAATGAAGAAAACGTGAAAGCACAGCGCTGAAAGCTCTGCGGTGCCCTTTTAATGGCATTATCAGTACTTGCCGTCTTAAGGCTAAACTAGTGTAATCGAATTACGTTTGTGTTTTGAAGAGCTCAAGTCAATTCTGCCCTCTTACCTTTTATCCTCGTCTCACCTGGACACGGAGAATAAGAAAACTCCGTTTAAGAAAGCGAGAAAGCTACAGTGCGTGTCATTCAAAGTTTAAGCTAGCGTCAATAAACCACTTTGCTCTGAGATACAGTTAAACACAGAAAACCACCAAAACACTCGGATAAAGCTCAAGACCGAGAGTGCATGAGTAACGTTGAAAATTAATTTCTTAGCAGCCGTTGTAGTCCACGTGACGATACTTTTAACTGTAAGCTCATCTGTGAAATAGTAATTATGTGGCTAACGTGTTATTAGCGTTACTCCTTTACCCAGAACCGTTTACGTCAATTTTAACTACACAAATGTGGCGGCAAACGAACCGAGCAGGAAAATTACGACATGAAACGGACTTCTGTTTGGAAGAATGCTCCCATGTTCCGTCAGCAAGCGGCAGGAAAGAGTTTCAGAAAAAGGTACTTTACCTGCAAGCACTGCCTGGTATCCTCCAGACCGAAGCGAAGATGTTGCCGGTGGTCGCCATAACACCGGAAACCTTGGACCGGTGTGTAATGTCATGTAGCAGCCACAGGGTGGCGATGTGTACCACGCTTTACTGCTCTCGTTCAAGAACTCCAGGAGATTGAAGAAAGTTTTAGCATCCATCCGAGACCAGGGCCAACATAAAAAAGCCAGAGGGAAAAGGTGAAACCTAAATCATCGAATGTAAAAACCTTTGTTTAAAATGACAGTCTACACCAAATGTAACAAACTCGCCTTCACAAACACGACTATGTCATGTCTGTGATATAGTAGTAATGTTCATGTATTAAACGCATCTTAATTTAAAAGAGTACTTTATTTTATTCATTCATTTATTTATTTAGATTTAAATAAAAATCTAGTCTTTGATAACAATGGATTGCACGTATGTCCTCACTCGATGGAGATTTAATTTAAGTGTTTTGTAAAAGATAGAGATAGTGTTTATTTTGGATGTGATGACTTTTCATGACTTAATCAATGCAAATGAAATCAAGAATCGTGTTTTTTTTGTACCACCCCAATATATGTTTATTCATTTACATATGTATAAGATTTAAGATCCAAAATTCAAGATTCCAGCCACAGACTACTCCCGGGTCCACACATCTTGTGATTTGTAAAGGGTTGAGAACAATACATACATTTATTTATGTACAATATAATTATATTATTTTTCAAAACTTTATGATAATACATTAGGAAATGAACATAGATGATTTTTTATAGTGCAAGAAAACCTTCACCATCTCCTACCTTTATTTAATGTCCAAAAGATAAATGAAAGGGTCAGTCATGAGAAATCATCTTATGCATGTTTGGTGCTAAGTCCTTATGATTTCACCTGATTCAAAGACTGTGGCTATCCTTCATACTGATTCTGGAATAAAGTTTTGTCTGCCAAGACTAATCCCAAGATCGTGATCATAAAGTAAAATAAGATATCATCTAAAGTAAACCTGTTTGTCATTTGACACTGTATTTAAACCTAAACAGTCTGTCCTATCTACCCCCTCTCATTTAATCCCTGGCTAAGAGGGTCAGCTGTGTTATATGTAAGTAACCCAGAAGTAAAACAGTGAACACTGTTTATTTCTGGTTTTTCAGCAGTTCATCAATCTGGGTTTTGTACATATTCTTCACATCTTCAAGGTCCAGTCTCAGCTCCTCAGCCTCTTCTGCTTTTTCTCCATACATCTGGAGGATTGTGTTGTGTCTCTGCTCGAGATCCTGGGAGACAAATGAGTTAGAATTAGAGGAGCCTCAGCAAGCAAATAGTTCCTCAAGAGTACAGTCCAGACACATCTTTTCCTGTGACATGTAGATTCATAACCCCTCACCTTGAGTTGAATTTTCAGTGTAGGGATCTCTTTTACTTTTTCATCCATGTCATCGTTTTGATTGGTTAGCCGGACCAGCTCCTCAGCCATCACTGAACGACTCCTCTCAAGACTTGAAATCTCAAGCTGTAGCCAACGGAGAGGAGGTAAAACCCATCAGTACACAAATAGACGTCTACCGCTGCACATAACTACTAACCCTCTTTTAACATAAAACGTAAAGAATAATATTCTCTCTGAATGAACCAAAGCTTGAAAAGTTTGCCCAGATGATGTTGGCGTTTTCTGGTTTATTGTAAAATGGGAATAAAGTCTTGAGGGTTTGTTCTGAGTCCCTACCTGCAGCTGTGCTATTTCGCCTTCTCTGAGTTTGAGCTGAGACTGGAGGTTCTCTAAGATGCTGGAGCCTCCTGATAGCCGGGCGGCCTCGTACAGGTTGGTCCCACTCATTGACATTGACATAGTCATGGTACCCATGGAGTGGTCTGAAGCATCGTCCTGTAAAGAATACAGCAACATTCATGGTGAGTAAGATTAAACACATACAAGTATTTAAAAAACTATCTTGGTGTTCAGATTTGAACAATTCCTCCTTTGGGTACCTGGGAAAGGACTGATGTGTGCAGGCCACCATTATCTGCCCCACTTATTGAGCTGGAGCGGGACAGGGAAGGTGTGGAGGAGGCAGGGGGCTCCACAGAGTGGGTCATGGCCTTCCGCTCCTGAGAACACAAGTCAAAAAAATCTTAACATGTTTGAGAAATGTTGGTATAACAAAGCAGACAAGGGTGCATCTATCACTGAAGATCTCCCAAACCTTCTCTTTTAATGCCTCCTGTGCCAAGTAGCATTTCTTCTTCTCTTGTTCCACTTTCATCTTCTCCATCTCCAGTTGATTGGTCAGCAGCAGCTGATGGAAAAGGCAAAAATACACGAATAAGAAAGTTGTTTTTATTGTGAATAACAGTAACAGTTAGACAAAGATCTGTGGCACCTTTTCTTTTTTGGCATCTTCTAGCATTCGGGTGTGTTCTCCACGCAGATTTTCCAGCTCAACATGCTCCCTTAGGCGATAAAACAAGCAATGAGTCACAAACAAACATTATTGAAAATCAAAATTAGTGATATACCCTGACAATGGGCTTTTAATGTGTCTTATTTGTATGATGGTGTCAAGTGTGAAAACTCCCTGTTAAGTATGCTCAAAAGAAGAACCAGGATGTGTTGGCACAGCGATTAACTGAACACAGAGCCTGCCTACATGATCTGACTTTATTGCAGCATTGAGACGAACATTTTTGCTTTCTGTTTCAGCCATCGAGAAAAAATTTCGAGCCAGCCAGGAGTCGAACCTAGAATCTTCTGATCCGTAGTCAGACGCGTTATCCATTGCGCCACTGGCCCCTTGAAACACATACTGCCTTCTCACACTACATCAGCATGCGGGACAAAGACCACGTGCATGCATGACTGGTTCTAGCAAAGGGAAATCCCCTCCCCCACGGCCTATGCTTCACACGCTGACTCACTAATGGGTCGGCAGTAAAACATGAGCGCTCTCCAGGAAGCAGAAGTAGTAAATGAGAGGTCACTTTAACTAAATCCTACTGAATACTTCAATAAAGGCTCATAAGCAGAAATGCTTACCCAGGTGAAATCAAAATCCAGGAGGGAGGAATGGGTTGTAGTGTGTGTGAAATTCTAAGAAAGTTAAAAACCACAACCCCAGAAAAATGTTCTCTCATCTAGAGAGTTATAAATAATTCCCCAATTTCTTCTACAACACATTGAGGTTTTCTTCATAGAAGAAACTCTACGAGCACTTCAAATTTCAAATACACTGAGAATAATCTGTATCAGTTTAGAATATAAACTGGATGAACATTTTCATTCAATGAAAAAATGTAAAGCTTGAATTGGATTTTTACCTGCTGCTCTCATCCTCCAGTTTCTCTCGTTTGTTCCTCTCCATGTCCAGCTGTGCCAGGACTCTTGCCTTTTCCTGGCGGAGCAGTGAATTTTGGGACTCTAAAGAGGCAAGCTGGGACTTGATGGACATCAACTCCTCAGTTGCTGATCGCTCCTTCTGCACAGCGACGGCCAGCTGAGCCTGAGCATCCGCTGTTTAAAAACACGTCAATCTTTTTGCTCACTTTGTACAACACTGTATCAGAATTTTAGTGAACACGTAAAATTCAGCCTCTGCTTCTCACCAAGCCTGTCAGAGATGTTCTGCTCCAGTTTTTCCCAAGAGGCAGTCTGCCCACCCAGTGAGGCCTGTAGGTTCTCAATCTGTCGCAGTAGGGGCCGAGTTGCTGAGGTCACACTCTGACTGAGTTCTTGATTCCTGGTCTCTGCCTCCTGTAGCCTCTGTGGTGGACACGATTAAAAATTATGTTCATGAAACAGATTCCGTACAACCTTTTGTTAAAAGGTAACCAGCTTTTTGGCACACCTTTGGGCCAACATATTAGGTTACCTGCTGCAGCTCACTGATCTCTTCCCTCAAATAATCTTCTTTTCTTGCTTGCTGCTGCTCAGCTCGCTGCAGGGCCACTCTCAAGTCAGCCACCTGGACACAACATCAGATAGACCTTATACATGAACTCTTATTTTTACATTCTGTATTGTGCAAAAAAATAAAAAGTCCTAAATACAAAGAATGCCAACATGAACTTTGATAAAGTGCCAATACATACAGTGTGTAAAAAAATCATTGATTACATCCATTTAACTGATATCTTTACGCTTCCATTTAAGGGTTATGGGTGGGGTTGGGTACACTCCAAACAAG
Source organism: Halichoeres trimaculatus (assembly GCF_033239565.1). Lineage (NCBI taxonomy): Eukaryota > Metazoa > Chordata > Actinopteri > Labriformes > Labridae > Halichoeres > Halichoeres trimaculatus. The sequence goes on along the minus strand of NW_027437179.1, from coordinate 17,358,008 downwards.
TTATGCAAACATGCAAACCTGACCGAAATTTCAAACCAGGAACCTCCTTTCTGTGGGGCAACAGCATTAACCACTGCACCACAATGCATCACTGTTCCTTGAACACACTGTTATTTGTTTATCTATGTAATTTCTTGTTTATTTGACAGAGACAAATGGATGAAACATTGCTTCAAGTTGATGTCATGCAATAAGGTGCCAAGGAAGGCTAACTTGCAAAAGCCTATCCCTGCTAAAGCTTTCAAAACTTTAATAGAAATTATGGGGTATTAAGTCTAAAATATTACAGCTTTCGCTGTTGACACTTATAGTATTGCTCAGCTGTTCTGGTTTAGCCTACATTATCTATTTCAGCTGCAGCAGAACAAAGTCAGGGCATTAACTGTTCCTGCTTGCTGAGGGATGTTAGACATATGAAGGTAAAGAATGAAACATAGAGCACAGTTACTTTTGTGAAGAAAGGAATCTAGTGCAACAAACACTTGTCTCTGGCCTCCCCATGAAGAGAAGATACACTAATGTATTCAAGGTGGGTTCATTTCAAATTACATGCAGAGAACAAGAGTTTTTCTTTGGTGTCTACAGCACGAGCCTGTGTTACCTGATCAGCAAGAGCCTCCTGTTGTAACCTGGCCTCCTCTTGGGCCTTCTCAAGAGCCAGGCTCAGCTGCTCTTTGGCCTGTATATTCCTGCTAAGAGCTGCTTCTTCAGCCTCGCTGGCTTTGCTGGCATTCACCTTGTGAAGTTCTGCCAGCTCTCTGTAACAAGGGAAAGATAATCAGCTTTACAGTTTCATTACTACATTCAACAGGAAAAAAACTTTAAAAATATTGGTTCTGTACTTCATCACACCAAAGTACTAAAATTATATGCAACCTTTTTTATTTTTAGTTCTTTGTTGTTGTTGTTTTACAAATAACCGTTGTGTGCAGTGTGTATTTCTACTTGATATAGATTGCATGCTGTGTGGTTTACTTGTAAGAGCTATCCAGAGCAGCCTGTATGCTTCTGTTCTTCTCCTGCAGCTCTTCCAAGTCGACCTGCACCCGGCTCAGCTCCTTCTCCTGACGTTCCACCACAGCATTTAGCTTCTTGATGTTTTCTCTGTGCTGCTTCTCCACCTCCTCCTTGCCGTCTAAAACCTTAACACATGCAGAATTTTAGCGTCATCTTTAGCCATACCAGTATAGCACATTAAGTTTCAGGGAAAAAAATGATGAATTCGCTTAAATAATGGAAAATCACAAGCTCATAGTAAATATGGTGGATGGACTAAAAAGCTAAGACTAAATTCTCTTATATTTTCCTGAAACTCTAGGTTTTTGCATGACGTAAGAACTGCTATTTACAGCTCGTGTCTTGTGGTTTGACACACTTTTCTCACAGAGCCTTGTGCACCTTCACAATAAAAGTCACAAACAGCTTTGACATGGCCCCACCTAAGCCATCAATCATCATCCCAAACTCACAAAACTATTGTGATACTAAGTAAAACAAGACACGGCAGCCATCTGGTTCAAAGGTGTGTCTGTGGTCATCTTACTGTAGACTCATGAGAATGGCTCAGGTGGGTAAATAGTTTCAGACAGGGTGGCACGCGTGAAGATTTACAGTCTGCAGAAAGTTGCATTCAATTTTGAATCCAAATCCTGCAGCAGATATTTCAAAGCTAGAAGCAAGATTTTGTTTTTCTAACCCACAATTAAAAGTGTTGAGTGATAAGTCTCACCTGCTGCAGCTGCTTCAGCTCCTCGTCCAGTTCCTTAATCTTTTTCTGTTGCTTGATGATCTTTGAGTCGCTCTCCTTCTCCTTCACACGCAGTTTCTTGATAATGTTGCTGTGCTGTAGCTGCTGCTTGGACAGCTTTTCACCTACACATGATAGATACAAACACCACAGCAAACTGTAAAAAAGTCACAAAAAGATCTGAAGCTCATACCTGCTGTGTTTGAAAAGTTGTATCATGTATACCTTGTATTTTATTCACAAGGTAAACAATCAGTGGCTACAACTTTAACCATCCACAAACTCATTATTCAAGACTGAAGCAAGAGACAATTTTGGAATACTGAACAAGTCTTTGTTGATATCATTTTGGTACCTGACTATTGTTTTTAGTGACTGAAAGTGCTACATCAGCTGTGGTATGATGCCAGGCTTAGTCCACAACTGGCTCCATGCCAAATATTTCCTGGACTGTGCAGCTTGTAGGGTTGGTGTTGGTGAAGAGTAATGTTTTGCAACATATGAGTGTTACCTTCTTCCAGTAGACCTCTGATCTGTTCCTCTTTTTCTCTGATGATCTCCATTGTGTCGCTGGAGTTAAGTCTTGTAGAGAGCTCTTCTCGCAAGCCCTTGATTTCCTGAGATAATGAAAAATGTCATCTTTGATATCTAAAGATGCTTCTTATTGCAGACATAGACACATTGAAGTTAGTTTCACATCATCATAAACATGGATGAGTAACATGCCAGCTACCTTCTTGGCTATGTCTCTTTCTTTGCAGGCCAGCTGAGCCTTCCTCTCTGCATCTGCTATGCGCTGTGTGAACTCATCCTTTAAGGACTGAACAGTGGAGCTCTCCTCCTTCAGGGTTACCACTTCACTGGAGGAGGAACAAGATTATTAGTTTAAGAACTCAAAGTCAAACTGTTAAGGCAAGGAGAGCACAGTTCGCTTCATATAAGTTCACAAACATCAGCTAAAAAATTCAGCTGAGAAGTATGTAAAAGGTATATGTTAATGCAGCTTCACACCAAGCTTGATGAATTCAAGGATTTCTATTTTAAAATCAGCACCACCTTGAACCGTAAACTCACTCTTTAAGGTTGTCACACTCTTCCTCCAGCTTGGCCTTGTCTTTGCTGACTGCCAGCAGCTGGGACTCTCTCTTCTCAAGGCGTCCTGACAGCTCGTCAATAACCTACAAAATGTCAACAGGATATTTCTGAGTCACCAAATGTAGACAGACTGAAGACAAACTGCAGAACTTATTCATCTGGACAGAACTGTGATGTTGAGCAGAGATACAATGTGAAGGTTGAACAGCTGCTGTCTGGTGTAAAAACTGGAAGGACTTCAGGAAAAAGGGATGATGTCTGACTTTTAAGAGGAAAACATTCTGACTTCATATCATACTTTATTTATAATTTCTATAAACTTGTGTCAAGTGTAGGGTGGAACAATTAATCGATTTTAAACCAACATCGCAATGTAATAGAATGTAATTTTCAAATCCCAAAAGCTGCAATTTGGAAAAAAAAAGTTGCATCATGTACACAGACCTGGAGGGAATATAGTAACTTGTACTTGTTCTCCCCTATAACCAGCAAAAGTCAAAATGCTGTTTTTTTTCCTGGCAAAAAAACCCTGTGAGCTACAAATATCCATCTAGTAGATTGTAGAGCCATACCCCTTGATCACTTTATTCTGTATGGTCTATTACTCTTCCTGACAACTGGAGGTCAGTAAAATTTCACAGTGTTCCTTTTTCTTTTTCAATCAAGACATGCAAAAAAGACTTGTTTAAATGTTAACATTATCTTTTGTCACGTTAGTCATACTGTAACATGACTTAAAATGTGTGTTAAATGAACCATTCAAAAGATGAACGTGCCCCCCAATATTGGTCTAAAAAAATTGCAATTACATTATTTTTTGAAATCACTCAGCCCTAGTCCAGTGGTCTTTAAACACATTACAAACTGAGGGGGAATAAATGATCCCCTGTGCAAGATGCTTGAAGACATTTCAAAACAACAAGAAAACACAGATATGAGTCAAATAGTTGACATCCCAATGCAACATGTGTCCTCGAGAATGCTGGGAACAATACTGAAGTGATTTAAAAGCACCTTTGAAATGAATGCATTTTATTTTGCTTCCACTCCAGAGTTTTTAAGCTGTTTTTGTATTGTTGTTATCCATTACCTTTACTACTACTACCTTCACAGGGCTGTAGGGTGCTTTTCAGACCACTCAAGCTACCTCTTATACAAAATAGCAACTAGCAACAAATCTAGCTTCTTTTCTGGAGTTTGGAGACTAATGGGTAATTCTATGAAACGGGTGCCATTTGGGTCTGCAACATTTGATGAGATGTAAAAGGCACAAAAAATGTGTCAAAGTGTGTTTACAAATTTTGGAGCTACCAAAGCAAGTGTTCTTATTGACAGGCTGTATCAGAAAATTCTATTTCTTAAAGAGAAAAATTTTCATTTGAAAAATAACTGCTCTTTAACTAAACAAAAATGTGTTTTATCCGATAACTTGATTAATTGATGGGATTTTTCAGTAGAATACTCGAATACTAAAATATTCAATAGCTGCAGCCCTAAAGACAGACAACCATACACACACAATCACCCAGCTGAGCATGTTTTTGGACTATAGAAAGAAGTCAGAGTGCCCTGAGAGAACTTATGCATACAAGGGGAGAACATGCAAACTGCACACAGAAAGGCACTTTTCCAGCTGGACAGAACTGAACCAGGAATCTTCTTGCTGTGACACAACAGCACAAATCATTGAATCTCTGTGCAGCCCTGTTGTGTTATGAGTGCAAAAACAGACGGATTTTCAAAACATTCACTATGAATACTCCTCTTAACTTCCAAAGCGTCACAAAGACATGCAACATCCTTTCATGCTGGGTGTAATCCACACACTTATGTGGACCCAGTAGACTTTATGTACTTTAAAAAATCTTATAATACCTGCCACTCAATAGGTACAAAGTACAAATGACTACCTTTTGAAACTCCAAAATCTGGACTGTTGAGAAGCCTTTCATTTCCTCAGTGATTGGTGGAGTGATTTCCTCTTCATCTACGCATGTAGAATCAGAAAGTGTGACAAGTGCCTCGGATTCTTGCTGTGGTAACTCCTCAGGCTGCTCGATATTAACCGGTGTCGCACTCCGTCCACTCTCCTCCATCTCATCCAGCGACTGCTCCCTCATTGATTCAGCAAAGCCTTCCTCTTCCTCCTCATCTTGCTTCTCTCCTACCTTCTCCTCCATTTCACTGTCTTGCTTTTGACACACAGCTGGTGACACTGTTGGAGGAGCAGGTCCCGCAGTCACAGATGCTAATGTCCGACTGCCAGGGATCTCATCATCTGAGTTAACCTCACTGACACTTCGGCTGTCTAGTGACTGCACACTGAATGAATCTATACGTTCAAATGCATCCGAGGAGGAGCCGCAGCTCTCTGTGAGTTTGGAATAGTCCTCCAGACGAGGGAAGTCTCCACAGGTGGAGGCAGTGAGAAGCTGGAAGGAGCCCTGCATTAAGTGAAGGCCAGCCTTGCCCTCACCTGTTTCTTGTCTGGAGCTGGCTGAGCTCTCACTCAGCACAGATTCATGGTCCAGCACTTCAATATCACTGGTGGTGGAGGTGCCAGAGGAGAAAGCACTGACTGGAGGAGAAGGGGTATCACTTTGACGATCCTCCACCTTTGACTCTTTATGCTCAATGGATACTTCTTTAGAGGAAGGGGAGGGTGATGGCTCTGAACTTTTGGGCCCAGAGGGATCAGCAGAAGGTTCAGAGGAATCAGAGGTATCCTGCTCGGTCTTGTGATCTGAGGGAGTCTGTGATTGCTTTGTTTCTGAGTCTTCAGGAACTACTAAGCAAACATCTATTTCTACATTACTTTTTTCACTGTCAGCTTTACTAGAGAGATCAGTGGAAGAGTAGGCTGCAGAAACCTGCTCTTTGGGGATAGTGTCTGTGTGAGGTGCTGCTGGCAAAGACTCAGGCTCAGCTGGCAGGTTTTCAGTAGCTTTCAAATTCTCATGACTCTCATCAGTCGGTGCTAACTCTTCAGTCTCCTCTTCTTTTTGGGCCACAGCCTTGCTGATGTTCTCTTTCTCCCGAGGCCGTCTTTGAGATTTGGTGGGGGGCACAGAGACAACTTGGGTTTTGGTGACACCTTGACCCTCTCCTGGGGGCAAAAAGGCACTAAAAAAGTTTTCAGATTCATCCACAACTGTGCGGGTGACAGGAGTAGTGATGGCCTCAGAAGAGGGAGGAGGAGTGGTGGTCTTTTCTTCAGGTGGTGTGTCCCATTGCGTTATACCCCATCCTCCACTTAATGACAGCTTTTCAGGTAGTGTAACATCTAAAGAGACAGAGATGGTTACGTTAATAGAAGTTATCTAGAGGGAGATAGGAAGCAAGTGCTCAAATTGTGCCGTTCATAACTCACCATTGTAAGGCATAACAACTGTGTCACCCCATTGGTCCTCTTCTTTAATGTCCAAAACCCGATCGATTGACTTCTGAGCTGATGTTAACGCTTGTTTGGCGAAGCTGGACAGATGAGATGCATTGAACCAACTCATTTTGCCAGTAAAGCTAGCTAGCTATGACCAAGTTCAGAAACTGTTAAGAGATCTTGATGCGAACTCGGCGTATAAATATATAACAGTCGCTTTAGCTGTCACTACATTTTCAGTCGCCAAGATCCTCTAATACCAAATGTATTTATTAATTTCGAATTAGTGTTTAGTTCGAAAAAATCTCCTTTACTAGCTAGCTACAATCTAGCCAACGCATAACGTTAATGTACAGGATCAACCCTAGGTACAGTTACAGCTCGAAAACTGCCCCGTTGGCACTTAAAACTTCAACATTTCTACACGTCAGTCATGTAGAAATATCGGTGTACGTGATACTTGATCTAGCTTTTCTAGGCGAATCTATTTCCCATGTTAAATCCAAGCTTGTATCGCCTCCTTGGCTCGGCCGTCATCGTTTGTTTTGGTCGCTCTCAACTTGCAGCAGCTAGCTTTAGCCTGCTCGCTACTTCCTTTCCACGTAGCCCCATGACGTCATGATCCGGTCTGACTGGGCCTGAAATGCTGAGACAGCCCAGTCGGCTGCGCGAAATCCTGCACTGGCCTACATTTTGTACTCCTATCCCGGCAGCTAAATATATTTGTATTTGAAAGTAATTGCAGAGTATGAATTTTGTTTACTCAAGATGCTGATTTTAGTCTGTTTATAGTTCCAATGATCAGTCTCCTCCATTACAACTTCACTCCCACAAATACACACACAGAAAACAGGAAAATGATAGAAAAACATTTTATTCCAGTTCACAAAACATTAACCATGTCTGTGATGTACCACATAGGTGGTTACTGCAACTAAAAATCTGTCAGAATAAATAAATATTCAAGATATCCCATACCAAAACAATCTTTTTTTCAAAGATAAAAATGCTAGTCTGTTTGTTTGCACAGAGCACACCTTCGGCTGTAGTGCAGATATAACATTAATGCAGAAATCTGTAAGAGTCACAGAAAATGTTTCACCAAAACATGGCAGAATATGAACTATGATTTGGCTTTTCAGTGCATAAAATCAAACTGAGTCAATAAGTACATTAAAATGAACAAAGTATTTACGCTAAAACCTGGTGCTCTGTAAACTGTCTACTAATTAGGCTGTTATAAAAGCCTGTATCAAGTCACAGTCAGCCTAGAAACACAAATGACATCAGTTGTTTGTGGGAGTGCTTGAGTTTTTCCTATGAGGTGAAGCAGAGTCTGAACAACATGGTCTGAGGTGTGGTGACATCAGCCACAGCTAGCTCTTGTCCGTCAGTCAGGCCAAGCTCTGGAAAAAAAAATATGAATCATAAAAAAATGAATAGGCACATTGTTAACCACAACATGTTTTTATCCACCAAACCTTAGTCATTGGTATTTCAAGTAACCATAAGAGTAAACAAAAGCACCTCACCTTTTAAGGTTTTGGATAGATTCGGCCGCGTCCTCTGTTCAATTGAAGCGACAGACTATAATGCAGAATACCAGCAAAGAGTCAGCTTAAACTTAAATTTGCATGATTGTCATGTGTTATCAGAACACACCAATTCTTCAGAAGCTAAAACATGACACACTGTAACCACAGAGTTTTATTACCTGCAAATATAAGGTTTTGTTCTTTCCTTCCACTGTTGCAGTTATAGCAGGTGACTTCATTTGTCTGGAAATAAAAGATTGAAAAAGGCTGTGAAAGATGAGTCAAAGACTGAAGCAAGCATGACCTTTAAAAGGCTGACACAGTGTAATTACTGGAAATGCATTCTTATCAGGTGGACAAACATACAGCGAGGCTCCTTCAGTCAAGAAGTCCAAAACCTCTTGGAGTTTGGCAGATGGAGGAAAGTTCAAGTCCACAGGTATTTGGCTGCAAGCTGTACAGTTTTCCTGTAATACAGTGAAGCATAAAAAATCTTTTACTGAAGAAGCTCTTTTATGAAATTTGCGAACATACCTACAAATATTAAGCTTGGGACCTAACCTTCCGTTCTGCTTCAAAAGTGTAGGTGTACAAGCCGTCAACATCGTTGAACACCATGTAGTTATTGAGGGGTATGTAGGCACTGGATATGGGAACAGTTGCATTATTAGAAACAGTTTGGGGCATGTGTGTCAAATAAAGATCTTCTCTCTGCACTGATAGCTGAGTAGCAGGACATGCACACTCACCTTGATGCTATTTTGAAAACCTCGGTGGCACAAGCAGCTTGGACAAATAAACCAGAAAAGAAATTATTAGATCCGGGTAGGTCAACATCTCTGTTTGCACAAGGTTAACACAGTCAGTGGGGTTGATAAATGATTAACAATTATATAGCAGCTCATTATAGCTCTCAGGGAATCAGTTTCACAAGTCCTTTGAGGAAATGCTTTATACATTTTTGGTAGGAATGTAACAAAATTTCATGAAATAGAAAATCCGCTAAATAAATTTCAAAGCTGCACAAAATAAAATCAAGTAATAAAAAAAAAATAGCTAAAGGGCAGAACAGGAGATATGACTTCACTGTTTGTTTTCATACTGATCCACTGAGACCTGTCAGCTGCTTCATAAACACAGAGTTGGGAAAGGTGCGTTTGATTTATCCACCCAGTCAGCCCTGTTTATGAAATAGCTATTGAGGATGTCACTTCTCATCAGGATGTGACATGATTTTCACACTTTAGGCTATTGTGCTGTAACATAATAAATATATCATAAATCCCAATTTTACTCCTATTTCTAAAGAAAATGATACCAGTTATGTCAGAAAGATGAATCAATTTTTACAGCAAGTATTGAGAAGACAAGCATTAAGAAAAAAAGTTATTTTTTGAATGTGAACCTTTTCTGTGATATTGTGAACTAAAGTTAAATCATATCCTGAGTGTATTGTATTATGAGCCTCATATCATATTTTGTATTGTATCATGAGTTGACTATTTCATTACACCCCTACTGTTTTGTCTAAGCTACTTACCAGCTATGACAGCATTTGTAGATGCAACAGCTGGAATTATTCTCTTAACAACACCTGTACCAGATAAGAGATGATTGAAAAACAAATGAACAGCCACAGAAATTAATGCTATTACAAATCTGATATAAAGGCACCCAGTAAGGCACCTGAAAAAAATCTAGGCCATACTAAAATAAACACCAAACTTCCAAAAAAGACTTTATTTGCATGGCAACAGTTCACTGGGTCTTATGTACTCTGGCTTGTCTCCTAACTGATGTTAAATAAAGAAGCTATTGAACAGGTGTGCTCACCCTGAGTAAGCCTGTATGTCACCCCTGTTATGCTGAACTCTGCTGCCCTCTCCAGAGATCTCTGATACACCCACTGGATGTGCTCTGGGTCATCTCCATCCAGGACCACGTCATCTGATCCACACAAAAAACACACAAAGGAAAAAGACCTTTGAGCCCTTTTAGCCTTAAGTTTACAAAATGGTATGACTTATAAATCAATTGACTTCTTACCCCCAAATGGTTTCTCTCTAGGCCAAAGCAGCATTCGAGCATATTCAATGCAATGCTCTGGCAACCGAGGCATGGAAGCTATCGTACACATGGGAAAGTTGACCTACAAAGGAAGGTGTATTTTAGCATTAAACACACTAATTACTGCTTCTGTAATAGTACTTCATCATGGGCACAAATATTTCCTGTGCTTCCTCACCTGAGGAGGGTAAAGTTCAAGTGTACAATCGATGCAGGCAGACATGCCGGGAAGAATGACTCTGGCGTTGCCTTTGAAGCCCTCTGTCCCACCATCAATCAGAGGAATAATGGAACCTGGGTCCAGGACACCGTCTTCGTACACCAGCAAAGACAGCTGCAGAAAAGGGGTTGTGTTTGACTACTTTCCTTATGCTACAGCAACCTGCAGTTTTACTTCTCTTTGAGGGTGAGTCAAAGAAGACAAACAAAACAACAACAAAGTGCAGACAACTTACCAGCATGCCATTCATCCACCTCCTGGCAATTACAGAGTCCAGCCCACAGACAATGATATGAAATTCTAAAAGAAGACCAATTCATTCAATCAGAGCAGCAGGAGTTTTAAAAACATTGCATATAAAATAATAATAATATACATTCCAGAGCTCCAAAATAGAGTGCAATATCTATAAATTAATGTATTTACTTTAAAGTAAAGTATGTAAGACTCATTTCTAATCCTGAATCTTTTGATCCTTTCCAATCAGACATTAGGAATGATGAAAACAAGCAGTCCCAATCAAACTTACGCCTGTAGAATGTTTCATTTAAGTCTTGAATTTTCTTGAAGTGCCTGTACAAATCATTAAGGAGAAATCATGTCTGAGCAAAATGTTTTCGTAATTTCGACTTCCTCATAGCTGATTGCAGCATTTATGAATCATCTATGCTGTGGTTTGAGTGTTTTCATTTTAGTATCAATTAATACAAAAATGTGCAAATATTTTCTTCCAAAGGATACGGGACTACACGGCATCCGGGTATGCGATTGTTGATGAAATCAGCTGCAACATCCGCCTTGGGCCGACCTACATCTTTTGGCCTGTTGATATCAATATCAAACACACATCAGAAGAACATATCTGCTTGCCTCTGGGGTAACATTTACTGATTATTACAGGAACTTACTTAGAACTAATTAAATTCCACTGACCTGAAGAGGAACTGACGATTCAGGTTTGAAACATCAATAGTGTCCATGTCGACAACATGAATGTTTCTGAAGCCTGATAAAGCCTGAGAGATTAAAAGTACAAAAACACAAAGTTTTGGCTCTGTAGTAACACCAAATGATATTTTCAAAATATTTTTTTTCAAGTGATCATACCAAGTCTTTCAGCAGCTCACACCCCAGACCACCAGCACCAATGACCAGAATTCTGCATGTGTCCAACATGAACTGCAACGACTAAAGAAAGAGGTGATACAGAGATTTTACATTAGAGACATGAAAGGGAAAAAAAGAAAGTTTGAGTCATTTTGTTCCTTGTAACTTTTACCTCTGTGCTGGCTTCAAAGTCTGGATGTGTGAAGGGCCCTGACCTTTCCAGAAACTTTTTGATATGGTTCCATCGTCCCTCCCACTCGCAGCTTTGACCATTATATCCATCAACCAGCATCCTGAGGACAATAATACCTCCATTTAGGATGTGTTATTGGTAACAGCTCGTTTTGTTTGGTGCTTATCACGAAAAAAGGAAAATCTGCTGAACTCATGCCATAAACATATGTAGATACAAGTGTATATATAACTTACAACACATGAATTTAATAATTCTAATAACAGCAACATACCCGTGATGCTATTCAATTTACAGGAGATCATGCATCAGCTTTAGAGGTTCTATATATAAATAAGTAGAGTATTGTTAATTTTCTTTTTTTTAACAATCTGATCAACCCTTTATGCTTCATTTCTGACATGTTCAACGCTTTGTGGTTTATTCATACCTTGATAATATGGTAAACCTGCATATTTCTGACAGGTGGGCGTTACTGACCCTCCGGCTTTACTCTGCCTGGACAGAGCCCGGTGGCTAAGCTAAGTGACAGCATGCTCAGTGTGAGTAGGAACCTTAAGCAGATTAATAACACCGTTTTTATTCAGTAAACACATCTGGTGGGTACTCACGTATAGCTACAAATGTTCTGTCCCTAGTATATCTCAGTGCACTGTTAGTAACCACTATAAGTTAGTCTCTTCAGCTAGCTAACGTTAACCTTCCTGCTGCTCAGTAACCTCAAACCTTCTGTCAGTTCTAGCAATTCATCACTAACTTCTCAGTCTGCTCCACTACTCTCCTTCTTTTCTTCTCCCTAAAAATAGAGAATAAAAGAAGGTTCATTCATGCTGCGCTTTCTTAGACAATTGAGATTTGAAAGCATCTTTCTGGCAGTTAATGACTATTTCTTGCTTGTTTCTTCGGCAGCTACTTACGACTCATCCGCGTCCGCCATGTTTAGCTACTAATGTACATTTAAATGTCGATGCTGGCGGTGGTAAATGAGAACTGTCCTGTGCTATGACAGAGAAAGTGCTGAAGCACAGAGTTAAATTTGGACACCAATTTGTTCGATACCACAATTTATTCTTATTCTTTACTGAAAGGGCCTACGTATGATTTTATATGTATTGAATGAATAGCAGTGAGCGCCATTGCTTCATTGATTTTAAGTATTCCGATAGCTTTGAATGCAGCGTCGTGAACCGTCCTTAAACATGTGCAAGAGCACCACTTATCCAAAAGATGGCAGCATTTTGCCTTTACGTGTATTTGATATCCTTCACTGTAGATCCACTCAGGTAATTATAAACAGGAGCACAGAAACTCCAAGTGTCCAAATTAATGGTCCACGGGAGTGTTAAGCACTCATATGCAAAAAGCTTGCACCATAATGAGCTTGGTCCTTGTTAAACTACATGCAAAACATTTCGGCAGACAATTTAACAATGGCAAAGTGAGTTGAGCTGACTCCACAAGTAATTACCTGATAATTGCTTTGCTCTGTAAAACTTTTGCAATTATCTGTAAAACCAGTCAACAGGCAATGAGGGACTTAACAAGGGAAAATGGTCCTGAAATTGATTAAATATTCTTTGACTAAAAAAAAGTGACTGGTTTGATAATTCCATCTCTAAACTTAATTACAGTGCTTTCATCGTGTTATCTTAATTCTATATCTTTATCTGCTATAAAACCTGTGAAAACTACTGCTTTAACGCTTTAGGAAATTACAACACAGATATATAGCTTTAAGCTGCTTTCATTGTGAACTGCTTCACAAGGTACTTATTATGAATAAGACATAAAACTGAGATCAGGTAATTAAGTTTAATGACTTGGCTGGTGAGTATGTCTCCCCCAAGTATTTGATTTACTGTGACCACATTTGAGAGATAAATCTCAGTGTTTAATCTCTCATTATAGAATGATTAATAAACCTAAGGCTGGGCTTTTTTGCATTTAAAGAGACATGTTAGTGGGTGCATGTATATAATTATTCCCCGTGTGTGACATGCTTTTATTACTCTCTTATATTTACGGAAATGTGGTGGAGATATGATTTGCAGAGGTCACTTGAGATCTGTTTAATGTTTGCACTGATAGTTTAAAAAAACTGAAATTGCTGGACACTTTTGAGATGGAGGGGGGCTTCATTGCAGTACTTTTCTTCTTTCTTCTTTTTTGGCGTTGGTGATCTTGATAGTTTGGGGGAGCAGTACGTCTGATTTATAATGAGATGTTCCGATTGACAGCCTCTGAAAACTGATAACTTAAGATAATTGCTGCGGCCATGTCCTTCATAGCTGACTGCTCGCTATGCCAGCCCTCCTCTCCCTCTCCCTCCTCTTATTTATCCTGTCTGTCCCGTCCTCTTTCATTTTACTATAGTAAAGCTTTCATTTTAAATAGCAGGGCAGTGTGGAAAATGGAAGATGGTGGCCCTTGAGGCACTGAAAAGGTGATATTATGAATGAGAACCAAGCCCTTGGAGTACTGGACAAGAACATTTAAATTGAAATGGTTTCAATATTGTCTCCTCTATTAATTTGCCTCCAGTAATGCATTGAAGGTCTTTAAACCAGTGGGTTATGCATGATGCAAAATGGATCTTAAGTAGGCCAGCAGAGGACAAGTAGTCAAAACATCTTGTGGTGGTGACACATTTTTATAGATTCTATTGAAATGTCATCTGTCATTTCTCCACCTGAAGCAGCCACATTCTGAATTTTACCACAGCGCCTCAGAGGTGACCCAGCTCTCAGCCATCCATCACAGCCACCTACACTTAAGGTGTCTGCTCAGAGATTGAAGATTCCTGAGTTGACAAGACCACTGCTTGAAATACTTGATCATGGCAGGTAGGTATGTGACAACCTGCCAGGGAGCAGAACCTCAGAGAAACAGCTTATATTTAGTGTCTATTCTTCAACAGGAAACAGAGGAGAAGATGTTGTTTTCTCTGCACGTTTCGTCTTCATGCTTTGACATGAGGAATAAGGGTTTGTCAGCTTTATGGCCTCATACATCTCCATATCCATTTGCCACATGATGGCTCCCCGTCAGGACATCCAAAGTGGTGTTGATTGTGCTAATGATAATGTGTCACAGCGATATGTCCCATGTTAGGCAGGGAGAAGAGCTGCCAGGCAGAAGACAAGGAGAAGCTATACAGGCCTGTGTTGTGTTGTGCTGTAATAAGTGATTGATGACTCTCTCTGTCGCATTGCTTTGATTAAGACTCAGTGATTTATTGCCAGTGTTCACAATGTAATTAGACTCTCCATATACACTCAGTAAAACAGCGTTTTCTCAGTATATGATTCCAGTGTGTGTGTGTGTTTGTGTGTGTGTGTGTGTGTGTGTGTGTGTTATCTCCATACATTACAACATTATTTTGTGAAGTTGAGCATTAAAATGCCGCCGAGGTTAGTCTGAAGAGATTATCGGGAAAAACACACCTCTAAGTTCACATTTTGTATCAAAGTGGGAAATATGCGCAGGATATGAAGCAGGTAAGGTATTTATTAAATAATTTAGTGTGTGATGGATGTGTTTACCTTTAACTGAAATTGCCTGGAGTGTATTCATTTCCCTACTGCGAAGAAGCTCCTTAAAATAGATTTTGTTTATTGTGAAAAGGCATTTAAACAGTGTTTGAGGGTTCAGGGCTGCAGGATTTTGCTTTGGGACTGAGTCAAAATGGAGTTTATTCTATGTAAGAACAATCTCAAACAGGCACATTTTTACAGGCCAAAATCTGGCATTTAGTTTTTTAAGTTAGAACCTGTAAATAATATATTTGTTATGGGTTGTCCTTGTAGAGGAGTGTCACACAGTCCCTTTGGTATGCCGTATCCCCACTTCCAGTGCCGCCATTGTTATTTGTCCCAAAGGAAAGAAGAATGCAGGATCAGATCTGATACATGAGGTTGTTGCAACATCACAAAGGTGTCCAGGAATACAATCCATCTTCTTAGTGTGAGGGGTGTGGTGTCATTGCTGGTTTGCACTTTGTTCTTCCTGTTTCAGATGGGCTGAGCCCCACAGACGATTTGTGCTCAGGGCTTCCTGCATACAGGGGTGGAGGACCTGCCATAATCTTGCTACACATAGTTTTTGCCGCTCATTAGTCCCAATGTGTCATTGCTAAGTCACAGGTACATTCAAAAGGCTTGGCTAAAACATTTTGAACAGGTGAGCACTAATGAAATTGTGGTATTGGCTGTTGAATGCAGCCTTGATTTACTGAGTGTTTCTGAGAGTTTAGCTTCTGATAAACCTTACCTTACCATATTTCGAGTCCCTAAAAACCTTAGTTAAATTTCCTAATCAGACTTATTATGCTGTCATTTAACTTAAATTTCATTAGACTACAAACCTTTGACTGGGGTTCCTATAAAGTCTGTATTTTACATATTTCAGTTAAAAGCAGAGATATGTGTGTGCTTAAAATCATATTAATTACTGTAAAATTATAGATGTTAACAAGTTAAAAACCATTACCCAAGGCTTGTCTCAAATTTACATCAAACTTACGTAATTAGGATTGTGGCATTAAATGTCAAATTATTATTATTATTATTATTAATTAAAAAATAAAAAAAAATAATGATAATAATAATAATAATAATAATAATAATAATAATAATAATAATAATAACATGTTAAAAATCTACAAATGAAGATTCCAGGTGTGAGAGGAGTGAGAGGTAGACATGTATGCAAGCAGTTTTACAAATAATAGATGCCAAATCTCATCATTATTCTTATATGTTTCAGCATTTAGTCAATATATTCATGGTTTACATAACTCCCTTCTTCAGTCTTTGTTTGTATCTCACTCTCCGTGTCTTTCAAGGACAACAGACCAGCGGAGGATTTGCTTGCAGGAGAATCTTAAGACAGTGGAACGGAAATTTCCCTCCAGCCATTTCAACAGAGTTTATTCCTGCTTGTGCTTCCTATTTCCTGTCCTCTTCAACATGCTTCCTGCTCAGCCATTCCTTCAGTTCCCCCATCCCCATTGTCCACTTCTTGTTAAAAGGAGATACAGCATTGTTGGGACAAAATGCAGGCAGTTAGCAGTCACCCAAGAATTTCCTCAGAAGTGAAACACACTGAAGAGGTGGGGGAAAAAGTTACTTCAAGGTTTAGGTTTTCCTTTCAACCAGGCGGTAGAACCAGACAGAAAAGGAAAATGTGTAAATGTTAAACCTTTTTTTTTTTTTTCCAAAAATCTATTCTTAAAATGATTTATCCAGAGAGTCAAGATGAGTCAGGCTTCCTCACAGTAGAAAAAGAAAATGAAGCAGGATGCAATTGTTTGTCGGAAGAAAAGTTTCAAGAATCATCCAGAAATTCATCCACAATCTTAAACTAATTTTCCAGATAAGGATGTTGGTGCAAAGAATTGCTGCATGTCTGTTAAGAGCCTAGGTGCATGTAGGTATACAGGGATTAACCTAGTCTTTCACACACAAACACACACACACACACACACACACACACACACACACACACACACACACACACACACACACACACACACACACACAGAAAATTTTGAGCCTCTATTTGAACTATGAGCATGTCTTTGGACAGCGAAGAGAAGGCGGAGGACTCAGAGAGACCACAGCTGGAACATTTACACCATGAAACGTCTTGTTATGCAATCCACACTCTGAACATGCTCTGGTTAGAATCATACATCACAAAGCTTTTAAAAGATTACAGATTTAGTTTTCTCTCTTTTATGCTTGTATGTGCAGGGGTAGTTCCCCGGTTATGATTTTTATGTCTTTTGATATTTGTCTGAGGGTTTATATTGCTCCTGCAAGTGTTTTAAATGTTTGTTTTGTCACAGCAGTGTTCAGTTCTGATGAATATGTTAGAGGTCACATCTGTTACTGAGCACACACTCCCTGATCATCTCGAGACATATTTTATGCTTCACACCAGTTTCGTTTGAGATGTAAGCTTTGAGTGTGATCTTTGCTGGAGAGTAAAACTTAATCAGCTGAAGTTTTTTGAGTAAGAACAGGATTGTATATGGTGAGCAGGTGGTTATGCAGATAAGGATCCCAACAGAGGGATCTTGTTCAACCCTAAAGGCAGAAAAGATCTCTTCTCTTTGTGAAAACTTCCTCCATGTTTTCTATTAATGCTATCAAAACTTATTAGGCACAGTGTCGGTGGGTTTTACACTACTTTGCATGGACTGATGTGCTGTGGTGTGTGTGATTAGGTTTATTGTGTTGCTTTTGATGTTGAGAATAAATCAAAACTGTGATGCCAGTTAGTCTAATCACAATCAAGTATTTAAACAAGCTGAATAAAAATTAACCTGTTTTGCCCCACCCGCAACAATTTTTGCAGAAGCGTATCGCTGTCATTTTCTCAAAATACTACTACTCATAATAAAACTCTCGAGGTTACTTATGCAACTTTTTCCACTTATATGCTAGTCAACAACTTAGACAAAGATTTTGGTTAAAAAAAAAAAAGCTTCCAAGTGGTTCCTTTCACGTGACATCATCTGCTTACTGCTCCTTCCGGCAGAAGACATGGTGGATGCAAATTGTCCTGGAAAGAGCCAATTTTCATACATTTCTTATGTGTCCCCCCAATTGCTGCCGGAGGGCACATAGTTTGTCAAAACCCAAAGGAAAACAATGGCTGCAGGATTGCTCATAATTTACTTGTGAGGTGCAATTTTCTTGACACAGAAGTACTTACTACAGCCAATGCCCACACCTACCACTCCCCACCCCCACTCCCACACACAAACCATCTTTTTAAAAAATATATTATGACTAGATTATTATTATTTTTTAAACTTCATTAGTATTATAATTATCATTATTATTTCCATATAGTTATTAGGTGACCTAGTGTCAAGCCGTGTGACCACCAGCAACAATTGTTGCCAGTCATAAAAATCCCATTTCCCTCAAAACAAAGTACATAATGGAAAAAATAAATACATAGCATGATTCAGAGGGACTCAACTGATAAAACTTTAATGCCTTACAACTCTGAAAAAAATGGGCATAAATGGGTTAATACTTGAAAATCATCCTGGAAAGTTAAAAAGAAACAACGTATGATGTACCGTGACTGACTTCCAGCACCCTAGCTTGGACCTCATAAAATAAAGTTAATCCAATGATCAGAGTAATGCAGCCCAATCAGAACTTAGTATGTTATTATCATGACAAGCTCAACTCTTATAAAACCATAAAACAGCAACGCTTTATGATAGAGACACTGTCAGTGCTGTTCCCACCCTAAGGTTTAACCCCTCAGGGGTCCCTCAGCCCTGCATTTAATGTTCTCCTCTTTCCTTTGCAAAGCAGGGGGCAGGGTGGAGCTTTAGGAAGTGGGGTATATCCTTCCTCTGCACTGAGAACATGACTGAGGAGAGAGGCTTGGGGGCTCTGAACCTGTGATAGGACTACAGATACCACCAGCAACCAACACTTCATCTCCTCTGTCAGCCCACTCAGACATTTACAAGTACGATTTAAATGGAACAGTCACAAGAGATGAAGTATCTCTAAATCTTTTATTCCCCTCTGAGGTAATAAACAGCAGTGCACCTGGTAGTGTGTATCCCTCAGAGGCCTGTGAAATTTGCATTGTTATGGTGACACCAATGAGAAAACATCGTCTTCTGTCAAAACAACTTTATATGCAGCAGGATTTGTGTTTTAGCCTTGAAATATTGTCTTTCTCTCCAGATCAGCACAAGTCAAATCAACCATGAGCTGAAACTGTAAGTCACTTTTTTAGATAAAAGACTGTCTCACATCATAAATAGAAAGAGTAAAAATCAGAATGTATAATCATTTTCCTCTTCTCTTTATCCGAAATAGCAGACCATGATCAGAGCTACAGAGACTATTAACAAATGCACAGTATTACTCACGGTGACACATCACATATTAATGACTCATAAGATTATTTATTTGTACTTTTTCACTTCACTTTTAATGTTTATGGAGGCACAATCTCTGTGCAGCCTGCACTGTAAAGAGTCATAATTTAATCCATGAATTTTATTACCATTTTATCACCACATTAAACAACCATAATGACATTATGATGGGACTGTTTGTTAACATCTCAGAGTGGAGAAGACACTTAAGCCCATAATATTTCTCACACAAATGAATACTATGATGTGGAAAACATAGTTTTGGTTGTTTTTGTGGTATAAGCACATATTTAAATGTATAATTAGTGCTTTTCTTTACACCACCTTTGTGTGTTATATGAATCCCTCAACTGTTTTTTGGTACAAAAAAGCAGATAAGCCAGGTCACTGATAAACAAGGTGGTAAAGCGCTCAGCTACAAAGTCAGGCGTATTTTACTAAAACTGGAGGCGACCAAAACAAAGCTATAAAGGTACTGAAGAGGCAACAACACACAGATCAGTGCTACTGTTGGTCGTTATCTAATGGATGAGAAATTTAACGGTTGATTTTTATTTGCTAGATTCTAAGAATTTTACGTGTTCACCTCCAATTTAAACAACACCATCACAAGTAAGATTGACACAGAGCGATAATACAATGTGTTCACACAACAAAAAGGACCAAAGTACACCCTGCTGTGAGGCTGGCCTTATGTGTGCTCCATCCAAGACACATACTGATGTTACAGCTTACAATTAAAATGAGTCATGATCAGGCAGCAACCTCCTGTCTAAGAATATGAGACAATGCTGAAGTGCTAAAATCTGCTGTTCTTCAAGTGTCCACTTGAGGCTGTGTCACAAACACACCAAGCCAAACAAAACGTCTCCTGTCTGAACTGTTAAGTTTACTATTGGCACACAATGTGCAGGAGTGATTTTTTTTTCTATATTAAGATCGCAAGCTCACCCAATCAGAGGCACAGCTCAGGTCACGTGACTGACAGGCACCCTATAGCTGTACACGAAGCCCTTGCCACTTTCAATATGGCTGCAATTCCCAGTTTGCATCCTTTATCCATTTGAAAAACAGACGGGTTATGTCAGGGAGACTACGTCCATGTTTTATACAGTCTGTGGTCATGATTAATAGTGCACTACTGACATCTGCCATTACAGTTTCAAATATGACTTATGTAAAGTACACAATCTTCAAGAAGATGAGACCATGGTTGACTCAAAATGAGAGCTGTGCACAGTATATTTACTTATTTGTAAAAAGTTGTCTGTTTTTTTCTTTCTTTGTTTTTTTTGTTTTGTTTTGTTTTGTTTTTTTTGGGGGGGGGGGTCGTTTTTTCTTTGTTTTTTGTTGTTGTTTTTTTTTACAGCAGGTCACTTCGTTTTCAGATTGTTGCTATTACACTGAAAAGAGCAATGCTGTATAACTGCAGAAGATGCTCAAACATGCACTAGTTATAAACACCAATATGACTAAGACAATTTGAATAGACTTGAATCATCACAAAATATCATCTGTAATATTTGACATTACATTTGAATAGATCTAGCTCTGCTTGATGATATAACAGTGAATCCTCTTGGGTAGATGAAAGCAATTTTCCAGCCAACACTGAGCTCAGTGTTTTCCCCAGCCCACCATAATTAATTCATTAGAGCTCAACTAAAATGAGATCTTGATTAAAAACAATTTAGGTGCTAACTTATTTATTAAGATGGTGGCCAAGTGGTTTTTATCAGCTCCTGTGGGCCTTTCAGTGAAGTAATGGCATCATGTGACCAAAAACACAGTGAAACACAGTGAAACACACACACACACACACACACACACACACACACACACACACACACACACACACACACACACACACACACACACACGATCATATCTAACAGCTTTTCTTTCTAACTCAGTCCAGATGTGCTTTTATGAAGTCATACAAAGGATTCATCTGTGTGTGTGTGTGCGTGTGTGTGTGTGTGTGTGTGTGTGTGTGTGTGTGTGTGTGTGTGTGTGTGTGTGTGTGTGTGTGTGTGTTTCTGATTCTCTCTCCTCTTCATTGGTGCTGATGCCTCCATCATATGTCACTGTCTCCCAGCATCACCCTGAGAGATTGCCAGTCGCTGACACCTGCCTCCTTGTACCACTGACCCAAACAAATGCTAGCAAAATTAAACGCTCTGTTGAGATAACAGAGGGAGTAAATCCTGGATGTGTTCGGAGCAGGCGGCTGGGTCACCGTGGGGGCAGGTATATTAAGCCTGTATGGATCACAGTCCTCACTCGCAGTCTCTAATTACACCTTATCTTGAGGGGATTTACAGCTTCACCAAAAAACAGCTTGCCTCCTGCTGTAGTCATAACCTGCACTGGGTTTGAGGTCAGGGGCTGTTTGAGGACAATTTTTCAGAGTAAAGGGAAATAGCTGCACATATTCATTCATTTATTCATTTTCTGAACCGCTTGTCCTGTTCAGGGTTGTGGGTGGCTGGAGCCTATCCCGGCTCTCATGGGCGAATGTAGCTATATACATATTTAAAGCTGTATCTGTAACTGACTTCTGTGGGTATGGATGACAACTGCTTAAAACCACTTATTAAAGATCACCTAAAGAAGGCCTTGATGATCTCTGTGGCTTTAATCATAAAACCCAAAGTACAGATTTGAAATTAAAGATGTTTTGGGGAGGATCTGTTTGAATTGGACTGCCTCGCCACCTTCTGGCTCGGAGTCCCATGCACACTGTCGTAAAGATGTGACTTTTAACCAGGCGTGTGTTTGTTTTGGAACATTTTTTTTTTTTTAAGACAACTTTTTATGGGATACAACACTTTAAAGTAAGGTATTAATAAGTACAGTTACATAGTGCTGTTGTTTGAATCATGACAACAAGCAAACATAGGTTAGTGCATACAGTACTACATCAGTAGTCAGCTATATGTAGCGCTACTAGCACCCCGGTGCTACCGCATGTTCGTAGACTAATGTGATAACAAGCATCATATACCAAACAGAGCTAACATTTAGCCTTGCCCTTCATTTTATTGATAGACTCTCAAGTTTGAACAGACCACTGCAAAATAACTGCTGACTGTGGGTTGGAATGCACATTATCTCTAACAGCTCAACCATTTTAGCCTTTAGCTCGGACTGTATCACTCTCCCATTTAGCTTTCTTCTACTTTTCTGTCCTTTTTCTGTCTGACAGTGATGTTTCCACCATCACTACAAAATTAATCCAAGAAATCGTTTTCAAGGACCAACAGACACAGATCTCTATTCTCAGTACTAGACTTCGTCAGCTGGTGTGGTGTTGTCATAAGCCGCATTTCCACCAAGCAGACCGGTTCGGTTTGTCTCAGTACAGCGTGCTTTTTGCGGCGTTTCCACTGACTCATCCCAGGACAGATCCCCAAAAATCAAGACGAGCCGACCTACTTTTTTGGGACCCTTTCGTATGGGTGCCAGACTTAACCGATCCGCTCTCGGAAGGTGGAGCAACACACTGCAGACCATTGATTGGTCAAAAGAATCGTCACTTACCCCGACAGTGGCTGCATTTCTCCTGGTGGCTCACAGACTTCTCTGAAACAAAGCTTGATTGCACTTTGTAACAGAGAGCTACATGCCAATCACAGAGAGGACAAAATGCTGCATGTGTTCCATCCGTGCTCTTTGTTTACTGTGTCGCGTTTTTCTTCTTTGTTGGATTTAATTGCGGGGTAAGCTGCTACGGCATCGTGTTATTGTTTAACCGCTGCGGCTTCCGGCATCCAGCTTACACGCCGCCTACCACAGTTTGCTGTGGAAACGCAAACAGGATCAGGCTTAACTGTACCAAACCGTACTGAATCCACCCCGAACTGCTTGGTGGAAACGCAGCTATAGAGACTTAGACGTGCCGTAAATCAATTCGGTCTTGCTGAATCCGATCAGAAAGCTACAGAACAGAATTTCATAAGAACTATTTGCACTGATTATTTCATTTCAAAGTGTGGATTACAATCAGGCATATATCTAGAAGGTAGACCTTTACAAGATCACTTTTAAACTCCTCACAGCGCCTTTAAAGAACAGATTTCTTCTTTTGGTTTTCCAAGTAAAAATTTTCATGATCGCCATCATTCCTCCGTCTGGTGCGTATTTACTTGTGAGGCAGAATGAACAGCTTGCAGTGACTGAAACAAACATGATAAAAACCATTCATTTTGAACAGATTTTCCCTCCTGATAACAGCTGCCGAGGAACAGATTAATAATGGAGTAGGTAATGAGATTATGCTGAGTCATTAAGTTTATAACTCTCTGTAGGAGAAGATAATGATTCTGCCAGTGATCATAAATGTTGGTGCAAAGTCACCAGGATGCTTGATTATACATGAAGTCATAGAGATCTTTCACCATAGGGGGCTGGAAAACTTTTTATTGAGGTGCAAAGTCGGTTTTACAGTGACTGACTTCTTGAGATGGAAAGCAGAAGAAAAAATAAAATACTTCAAGGACTCACAAAACTCTGTTTTTCTCTTGTGATTGAAAAAAAGACAATAAGACACACAAACCCATCATTCCTTGTATTTATGTTAGAAAGACTGTGCATAACTTGTGTAAATGGTGTGTGTATTGTGTTGTCATGTGCACCCTTCCTCTACATATTGCACAATGAGCCAAAGACTGTAAAAGTCTCTTACCAGGTGTCCTCATTTCCATGACGATCTGTGTGTGCACACAGGTATGCAGAACAGAGCTGGTAGTGTTTTACCAGACAACCGTTCTAAGGTCTTGCAAACACTTAGTAAAC
Organism: Halichoeres trimaculatus; assembly: GCF_033239565.1. Taxonomy (NCBI): domain Eukaryota; kingdom Metazoa; phylum Chordata; class Actinopteri; order Labriformes; family Labridae; genus Halichoeres; species Halichoeres trimaculatus. The sequence continues at coordinate 17,333,947 of NW_027437179.1, read as the reverse complement.
AGCCTTGGGCAGGTCCGTTGGAGCATCTATTTGCATTTTACACATTTGAATTCTTCAGACAATCAACTTTGCTCTTTCCAGAGTTGAAGGTAAAAAGTAATCCTTTGGTACAGCAGGGGACAGATGATTGTCATTAAGATGGTGCTGTATTTCGAACAGAGTGTTTACCTAAAGAGTTGTAAGTTTGATTTCAGTCTAAAAATCCACTGTTTCAAACTGTCTGATGGCAGCAGGAGCTGAGGAGGAAATGTCCAGGTCCACAATTAGAAAACTTTGCTCATACCTTGACATCAGCTTTGTCTTTAACCCTGTTAAATTTGACCCATCAAAAAGCAGCCATAAAATGAAAAATATTTTAAATTGGGATAGTTAAAAAACGTTTTCACAAAATCTATAAAATAAAACTGCTATATCATTTTATTTATGATATATTTTTTTGTATCACATTTGATAAATTTGGCAGTTTTGACATTTTTTTTATAGTTAAAGGTTTACTTATATTAAAAGATGAATAAGAATTCACATGTGATTCCTACTGCAACTTCTTGAAAATTTGTAATTTTCCTGAAAAAGTGTTTGGATGATTTCATGAGAGCATTCCAACTTCAACTCATGGGGGAAAATGCATTTATTACAGGTTTTTTAAGGTCCCATATTGTGCAAAAATCACTTTATTAAGTCTTTTAGTGAAATCTGTGGGTCTTTGGCTTTCCTCCCAGTCCACAAAATGTGATATTTAATGACAAAACCTGCACTCGGTAGTGCTTGTGAATGTAAAACCCTGACCTAAAACGAGCTGTTTGGATTTTGGAGATTTGCCGACATCAGTGAATCTCCTCTTTGACCAATCAGGAGTAAGTCTGACCAACCATCCGCCATAAACCTCGGACCCTGGAAATGTGAGTGTTTTAAATGCTGTGTGCTGTGGAGCAGATGTAAGAGCTTTTCCTCAGTGTCCCCTCTGTCTCTGTGTTAGCTTAAGGATGCTAACTTTGGCTGCAGTTAGCCTGTTGTTTTAGCCTGTAATGTTGCAGTAAAGGAGCGTCGCTGTTTTCTAAACATTGTACACTTGGAGCTCATGTTGCCGCTCTCAGTGACGCAGAAGAGTGACGCAGAAGAGTGGGGCGGCATCAGCGGTGGCTCATTTACATATGAAGGTCACGCCCACTAAATCAGAGCGTTCTGAACAGAGGGGCTATGAGAGCCTGGAAACAATGCTGCTGTGCTTGATTTATTGGCTTTTTGGACCAAAACATGTTACTGCCATTTCATGAAGACATCAATGATCCATATTAAACTGCAGAAAAGGAGCATAATATGAGACCTTTAAGGAAACTTTTTATCATTTCTAAAATTTACATGTAAAGTATGATGTGACTAGTGAAATAGTGTTAACTGTGCTGCATCTGTGCAGCAGTGCACATGTCTGTGCAAGGCTGAACCTGATTAAGGCGTACTGTATTTCTGAACTTGTGTTTCTCAAACACATGGCAGCCATGTGTTTGAATCATGCAAGCAGGATTTTAGGAGGAAATTGCATCTTTATTTTGCAATCAGACACATCCTTATGTGTGATAATTTGTACCTCTTTGTTCAAACCCTCAGGAAAATATCTGTGCAGGGTTCAATCACAGTTGTCAAGATGAGGATTTAGCTTGTGGAAGTGTTGATAGAGAATCAATACAACTCAGTCGAGGCTGAGCTGTCCTCTTACAGCCAGTAAAAACAAAAACCTTTCGCGTATTTGGGTGTTCACAGAAAAATCAAATCCAACTGAAGCTGGATATACCAGAGGATGAAGATGGAGCTGAAAGAGATGCATCTACTTAAAGTGTTTATCACACTTGTCCATCTTGTGTTTTTTTTTCTGAAGCTATCCAGGTATCTTGTGACTCCCAGCCCACACCTTTTATCAGCTCTATTTTAAATACCTTCATACATCTTTTGCACCTATATGAAAGGATCAACACGCTGATAAATGTTAAGAAATCAAATAAATGCAGGTTTTCCAATGCAGTATGTTTCATTATGTGATATCTGTGAGTGCAAGCCTCTGCTGAAATACAGGCACCCTTGAGCTCCTGTTTGATAAGAGCTGTATATTTGTCTCTGCTATATTCCTCCCTTGGTGATGCTAGAAAAATCCCTCCACATGCTACAGGCAAGGCAATAAAGACATAAATGGAGTTAAAAAGTGGAAAAGATCAGCGTTTAATGTAGTTTTGAAAATTTCACACAGCCTGAAACCAGGAACATAAACATGATTTCCAAGGGTGGTTTCTATGAAGCATGTATAAAGGCCTCTCAGGTGGGAAGACAGTTCTTCCTGTTGATCCAGCCTCAGGTGGATAAACACAAGATTGGCTTTATCTCCCAGTTCAAAGCCTACAGCTACAGCTCTCTCCATCTCTTAAAGAAGCAGTAAAGGAAAAGTGTGAGGGAGGAAGCTGCATCAATTAAAAGAAGAAAAAGGTAAAAGGGAAGAACGCTTGTCTGTAAAAAAAAATGCATTTTTGAAGGAGGTTGGGGGGTAACCATCTGTCTCTTTGGACAAAGTGTTGTTAAACTCTGGTATTTGAATACATGCCCTGCTCATCATGCATACCTTAAGTAAGATGGGATGTTGAGATGGGGTGTTTCTGTGAAAGGGCTGGTGGCTCACAGGAGCTGCTGGGATTAACACCTATCCAGGCGACTGCTGCTTCCCTCGGAGGGAGAAGATCCAATCAAGAGGATGTCAAAGAGATAGAGCATTGTTAGCAATAACACCACGCCTGCTATTTATAGCATATGATTACAATCCATACACCACAAGCTGATTAAAATCCGACTCATTCTCCATAAAAAGAATGCTTTTATACTGTTGAAGTGTAACCACATACAAAGCTAAGGAAGTTGACTTATAAAGCTTTTTACAATCACATTTGCTCCACAGACACAGAATATAGTTACAGCAACATTCTTGAATAGAATCAGTGATTAATAACTATTAGAAAAACCAAAGAGAATAGGTTGTAGTTTTTTTTTGTTTTGTTTTGTTTTGTTTTGTTTTCAACCAGCATTTCAAAAAGCGAATTTCAGTCAGAAAAGACATAACTGTGCTGGACGTTTAGGGTTGAGATCATGAACCTAGTGGACATGATATTAGATCTTGCTTGGAGTCCCAATCACAGATTATGAAACATCCGACCTTATTGGAAACATGAAATCATTCTAACTTTTGATCAACCAAAAATGTCTGCCCTGCCTCAAAAATGAGAATAGAATAGAATAGAATAGAATAGAATAGAATAGAATAGAATAGAATAGAATAGAATAGAATAGACCTTTATTGTCATTGTAACAAGTACAACGAAATTGAAGTCACAGCAGCAATCAAGAAAACAAAAGTAAGGAAGAGTATAGAAAGTGCAAAAAGGTCCATAAGAAAATAGATTATGACAGCTTGTCCATTATTGTCCAGTTCAGCCAGCCTCCACCTCCACGGAGTCCAGGACTGAGCTTCTTCAGTCATGCTCCATCTCTGTCTCCTGGATCGTGTCTGTTCACAGCAGGCGAAGCTCCTCTAACACAGCACCGGCGTCTGATGTCAGCTCCCTTAGCCATGTCTTTGAATAGCATGATGCTATTCTGCTCCTGGTATACCCTCTGTTGCTGGGTTAGCACAGCTAGCTCATCCATCCTATTGGAGATAGATCTTACGTTCCCAATAACGATGGATCTAAGGACAGGTCCATGTCATCACTTCTTAGCTCACACCTCACCTCCTTCTCCTCACCTTGTGGGAAGACATCGGGCCTTGCACCAGTTAGCATTGACATGCTACAGGCTGCTAACAGCTGAGTTCACATGTAAACAATGCAGCCATGGTTACATGGATCTCCAGACAATCACAGGAGAAAAGGTAGTAAAAATATCACTGAAGCCACAAAAAGTTTGGTGTCCATGACCAACAAATGAGCCATACAAAGTAATGATCCACTCCAAATACAAAGATTATGTAAAAGATTCACAAAAATTACAAGAAATGGACAAAGAAGAGAGAGCTGCTGCAAAAGGCAGCCATAGCCAACAGGGTGGCGTCTAGCAGGTGGGGCAGGTGTACAACCTCTTGGAAGCAACTCCAACATGTCCACCTGTCTGCCTCCCTGTAAATCCCTAATAATACAAACCTATGTATACCTCTTACCTTTTGAACTGTAAATACAATACTAAAGTATTCAACCCAGAGATAAATGGACAAGCTTTCATACCCCAAACAGTTTTTGAGCTATGCATTCAACATCTCAAATCCCCAATCAAAATAAGTTTTTCAACATGGGACCCAATCAGGTTTCCTTGATATATGCAGCCAACATCAAAGGACACTTTTCTTTTTTCACCTCTGCACTGGCCTCATTTTTCCCCCAGACCAGACCAATGCCCGGTCCCAATCCAAGGGTTGTTTTTTTTTTTGTTTGTTTTGTTTTTTAAGGATACAGGAAAGAAAGCAAACTTTTCTCAACAAGCAACTGACAGCTGGCTCACCAGATAACATTACAATGTCACTTAAATTATTTAAAAGAAAATGTTAAGTTTCAAGGTCATATTTTTACATATATATATATATATATTTTTTTTTTTTTTTTTTTGACAAAGTTAAAACCTCATGCTCAGAAATTTAAGACGCAAACTCTTGGCTAGATTTCATTTCAAACAGAGTATCAGTAATCACTTGTGTCTATGATCTTGTTCAAAATGGCTGTTTATGGATACATTGGGCTGTGAACGATGAATTTAAAGTGTCGTTGGTGACCAACAATAAGAAGAATTTACATGTCATCAAAGAACAGCCTTGTGTAAAGCAACAGTCTGACATTCACACTTAGTTTGTCAAACAGCTTTGCCCTTGTACCAGGCTTAACTTCTTTAACTAGAACATTATATAATTTAAAAAATTGTTTTTCAACATGTTCTTTTTTTATCGGACCATCATATGGAGGAAACTACATTGTGATGTTGTCTGTCATCCCTTTGGGACTCTTTAATATAAAATAAAACCTCCACATCAGAATTTTAGTGGCCCATTTACACAGATGGATGTCAGAAATGTCTGCTACAGGTCTCTCACATATAAAACCGTGCTTGTGGCTAATTACATTTGCTGACAAAGTGTGAACTAAATGTTGGCATGATGTATCGCAGCCTGCCAAATCCCCCACACCACCTCCCTCCCCATGCATCACGGTGATTGAATAGCTCTAGAGGTATCAACAACATTCACCAATTGCTTGTCTGCCAGAAGTGAAAGTCAACGACATTATATCTATTTATGTGCTTTGATTAATTATGAGGAATTGCCTTCTCAGAGCACACATCCCCAATGCTTGGAGGAGTAGCGGCTGGCAGTCATTACCATAATCATGTTAGTGTTTGGCTCTGCCCTTGTAGTGGCTCCGTCCCATTATGATTCAACACTGTAATGGATGCACATTGGCGATGAGATCGTGACAGCCTTGTCCTCTACAGGTGAAGACTGGTCAAGCAATAGATTTTTTTTTTATCTATCTATAGGTGCAAGCGATCCATGTGTACATTGCTGATAAAAATTCAGCCTATACCTCCACCTCTCAAACCTTCAGATGCTTTACTGTAAAGCCTACATGTTGAAAATGCACCTGTCTTACAGTGGTGTGACATTGACAGAATCTGCAGGGACCTCTGTTTTAAGCATAGGGCCAGCTATCTGACAGAGACATCTCCTGTTCCATCTCAGCGGCCACCTAAAGCTTCATTTCCCTGCCTGTCACTGCCTGCCTGCTCACTGTCTGTCTCCAGGACACATGGTTTGATGAATGCCACTCTGCTGCATATTACATCTCATTTGGCTCACACTAGTTGTGCACCTACCCTGAAAGACCCCTGCAGACTGCGCCCCTTGACCCCACCTCATGGATGTAATAAAACTGCTGGTAGGGATAAATGTGGAGCACTTCTCTGCACACACACATACACTCACACTTCACAAAGGCGGAGGTGGAAAAATGCTGAAACGTGTAGTTGTTTAAAGAGACGGGGGTTTGTTTAGCTCAATAAGCATGTGTCCATCGTGAGGAGGAGAGCAGGAATCCAATAGTCGGGTTTGCCCCAAGGATGATATCCCCTGTTTTATTGCCTGTTTATGTGTGTGTTAGCACAAACTTTGTAATGCAGCTCATAAAATGTGCATACTGCTTGAAGGTACCACTTTGGTCACAGTGGGGACCAAGTGCACCTACAATGGAAAGAGCACTGAAGCTTGTACTGTGTAAATGTTGTTTTTATGACTTCCATCATCATTATTCTGCAACACATGATCAAATAAAATTGTCGAGATAGTCAGGGTTTTGATGCAATAAAATCATCCAAATATTTATAACACAACTTAAAACTAATCTGCACTGTTTGTCGAAATCGCCGTATTTCTCCTTTCCATCCACAAGATATCATTACTGACAGTATGTTGAAAGAAAGTCTGGTTTCAATACACAGCCTTGGCTCTGAATTTCAGCAGGTAAATATTGTGGCTTTGACGGAGCCACCAAAACAGGGTACACCCTAGGGTTGCCAGCTTTGAGGCAGAGAGATACGGGATGGTGGGGGGGTGTGCTAGTCCAAGAGCTGTGCCACCATGCCGCCGACATCCATGCTGCAGTGTTATCTTCTTCCCAAACAATACGAAGCGACAGCGCTTCGCCCAATGAGGCGAGCCGCATTCTGTGGTGTCATAGCAACGTGTGAGTGTTCGGTCAGCTCATTGGCCACAAAACGGGAGAGGGGAATGGGATGGAATTACCGTAATTCCTCGTATAAATCGCCCTGCTTTTCATTGAAACCATAAATATATAGCAGTTTATGTTTGACCCTCAGAGAAATATGGGACAAAGTGCATCCCTTATCGGTTCAGCACGGGACGCGTATTCTCGAGTCTAAATACGGGACTATTCCGTTTTTTAAGGGACGGTTGGCAACCCTAGTACACCCCCACACATCCAGGGGGCGGATCAAACTCATGCGCAGATCAGACAGAGGGGGGAGGGGGTGTAGTATGTTGCATAGCGTGCACAGTTAATGTAAGAAAACAGTGTGATACCAACAGTAGCAATGGCCGATTAAACAGCCCAAACGAAAATGGACAGAAGAGCATAAAATGAAAAAGAAGGTCTATGACCATAACAGAGGGAAGACCCGGGTCAACACTGATGTGGCTTTCCGACGGTGGAGGGAACTCTGCGATTGAACAGAACAAAAAACGGACGATGATGCCGCCGTCTTTCTGCTGGACAGGTAAGCAAGATTAGCTTTGCGGTGCTTCACATAACAGTAACAACTGCCAGGCGTTCATCTTATTGTCTAATCCGCCAAAATGTACTGTTGTTGTGATGTTGTCAGTCGAGTTATGGCTACTGTTGTCTGACAAGGCAGGGTTACCTTAGCTTTGCAGCTTAGCAGTGTGCTAACCCAGAGTCGGCGTCAGACTAAATTAAACAAGGGGGCATTATGACAGGTTCAGGGGGCACAAATTCTTGTTCATTACTGGATTCATAACCATTGTGTAAAGTTCTAATTCACATATACAAGGCACTGTACCACAAGGAAAGCCCCCCCCCCCCCCCCCCCCCCTTTCTCTCCCTCCGGTGCACACACAACCGTGCGCCTTTAGCGCACCAACATCAGAGTGATCATCAAACACTTTCCAACAATCAAAGAACCACGAAACCCTAACAATAGTAGCGAGCTAAAGATAGAAAAACCTTTAAAACAGCTGGAGCCGGCCAGTGTTGCAGCTAAATCTCCTGAGGACGGCGTCCTCCCACTCTGGCGTACATCTGCAGGTCAAGTCTCTTTCAAAGGCAAGCTCAACAACCTGAGCCTTTCTGTTGTGGAGCATCGCGCGTCTTTGAACGGAAAATATGTATATATCTAAATATTATAATATCTTTTGCTACAATACTACTAAAACTCGTCACACTACCACTACTTTCAAAGCAATAAATACGGCTTCACATGTTATTGCGAACCGACCCTCGAGCATTTGCTGGTCCGGCCTCCGCCATGTTGGTCAGCTACGCAGTTTTTACTGTTGTTTCCATGGCGATGCATGTCCATCTTCTTGCGGGCGTGGAGCCAGGGGTGGGGTATGAAGAGAGATGCAGGTCTAAATTTGTTTATCAACAACCTCTCCACTTGTTTTCTACCAGACTGTCAACACTGGAATAACGTCTTCAGATAGAGAGGGGGTTTGAACTCAGCTCACCGACAGCAGCACTATTTAAATACAATCAGCTTATCCAATCAGCAACATTTAAATTGTTTAGTCTAATTTTCTGCTTTTATTGGATTGTTTGTTTTTGATAACCATCAGATTTGCTTTATGTTCACTCCAGGGCAACAAAACTCAAACTGAATGAAAGGTGGTAAATGAATTCACCCAGTGATGTTCTACTTGGTCTCATTAGAGTGAAATCAAAACACATTCAAGTACATATTACTCTAACCCAGTTCACAGACACACAGATGGACAAATACTACAGCCTCTGCACACTTCACATAGATATATCTTTATGACCCACTTAACTTTTTAGTGGCTTCATCACCTTCCATTTAAATCTCAGTTATTGCACAGGCGCCAGGGTTCTAAATTCATAAACCATACACCACACCAGCGCCAAGACCTCGCGCAAAGAAACAAGTGTGAGTGTGAGTGTTACAGACAACGGCCACCAGGTCAATGAGGGGTCCCATGAGACGTGGTGAAAGGGAGTTTCACTGCCTCGAATAATGACAACCCAGGCAATATCGCTCTACCAATGTGTTGCGCCGACAGTAACGATCGGTTGTGGCTCATTTTATAAAAGCTGACCCTTTTGACCCCTAGGTTGCCATAGAAACACACACACTGTGAGGTGATAGCTGCCTGTTGGCATGAGCTGACACAGTGCTGAGAGCGACAGCCATTACTTGGGGCAGATATTACTTATAGATAATGTTACTGTGAGTGTCCTCACCTTCCTCTGAGAGATGGATGAGCACACACACACACACACACACACACACTAAAGGTCACCACAGGTCAACGTCTTTTTCATTATCACCAGTTTAACCAGACCAGCAGGCTGCAGCTGTGTCGTGTTGTACTTGTGATGAATTGTATCATCAGATATACATACTGAAGCATATTACACACTTTGGTGATTTTTGCAGCTTCCATAAATAAAAATTGACCGCGCTGTTTGTGCTGATGTTGGAAAAGAAAAGACTCCAGTTGGTATATGAAGAGTCCTCCCCCCTTCACACCACACCCGCCATCCCCTGAGGCTCGCTGTGTGTGAGGATACACAAGAGGCTGACTGAAGCCACCTCAGCAAAATATCTGACCAGAGACAGGACAAATACCCAACCCCAGTCCCTTGAGTTTTTTTTTTTTTTGTGTGTGTGTGTGTGTGTGTGTGTGTGCAAGAGGAAGGGGTAGAAAGAAACAAAAGAAGGGAAAAACATTGTGCACAAGGATGTTACTAAGATGGAAAGTAAAAGAAAGAGAAGTGAGAGGAAAAAACAATATCAGGGGTCAGATAAACTTACATTCCAATATTCACAGCCTGCCTTGACTGTTTATGTGTCCAGAGAAACTTTTCTCTCCAAAAGGAAAATTCAAACATTGAGCATCAGTTTACATAAAATACATTCAGGCGGGTCAGAATACTGACATTCAGTGGGTATAAAGCACAGCCTGGGTTGCCTGGGTTGACCTAAAATGTGACTGAATGGGATTAAAATGGATAAAAGATAAGTCTGATGATATTTTATGTATGTCTTCATGTCCACAAATCCCCTGAAAGTAACTGGCTAACGTCGATCTATTTGTGTGCATCATCCATGCACCTCATCCCTTTGTTTCTCAGCTCTCTATTGAAAGCCACAGACTATTAAAAACACATTAGTGAGCCACCTGGCAACAAAGTCCTACAATACAGGCACTGTGTTGCTTAGTTAGAGTCGCTATTTTCTGCTTGCAGCAGCTGACATGAGAAAGTGTGCATGCAGTGGCTGCACAGTCAGCAACAATGCAGACTGAAAAAAGCATAAAATGTCAAAAACAAAAGTAAAATGACACCAATATGATGCTTCAGAGAGTTGAACTGAGTAAAGTCAGAAACACACAAAGCAAGAAATCAGAGAAGAGCAGAAAAAAGATGCACTTTGAGTCAGCAGTTAGAGTGATGTGTGACATTGTGATTGTTTCATGACCACTGAGCCAGAAAGGATCTCATATTGGTGCAAAAAGTACCTAAAACATAGCACATGATTTTGACCTAAGTCCCTGGTTTCCTCCCAGCCTTGCCTTGATTAGAAAGGACTTAATTATTCCAAAACAAAAGCCTGCTGGAGACACAAAAGGGAGGTTTAGGAGTCTGCCTGTTGATATTGTTCTATCAGACAGCTAGAAGAGAGGAAGTCCTCTGTCGGAGCTGCCAGGCCGGGCTGTTTTTTGGGGAAGGGGGGCTGGTGTTCCAGGGATAAGAGACCGCCCTGTTATCTTTGTGTAAAAAGGTCACACAGGTCTGGCGGAAGAAGCAAAAGCAACAGCCATTTGTGTTTCTTTTTCTTTTTTGTACCACTACCCAGAGCATAGAAAGCAGGGCTGGGGTAGCACACACACATGCGCAGAAGCATCACTCACTCATATCTGTGAGTGCGCAGGGCGAATGATGAAGGATGCATTGTCAGAAGAGGCTGGAAAGCCCCCAGATATGTTTTCCTTCTTGTGATCCCTGTGTATGAGTCCCATTGTTTTTTTAACACACACAATTTATGCATAAGCTGTTCCCTTAGAGTGAATTGTACTGATTTATCAGATGTTTGACTTATGGTTTTTGCACATATTGTGTGAATGTTTTTGTTCATGTGAAAAAGCCACAAAGGATGATTTTTCATTTCACAACTCTGACGTGTGACGAAGAAATAAATTTTGAAGCTGTGTACTGGGGAATGCACAGATGCAAATAACACCCACAAACACACACACATTCAAACCAAGAGGATTTGATTTATCGACAAACTTTTCTGTTGTAACTGCACACTTTTAACAGCACATTTGTAGTTTTTAAGACCGTCAAACCAGCTAGCATCCATGCATCGCCCAGTCTCAATCACAGAAGAAGCTTACAGTATCTGATTGCGCTCACATTTTCTTTATACATTTAAAAGCAACACAGAGCTGACACACTCAAGCCCCATGCCGGTTAGGTGTGTTATATTGTTACAGCACAGGCTCTGATTGTTAAAGGCCATTAAAATGATGAATGACCTACTACAGAGACTAAGGAAATATGTAGTATTAATAATACTGCTGGAAATAAAAACCTGTGGGGACACACAAACCAAACAGCCTCTTATAATCTAAATGATTCAGAGTTCACCGTATAACAGGATAAGGTCTAACAACAAACACACAAATAAATAGGGGAAAAAATGTATGTATGAGACCCCACAACAGAACAGGCCATGGGTACAAGTAGTAGAGCATACCTTTTACTGAATGTATGTTAATGAAAAACACTTTTTTTTATGCACAAATTTTTATTACTAAACTTTTTAAATGACAAACATCAGCTTTTGTATCCCTAATTGCAAACAAGTCTCTTCTTTAAAGCTGAAAAAACAAAACTCAAGGAGCCTCAGTGAATTCAGACATTTTTAAAAGATCTGCAGTTTTTTTGTTTGTTTGTTTGTTTGTTTGTTTTCATCTTCTGTATCAGTTTCATTTTTGGCCTGGAGGTTGTCTCTTGAGCACACCTAATAACTCCACAGCTGTGATGGGTCGCATTTAACTGATACTTTTTGTATGTTAACCAACAGTAATATTTCAGCGAATGATCCTACTTGTTTACATAATCTTCAACAAAGAAAAGAAGACCTTTGTTTGCTTGATTAGCTTTGACAACAAATAAACATTATGGCAAGAGCCACTTCTTTCTGACAGTAGGTTGTGGTGCTCATGGGAAATGCAGTCCTGGGAAATAGAACTGGTTTTGTCCAAAGGGATCACCAGAATCAACACAACCCAAAACTCCTCACAGAGCCAACAAGTGTTTAATTTTCGACAGATCATCCTGTGTTGTGTTTTGTTTTTTCTTTTATTGTACTCCAGCTCCAGAGGATTGTTTGAAGCAACTGAAAAAAGAACAAGTTTGTGTGTTATCACAGTCTGACCAGCGCTCTTGGCTTCAGGCTAATTAACAGCAGAGTAACAGCCACTGTGCCGGAGCTGTGGCCTTTTACTCCAGAGCAAAGATACTTTTTCATTTTTCAACTGTGCTTTGGGATACACAAAGTCAAACAGACAAAAAAAATAAAAAGTGGATTTGTGGAGTAATATGACCTAATGCACCACTGACTCACCAGTCAGGTATTATTTGGGTAAGTTATGAGTCATTTTGAAGAGTGCTTACACATGAAAAAGAGCCACACTGTGATGACTGAAGCATTTTAACAAAAAGATACACTGAGCATTTTTAAAGTGTCTGCAGTTCAGTAAAAAAAATGACACAGGTCCGTGTCATTGATTTTCTCTGTAGTTTTGAAGGTCCTGTGGGGAATTAAACCTGCATTTGTGGATTTTTGATGAAGTGTTGACTTCCATAATCTACCCGCTATTGCAGGTTTGTGCAGACTGAAGTTAATTTTATGATAAAAACACACTGCCCCCAACAAGGTTTTATTTTTTATTTAACAGAGTGAACACACATGTTTGAGGAGATCTCAGTCTTTTTTATGTGGTTGGTTTTAACTTTGTCAAATACACACAAACAATCTCCATACTTGATTCTCTCTGCTGATCTGAGGCCCTTTAATCAGAATGTAAAGCTTGGGGCAAACACTCTGTGGTCTCAGAGGAGCACTGTGGTGCTTACTGGCTGTGCTCAGCTGTGGATCAATAAAACATGTCAATGATGATTCCATCCTTTACAGCAGTCAAACGCTTTGCCATCCAATTACAAAGGTGTTTGGGTCACTTTAAAGAGTAAATGACCTAAGCTTGATTGTACTTTATTATGACAAAAATCAATACCTGAACTCCATACACTGTACCACTGACCAGATTAGTTTTGACTTTCATTTGTTTAATTTTCACCATGTGTGATACAGTTCAGTCATTTATTAAGAAACATAACAAGTTATTGTCTTTTTGTTTTTATTTGTGGGAACGATTCATGGACTTCATAAATTATCACAGAGAGGACAAAAGAAAGAACTTTATCTTAATTGCAATGACAATGATAGTTTAAAGAAGAGCAATAGGAGTTATAAAAAAAAAGAAAAGAAAAGACAGAAAACAGGATCATACATGCTCATATGAAATGAAAATAACTAGTTTTGGTATGTATACAGACAAAGGCACACATGTATTTATAGGTTTAAAAACCATACAGAAAAAAAAGAAAAGAAAGAAACTCACCAACTATGTTTAGAGAAATAAATTTGTCTGAGTCTTTTCTTGGTAATAATAAAAAAAATAACTGAAAAATATAAATTGGCAAGAGACCATGGAGCCCATAAGTCCTCTGCTATTCTGATATCTAATGTAATAAAGATACAGACTCTATATTGCATACTACTTTTATTGTAAGTGTCACACAGTATAAAAGGACAGCATTGATGAACTGGCTATAACACACTACGTTACAATAAGGGAACGGTTCAATGGCAGTGAGGAGGGACTCTTGATATATAAAAATTACTTTTTATTTTGTTTGCAAATTCCTTATTTAAGCATTTTCCTTGCTTAAATATTTCTTTATATCTCTCTTTTTGTTTGGTTTAATAGCCTTGGACAGATCCAGAGAATGTGGGTGTGGTCTCCTACCCCTTCAGCAATGATAGGAGGTTATCAAATCTGGAAGTAATGGGAGGAGTCTCAAAAACTTTATGACTTTTCGACAAATCCCCTTCTTGTGGTTATTTTTCAGTTTGTGTCCTTTACACAGGACCCACTCTTCATCCTTACTTCTCATCTCTCCTGGTTACCTTTGCCAAGGAGGTTTTATTTTTGGGAGAGTTTGTCTTTCTGTGAACAACATAACTCAAAAACTAAGGAACGGAACTTCATTAAATTTTCAGGAAATGTTCAAAATGGGATAAGGAAGATGTAATGAAATTTTGGAGGTGATCTGGATCACCGTCTGGATCTAGGAATTCTTTTAACGGATTCTTTATCATTGTGAGATAGGGCCATTTTCACCTTATGTGTATATAACTCCACAACAAATGGTCGGAGTGCTTTGCAAAACAATACAAGACAAGGTCATGAGAATTTCTGACAGATGTAAAAGTATGATCCTGGCAATATTCTGGATACTAAGATCCAGAATATGAAATATGCACTGGGTCATCATAATTTTCAACACTGTCAGGTAGCAAAATTGTACAAACCTGCTACTAACACCAAATTGTAGCAGACCGTCTGCTGAAAAGGGAGTATAACATTAAAGTAGGACTAAAGTGTTGCATGACAGTCACAATATACCTGATGGAGGTCTGTGCTCTCCGAGTGCTTTTCTAGTTATTAAAAGTTTTACCAATTGGTTCAGAGCAGAGCTTTGTAAATATTTGTTTAACCTTTTTGACATTATTAAATGATGAAGCACATATTTGTTCTCATTGTTGTCAGGAAGTAACAAACTGTAGGTATCTGCAAATACATGGGTCAAAATGTTGTTCCTGTCTAACAAGGTTTCTTATGAATGAAAGTTGTGACAAAGCTCTAATGGTCGAAGAACCTGTGCGTTAAAAACATCACGTGTCTTACAGTAATCAGCTTCACTGTGATGTGATGTCACATTTCTGTAGTATCAGAGAGCAATGAAAACATCCAGAGCAGGGCTCATTGGCTGGCTGAGCAGGTGTTATGGATTGTCTCAGCTCTGGGAACGAGTCGCTGACCCCTTTCCCTGATCCCTTTCCTGTTTGGTGTTGTGTGTGCAGCTGAGGTGAGGGGAGATAGAGTCGGTTTGTTCCCTGCCACTACGACGTGTTTTTCTCCATTCCCTTTCTCTCCTCGAGCTGAGCCGTGTTCCAGGTGGGGTGACACAGCGCAGCACGCTGCTACAGGCGGTCCAGGAAATTTGTGTCCTCTGTCCAAAAACATGTTTTGACCGTCTGTTCCACATCTGGAGGGATATTTACTCCTGCAGCTATTCTTTTTCTGTAGCCACATGACACAATGCCATTGACAGGATATATTTGCACACAGTGAGAAAGCAAAACATATTTTGTTCGAATGAAACAAAATAAAAACGTCATGTGTGGTGATTATGTGTAGAATACTCCTGAGAGAGGCGTTTCGGCTCTGCCAGAAGCTGAGAGTGGAGCTATCTTTAGTCGTCCATTTCCAAAACAAAAGGCTGCTTTATGACAGCTATAAATGTGCTACTACTGACACATTAAAAAGTGTCTTGGCTTCAATCCCCCATAATGGTTCTTACAGTATCACATTGTAACAAGGGGAAGAAAAACAACTGAGTCACAGCCATTTAATTGTTTTGCTGGTGTTGTAGCATATTGCAGAATGCACTACTCAGCATCCTATTTACACCAGTAAACAGTTTAATTACAGCAGCAAACACAAAGGTATCAACTTCAGTGGGGATGACCTCACATTTAACACCCTCTTGATCATTTATAAGCTCCATTATTTGTGCAACAAAACGGGTCTGATTTAATGGGATTGCATGATGCAACTTCACAGATAACATGAAGTGATTATGTCACAAACACTTCAACCACCCCTGGGGGTTTAACACAGTGTTGCACCTGCGGCACAGCATCATCTTTTCTGCACCGAACCATCTGGAATGGGGATTTTTGCAGTGTGTAATGTATGGGTCTGTACGCCTCTGCAGCAATAAGAGCCAGAACCCCGCAGTGATACAGCACCGCTTATTCTTTTATTCCTCTCCTCTACTCCATCACTGTCTTCCTTAACTCTGCTGTGAGATTCCCACAGGTCTGCAACATTGTTTGACCTTCACTATATGCATGTTAAACTGGCAATGGGAGCTGTCAAATCAGAGACCCCAAAGCGGGCGACCATCCCAGCCTCCCCCTCTGTTGCGCAAGGTGCTTCTGTCCTTGAAAGCTCACCATGAGTCTCATACTGAATCGAAGTTTGTCTGATATTCGAACCATCAGGCAATGCACGGCACCTGTCAATCAGCTCAGTCAGAGGTTACCTAAGGGGTTAACACTGAAAACCTTTCCCATCTGTTGCTAAGGAAGTGTTGTGCAGGAAACAGGGAGAGCAGTTTCCTGTTATGAAGAAGGCTTTTTTTAAGGGGTGCATTCATTCAATCATGCAACAGATGCTGAGCCAGGAAGCACAGCCAATAGCAAATGCTTTGGTGTTTGAAAGAAACTGAATTTGGAGACTGTTTTCAGGAACTTGTCTATGTACTGCTCTAGTGCAGGAAATAAGCCAGGAGTAAAACACGCAGGAGAAAACAGTGATCAAAGATCGTACTTAATTCCAAGTTTATTCTGTAAGATATACTCTAAAGTTGTGGCACTTTTGTGAGGCTTTGTTTTAACTAATGTTAAGTAGGGGACCTGTAGGTGAGGTGCAAAATAAAATAAATTAATGTGTTTATTGATGAATACAATACTGTGATATTATTTGTGCAAAACCCGCCTCTGCAGATTTACAGCTAACCCCTGAGCCCAGTAAAGCACCAGACATGACCTCTGTTTTTCATATTCACTTAGTCCAAATCTCTTATACTGAGTGGATTTGGTCCCAACCTCCCGCTGGCACAGGAGTAAAGCGTGGTTGCGCACACCAGTGGAGCAGCATCCCAAGACAACGCAACATCGGAGCTATGAGGAAGAGCCAGCACGTGATTTTTGTGCAGTAAACTTCTGCACGAGCTGGGGTAAAGCTAATTGAGTGTGTAAAAAAAAAAATAGTAATATCGAGAGAGTAGGGGGTTTGGCTCGCGCTCCTCACTCACGCGGCTCTGTGGTCCAGCCTCAGGAAGCGCCGAGCAGCACCTCCCGTTTCCACACAGGAGCGCACTAGTTTACAGGAGCATCAGCACTGGAGATGGTCGCCGGCTGAAAGCTCAGCAGTCACTTTGTGAATATAGACGTCTTCTCTGAACGACCTTCACTTGAGGAAAACATCAGAAAATGTTCTGGGAGTCCTCGTTCACCACCTGACGCAATGCGTTTGTGTTTGGATTAAGTTTTCACGTCGTTTCGGGGGAGACGGTCGGTGTGGAGCAAAATGAGGTTAAGTGTTGGTGCCCGCAGATGATGACGTCCCGCCATGAATACAGGTTCGTGGTTTTTCTTTCTTTCTTTCTTTCTTTCTTTCTTTCTTTTTTTCCATTTTCTTTCTTTTTTTTTTTTTTTATAAATCAGTGTACTTAAAAAAAAATGTCACAGAACTAACTTTTGAATACTTGAATCGGGCAAAGTAGTGGCTAATTTCTCAAATGGTGTCAGATTTTTGGTTATATATGTAGGCATATATATAATTTCATTTTTTATGTTGAGCAAAATAAAGATATATCAAATATCATCATGATGCATACAGTTGTTGAAGATTTCACAGAAAATTTGTTCCTGAAAGACAAATTAAAACAACACACTGGATAAATTCTGAATCATGCATTTGGAGTCAGTTTAAATCCATGGTTTGTATTGCTTTCAAGGAAGTCTAGGAAATCTTCATTTCTTGGATAAGCACTGGGGTTACACAGGATTGTAATCCATGGCTATGCCAATAGACTGATGACATTTGTTTTTTACAGATGGTCCCCTGTTTGACAACAGCAGGGTTAGAGTGAAAGAAGCTGACAGACTGATTTTGATTGTTTTCTTCCTTCATCTACCAGAGAACAAACATTTTTATTTCAAACAACAATGTTTCCCTTTGTTCTGCAGCCTTGTCTCTTCAGACCTGAAACAGGTTGTTAAGACTGTGAAGTCTGAAGGCTGACATTTCATGATGAGGACAAAGTCTGAAATCATATCCTGCGAGTTTGGCACAGTCAGGGTCCTAGTGTCTATCTCTTCCTTTGTTTTTCCAACATTTGTTGTAATTGAATTCTTGTTGCATAATTCATATCCTGTTGTTTGCAGTTGGGTGCTTTGTCAGGCTAGGACCCTTGTTTTCTCTACCAGTTTTATTGTTCTTTGATGCACTCAAAGGACCTTTTCAGCAAAAAAAAAAAAAAAAAAAAGTGTGTGCAAATATGTGTGGATGTGTGTGTGTCTGTTTGCATCTGTGTGAAGCGGTGCGAGTACATTTCGTGAGAATGGGGGAAGAATGACGAGAAGGAAGTCCATTTGTGTTGTGAAAATGTGAACTCCAGGAGGTTCACGGAGGAGTGATGGGGGACCACGCTGTTAATGTCCTTTCCCCCATGGACATCCTGTGTGAGGTCCTTCAAGGAGCCTCTGCTGGAGGAGCTAATGAGCCTGGAATCCTTGAAAATAAGGAGTGTTGTGATGATGAAAATGTTGAGGAAGAGAGTGATTGCTGTAGCATTAATAAGCTGATTGTTTAAGGAATCGTAATATGAGATTGACATGTTGAGAGTGTGTGAGTGAGAGAAAGAGAGGGAACACTCAGAGATAGCTGGAGTGCACACAGGGTTTAAAAGGATGTGCGTCAGGGCAGGTACTAAATAACAGGAAGGGATGAGGGGTGTACACACTTTGTTAAGTACGGGTGTGTTTTATGACAGTTCTTCATATTGCGAACAGTGTTTTTATGACGGGACATTTGTTAAAGTTTCACATTGGAGTCTAAATTCAAAACAAGACATGATGTGATTACACTAAGAGCTAGCAAATCATCCCTCAAACTACAATTTCTCTGCTGTTAAGTGAGTTTTCAGCTAATTAATCTCTAAGGTTTTTGATTACGCTTTCCTCATAAATCTGATAGTGCCATAAGCGTCCAACCTCCATGTGTCATTTCCCAGACAGGGAGATGTTATTGTTCCTCCTCTAAGTACCCTGTGGCTCTGTTGTTTTTCCTGCTGATAATGTCCCCACAGCATTCTGCATGTCACTGAGTATTGTACAGGACTTGACTTCCTAAGAGCGTTCTTTTACAAAAACAGGACCCTCATATTTATTCCTTCGTAAGGCGAGCAGTAAGATTTGGCAGTAAAGTGTACCAAAAGATGTTTGACGTTTTCTTTCAAGTAATTGTTACTCTCTTTGTACGCAGATTTTCAAAACCCACTGCAAGTCCCTCGGCCAAAGATCCGCAGTCATCTGAACATCAAAGTGCAGTCCAAACTGATGTCCAGACTTGGTCCAAAGCCTCCGGTTGCCCCCAAACCTAGACCCCTCTATGAGACTCATGCACAGGAGGAGCCCTGCCCCCCACATAGCCTGAGCAATGGAGACCTGGCTCACTCTGATGGGGAGGAGGAGGATATCAGTGAGATCGCTGAGGAGCACCAGGACAAAGAGGAGAAAAGTGAGGCTGAGGAGCCGCTTGATGTTGATGACATGGAGCACAATGACCGAGAGGAAGCAGAAAATGAAGAAGGAGAAATAGAGGAGGAAATAGAAAAAGAAGCAGGTGTTTTAGACAACGATGACAACAGCATTGGCTCAGAAGACACAGTCAAGGCAGATGAAGTCTCTTCTCTTGAAACTACTGATGATGAAACTACTGACAATGACTTGAATCAGACTGAAGGTGGCAATAACACTGATGATGAGGGGAAAGCAATGGCTGAAATAAAAGATGAAACAGGAGAGGATGCACACGAGGAGGAACTGAGCTGTAGTGCAAAGACTGGAGTACAGTGTGAGACTGAAGAACACTCAGACGAGTGTGTAGAGGAGGACAGCTTTGATCAAATACAGACACTCAGTGCTGGGGAAACAGACAACGATGCAGGACTTTATGAAGTGGACAGTGGACACAGTGAGGACGATGTGCATCATGTACATGAGTCCTCACTGGATGCAGGTGGATTTGCGTTTGGGTTCAGCGTGCTTCCAACTGTCACTGAGGAGTATCCTTATGATGTGATTGGCCCTACGGATGATGCTAGTGATACATGCGAGTCATGTGACCCAGCTGAAACTGGGGATACAGAGGTCTGGCAGCCAGAACGAGCCACCAAAGACATGTCTGGCTGCTTTAGATTCACGTCCAGCACTGAGGACGTCTTTGGGCCTTATTCAGTCATTGAGGCTGTCCCAGATATGAACAGGACTGCTGACCCAGAGTGGTGTGAGGATGAATGTGATGACAAACCTGCAAATGAACTGCCAACACCAGGTGCATCCAACCAAGAACCCTACTATGTGTCATCAGATGATGTGGACAAGCTTGAGGATAAGCAAGCCCTCTCAGATGAAGGTGAGACAGAGGAAAGCCCTGAGCAGTTGAATCAGCACAAGGACAAAGCAAAGGAGTGTGAGTCAGCAGATGAGTACGCAGATATTGAGGATTCTCTGTGTAACAAAGCAGATGACTCTGAGCAGTTGGAGTGTGTTTCCTCTGAGGATTACGTCGAGATTGGAGATGAGGATGAGGAGGAAGAAACGGAAAAGAGACACATCAAAGGGAAAAGCGCAAAAGAGAGAACGGCTAAACGAGAGCAGGCCTTCCTCAGCAAGCGCTCAAGCTGCCAGCCTCGCCTCAGGCTGTGCAACATCACAGTGCCAGCAGACCTGGACCTGGGCCGCACCCCAGAACTCACCAACAGGGTGGTGTTCGCCCACACCACCGAGGCCTTTGAAGAAGACATTGAGGAACTGGACTGCCATATTGTGCCTTATTATGAAGACACAGACTCAGACAGTGAAGAGCACATATATGAAGAGGCAGGGTTTGACTCAGAGGGGGAAAACTTTGTGATACTTGATAGGAAGACAATAGTCACACGATCACGCTCTTATTCGGGGAAAGTTCCAGGTTACGTCCCAGAAACTGTACCAGAGGAGACGGGGACAGAGTACCAAAATCATGATTACTGCACAGTGGCCTTGGAGAAGAGCAATGAGGCCCTTAGAAATTCACAGCAGCCTGGGGTCAACTGTTTGATCCCCTCCATGAAGTCTCGCCGCTTCTTGTTATACTCCCGGTCAGCAGAGGGTCATCAGTTGTCCCTGACGAGTCCCACGGAGATCGGCCAATCTCTGAAGGATGATATCAGGATGAGGAGGAAAGATGACACCCTCTCACTCCCATGTGTCATAACCTCTTCTGGAAGCTTCTCACAGCGGAGCCACCAGTCATCAAGCGGTGTCTCCACACCAACCTCGCTGGTGGACATTCCCCCACCGTTCGAGCTGGCATACATCACCAAAAGACCAGTCACCAAGAGTTCCCCGTCGCTTTTGATCCAGCATGAACCCAGCGACTTACCCAAGAAGAAGAAGTCCTCTTTCAAGCGCTTTCTGGCTCTCAAGTTCAAGAAGAAGTCTGATTCAAAGGGTTACAGTGATGGAAGTGTCCGTTCTTCACGTTCCTCCTCTGAGTCCAGCCACCACGGCCCATCACGAGTAATAGACCTTGATCGCAGAAGCACCGGTAGCTCTCCTCAGCTTCAGTCCCGCATCGTGAACCCCCAGCAGCGTAACTCAGACCTGCCATCTGCCTTTGTCCTCTACAAAGACCAGAGGAGGAAAGCTGACCCCAAAGCTTTCAGCAGAGGCGTCTCTAGAGTGGAGTCCTTTGAAGAGCGTTCTCGACGCTCCGTCATGCCATTGCCTCTGACCAAGCCGCGTTCCATCTCTTTCCCCAGTGCAGACACCTCAGACTATGAAAACATCCCAGCCATGAGCTCAGACTATGAGAACATCCAGATACCAGGCAGGCCTATCAGATCACACACTGTGACTGAGTTTTTTGAGGATCCAAGTCGCAATTCAGCTCCTTGTAATGAGAACGATGGCTATGTGGATATGAACAGTTTCCCTGGGATTGACAGCAAGCCTCAGCTATCAAAAGACGACACTGAAAGGTAAAGTAAAGGTCATATATATCACATATTCATATTATGTCTATCAAACTTAAAGAGGCCAATAAAACTAGGCACCTCACCTTGCTTTACATGCCTCAGCTATTAAGTTTGATGGAAGTGCATGAGGGACCTGGTGATTGTTCCACTTGGAGAGTGTTTTGAGTCACCTGTCTTTGAAGTTTCTGTTGCCTTCTTTACTCTGTAGGATCAGAAGATCCTCAAAGTCCTCACTGAGTAAGAATAGAATAGAATAGAATAGAATAGAATAGAATAGAATAGAATAGAATAGAACTTTATTGTCATTGTAACAAGTACAATACAATTGAAGTCACAGCAGCAATCAAGAAAACAAAAGTAAGAAAGTGTATAGAAAGTGCAAAAAGGTCCATAAGAAAATAATGACAGCTTGTCCATCATTCTCCAGTTCAGCCAGCCTCCACCTCCACAGGGTCCAGGACTGAGCTACTTCAGTCATACTCCATCTCTGTCTCCTAGATCCTGTCTGCTCACAGCAGGTGAAGCTCTTCCAACATGGCATTGGTGTCTGATGTTAGCTCCATTAGCCATGTCTGTGAATAGCATGATGCTACTCTGCCCTCTTGTATTTCCTCTGTTGCTGGGTTAGCACAGCTAGCTCGTCCATCTTATTGGAGATAGATCTTACATTCCCAATAACGATGGATGGAAGGACAGGTCCATGTCATCACTTCTTAGCTCACACCTGAGAACCAGCACGTCGTCCTCACTTCCTTCTCCTCACCTTGTGGGAAGACATCAGGCCTTACACCAGCTAGCATTGACATGCTACAGGCTGCTAACAGCTGAGTTCACATGTAAACAATGCAGCCATGGTTACATGTAGGATCTTCAGACAAACACAGGAGAAAAAGTAGTAAAAATGTCACTGAAGCCACAAAAGTTGGTGTCCATGACCAACAATGAACCATACAAAGTAATGATCCACTCCAAATACAAAGATTACAAAAAAGAGATGCTGCTGCAAAAGGCAGCCATAGCCAACGGGGGGGGGGGCGTCTAGTCAACTGAGATAACTGATAACTGAGATACATAGGACTTCAAAGCATTGTTTTTGGCGTTGAAAATAACACTCTGCTCTATAATCCACAGTCGTCGTTGTTGTGTGTGGCAGTTTGTTAAAACAAGAGTTTCAGAGGAAGATAACTAAAAAAATACCACAGCTGTCATTTCACTATTTTCGGAGTGTATTATTGACTAAATGGTAAACCAATAAATCTATACTTTGTCCATAAGGTTGATCCATATTTAAAACAGTTTATGATTCCAGCCTTACATCATTGCCTCATGATGTTATCGTAAAGGATCTTTTAAAACTTTATAGCCAATCTTTTTGTACATCCTGACATCTTAGTAAGTTATCTTTGTGGATTCATCTTGGGAACCTCTCTTAAAGTAGTCAGCTGTGTTATTAGGTCCGGACCCATCTGCTCAGAAGTGCAGTCTTAACCCCTGAACAGCTGACAGATATTCTTACACTGTAGCTCAGATGAGCAAAGGGCACCTGGCTGAGTAGAGGAAGAGGAACTCCCTCTTGTAGGTAAGTGTTGGGTGAGAGATGAGCAGCATGCTGTGTCAGGCATCGCTGGCTTTGCGAAGACGGACAGCGCTTGTGGGAGCGCTTACTCCTGTTTCTCATTTGGTGGATTCAGCAGTCACATCTGGTGCCGCTGTTACTCTACTCGGCTGAGGTGAAAGAACAGATAAAAGCAATTGTCTGGCTCAGCGATGGTATGGTATTCAGATTAAAGAAAGTCATTATGGGCTGCAATTAAAAGTGCCAAAATTCAAGAGGAGCTTCTTTCACACGAGGAAGCTGAGCAGGGTGAGGGAAAAGGTGAGGAAGAGGGAGGGGAGGTGTTAATAGAAGGTGCTGAAGAGTAAGAAAACAAGACTATTGAGATGAAAGTGGGGGATGGTGAAGTAAGGAGAAGAGATAGAGAGCAGGAGCAGTTCTGCTGTAATTGCTCTCCTGTACCTGACACTTATGTTTAAGTTTAGGAGTGCTTTTATTAAAGTAGCTTTCTCCCGAGTACTTCTCTTTCATTGGGCCCTGAAGGGCTGCAGGATTCACTGCAGTGTGTGATAGATTGAGGAATTACCACGGTCAGACTGTACCAAATTACAACAGCCTGTGCCCCGGCTTCAGCCACCACGGGCCACAGTCTTTCCCCAGTCTTAATAAAATAGTCCTGTTTGATGACCTGCAAGTGCAGTCTAAGAGACAGGCCGGGAGCTTCCCAGAGGCTTGATATCATCTCAACAAAACATGCCTCTGCTCACATTTGTTTTTATCCATAGTTGAATACTCTGATGTGCAGCGTACTGCGTCTTATCGCCTGTTTATTTTATAAATAATTGTCAGAGTTTATGAAATCATACACATGTAAAGCTTAGTCTTTTTTCTAAAGCAGACACTCTGTGCCGCAGTAGACACAATCCCACAATCCCTTGACTCTTCACTAAACATGCAGCATGCTTTGAACTCTCCACAGATTTCAACGTTCAAAAACACTCCACTTCACAATGCTCCTATAGCGAGGGCTCTTTTTCTCTCAGTGATCTTATCGATGTGGCTCATTGTGTGTTGGAGGTCTCACACCACTCACAATGATGCAAATCACCTATCTGTCCTGTCACCTTGCCTCCTCTGCATTCCCTCTGGAGTTGCTGCTGTTGCCAGGGCTACTCTTTGGTGTCCATACAGGGCTGGTTTATGTTTGTTTGAGTGTGAATGTGTGTGTGTACAAGTGTGCCCACATTCATTATGTCACCTACAGAGACATGTGTAGTCTCTGTAGGTGTTTGTCCATCCTTTGTGTGTACCAAACTCTGTAAAAAAGGATGACATTGGCCCTGTTCAAGGCTGCTCAACTGATGGTGGCAGTGATTTATTGAGATGTATTCAACCCTCTGCTTGATTTTAGACTCACAAAAAGTAGATTTTTTGTGGTGAGGAAAATGAGCAAACAGCCCCAAACAGCATGCTGCAGGATACCACGCACAGTATCAGACATGCATTTTAAAGAGAGCTCACAAAGCTGCTGTGCTACGGGCTTGGCTTGTTTCCACTTGTGTGATTAATGTATGGCACTATTCAGACCCTGCTTCTGCACATGCATTCAGGCAAAGCAAAGAGACATGTTCATTAGCAAGCTAGGGAGCAATGAAAAAAGGAATACATGCTAATGATTTATCCCAGACCTAACTATGGTGGTTGTTTGTAGATGTTAGTGTGCTGGTGTATATGTGCATGCATGCAAGTTACAACTCAGAGCGGCTTTATCAAAGACGAGGCTCCAGCTGAGAGTGCAGTCTCAGCAGGACTGTCCTTGCCAAGAAGCCGTGAAGCAACAAATGAGTGTTGAAAAGGGTGTTTTAGCAAAAAATAAAAGAAGCCCAGGATTTGTGACTGTGCTGAACTCGGAACCTATTAAGTGTTGTTTGTGTCGACTTTAAGTAGTTCCTGGTAGACTTATAACGCTAATGCAGATGTGTAGTTGCCCCCTCTGCACACAGTAAAAAGAGCCCTCAAGGTGTATTCTGCTAATGTATGCAAAGTCATACAGCTCTATTTTACCCTTTGGCGTCATTTTCACATCAAACTGTGCATGAGCCTCTTCAGAGTGATGACGAAGCCCTGCCATGGCCTCTGAAACAGCTCCTCCACCCACTGTTATGTTAGTGTTAGTAGTGATGAGGGAGCCATCTTAAGTACATTGTTGTACAGGGTGGTGGCTGTGTGTTGTGTGGCGAGCTGGTGGACAGGGCGTGTCGTTGGCTCGTCGGGCCCAGTGCCTGGCGCTCCGAGGTCATTGCCAGGTCATCCCCGGGGAGGAAACGTCCAGCCTAGGAGCTTCCCACCAGCCTGTTTACAGGAAATGCAGGACGAGGGTGTGGCTCTGGCGGGAGGCAGGAAAATCGGGCTAGGAGAGGATAGATCGGATGGCGGGAGGAGAAAGGGGTCACTTTGGTGATGTGGTACCTATGTTTTTCTTTGAATAGCACCATGAGGTGTGGTGCCATCAGGAATGCCAGCTCTGCTTTTAATGCTGCTCTAGTTTTTCAGGAAAGCTCTGAGTCTCTGAGGTACGGGCAGGGAGGATAAACCACCTGTTGTGTATGAGGCTCTGCAGCCTTCAAGACTCCTCACAAATCTCTTCATCATGAGCTGTCTTAATAGAGAAGCTAAATATCAGAAAACATCACCAAAATGAATTCAAAACTGCTTCATTTGTCAAAATCCTCCATCAATGTCCTAGTGTCTTAAAGTGAGCAGCTCTATGAGCCATGTCTGCTCCTCACATTTCCTATTATGAAGCCATAGCAGGTGAAAAAAGCCTGTAAGATTGTTTCTAATATACTTTTGAACACCCAGTGTTTAGCCCTTCTGAATAACATATTACAGGCATCATCAAACTCATGGGAGAACACAGGCCTTTTTAAACCACTGCATTTTCCTCTGAATTTGATACAGTAGATTTAACTTTGCCATGTTATAAAAAAAAGCATTGACTTCGTCTGGTGTAATAGTTTTGCCTTAATGGCTTTGTTAAAGGGCTTCTTGCTCTTCATCATGCACAAGATCACATATTCAGAAGTTTTAACATGGGAATATTACACCAGATAAGTCTGATGATAGTGAGTATTAAAGCAACATTTACAGCTTACTTAATGATGGGTAAATGGTCTACCATATTAATATCGAAAAAAGCAGCGTCAAATGTACGGTAGATGTTGTAGGGTATTTCTAGGTCTTCTTCAGGAGTTGGGATACAATGGAGCAACAAATTGGTATTTCAAGTTTTAGCAGAGTTTTGCTAAGTCCATGACTGTAAATAAACAGAGGAGCCAGATTTCTGGAGTAACCAGTGTATTTCTCTGGTCAACAATCGATCCGTCACAGTGAGACATCCAGGCACGTTGAGTAGGGATGGATACCTTTCACAATCACTTCCCTTCACAGAAAACCTTGTATTTTGTCTCAATGGGATGTATTTACCAAAGGATGACATTTCAAAAGAACTTTTTCAAAAATTTTCTAAGTTAAGTCAAGTAAAAATGAAGACTGATTCAATCAATCTGCAGAAAACCCCATAAAAAATAAACCAAATAAACCTCTAATTGATGACTCTTTCCTGAAATTTAATTCACGCTATTAAGCCTCAGAGCAGAACTGATTGTCCTGTAGCTTTACTTGGTGTTTAGTTCTTTTTCATGCTGAAATTTTTTACTGCAAAACTCAATACTTTGCATTTTATCTTTCTCTTATTTGGCAGTAATGCTGTCAAACTTTTATCAGCCACAGAAGAATGTCATATTTCAAGATTTCACAGATGAGAGTTCATTTACTTGAAAAAAGTCTCAATATGAGAAATTCAAGATTTTGTCCTTTTTTTACCCATTATAAGAAACTAAAGACTTGTGAATATGACATTCTTCACGAAATGTGAATCAACCTTATATTAAATGGTTAGTAAACTGTGTTTATACAGCATCTCCTGTAGTTTTCGAAACACTTAAAGCACAAATTAACTGCATTTTATATTCAGCCTTAAACACCACATTCGTACACTGATGGCAGAGGCTGCTGTGTAGCATTAGTTTTTGATTAATCCCACACACACACACACACACACACACACACACACACACACACACACACACACACACACACACACACACACACACACACACACACACACACACCAGTGGTAGTATTGGCATTCAGTGTTTGGTCCAAGAATTCTCTGACATGTGAACAGAAGCACCTGGGATCAAACCCCTGGCCAAATTTACCATTTAGTCACCAACTTTCTTAACGAGACCTTTTTTTCTAAAACCAAGGGGGAAAAAAGTGTTTGTTTTTTTAACTTCTATCAATGTTAAAAAAGCCTTTATTTCTAACTTTGATACTCTCTTATTATAGCACAGTTTCTGATGGTGCTGGTGGGGGGCAGTGTTTGTTTTCTGTTTTGCCTTTGAGGCTGAAAGGTGAGGGTGTTTCTCTTAGTGCGTATGAAGGAATTCCCTAAACTCATTGAATAGATTAGACCCTAAGAATTAGTTCAAAGGAGACCCATCATTCTTCTTCTCCATCCTCTGGAGGGCCCACATTAGGTTCACCTGTCGACTCTGAGGTCAACCATGAGTAATGGCCTCTAGGTGTTCTCTGCAGCCCACCCAATTGGACAGTGTGTGTTGTGTGCATGTCTGAATGGAGATTCAATCCAGTAGGTAACTCTATTAACCTTTAATCTAGAGTCTTCCACCCTCGACACACACTGAGGTGTCTGAATCCTCAGGACAGTCATTCATTATTGTTTATAAGATGCGCGTAAAAAAAATGGAAAAAGTTTCAGATTTTTTTTATCACATTTTTTTTTCAAGCCATGTGATGGTCTCAGGTAATTTTATTTGTTGCCCAACAGATCAAATCTAAAAATGAATCCAATGTTTCGAGATTTGGGCTGGGTCTTTAATTAGGAAAGTTAGTAGATCACTGTTGAAATAGTGATCCTGGATAGTGATCTTCATTGCATTTCTGAGCATTAAATGGATCTGACTGCTATCCATGGTACTGACCAAAGAGTAGCACTCTAATGCTTTTCATTTGTCATAGGCTGTAAGAGCAGTAACATTAACTATTTTTCAATCAGAGAAAAAAAATCGAGTCTTCCTAAAATAATTCTTTCATCCCAACTGTTTAACATGAGCCTGAGGGGCCGTTAACACGACAACGGTTTTAAATGCAAAAGTTTTGTTGCGTTTCACCCTCGCATTTACACGGAAACACGTTTTATCCGACCCAAAACGCAAAATTTTGAAAACGACCCCCAGAGCGGGATTTTTCTGAAACGCTGCAGACACGGTTGCCATGTAAACAGTAAGATGGCGTTGTCAGTGGAAACGCTGACGTTACACTCCACTTCACGCTACTGCACACAACAGGACAACAGTACAGTTGTTACGATCATCGCAAATGACCATTTTGTGCTTGTGCTACACAATCTGCTGTATCTGCTGACTGTCTTTCAACAAAATGTGCATCTGTTGCTCCACTTTTACATTTAGTATTCCCCAATACACCAGATGATCGACTCAACTCTACTCTGGTGGAGATCTCCCAAAAGCTGCTTCTGGGCAAGACGGTTTTAGCACCGACTACAGGCCTGGCATACTTACTACAGCGTTTTCAGTCCCTCGGCATTTCCGTGTAAACGTAGATTTTTTTCACTGGGTTATAGCATTTCAGATGAAACGTTGTCAAGTTAATGGGGCGTGAAAGTATCATCACTCTGTTTTGTTGGGGTTTTTTCCCAACAGGCTAAAAAGATACAAAATTGTGCTTATTTCACAAAGATAGAGTATCAAACAATCACAAAATGAACCTGAAGTGACCAAATTTAACCAAAGAAATGTCTTTGTCATTCTCAAAAGAAAAGTTTGGAGTGTGTCTGGGACCGTTACGCCCAGTCATTGTGCCGCCCCTGCACTATGCACGTCTGCAGTACACAGCTTGTTGTAAATCTCCGCCATATGTTACTCAGTATTTGATACACTGCACAGAGATTCAGCTGTAATATCTGAACTTGTGGAGAACTTTGGGTTTATGTTTCACTTTTGCAACCTTTTCAGTGTTTCTGAAATCTTATAACAACTAAGCTGCAACATGACAGATATATATATGACAGCTCAAAGTCCAGCCATCCTATCTTTCATGTGGCTATTTTTACAATCCTCAGTTAACATCCTACTATTATTATCCTTGACGTCCATTTGACACTGAGTGGGAGTCTTAATGGGTCTGAGGACTCCATAATTACCACAGGTAGCGTTTATAGGGATTAAACGTGAAATGACCTAAAGCTTGCCCCCTCAGGTACAGAAGCACACAAAAGGATTACCTGCAAAAGAACACGGCTGTGCCATCTGTAGAGGGGAACCAATCATGCAAGGGATTACAGGGTGCAACCAGAGGGCCTCGTATGATAGAGCAAATGTTCAGAGACACACACAGGAAAAGAAATATATTCAGAGGGGGTTGGGGTATTGCTCGGTGTTTTGAGAATATGCTGCTGCAAAGACAGTATACAGATGCTTTTTAATGTAAGGGACTATAACAGATTTACGTCCCCAGTGCATCTTTTCCCTCCCATGTGAAAATATCTACTGTCTTCTTTTATGGATAAAACATCTTCTGCTGGTGAAAGATACAGTGTAGATCATGTTAAAGTAGTACATATTCATATTTTGGTATCAGTGCTGGTCTGCTGTGTTCATGCTGTGGTTTCTTCTCCTTGCAGTGCTTACACTGAGCCTTTCCCAATGAACCCCATCTCTGCTGGGCTGTCCGCTGACGAGGACCATGGGCGGACCTCTGAGGAAGAAGAGGGGGCTGCAGAGCAATGTTATGACAGACAGGTGAGAGTAACACTATGGGAGGACAGAAAGTGCAAATTGTTTCAGAAAGTGGACAAAATTAACAAATAATGCAGCACTGAGGAAAAAAGTGAGTGTGAAAAAAATGCTGTGGAGTAGAATTGTGTCAGATTTTACACTTTCACTTGGCAGATTGAGATGAGAAATGACTTTTTCTCACAAAACAGTTCCTGTATTTGAAGTGTATTATTTAATCTCTGTAGATTTCCGTACAGTATAGTAGGCAGCCATTTTACAGTAGCTCGGAGATGGACTACTCCCTTCCTGCTGCCATCACAAAAATATCAGAATTTCTCCCTCCCCACGTGTACACAGCTCTTTGTTTCCCTTCTCTTCAAAGAAAAATACAATAAAGTGTAAAAAACCAAAGAGGAAGATGATCAGAGAGACTTGAGAGGGCCTCCTGAACAGTTTCATTCAAAGAAAGGCTGTTTTGGTTGAATACAGCGGAAACGAGGATCGGTTTGTCTTTGATTCAGTGTTTGTGAACTGCCCATAAAGGAAAAAATAACACTGATACTGAAGCTTTGCCGGTAAACCCCTAAATTGCCTCAATGTTATGTTATTGTTCGGATGTTTTGAGTCCCTTTGATTGGCCTTTAAATCAACGGGCAGCATTGTCACCACACTCTCAGTTTCTCATACATAATGCATCTGAGTTTAAAAGTCCCGTATCTGCGAAAGCCCTC
Organism: Halichoeres trimaculatus; assembly: GCF_033239565.1. NCBI lineage: Eukaryota > Metazoa > Chordata > Actinopteri > Labriformes > Labridae > Halichoeres > Halichoeres trimaculatus. Next base: position 17,302,761 of record NW_027437179.1, on the reverse strand, counting down.
GTGTCGACGCCACACCGTAATGAAACAATCAGTCTTATTTTGACAGCAGAATCTAACAAAAAGCTGTTGCTATTAATGTTTGAGAGGAATAAGTGCCCACAGAGAGCCTTTGAACATTAGCTGTGTTCATCCATCTCCCACTGTTCTCCCTCCCTGTCACGCAGATTGATGGCCGATCCCGAGCCTTCTACGTTGCCAAAGAGCTCGTCGACTCAGAGAGGCTGTGAGTATTCAGCTTATGGATTTCCCTATATGAGCACACTTCCAGTGCCTTTCAACACACACAACAGAGATGCATCCCAATCCAACCCAAATTGTCTTTTTGTATCCCTTACACTACCACGCCTTCCTTTGTATCTCCTGTGCTCCTTTGCTCATTTATTAAACTGCATGCAGAGAAACTGACAGATAATTACACAAGTGTCTTGTCTACCTTATTAAATACACCTTCTTTGCCCTTGTCCTGTTAAACACTTAACCATTCTCTGATGTAGTTTCATCATCCTGCATAATTTAGTTGATTTAATGAGCCTCTTGTAGACAGATTAACACAGTTAAGTCCAAGGCTATAAATTACTTTTTTTCACATTTCTCTCCATTTGTTTTCCAGACATGTAAGCGCCCTGAAACACCTTCAAGAGGTAAGAAAACCTGCATCTTCCACAACACAAGCATGCAATATTAGCTTTATATGTCTCCTTCTTGTACGCCTATTAAAGTTTCTTGAGACCCTCCTGATAACATCTGGTCCCGTGTGTCTGCTCCCCGGTCTCTGTCTGCGTCTTCTCCTCCCCCTGCCTGGTGCAAGGCTCTGCTCAGGTTTATCAATGTTGTTGCAGCGGGATCTACTTCCTGGTCTTGACAAAGTTGACGCGTCATACTCTGGTGTGGTCTGTTGTAAGACGACAGCATGCGTCCACCAGGCACTCTCACTGATGCAGTCTGTGTATCTGAACTGATACGTGTTTTCTGATACCCAAGCGTCTCAGCTGGCTATCTGCCATCTAAAGGTTACTAAAAGGCTGAGGGGCCTTTTTATTTTGGTAATGATGGTGTAAATAAGGAGCGCCCTACAGCCATGTCATGACAGGGAGCATTTATGCTCAGTAGCATGATGTGTGTGGTTAATGCAGGACTAATTTGATGGTGAGCTGTGAGCCTTTTGGAAATCACACCCAAGAGCTGTCACCTTTTTTCTGTCATTTCTCATTGGCTGCCAGTCAAAAAAAGACCTAATCCCTGCAGAATCAGGATAAACACGGTTCCAGTCAGTCATGAAAGATGGGTTTTTACCAGTGGCTTGGAAGGAATCCACTCGCAATCATTGCATATGACAATACTCTAGATTTTAGCAATTTTGGGCCAAGGCTTTCTTTCCCATGAGGTATTAATGTGCAGTTTTCCTTTAATGTTAGCCAATTTTACCTGTTTCATAAAGGCCTCATTTGAACTACTCCCAGGTAGAGGCGTGTTTTTGGTCTAGTTGAGCATTATGTGCCAAAAAAAGAACACTGTCAAGATTTTTTTTCCTTTCAGGTCTTCAAGGGATAATTTTGGGCTTTTTTTTTTTCTGTTAATGAGGATGTTTGAAATAATTATTTTGACTAATGATGGTCCAATAGGAAAAATAGTAAAAAAAAAAGAGGGGTTTGATTATTATTATATTTTTTTTTTTTTTTTTTTTTTTAGCTCAGTATCCTGAGCTGATAGCATGTTACCAGCTAACATATTGTATTCATAAACGCAACTGACATAATGTGCATGCCATGGGTTGTGTCATTATATAATTAAAAATAATAAGTAAATAAATAAATGGCAGCCAAACACTTACCTTAAAGATCTATCTCTTAGACTTTCTGGTTTCCAGATTAAGCACCTTGTGTGTACTGTGTAGGGCCTTGTGAGAACAAAGTTAGGCTGAAAAGAAATATTAAAAGTAGCTTGCGCTTGCACAATGGTATTCTTAAAATTAGCAACAAATGGTGGCGCTAACTCATCAGCAGCCGTTCATAGCCAGCTTCTGTTTCAGTTTATCGGTCAACTTGTCGACTCAGGGGTTGAGCTAACCAGCATGTCCTCTGGTTAACACAGTTATTGTTGAGTAGTACAACTCTAACTATATCTTTTAGTTCCATTCCTGTTTAGAGGTCAGACCAAATATTTCTGAAGCATCCCAGGGATGAGAAATGCAGCTACTGGTTGACTTTTTCAGCACAGTAGAAGAAACATCTCTCGTTTTTTGAAAGTTGGTATTGGTATTACTGGTATTTCTTTGCCAAACTGTTGTTAGATTTGACGCTGGGATTAATGGTGGAGGTGTGTGAGTTTACACGTCACATGAACTGTTTTTCCTGCTTACACACAAAAAGCCCTGGGCAACATAATATGTTATTTACTACTTGTAATATTACAAACCGAAGCCAGAACACTCCTTATGCTAAACCAATCCCAACCAATGAATTTATTTATTTTTTTATTTCATTCAGAATATGTAGAAATCATACCAGTGGCTTGCTGATATTAGCAGGTTTTGATGTTTATATTACAACTAACAGTAAATATTACCTCTTATCACATGTTATAATCTCTTTATTTGTTGTTGTTTCCATAACATGTTTTTACCATTATTGTTGATAATATGACTTTATCCATATCTCTCTTTGCTTTTTTCACAATCTTAATTTCTAAGTCTGAGTAGTTTCAATAGTTTGCTTCTCATCATGGTGCTTGGTTCTGCTCCAGGCTTCTGTAAGTTATAACCTTTAAAGACCATTCTTGTGATTTGTGGTACTTTGGCAAATACAGTTGATTGATTGATTTAATTTCTGAATACAGATCCCTGAGTTTAAGCTTCAGTTTCTCTTTAACATGCCTTTTGGTTGTTAAGGTGTTATATTAGATAAAATTGTTCCACTGATTGATATCTACCTAAAGAAACCATGAAAATCCCTGGGGTATGGTTCAAACAGCCAGTCTTTTCTAAATGGAAGAGGAAGGTCACACAGAAGAGGTCATAAAGGGACCCTCTCCAAAGAATTGTATCAATAGTTGCCGTAAAGTCAATTTTTTAAGTACAAATCTGACAGGAAGAGGAATTAAAGCTGAAGAAGCCCATCAGTCAGCCAATAACCTTGAACAAGGTTATAACCTGAAAGTCTCGTGTCCCTCCATAGTCATGATTTATGAACGGCTGCTTGCTGTATAAAAAGGAGCTGATCTGTGTAACGTGTAATTTGATGCCATTAAACAGCAACTAATGCAAATATTATACAATGGACCGCTCTAATATTCATAAATCTGCAACCTCACCACGATGCTCAATTATACTAATTAGCTGCTACATGCCAGAGAACAGACAGAGACATATGATCCACGTTAAAGTGGGAATTAAACAGTAAAATTAGAGTGCAGCCAAACTGTTAGATCCTTTTTCAGGTGTAAATGATCTGTTTTCACTTCATCTCTCTTCTTTTCTCAGTGTTACTGTTAAACTTAATGTAATCTTTATGCTATTTTTCAAAGGTGACATTGGCTTTTTTTCACCAAGGTGTTGAATAATGTATAGACAGTGTTAGCGGTCTTGTTATTCTTGAAATTTCAAACAGGAATGAGTTAAGATACTGGTAACTGCTGGATACCAGCCGATGTCATAATTTGCTTGAATCTGAGAAGTTCAGCTTGGACAGAGTCCAGCATCGCTTTGCGCACAAACACACAGCTTGAGGGAAGATAAAACAGCGGCAGGAGCGTTAAGTGAGAGGCACACATGAGCTATTGTTCCATTGTTTGATAAGAAATAACAAGAATACAAAGAATTTCCAGACCCTGTGTCCACACAGGAAGTGAGGTCTTGCTCCTCTTCTACATGCCTTTCCCTTTGACAGCTACACAACATTCTTGAGACCCTTGACCTCTGAACACATTATCTGAGCTGAGGTATGACCAAGCATGACTGGCTGGTCAACCAACTGCTTAATGTTGCTTCTTGACCCGTCTCTCGTGAGGAAAACAGGAAAGTGGAGAGGCGAAATTGAGAATAAATCTTCTCTCTATAACAGATTGGAGTGTGTGCATGTGTGTGAGTGTGTATCTGTGTGTATTGCTTGGGAGACAGAGTCAGTTGGAGTTGTGAAAGTAGCTGTTCTTCTGCCTGGCAGACTTGATAAATGTTAAGTCTCACGCGATCAATTGTGTATGATAAACGGCACGTTCTGGAGCACCGCGTGTCACCACGTTACTCCACAGTCGACTGGAACAGCTCTGTTTGTTTTATGAGTGTGCTTTACTCACACAGGGCTCCAGACATTTACCCCTTATGAATACACACTTAGTGCGTGACATAAGATCGCCAGGCAAATCTTCTGCTGAGGAAACATTTAAACAAGTCCTAAATGACCATATTCATAAAGCGGCAATTCTCGCTGACGTCACACTTGTGGTTTTTGACACATAAAAAGATAATGTACAGCTCTGATGCAGTGGCGGCTGCTGGTCAGTCAAGCTAGATTATAAATTTGTTTATTTATTTAAACATAAATTCTACCCTCCATGCCAGCTTGCTAGCAGCTGGAGCTGCTACGTGAGACTACGACAGGCTGTAAGTGTGAGTGACAGGGGGAGAAGCTCCGCAGCTGTAGCTGTAGCTGCTTATTGGTAATAAGAGAGAGAATCTTAGAACACAACGCTCGTCGTTTTTGAGAAAGGTAAACTCGCTGGGATCGATAAAGCCTCCTGATAAGTCCAGAACAAGTAAATGTACAACTCAGAAGATGCTCCGGTGGAGGGTTATACTTCAAGATCGCTGACTGGCTCATTTCACTGTCAATCAAAAAGGGATTCGGCCTCTGACAGATCATCCAATCACCATGCAGAAGCCCAGCGTCCAGGCCAGCCCACTGCCTCATAGACCCCCAGAGACGCTGAGCGTCTCATGGGCGGGACAAAGCCCAGCGTTTATCCAATGACTGTCCAGTTTCCACAGTGGAACAACCCACTCTACACTTCCCCGCTGAAGTCAGAAGACGTACAGCGTCCGACTGTGTCAAAGTGCTGAGACGCTGCTGGGATGAATGAAGGGGAGGTTGAGCCAGTTACCTGTGATAGGTAGCTGATTCTGAACAAAAGATTAAGGAATTCTAGCACATATTTTGTCATTGAAATGTACACACAGCAGTAGCCTACACATCACCACCTTTTTGGGGACATTTTAAGGGAAGCTCAGCTTAGAGCAATCGCCACTGTTCTGATGATACTCAAGTTTACAAGATATCATAATGACGTGAAACTGAAGAAGTTGGAGGATAATAATAAGTCAACTTTAAAAAGATTTTTTTTAACATGAGTGAACACATTTTGCCGATCTGTAAGCCACTGATGGCTTATGTTCACATGGACAAGATAAAAATCCTCTCAGCTTTGACATACTAAAGGACAATGTAACTGACATGTTCAAAAGTAGGTATTTCTCGGCTATTATGGTCTAACTTTGAAAGTAGTTGGATGCCTGCTTTTACACAACACCGCATAACACCACAGCGGTCGACAAACTAATATATCAGTTGGTTAGGAAATAGCTTTAAGCTAATGTACAATAAAATGATTGCTAGCTCATGAAATTTAAACTGGGGATGCTAACTCTTATAGCTTTATGTTGGACATAGCTGTCACCACAACATTCAGTAAACTAGTTTTTCTATTGGCTAGGAAAAATAACAAATAGCTAATACACCATAAAAAAGATGACTGTCTTGTCAACAAAATCTATACTGGGGAATGGTTGGATGTTTGCTTTTAAATGTATAGAGGCTATTCAGCAAAATAATGTTACTGTTAACTAACAGCTATTAGCTAACACACAATACAAAAGAAAACCTCCTCCCAAAGTCTTGACTGGGTAGGGTTGGATGGTATACGTTTTATGACATTTCAGTTCCCTACATTTTGACATGTTGAAATGCATCAGTACAGCATCACAACAATATTTGAGTTACCTACTCAGAGGTCCAAGGACAGTGGCTGCTGTGGGAAAAAGAGAAGTTTTTACATCCAATATTTTTGTCTTAATTTCCAGAGTAGAGATACAACCCCCCGCCTGGTTTTTCACTCCTCCGTTCCTCATACTTAGCCCTCTAGTCGCTGGCACTGCAGCCATTAATGTCTGTTGCTAATGTTTTATGTGTGCCCAATGGACTACCCTAGGCCAGACTTGTCGGTATATCAGTGAATTTTCATGTTTTTTTTTTGAGAGAAAAAGGAAAAGTTGGGATTATGTACAAAACAGCATTGTATCATGAAGTACCAAGGTCATTATGCAACAGCACCTGGTGTGTGTTGTACAAGCAGCGCAGCCTTTCCTGAATGCCTGGACAGAGCCCAAAGTGCAGGAAGGCACTGAGGTGATTTGAAGGGAGGAGGGGGGCAGGAAGGATGTTTAGGAGGATCTGACCTTCCTTCTTTACATTCTTCTCCTTCTCATCATTCCTCATTCCTCCATGCCATTCACCCCCACCCCAACCCACCCCTACTTTTACATCCTAACAACCCTTTCTGTTGTGATTTTTTATTCTACCTCACACTTTGTCTCTCCTCACAAATTTTGTTTTTCCCTCTCCTGCACAGGACTTCAGGTCAGCAGTGACAGATGCAGAGGGAGAGGATGGGGAGGCTGTGCTGGAGGAGCAGAGGTTAGGAGAGATATTGGGTGAGCTTCCGCAGGTCTACACCCTCCACAGCGACATCCTCTCTGAGCTGGAGGAGCGCATCAGTCAGTGGTAAGAAACAGCTCTTATACTAGCTTCAAGGTCAACTGTTGATGGTTACTCTTCCTTATTTGACAAGTGTAGCCATAACACACATATAGGCTGTATAATATAGTAGTCCAAACTGAAGTCACAAGTCGACCCACACTGTCCTTAGTTGGCTTTAAATGAGTATGTGAAATTTGGCAGCTTACACTCCATAGATAAATGCTTCTTAGTACTTATAACATTTTTCGGAATTGTAAATATTGTTTTTTGTTTTAAAATCATATAAAATTTTCTTTTTTGTAATGACAATCAAGACTTTACTTTATCTCAGGCTGTGTTGTCTTTTTCAGGGAGGAGAGCCAGAGGGTGGTAGACGTGATCCTATCACGTCAGAAAGATTTTCGAGTATTCGACACGTACATCTCAGAGTATGATCGCAGCATGTCCCTACTGGAGGAGAGCTGCAGGAACAACCCAGCTTTTGCTGCCATTGTCAAGAAATTTGAGGTAAACACTAAACCGAAACATAGAGCCAATATATGTAATTTATTTCCTTTTTCTTTCCCTCATGTTAGTTTTAGTGTTTACAGCTGACCAAAATGAGTGTTTAAAGTAAGGTTTGAGTGTTTTGAAAGCCACATATGGAAATCTCAGCTTTTCCCTCCATGTTTTTGGAGTGGCAGTGAAATCTTATGGGGGTTTTCAGGGTCTAAAACTTTTTCTCCCTGGCAATCCTGCAGCCGCTCTCAACATAGATTTTGTAACCCAGCTTCCATGTGGAGATAAGGGCTTTCCTAAAGCCTCTCTATCCTGCTCCTCTCCATGAACCTGACCTTTTTCGCTGTCATGATCACATATTTTATTCCCTCTCAATACCAAATACTCATTCTTTGTCAAGCATGGCTCCGTTCATCCTTTATCCCCCCTGGAGAGCAGTGAAGAAGGATTTAGGTGACAGGATCATAATTCAGTAACAGCTCGTTGTAATACCATTGCACAGATTGTGTGTCTGGTCCACTTAGTCAACACTCTATCTTTGTATTGAATAGGAGTGGGTTATTCTCAGCTCAGAAACAATACAACTGACTGTTTTTAAATAAAAGACAGGATATTAAGAGAGGCTACAGATAAGACCACAGAGATAGAGCCAGAGATTTCTCAATTTTATGCAGCAGTGTCCGGGCTTATAGAATTGATTCATATTTTATGGTCAAACCTACTATGTGGCAGCACACAGGTGACCCCAAATGGAAAAAAAAGATAATATTGATTAAATTCTGTCTCACTTAATTAGAAATAAGAAATTGGGCATTTGTGGTTTTAACGCCACAGTTTGGATACTGCAGAAAAATTAAACGTCTCCTAAAAACATTGATTTAAATTTGCTTTTCCAAAGTGACATTTTCATCTCAGACACTTCTTGACCAAACGAACACATCACATACTCCACGCTGTGCTCTGATTCACTATGAGTGGCTGACACAACGGTTCCAGGCGTTTCTAGTTTGATAAGAAAAGCAAACGGACAAGGCACCAACTGTCTGCCCTCATGAATATTCAGCCACAGCTGCCCCATGCCAGAAGATTTTGGTTCTGCTAGACTTCAGTGAAGTTAATGCCAACAGAGAGGAGTGAAGGTGAGAGAGGAGGACTGTGAACCATTGATATGTGCAGTAAACATTAACCTTTATCATACCACAGCATATTTTCATGTGGTAGCTCTAAGCTTAATGTTAAGCCACTGACTTTCATGATCATGGACAATGCTGAACCAGTTTATTTTGAGCAGAGTAATGTATCTATTTAAGGTTCCATATTATGCTCTTTTTCTGCAGTTTAATATGGGTCGTTGATGTCTTCATGAAATGATAGTCACATGTTTTGGTCCAAAAAGCCAATAAATCAAGCACAGCAGCATTGTTTCCAGGCTCTCATAGCCCCTCTGTTCAGAACGCTCTGATTTAGTGGGCGTGGCCTTCATATGTAAATGAACCGCTGATAAGGCCCCGCTCTTCCACGTCACTGAGAGCGACGCCACAAGCTCCGAGTGCACAATGTTTAGAAAACAGCTCGTTTACCATAACATTACAGGCTAAAACAACAGGCTAACTGCAGCTAAAGTTAGCATCCTGAAGCTAACACAGAGACAGGGGGGACACTGAGGAAAAGCTCTTACATCTGCTCCACAGCACACAGCATTTAAAATACTCACATTTCCAGGGTCCGAGGTTTGTTGGCGGATGGTTGGTAATGCGCCAGGACCAGTCTATTCACTAGCCCTCTGTTGTACTGTCCAAAGTTGGAAAAGCAGTCGGCCATGAAATGACTAGCACACATGCACAGTTTTACTGAGTGTAGCTGGCACATTTCTTTGATAAATGAACTCTAGTCACTTAGGGCTCTAATTCCGTGGCGCAGCGCAGGGGGCGCAAGCCTGGCGCAGCCTGCGGAGTGCTAATTTCATGCGGCGCACCGCCATGCGCTGCCAATTTGACAATTTGGTAGACCGTCTGCGCAGAGATGGGTGTGACGGCGCGCCAGGAGGAGTTGACGGCGCACCAGGGGGAGGTGTCAGCAGATTCAAGTTGGCGCAGTGACAATTTTGTGCCAAAAAAGTGCGCTGAAAGCTCGCCAGCTCCAACCTGGTCTGTCCTCAGCGCAAGGCGGAGCGCACCCCACGCAGCTGTAATTTGGTGACAGGCGCACATGTGTGCACATGTCATCAAAGCCTCAGAGGCAGGTTTCCAGAGTGTCAGGCACATTTTAATGCAATAAACAATCACAGCAAACACTATTTAATATAACCGTCTGAACCAGCATATACATTTATATCTATATTAACTGTCCTGTCACATCTGATGTCAGATTAAAGCCGTTTGTCATAATGGAAAGTTAACCTGACAGCATCTGGAAGTTTGATGCACATCTTGCAATTAAACAATAAACAGCCTTAACATCTAATACTGAGTATATAGCTGGTTCTCTCATTTCATTTAATTCAAAGAAAAGAGGGAGAGAAAAGACGAAGAAAAAAGAGACGAAATAAATGTATGTCACTCAGGATTTACCCGTGATTTCCCATATTTCTCTGTTTTAGTCTTTATTTTTAACGTGATCTAAAAAGATGGTGTACATTATTGTAAGGAGGATGAGGTGGAGACACTGGGAGAGTATACAGTGTATCACCTAAGGCTCTGCTTGGCGATGACAAACCAGGTGCAGTGCAGGTGGATCAAAAGTATTCTGAATGGATAAGCCAGCTGTGTAACTGCCTCTTAATTTTTTACTCCGAATAAAGACAAAGGAACAGATTAAATCTGTCCCGGGAGCTGGCCCACACTGTGACGCACTTCGTGTCCTCCGATGTGCCCCGCTGTCTATTGACCTGCTGCAGGCACAGTGGCTCTGACCGTCTCCGCTACCAACACTCTCTCCACGGTGCTGGAGATCACTCAGACCAATCAGACGCTGCGCCTCAGCCGCAGGGCATTTAAAGGCGAGGAGAGGCGCTCATTTGATTGGTGAAAACAGCGCTTGGCTGTGTTAAACCCACTCACGGCTTTTCTCCTCCCTCTCCGCCATTTGCGCGGAGGGAGGCGTGGACGCGGAGGGAGGCGTGGACGCGCAGCTCTGCGCTCATGTGCGCCTGTACTGTGCCTCTCTTGGCACTGCAGGAAACTTGCAAAGTGCGCCGGTCCCGCCCTGGGTGCACAGCAAAGGCCGGCGCAGGGCAGGTGCCCTTAGTCTTGTCTTCTTACAAGATGGGAAGCTTGTGCATGGAACTATGTGGCTGTTTACAGCCAAAAACAAAGCAGTGATGGCTCTTCAACTTTGGCATTCTTCTCCCCCCCTCCCCCAGAGGGGAGGGGGTTTGGGGGTATCTGCGGTGGTGGACCAATCAGGTCAGACTTGCTCGTGATTGGTCAAAAGAGGGAATCGCTGACATCGGCAGATCCCCCAAATCCAAACTGCTCGTTTTAGGTCAGGATTTTACATTCACAAGCACTACTAAGTACAGGTTTGGTCAATAAAAATCACATTTTGTGGGCTGGGAGGAAAGCCAAAGACCCACAAATTTCCCTAAAAGACTTAATAAAGTGATTTTTGCACAATATGGGACCTTTAAAAACAAGAGTGACCCTAAATGAATATATTTGACTAAAGGTATTATTAAATAAAAGTACATCATTTAAGACAAATATACATTTCACCAACACCAAATGAACCTGTGATAATTCTGTCACCGCATAAAACAAATAGATGGCTTAACCAAAATAAGACAGCCACTATTGTCTTGGTGCCACACAGAGAAAGAGAGTGTCAGCTACAGTCTCTTTATCTTATAGAGTTGTGCCAGACTCAGATTTAAATTTTCTGGGTCACATCAAATCAGTCACTGCAACTGCTTTTTTACCATTTAAAAAAAAGCTAAAGTAAGAGAAATGATCTGTCAGTCAGAAGATTGATTTTAAAATCTCTCTGCTGATCTTTAAGTCTCTCTGAGGCTTAGCACCAACATACATCTCTGACATGCTTGTGACATGTGAACCCTCTAGGACACTAAGAAGATCTGAGGCTGATCAAATGAGCATCCAAAGAGTCAGAAAAAAACAAGGAGAAGCAGCATTTTGTTGTGCAGCACAAACCTGCAAATAACTCCCAGATTTTATTTTTATTTCTATTTAACCTTCATTTAACCAGGCTGGTACCATTGAGATTAAAAACCTATATTTCAAGGGAGACTTGGCCAAGACAGGCAGCAACAAAAGACAAAGTCACAGACAGGAAACACAAAAAAATACAAAGCAAGTCAATAAAACACAAGTTAATGGATTAAAATCACATTCCAGGAAACAACTGTTTAAACAACCCAGCTAAAACACTGGCATCTTACAGAACCAGCCTCCATTTCCTTCATTTTAGATTTAAAAATGTTTAAAGACACCAGCTCCTTTAGCTTTAAGTCATTCTGCAACTGGTTCCAAGCTGAGGGTGCAAAGTTACCAAAGGCCATTTTCCCAATTTCTGACCAAGCGTTTGAGACAGAGAGCATAGTGAGGTCCTGAAAACGCAGGGAGTACTGTCTACTACTTTTCTGCTTGATAAACAGACATAAATAGTGGGGCAGCAGACCAAGCCTTAAAGATAAAAGTGTACCAATGTGTGAGCCTCCAGGTCACCAAAGCAGGCCATCCAACCTGAGACTACAGCTCACAATGATGAGTCAGAGGTTTTCAGTTTAAATCTCAAGGAGGCATGGTAGGCAGTATCAGCCATATGGAGACACTGTGCAGAGGCATTAATGTACAAAATATCTCCATAATCTAAAAAAGGTTAAAAAGGTTGCAGCAATAAGATATTTGACATTTAACGAAAAACACAACCTGTTTCTGAAATAAAGTTTAAAAAAAAAAGTTTAAGCCTCAGCTTTTTCACAAGAAACAGCACATGTGACTTACAAACCAAGGAGTCATTGATTAATAGGTATTTGTAACAGTGTACAACCTCAATCTCCTTTCTATAGAATAGAATAGAATAGAATAGAATAGAATAGAATAGAATAGAATAGAATAGAATAGAACTTTACTGTCATTGTAAGCAGAGTACAACGAAATTGAAGTCACAGCAGCAATCAAAACCACAAAAGTAAGAAAGTGTATAGAAAGTGCAAAAAGGTCCAAAAGACAATAGATAATGACAGCTTGTCCATCATTGTCCAGTTCAGCCAGCCTCCACCTCCACAGGGTCCAGGACTGAGCTTCTTCAGTCATGCTCCATCTCTGTCTCCTGTATCCTGTCTGCTCACAGCAGGTGAAGCTCTTCCAATGTGGCGTTGGTGTCTGTTAGCCATGTCTGTGAATAGCATGATGCTACTCTACCTTCTGGTATTCCCTCTATTGCTGGGTTAGCACAGCTAGCTTGTCCATCTTATTGGAGATAGATCTTACGTCCTTCCGTGGATGGAAGGACAGGTCCATGTCGTCACTTCTTAGCTCACACCCGAGAACCAGCATGTCGTCCTCACCTCCTTCTCCTCACCTTGTGGGAAGACATCAGGCCTTAGACCAGTTAGCAGTGACATGCTACATGCTGCTAAAAGCTGAGTTCACATGTAAACAATGTGGCCATGGTTAAATGTAGGATCTCCAGACAAACACAGGAGAAAAAGTGGTAAAAATATCGCTGAAGCCACAAAAAGTTTTGTGTCCATGACCAACAAATGAGCCATACAAAGTAATGATCCACTCCAAATACAAAGATGACGAAAAAGAGACAAAAGAATTACAAGAAACAGACAAAGAGAGAGCTGCTGCAACGGCACCCATAGCCAACAGGGCGGCGCCTAGCAACAATGGATCACTACTATCACTACTATCAGCAGTAAAGAGCAAATAACATTAGATTGTATCAACTGTGACCAAGTTTAAGTCCAGACTAAAATCATTTCTCTCTTACCCTGCCCTCTAATGGATGCAAATGCACCTTGATCTTGAATGCATCTGTTATCATTTCGATTCAGATTTGTTATGTTTCAATGCTTGTTTCCTTCATGACATATCTATTTCGAGACTATTGATGTCACTATTTTGTTTTTGACTCCATAAAGCCCTGTGAATTGCTCATGATGGGAATGGTGCTTCAGAAATAAGCTTGCCTTGCCTTGCCTTGCTGCTTTTAAGGACACATATTACACCCTGAAATTAGCACCCAAAGGCTTCTTCAGGCAGCCTTTTTCTCACTTCTTTGGCAGATTCACCACACCTGCTGCTGCACAATCGCTCCATATATTACATTCACACTTCCCACATTGCATGTAAGCCTGTTATCTGGGGTCTTCTCCCCCCAACCTCCCACACCAGAGCATTGTGTGTATGTCGGTGTGTGTGATGGATGCTGCGTTGAATCAGTGCACTGTCTGGGGAATTGTATGGTGTGTGTGACCTCAGTGTAATGAGGGAGAAGAAGAGCAAAGAGGATCGTATGGGTCAGGGAATGAAGTGTACCCACTACTGAGAGAGAAATCAGTCATTGATCTGTTGCTTTGTGACAGTATATGCATTATTCCACTCAAAAAGAGTGATAATACTAAATGTTTTCAGGATTGTTGTAGGTTTTTGTTTTTCTCATTTTTACCTTTCACAACACCTTTCCTTCACCGTCCTTCTGCGGTTTATTGCTACAAGCCAAAGTGCAGCCATTTAAGTGGTAGTAATTTCATTGTGGATGTGGCGCTGACAGTGATGAAGTAGCCACAGACCGTGATCGGATCAGAGCTAGACCCTTACAGGATTAAAGCCTCTTCTCCACAGCCAGTTCCCTGTTTACCACACCATCTATAAACATTGGCTGACACAGTGTGGTGTGAGAGTGTGTGTGTGTGTGTGTGTGTGTTTGTTTGTGTCTCTGCTCTGTTTGAGGGGACCACAATGTGCCTCGGTGCGGTTGTGTTTGGTTGTTTTGCAGGGGCATGTCCATACACAAATCGTGCAGGTCTTATGAAATCTTTTTAATTAAGTGTTTTTGCAAAGCATCCCAAACTTGATTTATATTCATGTCATAGCCTGTGTTTGCGTTTCCGTGCAGCATGTGTGTGTATTCTCTTGTGCAAGAAGTCCAGGAGGGATAGAGGAGGAGGCTGTGCAGCAGGTGGACGGAGAGCGATAGAGGAAGAGAGCGATAGAGTGAATTCCTTGTAAAGGCAGCTGGGCAATGAGGCAGACAGAAGCTAATTAGAGAAGCAGTCTCCTTTACAACTCCCCAATTAGATCAGTCATGTGTGTGTGTGTGTTTGTGTGTGTGTGTGTGTGTGTGTGTGTGTGTGTGTGTGTGTGTGTGTGTGTGTGTGTGTGTGTGTGTGTGTGTGTGTGTGCGTGTGTGTGCAGCAGATCAGGTGGCCATGACACAATCTGAAAAGTGCCTTTGTCCCATTATGTGTGTGTGTCTATGTGTGTGTTAATGCCCCAGCATGTGGCATCACATGCTTCCTCTTCCCTCCTCCTCCTCAATTTGGCTCAAGCACCCAAACAAGCCACGCGCTAATTAGCATCTCTGAAAAGCCTCTTCTTCTGAACAAGTGTCAATTGGATGACAATTTACAAGAGACACTTGAGGAGAGTGGGTGTGTGGGAGCAGAGCTGGTTAATAATAGAGAGCTGGTTATTGCTGTACTCAGTGCATCACGCAGTGATCAGGAAAGAGAGGGACAGAGGATGGAGAGAAACAAGAGAAACACAGACACAGGTGTTAAGATAAAAAATAGATGAAGAAAAAGGACAAAGTCTGAATTTTTGAGGCCTCCTCCTTAAAGGAGACATCAGCTCTTGGTTTAACTTTCTGCCTCATGCACTGCAGGTGGTGATAACGAAGACAAAGAGCAGTGTGTTCAAGTCGCGTCCTGTCTCTTCCCCTATAGGCTAATCAGTGTTATCTCATCACCAGGCCACAATATGTGTGTGTGCAGGAGTTTGATAATAATATTTTGTACTTGTTTGTAAATGTGTGTGGTGGGGTCAGCGTGTTGGTGCGTGTGGTAAGATGAAGATGTTGTTTCCCGCAGGGTGCTATCTGTGTCTCACTAATGTAGGATAGGACTTCATTGGATTAGAAAAGACTTTGTGTGTTTGTGTGTGTGTGTGTGTGTGTGTGTGTGTGTGTGTGTGTGTGTGTGTGTGTGTGTGTGTGTGTGTGTGTGTGTGTGTGTGTGTGTGTGTGTGTGTGTGTGTGTGCGCACATTCAGTCCCAGTTTCCTCCTCCACTGCTCAGGGCATAAATACCTGTCAAATACAATTAAATCCTGATTGATTTTCCGGAGCTCTCTTTGATTGTGCCAATGTCTGCCCCCTTTCACCTGCAAATGACTGCCTCGAGAAGAAGAATGGGAGTGCTTCAGGTTTTCTGAGCGCCGAAAAGACGAATGAAGGTCAACCAGGACCGCTGTGTTCCCTCGGTCAGTTTTAACCTTGACTCACAGCATAGCATGAAAAAGGTTACAGTCATTAAGGACACACTGCAGTGTGGTTGGTGGCTGATGTCCTGGGACTAATGCACCCACACACACATAAAAAAGGTTTTTGGTGTCCCTTTATTGGGTCAAGAGGATATACAGTATGTGTGTGCTTTAAGTAGACACAACTAGTGTTTCATCATTCATTTCATCATACAAATCTACTGTAAAAATTCCTGTTTGTGAATAAATTTTTAGTACAATTCTGCCCTAATTATAAGAAGACTTGGCATTATTCAAGAAGTTTCAGTTGTTTTTGTTGAATTGGCCATTAAAATACCCATAATATGAATGAAATATCTACAAAGTCATCATTATGTCATGATGTACTACATACCACAGACTAGAGTCATCATAAGGAACATTAAAAATAATGATTTGGACTCCTTAAGTCTGGCCCTCAACCCCATCCAACAATTGTGGGCCCAAGAGACTAATTGAGGGGGGGGAACTAGACAACTCCAGGTGAGCTGGTCCACGAGGTGTCCTGTCATAACACTGGGTTGAAATATATCACAGAAGCTGCCAATGCTGAACCCCCTACACCGCTGCTCGTTTTTCTCATACGCAGCCCGCCATTCCCTTGATAACACGTCTGTGCATGAGAAAAAGTGGGCCAGTATGGAGCATGAAACACCAGGACTGAAAGTGAGTCCCACTCCAGCCCTGGTTTGACAATAAAGTGGACAAATCTACTGAACATTCAAAGGAAAGCCTCTGACTTACGGTGGAACATTTGTGTTAAAGTTTTCAAGAATTACACTGATGCTACTTAAAACTTACCTTTTTAGTCTGGCCTTTAACTGAGTTTTACTTTTGTCTATTTATGTTCAGATCTTTGTCTTTTTAAAGGTGTATAATCCTCACTTTTAGTTCAATATGTATTTATCTTTTTTATGTGTCATAACCTAATTATTTATTTTCTTATTTACTGCACTGTTACTTTCAGCTTTTTTCTGTCTTAAAGTTTCAGTTCTTCATTTTTTCTTTTTTACTGCTTAAATCTTTTTATCTTATTATCTTATTTGTTTCTTTTAGCTTGGTTGTATTATTTTCTTACTGTGAGATTAACATTTTACTTAACCTGAGTGTTTCCTGATGAAGGTCTCCAGATAGCGTTTCCACAGTCCCTCAGGTCATCTGTAGGAATTTTAATCAACTGTGTTCACCTTGTGCACTAGGGGTGTGGGTTGGTGGGTTAGAGGTGGAGGATTGTACACTGATGTGTGGGTTTTTTTTGATGTTGTTGTTTGCATTGTTTTTTTGTTTTGTTTTTTTATTTGTCAAGCACTTTGTGTTGCCACCACTGTGCATGAAAGTGCTTTATAAATTAAGTTTGATTGATCGATTGATATATCAGAGACATGTGCTGCTGTAGCTGCTGCAAATGTAATTTTGGTCACCACTGTGAATTTAATTCAATGTGTGTTTGTGTGCAGGCAAGAAGCCCAGAAGAAGCTGAAGTCCCCCTGAAGCACCAGCTGCTGCAGGTCATTGTGAGAATACTTCAATACCGAATGCTACTCACAGGTAACACAAGAACACGCCGTCATGGTTTTTAATTCTCCGTTTAGGAAGCCGTCATGGCTATTTGTTGTAGGAAGATAGTTAAGACTCGTAAAAGCAGCACAGGAAGAAAGAAGTACAACTTAGGGGAAGGAAAGGCTGTTTTGGCCTAAAGAGGCGACTGGTAGCTCTGTTCATGAATCAAACTCAGGAAAGCTGTGGTTGAATGTTAGAAGAAATTCCTTCTTCACATGTATTCAAGTACTGAATTTAATCAAAGAAGGCACAGTAAATCTTTATTTTGCTTTAATAATAATCAAATAGTAACTCGGAGTGCTGTATTTCCGTGTCTTAGCCAATTTTCTTGTTTGTTTTTTTCAGACTACCTGAACAATCTATCTCCTGATTCTAAAGAATACGAGGACACACAAGGTAAACCTCCTCAATGGACCAGAACTAGTGATGTCCTCTGAGTGGTCAAACACACACCAACACTTACACACTGCAGCTGCTGGACATGTTTCAAGCTCTACTTGTTGAGTCACAGTTACTAAGTGTTTCTTCACTCACTTTGGCTGCCTGTTAATCTCCCTCTTGCTCTTTCTGTTTGTGTTGCAGCTGCCTTGGTGATCGTGTCCGAGGTTGCAGACCAAGCCAACGACAATCTGAAACAAGGGGTGAGCTTACTCTGCTTCGCTTCATGTGTTTGGATCACTCAGACTGTTTAGCTCCTGTTGTGTTTGATATATTCACCACCCAGCATGTCGCTATTGAGACACGTCTTTATTTCCTGCTTGGCAATGAAAGAGCAATTTAGTGACACAGTTCAGGCGTGAAGAAGTTAGACAGCCGAGGTTTTCTGTGTGTGAATCCCCCTTTTAAACGACATGCTGGAGTGAAGGAGATGTCTATCCCTCTTTGGCACAGCTTGTTAACTATTGTAGGGGGCGAGGAAAGATGATGTCATCAGAAAGTCCCAGGTGTATCATAACAAAGGGAGCAGTGTGAGGATGGACAAGGCTCACGCTCCCCCTCAAACATGAGCAGTTCATGGAGATAATTCATGGACATCCCCCCTACGTGTTTCTCGCCTCTCACTGTCAACATCCCTTGTGCCTCACTTTGGCTTTCCTCCTGTTTATCACACTCCTCTATTTTCTCTTCTACACACACTGATACACACACACACACACACAGGCTGACAGACAGTGGAAACACAGGATCCCTCTATCTCTCACCCCCTCTTATTCAGTATCTCATCCCTTTCCGCCTCCCTCTCCTTCATTCACAAACAAACAGAGACAGTTTCATTCTCCTGTCTCCTCTTCCGTCCATCACTGGATAATCTCCCTCTATCTCCACGCTGTCTCTGCCCCCTCAGGAGAACCTGCTGCGGCTGGTCCACATAGAGTACAGTGTGAAAGGCAAGAGGGACCTCCTGAAGCCCGGAAGGGTGAGAACCACTAAGCCTCTTCTGGCCAGTGTTACTATTTCACTATCAAAACACATCCTTTCAAGGCCTACACAACATCCAAAATGTGGTTAATGTTAGCAGCTGACAGTCAGCAGAATGTGTCTGTCTTATACTTTTCTTTGTGTGCTTTTCTGTTCACAGATGTTTGTCAAAGAGGGCACGCTCATGAAGGTCTCCAGGAAAAGTAGGCAGCCCAGACACCTTTTTCTGGTAATATTTTGATCTTTTTTGTTTATTTATTTATTTATTTATTTATTTATTTATTTGTTGACTTCACTTCTCACATCACCACATAGTTTTTAAACTAGTTGGTGCTATGGGTTCTTAAATACATTCATCTTTTTTCTTATAGTTTAAGAGCCAATTGAACATTTTGAAAAGTTGTCCCCTTGCTGAAGGTTGGATGTAAAAGCACAGTGATAACTGTAATTAGCAGAGATTAGTTTATAAGCAGCATTTTATAACTGTAGCATTTCATTGGAGTATTTCTTACATAGTTTTATGTATTTAACCTTTGTTTTACCAGGAATAATCCCATACAGATTAGATTTTTTTTTTTTTTTTTTTTACAAAGTACTCCTGGCCAAAAAAGCAGCACATAATGTTACACAGCCAACCACTTAGTTAGTCATCCCATCAATCATCAAAACAAGTACATCAAGCAATTATTTGAGCCTTAACTCTGGTTTTAAAATCAGTCAAACTAATAACTTGAGTTTGAAGTGATCCTGCATGTCCAACTAAGATGATTGAGAAAAAAACATTAAAAGCATTTTTACAAAATACTGATCAAATTTGAGGAATAACATGCATGGTGTACCCATGAGACCTTAGACTACAGCCACTGTCTGATTGAGGAGTTGGTAAAAAGCATGAAGGAGGGTAGTTAATAAAGAATAGCCTTAAAAAGAAAGATGCGCCGGTGCTCCATTCGTCTGATATGTAAGGAAGACAGACCAAGTCTCTCACACAAGGGGCAATGATGTGTACAGAAACCCAAATTATGAGACGAATCTCAAAGCAGAATCAAAACCAGCTGACTCGAAACAGTTAATGGTTCCCAGTTGAAAGTAAATAAACCCTGGATCTGTTAATAAAAAAAAAAAATCTGCCTACCAGCACCGTTACATTTCACTGATTAGAACCTCCCATTATATTTATGTAAAAGAGATAATTTGTGGTGTTTGCAGAAAAAAACATGCCAGACTATTTCTTGGCCTGGAGCATTGGCTTTCTAGGGTCTGCCAGCCTTACCTAGATACAAAGCAAAGCTAGCTGTTTTTCCCCGTTCCCAGTCTTCATAGCACGATAAGCACCTGCTGGCCACCAATATAGGAGCATTAATGAAAGTGGTTTCATTTCTCTCATCTAAGACTTTGCACAAACTGGTACAAATCTCTTAATGTGGATCTGCATCTCATAGTTTTTTTCTAATATGTCTGCCGCTATGATCTTTACCAAGGTAATTAAACTCTGTACTACAGCTCTGTGTTATTTGAATACGACTTATTTAGAAAAGCAGGCCCCAGTTGAGCATTGAATGTAAAGATATACCATGTTTGCACCACTTTTGACCTATTTTCAAAAAACTAAACTGAAGGGGTCAACTTTTGAGTTAGGTGTTGTGTGTTTGGAAAAGCATTTTGTTGCTGGTCATGGGATCGTAACAAGAAATGAGGTGAAGTGCAGCAGAAAACACCTGCCATATTATTGAAAAAAGCTGAAAAACAAAGTTAAGCATTGTCTGAGTAAATATCTGGGAATGTTGGGCGGAGGTCAGTCTGTGAGTTAGGTGAGGTTTGGGGGGGGCATGAGGCCAAGGCTGTTAGACCTCCACTCTGCACCACACCCATCCAAACAGGGCCTCCCTCGCCGTTCTTCTCCTCCCCTCTCCTCCCCTCTCAGGGCTTGTTTTCCAGGGCCCCACTTCCTTACAGGATGTTTGGTGTAGGTCACTGGATGCTGGCTTCCTGTGTATTGGGAGTGGACTGACAGCAAAGTGAAGGCCAGACACCCTGTAGAATGCAGGGAGGAGGAGGAGGAGGAGGTGGTGGTGGTGCTACACAAACACATAACGTGAAATAGAGAAGCCCACTCTATTGTTTCATGTGCAGTCTGTGCTGTCTCATGTTATGAATTATGCCTTCAGCTACATATCTGCAGGAGCTGTATTTATGATCCTGGCTCATACTGGTATATCCAAATAGAATTTAGCTTCAAGTTTTCAATTTATCTATCTTTATTTTGCTCTGTTTGCTTCATTGTTCTCCATCCTTCCAAACAAGATTGCAGTTGAGCGATAGCTGAAAGGGTCTGGTGGATGATACTTGAGGGCCATTAGAGCTCTGTGGCCATTCGCTGACTTGAAGTCGATGGCTTCAGTGGGTCAGCTGTTGTTTATGGGCTTTTAAGGAAAGGGAATCCAAACAACAGTGAAGATGAAAGCCATCACTCACCTGAGACATGGAGACCGTTTCACAAGCCCAGGCTCAGAGAAAGAAAAGAAGGGTGGATGAGAGAGAACTGGGATTAGAAGAAAGATGGAGGTACAGAGAGCTGCCAGAGGGATGTGAGAAAAGGGTAGGTGAGGTGTCAGTGGAGGAGAGGAAACGCCACAGTTTAAAAAAAATAAATGAGTTAAATGTGTCATGTGGTGAAATAGGTTGAGAAATCTCTCAACTCAAAACTTGGATGCGTTTCTCTTGAAGGAATCTTCCAGTAATTGAGCAGCTCAGGGTGGAGCAGACAGACTGCTGTGGCTTTAACCCAGAGGTCACAGGCTTGGCTATCATGCACTGTTTTGTCTCCAGCCAGCTTCTGAGCTTGTTACTGTGCCTGTTTCTGTTGTGCTGTTGTTGTTGATGTTGTTGTGGTGAAGGTGGTGGGTCCACCCAGAGCAGTGCAGCCTGTGAAGTGCTGGGAGTGTGAGGGGAGGCCTGGAGCCCGGGGCAGGGTGGAGAATTCCTGGATGCTGCCTTTACTGCCCCAACGGATGTTTAGAGCACACATTAGGTGTGACCAATGATGTCATCTCTTTTGTCTGGGAAAAAAATGAAATACCTCCTGCAATACAATGGAGTCTCAGTTTGTTCACAGGATCACAATACTTTTGGTCCGACAAGCAAATAAACAATTTTAATGCCTTATTTGTCTTGTTTGCATACATGGGAATTTTTTTGTTTGGGGGCTGAAAGACGTGTCTATGGACTGTGAAAGGAAACAGAATGTTAAGTTTTTGGCCCAGGAAGGTGCTTTCATGGAAGAAAGAATAAGCAAAGATGTGCATGTCTAGCCTCAGCACAACATCACCACCTTGTGGCTATTAGGCGGTACTTAATTTATTGAAGCTAGGAATGCAGCTTCACTTAATACCTCCACCAAGGAAGTTATGTTTTTGGAGTTCGTCTGTTTGTTTGTTTGTTTGTTTGTCTGAGAACAATATAACTCAAAAAGTAACTAATGGATCTTGATTAAATTTTCAGGAAATGTTCGAAATGGGATAAGGAAGAAGTGATTAAATTTTGAGGTGATCCGGATCACCGTCTGGATCTAGGATTTTTTAAAGGATTCTTTATTATTGTGAGTCAGGGCCGTTTTCACCATATGTGTATGAGTGGCGATTGCTCTAAGACTGTAAGGGAAGCTCAGCTTCCACTAAAATGTCCCCAAATAAGTGGTGATATGTACTGCTGTGTGTACATTTTATTGACAAAATCTGCGCTAGAATTCCTTCATCTTTTGTTCAGAATCAGCTACCTATCACAGGTGACTAGCTCAACCTCCTTCTCAATCATCCGCGCAGCGTCTCTGCGCTTTAACACAGTCTGACGCTGGGCGTCTTCTGACTTCAGCGGGGAAGCGTAGAGTGGGTTGTTCCACTCTGGAAACTGGACGGTCATTGGATAAACGCTGGGCTTTGTCCCCTCCTCGGACGCTAAGCGTCTCTGGGGGTCTATGAGGCAGTGGGCTGGCCTGGACGCTCAGTTTTTGCATGATGATTGGATGATCTGTCTGAGGCCGAGTCCCTTTTTGATTGACAGTGAAATGAGCCAGTCAGCAATCTTGAAGTATAACTCTCCTCCGGAGCATATTCTGAGTACTACAATTACTTGTTCTGGACTGATCCGGAGGCTTTATCGATCCCCAGCGAGTTTACCTTTCTTTAAAACGACAAGCATTGTGTTTAAAGATTCTCTTTCTTTTCATCAATAAGCAGCTACAGCTCCCCTATCACTCACACTTACAGCCTGTCATAGTCTCACGTAGCAGCTCCAGCTGCTAACAAGCTGACACGAATTTACCTTTAAATAAATAAAAGAATTAATGATGTAGGCCGGAAAAAAATGAGCTTCCTCTCCTTGACTGACCAGCAGCCACCACTGATGTGTATATAAGTCCACAATAAATGGTCAGATCGCTTTGCAAAACGATACAGGCTAGGCCACGACAATTTCTGACAGATGTAAAAGTACGATCCAGATCCCGGAAATATTCTGGATACTAAGATCCAGAACATGAAATATGTACTGGGTCATCATAATTTTCAACACTGTCAGGTAACAAATTATTGTCAACTAACACCAAATTGTAGCAGACAGTCTGCTGAAAAGGAGTATAACATTAAAGTAGGACTAAAGTGTTGCGTGACAATCACAATATGCTTGGCGGAGTGCTTTTCTAGTTCAACTTGGTTCTTAGTACTGACGTTTTATCTGTGTTATTATTTTGTAACTCATTACTTGTTAATAATGCTCTTAGATAATTTTAATATGTTTTACCTCATTGTTTTTTTTCTCACTCCTTCTTCACAGATGAATGATATAATGCTGTACACATACCCCCAGCAAGACGGCAAATACCGGCTTAAGAACACGCTGTCTCTCTCTGGCATGAAGGTACACCAACTTTTTCCTCTTATAATCTCAACCCTAATGCAACTATGCATATGTAATGTTTTTTTGCTGTGTTTTGTTTTCTGCTCCTCTGACAGGTGAGCAAACCTCTCCTGGATAATGTGCTCAACTGTCTCAAGATTGAAGTGTCTGACATCACCATTACACTCTCAGCCAGGTGAGCAAAATATAACAGTAACTCATCAATAAATATTATGAATGCCCTTTTTTGTCAGTCTCTTATTGACTCCTGATAATAACACTCTTTTTCTGTTTCTGTCTTCAGCTCTGTTGGAGAGAGGGAAGACTGGTTCCACACGCTGAGTCGAGCCATAGCAGACCATGCTGCAGGACTCTGTACGTTTGGTGGTCCCTGCAGTGAGGTATGAGCACTCAGCGTTGAACATACAGCTCATAACATTTCATCCTCATTCCCAAATCATCTTGTATCATGTTGGTGTCCACAGGCCCGTGAGAAGTTGTGGATGGCGCTGGGTGAGGCGGCTCCAGTGCTGGTTCCAGTTTCTCATGTGATGATGTGCATGAACTGTACCTCCGACTTCAGCCTCACACTGAGACGACATCACTGCAACGCCTGTGGCAAGGTCACACAGAGCTGTGATCAGTTTAAAAATCAGTTGTTCAACTTTTGCTTATTTCATTAGTCACATTTTTTAATCTTCGTTGTGTTTCTTGGAGCAGGTGGTGTGCCGTGCTTGTTCAAGGAATAGATACCCGCTGAAGTACCTCAAAGACCGGGTTGTTAAAGTGTGTGACCACTGCTATGCTGAGCTCAGGAAAAGAGGTGACTCTCAACTTTCTGGTGAAGAAGTCAAGTGGAGATACAATGTGCTGGTGTGTTTCTTCTTTTTAATTTTTTTCTTGAATTTCTTTGTGTGTGTAGGAGGCAGCGTCTCAGGTGCTTGTGGTAACTCCAGCCCACGGACTCACCGGGCCAGCAGACCCCTCTCTGCCGTCTTTCAGAGTCTGCAACCTCCAAGTTTGTGGAAAAGCAGGAAGAGCAGCTCCTCTCTTAACCAGGTGGATTACTCTCCCAATCTACGCTTCTGTTTCTTTTTAAACATGCAAAACCTTTCAGGTCTAATTTTGATAAAACTGCATCATGCATGTTATCTAATTCTATGTGCACTTATATATATATATACATTATATATTTGCTGATTTTTAATTGAAAGTAATGGTTTGACTGACTTCAGCACATAATTGCCAGCAGGAGTACTTGAAGCAGGTGTTAGACTGTGGATGCACAAAGACCTGTAAGAGGTTGAGGTTTTATGGGTCACCACCTTAAGGCAGATACACTTGATAGGGGGTCAGAGTCAGTGAAAAGCATGTTCCCTGACCGGGAATCGAACCCGGGCCGCGGCGGTGAGAGCGCCGAATCCTAACCACTAGACCACCAGGGACCTGTACAACAGAAGTCTCTAATTCATGCCAGCAGCTTTAGACAAATACACTTATTAGTGGTGCAGGCGAAAGCACAGGGAGCAAAAAACTGATCAGGACAACTTTGATTGTCCACCAGTCCCACCAGTTTTTTCCCAGAGTCTGTAGAGTACACACGCCGTATCGTATAACTCTTGACAATGACACCGCACAGATTATTTTCTCCTCCATCTTCAGCTGACATTGGAGTCGGAGCAGGTGGTGGCTCCCCTCCAACGTCATTAAATCAGTGACGTCTTAGGGGAATGTAATTGCTGATTGGCTGCCGTGGCACAGCCTCTTGCAAATTTGGGTCGAAAGTTCAATATTTTCAACTCAAGCATAGAGGCGTCTGACACCCCAAACACGCAGTTCGGGGCAATCGGAGTCCAAACGCATCTTTGCTTGAATTTGTATGTAATCTCAACGCAAATTGGCCGTACCATAAGGCAAATACACTTAAGAGGGGCCAGAGTCACTGAAAAGCACGCACCCTGACTGCGAATCGAACCCAGGCCACGGCGGTGAGAGCGCCGAATCCTAACCACTAGACCACCAGGGACCTATAAGGTTCAACATGTATGAAGTGGTATGTCAGGGATGGGTGACACCTGATCAGCTGAAAACTTTTGGCCATGACTGTCTATTCCTGTCTGCATTAATGTGAAGGAAAGTAGCCACAGTTACATGAGGAGTTTTTCGTCTTTCCGAATGGAATCTTTCCAAATGACTTTTCCAAAAACAATAGTATACATGGAAAGGAATATTCCAATCTCTGGTCTACATGCGCCGCTGTAATCAAACAGAATAGTCAATGGGGCATGCGCAGAAAAATGTGAACATCAGAAGATTTCAAAGCTGGAGGACGACAGTTTGTTTATCACAGTGTTGCAACACTCCGTATTGCGAGTTTGTCGTCTGTCCAGTCTTGAAATTATGTTCATTTCTTTCAAAGTTTGGATCAAAAACAATCTTTCCGCAGCAGTCCAGAGCTGACGGCCTGGCTTAAAGTTGAGGAACGTCTCTAGTTGTGTCTTACGTCATATCTGAGCATGTGCTGGAAGAACGCACCCTGACAACTTTCCGTTTGAGTGGATACATGTAACCTCAATCGGTTTGGGGAAAGGAATATTTCACCCCTGTGAAACTGATTAAATGTCCATTCAGATTGGCACTTTTCTTTCGGAATGAGGTGTATACAAAGGTTAAATTCTTTCTGTTTGAGCAAATAAACCAAATGCAAGCGGAATAATGGAGCCCACGTGTACATGGCTAGTGAGGTGTTCCCTGAATCCAAAGCAGGTTTGTTATAGTACATTGTGGGGCCAGCATTTATGAAAATCCACTGTTGGTTGTCCTGGTTTGGCACACACCCTATTTACACCTACATGGTAGTGTGCAGTTTTAACTTACAGAGGGATTTGTTTCACTGAAAAGCATGTTCCCTGACCGGGAATCGAACCCGGGCCGCGGCGGTGAGAGCGCCGAATCCTAACCACTAGACCACCAGGGACCTGTGAGGCAATTAGATTTATGCAGTGGAATGTCGGAGATGGGTGATATCTGATCAGCTGCTCATGTCAGTGTGTAAAAGAGTCAGCTGCCACTACTCGTCACTGTCTGCCTGTCCCCCAGTATTTCAGCCTTTGGGAATAACTTACTCAGTTCATTTAATTGTTGTTCTGCTTTTACTGTGCTAACGCTAGGTGGCCCTGGCGGTTGAAGGCTCCACAATGAGCGGCAGCCTGCAGCGCAGGAAAAAGAGCAAGAGGAAATGGAAACGGCTGTGGTTCCTCCTCAAAGACAAGGTGCTCTACACCTTCACAGCCCGTGAGGTGAGGGGGCACAGAGTCTCCCACACCAGCCCCAAAAGACACTTACACACTCTCATTATCAGTCTCATCTTCTGTCTATCCTCCTCCTTCTTCTTTTGAACTTGTGAACAGACGTGAGTCAGACACGTTCTGTATTTCCACTGCTCAGCCCTTCTTCTTGTGTTGAACACTGCGTGTAACGAAGGGATTCTCTGTGCCCTCTCTGTTTCTCATTTGCACCTGAGACTTTGCTCTGCTTTCTTCTTCATGAAGCATTTAATTCATTGTGTTTACATGTTGTAGCTGACAGTGAGACGTGTGTTTTACAGTTGTGTGCCTCTGTTTCATCTGATTACTTCAGGATAAAGTGGCTTCAGAGAGTCTGCCACTGCAGGGCTTCACGGTGAAGCTGACTGAGAGGCCAGAGGGAGAGGAGAGCAGCAACATGTTCCATCTTTACCACAAGAAGACCCTGTACTACAGCTTCAGAGCTGACGATCAACACACTGCACGCAGGTGAGCACAGGGTGCTATTTCTATAGACATGATGGCCACTACTCAAACAGGTGCCTCCTGACTACCACTGACTCATCCCAACAGCTGATTGAAACACTGTTTGTCAAGGTGAAGACGTATTTTTATAACAGCAGTAAGTGTCTGTGCGGAACATAACATAAAGCTTTTGTTTTCAAAGTGTCTTCTGTGAAACATGGGTGATAGGCAGCATCACTGCAGATTCACTGTTGAAGGGTCCAACATCCTGATGGTACTAAGTGCAATGCATAATGTGTATGGAGCAAGCAGCAACCTCTGGTTTAAAAATATGAGACAATGCGGAAGTGCTAAAATCTGCTGTTTCTTGAGTATTTGCTTGAAGCTGAAGACTAGAAGTCACATACACACCAAGCCAAAAAAAAGCCAATTTTAAAGCAGAAATTAACCTACTTACAGCCTGATTCAAAAAACGTCTCCTGTCTGAATCGCTAATATATCTATCGGCACACACTGTACGGGGGATTGAATTTTTTTCTGACTTGGCGGTTCTGAGGATATTAAGATCGCAAGCTCCCCCAATAAGAAGCACAGCTGAGGGTCACATGACTGACAGGCACCCTATGGCTGTTGACGAAGCCCTTGCCACTGCCAATATAGCCGACATAGCCAACATGCTTCATTTTCCGCTTCAGAAACAGATGGGTGATGTCAGCAAGATTACCTCCATGTTTTTTACAGTCTATAGTATGGAGTATATGTAAGGGGCAAATTTGGGATGACCTAATGATAGATGGGCTGTAGAGGGGGACAGAGTCAGTGAAAAGCATGTTCCCTGACCGGGAATCGAACCCGGGCCGCGGCGGTGAGAGCGCCGAATCCTAACCACTAGACCACCAGGGACAGGTGGTGAAGTGTCAGTATGTAACGAAAGGCTGCCTGTTAGCAGGGTAGTTGGACTATCCTGAATATTCACAGTAGTGAGCCTCCTCAGTGCTGCTCCTCACACTCACATGTGACCAGTTTGTGCCCCCATAATGCTTTACATGGCTGACCTTTAGTACTGGTACTCCTTCTTTAAGTGAATGTATGTTTCTAATATATTGAAAGTGATATAATAGTCTCTAAATTTGACTGTTAGCTTTGCTACTGCATTGTTTCAGATAAAATGGGGTTGTGGCATTCCTTTACTCTTGGATTCACCTTTAGCTAAGTCTCACTTGGTTGTATTATAATAATCAGAACAGTTTTTGGAACCGTTTTTCACTTCTGATGATAAATGCACGTCTTTAAAAAAAAAAAAAAAACTCAATGAGAATACATGTCAATCTTTATATGTGCTGTTATGAAAAGATGGCCTCAAGCTAAACATATCAAGGAAAACTAAGAAAGCAGAAAAAAAATCAAAGTCTCTAATGGTTGTAGTGCCTTGAAATTTTGGGTAAAATAGTCAAATGTCAACCAAAGTGCTTTTATTTTTATCTGTAATGCTATGCTACAGATCCAATAGTGCACTCCAATAAAATGAGCCATGCCTTTCTGCCACAGAAGCCAAGATACCTTGACATAGAATTCATTGCTGACCCCCAACCCTAGCAAGAAACCACAATGTTAGGGCCTCAGTGGGTTGTACATTGAGGTTGATGAACCACTGTACTAAATTGTTTCATCTTTCTGTGTTTACAGATGGGTCAATGCAATGGAGGAGGCTACAGTTTTATAGCAGCAGCTCATCAAACAAACATGCACCGCTGTCTGTGGCTGCTACAACACAACAAAGCTACCTGCTGCTTCTAAACTCAGCCCATCATAAGAGACCAGCATGGGAATATTGTGACAGTATGTCTGTTATATGAAGATTGAACCTGCAGGAGGGATTGAATCAAGGCTGCCACCTAGTGGTAGGGGGTTAAAGTGCAGGAGTCAGGGGGTGCAACCATGGAGTCTGGTCTTCAGATAAAAACTCTTCTGATCTCATTGTGCCGATCCAGCTCAAGAGCCTAATCCTTTAAAGGCAGCTTGGAAACTTTAAATGCTTAATCTTAAGGGCATTTTGTTCCCTCCGTTACACC
This sequence comes from Halichoeres trimaculatus, assembly GCF_033239565.1. Classification (NCBI taxonomy): domain Eukaryota; kingdom Metazoa; phylum Chordata; class Actinopteri; order Labriformes; family Labridae; genus Halichoeres; species Halichoeres trimaculatus. The sequence goes on along the minus strand of NW_027437179.1, from coordinate 17,273,315 downwards.
TTTTCAAGAGGACCATCTCATAACTCAAGTTCTTCATTTCTTCTTTTTCTGGATTATACCATCTTTTACCACTGGATTATTTAGACACATTTTTTTTTGCAGGAAAGCTCTACATCCTTCATTTTTATATGTGAGCCAGTTACCCAGCCTTGATTCTGTGGTGGGTGTAACATCACATTGAACAAATATCGAAAGAAACTATGCTACGGTATTATTTTGCAGCTATTATAAGGGAAAATATTGGTCAAAGTTTTAGAGAGATATTTGTTATTTGAAAATATATATTGTGAATTATAAAATGCAGATATTACTGAACTGTATGACTTATTTGTAAAGGAATGTTACATGATGTTCTGGGTAAAAGGTCATTTTAGTCCTCAAGGTGTGTGACCACAACGTTACTTTTTGAAATTTTACATGCGGTTACTGTGGTAATCAACCCACTGAATGACCTTCAGCATAAAGAGCACTCCACAGAGGAAAACTTTCAGAGATACTTTGTGATTCACTTTGTAGATTTCAAAGATGTTTTGTTCTGGAGTTCCAGTAGATTTCTGCCAGTTGAGTGCAGTGCAATTTGCAACTGATGATGAATGTGCCTGAGATGACATTGAATTTGTTGTTATGTTATCAAAGTACTGTACTACTCTCATGTCTCCTGAAGACACCTTGATTCTGTTTGCTTTTTAGCCACTCGTATATACTTATTTCTTTTAGTGTTTTGAAAATTTCAGTCACAGTACAGCAACATGAGAATATACTGCAGTGCCCTTTGATTAATGCCTTCTTTTATACATGCACTCCTAGATACTCACTGAAACTACTCGGGGCTGAACTGCATTTTCCCTATAAATTCTGGTCCTTTCCTCTTATTTTTTCTCACAACTCACACCCCTCCTTCCTTCCTCTTTTTCTCGCTATTTCATTCTTTTCTTCCAAACCCTGGCCCTGATGGGGGTTCCTCATGCCCAGGAGCTATGTTGGGTCCCCCGAGCCTCCCAAACCAGAAAAAAATCATTGTTGTTGATGTGCTCTCTTCTGCTGAAACTGTCAGTGTTGGAGTCATTATGGCCTCAGTAGTCAGGACGCAGGATTCTGACTGATCTCTGCTGCTCTGGCATTATAAGAAATCCAAAGTTTTTTTCTCAATAACTTAAAGTTGTTATCCTAGAATACAGACGTATGATTTCTTTTTCTTTCAACCAATGAAATGACATAATTTTTATCTATTTCATCAATGACTGTCCAGCTTTTCTACCTGTTTCTTATGTGCCATACCTTTATCATTATTATGATTGTACCTCTTGCATATGGTGCATTGTAAATGTTTATGTATATAAAAACATATGAAAATAAACTCCTTTAAAATCTTTACAAATTGTATTGCCATAAATTGTCTTAAGTTTTTTAATAATAATAATGATAAAACTAACAATAATAATAAAATAATAATTATTATTATTATAATTATGATTATAATAATAATATGTCTGTAATAAAATGTGTTTGAAGAGACAGATCCATACAACTTAGGATCTTGCAGTTCACACTGTCCACTTGAAACATCATGAGTATTCAGTATCTAAATATTTTTGACCGCTATCTGTGTGTGCAAGTATAATAATACCATCCTTATCTTCATTTTATTTTACCTGCGGGTCAAAAAGTCATAGAGGGGATTAAGTGCAAGAATGTTCTCCGCTCCAGTGCTAAGTGTGTGTGTGTGTGTGTGTGTGTGTGTGTGTGTGTGTGTGTGTGTGTGTGTGTGTGTGTGTGTGTGTGTGTGTGTGTGTGTGTGTGTGTGTGAATGCTGTTTATTTATTTGCAAGCACACCTGTATGAGTTTTCTGTGAATTCAGCCAGTGTGATGTTTCCATTCTGCAGTTCTGGCTAAAAAATCTAACTCAGTTACACCTTCACAGAGAAAACCTTTAAGACAGAAATTGCAAAGGGGTAGTGAACATTGCAGACATTGTCTGATCATCATGGGCAGTGAAAATATACATTTCATGTTAATGTCATCAGAATTTGCCAGAACTCTGTCTACTTTACAAGCAGCAGAGATGAAAGGGACTGGTGATGGCAAGGGTCAGAGTCAGAGTGCAGTCCTTAACCCTCAGAGTCTTTAATCCTAACCTTAATCCTTTGACACTGTGAGAAGGGCATGACATGTTATCTATGCCAGAAGCTTTGAGCCTCCACACTCCAGCTCGCTGCTGGCTTTGTGAGACAGCCGCCCACATGCTACAGGTCAGATGTCTTAAAATGTCATGACATGGCATTCATACAGCAGCCAAAAAACACCATCACTATTTATAAAGATGTTTCAGAACAAAGTATCCTAATGCCTCATCTTTTTGTTTTTTGACACCACATCAAAACAAATTACAAGGGAGGCTTTGAAGTCTGTTCAAGAACGCCATCAGGAGACCAGACCAATGGGCCTCGGACTACATGGTGTAAACGAAGAGCCTATAAAAGAATAGCTTATATGCTCTGCCTGTGGTTGTGACTTTTAGAAAAGTTCTACTACAGTGTCTAAGCAACTTGTAATAGTGCCACATCGTGCTGAAAAATGCATAATTAGGTCTGAGAGACATATCCTTTATTAGTAATGTTCATCTGTAAGAAGGCCACCATGAGCTTGAATTGAAAAGCATAACTTGAGTTTCATTTGCTTGCTTGAAACAGTGTTAACAAAATAGATACTCATTAGCCAATTTTTATTAAAAGAAAAATTTCATTTTCATAATTTTTATGTTGTCAGTTATTGTATTTCTACACAGGTTGTTTTTTGTTGTTTTTAAAGTGTGAATATTACAGTTTTCCCCAAATTGCTAAAACACAATAGCCAATTCTCTAAAGCAAATGACCAGTTCTCTAAACACATGTAATAAAACTAGCTCCCATTTGTTCCCACCTGGCCTCATTCGCTAAAGATCCCATATTCTGCTCCTTTTCTGCAGTTTAATATGGATCATTGATGTCTTCATGAAATGGTAGTAACATGTGTTAGTCCAAAAAGCCAATAAATCAAGCACAGCAGCATTGTTTCCAGGCTCTCATTGCCCCTCTGTTCAGAACGCTCTGATTTAGTGGGCGTGACCTTCATATGTTAATGAGCTACCACTGATACCACCCCGCTCTTCAGCGTCACTGAGACGTCACGGCACCACATCCATGACCACCGGGCTCCGAGTGCACAATGTTGAAATGAAAACAGCGAAGCATAAGCATTACAGGCCAAAACAACAGGCTAATCGCAGCTAAAGTTAGCATCCTGAAGCTAACAAGGAGACGGGGGACACTGAGGAAAAGCTCTTACATCTGCTCCACAGCACACAGCATTTAAAATACTCACATTTCCAGGGTCCGAGGTTTGTTGGCGGATGGTTGGTAATGCGCCTGGATTCAGGACCAGTCTATTCGCTAGTCCTCTGTTGCACTGTCCAAAGTTGAAAAAGCAGTTGGCCGTGAAGTGACTAGCACACCCATGCACAGTTTTACTGAGTGTAGCTGGCACATTTCCTTGATAAATGAACTCTAGCCGCTCAGCATGTCTTCTTCCAAGATGAAAAGATTTCTCTCCAGCAGCGGGAAGATGGAGTGTGTGTGTGTGTGTGTGTGTGTGTGTGTGTGTGTGTGGGGGGGGGGGGGGGGGGGGGGGGGGGGGCTGGTTCCTCTCCAGTGGACCAATCAGGTCAGACTTGCTCCTGATTGGTCAAAAAAGGGAATCGCTGTCGTCGGTAAATAGGTCAGGATTTTACATTCACAAGCACTACTAAGTACAGGTTTTGTCATTAAATATCACATTTTGTGAGCTGGGAGGAAAGCCAAAGACCCACAAATTTCACTAAAAGACTTAAAGTGATTTTTGCATCACATGGGACCTTTAAACATAACAACTCAAAACTGAAGACAACTGTTGCAAATGATGTAAATACACCTACACAGTGAGTTCATTGTGGACAGTTTGCTGAAGGTTCAAACAAACACAGTGGATGGAGGCAGAGGAGTTTGAACAAGAGGAGTGGCCTGACCAACGCAACGACGTGATGCAGCATAATGACGGTGTGTGGCATAAATACTGTAAATAAAAAAAGACACACTATGAACATTGTTTTCAGTGTGTTTGCATTGAGTTGTGATACAGCATGTGGTGTACACACTTTGTTTTCTGTAGATTTACATACTGTTCATATGAAACAAACATCTATTAATGCCCAACACTCTACAATGATATATTCTGAGAACAGATACTATAAGGTTTCTGAAAATGTAATTTGGTAGTTGTGAAAAAAGACCAATCTCACATACTGAATATTGTTTTTTCAGTTGTTTTGTTGTAGTGTGTAATGATGTGTATAGTGTGTAATTTTTTGCAGGCTTTGAACAGCTGTTTTGGAGTGAAACTTTGTAGAGAGAAGGTGTGGTTTTGTTTATGTAGCTTTAGAAAAGTTTACTGTGTTTTGAGTTTGGGGAAAATAAAGGAAAATTTTGTGAAATGTGTTTTAGCAATTGAGAAAAACTGTTAAGACTGTCCCTTATTTACTGTCAGAAAATAAACCTGGTTGAGCGTTTCCTTTAACCAGCAGAGGGCAGCAGTAAACCATGACGATGACATTTAATTTTAACTGTCCCACACCCTGTTGACTAAAACTTCAGAGCTCCTCCTGCTTATTTCTGTGACAACAGTACATGTTGTGTTTGGGATGTCAAGTTAGCAGAGTTCAAAGATTGGTAAAAAGATGCCTGGGATAAGGTGCATCTGCACCGAAAGAGAAAATATTTGTAGTGTGGAAGCAAGGTGGTTGGTGGTTTGAGTGTTTTTTATTTTTTATCTAAAAGACAAACAACAAAAGATTAATTTTACTTGAACTTAATGTATTTTTTGTTGCAAGTATTGTACTTCTCTACACTTTGCACCAGTTACTTAATTTGAATCAAGTAACCAATTCTACTATTACAGGTCAGTAACTCATCAACCTAACATGGATTTTGAAAAGCCGACACTCTTCAACTGTTGTCACGAAAAATGTAGGCTACAACCTGATTTTTATTTATTTGGAGGTCATGTCTCACATCTTTTTAAACCTTTGTACTTTGTAACTTTGATATAAAACAAAAAACTCAGTACTTGGTGCTTAGAATACATTTTAAAGTAAGTACTCTTGCCCCTAAATTTCATTAAATTAAATGCACTTGTACTTGAGTAGAATATTTTAGTACTCTTCCAACCTGATGCACTCCCGTGGTGAACTCTAAAAGCCCAGGTAGTACTTTGTACATAACAAAGACATAAGAATTCCTTTTCTAATAAGAATCTCCATTCAAAATCTGAGATAATTTTTAAGATGTGCTTTTGACACAAGAAACTGTTTGAAACAGAAATAGACTGTGATTAGAATTTAACAAAACTGCATTACTAATTTAATTATCTCTAGCCATATTTACTCAAGAGAGGTACTCTAATTTTTAGTTAGTTTAAGGTGTCATAAAAGTAAAATCGTGAGGGATTACCAGTCATTACTTCTAACTCAACTCCTCCTTTTTATGTAATTTGGCCTAATACAGCGTACACATACAGGTCTGTTATCAGCAGACACTCTGCCCAGCTGTCTTTTCTCTCGGCTTTTCACCTCGGAGCACCACACAGACAGCTGGGTAATACAAGTCTTCACAGATAAGTTAATTAGTTTGACTGAAGAACTCCACTGTGCCAAAACAAGTCAGACTGCAGCAGACCATGACGGGGAAAGCAGTGGCTTTCATGCATATTTAAAGCCAAAGAAACAGCACAAAACATTAAGGCCTGTTTCATTTTCGACATCTGCAATATTAATGATAGCATGTGAACTAGAGCAGTCCTGATGTGAACTGCTAATTAAGGAAAGAAAAGGGATAAGGTTTAATTTACCCGCCTGTAAAAGGCCTCGGTTAATTGGAAAACTGGTGTTTGATTATCTCATTATTAATTTTTAAAGCTGCTAATTGAGATGAAAAGGAAGTTAGTGACAGCAAAAGTGTTTGCTGAGAACACTGTTACTTTATGAGAAGATCATGACCACAAGATAGGTTACAAACAGATGAGCTAAGTAATGGCATGTCAGTCGGTATGTAGGCAGAATAGAAAATAGGAAGATTGGGGTTGCTCTAGATACTTGATCCCAGGAGTGTCAATGACCCAAAACTAACCTGAAATTACAAAAGAGACAGAAGTGAGAGAAGGATTGAAAGCAGGGAAAGTTTTTCATTTCCCTGCAGAAGCTGAAAGTTAAGGATGCTTGTTCCACTTCTTATCTTGATTGGAGCATGGCCCCTGTCACTCACTCAGACAAACACATTCATAAAACCTTCACGTCTTTTGTAGGGTACAAGAGATGCCAAGCCTGATTAGGTTACTGCCAGTATGTTCAAATCAATAGCCTTCAATTTATGCACTCACTGCAATTAGTAAGAAAAGAACTTTCAAGTACATTGAAAGGACAGTTTCTCCGCACAAACACATTCCAATCCAAATGTAGGAAGCCAAGATGAACCACAAATTCAACAGAAAGCCTGCGTTATACAGCAAAACACTAGTCCTATCTAAGGATGCAGAAGTGAACACAAAATAAATCAGCAGGTGAAATAAATTTAAGATTTAAAAACTGAGGAAAATTACTGAAATAAAATTCTTGAGTTGTGTATAATGATGTAACTGTAATGCCTTTGCAGGTGAGTGAGAATTTTATCTTTGTTGTTAGCATTTGTTACTGTAGTAATATCTTGTTGGGGTTTTTTTTTCCCCAACAAAAAACACAATAAACAGCTGATTATGAGCAGCAGTGGGGCCCATTTCTTCCTGAAACATGAAAAAGGTATTCCATGGTACTGTACTGTTGTTTTATTGTGACATGTATTTTTTTGTCTTCATTATATCTTTTTGTGTTGTATCATAGAGCATTATGGCATATAGTATTTTATGACCGCACATGTTACTGCATTGCACGAAATAGCAATAAACTGGTAATTGTACCATATCATATCATATCACATCATAGTGTAATGTTAGTGTTCTATCCCAGTGTATCATATTTCATGCCTGTTTCTTATCCTACTGCTGTTGTGGCATTTATCTAATTGTACTGTATTAAATTGTTTTATGACAGTCAAAATTGCAACATATGTTACAATTTTCTGTTCAGTGTATTTTCTGCATCTTATAATGTATTGTATTATATGTATTGTGAATCATATCATATTGTCACATAACATATTGTGTCGTAACATTGTATAACATTTGTATAGTTACACAAAGTAGAGTATCTTAGAGCAGTGATTCTCAAATTGGGGAGCCAGGACCCCCTGGGGTCCACAAACCATAGCTTAGGGAAGGGGTGCCTTCCGGTGTGTGGCTCTTTGATCCATTCATAAAAATATCTATGAATATATTGTTATGGGTAGTGGTGTGACAATCAATCTAAGATATTGATATATTGATGCCAACGTTGAGATCAGTATTGGTCAATACTTGGGTGATGAGATTGATTCTTAAGTTGCAGTTTCTCTTCTCTGCATGTGCTCCTCTCAATCGCCCATAGATAGATAGATAGATAGATAGATAGATAGATAGATAGATAGATAGATAGATAGATAGATAGATAGATAGATAGATAGATAGATAGATAGATAGATAGATAGATAGATAGATAGATAGATAGAAAGATGAAACTTTGTCTCTTCTGCAAACAAACCCACTAAATCTTGCTTTGAAAATTGGAAATATATTGATTTTCATTTTATGTCATTTCGTTTATGTGTGAGAGGAAGTATGTCTCTAAGATCATGTGTGTGATTTGGCTCTTTGTAGTACCACTGTAATTTTTGTGGCTCTTGGTCTCTGACTGGTCGGCAACCCCTGGCTTAGGGGGCCGTGGAATAATTTAAAAATGTTAGTAAAAGTGTGCTTTATCATTGAAAAAGCATATCAACAAACGGGTATCCCTTGCACCAATGAAACCAGCAAGTTTTTCCAAGTACTCCCACCCAATTTAGTTTTTTGCAATGAGGTCGTTTCTGATATGACTGTGACATGTCTATTACTTCAACGTGCACAACCATAGAAAAACATCTCATCTGAAAGGGGGCCATCATCTCAAAAAGTTTGCAAACCCCTGTCCAAGAGTCTAGTATTGTATTGCATCATATCCCCTAGTACTGTATCCGATCAGATCAAATCTGACACGTGTTACATAATTTTTTATTGTATCGTGATGTACAGTGTCATAATGCTTTGCATTGTATTTAATTGTAACGCATAGTATCATATCGTAATGTCTCATAATGTATGTATTGGAAAGCAATGTTACATAATATATCTCTGCACATGGTATTTTATCTTGTTGTATCATGTCACCAATATATCATATCCCATGTATCTTAAGTATCATTACAAACTGTGTTGTATTGTATCGCATCTATTTATTGCACACACCTTCGTTCTGGTTGTGAAAAGTTAACCAACAAAGTCCATGGGCAAAAAATGTGAAGCATGCCCTTTTTTGTTTGTCAGTGTTGTATTAAAAACTTGTCCAGATAACTAGAGATGGATTGCAGTTATAACTGCTACATTTTAGTGTAGTGCGGCATGGTATGGTATGGTATGGTATGGTATGGTATGGTATGGGATGGGATGGTACGGTACGGTACGGTACGGTACGGTATGGTATGGGATGGTTTGTCATCCTAATGAGTGTATTTTTAACCAGAGGCTGAACAAACACTGGTGAATGTGCTTTTAGCATTCTTATCAGTACTTGAGAGATAAGTCACTATCAGAAAGTGGAAAGTAATGCAACTCCATGTTTGAGATAAGCTGCACTCTAGTGTCGTGTTTTACCTTCACTGTGTTGCCATGAACAAGCTATCACTGTCTGTCTGACAAAGCAGCTGTTCTGGTTTATCTTAGCACCATTTGAATAGGAGACCTGCTGAACCCCCTTTGTCCTCGGAGCTGTAGTTTTCAGTCTTTAAACATGAAAAATGCATCTAAGAATGAAGAGGGGACAAGATGACTGAGTCAGGAAAGGGAGGGGGCTGTTAAAAGTAAAGGAAATGAGGAAAGTCAGGGAAGTCAGGTTTGGTCTGCAGTCTCTTGATGAAAGGACCATTTCTCTCCTTATTTAGAGTTTTTCCTCCCCTCCCTCTTTTCCTCCCTCCCTCTGTCTGTCCCCCTCATTTCTCACGCTGATGTTTGCCCTGGCACCAGTAGCGGAGCTAGACTTTCATTCTTGGGGTGGCCATGGCTATTTCAGGGGGTCCATAGACTGACAATAAATTGTTTCTCAAACATCAATTGCAGTAAGGGAACCTAAACAGATAAGTGTATTTAAGTATTGATAAAGCACACAGGAGATAGCTGTAGGTCTGGCTCATCACCATCCTCATCAGAAGCAGAGGCCTCTGTGTCCTCCCTTGATGGATCTACATCATACAAAAAATATTAGTACAAACACAATAAAATTGCAGCTACTATTAAAAAAACAACTCACAATGTCAGTAATATGCAATTAAAAATATCTAAAACTGAACCTGGGCTGGGTTTTGCCTGGCATTCCCTCTTCTGACTAGTCCCAGGATGGAAGCTTCCACAACTGCTGCTGGCTGCCAAAGCTGAGTCCAGCCTGTTTGTCTGTCTTATATAGATATATCTGCATTATTGGCTTCTCTTTACAAAGCAGTCATGTATCCTGCCTTTTCATTCCATTCATTCTATTCTAAAAAACTATGAGGAAAAATAGAAACAGACCACTGTAGATTATGTTTAATATCCAAACTGTTGAGCAAGTTGACACTGTATTGCCAGCATGTTCATGTACGTGTCATTTTAGTCAACGCAGCATGAAACAGCTGTTTCATTGTCTCATTATTCATAAAATACGTAAATATATGTAACAACTTGAATTAAATGTAGACGTTAAGCAACCATTGTAAGCTGACACTGGTTATTTGTAGACGCCATGAGATATAAAAAGTTCACATTAGCTTGGTACCCATAGTTTATAGCAAAATTATCTCCTATTTGAACACAAAAGAGACTTTAAACAATTAGGAAAGCACCGTAATACTTACTTAAGAAAATGGATTTCACTGTCCAATGCAGATGATTATCCTCCTCCTCCTCCCCTTATCCTTACTTGTCTCAGTTTGCGGTGAAACACTCCAGATAACCATCTAATTTTGCCGGTTGAGCATCGGGTTTTGATTTAAATTTTCCTCTTCTTCGTCCAGTGTTACCACCGGCCTCCCCCTAGCTATGCCCAAGCCTTCCACCAAATGGGCCGTAACTCTGCCAAACGTAGCCCGAGGGCTCCAAAACCTTTAGGGTGCGTCTTTGAGGTCCCTAGGAGCGTCCCCAAAGTAATGCAACCCCCTGTTTGAGATAAGCTGCAAACCGGGTTTTGGGTTCAACTTTGGGAAAAACGCAGTGTTTTGCTGACTATTTTTCAGGGCAAAACAGGCCTGTTTTCTTAGCCTTTTGCTTGGATGGCAGAAATGGCTATCACATCAGGATCCGTCTAGGTTCCCTTGCTGCCCAGATACAAGTCTGGCTCGCGCAGAAAACAAGAAGCATGTAAATGATTTGTTTTTGCTGTGTCATGCCAAACAAAGTTTTTCTAGAGAGTTAACAAAATCTTGGTTTGTCACTCACAAGTGCTGAGGAGATTTATTTTACACTGGTGCCACTTATGAATTGATAAACATCACTTTGAACTTTGTCCCATATTTCTTCACTCTAAGAATGGCGATGGTAGAAAATCTTTTCAGCTTGCTCGTGCGGAACAGAAAATTGTTCTTCCTCCTTTTGATTTGGTTCCTGTTAAAAGTAAAATGCCTGGAGGGTACAAAACCTAGCAGATAGTTCTTTAAGTATAAATCCACTGGACATCATTGTCCAGGGTATCAGTTGGCAAAGCCACAATCAGGTTTATTGTAAGTGGGAGGAGTTTAAAGAGGTAGCTGATCAAAAGTCCTTGTCAGAGGTTTTCTATGCACTATGCAGTATGAGGTCATCCACATGAACAGTTTTCCAGGAAGAGATAGCAATGGAAAAATTTACGTCATGGGACTTAAGGTTTATGGCATGTATTGCTTTACTGATTCACTCATTCATTCATTCATTCATTCATTATTAAATCTTTTACTTTAAATGATAAAAATAGATTGCTATAAAGTTGTTGTCCATGCTCCTGATTCTTGTGATTGGAGGGGTTGATGAGCGACTTCATAGTATCACTCGTTTATCTCAGTCAGCATCCAACCTTTGTCACCTTTTTGACGTCACTCTTTCACCCTTTTTAAAAGCTATTTTTAGTCCTTTAGGGGCTGAGACAGACTCTAAATTTACAGACCATGTCTGTCTTATAGTCATACAGTTTACGTGGGTGTGGGCTGATGACTCAGCACCACGTGGAGCCCTGTGCTTTGTGCTGTAGGAGGAACGGGAATGAGGAGGTTCTGTGGGCAGGGCCAGTATGGAAATGCATGGCCCTTTGGATCAGCCCACAGACAGACTGGATTCTCTCTCTGCCCCCCTCCCTGCTCTTCTGTGTGTGTAAAAGGGATGATAGATGTAGAGACAGACTAGGCCAGTGATTTGTTTTGTTTGTTTCCCTGCCAAATTTACTTATCTTATCAGAGGCAAACATTTGGGTACACCAACACTTGATGTGTTTCTCTTAAATTATCCTTTAGTTTGCTTTCCAGCACTGATGTGTGGTCTGAAAGAAGTTTGGGACATTGTGTTATAAGAACGTGTGAATCCAAATAAACATGATAAAGCGTAAAAAAGTTATGTTAATCCGTTAGAGCCAGTGACTGAAAGCAAGATAATGTAGCCTACATCTAATGAGATTATGCATTATGTCTTCTGCACGCGCAGCGCCATGCAGTTTGGCGTGCTTCTGTTGTGTCCCTGGGAATTCACCTGGTTGACGTCACACATTCACTCCTCTGCCCCGCGCGCGCTATAGAGCCACAGGACAGAGTCGCACCGAGGAACAGAGAATTAACAGCAGTCTGCGTGAACACTTCCTTAAACCATTCAAGGGTTTCTGAAGTCGAAACTCCGGGAGACCCGCTTTTCAAAATCTACACCCGGCTTCAACTCTCGACAACGAGAGCCTTTAACGCTGAGCGGAAGAGGTAAGTCACACTTTATTATGAGATTGTTCAACTTGTTCGAGGTTGTAAAACTTGGACTCGCGGCAGTGTCACGGTTTAGGCAACGTCACTTGCTTTGCTAACTTGCACGCAGGTTGTTGAATGTCAACAGTCCCCTGGTGGCACGGTTTTTTGTTTTTATTCCACAAAGCAAAGCTCTACCGCAAACCTCATCTGACATTAGTAGTAGAGGTTAACATGAGAGAGAGGCTGCAGTCGCGGAATGTCTCTCTCTTTCGTTGTTTTATAGTTGTTATGTAAGTTAAGCCATGTTTCACGGCTTCCAACTTTTCTGTTAATGCACAGAAAGTAGTCTTATCTCCACAGAGACTGCTGGAACAGTGTAGAGGACAGCGGCAGGGCAGTTTATGTACTTCGTGTAAATTCCTCGAGCCAAGTGTGGTCTCCTATGGCAACAGAGGGGTGAGTTACAGTGATGTAGCTTGCTAACCCCGTTATGAATAAAAGCTGGGTTAAAGTTCATCTTGGTGAGCACCAAAACAATCACAAAGATTTGGCAATAAACCATAAGATCTTCAAATAAAAGTTCATTATGGCTTTAAATAGATATACTTCTATTGAAACATTATTATAAAGCTTTAAATTTCACTTATTAGGTGGTTCTAACGCTTGGTAATAAATGTTTAATGTGAGCAGGCTGACATGTATGTTTATAGGTAGCTTGGGTTATTGATGTGGGGAAAGATGACTGCACTTGGTAGAAACTCTTCAAAGAGTTTCACCTGTCTAAAGTCCTCTTCAGCTCTAACCTGAGCCTTTCAAAGGCAAAGTGAAAACATTTGGATTTCTGATTCATCAAGCTGCCTTTCAGGATTTAGCTTTAATTATTTTGACCTTGATGAATCAGAAACTTCATAGACTTCATGCCCAAATTCTGCCTCTAGAGTAACTTAATCCAGAGTATGATGTCAGTATCGGGAATGTTACCTGGAGCTTAGCACTATATGTTGTTCTCACAGATCAGTCTTCAAAAATAAGGTGTTTATAACCGTGTGGTGCGTACCCTTAAGCAAAGCCAGCAAAATCTCAATTATTTGTGTTTTGAATGTCAGATTTGAGACTTTTTTCATGAAACACAACAGAGATTAAACATATTTAATTAAACAATAGCGAAAGGATTCCCCTGTCTGGGAACAAGGACAACAAAAAAGGTGTCAATATTAGCTTAACCTGTTCTCAGGTGTGCAGCTTGTTTTTCAGGGCTAGGATTTGTTCAGCGCAATGATTCAGATCTTAAAATGACAAACATATCCCATCTATACTTGAGTCCCATAGCCAAACAATGTTATATAAATGAAATGCTTCATAATTCTCATAGATTGATTATACACAGCGGGTAACAAAGAGTATTACCACCTAAGTCACGTCATACTTATTCAAGGTTGATAGAGTCAAAAGGAGAGTATAATAAAGTCAGGTTCATTGAGGTTGATTTTCTTAGTGTGATTCACAGGTTTCATCCTCTGGTTCCACAGTAATCTGCCAGCCATGACAAACACAATATGCATGATGAACAACAGCACTTGGCACATTGTTGTCTAACCTGTACTGGAGCAGGTTTACATAGTTCCACTGAGACTTAAGTCTACAAACCCTGAATGTCAAAGGTGTTTGTTTCATGCATTCAGGTTTAGCAGCTGGGGTTGCCATCAAATGACTCTTTTTACCATCATTCATCACCTTTTCTGGGTGTAGTCTGATGTTAAAAAAGTGGGTCACATGTACAAAACCATAGCATAGAATACAAGAAGTGACCTGTGTGAGTAGGATGACTAAAACATGTCTGTGGAGGGATTAGTCTGAATTATCAACCTTGCCTCTTGGATCCTCAGTGGATGACATAACTTGTCAGCGACCCAGCTACACCGAACACACGAGCCTATTTTGAAACATCCCCCCCAGTTGCTTGCAATAGTCTTGTGTCACAGGCTATAACACAACTCTGCATTGAGGCAACACTGTGTGCTGTTGTTTTCTCAGAGTGTCTCTGTGAGCGCAGGTAACTCTATCCGTCTGCATCTGCCTGCAGTTACTGGTGTGTCAATATTGGTTTGTGGCTTCGTGTGCTTCTCAGAGGACATGGTTGGGACATCTGCTCGGTGAGGAGTTGCCCATGCAGCACTGATCCCTCGATAGTACACACACGAACACATCACTGACTCATATTAGATGATGTTTTGACTCATGTTTGATTGTTGCTGTGAGTTTGAGTCATTTGGTAATTGATGAAGGAGTCAGTTCAGGATCAAGAAATAAAAAGTTTTCAGCTTGAAACAGCAAAATGCGCTCAACTTTCTTAGTGTTAGATTTTAAAGGGTAGAGATGAGAATGCAGAAGAATCTTTTTTATTTAAAAAAAAGGAAGAATTTTAGAGTTTCTTATGTTAGTAACACCAAAAACTCTGAACAGCTTCTTATATTTGACATAAAACAAGTTCTCCAGCTCCACTGCAAGATTTATGTGTCATTACGTGAAAAGCATTGTTACACAAAATGACAGGCATTCGCAGATTAGGGGTGGGAAAAAATTGAAAGTCCATAGATCAGAATTCATTTGACAATATCAAAATCGTGATTCTTTGTCAAAAATCTTTTTTTTTTTCAAATTCAAATTCTTAATTTCAGTCTGGATTGGAAAAAAGTTGCCGCTTTTCTCCAGCAGAGGGAGAAATGTTTCTCTCTGACTCACGTGATGTGCGTTTTATGAGAAAATATGGCTCCTTATGCAAACTAACAATTGCAAAAATTGTAAGTATCATACAATTGCAATTTAAATCAAATCGGCACCCCAAAAATTGTACTAGAATCGAATCGCGAGAATGACATATCATCCTACTCTCTGTTCCTCACTCTAGGGCTACAACTAACGATTATTTTTAAAGTCGACTAATCTATCGATTATTTTTTCGATTAGTCGATTAATCACGGTTATTTCATGTTTCAACCTAATTTGGCCTTTAAAATGTGCAGACCTTCATAATTCAACCTGTGTGTTGCATTTTCACTGCATTTACCAACAGTTAGGTCCTCACCTCTGATTGGTCAGCCCTGTGTCATTTTTGTTTGTTTGTTTGTTTGTTTGTCTTTATTTCATTCATGATGACCTAAAAATATAAGTACAATACAAAAAAAATAAAATAAATCACAAAATGAATGAAGCAGGTAACAGGGAAATTAAGTTGTTGTACGCAGTGTATGACAGACCACTGTGGGCTTGTTTTCTAATGTTTATTTGCTTATTGGGGCTTTGCTCTCTGTATGATCTCGCCTGACTCTCTCCCAGCTCTCCATGACAATGCGTTTAGTTTAGTTTCTCTACGTCTACGTCTTCGTGCGCTTTTTCGCTCATGCGCACTCCGCCCCTCCTCCTCCCCGCTGAGTGTAGCTGAGCTAGAGAGTGAGAGCTCCATCAGATAAATGTCCTCTCTTTTCAAAAGTTAGGGGAGTTTTGACACTAGTTTGTGGCTCAGATCCTGAAAAACTGTAACAGAGAGTGAATGAGACTCTCTAAATCACGTTATCAGACGCTAAACTCCGGAAGCTGTCAGGCTGTCCAAGCCGGAGATGCAGAGCCTCCGTCAGCGCACAGCGCTCTCTGGAAGTCGAGATTTTTCCTCATCAATATTCCTCACGTATGAACTTAGTGATCTTTTCCCATAAAAGTTTCCAATAACACAGCACCTCATGCTGTGAACTGAAGTTACAAATGAGTATTACCCCCTGGTGTTTAATTTCACCATGTGACAACGACAATAAAAACAATAATACCTTGCGTCGACTATTAAAATTTGCGTCGATTAAGTTTTATCGTCAATTACGGCAACTAATCATTGCAGCCCTACCTTACTCACTCACTCACTCACTCACTCACTCACTCACTCACACAAACACTCACACAAACACACACACACACACAGTGTGACACCACAGCTTGCTTGGATGCTTTTTTGTCTGCCTGGAGCACAAATTTGTAAACTGTGAACAGGGCAGAAATGGACACCACTCCTAATGCAGGAGGAGAGGAAACACGCTCACATGCACTCTCTTTCACACACTCACTCATACACACACTCGTACACAGTGGCAGGATTGATTCCATGCAAGTATGGCAGGTTTGACGCCATGCCAAAGACCGTACTGTAACTTAGAGGGACAGGAGAGAAAAATAGAAAAGGTTACACACACACACATGTACAGCTGCACGGACTGTTCGAATCCATGAACATGATAAAAGTATGATCATCCACTTCTCACCAGCATCCTCTAGTTTGTTCTTGTGCTCATTCAAAGTGTCTCAGTATCACTGGGGGAAAGGTATCAAAACAACAGCCCTTCGTCTCACACTGACCTTGAACCAGCCACCTCAGCTCTGATCACATTCCTCCTCCAATCTGCCTCACTTTTCTTTCCTGTCCTACTTTGACCTGATCGCTGGGTGAAAATGTGTGTGTGTTTGAGCGTGTGTGTGTTCAGTACAGAGAAAGAGGGACAGAAACACACAGTCTATGAGAGAAGTAAAGTAAATGTATGTTTTCATGTCTTTTTGCCCTGTGGGTGTTGGTGTCTCCAGTAACAACTTCTGTAATAAACATAACCCTTGTGTGTGTGTGTGTGTGTGTGTGTGTGTGTGTGTGTGTGTGTGTGTGTGTGTGTGTGTGGTTGGTTGGGGAGGGGATGTTAGAAATTAACCTTGGTGTGTGTGAAAGAAAGGCTTTGATTCTTTGGAGCCAGTCCCCACTGCACTGAAGTTCATTAAAGGCTGCTTTGTTCGAGGTTATTAGTGTGTGCGCACACACACACACACACAGTATACACTACGAATGCTCTAACATACGCCACCTTAACTCAGTAAAAAACATGAGATTAAGAAGACTTTTGGGATCTTTTCTGAAGAAATTTTCATTTAAGAAGTAAATGAAACTCTTACATGTTGTAGCATAAAAATGACCTCATCAAAGCTGCTTACAGCTTGTTCTGTAAAACCTCTGCCCTGTGTCTTAAAAGCTCATATCAGCACATTTATCAGTCCCCCCTGTGAAATTGTGGTCATTGAGAGCAAACAGTTGAGAACATAAATTGTTACAGCTTATTAGTTTTGTTCTTTTTACCTCTTTGTGTTGAGCTGGTGAGTATTGCAGAGTCAGAAAACTTCATGTAACCAGGAGCATCTGTGCCATATGCAGCAGGAGCACAACCTTATTGACTTACCCTGAAAGTCAGAAGTCAGAAGAACTCTATCTGCAAGAAATGTTAGGAGTCAAACTTTCAGCTGACTTTAAACTCTACAACACACCAAATTTGTTATAAACATGCACAACTATTACACACCAATCACAATATAACTACAACAAGTTGTGTTTTTGAATGCACTTTTTACATCACATCAGTCATACAAGTCTTAGTTTCACTGTGTTTACCAATATGTCTCTGAAAGATGCACAATACCATCAACATAACATTGGTACAGCTGGCAGATAATGAGGGGTGGGTAAAAATATTGATGAATCGATGCATCCCAAAGTTTCCCCACCCAATTCAGTATTGATTCAGCAAATTCTCTGAATTGGTTCACCTGTTGGTAGAGGTGGGCAGATCGATCGAAAAATCGATAATATGAATACCAACGTTTGTATTGATATCGAATGATATCAGTGTTAAATGATCGATACTCTAATTTTTTTTCTTCTGCATGCACTGACTGCTTCAGTTTTATAAAAGTGGCGACCTGGCTGTGTCCATGTCACGTCACGTGGCTCAGTGGCACTAGGGAAACAAGCAAGCAGACTCCAGAAATAGAAGTTTGTTTGAATTTTTTTAATAACATTTGTTCTGGTGTGATAATTCTTTATACTTCACTATTTTAAAAAATGAGTTTGATAATGGGAGAACTTTCATTTATTTATGTATTTTTTAAAAATTTTTTTTACAGTTGTATTGTGTCTGAACATGAATGTTTATCATGACACTAAAGTATTTTGCAGTCATCTTTAAACTTTGCCCAAATTCTGTCCTAGATTTTTACAACATAATCAAAAGAAAAAAAATCACAAAAACAACTTAAGGTCAGCAGTTTTATGAAACATCAACCTTAAATATTAAAAAGTATCGGCATCGGCATCGGCATCGGCATCGGTATCGGTATCGGCATCGGCATCGGTATCGGCATCGGTATCGGCATCGGTATCGGCATCGGTATCGGCGATACTGGCCCTGTATTTACTTGGTATCGGATTGACGCCAAAATTCCCAGTATCGCCGACCTCTACCTCCTGGCAATTGGGGTTAGTGTGTGTTACTCACGTTGTGTGGACAAGGGACACAAGAGACCAAACAACAACAAAATAGCAACCAAAGCAGCAGCAGCATTAGTGTAAAGCCCAATTGCTCCGAAACATGAGGTGACATACCACATATGTTTATATGGGCATGAAAATCAAAAATGGAAGCATTTAAATCAATATCAAATCAAATTGAATGTCGAATTGAATCGGGAAGTTCCTAGCAATAGCCATCCCTACACATAATAGTGGTGAAAGTGACCTTTAGATATCAGCAGATAAAAAAAAACTCTGCCCTCTAGTTATTATGTATCCACAATATCAGCTCACACGCTGCAAAGAGCAAATCAGAAAGTACAGGTTGAGGTGTCAGAAACTGGCATGTCAAATAGAGTGATGTGTAAATTGCTGTCACTCCTAGATTGTTATGATGTGTTAAAGTACCCAACTTTAACATTGTTAAAAAAAATCCATTGTGTTTGGCCTTTCCTTTGAATGCAGATCTAGATGCAAATCAAGTTAGCAGACTGTGAAATCCCTCCTGTAAGGGCAGGTTGCATGCTGTCTAACCACTCTCCAGTTTCTGTATGTCAGGCTACAAACCCAGTATTCAAATGCTTGTCTGCTTCAAACCATGTTAGATCAGCCGGTTTAACTGATCACCTGTTTGATGATTAGTGTTTAGAGATTGCTTTCTATTGAGCTTTTATACATTTCATTCAATTAATGTTGACACACAGCGTCAGACACTATTCGTTTACAACATGAGTGTCACCTGTCTGCCCTTACAAAAAAGAAGTTCATTAAAGTATGCTATTAGTATACTTATTTTCAAGACAGTACATTTTCAGTTTACTTTCGATGTACTTATCCCAGGTATACTTAACAAAGTAATGCGTAAGCATACTTAGACTATACTTAAAAGTATATTTAAAAGTCTAACTATACTAAGCCTGTAGCTTAAAGTATAAAGAAAGTCTAAGTATACTTGGCTTTAACTGAGAAGTGTAAGGAAAAGTCTGTGTATTTGGCATATACTTAACCTTTTGATCAAGACATACAAAGGAAAAGTATAGTAAGTACTCAAACTTACATGCCTAACGTTCAAGTGAATTTGGGTTGTAGCTGTGCCTATTCTATTCTGTGCTTATTCTATTCTTTTATTTTTAGGTTCGAAAACAATAAATAAAAACTCAAATATAAGTATGATGTTAAGTTTACTTAAGAAAAACTTCAGAGTATACCTACAGTTTAAAAACTATTAAACTAGCAGCGTATTGAATTTTTTTACTATTGAGACTTGAAGTATACTTAAGAGTGCACTTTCATAGATCACAAAGTGGTTTGGAAGTTTATAAGTTGTATACTTGCAGAATTTTTGTAGTATTGTTGCAGTACCAAATAAATTTTAATATGACCTAGCTGTGTACTCAAAGTTTACTACTCTTAACTGGACAACATACTTTTAGTATTCTCTTAGTATACTTTTATGAACTAAAAGTAGACTACTACCATTTAATTAGTGGACTTAAAGTGTACCGGCAGTACACTTCACAGTATACTTTCATAAACTGAAAAGTGAGCTAGAAGTAGGGCTGCACGATTATCGCAATCGCAATGTCAGCACATGCAATTCAGATTTTTCTCCATGATAACCAAGCAAGTCTGTAGACTCATCATGAAACAACTTTTTTTATTAAATCGCAAGCACAATCGCAATCGCAATCGCAATATTGTCCACCTAATCGCAAATCGCACCTTTCCCCAAATCGTGCAGCACTAGCTAGAAGTATATAACTTGTAAATTTAAAGTATACGTGAAAGTTTCGTTGTAGTATACTTGCAGTAGAAAATAAAACTTGAATACAAACTAGTAGTGTACTCAAAGTTTATTTCTTTTAACCTAAAAAAATACTTGAAGTATACTTTTTTTTAAAACTATAATGGGCCAATTTAGTCCCAATTAGTATTGAAAAAGTACACTGGTAAATAAACTACTAGTATATTAATATTAGTACACTTGCTGTAAAAAGTGTACTTGAAAAATACACTTTACCTTAACTTTAGTATACTTAATAAAATGAACTTGAAGGATGCTTCTTTTTTGTAAGGGTGAGTCTGACCGTGCGTGTTCAGGTTTGTCACACTCCTTCGTGTTTGTTCAGGTCTTATTTATCAGGTCTACCACTTGCTGAGCTCCTCACTCAGACCTGTCTCTCTGTGTTGCTTTGGGTTTACAACAAAGTCTATCAAGTAACCGTCAAAAGGATACAAAGAAGGAAGACGTGGAAACCACAGCTTATGAACTTGTTCCACTGAAAAACGTTACCAGGCTGCGGGTTTCATTTTACTCCTTTAATGTTGCTAAATCGTTCGTAGAATTGACCACTGAATGTGTTGCAAAGTACAGAACAGGACTATTTTCCTACACTCCATTGGTTTTGCATAACAGCAGCAACACGGCAGCATCATGTGAGCCAGAAAACTCTCAGACAAACTGATTGTATGACGTGGACTGACAGCTCTATTCTCATAATGTTATGTAACTCCAAAATTCCTTTGTATCAAATTATGTTGACAAGACTGAATTTCCCAGCAGGTTTGTATGTCACCTGCATCTTTCCCTTAAGCCCACATCTTATTTTAGCTTCCTGTCAGACAAGTTTTTAATAAGTTAAGATCTTCTGGCACTAAAACACACACTTTTTGAACTCACCTCAAAGCCTAATTTAACTCTTTAGCAAACAAACAGCAGCTGAAGAAGTTATCTTGAAAACAAAGCAGACAGATTAAAAGTTATAGAGCAGCATCAGACACTCATGGATGAGCTTTAGCTCTTTATCATTTTTTAACATTTCTCTTCAAGTTGGTTTAGCCGGTTTGGTTCAATCATCCGAAATTCCAACTTGTCAGAAAAGGACAAGCACTTTTTAAAAGATCAACTTCAAAAGCTTTGGTCTGTTCAAGCTGTCCATGCACAAAAGTTAACCAGCATGATCAGTACCAGAGGCTGAAATCAAAGCAACCAGACAGAATCCAGCCACTAGTGTTTTACTTCAGTTCCTGCTGCTCTTACTTTGGTTTAATCTTTTGGCATATTTGTTGGGAATCAGCAGACACCACACTTTGGGCATTTGGCCTTTGTCACCTGGAAAATTAAAACCAAACAGCAGAAGAAAATGATGTAATTATTAACAAGACTAACAATGGCTGCATTCCATTTTGGTGAGACTGTTCCCAAAGAAGGTATGGTGACACATGGTGATGCATCGTTCCAAATCTGACGTGACAAAATACAAATAGTTAGATAATAGTTCCTTTCAGGCTTTGTGTCCAAAACTGATCCTCATATGAAGCGAACAGCAGAGTGGGTAGAGTAGAAGAGACCTTTAATTAAGGAAGCTTAAGCAGGTTGGTTTCTATTTACACCTGGCTCTGAGCTTGTGTAATGGCAAATAAAACCTGTCATTACTGGACCAGCACTATGAAGCTGACTTCACAGCCTAATGGCTGCCCTGTGGTGCAGTGGTTAAAGCTGTTACCTCACAGTAAGAAGGTTTCCAGTTGGGTTCCTGAAGGTGGGCCATTATGTGTGGAGTGTGTATGTTTACCATGTGCTCGCAGGCGTGGGCTCTCTCATCCCACAGTCTAAAAATATGCTCATCAGGTTGATTGGTGATTCTTAATTACCTGTAGGTGTGAGTGTGTGTGTGAAAGGTTGTCTGTCCTCTGTGGTTGACTCGTAGCCTCTCCAGGAGTACCCTAACCTTGCAGAGCAGACGGACCTGCCTGATTCAGTTTCTGAACTCCTGCAGGTCCATCTTGCCAGGCTCCAATGACCAACGATTTCACTCGGCTGAATTCTAAGAGAGGTGGGAGCATACGTGGCATCAGCAGACTTCCGTACTTGTCAATGTTCCTTTGATTCTTAAGTTAAATTTATAAAAACGGAAGCTATCGTCTAACGCCCTTATCACAGCTGGTTCTCGTGATTCAGTAGTTGTTCATCTATTGTTTCTTAGAAGCATCGGCTCACATAAGCTACGTCATACCGTGGCTTGATGTGGATTGGTCCGTGGTGAGTGTGTTAATCAGAACGGTTGTCCAATCACCAGCTGCGGATTTTTTTAAAGTCCTGCCTCTGAAAACAAATCGGAAGAGCTGCTACCAAGATGGACTTGTGAAATAATTCCGTGGCGGATATATGAAACTGTCTGTCTGGCGTGTCAGGTTAGGTGTACCCTGCCTCTCACCCAAACACATCTGGGAAAGGACCGTTGAACCCTGAACGACCCTGAACAGGATAAGCGGTTGAAAATGGATGGATGAACTTTACAGTCTAGTCAAGATCATTCCTATGTACTTCACAAAATATTTAGACTTTTTCAGATTATTATCTTTCTGGATCACACTTAACCCCTTGATGCCTGTTGTCACAAATTCAAGACATACCCTGTCAGGTCTTGATGCAGCTGAAAGCTTGTATCTCATTACCTATTGATTCATATTCTACACATAACAAAGATCGCATCAGATCCATTATGTCACCATATGTTGGTCAGGGGAAGAACTTGCTTCGTTATAACTATTGTGTGTACTATACTCTAATTTAACATCTCCTTTTAATTTAACACCTGTCAGAATGCAAAAACACATAAAACAATCTATTTTTCATAATTGTTTAAGGAATTAAGGAGTTAAATCAAGGGTTAATGAATGGAAGATGTTGATCTCTGCTAGATGAACATGAATGCTAACAGATATGATATGGGCCCTTGCTGACATCATCAAATCTTTCCCTGTTTTATTATGAAACAAGATAGTTACTCATGTAAACATTTCTCACATGTTCCCTGTGTAAATTAAATATAGTTCAAAACCATACTCTGAATCATTAGCTGGACATGACAAGTGTAAAGGGGAATTTTACATCCAGGGATTTGCAAACTGAAGATATTTTTGAATAAATCTGGAGCTCTCAGTTCAGCTCTTCCCAAAGCAGAACTCAAGGTGCAGGTCTTACTCAGAGACACGACACACAACTCTTGTTGCGATCTGTTGTTGGTGTAATTGCACCTGTCTTTGTTAAAACCTGTAGATAAAAGGTTGACAAACAGAAAGTCCCCAAACCTGCTCAACCTGTGTGATGACCTCTTCCTCTAAATGACATCTTCACTCCTCGCTGCATACCAGCTGTTTGACAGTCTATCTTTTGCAGACAGTCACATATCTCAGTCTATTGAGCTGCGATGCATGCAATGGAAGATTGCTGTCATCTAGCACCAATGGGTTTCTTCTGTGTGGTGATATAACCTGTTATTGTCAAGTCAAGTGGTACTTAATGACAATCTAGCTGCTTAAAGCCTGTGCTCCAGACTGTCTGCGTTTTTCCAGTAAGTGTGTAATTAATTCATTCTTTTTACTGAGAGATGGTTAGCATTTTCCCTACCTACAGAAAGCTTCATATATGGCAGCCCTAACAGTCCAACACAAAAGCTAAATGCTAGCTTGAGTTTAACTAATAGTGCTTTAGTATCTCACGCACAAGTCTTTGTGTCTGGTTGTATCACTTTGTCTGGTTCCCTCTCAGAGCCACTCTCAGTGTGTTTTCTGTCCTTTTTTTTCTCTCCCTCCCTCATATGCTCTTTTCCTCTACCCACCCCTTCCCCAATTGCATGTGCTCATTTTTTCCACTCTCTCTGGGGAAACAAGGCTCTCTTTTCTATGTACTACTGCTTGTGTATGTACATGAGAAAGTGTGTGTGTGTGTGTGTACAGTGGGGGGAAAATTGTAAACGGATTCTGTAAAAGGATGTCTTTGTATGCATTTAACATCTGATTTGTATAATAACTTTAAATTATATTGTTTGTTTGTGTGTGTGTTTGCATGAGCCCTGTCGTGTTGAGTGCTGCGAAAATGTCTCAACCCTTCTGACCCCACTCAAACACAGTCTCACAGGGTCACAGCTAAATCCTTTGACAGCATCGGAAATGCGTCTTTCCCAGCCAAATAAGCCACCATATGGTCAGACGGTCAGATATGCAAATCATCTTTACCACTGCAAACAAACTGAAATCTTATCAAGTGTTGTCTGATTTATAGTAAAAGATGTTTTTTTAGACTAAGTGGAGTGAGAGAAATGTGCGAGTCAAGATTAGAATAATGTCTTAATATGAGCCATTTGTCTTGTCCAACTGGTAGATTTGTTGACTTGTTACAGTCAGTTTGGACCTCATTTTTGTCTATAAATAACTTGAAATAAGACATTTTTCCGGACTGATCAGGTGAATGTGGCTCAAATTGAGTCTGAAAAGACATTTTTACTGAAAATAAGATGAAAAAACACTTGATAAAATTTATTTTTTTTGCAGTGTAGATAGCTCTAAACTCAGTAAGAACAGATAAATCCATCATCAAGAGAGCACCAATTAGACAGTTGATTTCATGAGTACATATTCAGTTTTAAAGTCTTCAGACAATTCTGCATCCAAAAGTGTTAAAGACATTGTCATTGATAATCGATATCGTTGGTCAATGACCGCAGCACTTTGGTTACCAGACATCTTGAAATCGAGCTTGTTCTTTGTGGCTCGGTGGGAGGTTAAAGAGGAGCGTCTTGGTAAAGTTCTTCACTGTGTCAGTTTAAGTTCTTCACTTCCCGTTCCAGATGTTTCTTGCTAATCTGGAATATCCATCAAATACATTTCCGGGCACAAACCTCTCTCTGTTCACTTTTACAAAACAACACTGAGTCAAATTATTAACTCAAAGGTTGATGGCACACATTCATAGAATGTCTAAACTGCTGCCAAGGAGGAAATGTTTTCGGGAGAGTTTGTTTGTCAGTGAACAGCATCACTCAAAACATAACAAACAGATGTTCATGATTTTTTTTAGGAAATGTTCAAAATGTGATAAGGAAGAAGTGATTCAATTTTGGAGGTTATCCGGATCACCGTCTGGATCCAGGGTTTTTTTTTAAAGGATTCTTTATCATTGTGAGATAGGGCCATTTTCATCATATATGTATATAACTCCATGATAAATAGTAGGATTGCTTTGCAAAACAGTACAAGACAAGGTCACCATGATTTCTGACAGATGTTAAAGTACGATCCAGATCCTGGCAATATTCTGGATACTGAGATCCAGAATATGAAATTTGTACTCATCATAATTTTCAACACTGTCAGGTAACAAATTATGGTAAAAATATACTGTTCAAATTAATGGACAAGATTATGTGCATTTCATAGAGCAAGTGAAAACACTGTGAAGTCAGAGTGTTGCTGTTTGCCTGAAATCACAAGAACTCTGTCTCTGACGTGAAAAAGCCAAGATTATGCTAATAGAGCTACGCAAGCTCGAGTTAAGGAACTTAAAGGCTAAAAAATGTGCTGGGTGGAGGAATTCAGTGGGTTTTATTGCGTCTTTGGAAACCAGGATGTAGGCTAATATTCGCCTCCGGGTTCTGCTAAACTGTGACGTAGCACATCTTAACTCTGGTGTGAGGGAACCTCAAACATGAAAGGATCACTAAGTGTATGTTACTGCACTTCCTTTATACTACATGAGGCTTAACTGGCAGCCTGTACAGCTTAGGAAATTTCATTCTGTCTAATCTTTATGTGCTTGGCTCCTCAAAGGGTTCTTTTAAAATACTGATGCTTGGTTTTAAAGAGCTCTGATGTTGACAACACTCGGGCTGGTGCAAGGATTAGATATTTTTTGGAGTAATAATCACGGTGTCGATACTGTCAGCATTATTGTACTGTTTCATCTCTGTAATCCTCTGGTATTAAACTGGACTTGTGCAGAAGTTACAGCTGATATCTTAGTGTTTTGTATCAGGTAATCTGACCCGCCTGGTGTTTGATCCACACAGATGAGAGGGGGGCGTTAAATGGTCACTCACCAAAAAGCTTAAGAAGACTAATTTCTCCTTCAAAGACTTCACGCTACTTAGCTGCTGTGTTGCATTCACCAGCTTTGCTCTGAAAGCTCAGCTTTACCTGCTGCACAGCTGATTAACTTCATACCAGCTCAGTTTTTCATAAAGTCAAATGCAGACAGCAAATCCTCTCAGTTGTTATATATTACCTGGACCCTTTGCTGGCTGGTGATCCTGCAGATGCTGCATCAACTTTGAGGTGCTTGACGCTTAAGTTGCATCTGTTTTTGCAGCTGGTTTTGCAGATTGGAGATCCATTATCTCAAATAACTCCTTGATCATTTCCCAAAATGCTTACATCAAACTCGACGTTGGTCTGTCTGCCAGAGTTCAGCTCATGCAGCATCCCCTCCATCTCTCTGGACCCATTAAGCTGGCGCTTCATGAGTTTCCTTTTGTTTCAGGCATGTTGAGCCAAACATAATGTGATGACTGACAGCAGAATCACTCAATATCATACAAATAAGATAGAGTCAAGGGCCATGTGAAAGCGCAGCTCAAAGTGAAACCAGTGAATCACTGCGTCCTCAGCTGAAAACCCACAGCTCATGTTTGTTCTCTTGATTCATCAAACCTGCCTCTGTGGTGACACACCGATACTGACTGCTTCTTCTAATCTTGTGCTTTTCTTTTAAATGTGAAACCAACTCATAAACACAGAGAGAACACCTCAGACTATCCCACACTACTTTAAGAACACTAAAGGAAAGAGACGAGGTCAGTTTGGCAGATGACAGCTATTAAACCACGGAGAGAGGAAGTCTGCAAAGCATGTGAGAGGCCATGGCTAACAAATCTGTCTGTGAAGCAACGCAGTTTACATGATGCAAGAGGAGGACACTTTTTTTCAAATTTTGCTTTTGTTTCAGCTTTGTACTTGTTTTTATTTCAACTTTTAACTTGAAATGAAGAAACTCTGAGATTGATTTCTGTTTTTTTCAAGAGAATATGTGTAGTAAGCTGAATACCTATGCACATGACTTTCTAATATGAACGCATCAGTCGATCTCGCAGAGCAGTTCTTCAGATGTGGTCATAAAGGCAGCACTATGCTCGGGTAGAAAGACTCAGAACTGTTCACGGCCAAGCAGCGAGGAGCAATAAAACATTCACATAGAACGTTGAGGTATCTTTGAAAAATACAGACTTAGCATTTGACTCCAGGGAATATTTACAGTGGAGGTAAACACTGTAACCAAACAGCTCTCCAAAACAAGACTGTCTGTCACCTCCCACATATTTACATTTGATAAGACTGCATCTAATAATGACTGATCTGTGCGATGTGAGGCTCTGAGTGACACCTATAAAGACCGCAGACTCAGACCAGACAGACACAGCCAACCAGGTAGAGACCAATGGTAATGAGAAAGAGATTTCTAAAGAGCACAGTTTTTAATGACAAGATTTTAAAGTTGGACAAAACTTCTTATCTTTTACTGTCAGTTTGTTATTTTCCACAAACACTAAGACGCTGTTTGTCTCCAAGATGTGATCCTTCTCAGTTTTCTGTTTCTCTGTGTCTCATGTACTCTGCTCTCATGAACACAGAATGGAAATACCACTCAGCTTGCTCTTCCCTTATTTCTAGTCTTGAGTTAGAAACGAGTACTTCCTCCTTCATGAGAACACTGAAAGCCACCGACTATCATACTCTATGTTTTAAGCCATAAAAGCCCTATATGAGTGTGTATGCGTGTGTGTGTGTGTGTGTGTCTGTATGATGTTCTAACAGCGAGTCTCTATCTTTTTCCAGGAGGCTTATGTGAGCGGTCACCATGGCTCCCTTCCTGCGTATCGCCTTCAATGCGTTTGATGTTGGCGCTCTGCCTCCTCTGTCTGAACCTCCCATCTGTGCCATCAAGATGAAGGAGTCTGTCAACACAGGTATGTACACGTACACACGCAAATACACATGTATGCACTTTAACACTGTCTTGACTGGAAGGGAGGAAAAGTACACAAAGTGACACAAAGTTTGACGTCTGTCACAGCCACCATCTGCTGGGCTCATTATTATGATCAGTGATAATAACAAATATTATTTTTTACAACTAAAGTGTACTTTTTATATTTTTTCTCTGTTTTGATTTTTCTGAGAACTAAACATAGACAAACAATTTTTAAATGACTGTCTTCTGACCATCTTTCCAGAGCGAGGAAAGACCCTGGTCCAGAGGAAGCCCACCATGTATCCAGCCTGGAAATCCACTTTTGATGCTCACATCTATGAGGGGCGGGTCTTAGAGGTGGTCCTCATGCAGAGCTCAGAAGAGCCATTGGCAAAAGCCACAGTTGGTGTGTCTGTACTAGCAGAGCGCTGTAAGAAGTCAAAGACCAACAGTCGAGCTGAGTTCTGGGTGGACCTGCATCCAACAGGGAGGGTCCAAATGGCTGTCCAGTTTTTCCTGGAAGACAGTGATGCAGGTAAACTGCTTTGATGTAAAGCTCCTGAAAATCTAAGTAAATTACAAATTTTAAGCAAAATAACCTGCACACAGGCCTGCACAATATATCGTTTGTACATCGCCATCGCAATATGCGCATGTGGTGTGACTATTGCATTTCCCCCATTTATTGGAGAAATAGAAAAAATGCAACTGAAATTGAAACCTATTATATTTTGTACAGAGACATGGCCTCCTGGATCCCTTTCATATACAGCAATCTTCATTATTCACAGATAAACCCCCTTAGCCTGGATTAAACGGTATTATAGGAATACAATGGTGTCATTGTGAGTGAACTAAATTCTTCCCAAACAGAGCTATTCAAGTCATCTGGTGAAAATTCTTCTATCTTTAATTATGCAATATATATCACAAAACCCCAAAAAATCGCAATGTCAGTTTTTTTCAATATCGTGCAGCCCTAAAAACAACATTAATTTTTACTATTTAATACTCAAAAACCACATCATCTTGTTTAAAACCATGTTCATTAGTTTCAATCATTCGTTGCCTAGCAACTTATGTGGCAATCACTTATTATCAATGTCCAGCCCATTGGCTCACCTGACAGGATTGTCTCACATGTGCTGAAAACCTTGCATGGTTTGAAAACACACCCTTGAAGAAATAAGTGATTTAGAAATTGCCACAGACACCAGCAAAAGTAAGTTCTCTATCCAGGAATCAGCCCGTGCCGCGGTGGAGAGAGCGCCGAATCCCAACCACTAGACCACCAGAGACTGCAAAAATCAAGTGAAGTAGAAAGACATGGTGCAACAGCTGATGGGAAACAACCCCCCTCTTCTTCTTTTCTTTATTCTTTCTCCCCCACTCTCTCACATATCATTCTCCTTTGCTGTTGACATGTGGCGCCCTCTACTGGCCGAAAAACTACTCCTACCCGACGCCTCCTATTCACAGCCTGTTGGCATGAAAATCACAGTCCTTGCTTCCAAAGTCTTTTATCTTAATGCTGACCTCAGTTTCTTGTATGGTTTTATAGTTCCCTTTCCGATCCCATTTAATTCTTTCTTAAAAATACTTGGAAGAGGCCATGTCAGCATGGTGAATAGCAGTTCAAATGATCCTTTACAGACTGCACAGCTGCTGTCATTTTCTTCTTTTACATCATATAGTAGTCTTACTTCTCAGTGGAGTAAGAAGTCACATAGCTCAGGCTGGTGGTGGTGAATTAAGCTGCTAACCCAGACAGGGAACCCAGTTTGTTACGGCAGGCACAGCTGTCTGCCAGCATGGGGCTGGATTCAGTAAAGACTTTTCATTCAGGGCAGTCCCTGCTTGGGGGCGACACAGTCTTGCTGCAGTGTTCAGGGTCAGATTAGGTCATGAGTGAGGGGTGTGTTGCCTGTTATGACATACAGCATGAGCTCCCACCTACACACTCCACAGGTTTCCTGAAAAGCAGCCTGGAGTATTTTAAGGCATGTGTGAACAGCTCTTAATGCTGTCTGACTCCCCCGTCTCCTTCCTCCCGCCCTCTGTCTCACTCCTGCTCTTTGGCTCTGTTTACTGCACCGTTCTCATAACAAAATCATCTGTCAGTCGAATGGCAGCGAGGAAATAAGTTTATCTCGCTCACACACCATCACTCTCCCCACTTCTCCTTGTCAATCACATCTCTCCACTGCTTTCTTTATTGCCCCACCTACCCCAACAAACTCCCTCCTATCTTCATTCACCCAACTATCCTCGCTGTCTCTTTTGTTTACCTCTCCCACACCTCCTTTGCTGTCAAGATGACTTTTGACCCCAGCCCCTTTACATGTGTCAGTCAACCTTTAATCCAAGACGGCATTTTTCTTTGCCTTCCATTTAACAGTAGCACGGCTGGCCTCCTCCTTCCCATTGGGTTAACTGACAAAAAAACCTTTGCTGTTGTGGCTTAGAGTCATTTTTTAATATCCATAATGATGTCATTTAACAAAAATCAATAAACCTCACCTGCTAAATTGTTAACAATTTGGTGGTGGTGGAAGAATTAATGAAAAAGCTCAAACTCAAACCTCACCGCTCATCACTTGTTTTATTTTTCATTAAAAATCTAAAGACATGAAGAATGTTGAACGAGAAATCCTGCATAAGTTTAATGGATAAACTGTTCTCTCACCTCAGCGGCTTGTAAGCCATCTGTGAAGGTTTTACCAGAGGATGGACTGACAACCCTCAACAGGAGGAGAGGAGCGTTTAAGCAGCCTAAGGTTCACTTCATCAAGAATCATGAGTTCACAGCCACCTTCTTTGGTCAACCCACCTTCTGCTCCGTCTGCAGAGAGTTCCTCTGGTAAGATGCCTGGTCCTGCTATTTGATCCTTTGTTACGTTACATTCATAAAGAAAAAGTGGATATTGTTTTACTCTGATTAGCTCTCGAGCATTCATAAATACATCTTTCAGTCTCGTGTACAAGGTTTTTATGTCTGTTTGTTTTTTTCGTATCTATTGAATTCGACAATGCAGCCATAGCGGTGTCTGATAATGATCAAGCAACAAACATCTAATTTGCCTGTCAGCTTGTTTGACTACATAACTATTACAATCGCTGTTGTGCTTTTAGTTTGACTGCACTTCCTTTGATAATTGCTGACCACTTGTGCTTTCACTCTATGCATGTTTCCCCGATCCTCTATTAGACAACAACATCAGTTTCCAATATGAAAAGTCCAGCCCCTCCCCTGAGAGTGTTTCCTAACAGACCAATTTGTAGCAGTTCCAGTTTTCTAAAAAAGAGCATTTTGGGCAGGGGTTAGTTGTGGCATGAGCAGCAGCAGGACTGCTATTGTGAGAGCGAGTCGTTGTCTGGGGAAATCCCACAAGGCTGTCATGTTGTGTTCCAACTGTTTAAGCAGTACTTTTTGTGAGCCCAAGTCCTTTCTATCTTCTGAACCACAGCTTCACAGACAGGCCAATGTTTTCTTACTGCATATGAGTAGGACTGTATGGCTGTATGGCCAGTTACTATTCAAACATTCAGAAAATATAATCTTGTGATCTAATATGGGAAAGATATCTTCCTGTTTTGCTGGCACCACACATAACTTCCTTCTCTCTCATACAGGGGTCTCAACAAGCAAGGTTACAAGTGCAGGCGTGAGTGTTTCACTTACTTCTCTATGCATTTAATCGGATTTTAATACTTGATGTTTTTCACCCTTTGCATACATTTTGCTCTTTATTTCTTCCAGAATGCAATGCAGCAATTCACAAGAAATGCATTGAAATCATCATTGGCAGGTGCACTGGGACCGCAGCCAACAGTCGAGACACTGTGGTGAGCAACGTTAATGTTTTTCTAACGTCATCGCAGAACCTCAGATCTGACACTGATAGAGAACTGCAATTATTCTCACAGTTCCAGCTCCAGTGCTTTTCTAGCTATGGATAAACACTCACTTTGTGTTTTGTTTGGTCTAGCATCATAAACTTAGATGTTTTATTTCACGCAAGAAACAATGCAAACCTTTTGTAAGTACAGGCTCTGCTTCTTCGGTACAGTGTAATGCAGATTCCACCTCAGTTTAAAAACACAAAAAAGTGTTTTTTCTTCCATTACTGTTTCAGTATTCAAATAAAAAGAGGTGTGTGCCTAACTGATGGGGGGGGAATATATTTTGTTTTTGTATCACAGTTCCAGAAAGAGCGCTTCAAGATTGACATGCCACATCGCTTCAAGCACTATAACTACAAGAGTCCCACATTCTGTGACCACTGTGGCAGTCTGCTGTGGGGTCTCTACAGACAGGGCCTTAAATGTGAAGGTCAGCTCCATGTTTCCATTTGCTTTTCTATTTTTTTTGTTTTGTTTTGTTTTGTTTTGCTTTGTTTTTACTTTTTTTTCCAGTTGCTAATTCTGACTTTTTCCTGCATGCTGCCATGATGCATTTGTCACACCGGGCAGACTGTGGCATGAATGTTCACAGTAACTGTCAAAAAAAGGTGGCCAATCTGTGTGGAATCAACCAGAAACTACTGGCAGAGGCTCTGTCCCAAGTCAGCCAGGTTTGCACAATTCCATTCTACATACGACAGATCAGCTGAAATTTTGTCCATTAAAGAGATTTTTTTTAAAAATTTCTGAACATGTTGTTAATTGTTGATGAACGATTCAGAGGATTGTTTTTAATTTATAGAAATCAAGTGTGCGGAAATCTGACTCTGGCTTGCCAGATATTGGAATTTATCAAGACATCAATGGTGCAGGAGTGGACCCTGGTGGTGAGTATATAGTAGTACAATTTGTTTAAAACAAGTGAGGTTTGTTCTAGAGAATAGGCGTGGCACTGTTGTTGATTATCTGTGTGTATTTGTTGTGCTAGTTTGCATATAAGTTTGCATTCAGGTTTGCATTTGTAATTACTTGATGCAAATGTGTTTATAGCAGACAAAAATGGAAAGGCATGTGAGAGGGTGAGCCCAGCCCCAGTTGCACCTTCATCTCCCCAGGTGCGCCTCTCTCTCAACCAGCTGGTGCTCCACAAGGTGCTCGGCAAAGGCAGCTTTGGCAAGGTAGACTTAATTATCTCTGTTTTTTTGATTCCATAATTGAATTAATCATGAAACTATTATAAAGTCACAAAAAACAGACAATTTAAACATGAAATATCAAACATTTGTAACAAAGCTTACACATATATGGTGAAAATAAAAGCACAGCTCAACTTTTTATTCTTATACATCTTTTATTGTCAGTTTATTGTAACCTGATTTTATTACATGAAGCCAGTGTGATCACACTGATGAAGTGCTCAATCCAAGTGATTTTGACACCTCAGGTGCTGCTGGCAGAGCTGAAGGGGAAAGGGCAGTTCTTTGCCGTGAAGGTTCTCAAGAAGGATGTGGTTCTTATGGATGATGATGTGGAGTGCACCATGGTGGAAAAAAGAGTTCTGGCCCTTGCTTGGGAGAACCCCTTCCTCACCCACCTGTACTCCACCTTCCAGACTAAAGTAAGCCCTCACACAACATCTCCATTTGTGAAGTGTTAGAGAGCTTGTTTTATAAAACAGGCTTAACCTTGGATTCAACAGTGAGAATATAAATTGCTAGATGTGGATAAAAACACTGCACCCCAGCCCCCTCCATACCTAAATCTCACTCACTTTCTTCACACATCATTTCTCTGTGACGGTGAGCTGACAGCTTTGTGTTGTTTGCCCAGGAGCACCTCTTCTTTGTAATGGAGTACCTAAATGGAGGTGACTTGATGTTCCACATACAAGACAAAGGCCGCTTCGATGTCAAGAGAGCCACGTTAGTACACTCAGTTGCTTTGTCAAAAAAAAAAAGAAACTATAAGAAATACACCAACTGTCATTATCCACAATGCCATTTCTGCACCTTTGGCATTTTTATTGCAGGAAACTATTTCAATTGTTGTTAACATGATTCAACTTTCAGATTCTACAGTGCTGAGATAATAGTGGGACTGCAGTTCCTCCATTCCAAAGGAATAATCTACAGGTAAGATCCAGAAGCCAAACTATGTGTACATCTGCCTTACTGATCTCCCACATGATGATGAAACAGTAAAAAGTAAAACAGTAAAATCTCTTATTGGATTTTAAAGAACAAATTGAACAGCTAAAACAGAACTCCTCTTATTTTGTATGAATCTCTTGTTGTGATTGTTCAGAGATCTGAAGCTGGACAACGTGATGCTGGACAAAGACGGCCACATTAAAATAGCAGACTTTGGCATGTGCAAAGAGAAAGTGTTTGGAGAAGTCAGAGCCACAACATTCTGCGGGACACCAGACTATATCGCACCTGAGGTACACATGAGTGGCTCATGTCACATTTTATAACAATTCTTTTCATCTGGTATGTTTCTCAGGTAATTTGCCAAGAATAGCGTTATGCATCAGAGAACAACCTTTAGTTGTCATGAGGAGGCATAGGATAGCAGAACCAGCACAAGTATCCATTGCCCGGTTATTATCCAGGCTCCTAACAAACTGCTGAACAACAGCTTAAGTTTGACAGTGTTTTTCTTGTCCTTTAGATTGAATTGTGTCTTTTGAAACTGTCTCTCATCTCAGATCCTGCTTGGACTGAAGTACACCTTCTCAGTAGACTGGTGGTCTTTTGGTGTTCTTGTGTATGAGATGCTGATTGGACAGTCACCTTTCCAAGGCGACGACGAAGAGCAGCTGTTTGAGGCAATCAGAACTGAAGACGTTTACATTCCTCGGTTGGTCAACATGGATGCAAAGAGCCTGCTTGAGCTGGTAATTATAAGGCTTCATGTTTTATGTAGGACTTTTTTAACTCTTAGCGGGAGACATCATCTTAACAATTTAAGAATATACATCCCACTGTATCACAGTATGATATTACATGAGCTTCTTTCCTGCTATCAATATTACAGCTGTTTGAGCGAGATCCTAGTCGCAGGTTGGGCGTGGTGGGGAACATCCGTGCACACCCATTCTTTAAAAGCATCAACTGGACAGCTCTGGAGAAGAGAGAAGTGGAACCTCCTTTCAAGCCCAAAGTGGTACGAGCCGGTCATCTTATTTCTAAACAAACAAATGAAGCAAAAAAGCTTTTGTGTATACATGAAAGCTTGTACCTAGTATACTTAATTTACTTCACAATGCTTGATTCCATTTATCTGACTGAAATCCCTGACCTGACACCCACAGAAATCTCCTGGGGACTGCAGCAATTTTGACAGAGAGTTCCTGAGTGAAAAGCCACGTCTCTCCCACGCCGACAAGAACCTCATTGACTCCATGGATCAGACAGCATTCGCTGGCTTTTCCTTTGTCAACCCTGGACTGGAACAGATGATAAGCAAATGAAAAAACAAAATGACTCTCCCTGGCAACATAGTTGCAATAGGCTGCAAGCCTAATTACTTTGTCTTCTTAT
This sequence comes from Halichoeres trimaculatus, assembly GCF_033239565.1. Classification (NCBI taxonomy): domain Eukaryota; kingdom Metazoa; phylum Chordata; class Actinopteri; order Labriformes; family Labridae; genus Halichoeres; species Halichoeres trimaculatus. The sequence goes on along the minus strand of NW_027437179.1, from coordinate 17,237,521 downwards.
GGTCTGGGTTTTTCTGGATGGAGAAAGAGAACATTAAAGACTTATCTATATCAGAGGGTAATAATCATCATCATCCAGTCTGTCAAACTGTATACTGAAGGTGCACATAAAGTTATTTACTCCAGGAAATTAAGAGAGGTTCTTCCACACCAGTAATACTGAAATCAGTCTGAATGAGTCAGTGATTTTTATTTAAATTTCTTCACACTGATCCTTGTGATAACCTTTTGAATCCATTTGAATCATCAGTTGTACTGTACCTGAAAATGTATTCACAGGCAAAACCATGCCATCTTTTCTATCCACTTGACATTGCACATATAAGTAAACAAAGTTAAGTAGTTCATAATGTTATCTCCAAACATTTGCCCATTGTACACCCTACCTGTGAGTATTTGTGTGTTACCAAATGCATACAAATGTGAGGGTGTGTGCAGGTATCTTTTTATATATAAATGCTGCTATTGTTGTCATTTTTTGAATAAATCCTAGGTTGATCCCTCTGACAGACAGATAAAGGCATCAAAAAAGAATTTTACCATAGGGATAGGGGGATCTGAATCCCTTGGAAGTGACGTTATGTAAATAGAGAGCGAGTGATTTTTTCCCTCACTGTCTCAGAAACTGCAGGTGCCGAAGAAAACTAAATGTCCTATTTCCTCAAGAGTAAATCAGATTTTTGTGTTTAGCACGTGTTTTTTTCCTTTTAAATGCAATTTGTGTCAAATCCCTTGCTGTATATCTAACTAAAGCAGCACATTCAATCCATGCTTAATATTTTCTGGGCTGTCATCAGACTAACTGCTAAGTAGCATAATTTGTTTGGTACTAATGCTGTACATCTATATGTGCTGAAGGATGTGTTATGTTGTGTGGGAGGGATGGGCATTTCATTGTAAGCAGTGGGTCTTTAATGTATTATATTACTTGAATGTAGGATTTTATCATGAAAATAATAGTTGTAAATGGAAAATTTGTATGTACTGTACCATGAGCTGTCTGTGAATTATGGGTGTACTTTTTTACTCTCCACATCTTTTAATGATTATGAATAAACGCATTGTAAGCCCAAGCCTTGTTGGCAAATGTCACTTGACTTTTGTTGATTTATATTTGAGCTTGCGGCTCACGTGCATGCCTCACGGCTTATCTTAAAGCTCCTGCAAAAACAAAAATCCCTTTGTAAAGAATTGCAAACAAAATTTCCAGTTCTACTCACTGCATTCCTGCCATTTTGGTGCGATTTTCTTGTTCTTTTTAATGATTATGCGCTATTTTCTATGGTGCAATGAGTGACCACTGTGGCACTGTTTGTACTGTACGTCCGGAAAGGTTGAGCACGTTGCAAGGCAGCTAAACATCAAGTACCGCAGGGATTTTGTCAGCGTGGGAGAAAGCCATCTAGTGGCCAGGTGCTATTCCTACAGTTGCTCTGAAACAGTGGACGAAAGGCAAGGAAAGACATTCCTGCAGTGCGCACGGTTTATGACCTGTCCTCGTCCTCTGTCCCCGGCAGTAGCCCACAGCCTGCTGAAGGAGGTGGACGGAGAACCAACATGATTCAAATCAAAGACCTGAACGGAGCTATATACTGTTCATGCTGGTGAAAATCGGTTTAAAACACCGTGACAGCATGAAAGTTAGAGCAGAAAAATGAGTATGCACCATTGTCAGATTGAAAAGCGAGAACAAATTGGATAAAGAAACAGGAAAATGCACATCCTTTTAACTCTGTTTACTAGTACCAGTCTTTGAATTTTGGGTACGTCCCTCTCCGTCAAAAAGCTTCGAGAAAGAGCACCCTTACACTTCAATAACGTGACTGGATGAATTTAGAAGTATATGTTTGCCTCATGTTATTTATTCGCGGCTCCACGGCTGTTGCCTCGAGACCCAGTCGTCTTTCTTAAGAGCACATTTATTGAACAGTTTCCACATCCGCGCATGCAAAACGCGGATGTTTTTTTTTCTTTTGTTAAAAAAGGCAACCGACGGGTTGGTCTGTTGTGGAGGATTAAGTATGTGGTTGAAGAGAGCGGAAAAACCAGTTTCAGGCTGCAGATATGGCTTGATTGTTCAAGGAAATGCGATAAAAACGTCAAATACTCTTGATGAAAACGGAAATCATTTTTTTGATATAAAACATGTGGACTTTTATCATTACGTTCATAGTAACAAGGGATTTTTTCCAGCAGTTTCTCCCGCCCTCCCCTCCAATAAAAAAACGACTTGAGCTCTCTGTGAAGCTGAAGTACCGTACCAGCAGAATTATATCACTTCGTTAGGAAAGGGCGTTATTGTGCTATTTTTTAAAGTAGTTGCTCAATCAGACCTTGTACATGGTTGGTCGTTGTGTACTGAACAATATTGTATTGAAATTAAGCAACTCGAGGTCATCTTCAATAACACAATATAATTCTTGCTTCGTTTCGCAATGAATTGTCTTTTAAGTAACAAAACACAATCCACTTATCGAAAGAGGGTCGATTTTCCGTACAATTAATTCCAACTCAACCATTAACTCAGTGTTGATTCCGCTGGGGATTAAAGCCTAACGAGAACTCAGAATAATCCCTTTGTCCTTTAAACATTTCATACAAAAAGACCCCACAAAGCTTTTATTCTTTTTTTTGGCACGTTACAGATTTTAGGCTTGATTTGGCAGAGTGATATTTTATTGTGTGTATGTGTGTGTGCATGTGTATGTGAAGATGGAAGTCAGTGTGATGTAGCCGGGCTCAGAGGCATATAGGCGGCAGAACATGCGCAGTGGCCGTTTGTGCCATATTGGAATGAGGTCGTGAACGAGAACGGCATCAAGCTCGCGTGAGCCTGCGCAGAAACAACCGGAAGTGTCTTCATTTAACCCTCAACGGAAAAAGTCCCGTCGTTGCGTTGACGACAGTTACACTCCTCTTCTTGCGAGTAGTAGTTCTATTTTGAAACGTTAGACCGGAATTGCTTGGTTGTCCACACGGTGTCTTTACATTGCTGCGAGCAAGCAGGCGGAGAGGAACGGCATCTAAAAACCGACTTGGAAAAACTACTTAGCGGTAAGGGACGAATTTTGCGACTAAATATTCACATACTCTGTGTTGTTTGTAACTATTTCCCAACGCTGTTTTGCATTGTGGTGGCGAATTCGTCTTTTTTCCCGTCTCTCAAAAAGATGAGTCGGCTTCGGTCGAGTGTAAGCGCCCTTATTGCTCGTCAGCCTGCTCTTATTGCTCAAGCTGTGACGTTCAGTAACTTGACTCGGACACAGGCGTTTTTACCATGTGTTCAATGGGTCCCTCACGGTCGGGATACAGTAAGGACTGCACGTTTATTTATTAGACTTCAGGTGACTAATTCTCAGTCGATATTTACGATGTTCTCCTTAGAGTGAAAGTTAGACCATCGGCGCTGTAGTCTCTGCAAAGCCGCTGCGTTAATGGCCCATCTCTGCCTCAGAATGCTGCTGGTAGTCCGTACAAGCAGTGTAACCTTAAGCTAGTTTCACTTCAAGGTTTGTGTGGAACATTCCAGATATTTGCCCTTGAATAACTTCCTATATTTCTAATGTCAAAGTCTTACATAATGAAGGTTGCACGACCTCAGCTTTTTTGTTGCTCCGAGAAGCTTTCCCACCGAACAGATGAAGAAACTTGCTGCTTGATTTCTGCTAGTGTTTGGAGATTTTGCTTTTGCTGGATTACTCTTCTGGCGTTTTTGAAGTTCTCATTTTCCTCGTTGATTTATTGCACACTATTTTCCCCCTGGCTCTCAACTTCCTATTGTGCAACTCTGGTGATCCGCTGGCAGCGCTGCTCCGGTTGACGTGCCGCTATGTGATTACAACGAGCAGAGCAGTGCAGCCGAATGATGCTGCCCTTTTTGTAGCCTGTACCTTCTGTTGGGAAAATTTGTATTTTCCCTTTCAAACCTGGAATTACAGCCGGATAGCCAGTCATAAAGAGCTCAGTGTGGTGCAATTCGTCGTCCAACATTCACTGGCCATCTCCCCAAAGCAGGATCTTAAATACACTCAACTGTACCCTGCTTTAAGTTAATGACAGCTTTAAGGTAAAGGATGTGCCACTCTACCCAGTTGCAACTACTATCAAATGAAGCACAGTGTTCAAAATATTCAGAATCATTTTAACTAAGTTCTAAATAAGAAACTACTTTCTTTTTTGGAGAGCTGGGCACCCATCAGCCAGATGGTGTCAGTTTCTCCTGTGCCAAAGTCTTGAAACATCTGTCAATGAAACACTACTAGAAATTAGGGTTAAAAGCAAAATTTGTGTAAAAAAAAAAAAAAAAACTGCGAAGAAGCACTAAAAATATTAATGGACAATGATATTTGGGGGAGAATGTTGCTTTTAATGCTCTGAGCTCTACAAGTGACGCAAACATGTCCATTTGCTTCTGTTGTACAAGGCTGAAGGTAGAGTGATGGCCTGAACCCTTTCACAGTGAAACCAAAACCAAAGGCTCTGACTCAGTCATACAACCAAAAACACACGGTTAGTACTTTGAGCTACAGTTTAACCACCACACACTTTTGTGTTAAACAAACCTGAATAACATAAAGTAACCTACATGCAGCTAGGCTCTGTTATGTTGACGTGTAAAGACAAACCAGAAGAAAGCTGAACTTTGCTTTATTCTATAAATAATACATGATCCTTAGATGTCATTAAAATAGTGTTAAAGGAAATGTTAAGGGGACTTTTTTTTTCATTTTTAGGTGACTTCAATTTAATTTCCCTGTATAAGCAAGAGTGTTTTCTCTCCTACCCAGGGACCTCAGCGGTTCATAAGACTTGATCTTATTCTAAGATTTGATGAGAGTATGATTCAGTAAGTGCTTGTAAAGAATATGCAGCGATGATCTCGGCTATCAGCAAGTGCTTGTTTGTGTGTCTGTAAGGTTTATGTGGGTGTGTGCATATTTAGTCCTTTCTCTTTCAGATTCAGTCAGAGTCTGACTGAACCTGAAAGAGGCTGCAGCTCACTGTGGTCCATAAAGACCACTCACTGTGTATGAAACAGGGGAAGTTGCATTTCTTCCTGTCGGCTTGAAACAAGCTGAGGCAGTGCTGTTCTGTTAAATCAGGTTTCACAGAAGGCTAGAGCCAAGGCTGTGAAATGAGATGGATGTTGGTATTTATCTTATCTTCTCACATCGTACACTTTTTATGACATTTCTCAGAAGTCTAAAAATATTTGTTTTCAAAGTGTTAAAGACACATGTCACTCCTATGAAAAGACCTTGTTCAGCTTCATCCTGTAAGATAAACTGGAGTTAATGAGTTGATTTATTTCATAAGTGCAAATCAGAACCTCATGAATTCATCAGTTACCCTTTCAATTTAGCATCAGGTGTTGAAATATGGCTGTAAGTGTCCGTCTGCGTTCCTCCTCCCGTCTCCACTGCTCTTTTTTTCCCTCTCTTATGTCAGGACTGTGACCTCGGGACAATGAGGCCCTCTGGTGTGTGTTTTCCAGGGAGGGGGAGAAAAACAGAAGGAGTCTGGGGCAGGGTCGTGGGTGAAAGGTGGCGCTGATCCCAGAGGAGCAAGGGGGTTGCGGTGGTGGCTTGGTCGTCAGGAGGGGGTTGTTTTGGGTGATGGTCCTGGTTTTAATAGAGACGTCAGACTTGACAAAGACGGGCCTGACAGGCAGGCTGAATGGGGCTGATGTGACGGAGCAGCTCTCCTCAGCATCCCATGCACTGCGCTCTCCTCTGTCGTCACGCCCTGTGCTCCTTTCTCTGTCATTCACGCCATCTCTCTTGTTGTATCAACTTTTTTCATCTGCTTTTGCACAATGCTGTGGGTCAGTTTGATGTGTCGGTGCTCGATGTGTGTGTCCACATTCAAGTCAAGGTTCTGTTTGAAACTTCATAATGGTGTACGGTCAGAGCTTGAAAATCATTATTTTAGAGGTGGAGCCACCAGGATGAGTTAAGTTTAAAGCACTTCAGGACGATGATGCTCCATCTGCTGCGTTGTGTAAGATGAACGGTAATATAAATACTCACCATGTCATTGGATCTTGCTCTTCTTTATGTTTTGAGATGTTTTTGTACAGACTGAGGCCAGGAGCAGATAAAGCAACTGAACTCTGATTTGATTTGTTAACCAAGGTCTTTGTGGAAGATTCTTTTATGAAGCGGGGAGAGTCCTTGGTGCAGCTGCTCAGAGTCCAAACAAATAAAAGTTTGATTAAGCTCCTCATGCAGCGTTTGTAAACTGTTAAGCTTTGTATTTCTTGAGTCTGCTGCTTGGTTGCTGTTAAATCCATGAGTCTGAAAGGCAACAGATAATACTTCTGTTATCTGTAGCCGTTGGCTGCCACATTGTTTGCTGATAAGGAACATGTGTCATGCTGCTGCACTGTACCAAAAGTAGCCAGTTAGAGTAAGTTTTGATCGCTGTTTCCAGCCCTTTGTGTAACTTTTTGCTGATACCGTTTAGCTTGTAAACCGCTGAGCGGGCCGTTACAAACCATCCGTATCACCTGTCTCATTAATCTTACGGTTGCTCCAAATAGGAGCACGCTCTGAGATCATTCGGATACATGGATAGTGATTTGATTAGGCTTAGCTTCGCATAACACAGTGAGGTTTTCTTCACTCTGCCAGAGGAGTTTTGGGTTGGTATTTATTCATTTGCTCTGCCTGCATTATGATCCTCCTCCTCTGTTCCTCCTCAGAGCTCCTATCTTGGCCTTGAGGGGGCACCAGCATGAGTCAGGAGTCACCAGAGTCTGGTAAGAACTACTTTTCTAACAGCTGCGTGAAATGAGAATGGTAATATGTTGGAAAGCAGCTTTGAGGAAGAAAAAAGAAAAATGTGTTGTGTGCCTGTTTCAGATGGAGACTCTGCTCAGGATGTGTCCGACTTCAACTGGGATGACTACCTGGAGGAGACTGGATCTGTGTCTGTGCCTCATCATGCTTTCAAACATGTGGGTGTTGACAAGTCTTCACAGCTAACACACATCACTGAATGATTTCGTGACAGTTTGGATGACTATTTTTAAATAATGACTAAACACTTATGAAAGTGCTTGTAAGTTTCAAACAGTATTTAGTTTGAAATCATGACTCAAAGTCTTGGAGTGTGTTGGCTGATAGTGCTCAGTGTAATCTGTGAATCAGGTCCTGAGGAACATTTCTGAAGGAACACATTCATAAGCAAATCAACAGAAGAAACACAAGTTGCTGCAGCTCCTGTGTTAACAACAGTTTGAACCAAATACTATATTTTTTTCTTTAAATAGAAGAAAATTTAATATAGTTTTTTTTTTTTTTTTTTTTTTTGCATGATGTGCAAAGTTTGCATGAAGCTGTGGTTGAACAGAACAGGTTCTCCTGAAGTTTAATATTTCATGCAGTTGTTCCTCTGCTGTGGTCTCAGGTGGATCAGGGCCTGCAGACAGGACTGACCCCAGGCATGAAGCTGGAGGTGTGTGTGCGCTCCGAGGCAGAAAGTCCTTACTGGGTGGCCAGTATCATTACCACATGTGGGCAGCTACTGCTGCTACGCTACGAGGGTTACCAGGACGACCGGCGTGCTGACTTCTGGTGTGACATCATGACGGCAGACCTCCACCCACTGGGCTGGAGCCGCCAGCATGGGAAGACCATGAGGGCCCCTGAGGGTGAGGCTTGGCTTGTGTTAGAGTCATGTTGTTTTTATGTCATCTGTGAGAGTTGCTTAAGAGTTGCAGACCTCATCTGAACATTTAAACAAAGTGGCTCTGTTTCTTTTCTGTCAAAATGAGGGATTCTTTAAGCGTAGCTAATGCACAGAGGATGAGTGGTAGTGATAGGTTCATAAGATTTAAAAATATATATATTTTCCTTAACGTATTTGAAAAGCTATCATTTACTTTTTGACAGATGTAGTCATCTTCTTTTTGTTTCTTCTCTCAGTTTGTAGAGGATCTGAAATATAATGGAGATGTAGTAGAGCCCTTTAACTATAGATATTATAGCTGCATAATTTGGCATTTTGGATTAATTTGGGATTATCTTTGTCAATATTGGGATTGCAATGATAGTAAATAATAATACAAGTTTGCATGCTTTGTTATAAACGATCATGCAGATATTATTGGTACTTGTGAAATACATACTCCACAATTAAGAACAAAAAATATAAATATCAGACATTTTTATTTTTCAAAATAAAACTTAAGAAAGCTTTCACAGTACTTTCATTTTTATATATTATTATTGTATTTTAGGTGCACCACAGCACAATTGGATTTAATTTTAGTTTTAAATAATTAAAAAATGCTTTATTCTAGTGTAGTTTGGTATCAGTATTATAATTTGGTGAAAACTGTAGCCTGTTGATCCTGTATTTGTAATACAAATAAGAAGCAGTAAATTATATTGGAGTGGAAAGACAGGACTCATCTTTTCCCTAGGTAAAACTCCAATTACTTCTCAAGCATTTGTGGCCATGCCTGTGGATCTCCCTCCCCACAGTAAATATTCACAAATCGTGATCCATCTGTATCACCAAAAAAGAGGGATTTTTTTCAATAGAGTACAGGTGTTCTGAGAAAAAAAATGATGTATAAATTTTCATTGTCTTAATATGAATTTACTAGGTGTTACTTTTAAAGAGCAGCATGATTTAGGCACATGTATCAATCACAGGATAATCTGAAAAAAGGCTCTGACTTTGTAAATATTTCTGTAAAAGAGCTGAAGCAGACTCCTCAAAAGTACCAGTGAGAAATCAGAATAGTGAAGGAAAGGTGTGTGGAGTTATAAAGATGAGACATCTAGCTTCTATTGAACGCTTTGCACTGTTGATACGGACCATAAGGAATGTGTCCTTAGGGTTATTGTGTCAAAGAGAGAAGAACATTTTTATGACATTCTAGTTTTAGTTGTATTGTTGGTTTACTTTTACTGTCATTGCTACGATGCACACAAACACACACGGAGTCAGTGCAGCAGACAGCATTGATGAGGTTGTGGAGTTTGCATACGCAGGGGCGTACATTTAGCCATTTAAATTGCAAATCGCAGCCCTTTGTGCGATTACATAATTGCACATTCTCAAATCACAATTGTGATTTGACTGATCATGCAGCACTATGTAAAAGGTTCAGGCACTGAAGGTGGAACTCAAGGTTGCCCTCTTGGTTAGCATAGCATGGAGAATATTTGTATGTTTCCCAAACACTGCTGCAGCTGTTTTCTCAACTTAAAGGGAAACAGTTTTGCCTAACAAGTCTTGAATTCTAAAGCTTTAACCCACCAAGCCATTTCCTCCTTGTTATTTTTGATACAGGCGCTTTATCAGCATATAACACCCGGCTGTTTTTACTCGTTGAACCTATGGAATTTAATACCAGAACAAATAAATAACAAGATTAGTCTGTTTTGAGTGTAAAAGCTGTGTGAAAAACTGAGAAACAGAGGAGAAAGTTACACACAGTTTGAGATATGTATGAGCTTTAATCCTCTGTTTTCATTGAATTAATTCCCTTACATACCCTTACCTGTCTGACGGGTGAAAAGTGTTAGTGTATGTGTGATTGTGCCCACCTGGTTCTTTGGTGATTAAATAAGCACTGTGTGTGTATTTCTGTGTGTTCTCTGCCTCAGGTGTGCGTGAGAAACACCAAGACTGGGAGGCTTTGCTTGAGAAGGCCCTGGCTGAGGAGTGCAGCGCGCCTGCCAACCTGCTGGAACTGGTAAGGCAGAGGAACAGAACAGCTGTCCTGTCAGAAACGCCTAACACCCTGGGTGGGGCAAGTTTCTATCTGCCAACAATAATCACTTCTACCAGAACTGATTTTATTAACTAACAACACTCAGTCCTGTAAAGTAAACTGATGAGGCTCTGAGAAATGAAGTCAGGCCTCCTCCATTGCTGTTAAAGTGGTCAGGCAAGTTTGGAGATTAAAGCTGAAAAACTTCAAATTGACAGTTTATGGCCTCAGGTGTTCAGAGTCATCCACATTTAGTCTGCAGTTACACACACACACACACACACACACAAACGGTGTTTAACCGTCATGTTTTGTTAAAGCAGTGGTTCAGGGATGTTGTTATTCCTTTTTCAAAATGTCATGAAAACAGGATAAACACACTGGTAATTCCTGTTGAGATGAATGTGAGGTGAACTGAATAAGATTTTATGACTATTTTCAAGTCTTGTTAGTGCATTGAGTGTGAAGTCCCAAGTCCACTAAAAACAAGACTCTGATCCATTGTGTTTGGTACAAAAGCTGTGCTGCTGAGAGCAGAATGGCCTTTGAAATTCTTTAGAGCCATTAGTTAGCTTTCTGTGACTCTGCTTCACTTCTGCCATTTAGTCATGCAGTACACTCTCCCCCTTTACAAATTCCTCACCTTGCTGAGACGTGTGTGTCCGTTTGTGTAACTGTTTTGAGTGCTCTACACTTCTAATTCACCGCCTTTGACCCCCGCCCACCCCCTGCAGCCGCAGTGTGGCAGGGACCCAGTGGAGCTCCTGTCTGCAGGCTGCTACGTGGAGCTCCAGGACAACACAGATCCTGGTCTAGCCTGGGCTGCTGAGGTGGAGGAGAATGTCGGAGGAAGGCTGAAGCTGCGCCTTCTGGGCACAGACGGCCTGCCGGACACACCAGCAACCCTCTGGCTCTTTTACCTCCACCCACGTCTTCACCCACCCGGCTGGGCTGCAGAGAAAGGCTGCACCCTCAGGCCTCCATCAGGTCAGTGGCACCGACATGGGTCAATTTTACTTTTAGAAGCTAAAGGAGATGATAGATCCTCGATCTCAAGATTTATTCCCAATATAAGTAGGATTTATGTGAACAGGTAGAAGGGTAAGTCAAGAGATCAGGAGGAGACTGCATTAGATCTAATTTTTCATTACCAGCTACAACAAAACCCATGTTTATTTCCAGTTTCTCCATTAACTGTGTGATTTTTCTTTTGTTTTCACATTATCTGGTGTACATGAACATTTTTCAACACTGAGACACATGTGCAGTGATAAAACACGAGGAGCCATTATTCAGATTGTGCTGGTATCCCACCAGACCTTGAAATTGATTCTCCATGCAGGCTCAGATAGATCATTGTTTTCAGAGATACAATAATCTAATGCTCTTCAAGTGAATCAGAGTTGTTTGTATGTGAGCTGTAAGGAGCATCAGAGGCTGCATCTGTCTCCTGACACAGCTGGTCTGGTTCCACTGATACTACAGCTAAAAATACTTAATGCTGTTCTGCCTCTATTTGTGTGTGTTTGGTCGGGGTTTAACTTGCTGTTTTGCTTTCTGAGATTATAACAGATTGCATTAGAAGGTTGTTTTGCATTAAATTGATTTGGAGACAACATGCGGTAGAGAATTAGAAGTTTTATTGTATTACTTTTATTTTAATGCTCCATACAAGAACATAGACGGTGTAATATTTTTGATACATGCTGGAAGAATAGTAACCAGAAGTTATCTGTTTCTGTATCATCACTCTATAAGTCTGTCTGGAACCATGCATGCTGGGATATGAAATTGCTGTTTTTGCAAAGTGAAGGAATCTCTTTTTTTATTTGAACTAGAGCTGCACGATTTGGGGAAAAGGTGCGATTTGCGATTAGGTGGACAATATTGCGATTGCGATTGTGCTTGCGATTTAATAAAAAAAGTTGTGTCATAATGAGTCTACAGACTTGCTTGGTTATCATCGAGAAAAATCTGAATTGCATGTGCTGACATTGCGATTGCGATTGCGATATCCTCTTTTGTGATTACGTAATTGCATGTGCTGACATTGCGATTGCGATTGCGATAATCGTGCAGCCCTAATTTGAACTAGTGAGAAGGTTTGAATAAATTGTTGGGGCCTATTTGGATGTGAAGAACAAACTGAAACACTGTCTGTTTTTCCAAAGTTAAACTCATCAATTTATTTTCAAATGAAGAAATGGGTTGTCAGTCAGATATATGGTCTTCTTCGTGAAGATGTTTTCCAGCACAACATCTCTGCCCTTTATTCTCCGTCTGTGCTGCTGAGACTCTGATCCGAACCATCATCACATCCAGAATTAACCAATTCAAAAGGATTCTTTATGGTTCATCTTGCAAAGCCCTCATTAAACTCAAGTACATCCTGCTGTACATCCTGTACTCTTGCTGTTCACCCACTAACACACTCCTGTTCCCGTGACATTACCCCTGTCCATCAGATTCTCCACCGGCTCTCTGTTATACCCTCAAAGCCGTCCACATCCAGGCTCCTTCCTGCCTCACTGACCAGCTCCACTCTCACACTCCTGCCTGCAGTCTCTGCTCCTTTTAACGCTGATTTCTTCTTTACTGTTTTTAGAACCGATCCTAGTGCAGCAGAGCCTTTTCCTTCCCCCTGAAACTCTCTCCCAAGTCACTGATCAAACAACAATTTCTTAGAAGTGCTTTTAATTGCAGCTGCTGGGGGTTTTATCCTCATCTTAATGTGTTTTCGTCTTTTAACCTGTTCATCTTCTATTAAAACATGATATTTTAAAATTGTCTTAAAGTATTTTAAAAAGCACCTGAAAACAATCTGAATGTTATTATGGTTAATCATACCCTCACCATCATGTTTGTTTCAGACCTGTTGGCCCTGCGGACAGCAGAAGAGTGGGAGGAGGTGAAACAGAGAATCAGAGACCTGCCTCAGGATGAAGCACTGACTGCAGAGTTCAATAAGGTAAAGCCAACCCTGCTTTTCTTTGTTACTTCTTTTTCAGCTAGCTTTGATAACAGTGTGAATCAAAAGCTGTGAAATTGTCCTTCAAACTGGGTGTTGAAACATTTATTAGAAGCAAGCTTTTAAAGATGACTCTGTGTGTGTGTGTTTGTGTTTGTGTGTGTGTCTGTCAAAGGAACAGCCTGTTATCGCTGCTCATTGTTTTAAGGAAGGTATGAAACTGGAGGCTGTTGACCCTGCTGCTCCTATTTCCATCAGACCTGCCACTGTCACCAAGGTAACAGACTTTCACATCAAATCTGTCTTCAAATGCGCTGCAATACTTTTTTCTCCCAGTTTCTTGTTAATTGACCCTGTTCATCCCTTCTATCCTCATTACCACACTGTCTTTACTTTTCTTATTACTGAAATCAAATCTTTATCAACTAAAACTGTATAAACAAACAGATTAGTGAATCCTTTGACTTCTGCCTTTAGATTGTAAATATATATAATTATCAGTTATAAATATCTTATTAAACTACAAAAATTGAACCTATTCTGCACTTCAGGTGTTCAACGAGCAGTACTTCCTGGTGACGATGGACAATCTCTGCAGTATTGAAGGGTCAGATGGTGCAGGGAGGTCTTTTCTGTGCCACAGAGACAGTCCAGGGATCTTCCCTGCTCAGTGGAGCCTCAAGAATGGACTGCCCCTAAGCCCCCCACCAGGTCTGCTCTGCCTAATGATGTCCAGCTACATCAAGATTAGTCAATATCACTCTTACAATTTTTCTCTTTTTCTCTAAAACCTAATTGACCGCTTTCTTCTTTTGTTTGGATTTCTTTCTTCTGTCTTTCTTCCTATTGTCTGCTAAAGGATACCAGGGTTCAGACTTTGATTGGGCAGATTATCTGAAGCAGTGTGAGGCAGAGGCAGCTCCACAGCAGTGCTTCCCATCTGTAAGTCAGCCTGTATTTTACCCTCTTACACTAAGTTCACCCTGCTCTGAAATCAGAGCTCCAGAGTCTCCATCACAAACCAAGGTTATAATAGTAAACTAAAACGAAACTAAAAACTAAAACTTAAAATACATTGCAGTTAACTCAAACTAATAAAAACTAGAAAAGAAAACATAAACAATAAGTAAACTAAAACTGTATCTTGTGTTCACAAAACTAACTGAAACTAACCAAATAAAGACAAAATGTCCTTAGTTACAGTTTTTGACAATATTAATAGCCTTTAGGATTTAAATTAATGTGACACATTTTCCCAACCAATTGTACGACAGTTTTCGGCAGTTGTCAGCGCCGTACGGCACCATCACAGCGACGTACTGGGACGTGCTTGTTTACTGCACTGACTGTCTGTGCTGCCACGAAACGTAGTGGAGCAATGAATCAGAGCATCTGTAATAGTTTAATTTGCATTTGAGTCTGACTTTATTGTTACAGAGTCCAAGTTTTTCTAATTATTAAAGCTCATATTATATTGTTTGATATAATTTATGTTTTTATTATTTTTATTTAATTCATGTTAACATTAATTTATATGATTTATGTTTATATTTTTATATTAAGTTTATATTATTTTCTTGTGTTTAAGGCAGCAGCCAACAGTTCAGTATCAGCATTGACTGAGCAGTGAGCACTATGTTGGACTGGAAAATAAACTGTATTACAAAATATTTACTCTGACCTTTTTGAATCCTGCACCTGGTTAATAAGGTATGAAAACACTAAAACTAAACTAAAACTAAGCCTTGTTGCAAAAATTAAAACTAAATAAAAACTAGAATGCCTGCTCCAAAACTAATTAAAACTAAACTGTAATAGGGAAAAAAAACGTCAAAACTAACTAAAACTAAACTATAATGACAAATCCAAAACTATTTTAACCTTGTCACAAACACACCACCAGATGCTGGAAGGACCCAAAATGGATTCATGAATTCAGAGAAGCTAACATACTATGAAATTTGTGCTCTGTTGAATGTCGTCAACTGTAAAATGTAGAAAAAATATTTACAAGGGCTTGGCCTGGGTACTCGACTGTGTGACCAAACATGTTGCTTCTTAACCTGTGTGGGGTTTGCACCAAAAGTTTGTATTTACAGGCTTGCATAATTTTTTTTTAAATTTATATTTGCTGTTGCATATGTTACAGGCAAAAATGCAACACCTTCGAGACATGTACGAGACTGTGATGGAAATAAAGTTTTCCCATTTTTTTGACAGCAGAATCAAATCTCACAGAGGGAGCTGTTTTGTTCCTGAGAATTGCCTTTCGTTTTGTCATTGAACAAAGACCACACAGTCGTTACTTACTGTGAAATCAACCTCTCTCTGTTTCCCTGCTAGGAGCAGAGCGACCACTGCTTCAAAGAGGCCATGAAACTTGAGGCTGTCAACCCCCTGTCACCTGAGAACATTCACGTAGCCACTGTCACCAAGGTCAAAGGGCAGTATGTTTGGCTGAGCCTGGAAGGTAAGACAAAACAAACTGACAAAGTGTTTATTTTGACAGTGACATTTCCTTTGTAGCACCTAACTTTTCAGAAGCTTTTGTCATTTATTTACAGCATATAGGTGTGTTTTTTCCCTGAGTTAAGATTCATTCAAACAAGTAAATGAAAAATAAGTGACTATTTCACAAAGGCTATTTATGTGTAAACATGCAACTGTGCCACGAGTTACTGTTAAATGTCACAGAGGCTCAATGTTTTTATTTTGAACCTCACCAGAGAAAAAATGGAGACTGTTATCTTTACGTCACTGACAACTTATTAATGTCACTGTGTGTGAATGTTTGATCAGGGCTGAAGCAGCCAATGCCAGAGCTGATCATTCACATGGACTCACTGGACATATTCCCCATCAGCTGGTGTGAGACTAATGGCTATCCTCTGGTCTACCCCATCAAACCCACAGGTACACAATATGAGTCATCATAATGGACGCCTAACACATCTGCCATAACACGACTGAGTCTAATGCTGATTATACAGAGCGTCACTCTGACCTCTGAAATAGCCGATAATATAAAAATGGGCTCACATTGGTCCACAGACATCAGTGAGCAAGGCTTACATTACTCTGTGTTTGTGTTTCAGTTGAGAAAGAGAGGAAGGTGGCTGTGGTGCAGCCTGAGAAACAGTGAGTACATTAAGGAGGAGCGGGGGAGGGTTGCTCATTTATTTATTAGTATAAAAGGAGCTTGAAAAGATCAAGTTTGATACATCTTGGAATTCTTATCATTTTTTTTTTCTCACTTTATAGAAGAATCCCCCCAAAGTCATCGTCCCCTGATGCTGTGAAACAGCAGCTAGCTGCCCAGTCAGAGACAGGTGAGCACGGGATGTCTCAGGCGTCAGTGAAGGACTTCATTGTATGACATATCAGGTCTAATCCCTGTCCATGAGTTTCATAGTGGTTTCATTATTTGTGTCCCTTTTTGTGCACATGTGCAGGACAAGGCAATGGAAAATACTGCTGTCCAAAGATCTACTTCAATCATCGCTGCTTCTCCGGACCTTACCTTAATAAAGGGCGCATTGCAGAGCTGCCTCAGTTCATCGGTCCTGGAAACTGTGTCCTGGTTCTCAAAGAGGTGAGAGAGGAAATGTTAGTGCTCAATAAGGCTTTGCATCAAGCTCTAATTTACCAATATTGGCATTCCTACAGACTAAACTTAGAGCGTGAACATTCTGAAGATTATACGTGTGAAGAATAGACATTAGTGTTAGGTTTATGACTGAAAGCAGAGTGTGTGTCAATGTTCAACACTAAGTTGTGTCATGTTTGACGTGACTGATGGCTTCAGTATAATCACACAAGGTTGAGAGTGTTCCATCTATAAGTAGAGGTGTCCTTTCTGCTATGACAGTGTCACCTTTTAAAAATGTCATGCAATGTAGAGATCCTTCAGATTTCCTTATCTGCTGCCAATCAAAATAATTATGATGCAGTACATGTCTTAAAATGTATGTGGTATTTGATGTGAAAATTACAAAACACTGTTAATCAATTTAAGACTTAATGCTCCAGCTTCAGGTAATCTGTGTGTGTGGTAATTCTCTGCCTGTCTCTAATCCAGGTGTTGACTCTGCTCATTAACTCGGCCTACAAACCAAGCCGTGTGCTGAGGGAGCTGCAGCTGGACCAGGAAAGCCGCTGGCAAGGCCATGGAGAGACACTCAAAGCCAAGTAAGAGGGAAACATTCAAGAGTCTCTACTCTGCAGAAGATCTCTAGTTACAGTAGGAGTGTGAACAGCTGGCCTGTTTTGGGACACATGCTGGAATGAACAAGTACTTGAATTCACAAACGGCAGTAAATATCAGCCATGCAAATTCCATGATACTTCACTGAGGCAGTCATTAGCCAACATCCTCTGGCTTTCATTCAAGAGAGCACTCGCTACTTGTTGTATATATAACCGGAGCATTACTTGGATACAAGAGTTTGATGTATTTAGTGTTACTCTCTAAATCTATCTGGTTGATTTTTGTTTGAAATGTAAAAAAAGATGTCTTAATTTACAGTTGCTGAGACTCTTGATGTTCTTTGTCAGGTACAAGGGAAAGAGTTACAGAGCTACAGTGGAAATAGTTCGCACAGCAGACCGCGTGGCAGACTTCTGCAGGAAAACCTGCATCAAGCTGGAGTGCTGCCCGAACCTGTTTGGACCTCGCATGGTTCTGGACCGCTGCTCTGAGAACTGCTCTGTCCTCACCAAGACCAAATACAGTAGGTGGTTTACAAAACCAAGTGACTGCAGGTTGTAGAGCTTCATATGATTCATCAAATGATGTGAGGTGGCTGCTTTCTTATCAAAGGAGGCAGTTATAACAACCTCCCAGCGCTATGATTCATTTTTCTAACAGCTTTGAAATCTGTACACTTAATGTCAGATGTGACCTTAGCTCTTTTCGTGAGTTCAGGCTCAGTCTCCTTTATCGCTAATCTTATTCATCTTTCTTGTCATATACTCGCAGCTTTTTTAATTTGAGTTGACCTTAAAAAGAAATGATCAGTGGGTACATGATTGTTCCCTCCTGAATAAAGAGTTTGTGTGAAGTGAGAAAGAGCTGGTTTGAGTCTCCGGAAGTCTCAGGAAGTGAGCGAGCTGAGCTATATCCACAGCACAAAGTGACAGATCTGTAGATATGTTTACTTGATGCTGCTCTTCAGCTTTTGAGATTCAGAAACTGATGCAATTTGAAAGCAACAGTTACTGATTATACTGTCTCTTTTATCTGTTTTGTGTTCAAACCGCTCATGACAGGACATATCCTCCATACACCACTACTATTTACAGCATATTTACCCATGCCTGTTACTCGAGAATTATAAAAACCCTGTTTATTGCTCACATAGTGTGTTGTCTTCTCATCAGCATACTACTATGGGAAGAAGAAAAGTAAACGGGTAGGCCGACCACCTGGTGGCCACTCCAATCTAGAGGGCGGAGTAAAGAGAAGAGGGAGGAGGAGGAAGAGGAGGAAGCAGCTCTTTGTGCACAAAAAGAGACGTTCCTCAGCTTCAGTGGACAACACACCCGCTGGATCTCCTCAGGTAATACTTTCATATACGCTTCATCAATAATCAAATCTGATTTCCTCGGAATCTGTGCTGACGGAGGTTACCGTGGGCTTACAGGGCAGTGGAGAGGAGGAAGATCTGGATGAGGACGACTCGCTGAGCGAAGACACCGGCTCAGAGCTGCAGGATGATCTTCAGGATGATTCTGAACAGTCATTCGGGAAGTCACAGCCCACCACACCGTCTCCCTCCCCACCAGCAACACCCAGGCCCACTCGCCGGCGTCGGAAACCCCACTCACCATCATTCTCTGATGATGAGAACAGACCGCCTTCACCAAAGGTAAGAAAAGGTTGCAGTGGGTAAAGAAAGACCTCATCGTGAAATTAAAGAAATGAAAAACAGTTTGAAGATATTTACCTTGTGGCGTCATTATAGAGACACACTGAGCTTATTGATGAAAAACTCTAATATGCACCTCTAGTACAACCCAACCCTTTGACCCTTTCCTTCAGAAACAACTGCCCAATGTCTAATCCATTCCAGTAGGATTTTAAACAATACGTTCACTGTGACCTGAACAGATTACAGAAAAATTAACAAGAATTCCAGTGTTTCTCTTCTGAAATGTTTTTGTCTGGCAGCCTTTCTGCTCAGCATCAATTTGTTGGTTTTAAATAAGTTGTTAGCCTTTCCACTTCAGCCCTGAGATCTCACATAGTCTCTGTCTGACTCACCCTGTTTGTGCGTTTATAGACCTCAAAGACTGAGCCCCCTCAGAAGTTGTGCTTGGACACCAGCCCCCTGGAGTGGAGTGTTACTGATGTGGTTCGCTTTATCAGGACCACCGACTGTGCACCTCTTGCAAGGATTTTCTTGGATCAAGTAAGAAATACTCACATACTCGATAAACACACTTCCCCTTCCTCCTCTCTAATATACCAGAGGCAGCATGCTGGTGTATTGTATCCAGAGCCACTAAATCAAAACATTGTGTCATATCCACTGATAGAAGATGCCTCACATCTGTTTATGTCTTTACAGGAGATCGATGGACAAGCACTGCTGCTACTGAACCTCCCAACAGTGCAAGAGTGTATGGACTTAAAGCTGGGACCAGCCATTAAGCTGTGTCACCACATTGAAAGAGTAAAGCTGGCATTTTATCAACAGTTTGCCACGTAGCTGACGGGGTATGAACTTGGACTGTGTCACATCCCGTACTGTTATTTATCCTGCAAAAAAATAAGTACTTCCCAAAATCTGAACACCCTTATGAATCCTGCATTTATTACATCATGTTTGACAAGCACAGACATGAGACCGAGTAAGCTACTTTTTCTGCCCCCTGGAAAATCAACAAAGAAGTCAAGACTTACCATTAAAGGACGTTTATGTGCTCTTCAGAATAAGCACAGACAGAAGACTACAAGACAGAAGAACTGAAGGCCATAAACTAAGTTAATTGATTAATCTCAGCACATTTTGTGGATCAGGACTCAAAAAGAAAGCCATCTTCTGGTTCAAACAGGTTTTTTTTTGTGGTTGTGTTTAAAAAAAACAAACAAAAAAAAACAAAATGTGTTTGTGGCTGCAGAGTGTCTCAGATATTTCTCATGTTATTCTGTTTCTGTTTTGGTAAATGTGACTAAGCACCTACTCTACAACCTCATCGTCATGATCTGTCTTTTCATATTTTGCACTGCTGTCTTCAATAGTTAATACCTCCATAAGCTTTTATTAGGAATTTGGTGAGCTATACAATTTTTTGTCCACCCAAGTCTATTTTTGCTGAAAAGATGTTAAACATTTGTAGAGCAATTGGCTATACACACAAGATTTTGGACTAAAAACTTTTTTTCTGTTAACCATTCCACTGCCAAACCTAATTATAGGAACACTAAGAGATTGTGAACCATTTCCCTGATGGTTGCTTGATTTAATCATGAGCAGCACCCATTGATACTGACAAGACTTTTATAGTGAACAAAAAATTAGTTGCTTTGAATTAATGGCAGTTTCTGTGAAGCCTGAGATACAATAATACTAAACTATATATATGCCCATATATTCCAACAAAAAGCATGACAGGAGTTTGAGTTTAGTTTAATATTACATGTGTATACTATTGTCATGCCTTTGCTGATGTTAACCTGCTGAATTCAGATACAATTTCCTCAACAGATGCAGAAGGGGCCATTTTTTTGTTAGATCAAATTGCTGTCTTGTTTAAGCTTCTGCAGTATGAAAGAGTGGTTTACAGTTTTACAAGGATTCTGTAATGAAAGCACAAGATAAACTGTACACTGTATAGATTTATGCAAATGACAGTGCTTGTTTGTAAATAATGTACATAACCTAATGTCTACTAGAACAACAGGGTGATCGAAGGAAAATTATTGAGCAATTAACTTTCAGCATAAGCAATGTGTAAATCTTAAATGATATGTTTGCACAGAATAGAACTAATTTTCTCTTGGTGTGTACGGTTCAAACAAATTCAGCTACAGTTAATTACTTGAGCCATTTAATTTCAGTCAGTTTAATACTCAAATAAATAATGACATTTTAAAGTTGGATGATAATCTGAATGTTTCGTTAACCAGTTTTCTCTGTTTGCCAGGGTGAGACTTATAGTGTTGTGCTTCTTTTTGTGAATTAAACCTTCTGTCGTTTCCGCTGTACTTAAGCAATGCAACAGCTTTTAATTTTATGTTTGATGATCAAAGCAGCTTTTTAAACAAAGAATTTGAATTAAACATTGAACAATGACTACTGACTTTCCGTGTATGGCATACAGGGTGGGCCAGAAAGATTTGCCCATTGTTTTTTCCGTACTATCCAAAAATGCTTGCAGACAAACAAAACAAACATTGAACACAGTTTCAATACTTTATTCTCTGTCACCTAAAAGATTTACATCTCAATATGGCCGCCCTTTGCCTATATCATAGCCTGGAGACAACCTGGCACTGTCTCTGGATCAAGTTTTGACCATAACGTCATCAGAGTTGTCTTCAAAGCGGTGACAGTGCTGTGAGATACTCTTGAGACCTCCCTCTCTGGGATAGACCAGATTGCAGAGTCCATTGGATTGATGTCCAGACTTGACAGAGGCCACATGTTCTTGTCCCAGAAGCCAGGAAAGTGCTGCTTGCACCAGGCCTGTGTGACATTGGATGTGTGAGCTGGTGCACCAACTTGTGTGAAGACATACTGGTTTCCAAACGCATTGGTACACCAAGGCAACACTTTTTCTTCAAGCATTTGAAGGTACACCTGGCTGTTCACTTTCACACCCTCCTGAATGAAGAGCAAACGAGACTTTGAGCCATCAGATGCAACAGCAGCCCACACCATGACTCCAGCTGGCTTCTGACGACCAAAATGAGTTCTGCAGCCTTCGGCTAGGTGCTGTGCACTATGTGCATAAACCCTGTCATTCTGGGAATTGACCACTGCCTGAACAGTGAAGATCTTCTCATCAGACCAAACCAGGACTTTGTCTGCAGCACTCTGGATCTCCTGCAACATCATTTCCTCCCTGTCAAGCCGTTTTTTCTTGGAAGCGGCTTAAATCAGTTGTCTGTGTTGCATTTAAGTATTTTCAGTCCAAGATCTTGTTTGGCATTCTTCTCAGTGAAGTTCTTGAGATGTTCACTTCCTTTGCTGTTGCCCTCAAGATCCTGTGAGGATTCTTTGGATTCTCTTCTTCACCATCTCAACAACCCTTTTGGTCCAGACTGAACGTTTTCTTCCAGGGATTGGCTTGCTAGTGGTATTGCCAGTCTCCTTGTATCGTTTCATGACATTGTAGACAGTCTTACGACAAATATTCACCTTTTTCATGAATTGCATTGTTGTCAGCTCAGCCTCCTCCAAGGCCACAATCTGTCAACGCTTACCCTTGGATGCCATACTCGACAATCATCAGGAGTAAACAAATAAATTCAGACATCAAAAGCTATACCTTTTGAGAGAAACTATCCAAAATTTTAAGTTTCTAAGCAAACAAAATAAAGATATACGATGGATAAATCTTTCTGGCTCACCCTGTACATTACCCAGCATGCAGCTTGTATTACGCAGGTCACGTGACACAACGTCTGTCAACATGAGTGGGCACTGCTGGGCAGGGAAGCAGCTGGATGTACGCGAGCGGTGACCTGCAGTTGTTAACAATATTTTTTAAAATACGTACGAGAAGTTTTTCTTAACGCGCGACAGCCTTGGGAAACTACCTTTTAAGCAGTTTTTATTATTTGAAATACTCTTGAGTTTTTTTTAGACCAGGGTTAGCATTTCAAAAAAGACTAGTTAGCTTCGGCGCTAGCTAGGTAAATAGCATCTGAGCCGCTGGATCTCCTTTCAGATATGGACGCTCGTCTGACTGCAGAATCCACTTCTCAGTTGTTTCCCTGCACCGCACAATATATGCATTTAAAGTTGGGGCACTAATTACGTTTATTTGAGTAGGTGCATGGTACAGGTTTAACAGGCGTGTCCGTTTCGTATGTTAGTCTCCGGGTCAAGCAGGAGATGTTTTTCTCTGCTACGCAGACCTTCTTATCCGGCTATTGATTTTTTGATTTTGAGCTCAGCTTTTGAGTGTGCAGACGAGCTGCGTGGTACTGTAGATAAACTTGTAGTAAACCTTTTTCAGCGAAACCGTAACTTCTTTTAAAACGACACAGTTATGGCTGACTGGAAGCCAGAAGCAGGAGAATGAGCCTGTGCTTGGAGGTGAGACGATGCCACCATCTTTCACTGAAGACTGTCCGGCTCAACATATCGATTAGCTGACCATCAACTGTATAAGAGGGCGAGGGGAGCACACACGTCTGTGTATGAAGCTACCGCTACCAGCCCTATCACTTAGTTCTGTCCAGCTCCTCTAGCCAATGGCAGCTGTTAGTGGTGTCAATATGCCGTCCCAGCTCGGAGGCATGACTCTGGCGGGTCCAGGAGGAGGAGGGTTGCCCGCTGTGTCCTTCACCAACACGTCGGTCCCCTTCAGCCCGACACCAACTGCTGACACCGGGGGATGCGAGAATGGCGCCTTGATGGATCCGTTCGGGATTTTCCTGCAAGGTCTTCTGGCAGTGATGGCTTTCAGCACTCTGATGCGTGAGTATGACAAAGATCTGCTGGGTTTCTGACCTCTGACCCCAGCTGATACTTATAAATCCAGTAGCATCAGTTGACTGACCAGTGGAGCATTGATCTCAGCTGGGGGCTTCATGTCTAAAACTTAAACAGGAGGAGGCAAATCTTGTAAAGGAAGGGCTTTTTACCCCTTAAAAACAAAATGTTAGAGAATCAGCTCAATAACGCTGCATGCTGCACTGTTCTGTTGTTGAAGTTTTAATAAAAGCTGTTTGCTCTTTTTTCTTCCTGGGACACACACACACACACAAAGCCATAAAGATAAGGATGTAATTGCTGAGGAGACTATTTACCTTCATTATTAGCTACAGGGGGTTTCTGTAACTTGCATAAAGCTCACACAGCTTAAAGAAAATAAAAAACTGGCTTTTCAAACTAAAAAAAATTCCCTATGTATTTAAAATAACTTCTACTATGTGAGGTACACCAAGTTTTAGTTAATGGTAGTTTTGGGGAAAAAGTTTTGGCCTCGGTGTCTTTACACTGCTCAGGACCTGTACAGACTAATAACTCCTAAGTCCTCACTGACAACTAGCTGAGGTCATCCTTGTTTTATTTCTCCCTGTGAATATATACCTCAGGCTGAGCTGACTCTAAATGCAACTGACAGGAAACATTGGCAAAGGTTACGACATGGTTCCATGTGGTCAGTGTCTGGCTCGGCTCTGCGTGACCTAAGGAGAGCAGTTTTAGTTCTGTTTGTCCCAGCAGCCTTGCTGCAGCTAGTGAGGAATGTTCAGCATGTTGGTTCTTTTTTCTCTGCTGCTTGAGGCCGCTCTTTGAGCTGAAGGAGAAGGCTGAGGCCAACGCCTTCATTCACATCACACCCAGCTGCAAGCAGGGTGTGTTAAGTCTGAAGTCACACTTGTACTGAGAGCAGAAACTGAGGTCACAGCTCATCCAAAGACCAGACAGTGTGAATAAGCAGAAGTCTGGAAAATGTTTGTGTACCATACAGGTTTCTGTAAATGTCCTATTAGTTTACATGGATGTGAACATCATATTTCGTCTGTTTGTCTGAAAGAAAGTAAATCACGCTTGTTATGATAAGACTGCTCTGTGCAGCGCTGTTCACTCAAAAGAAGATGGTAGTGGGGGTGTCAAGGCAAACAAGTCACTATTGTGGAGAACAGCAAGAGCTGTGTTTGTGTTGGACATGCCACTCAGTGTTGAGCCTGTCCGTGTAACACATAAAGAAACTTTTACAAACAATAATTCATCTAATTGAGGACTTATAAACACTCTGCTTCGACACCTCTGAGCAGCTTTTACACTCACATGATGCACAGATCCTCTGATCCACTGTTTTGTACATTAGGAAAGTAAAGCTTCACTCCAGTGAGGTGACACTAAGGCTTTCAAATAAATACAATTTCAGCTGCTGAATGTTTTTACTTCTGTTTTGTCTGTGACCAACAACCAGCAGCCTGTTGTTGCTTTTACCTTGTTTTTCTTTTCCAACAAAGTGTAGAGCTGAGATGTTGTGATTGAATCTTCCACAAGGGCAAGGCAGCCCTTTTTCCATAACCCATACATGATGCTCATTGGATTGTTGACAGCTCACATGAGGGCTGTAACTTGAAATGAAAACAAAGGACATCTTGTTTGTTTGTTTGTTTGTTTGTTTGTTTGTTTGTTTGTTTGTTGTTGTTTTTGGGTTTTTTTTGTTTTTGTTTTTCCATTTTCTCTGCTCCGGTGGTTCGTTTAAAGTTATTAACTTTGTGGCATTTTTTCCTCTGCAGTAAAACGCTTCAGAGAGCCGAAACACGAGAGAAGACCCTGGAAGATCTGGTAAGACAGCAGATTAAATTTATCCTCTGCATCAGACCAATCCTTCTGGGGGTTTCAGAAGTGTTTCAGCTGTCCTCTGTTTTTCTGTGCAGGTTCCTGGACACCTCAAAACAGGCTATTGGGATGTTGTTCATCCACTTTGCTAACGTCTTCTTGTCTGACCTCACAGAGGAGGATCCATGCTCACTGTGAGTCAATCTTTAACTGCTTCTCTTGACTCTGCATGTTACACTGATAGACTGCCAAGTGAAAATAAAAGGACACGCCAAACGCAGTTAAAATTCTCTGTCTCGTGTCTCCCCTCACAGATACCTCATTAACTTCCTGTTGGATGCTTCTCTGGGTATGTTGATTATCTATGCCGGGGTGAGAGCTGTCAGCGCAATTGTTGAGTGGAGGCAGTGGGACTCTCTGCGGTTTGGAGAATACGGTGAGGATCATGTGTGTGAGTTGGTAAAGAGGGAGGCAGAGATAATCCTCAAATACCTGTAATGCCCAATGGAGGGCAGTAACTGCCCTCAGTTATCCTGTAACGCAATGTGGAGTCCAAAGTTCCTCAGTGTATTCTAATTCCCTGAAACTGTTTGTGTAATGCTGAGGTTGTTATTGTTGTTGTAGTTTTTTTTTTAAATTTGTGTCTTTTATTATCTGTGTGTGCTTTTGTTTGTTTGTCTAGGAGAGCCAGTGCAGTGCACAGCGTGGTTGGGCCAGTGCGTCCTTTATATCCTCATCATGATGTTTGAAAAGGTCCTCATCATGCTCGTACTTCTCATCCCTCAGTGGAAAAAGGTCAGAAACAATGGAAGCAAATGCCTTAACTACTTTCAATTTCATATGAAGTTTGAAGTTCTCGTTCCTTGAAAGTATTGCAAAACTGATTAACTTACACATTTACTCACAGATTAATTCTACATATTTAAAGAAAAGCAGCTTTCTTCATCTCACTCGGCCTGCTTCTCTGTTGGTTGCATTCTTGCACTTTCTTATTTTCTTTATTCAAAATTAATTAGCAGGTTCCCTTTGGTTTAGAGAGTGTTGTGGGGTTTGGTTTTCAAACACCTCTTTACTATGAATTTTCCCACCACTGAGGAGAGTGTAAGTCACCCAAAAATAAGAAAGATTGGAGTACTACTTAAAAAAATTAAGTGCTTCTGTGAGGAAATGGACAAAAAAGATAAATTGAACTGTTTTTTTTCAGTGGAGACAAGAAACAACAAGAAGGTGAATCCCCAGACAACAGTTTGAAATTGTTTAAAGTGTGTGTTCCATTTTTATTACCAAAAAGAGGAAGAAGTAAAGCTGATCACCGTCTTCCTTTGAGCACTCTTGAAATATCTGCCTTGTTTGTTACTGTGGGATTAAGGTGTTAGAGGAGCTGAGGATCTGTATTGCCAGGTTTAAGTCCATGGTCTCTACCACAAGTTCTACCTTGGCAATGGTGTTTTTTTATTTTAAGGTTCTTAATTTCTCTCAGAAATCCTTTGGCAGCAAAGGGGGAGTTGAGTCGACAGTCTGACTCTATTTATTTTGAGTCATGCACTCTTTACATTCATGTTTACCAGCAAGTTTGTTGTGTACCAGCTCAATGGTTGTCTCCACATGTGGATTAGTTCAAGACTGTGAAAGCCTAAGCAAGAATGTGTATCATGTTACACTGAGGTATGCAGTTGCGTCACTCTGTGCCGTAAAATGCCAAAAACAGGTGTTCCCTGACCGGGAATCGAACCCGGGCCGCGGCGGTGAGAGCGCCGAATCCTAACCACTAGACCACCAGGGACTGCTTTTGCTACCAGAAAGTCCTGTTTTTATCGGAATGTCTTTCACATGTAGTGCCTCTGAGTAGTTGGATACTGATGGGAGTCAGGAAGGCAAGTTACACAATGGTTTACTGGAGCAAATGTAGCCTCAAGTATCATCTCAGTGCTTTACATATATGAGCACAGAAAGCAGAGCTAGTCTGAGTATGAGCATGCTGTGTCGCCAAAAAAAAAAAGCCAGAGTTGAAGTGAGCTCAGAGTTATTGTCATGCAAATGAGTAAGTGTGTATCAAGTCACACAGAAATTATGTGATCTTGTGGACATTGCCTTGTCAGATTGCGGTAATGTTCCTTTAACTGCCATTTACATTCATAAAGTATTTGACTGGATATGAACATGATTTTGTTTCGTTGTCCACAACTAGTAAAAAGGTAAACAAACTATTCTCAGTTGGGTTGGCTCTTGTTTGGTTTCAGAAGTAGGGACAGAGTGAGCGCTCTCACCACTCTTTTACGTTTCTCATTTTCCTGCTAGCTCTGTCTCATGTTTAGCACTGACAGCACAGACAAACAGAGCTGAATTGATGATGTTACTAATGTTTATGATAGGCTTTTTCCCTGGATAATTTGTCAGGAAGTTAAATGTGCACATAAGCTCCAAACACATGGGTTTTTCAGTTATGTTTCCTGTGGTTTTGTTAAATGGCCAAACTGTCGTGAGAAACTTTACACAGTTGTAATACATATCCTAAAGGCATTACTTATTTTTAATATGAATATGAATACTTATATTTCAGGGATGGGCATTAATAAGATTTTCTTAATATCAATGCCCTTATTAATTCTGCTTATCGATTCAATTCTTTATCGATTCCCTTATCAATTCCTTCTTTTTCAAGTGAAAAAATATCTAACTGGTCACTGGATCTGGATATCTCCCTTCCTAAATATAAAGAAATAAGCAAAAATTGCACGTCATGTGACGTTGATGTACAGTTTTGTAATATGTGATTGACTCAAGTAAGCCATCTAGAGTCTCGAAGTGGTTATAGCATTATTCTAAGTTGTTCGGAACCTTGGTGTAGTTATGAAATCAACCATGAGCCAAACTTTTCTTTCATTTGCCTAAAAGTATTCTGACATTTGGAGTTCTCAGTATTGTTTAAAAAGAGATATAAAAGAGATATGCCTCTGTGATGAAAGTTGATATTCTACTCTGAGGCCAAAGTTATACCGATGTATGCTAACCGCTAGCGTATCAATGCAATTTCCCATATATATTAGCATCAAGCAATTTTGTTTACTTTGAATGTATTGAAAGTGAATCTCCTGTGAAAGAGTAATGTAGATTTCTTTGAGTATTCAGTTCGTCAAAAAACTTCAAGCTAGGAATCCTTAAACAGGGTTTTCTTGGGAAATGTTATCTAACTGCCAAGCTAAGAAAGCTGTGGAAGACTAGTCACATGAGGTCCTGCAGTTTTGGCATAGTGTAAAACAAGGATCTCAAACTCGTGCCATGGAGGGCCAAGAGGCTGCAGGTTTTCTTTCCAACCAAAAACTTCACCAGCTGGTTTCACTGATTAGTCCCTGCTCTCTGCTTGAAGGTGAGGTAGTCAGTGGAATCAGATGGTGGAGTTTTTGTTTGGAAAGAAAACATGCAGCCTCTTGGCCCTCCACGGCATGAGTTTGACATTCCTGGCTAACGATATCAATGGATTAAAACATTTCTTATGGATTCTCAACAGGAACCGGTTCGACTCCCTATATTTTTTTTTCCTCTGTAATGTTTCACTTTTGCAGTATGAGTCCAGCTACTGTCAAGACCCAAGTAAAGCACAAGAAAACCAAACCCTGTGTGTTTATTGGAAGACTATGGGAATGATAACGCGCTGTCTTGCTGTGAGAGCTGTTCTGTTTTAAATAGTGCTAGGTAGGCGTAATCTTCTCAGTGGTCAGTACTTAGCTTTCTGAAATGGTTGTTTTTGTTCATCTCAGTCCAAAGAATTTTTGAACCGTCTGTAATGTTTTCCCCAAGAAGACACAAGATCTATCATTGGTTTTAGTTCACATCTGAGGGTGTGTTGCCATCTGTCCACGTGTTGTTTGGGTGTGTATGTTCTGTCATGTGTATTTGTACGTTGCCTTTTCTGACATTTACAGGAGGCCTTTGATTTATTCCATTGTAACCAGAAGAATGTCTTATGTACACACCTCATTTAGCATTGCAAAGGGTGTATTTGCTGTTGTTGTTGATGACAATGATGATGATGATGTTGTTGTTGTTGTTGTAATTGGTATCTTGCATTGCCCTGTGGAATATTTCAACACTGAGATCACTGTTTGTCTTCAGATAGTAGCAGTCAATGTGGTGCAAAAACAGGTGAAGTTGATTGAGAACATACGCAGTCAATGGTTTAAACTTATGGCTGATAATAAAGTGGAACCTCACTCACTGAAGAAGACTTGTTGTTAAAGAGAGTTCTGCAGTTCATATCCATTTAAGCCTGTTGAACACCCCCCTCTTCATATCTAGACTAATGTGAAAGTATACCTGATGAATACAAGGACTAAAATGTACACCTGATATCAGTTTTTTGCAGATTCTTTATGGGTCGCAGTTTCCTCCCCTTATCTTTGACCTTGTTGATCAGAGACCTGTGCTGTCTGTGTTGCTGCTGGGTATGCTTATGTCTGTTCTTGTCTGTGTGTGTTGTATATGTGTGTGTGCGTCACAGTTGGCCCTCCTCAACCCCATTCAGAATCCTGACCTGGAGCTGGCCATCGTTATGCTCATCGTCCCGTTCTTCGTCAACGTAAGTCTGCTGTTTTTATGTCTTTTTTTTTCATCTTTTTCATGTATCATATGTTAAGAAGCTGTCATTCCTTCATCGTCTCTGTCTGTGTACACCATAGTGATGTCTAACCTGTGTTCTCTACTTTTCAGCAATGGTATGAGAGATAATTTCCACTGGAAACATAATTGTCTCTGTCTCTTTCTTTTATTTTAGGCTCTCATGTTCTGGGTGGTTGATAATTTCCTCATGAAGAAGCACAGGACAAAAGCAAAGCTAGAGGAGAGAGAGGAGGACTCACGGGGGAACAGCAAAGTCCGCTACCGGCGAGCTCTGTCCCATGATGACTCGGAGTCAGAGGTAAGTCTTACTTTTGTTATATTGGTCACACAACCGAGTTTAAGTTATAGACGGGTTGTAAAAGTCAAATTTGACCATAAAACAGTTGAAGTGCAGGATCATCAGTTATCCTTGTGCTATTACACATTAAGTGAATGATTGCTGTTGTGGCCAGAGTTTGACCAACATGAAGTTGATAAGCATTAAATAAAAAATAATTAAATTAACAAAGCATCAATATCCCACCAACTTTGTACAAAAGTTGAAGTGCTCTTAATCTTCAATTTAATGTCAGTCAAGGAAAAGATAAGTGACATTGGATAATAATTTAACCACAGCATTGGGGTAAAATGGCTGTTACCCTATCAGTGTTATATCAGACTCTATGAAGTCCACTGATAACAGTCACCATACTAGAAATAATTACCCACCCTGACTTTTGATTAAATTAAACACAGAAAAAAAGATTAAACCAAGGCAGAACTGAAACCTCCTGGAGCTCACCTGTCAGTCAGTTTCCCATATCCATAATTATGCAAACGCATGCATCCCTCTTGGTCTAAATATACACCAGATGGATGATTTAATTTATTTATAAAATCTCCTTGTAGTGTTTCAGATTTTAAAATAAGTGCTTTCAAGGCTATTTTTTTTTTTCATTTTTGTATCGGGCTGGAAGAGTGTTTATGAAAATGTGTATTTTAATACAAGCTCTCTCATGTAGGAACTGCCATTTTATGCACTTATGCTCTGGCTTAATTTTTTTAACACAGGATGTATTTTGAGTTATGTTAGTATTCAGATAGGTAAGTATCTGAACAATAGTGAAAGTCCTACATGAATACCCTTTCTTTAATTTCTTATTGTTAAGGCTGCAGCTCAGATGGTGTGTCTTGAACTGTCATATAAAGTACTTTGATAAAAAAAATAGGATAGAAAATACTTTATTTACTTTATTTGATGGGAAATTTGGGGGGGTGTCACTGCACCAATCAAGAAAACAAAAGTAAGTAAGTGTATAGAAAGTGCAGAAAGGTCCATCACAAAATAGATGATGACAGCTTGGCCATGATCCTCCAGTCAGCCAGCTTCCACCTCCACAGGGTCCAGGACTGAGCTTCTTCAGCAGTCTGTTCAGTCTCTGTCTCCTGGATCCTGTCTGCTGGGTTAGCACAGCTAGCTTGTCCATCTTATTGGAGATAGATCTCACGTTCCCAGTAACAGTGGATGGAAGGACAGGTCGATGTCGTCACTTCAAAGCTCACCTTCTCCTCACCTTGAGGGCAATCATCAGGCCCTGCACCAGTTAGCATTGACATGCTAAAGGCTGCTAACAGCTGATTTCACATGTTAACAATGCAGCCATAGTTACATGTCGGATCTTAAGACAAACACAGGAACAAAAATAGTAAAAAAATCACTGAAGACAAAACCAGTTTGGTGTCCATGACCAACAATTGAACCATATAAAGTAATGACCCACTCCAAATGCAAAAATGATGAAAAAGAGATGAAAAAATTACAGGAAACAGACAAAGAAGAGAGAGCTGCTGTAACAGGCAGACACAATGGGGCGGCGCCTAGAAACAAATGAGCAACATATAAAATAAGAGGTTTTACTTCATTTGGATCTGATGTGCACTATTTTTTTTAAATGTATAGTTTGGGAACACACACTTAACCTTTTTTCATCAGCCAGTTGTTCTTGCAACCCTTAATTTTATCCCCAAGACTTTAGAAGAGAATAGAATGAACATTTAGTGTTGTTTCCTCAGCCACATGACAGTACAGATTCATATCTGTCAGATGCTTAAAGAGTTGAGACGCTGTGTACAAATAACAGAACATATTGGTTTGCAAATCATTGGAAGCATATATTTGATTATTATGTTATGAAATACATGCATAAAGTTTAATGTAAACTGTTAAATGATTTTAGCCCAGCATCATGTTTCAAAAATAGTTCATTGGTTAGGCAGGGAGAATAAAACACTGTAAAACTGTAACAGCACAAAAGCATCTGAAGAAACATCTCCAAACTAATAACATGAGTTTGTAGCAGATTAGAGAAATATCTGGCTCTATAAAGGTGATCCTGAGAGTCTGACTTCTTCAAAAGTAAAGATAGGAAGAGCTTCACTTCTGTGAGAAAATAGTTCAGTAATTTTAGGATGATGATCCCTTAAATATAATTGTGAAGAATTTGGGGATTTTTTCTTAGAAAGATTCAGAGAATCTGGAGACATCTCTGTCAAAAAGAGGTGAGTTGCTCACGCAGACGTCACTCCGAAAAATTTGAAATTAAATTACTGAAAGGATTGGAAAACATTTCTAATACCATGGTCTGTGAGTGCAGTTTGTTAGTGCATTCAAAATCTTGTTTTAGACTGTGACATGCATTGAGGAAACCAGTAATAAACTTAGCCAGAGCCCTGACAACCTCCCTGGATCTGAGTCCATTTCAGAAAGACTTGGGTTTAGTGGAAAAATGTCTTGTGGTTTGAAATATAAAAATTTTACATTCTTTTTGGAAATCATGGATACTGCATCTTGGGGTCTACAAGGAGTACAGACTTTTTGTCTTTTTAAGCAGCACACACTTCAAAAGTTAGCGTACATGGTGGTATGGGGATACAGAGGTGCCCATGGCACGGGTAGTTATGCATCTGGGAAGGAGCCATTGATGCTGAGTGAAAAATACAGGTTTTAAAGCTATAAACGCTGTCATCCAAACAATTCTTTTTTAAGAGAAGACCTTTCATGATACAGCAAGATGACGCTTAACAACAGCACGGTTCTGTAGTAGAAGCTTCCAAGTGCCCGTCCATTCAACATGTGACCTGTTTGGTGCATCATGACTTAATATGATATAGAAGACCTCAGACTTTTGAGCTGCTGAAATCCTAAATCAGGGCAGATCTTTACAAATCTTCCTTCTAAAACACAGGTTTTGAGACTCAACATGTAATATTTGTCTTTGCTCTATTTTCAATCAAATACAGACTTTAAAGGGTTTGCAAAGCCTCAGAGGCGGTTAAGATGAACATTTGAAACTTATTTCATGCCTAAAT
This sequence comes from Halichoeres trimaculatus, assembly GCF_033239565.1. Taxonomy (NCBI): domain Eukaryota; kingdom Metazoa; phylum Chordata; class Actinopteri; order Labriformes; family Labridae; genus Halichoeres; species Halichoeres trimaculatus. Next base: position 17,204,383 of record NW_027437179.1, on the reverse strand, counting down.
CAGCAAGGGTCCAAGGAACAAGTCCAAGAGCTGTTCATGGTTGAATTAGAAAATAAAGGCCCAGAGTTACTTAACCTACTTAATGTAGCTGTTGTGTATTAAGTTCTTTCTGACTTTATACACTTCTGGTCAGGCATTTCCACATAAAAGTAGTTCCCTGACCGGGAATCGAACCCGGGCCGCGGCGGTGAGAGCGCCGAATCCTGACCACTAGACCACCAGGGACAGCTGTTTAGCTGGTATGTGTGAAATTTCTCAGAGGTACTGCTTCCAGTGGAGCTGGTGGAGCTGTGAAAGAGCAGGGAGGTTGGTGTGAAAGTAAAATGTGACCCAGAGAAGTCCCGGTTATCAGTAAGACCTCACAGAGAGAAGATTGTTGCAGTCCCAAGTTTGTTATCACCTCAGAAGCAAATGCAGGATACTTCCAATTTGTATTAACAACATTAAGGATGGTAGGACCTCGTCATGCAAATACATTTTTGCAAACAGCAGTTGATCTTTACTTTTACAAATGCCTGTTTCTATTTTTTTTTTTTACATGGTAGTAGTAAGGTAGTCAAACTGGGGAAATCTTCACATTAATATGAAACACTGAATGTACACATCAGAGTGAGAGTTCCTGACTGAGATTAAATCCTGGTCAATGTGTGCTCAGTCTAAAGCACTGGACTGTGAGGGAGGCAGTGACGCCTAGTGGCAGAGAAGTGAAATGACATTCATGGAAACAGGGTCTCAAACATTATGACTATGATACTGCAGCAGCCTGGTTTTTTAGTCTATTTTTCTGGCATTAATTCTCTTTATGATTTAATAACACTGTTTTTAATAATTCCTTACAGTTTACATCATCTAGATTTAAACAGGTTCCTTTATCAGGTGTTAAACAGTGAATCAGCAGCATAAAGGTTAAAGATGTCTCCGTGTAAATCTGGTGGATGTAGGTTTTCCTTCCTGCTGTCTGTCCATTCGCTGACTTTTTTCAGTTAGTCGTTATAGAGCTAGTAAATCCAGCTCAGGATTTGTTAAAAGGGGTTTCACTTGGATCAGCTGTGGCCTCATTACACGATCAGTCATTGTTTATTCAGTGTGTCTCTACTGCCTGTCCATTATTGGACTTATTAGCTCTGATGTTCACCTTTTTGCAGGAACAGCAATTAACAGAAAAGAAGACCACATAGATTGTGAAAAACTTGTAGCAGGATGAAGTTTCTAAAAATTTCATCTATTTATTTTAACACAGAATATTTCTGTTATCTTGCAAAGATAAGGGCAGAACAAGATTGAAGCTGCTGTTTATAGATTTCATTTCACAAAGAAGGAGCGTGCCGTGATCTGCTTATGTGAACATATTTTATCACTTGTAAGACAGCAGACTGAAAGTAAGGCAGATTTCAGAAGTGAAGCTTCTTTTCAGGACATTTTAACATATGAATGGTCAAAGCAGTGCAGACAAAAGCCAGCTTCATGGTCGGTTTCATTTCCTGCAGCACACTGCTGCAGCGTGCCTCAGAGCACATGGTTTCAGTAGAGTGTGGAGCTGTGGGGGATGGGCTAAGCTGTGCTCAAACAGAAAGTGCATTCAGCTGTTAAAGGCATTCATGGCGGGCCAGTGGCGCAATGGATAACGCGTCTGACTACGGATCAGAAGATTCTAGGTTCGACTCCTGGCTGGCTCGTGTCTTTTTTCTTTAGTCATACGTTCATCGAAAGCTGCATTTCAAGCATAAATCACAACAGACGTCTTTAGTGGAAGGAGCAGTCTCGCAGACACTGAGATTTCCCGTGTATTCTTAGTGAAGTGATAGTTTTACTTCACAAACACAGACAAAAACAGGATGTAGCATGTCAGTGATGTCCCCACAAAAGCTCAGCTCAGTTTGCTTGCTATGCTTTGTGCTGTGATCCCATTTGGGAACAGCTGCTCATGTTGTAAGAAGCGGCTTACAGCAGAGTTGAATATTTTATCTAACCAGCCGGAATAATTATTTTTCTTTAACGGCTAACCTGCCCGATACATATCCACTATGTTTGTCTGTCTCCTCCTGTTTCCAGATCCTCTTCTCTGCAGACGATGAAATGGATGAGTCAGATGAGGATGACGTTCGCCGGCTCACTGGTCTAAAGACGGTGAAGAAGAAGAAGCTTCGAATGGGGATCCCCGTTTGACCCCTGTACCTCGCTGAACTGCTGCAGTTAAACTTCCTCTGGTAGCTCGTCGTGGGCCAGCACAGTGTCCCCCCCGTAACGCCACTGACTCAGCCTCTGTACTACAAAGTTAGGATCTGGTTTGATCAAAGATTATACTATATTGAATTCCCTTTACTTGTGACTCTGAAGGACTCCTGCATAAACTGTGTCCAGCCTTGGATTCCATTTAACACACTGGGAGATGTTTTTGCAGTTCACCACATACTGTGAACCGCAGTTGGATTTTAACACAGTGCTCTGGAGGCGAGTGTCGTGTTTTAGACACTGTTATGGGAATGAAATCCCACCTTTAGCAAAGACAATAATGGTAAATTCTTAATGCACGCATAATAGGAGATCCTTAGCACTGGTTTCATGTATCGACAGGTTGTGTGGATGCAGTGGAGAAGATCACAACCAAACATCATGCAAACAAACGGTTCAAGGACTTGGTTGTGTTGAAACTCCTGACAGTCTTTTTACACTGATTGTATTCCACATGTAGATCCATGTTATCCTTTTCTCTCATGTAGGCATCCCACAATGGCCTGTGGTGTGTGTGTTTAAGGGTGTGTACACTTGGACCCACCTCAAACTTCAAGAAGCATTATGTCAGTGTTGATGTAACTCAGCACTGTCCAGCACACTTCCATGTTACTGCATATCTTGTTTTTGTGTTGCTCATGTCTCCTGGAGCACATTAAAGCTTGCTGCGACCTTTCATTTCTCTTCTCCTGACACGTTGTTGTCAGTGCTTAAACCTCTGAGGCTGCTAGCATCGCACCTCTTCAGCCTCTGATATCAGCTCTGTCCGGATTGTTTGTGTCTGAAGACTGCAGTCTCTGTTTTCTCTGTGATTGTTCTACTGATGTTTTTTGACTGTGTGCTCTTCTTCTTTCAATGTCCTCTGACCCAGTTTAAGTTGTACGGTTTTGTAAAACTTTTGAGTGTTGTTTTGGGCCAAAAAGGTGACTATGCTTGTTCCAAAAGTGTTCTTTATTCCTTCACTCCAACCAGGAGAGTAGATTTGAGAACCATTTCTTGCACAATTTATCAATTCTTTCATGTTTCCTAATGTGTTTTAATATTCATATGTTTTTTTGTTACAATGATGTGCCTGAGTTAAATTACCAGCAGGTTATTAGTTTTGCTTTTTGGTGTGGTTCATTGAACTCTTCAAGTGTTTTTGATTTTTTTTTTTTTATTTTATCCAGAGCTCCAGAATTTCAGGCATGAAGCAGCATTCAGCAGGCTCTGATGTTAAGAATGTGACATGCAAAGACCTCTAAACTGTTAAATGACTGTGGACCAGACAGTGTGTGTGTATGGACGTGTGTGTGTGTGTGAATGTGTGTTTGAACAGTATATCCGTATGTACTGCAGTGTGATGGATGCATTTAAGTGTGAGTAGTTGGTGTGACCATTAGTTCTCATGACAGTGAATGGGGGTGACTTAAGCTGTGACTGTGTTGATTATGGACCTGGTGATGACTTTATGATGTTTTTGGCATGTTGGACAGGAGAGTGCATTTTTAAAGGAGGAAAATATGACACCTGACCGCAGAACTTCTTTAACTCTGAGCTCAACCAGGACAAAGAGGGCTTTTAGTATTTTGCAAAGTTGAACTTCTAGATAATAACAAGTGATGGAGGTAAATTATAATTATAAATGCTTTTCCAATAAAGGATGTGATACATTATCATGGCTCAGTTTTCCTTGTTTTTCTGTTTCAGTGGTGTTGGAAAAGGAGTTTCTTGACTGGAAAACGACCTGGGCTACAGTGAAGAGAGCACCAAATCCAAACCAACTGACCAAAGATAACCAAATATTTTATCTTGCCTACCCTAAATATAAAAACAGTGCCAGAAATGGTGACCTCCATTGTCCCTCAGTGAGGCAGTCAGATGTTGCTTACAGCCAGGAAGTCATGAAGAGACCAGTCTTAAAAGCAAGCATTAGAAAGATACAATAAAATTAACAGTCAAACAGTATTACTTTAAAGTAACTGAACAATTGGCTGGAAACTGAATGTCAGGCTGTTACACGGACATGGCATTATACAGTATTTAAAAAGCACAAAGGTGAGTCTATGTAAGACTGTGAGTTGTTACACTGCCTTAAAGCTTAAAGACACTGGAATAAGCTTGTCTGCAGAAATGAATGTCACCCATGTGTACTTGTCTTTGTGTTCACTCTGCTTGCTGCTGAGGCTTTGGTGACTGTCCTCACGGATTGTGGCAAAAGAAGGCCCTACCTTTTATTTGCAATTTTTTTTTTTTGTCTTTTTATCCAAAACAACAAAAAAATCAACACTTGTTTTTTATAATACTGAACAAAATATGTTTATAGATCATTAAAATTTTCAACTTTATTGGAAGACATCTCATGGCCCCACCCTACTGAAACACAACCCTTTCCCCCTCTTAGAGCTGTCGACCCCCACTTAAGAAACCACTGCACAAGACCTGGGACTGTGGCGTCAGCATGTCAGTTGATTCAAAGTTTATAAAAAACTTGCTGCTGCAACCTTCAGCATAATTTTGGAGAGCTGCGTCACCATTTGAAGCATTAGAGTAATATATATGTTACTAATAAAGATCCAGCCGATACTTGTTCTTGTAACACCAAAGAATAGAGCTGACCTATTTAGCTCATAATGTCATTTCTAACTTTCGTGCATTACACAACAGACAGTGATTTTATGGTGTTTGTTGCTCTGCTTCTGTCCATACAGCCATTAAAAGTCTGGGATGGAGCATCAGGAACAGCTCATTGATAACACAAGAGGGATATTCAACCAGTTCAGGAAGGTAAACATGATACAAACACAACAAGGAGATGCTCATTAACAGAAGTCTGCTGCACTAACCTGTGGTTTGTGGTGAGACAGTTGCTGGCTTCATTCAGTGAGAACAAACAAACATGAGGAGTGAGAGGAGTGAGTCCAGCTAAAACTGTGTAAGTCTGGGTGTTCAGAAACGGGCATACTTAAATTAAAAAAAAGAGTCATTTCAGACTGTCTGTGTGTGGCTGAGTTTCAGTTTAGAGTAATGACTCAGTTTGTCCAGTGTCACACAGTTAACTCATTTAATTTCAGAGCCTGATGTCAAGTATGGTGACTCCTAACAGACTAAGTTAAGAGATCAGCCCAAGACTACAGACATATCATCAGGAGAAATTCATTTAAATAAGACAATAAAACAACCAAACATGACTACAAGAAATCCTGGAATAGTTGTTCAAATGTTAACTCTTCTAGGGTTCTTTTTAAAGACAAAAAAGGTATTTTTTTACCTTGACATGTTTCGACGTGCAACCTGCCGTCGAAACATGTCAAGGTAAAAAAAATACCTTTTTTGTCTTTAAAAAGAACCTTAGAAGAGTTAAGATTGCTCAGAAGACAGGATGAATCTAATCAGTAAGTTGTTCAAATGGCCTAATATAAGCTAAAATAGACCTTGTTATAATAAATGTATAATAATAAAATAGAATAGAAATTTATTGTCACTGTAACAAGTACAACAAATTGTAGTCAAAGCAGCAGTCAAGCAAAAAAAAAAAAAAGTAAGAAAGTGTATAGAAAGTGCAAAAAGGTCCATAAGAAAATAGATGATGACAGCTTGTCCATCATTCTCCAGTTCAGCCAGCCTCCACCTCCACAGGGTCCAGGACTGAGCTTCTTCAGCAGTCTGTTCAGTCTCTGTCTCCTAGATCCTGTCTGCTCACAGCAGGTGAAGATCTTCCAATGTGGCGTTGGTGTCTGATGTTAGCTCCGTTAGCCATGTCTGTGAATAGCATGATGCCACTCTGCCCTCTGGTATTCCCTCTGTTGCTGGGTTAGCACAGCTAGCTCGTCCATCTTATTGGAGACAGATCTTACGTTCCCAACAACGATGGATGGAAGGACAGGTCCATGTCGTCACTTCTTCGCTCACACCTGAGAACCAGCTCGTCGTCCTCACCTCCTTCTCCTCAACTTGTGGGAAGACATCAGGCCTTAGACCAGTTAGCATTGACATGCTACATGCTGCTAACAGCTGAGTTCACATATAAACAATGCAGCTATGGTTAGATGTAGGATCTCCAGACAAACACAGGAGAAAAAGTAGTAAAAATATCACTGAAGCCACAAAAAGTTTGGTGTCCATGACCAACAAATGAACCACATAAAGTAAAAGAAGTAAAAAGTAAAATTACTAAAAAATTCCAAAATTTGTTGACCTGAAATTCATTTGGTCTCTCATAGCTGTATCCAATATGCTTTTAGGTTCTAAACTTTGGTAATCTCAAAAGATGTTATACATTTATTTCATGACACAGCGTTAAGTGTGCACAATTTCAGTTTATTTTTTCTTTACTTATGTCAACATTTTAACCTGGCAATATTTTTGAATGAGATATATAGTAGGTCAAGATTTGTGTTTAAACTTTTAACTTATTCTTCCCTCACACTGCAAAAAACTAAAATCTTACCGAGTGTTTTTCTTATTTTAAGTAAAAATTGTTTTATTATTATACTTGACATTATTCTTTTTATACTTGATATTTCAGAAAATATCTTTTTCAAGACAAAAATGAAAAACAAGCCAAAAATAAACTGCTAATGTAACAAGAAAAAAGTTACTTCAATTCAGAAGTTCTTCTAGTTTCAAGCGAATTTTCTTGCAAATTTCTCTCGTTCCATTGGCAGATTTTTATAACTTACAAACAATTCAGCCCTCATTTTTGTCTTTCAACAACTTTAAACAAGACATTTTTCTGGACTGGTCAGGTGAATGTGGCTCATATGAAGGCTAAAAAGACATTTTCTACTGAAATAAGACAAAATCACTTGATAAGATTTCAGTTTTTTGCAGTGCATTGATCCCAAATCCATAACTGATGGCAGGATAGTATCGGCTCTCTCCTTTATTCTGGCCTGATCCTGTGGTCCGGTGTTTAATGTCTGAACAGACTTTTTGCAAGAACAAAAGAAATACATACTCTTTGAGTTAAATAAACTTTGCAAAAAAAAAAAAAATGGGACTGTGTTTTTTTTTTTTTTTTTTTTTTTATCAGATTCTTCTGAACCACCCTAAGTTCCCACACCAACATTTAAAAAAAGGAGGTTATATCTACCAGGGTCCCTAAAGGAGCCACTTGTGTTGTGTCCTGAATTATCAGCTGTTGGTCTGCGAGCTTATGGTAAAAGATGCGCAACCCATTCCAGCTGTACCAGCCCTCACGTCACACCTAATTTTACACACTGACAACAGGCAGAGTGGAACAGGGGTAGGGGGACTGACTGACTCACTGGGTCTGGACCTGGACTATATATAACACGACTATCTGGGAGACAAAAACACTCAAGAAAACAAACGCAACCACACAGGACAGACTTGTTTGTGGAATCAAGACACTCTCTTCAATAACCATGTCCCAGGTACGCTCCAGCAGCTTAAATTTAGTGATTAACCTGTGAATTAATGAAAAACTGAGGTGTGACAAAAGAACCTTTAGTTCTTTAACAGTCACCTTACTTCACAGAGTCATCCACTGTATGTCTCTTTACAGCCAGGCGAGGTGAAGAAGAAGAAGCGTCCCCCAATGAAGGAGGAGGACCTGAAAGGAGCTCGCAGTAAACTGGGACTGAAGGGCGAGGTCAAGAGTAAGACCTATGAGGTCATGGTGGAGTGTGGTGAGTAACGCCTTAATGTTTTTCCACTAACACTCAAAAACAGGCAATGTGTGAGAGGAAATTATGCCTTTATGTAGCTTACATTCAGAGATATGGCTCCTTAGGATTATAAAAGGTTTTTTTGTATTCTGCTTGGTCTGCAAACTTTAAATACCCTGAATTGTTTTTTTTTCCTTTCCAAATAGTAAGTTAAACAACTGATAATAACATTGAATAATGAAAACAATTGTTTGACTTCCTTGAGTGAAAAAAAAAAAAAAATGTTATCGATATCTGAACTCTTAATGAAGGGTGGAAGACGTGGGAGATGGTGACTGAATTATAAGAGTTGCTTTAGCAGCGTCAACCTGCTAGAGAGGCCAAAAGGTAGTTCCCTGACCGGGAATCGAACCCGGGCCGCGGCGGTGAGAGCGCCGAATCCTAACCACTAGACCACCAGGGAGAGATGTTGAGCCACGTGACGTCAGCCGTAGTTAATAGCAACTTTACGTCTTACTTTACTGCGACATGGTGCAAAATGTATTTATTCTCCAGTTTTGATGGAAATAATAAAATAATTCAGTTATTCATTGTTAAACAAGAAGCGTTTAATCTTGATTTCTCAATGACAACAGAAAGCTGAAGGCTTTGTGTAGGCACGCCGAATATTTACGGATACCTATCTACAGTAAATATGGCGTCATATTTTTGTGTTGATAATTCCCCACACAGCAGCACAACTGAAATTTCTTGGAAGCAGACGCAAGCTAACCGATTATTTCCACCCACATACGCACTAAAACTGAAAAATCCACTGCATCGTCAGCTGTTGTTCAATATTTGCAGAAGGTCTCACTAACCACCTTTTTCTCTATAAACCCTTGCCCACTGTTTGGCAGCAGTAACAGACGGGCCTCTGGCTTTGGGATCCTTCCAGTCTACTAACCCACACATTTATGTGATAAAGGTTGTGTTTGTGTGTGTCGACTCCAAATGATAAGTTAACATTTATAAGCTTAACTTCTCTTTGGATACTTGAGACTTTATGGGTTTCATGTGTCCTCTGTTTTCTGTAAAAAAAAAAACATAAATAACTTATGATCAACGAAATAGGATCTTGTCATCTGAAAGCATTGTTTACTCTAAAACTAAAGACAAGAAAAACTATTCTATCAAACAATTTGGTAACACTTTATTTTGATAGTCTGTCTGTTGACACTCAACAAGCTATAGATGTTTAATAATTTTTTCAACAGACACATAACATACATTCAGCTAACTTTTAGTGGAGTGGACCATAAGGTGCATTTCAAGGTTTTACATTTTATTAAAAAAATGTCTCCCAACTCTCTTTTTTTTTTTTTTTAAAACAGACTATTAATTGACATTCAACTAGCTGCAGATTGTCAACTTCTTTTTGTAAGTTTACACTTTACTTGTCTAAATCATTTATTTGAATTACAAAACATACTAAGCCACACAAAATTATGGTAACATTTCAGTATACTTATTTGCAAAGGAACTGTACAATTGTTTTCTGAAAAAGATCCTACATGGGAAACCAGAGGCAGCTTGACTTTATCTTATCTGTGGAAAGAATTTCAACTGACAGATTGATGAGTCTTGTTAAATATAAATGAACCAAAATATCTGCTGATAATGCACATTTTTGTCTGCTAATTGTTAGTTGAATGTATTTTACTTGTCTGTTGCCTAGTCTTGTCATATATCAACTGACACTCAGTTAATATGCAACTACTTACCTGCCGAGAGCTTGCTGAGTGTCAACAGACAGAGTCTCAAAATAAAGTGTTACCGACATTTTGTTCTCTTTCTTTTGCCACTTGAATGCCTTATATTTATGGATGAGCACTCATTGCGTTCAAACGTTATAAAAAACTGAGGTCTTTTTCTGTCTTTTGCAGAGCGAATGGGTAAAACGGCTCCATCTGTGTTCAGTGGTGTGAGGACAGGGGCAGAGACAGCCTTGAGTCACCCTGCTGCTCCCAAAGCTCCTGGTGGAAGTGTGTTCAGCAAATAGACACCCCCGCAGGAACAACACATGCTTCAGTCTTTATTCTGTTTCTCAATCAAAGTTGATTCTGCTTAACATGGACTGATAAAAGAATATAGATAAATACAGCATAAATAAATGGGCTGATTTTGTGTTTACACTATAGGTTGGCATCACATTTGAAAAGCAGTTTCTGTATATTGTACATGTCATGTCAGACGGTGATATAAGCCTGAGATTGTATGGCACAGCATCTACTGATTAAGAGCGACTTATTTATCAGTTTGAAAACAGCTGTTTAATTATGTCAAGATTTGCCATTTTTTTTGTACTTTTTTGAATAAATTAAAAAATGTATACTACCTGTGAAGTTAGCTCTTTTTTGATTTTCAGGTACAACCTTTAAAACCTGAAGGACATGTTTAAAGTTATTATCTCCATAGCCATAGTTATCATGCTGTAAATAGTGGTTGTGGTTTGTAACCTCATCAAGCAGACTTAAAGTTATGAGTTCAACAGCACAATCACAGACAACAACACAAAGAGACAATCAGCAGTCCAGAGTTTTACAAAGTAAGGGACGGGTGAGTTGTGAGTGCAGTCACAACTCTGCGCTAAACACAGATACACATAAACCATTTATTAGCTGTGTTTGTGCATACTGCTGTGTCAAATGGAACAATGTGTTGTTTGTGTTGACTAGGCTGAATACCCACCACAGGGCTGTGACTCTTAAAGCAAAAGGTGCAAGGTAAAATTGCATTTGATTTCATCAACATGCCTCTACAAACACTAAACTGGCTTCTTATAGTTTGTATAATAAAGTGGTAATACTTTAACACCTTGCTTGTGCTGCCTCCTGGTGGCTAAACTTTATTCATTGCTGTTTTCAGTTACAGCTGATTTATGCAACCTCTTGAGTCTGTAAATTGTGCTTTAAAAGTCAAAAGAAGTGTTTCTTATTTCAGTGCCCACAACTAACTGATCACTAAAAAAACTCCAACTGTACAACGGAGGGGTGTCAGGATAAACAAACTAAACTTTGGACTCCAGATGGAACTGAGCTCTGGCTCTGTCTCAGATGAGCTCTGAATATGCAAAGTACTTATAAAGTAGTTATTCATTTATCTATAACTTGATGAATAAGTCTGCTAAAAAAATGCTAAGAAAATCTCAGTTTACACAAGTATGAAACAAAATTACATTTATCTACATGCCTACTGTCTGAGTTCACTCTATGTACAAATTGATTTTTAGCTCATAGAGATGCACAGATTTACCATTAAAGACACTCTGTACTCAAGTCAGTTCAACCCAGAACCACACCACAACGGTCTGATTCATCTACATGCATTTGGCCAAATTTAGAGCTGATCAGCTTCTTGTTTTGTTCTTGTGTACAGGTATAAAAAACATACAGGAGCCTCTCTGACTTCCTCACACTACTGTACTGTTAGCAGCTCAGCAAGTGGGGAAGTACTCTTTACGCAAACGCTAAGTGAGGCAGTGCAGGCTCCTTAGTGAGAGACCTCAGCAAAAGATAAATAAATAGAGAAAACACTGTAAGTATGGGCGACTGAAGCAACCCGTCTACCAGTATGAACACTGCTTACTTACATTTCTGCTGTGTTTGCATTTAGACCAGTTTAGACATCAATCAGTGCTTTTTTGACTCATGCCTTGAATGTTAAGCGTGTAATGCTGCCAAACAGCAAGGAAGGGGTGATTTCAGTGAGATGAAGCACAATGATTCATTATTTGCTCAAATGTTTTATCTGCACTTTCCCAGACCAAAGTTTGAACCATGAGGATTTCAGCACACTGGGGTCATGTTTGTTGCTCAGTACCAACAGACCTGTTACACAGACACACACACACACACACACACACACACACACACACACACACACACACACACACACACACACACACACACACACACACACACACACACACATTAAAAAAATAAAAAAACGTTGTCCCTCCCTCTGGGCAGAGAGCTTTTTCTCAACAGTGAAGTCAGACACTATTCAGTGGAAGTTTGGTCATGTCTGGGCTGCTGGGTGTTCGACTTCTGCTGCTGTGGGCCAGCGCCTGCCTCTTGCTGCCCACCCTGGCTCGGGGGGCATTCGTCCTCTCCGGGGGCCATGAAGCTCTGCAGGTAATGACAAACTCTAATCTTTCTGTATCCATCAAGACCGTAATGTGGAAATATATGCCATGAAGATGTTGGTTTTCTAGTATTTACTGTAGCTGATGCTCCTGACTGCTCTCAGACTGGACTGAAGTTAACAGATGCATTTCTCAATAAAAAAAATCTCAATAGCAGGTGTTTTTTTTCCTTGTGTCAATGTTTGTTTTCTTAGATCTTGGCTCGCCACTGATCTGCTGTATTTACTTTGTAGGGCACAGAAGGAGCTGCCAGATCACTGCAGGTATCTTGAAAGAAACAATTACTTACATCAAATTGGGGCTTTTCTATAATGTTACAACTGAACTTTGCATCTTTGAGCCTGAACCTAATTTTAAAAAACAAACAAACAAACAAAAATACATAACAGTTTCTTATCTCAATAAAATGTTGGCATTAAGACATTTACTTTTTAAATAAAAGTAAATATGTTAACATTGTTTCCAGTTGTTTTTGCCATGTTTAGATTTGATTTTCTGAAGAGTGTTTTTTTTTTCTTTTGTTTTTTTTTTGTTTTTCCAGAAAAGAAGTGCAAATCAAGCCATGGTAAGAAAACATTTTTTTCTTCTTCATCAAATGAAAAAAAAAATGAATTCAATAAAATACAGCTGTAGTGCAAGGCTTCTGTATTGTGATGATAATAGAAAATTGCAGCAAGAATTTTGTCTTGAGGAAAAAAAAAAAAGAAGGGGAGGCTTCACTCAAACTTTTTTTCAACTGAGAACTAGAACTGCTGCTCTTGGTTCAACAAACCAGTCCACTGTTTACCTCCACCAGCGTTTCTTATTAGATGACCACATAGCAGCTGCGTATCAGGTACAAGAAACGAAGTCAGATGTTTACCAGCTGAAAAAGATAAACCACCTAATAAAAAAGAGGTTGTCACATCAAACAATCCAGATGTTACTATGATCACAAAATCCAAGATGTGACCACATGATCATATTTCTGTTCAGGTCATTGATTCCCAAACCAAGCGGCAGCCAAAGCTAAAAACTGCAATTTATTGACCGTAAAAGAGCTCACTGAACCTCTTCAACCCTGGCCTTTTGCCTCTGCTTGAAAATTACATACCCAATTTAAATAGTGTATCTCTGAATCTATAAGATCTATTTGAGTCACTCTGGTTTCATTACAAAGGAGACACTTGTGAAATTTGTTCAGAGGTATCAGTATAGGTATTTATGTCACTGGCTCAGAGTAATAACTCAAGTATTACTCACACAAACAGAAAGTTTGGTTGAAGTATGACTTGACAGCATTTTTAGCTGATTTTCTCCTGTTAAATCTGATGTACAAAATGACTATATTTATACATAGTAAGTGCTTTATTATATTCCTTTTGTTGCTAAGCAACCTTTGAGTCCCACCATTGGGGAAACTAAGGGCTTCAGAGGTGAAAACCACAAGTGTATGAGGAAGTGTTTAATGTACATGGTCCAGTCTGATTCCATGTCACCGGCCACCCCCAGGACACAGTTGAAGTCTGCCAGAAGTGTGAGTTAAAGACCATCCTTACACGGTCCACAACCAGGCGTTACCAGCAAACCCACACTGTTCGTTTAGGTCTGCCAGGTCAGCCTGCAGGCCCGGACTGGCAATCAGGAAAGGCGGGCCTGCCTCCTTATTGGCCTGCCTGGACAGGCCAGCCACAGACTGGCAGGCAGGGGCTGGCTGGCCATCGGGAAATTCTGGACTTTTCCCCAACGGCCTATTCCAGACCCTAACCAGCCTATGGTTGGGGCATTGCCAGGGTGGGGGAGGGGTGTTGCCGGTCTACTGACGTGTCCCATTGTTGTGGGCCGGGCCGAGTCAAAGTCCCCGGCTGTTTTTCAGTCCCAGTCTGCCACTGCCTGCCTGGCATCTTCCCTCGCCGTCTGAACCAACTCCCCACCAGGTGGTGATCAGTTGACAGCTCAGCTCCTCTCTTCACCCGAGTGTCCAGAACATACGGCCACAGATCGATATGACCACAAAGTCAATCATCGATCTGTGACCTGGTGCCAGGTGCACTTATGAACACCCTTATGTTCAAACATGGTATTAGTTATAGACAAACTGTGACTAGCGCAGAAGTCCAACAACTGAAAACCGCTCTGGTTCAGATCGGGTAACCCATTCCTCCCAATCAAGCCCCTCCAAATCATGCTGTCATTGTCCACATAAGCGCTGAGGTCCCCCAGTAGGACAAGGAGTCCCCAGTAGGTACATTTTCCAGCACCCATCCCAAGGACTCCAGAAAGGATGGGTACTCTGAACTGCTGTTTGGTGCATAAGCACCAGCAACAGTCAGGACCTTTTCTCCAACCTGAAGCATAGAGAACTGCAACACACCGACAGAGAGCTGAGGAGCTCTAAGGAAGCCCACCAGCTCAGGTTCCTTCCCAACCAGAGAGGTGATGTTCTATGTCCTAAAAGCTAGTTTCTTTAACCAAGGATGAGGCCGCCAAGACCTCCGCCTTTGACTGCTGCCTAATCCACAATCCACTGGAGCCCTATGGATCCTCTTGCAGGTGGTGGGTCCGTGAGAGGCTGGACCCATGTCACCCATTAGAGCTTGGTCCGACCAGGCCTCATGGTTAAAGGCCCAGCCAACAGGAGCTTGCCTGCAGGCCCCATCCCCAGGCCTGGCTCCAGGGCGAGGCTCCGGCAACCCTCCTGATTCCTGCTGTAACTCAACATATGGGATTGTTGTGTACCGACGCTTCCCATTCAACCTGATGGAGCTAGAGAAGTGCTGCAAAGAGGAATGATGGGTGTGCCAAGCTTGTGGCACCATGTTCAAAAGACTTGAGGCTGTGATTGCTGCTAAGTGCATTGACAAAGTATGGAGCAAAGGCTGCAAATACTTGTGCACATATGTTGTCCTAGTTTTTGTTTTCAATGAATTTGTAAAAAAAAAAAAAAAAAAACACTTTTGTCACATTTGCATTGTGGGGTGTTGTGTGTAGAATTTTGAGCAAAAATAATTACAAAACTTATTCCATTTGGAATGAAGCTGTAACAAAACAAAATGTGGAGAAAGTGAAGCGTTGTGAATACTTTCCTGATACGCTGTATTAGATGCCACCCCTGAGAATTTTTTCTCATTTCCTTTCTTTTCTCAGAAGATCTCAAAGAAGGCAGAAAGCACGAAGAGGGAATTAAGGCCGGAAGGAATAGCCTCACCCTGAAAAAAGGAAATACTCATAAAATGCCTTCAGCACAGGCCAACATGATTATGGTGTTGGTCACAAATAGATCTTTGGGGAAAAAAAGGAAATTGATTCCCAGCACAAAGCTGGCATTGACTATTGAGAGTTTTTGGGGAATAAATGAAAAAGACTTTTTGAACATCCACATTATTTGTGCATCTGTGTGTGGCACAAGAGCTGATTGACCATGATACTCCCAGTGGCTTAATGCTTTGAAAACATCTTTTTTAAGTTCTCGTTTTCTTTTAAACAAATCAAAGTGAAAGAAGGTAAAAAAAAATGTCTGAATTTAGTTTCAATTGTGGTTTGAAAGAACACACAAAAGTACCTTTTATAATTATTTATAAAAAGATTGTATTACATATCAAACGCATGTGGGCGTAGGGTTTTGATGGCTTTGGCAATCTTTTTGTCTCTTGCTTATACTGCCTCTCCTTTTGGCTCAGGTGGAGGTGTACAGTGTGAGGGTGCACTGCACTGTGACGTCTCGTTTTGCTCACACTGTCATGACCTCTAAAGCTCTGAACAAAGCAAACACCTCGCAGGAAATCTTCTTTGAGGTGGAGCTGCCAAAAACTGCCTTCATCACCAACTTCAGCATGTAAGTCAAATCTCACTGTCACTGACTATGAACCTGCCGATCACTGTCCTTCTGCTTTTTTGACGGCTGTCTTGTGCTTGCAGGGAAATTGAGGGTCAGGTGTATGTTGGAGAGGTGAAGGAGAAGGAGAAAGCCAAGAAACAGTATGAGAAGGCTGTTTCCTCTGGACAAACTGCTGGACTGGTCAAGTATGCTGGACTGGAAATGATCTGAAAACACAAGTTAATTGTCAGACTATCAAACACAGTAATACGTGTCCATCATTGCAGGGCCTCTGGGAGAAAGATGGAGAAGTTTTCTGTGTCTGTCAACATTGCAGCTCAAAGTAACGTGACTTTTACCCTGACGTATGAGGAGCTCCTTGATAGGACGCAGGGCCAGTATGAGATTCTGACCCGAGTCAAACCTAAAGAGCGGGTCCAGGAGTTTCAGGTGGATCCACTTCCTGAGTCAGGTCCCTGTTAAATTCTGGTTCTGTATTTCTATCAACTTCCCATCAAATGGCCTTTGTATTTGTGTGTCTCTTTTTGTCTGTGTGGGTGACAGATTGTGACCGACATCTTTGAGCCACAGGGCATTTCTTTTGTTGATTCTCATGCATCCTTCCTGTCCAATGACCTGCTCCCTCTGGTGGAGAAAACTGTCACAGATAAAAAGGTACATGATCTAACAGACTCTGGAAGAAGTTGTCTCTGAGTCCTAAGCTGCATTTTCAAGCGCTGCCCTTTACAATTTTTCAATGACTTTTGTCCATCCTCCTTTTTACAAGTTACTAACCCAGTGGATCAAGCTCAACTGATCCTATGTGTCCCATTACCAGGCACACATCTCTTTCTCACCAACTATGGATCAGCAGAGGAGTTGTTCAGATTGCGATGGAACTCTGATTGATGGAGATTTTATCATTAAGTACGACGTGAACCGAGAAAACAACATTGGAGACATTCAGGTCTGATGTCACTCTTTACTCACAGTTAAAATATGCAGATTCTCCCAGAGCTGGTTTTTTTTTTTTTTTTTTTTTTTTTTGGGGGGGGGGGGTAAAGAATCTGTAATTAGAACGCACCACGTCATTAAACAATTAGAAATCGTTACAACAGCTCTTGTGACTTTTTCCCTTTCAGATTGTGAATGGATACTTTGTACACTTTTTTGCTCCTCATGATCTGCCCAGAGTCCCAAAGAACGTGGTGTTTGTGATTGACAGGAGTGGATCAATGTCTGGAAAAAAGATTCAACAGGTGAGTATGTGTGTGTGTGTGTGTGTGTGTGTGTGTGTGTGTGTGTGTGTGTGTGTGTGTGTGTGTGTGCGTGTATGTGTGTGTGTGTGGAGGGTGAAATTAGTTCAAGATTGTTGATGTGGTTTGTCCTTTCTGTAGACACGTGAGGCAATGCAAGCCATTCTCAAAGAACTCCCTGAAGAGGACCACTTTTCCATTGTCTTGTTCGGTAGTTCGACTGACGCCTGGAGGGATTCACTACAGAAAGCAAATGTGGACAACATTAATGATGCCCTGCAATACGCCAAGAATATAGCAATCGAAGGATGTAAATATATCAATGAGAGATAAAAACTGTAAAGCTCCTGTGAGGAATTTTAAACTAGTTGTTGAAAAGAACTTAATAAATACTGATGACCAACAGTGACCTTCAAAAAGCGAAAGAGACCATTAGCAAGAGGGCTGATAGAATCTACATATCATAGATATCAGATCAGAGGAGTGGCAGCACATTTAAGTCAGCTGTCTTTACATTTTTAGCAGTTAATAGTCACAACAAGGGGCACTTTGGAGAAATTAGTTTTTCTTTTTTTTTTCAATAGAACACAACCTCGGCATGTACAGAAAGAGATCAAGAAAAGATAAGACATACTACATCCTTGTTCAAAGAGGGTGTCAAAATTGATAAACACCCCAAGTTCCTCACAGCAGCTTTTATCATAAATGCTGTCTTCCCTCAGTAAATGAAAAAGAAAGTTATTATTATTATTATGATACACGGATCAGAATTTGTTGTGTGTTCACGCTTTAGCAACCAATATGAATGACGGGCTGGTGAGGGCTGCTCGGATGTTGGTGAAGGACAGACAGGAGAAGAGGATCCCTGAGAGAAGCATTGATATGATTATTTTACTGACTGATGGAATGCCTGATGGAGGTGAGTTCATACTCTTAGCATTATGTTGTTATTTTTTGTACAAGTGAAAAACGCACTTCAAAGGGGCTGTGAGGACTTGTTTTTTTTTTTGAGATTTTGAAAAAGTCTCCCTTCAAGATATACACCTGATCATAATCCACAACTTAAAATGAGGTTATTAAAGAAAAATAGCTGACTTCTGATTGCTTTAATGCAGGGCCGAATTGATTTTAATATATCAAACTCCCCATGACAACGACACACCTACTGACTTAGCAATGAGAAGTGAGATCTGTGGTTTTCTCAACTAAAAATGATTTCTTGAATTGGTTTTGTAGCCATGGTGGATTCTAACTGTTGGACAGAAAAAGGACAGGAGAGCAGAGGAAAGAGTTAGAGTTAAAGAGCACAGGCTAAAGGCTCAAACAAAAGCAAAGATGTTTGTGATACGGTTCATTCCAACCCCCATGCAGCAGTTGTTCTGCAGTGGTCTGTTCAAACTTGAGTCTGACAAATTAAATATCAAATTGAAATTATTGGTACAGTGGGAAAAATTAGTATTGAACGCGTCAACTTTTTTCTCATTACATTTATTTCCAAAGCTGCAATTCAAACAAAATTTCTACCAGACATTGGTATTAACTCAGATAATCCATACATGAAAAGAAATCATGACATTTAAGTCCATTAATAATGATTATGTTGAATTAAAGTACAATAACACAGGAAAAAAGTATTGAACAAACAATGGAAAGGCTGTTTACTTTGGCAAGGAACTGCACCATACCACCTGAAATCTGTCAGTAATTATTACTTGAACTTCCAATTAGTGCAAACCAGCTTCAGCTGGGCTAGAGCAAATTGATGGTCCTATAAAAAAGGTTGTTTTTTCACCAAGCAGTTAATACAACACACCTCATGATGGGTAAAGACAAAGAGCTCTCTGAAGATATTCACAACCTGATTGTTGCTCAGAATCAGAATGGAAGTGGTTACAGACTTATATCAAAGCACCTTTTTCATTATTCACAAGTGGAAGAAGCACCACCTTACCATCAACAGGCCATGCACAGGAGCTCCTTGCAAGATTTCTGACCAGGAAGTCAGAAAGATAGTCAGAAGAGTACTCAACGAGCCAAGGACCACCCTGAAAGTGCTCCAGAAAGACTTGGAGGCAGCAGGTACAATTGTTACAGAGAAAACAACCACCACCATGGCCTTTATGGACACTCAGCCCGCAAGACTCCATTCCTTTTTAAAAGGCATGTTGAAGCTCGTTTTAAGTTTCCTAAACAGCATCTTAAAAAGTCTGTAGAATATTGGGAGAATGTTGTCTGGTCAGATGAGACCAAAATTGAACTTTTCGGCTGTCATACTACATACCATTTTTGGAGGAGAAATGGCACTGCACATTACTCATGAAGTGTCTGGAAGCTGTGATTGCAAACAAAGGCTTCTCCACTAAGTATCAGATGAGTCTCAGTTAGTGTGTTCAATACTTTTTTCCTGTGTTATTACACTTAATTCCACATAATCATTATTTATGGACCTGATCATTGTGATTTCTTTTCATGTGTGGATTATTTGAGTTAATACCAATGTCTGGTATAAATTTTGTTTGAATTGCATCTTTGGAAATAAATGTGATGAGAAAAAAGTTGACACATTCATTACTTATTTCCCCCACTGTATGATGTTTGTTTTTAAAACTTGCAGCTTAAGCCACCCTCAAACTATAAATAAAGTGAGGGCTGATCAAGCTCACATTTGCCTGGCCTGGTTGATGAGCACTGGACATGACCAGGATTCCCTAACATTACGTTACAGACACGTCTCAGAGCACCAAGCAGCAAGTAGCGGTAAATACAGCCAGCTAGTTAGCAACACTACTAAATAAGTTTGCTAAGTTTAAATTTTTGTCACGTTTCAAACAACAGCTCTCTGTAACTGTCAATAAATACTTTACCTTGTTGTGTTTTATCTGGTAAAAAGTTGAACAAAGAAACACTAGTGATAAAAAGAAGATTCGATCTCTAGTCTTTTTTCAAAATAAACACGTCTTGGTCCACATCACACGGTAGAGGAAGTGCTCATGGGAAGTCTTAATCACTAGCAGTAATGCTAGCTTTTCAAAAAAAAAACTCCTCACAGCCTCTTTAAATTGATTCTCTAACTTTCTGTGCGTCTTTTATTTGAAGGACGGTCTAGTCTTGGTTCGATCATGAACAATGTGCGCGAAACTGGAGGAGGAAACACGACTTTGTTTTGTCTTGGATTTGGAAATGATGTGGATTACTCCTTCCTTGATGAGATGAGCAAAGAAAACAAAGGACTGGCTCGCAGAATTTATGAAGGATCTGATGCAACACTTCAGCTTCAGGTGGAAGATTTTGATTGTGAAGACATTTTTCTGACAAAAATTTAAACAATTTGTTTCCCCATTTTCAACATTTATGTCACGACACTTTGTGTGATGAGCTGTCTGCATTTGTTCCAGGGTTTCTACCAGGAGGTGTCTAGCCCTCTTCTCTTGGAGGTGGACTTGCGTTATCCTGACAACACAGTGGACTTTCTCACCACAAACCACTTCGATCAGTTGTTTAACGGCTCAGAGATTGTGGTGGCTGGTCGATTAAGGGACAACGACCTTAACAACTTCATGGTGGAAGTGTTTGGCCAGGGGGTGAGGAGAGGAAACGTTAAAAAGAATAGTGAGCTGGTAAGAGGTGTGTTTCATGAACCTGTCCTCAGAGTCCTTCAAACTTTCTTTTCCCTCCTGCCTAGTTTGAGGAGGACTTCAGAGTGCAGGGCCAGGCCAGCCCAACAGACTGGAGTGTGCTGTATCCAGATGAGGAGTACATTTTTGGAGACTTTATAGAGCGTCTTTGGGCCTACCTCACCATCCAACAGCTACTGGAGAAGAGGTTGTTTCCCATGATGTTCATAAAAACTTTCAGTTGATACTGACCGCCCTTTATTAGAGAGCTAAAGATGAATCATGTAATCCTGATTTATACATTGGGATTCCCTCCTTGCAGTAAGAGTGGTACCACAGATGAGAAACAGAATGCCACAGCGAAGGCTCTGGACATGTCCCTGCGATACAGCTTCGTCACTCCTCTCACATCCATGGTGGTCACAAAGCCGGAAACGGAGGATGGAACAGAAAGCCCGCTTATTGCTGATAAACTGACTGAGGGTAAGAGGAGGTTTAGGGGTGATTCTTGTCGACAGACTTTTCTTAGATACAGGAAATCCATCTATCAATCCATCAATCATTCTTTATTTCTATAAAGACTGCTGTAGCCATCGGAGCAGGTTATCTACAGCAACTACGATGCGAAACCCTGCAGTCACATCAAATTAGCTTTTATTTTTTAGACTGTGGTCCCCCAAGAGTGGTGCTCAAGTTTAAAATGTTGTTTTAAATTACAGTCATCTTTCTGTTTTTTTACAGCGCAAAGACAACAGGCTGAGAGAATGGGTAAGACAGATTTACACTTTTGAGAGTCAGTCAGCCTACTATATTGACTCAAACTTGTTTCAATTTTGCTGTTTCAGCGGGAAGATATATCCCTCAAAACGTAGGGTACACTTATCAGGCACAGCCCTCATTTTTTGGTAAGTTTTCTTTTTATTGCAAATCCAGCCGCAAACAAGCATGAGAATGTCTGGTGTTTGATAATCACACACTTTAACCTCAAAGAACCATGTGCATTGATGTACGTGTTGTGTTGCTGTCATACTGTTGTGAGCCAAGAGTCGTTCATGACTTTCATTGTGCACTGCCGTCGCCTGCAGTGGACGGGGATCCTCACTTCATGATCGAGCTCCCAGACATGGATGATGCTTTGTGCTTCAACATCAACGACAAACCAGGAACCATTTTCAACCTGGTCAGAGACTTAAAACCAGGTCAGCCCGAGTCCTCATTACCATCACAGCTTGTTTCTGCCTTTCAAAGAAAAATAAGCTTTCCTTTTTAGAGCTACTCATACACTTTTAGCTCATTTTTCAGTAATTTCCATATAAGGTCCTGTATCATATTCTGCTTTTACACAGAAAGACTGAATTTCATGTTTTTACCTCAGGTATTTTGGTCAATGGTGAGGTCATAGGAGACAAGATGATCCCCCCCGATGGTAAAATCAACACCTACTTTGGACGTTTTGGCATCGTCCATCAGGGTCTGGGGGTGAGGCTGATGATCAGCACTACAGACATCTTGGTATTTCAGGATGGCCAACTAGTCAAACTGCTGTGGTCTGATTCAGCTTCAGTCAAAGGTCCCAAGTGAGTAGCTGCATGTGCCTTTATTATCCCCTTCACTGGGAGAAAACTTTTACCTTACGTGAGAAAAAAAAGATTAACTACATGCAGAACATACTTACCATCTTCTTCCCCTCCCCCTTTGTCCTCCAGTGTGGATATTGCGCTGACCAAGGGCCGCAGCCTTACAGTAACTCTGAAAGACTCAGTGAAGTTTGTCATCCTGCTGCACAAAGTGTGGGAGAAGCACCCGTATCACCGAAACTACCTGGGTTTCTACACATTGGACAGCCATCTCCTGTCCTCTTCTGTTCACGGCCTGCTAGGTATGACATGAAACATATGAGAAAGCACAAAGCTGAGGAACTTCTTTTTAATTTTAAGACATTTTACGGAGACATATTAAGCAAAATCCACTTTTATATGGTTTACTGACAGAAATATGTGTCACTGGTGTGTCTACAACACCGCCCATTATGAAAAAGATCCACCCACCCTTCTTTGCCAGCCCATCTTTTCTGTAAAATCTCTCCTCCATTGTTTAAATTGACGAGAGGAGTGGTTACAGCCATCATACAATATGGGAGATACAAAAGAGAAGTGCACCGTGCCTGAGCAACAAACTGGACTTAAGGTTTGCAGTGAGCTTGGTCACGGGACGAATGGCCAGTGTAAATCTTGCTGCGTGCTGTTACCTTCCTGGCTCATAGCTAAGCTAATCTTTTTCCATCATTTAGCATAATTTCAAACCTCTCCTGTATCAGCTCCTATCAGGCTCAAAGACACAGAACATAACTATTGTACTTTAATAGATGTTAACCTGTGATGCTGTCCTGTTCTGCAGGTCAGTTCTACCATGGGGTTGACTTTGAGGTGACAGACCTGCGTCCAGGTGAAGTCCCAGAGAAACCAGATGCCACCATGTTTGTAAAAGGACATCAGCTCAACGTGACCAGGTACCAGCTCCAACAAGAGCTCTTTTTCATGTAAATTTTACCCAGAATTTGCAACTGTTGTCTTGAATGCTTTTGAAATATCCTTCAGTATAACTGACTTTTTTGTGTCGGACTGCAGAGGCTGGCAGAGAGACTTCAGGAGGGATGTGAAAAATGGAGACAACGTCCCCTGCTGGTTCGTTCATAACAATGGGACAGGCCTCATCGATGGACAAGCATCTGACTACATCGTGTCAGGCCTTTTCAAAACTGTTTAAAAACAGGTTACGCATCAATGTTCACCACAGGAGTCATTGAAATAAAACACACATGATAAATCCTTAAAACTGGCTGTACTGATATCACCAATCCTCTGACATTAGGAACTAAAAGGCCAAAAACCGCTCACTTCCACCAGTGTCAGCACTACCTCTCAATTACACAGATGTAACTACAGTAATGGACAAAAACACAGTAAGGGGAAAAGAGGGAGCAACTTCAGTAACTACCTGTATTCAAAAAGAAAAATGGACAGTTTTCCAAAGATTCCTGCTTCCTGCAGACTTGTTAAAAATATACTAGAACTGAAGTTCACATTTGTAGCTCTTTGCTTTGGTTTTCTTCTTGCTTGACCTGATCTATGTTTTGTTAACTTTCAGGGCCCTATTTAGCTTTTTTTTTTTTACATTAGGAGCCAACAGGATAACAACCTGTTTCAAAGTGTTTCACAGACGTGTAGAAGTCTTGATAAAGTATTTTACGGACTAGTTTGAGTCCAGTGTAGGACTGGTAACACAGCTGATACCAAATAAAAGTTTAAGAGTGGTGACAAACTGATAAAATGTTTCTTATTCACATGTCAAATTCACATGTCAAATGTGAAAATATGAAGTAGGCCTATTGAATTGCAAAGAAATTTTCTAGGATCAAGTGGACATCTGTAAACTTTTGGCATACTAGAGTTCACAAACAGACACTGGCTGCAAATAACAATCTACAGATGGCACATTTACCAGTAATTGTTATCTCTCCGCTGCTGAACACAGAATAATAGAATAGAACAAACAAGATGCAGGTTTTCTTTGCGTGAAGGTGTTCGTCTCATAGGTAGACGTATAGTGCATCCCAAATCGCATACTTCCGTACTCAAATACTCAAAATTTTGAGTATACTGCGTCAAAATGAAAAACAGTATGCATAGAATGCGAAAAATAAGTATGCAAAAGTACCAGGATGATGTACTCAAATCGGCCCGGATTTTGAGTATGCAGCTGTGGACACTCAACGCACTCATTTCATCCTCTGGCAGCAATGTATAAATGTAACTTATTGATATTGTTTTTTACACGTGTTGTTTCCACCAAGCACCATCAGCTGTTGACGTTGTGTATGTGGTGTAACTAGTTTTTGTTTGTTTTGTTCTGCGAATGATAGGCTATGCCAGTGTTTCTCAAATCTGGTCCTGGGGACCCCTGCCCTGCATGTTTTAGATGTTACCCGACTCCAACACACCTGATTCCAATGATCAGCTCGTCATCAAGCTCTGCTCAAGCCTGATAACGAGCTGATCATTTGAATCAGGTGTGCTGGAGGGAGGTAACATCTAAAACATGCAGAGCAGGGGGTCCCCAGGACCAGGATTGAGAAACACTGGGCTATGCTAATGCTAGTTGAGCTAACAGCTATCTCAAATGCCAAAGCTCATTGGGCTAACAGTTACCGGGGCCCTAGCATTACCCGGTGAACCAGGTAAATATAATAACAAGTGGGTTAGACCCTGCACAGTTAGTACATGACCCGAAGCACCACTCAGACATCTAATTTGTGGATGTATTTCAACTGCCACAGCGCCCCGGTAGCTCTCTTGGTAGCTTCAGTCAGCTGCACCGACCCCCATTAATAAACTCTACACCGCTGATCGTGTTATTAGCTGTGTTTAATATACTACTGAAAAGGCTTTGAAAATTTGCTGGCAAATAGTGGCGGTGTTTGGCGGAAACGCGCTGGAAGCCGGTCACAATTAGACGTAGAAGAAGAGGTCGACATCATGTCATCATTCCCGGTAAGTACGGCACTCGGCAGTATGCGATTTGGGACAGCACTACACCCTCAAAATTTGCGCACTAAGCCAGTGAGTATGTAGTATGCTTAGTACACTCAATTTGAAAATTTTGAGTACACAGTATGGAAGTATGCGATTTGGGACACACTAGTAGTCTCCGATACCTCTGAACTGGAGCGACAGGTGCAGTTAAATAATAAAAAGGTGAATTAAGTTCTGCACTGGCTTCAAATGTTAAGACTTGGGTAAAACACAGACACAAAGCCCCATGCCTGTTGACATTTTACCTATTTTTTTAGTTTTGCTGTGTGCAGACACAGCTGATGCAGCAGTATTTAGCTTATTCTGTCATCATTTAGATGTAGGAATAACACTCCAGAGTAACACCCAACACCCATGGGGTAAGTCTAAAGCCTCAAACTACTGTCTTCTCCAGATTGATGAGCCAGGAGGCACAAGGGCAAGCTCTGGGGAAGTCAAAAGGCGATGAGAAACACTAAAAAAAATCTAGTTTGTAGGTGCAGACAGTCCAGTGGTCTAGGTATCCCTCTATGAGGTTTGCCTTCATGCAGACTATGTGGTTCAGATCCAGCCTGTGGCCTCATTCCCACATGTCACTTCTCACCCGCCCTGTTTCCTGCTCTATCAGCTGACCTCTCCTCTCTGATTAAAGACATAAAAGCCCAAAAAATATAACTTTGAAAATTGAGTTTGACAAGTGCCCAAGCTATTAAGATGACGGGATCCCAATCAGAGCCATAGCTCAGCTAACTGACAGGTAAGGCACCTGGTACATGTTAGTGTTGAGGTTCAAATCCCTACCCATTTCCAATATGGCTTCTAACTACAAACAAGTCTAAGGATATCACTCACTGATAGGACACGACAGTGACTCAGACTTCTCTGAAACTGCACATCAAGACCAGCTGATAACAGTCACTCAAGATAACCCTGATAAAAGTGGATCATATAGTGCAATAAAATAGATAGAACTGAAATATTCATGACCAAGTATTTGTCATTGATTTTACTTTTGGTTTTCTTTTTCATTATGAGGACAGTTTAAGAGTAAGAGAAGTATCTGTCTGTTGTTACTTTCCTTTTATGTTCATAAAGCTTCATGGGGATATGTAAGGGAAGAGTGACACAATGAACTACTACTTTACCGGAAGCTTGACCTGGAGCCTAATCATGTGCCATAAACTTAGTTAAAAGTTTCAAAGTTCATCAGTTACGCTTTAGATACAGGCTAAATGATCTATTAATGAAGCATTTCTCCAGATGAGTGATCCATGTATTTCTATATGGGGCGCCTAATACACGGAGTGCAGGTTTTTCTTCATGTGTTGGATATACAGCAGGTGAAAACACAGACAAATCACTGTAACGGTTTTATTTTATCAGGTGTTACAGCGCACATGCGCAGACACAAACAGCTGTTTGTGTCTGCGCATGTGATCAACTGACGCGCTCTGCATGAGACGCTTCGAGGAATCATTTCTCTTAAATAAATAAATACAATCTCCTCTTTTTCGCCTTTCTCTCTTCATTTCTCTGCATCTCTCCTGTGGATTTTTTGGTGGGAGGGACTCAGACACAAGAGAATGACGCAAGTGGTGGAAGCGAGGATTCTGACTTTGGATCTTTGGGACTCCACAGCGACCCCCACCTCCAGCAGAGCGTGGGCGGGGTACTGATACTAACCAGAAGGGAAGACGTGACTGTCTGAACTTCCTCCTCACTTGTTTACAGCCATGCCAAATAAAAGGCTCTTCTGTTCCGCAAGCACGCATGAATCGTGGAGAGTCATGCTTCTGCTGCTGCTGTTGGTTTGTGTCTGCACCTGGGACATAGCCCAGACAGAGAAAGCCCTGGTCGTTTCTCGCACAGATGCACGAACAGAGGTGTGTACACAAATATGACTGTAAACAAAGTCTGTTCCGTTATTTTATATCTTGAGCTCATCCGTTATTGGTCATCTGGCTGTATACCGTCTGCTAAAGCCAGTTCAAGTGAGCTGCGGTTTCAGATGTATTTCCCAAACACTGTCTTTCATGTGACGTTCTTTGCTTAGCAGTAACAGAGATTTTGCTGATGAGGTAGAGAAAGATTTCTGTGAAGTGCACACATCCGGCTGTGGCAGAAGTGTTGGAAGTTAGTCTGTTGTGCAGCTATTGTTTCATTTACTTACCATGGTGTGTATATGGTGTGTGTACCTGTCGTAGTGCTTTACATTGCGACCAACTTTACGCTGTGATGTGTATGAAATCACCCTGAACTGTTATAGCGGGAAAAAGTCTTATCTTTAACGCCTTTACCTTTAAAGCCTCTACCCTTCACTGGTACTTTACTGTAGTAGAAAGTATAGATAGATAGATAGATAGATAGATAGATAGATAGATAGATAGATAGATAGATGTTCTGGGGAACCTGACAGGGCCAGTATAAAACATGCAGCAGTATGATTGGCAGAGCAGCAATAGAGGTGGGTCTTCCTTCTTTCTCCTTCTTGAGGATGAAGTCCAATGCTGAGTGAACTTGTGTGCAGTAGTGATGTTCGATACCACTGATTTCCTTTCCGATCCGATACTGAGTAAAATTCAGGTTGGTATCGGCGATACCGATCCAATACCGATACTTACTGTAAATACATGTAATGGGTCTGGTAAATCTAAAGAAAAGATAATTAGGGCATTCTAAATCATACCACTAACTTGAATTTGCCAGTACAATATACCATTAAATAATTACATGCCCCAATGATTTCACAAGTTTGTCAATGCCTACATTTTGAATGATTTATTCAACAGTTACAGAAAATTAGATGGGTTGTAAATTTATAATGGGTATATTTTATAGATTAAATGTTATCTTTTATTTATTTTTTCTTGAAGATAGTTTTCTTAACTCACCATGACTGTTTTATTGCAACTGTTCTGTGTAATTTAATGTCACCTGTTGTTTGTAATCCACTTCAACTAATCAATTCCTTAGGGAACCTTACCTGAATTACTCCAGGCTGTTTTGCCTATGTGAGATTATCTCCTTGACTCATGTATCATCACTCTAAATGAACTCATGCAGTTATTTATTGAAGCATGTATTTATTTTGTTACTTATTTCATAGCCATATCTATATCACCCTGGCAGCATCTGACGCTGACCTCTCCTCCTCCTCTGTCCACCTCATCATAAATGCCTCGTATTCTTGGTTGTGATTCAACCTAGGGTGTTTAATAAGGATCGCTGTGTTGCCACAAGTCCTGACGTTTTTTCTTAAAATATCCTAAACTGCATCTTGGCTGTTTGTGGAGCTAAAATAGCTCTAAGTGTAGTGTAGAGTGACAAACTGAGCAGCATGCAGCTGCACTGACACATTATGCACTTAGTCAGGCAGAAGAAAAAGTAGTTCAGACAGAACGGCGTATAATTCAGATACGTTCTTATAAGTTTGGTGACTCGCTGTGTTCCTGTTAATAATTTACAGGACCTCAAATTACTGAAGTATCAAAAGTATCGATATTATGGTTTTAGAATCGATTTTAAAGCACAGAGAGCTGGTATTGGAAGTGTCGATATTTCAGTATCGATCCGCACATCACTAGTGTGCAGTATGAGAGACTTGTTGTGTTGCTGGATGTGTTCATTTCTGAATGAAAGGTAACACCTTGTGTATCCACTGATGTGTGTTCAAAGACAATGACATGAATAAAAATGGGAAAATCTTTGGGAATTTTTACTTGAAATAATAAAAAAAACAATGTCACAGACCACCTGCAGTACCTCCACAGATTCCCTAAGGGTTGTGGACCCCCTGTTGAAGACCTCTTCTTGAAATTTGTTCTTTTGCTCACAATGTGGAGTAGTGCTGTATTGTAATGCTGTCTTTTATTTTACGAGCTATAAGAGCCCTCTTCAGCTTACAACCAGCCATGCATTATACCCTTTTTTCAGTCAGTCAGTCAGTCAGTCAGTCAGTCAGTCAGTCAGTCAGTCAGTCAGTCAGTCAGTCAGTCGGTGGGGTTTTTAGTGTGTCCTTACCACCTGTTCGACTGTCCAGCAAAAAGAAGCTGCAGATGTTTACTCACATTCAGAGCATGGCAGTTTAAATAGTGTAATGAGAATAAAGGTGGATTTCATGTCTGTTCAAAACATTTTCCACTGGACAGGTCACTGTCAAAGTGGGGACTTTTTTAGGGATTCATATCCTATGCAGATACCATAACACTGCCCTGACACCCGAAACTAAGAACTGAATGAAAACAAAAAAATCACAGCTGTAAAGGAAAAACTAAACAAGCAAAGTGACAGCAGAGAAACACGATATATAACTGGAAAACCTGAATCAAAAATGTAGTAAAACCCAAAATGTGATAACTGCTCCAAAATGTAACAAGTTGTTACATCTTGTGCAAAAAGTTATAACATTTCAGGTTGTTGTGACATATCAGACTCTAACATGCCCAGCCAGATACCTGGCCCATATCTTACAAAACCCTGTTCACTGGTCCACTGTCTATTACAACCTGTTGCTGCCTGTTTATTCCTGTCAGCTTGTTTGTTAAGTGACCTTTAAAACCAGTCCTCATCTCCTCCACCTGCTCAAAGTGGTTGGTCTGGTTTTGGGGTTCACACCTTACTTCACAGACATGTCCCTGCAGTGCTCACATGATAGTCCCCAGTAACTTAATCTAATGATAACTTTGTGAAAATTAACATGTGGGTGTTTTTTTGGTCTATGGTTTCATGGGTGTAACACTGGAAAGAGTGGCTTATCTAAGGGTTAGTGGTTTCAAACAGTCCAACATTTTCTAAACCCCTTACTGCCTGAGTAAATTAACAATTACAGATTGTACATAGATTGTTGTTATGTGTTTTTGCATTCTTACAGATGTTAAATTAAGTGGAGATTTTAAATTTGAGTATAGTACACACAATAGTAATGACTAGGTTCTATTATATATATAGACGAGAAGTTCATCCCTTGACCAATGTATTGTGACATAGTGGATCTGATACAATCTTTGGTATGTGAAGAATATGAATCATTAGGTAATAATGAGATACAAAAGTCATTTCTGCTGCATCGAGACCTGAAAGGGTATGTCACAAATTTGCGTCAACAGGCATCAAGGGGTTAAGATGGTTTTCTAATGCTGCATTTCTTTGTATCCATACTTCTGTTGTGTTTCAGGACAACAGAGGGACCATGGGCACCAGGTCAATCAAGGTAAATGAAAGATTTTTTCTTTGCTCATTTCATCCGTTCTATTTCACAACCATCTTAAAAATGAAAAAGGAACCGATTTGATTATGGATATAAACTGTTTCTCTCTTTTTTTTCTTCCACAGAAAAGAAGCACAGACTCTGTAAGATAATATTACGTTTATATCAGAATAGATGTATGACCTTCCTTTTAATAATTGACTTATTTATTTTATATTTAACCTTTATTTTACCGGGAATAGTCACATTAAGATGAAAAAATACATTCTTTTATAAGTGACTCCTGCCCAAGACAGCAGCACAGTAAACATTCCTCACAGGAGCTTTGAAGGCCCTCTTGGGACTTTTTAAGTAATTTTGAAAAAGTTTCACCTTTTCATTTAATTTCTTTCTGCATTGATTGACTTTCCAATCTAGAAAAGAGTAGTTCAACCAAATGACAGCGTTTAAACTTCCTACACAGACTTTGACTCCCAAAGAAGTGGAGTGAACATTTATGAGAACCTTATGATATCTAACTCCTTATTATGTAGTGAGCTGGCCATCAGTGCTCTTTTCCATGTCTCCTTAACTCCTGTTGGTTTGTTGGTTTGCTGTAAGTAAAACTGCTTTTTCAGACAAAAAACAAACATAGAATTTCATAAGAGTGCCACGTCTCAAACTCCGCCCTGACTTTCAGGCGGTGGAGGTGTACAGCGTGATGGTGCACTGCACTGTGACGTCTCGTTTTGCTCACACTGTCATGACCTCTAAAGCTCTAAACAAAGCCAGCACCTCACAGGAAATCTTCTTTGAGGTGGAGCTGCCAAAAACTGCTTTCATCACCAACTTCAGCATGTAAGTCAGATCTCACTGTCTCTGACGAAGAGATCGAATCGTGTAATTCTCTACCTTGACGGCTGTCTTGTGCTTGCAGGGAAATTGAGGGTCAGGTGTATGTTGGAGAGGTGAAGGAGAAGGAGAAAGCCAAGAAACAGTATGAGAAGGCTGTTTCCTCTGGACAAACTGCTGGACTGGTCAAGTATGCTGGACTGGAAATGATCTGAAAACACAAGTTAATTGTCAGACTATCAAACACAGTAATATGTGTTCATCATTGCAGGGCCTCTGGGAGAAAGATGGAGAAGTTTTCTGTGTCTGTCAACATTGCGAGCAACAGCAGCGTAACTTTTATTCTGACCCATGAGGAGCTCCTAAAGAGGAACCTGGGCCACTATGAGATTCTGACCCGAGTCAAACACCAACAACCGGTTCAGGAGTTTCAGGTAAACCCACCCTGCTCTCTCATTTATTTATTTTTGAATGGCCACACATTGAGAAAGTCCTGTCAAAGTTTAGTATCATTGGCTCACACTGATTTTGTCCTTAATCTGCCTTTCTTGTTCTGTGTGCATGTCTGTGTTTCTCTGTGGACACAGATTGTGGCAGACATATTTGAGCCCCAGGGAATCGCTTTTGTTGAAGCCACTGCATCCTTCCTCACCAATGATCTGCTGTCACTAGTGGAGAAAACAGTCACAGACAATAAGGTAAATTACTGGACAGATTTCTCTCCTCTTTTGATGGACTTTGATGATCATGAATGTTGTTCACTTGAATTACATTAATGTTTTTTAGGCTCATATCTCTTTCTCACCGTCTATGGAGCAGCAGAGGAAATGTCTGGGATGTGAAGGCAGCATCATTGATGGAGATTTTATCATTAAGTATGATGTGAAACGAGAGAAGAGCCTGGGGCAGGTTCAGGTCAGCTGCTGACAAAGACCTGAAGCAAAAGTATCACCTGTATGTTCACTCTTCTTAGTGCTGACTGTCATTAACCACCTGAACCTGTTCTTGTTGTGATTCTCAGATTGTGAACGGATACTTTGTGCATTTTTTCGCTCCTCCTGACCTGCCCAGAATCCCCAAGAACGTGGTGTTTGTGATCGACAGGAGTGGATCGATGGCTGGAAGAAAGATTGAACAGGTCACACACGTTGTTTGTCTGAACATCATTTGTTTGTAGAATTTGCACATCCTCTTTGGTGACTCTGAGACCTTTTGCAGACCCGGGATGCTTTGGCTGCCATTCTGAAGGACCTCCATGAGGAGGACCACTTTGCTCTCATCCTGTTTGATGATAAAATTATCACCTGGAAGAACTCACTCACCAAAGCATCGAAGGAAAATCTGTCTCAGGCCATAAAGTACATCAGGAAGCTGCGGGACAATGGATGTATGAGGGAAAAATGTGTTTCAGTTTTTAATACTCCTCCTTATCAGCGGCTAAAAATTTGTTTGAATTTGAGGTTTTGAAAAGAGAAAGAATCATTTTAAGAGCTGCTTTAGTTGTTCCCTTTTGAAGCGAGAAGGTTCAAGGTAGTGTTATTTCATTTTTTTGTCTGGTATTGTCCTTAAACAAATGTTTTTCTGTTCACCGTGTCTCTGCCTTTCAGCGACCAATATCAATGACGCTGTTCTGAGAGCAGTCAACATGCTGATGGCGGGAAGAAGAAATAAGGACGTTCCAGAGAGGAGCGCAGATATGATCATTTTACTGACTGATGGGATGCCAAACAGCGGTAAGCCTGTTTATTCCAAAGATTGTACCAATTTATTTTCTCAGAAGTCAATAATGAGGTTAGTGGATGTGGACCACTCATGATTTTTAACAAGGATTATCACTGTCTGTTTTTTGAGCATGAAATTAGAAAAAAAAAAAAGTTTTGTCCCAAAAATCAAACATTTTATGGAGATTAATTTGTCTAGTATTAGTTTTCCATGGTTTGCCAAAAAAGTGATAGCAGGTTGAAAAGTACCATGGAGTAGACACAGCATCCACGGGTTTGCCATATATGCTGGTGGTTCATGTTATGACAGAGGGTTTGAGTCAAACTAAAAAATAAATAAATAAATAGATAGATCATTGGATAGATAGATCTTGAAAAAGTCTCCCTTCTAGATTTATGCCTGATCATCATCCACTCTTCAAAACGAGATTATCGGTGCCAACATAGGTTACTCCTAAATGCAACATACCAGCTTTCCGAATGAGTCAAGCAGGACCAGAATGTTTAACGGCAAGTCAAATCTCTATGGCATGGCACGCATTTTATGGCTAATCACTGACTAATCCTGGGACGTATCCCCAAATAACCGAGACAAGCCGTCACATTTTTTGGGACCCTTCTGTAAGAGTGCCAGACTAAACGATCCGACCCAAGAGATGGAGCTAAAACACTGCAGTCTGTCGATTCATCCAAAGAATCGTCACTTAACTTTGCGTCAGCAGCTGTATTTCTCCTCGTGGCACACAGTCTTCTCTGAAATAAGGCTTCACTGTTCTCCATTGTTGCTCTTTGTTTACTGTGTCACATTTCTCTTCTTAATTGGATTTATTAGCGGGTCCACTGTGTTGCGCTGTTATGGCGTCATGCTATTATGTAACTGATGCAGCTATTTGCATTGGCTCGCTCACCACCTTCCATGAGGGTGGCTCGGTTGGCTGTGGGAACGCAAACAGGGTCAAGCGTAACTGAGCCAACCCGTACCAAACCTTGCTGATCTAAACCAGACTGTCTGGATGATGTGGTTCACAATAGAATTAAAAGTTTTTGAAGCTTTATGGGGTCTTGAGTGAAATCCTCAAGTAGTCAATGTCAAAGGGTTTAACGTTTTGTGTTTATACATGTCTGTATGTGTTTGTGTTCAAAGGGGAATCAAACCTTAAGAAAATCCAGCAGAATGTGCGCTCAGCTATTGCGGGTAAAATGTCCCTGTTCTCTCTGGGGTTTGGAAATGATGTGGATTACTCCTTCCTTGACGTGATGAGCAAACAAAACAAGGGACTGGCCCGCAGAATATTTGAGGGATCAGATGCATCGCTTCAACTTCAGGTAAAAGTTTATTACCAGAACAATTCAAGGTTCACACTAAATGTTATTTCTTCTCAGAGCATTGTCTGGGTTGTGTTTTTGTTTCAGGGCTTCTATGAGGAGGTGTCCAGCCCTTTGCTCTTGGATGTGAACCTTCAGTATCCTGAAAATGCAGTGCTATTCTTGACCCAAAACCATTATAGCCAGTTGTTTAATGGCTCAGAGATTGTAGTCACAGGTCGAGTGACTGACAACAACCTGGATAACTTCTTGGTAGAGGTCTTAGCAAAGGGGGTGAGAATCAGACAATTAAAAATAAACAAATCATGGTTTTGTGTTGGAAATGATTTACTGATTTTAAATACCACAGGTAGAGATGTCTGGTCAGTAATGTCTGCCACTTGATTTCTTTTCTTCCTCTAGCCTGAAGAAGACTTTTCAGTGCAGGGGAAGGCTAGTGTGATGAACTTCGACACGATCTACCCAGGTCAGGACTATGTTAATGGGGATTTCTCTGAGCGTCTGTGGGCCTACCTCACCATCCAGCAGCTACTTGAGAACAGGTTCATGAGTCAACTTTCTATCAAGTTTTACTATAAAGATTAGCAAGATGTGCGATGCCAGGACTAAGGACAATATGTCCAAAATCTTCAAGACTCAGGACATGTTGACATTTTACTATCACATTTCATGATGTGTGTCATTTGACTTTTCAGTGACATAGGTACCCCACAAGAGAAAGAGAATGCCACAGCGAAGGCTCTGGACATGGCCCTTCGATACAGCTTTGTCACCCCTCTCACCTCCATGGTGGTCACAAAGCCAGAAACAGAGGATGGACCAGAGGGTCCACTCATTGCTGACAAACTGACCGAGGGTAACACAACTTCTCATCATTTATTAGTTAGCCACTGATTACTGTTTGATTCATATTCCTAAGAGTAGAACAAGTCATTAGGATGTGCCAACTTAGAAAAAGACATGTATGTATTCCAATTATAAAAACAACCTACAACATATTCTAATCTGTGATTCCTTCTAAGACTGAAGAAGAAATTTAACTATCTTTGGTGTTATGTTTTCTAACTGATGTTGCTTCACAGACCAGCGACAGAAAGCAGAGAGGCGTGGAGGTAGGAAAATCTACTGTTGTTATTTTGCGTCCTTTTTCAGTCTAATATGGGACAACCACTCTTAAAACATGCTTCTAATTGTTTTTAAGGACAGGTTACTCAGCCCCCAGAGGAAGTTTAGGCAGTCAATCAGGCAGTACACTGAACAGTTTTTGTCTTTTGCTTTTAATTAATCAGTTATCAAAAAAAACTAAACAAATTTAACCACGTTTCAGGTTCTCACACTCGTGGTGACAGATACATGCGTAAGCCTGATATTTGGCAGCAGTGTGACTACTACATACTAGGACTTGGACTATTTGCTATTCTCGCAATTGATTCTATTACAACAATTCGGCTGCAGATTTGATTTTAAATTGAAATTTTTTGATATCTATGTTTTTTGCATTTTTTAGTTTGCTTTGAACCGTGTGAAAAAGTTAAATGATGATGATAATGTCTACAGACTATATCAGGAGCCATATTTTCCCATAAAATGCTCATCACCTGAGTCAGAAACATTTCACCCTCTGCTGTAGAAAAATGGTAACTTTTTTCCGATTAAGTTTATAAACGAGGACTGAAGTGAAAAATTTGAATTTGAAAGAACAAAAAATGATTTTTTTGACAAAAAATCTCAATATATTGTGCGTGGATTTTTTCTCCCAGCCCTACCACATACAGCCCTCCCATTATTTTAATGCACTCATCGTATAAGAAACTGTCTTGAAATGTCTATTCAAAGTTGCTGTTGCTGTATGAAAGATTGGATCTATGAAATCTTCTGACAGACGTTTGTGTCTTTTTGTGCGGACAGTTTCTGTAGCCCGTGGCTCCAGTTCCCGAGGTAAATTCTTTATGCAGCAGAAGTTCAACAGTTTAATTTTTCTGTAGCTATGTTACAGTTAATTTCAAAGATTTGCTGATGCAAAAAGTTTAGAATTGTAATAACATGTTATTTGCTCTTTGGACTATGGATAGTAGCTTTCAAGGCCAGTGGTTCCAGCTCTGGTGGTCAATTTGATGGTATGTCTTTTTCTTTTAAAGTACAGTGGATAGAGGGGGGAATGGGGTGAGAGTGGGCAGTGACATGTTGTTTGGCAGCAGTGTAATTAATACACACAGTATTTCCAGCACATTAAAGCACTTTTTTTACAAGTCACTTCACCAAAAATCACAAACTCAGGTGTACTGCTGCTGTGTTAAAGACTGGATTTGTTCAATCTTATGATAGACGCTCTTCATCCTGCAGAAGTTAAACAATTTCATGTTTCTGTTGTTCTGCTTCAACTTAAAATTTTTAAAGGTTATTGATGAAAAAGTTCAGACCTGTGTTATACACATTGTATGCTTTCTATCTTTTAGTGATAGGTCACCGTTCCTTCCTCGCTGTCGATGGAACATTTAACTGTATGATTTTTCTTTTGCAGCGGTTGAACTGTAATTTCTCAAAGTCATGCCTCATTAATCCTTTCACTGTTACTGATTATTTCTTTGCAAAGTTTCTGTTGGAATACAAATAATCATGGCTGTGAAGTATCATTTATCGTCATGCTTATTTTCATCAGTGCTGCTCTTTTAATCAAGAAAACATGATGCAGAGCTCATTACACAACACAACAGAAAACAATGTGACAGGGCCTCCATCTAGGAGGCCCAAAAGAATCCATTGGCCAACTACGACAGGATCGGGGCTATGTTAGGAAAAAAAAAAGATTGAAGAAATTAATCCCATAATTCCCCCCCCCCCCAAAAAAAGTCAAAAATATTCAAGATTGATTGATCATTGATTTATGAGATTAATCTCATAAATATACGAGAATACAGTCATGAATCTTTGAGAAAAAAGTCATAAATTTACAAGCTTCATCTCATAAACCTTTGAGACTAATGTCATGTATTTATGAAAATATTGTCAGAAATTTACGAGATTGATCTCATAATTACTGAGAAAATAGTTAAAAACTAAAACTTAACAAGAAAAAAGTCATAGATTTATAAGATTAATGTCATAAGCTTATCAGGGCTAGGCTCATGGGTGTGTGACCTGACTCCTGGGGTACACCAGCTAGAGATAGACCGATATGGTTTCTTTAGGGCCGATACCAACACCAATTATTTGTAGTCAAGGAGTCTGATAACCAATATTTGAAGCTGATATTAATTTGCAGTCAAACTGAAAAAATTGGTGTCAAAATTTTGAATAATACAAACCCCAACTCTTAACTTCATTAAAATGCCTTCAAGCATGAATTTATTAAACAGCTCCCAGGCTCAGCAGCATGTTTTATAAAGTTAAATGAAAATATAAAAAAAGGAAATAGCTACATTCTTCTTCAGGAAATAAAGTTTTTCAAAATTTCAGTGTAACTGCAATAACTGTAATAACTCGCTGCTGATTGGCTGTTACCCAAGCAATGACTCTGCTTGTAACCAATCAGATGGTACTGTGGGTGGGACAGTGCTGGGGATTGAGTAGTAACTGCAGCAGAGCGGAGCAGCTGCATCAGAGCTGCAACAATGCAGTTTTAGATTTGTCTCTCATCAGCTGTTAGATTGAAAAAAAAAAACTTATCACAAGATCTCAAGTGCTGATACAAGAGTAGGTTTGTTTGGCAGCAGTGAAACACAGTAGTTCCCTCATATTGTAAAACTTATTGTATCCCAAAGAGATGAATTCAGATTTTTTTTGTAAAAAGTTCAGACCTGTGTTAAACACACTGTATGCTTTATGTTTTTGATAACAGGTTCCTTGGCCTATGATGATGACGCCCTTGATTTAATTCCTGGTACGATTTTTGTTTTGCTGTAGTTAAACTGTAATTTTTCAAAATCATGCTTAAGTTATCTCTTCACTGTTGCTGGTTATTTCTTTGAAGAGTTTCTGTTGCCATACAAAAAATAATGGCTGTGAAGTATCAATGACCCATGTTCATTTTTTATCCATGCTGCCCTCTTAATCGAGAAAACATGATACAGAGCTCACTACACCACACTTAAAACAGAAAATGCTGGGACAGGGCCTAACCCTAACCCTCCCTTCAAAACTGCCGGTGGTGTAAACTTGTCAAACAATCCATCCATTATTTTCACCATTCTTTAGTCAAATGTGAGTCGACAACCCTAACTAACACATGCTTTTTTCTTTTGATGTCAGATTACATGGATGTCCTGTACTCAGATTCGGTCAATCAAGCGAGTGGCATTCACCTGAGGCTTCCTTTACCTTTCACTTTGAATCTCTTATTTTTTTGTATGCATTTACTTTTTTATAAGTTTTACTGAAACAGACTTTGAAAACAAAAGACAAAACCTTGGGACATGCACTTCGTGTTAAAACATGTTCAACCACTATTAGTCCAATATATTCAGATTTTCTTTCAACATTCTTTCAACATACTACTGCTGCCTTATTAAAACAAATTTCTCATGGAACCTTAAAGTAATGTTAATGAAAAAAAGAAAAAACAACAACACATATCATACGTTAAAACTTAAAAGCATCTGTTTCAAGCTAACTCTGCAACAATGCACCGCATGGTAACACTTGTGTTTAATACCGTTCATCGTCCCTTTACCAGTGAAATCAATGCCAGCAACACATTTCAAAACAAGAGTGTGTTTATTAATGGAATGTATCACCTCTTCCTAATAACACTTCAGTCGAGGGGACCAGCTTCTCAAGTTTTTAGAAAATAAAACATTTCTACATTTTTCCCAGAAATATTATTTACGCTGCTCAACAGCCGCTGGTCTTCAGTATTGTATTTTTTGTTTCATGATGTGTCTCATGTTTTCAACCACTTGGACTCCTCACTGCAGGCCATGCTGTTGTGTGCAAGATGTCATTTGGCATTTTCCTGCTGAAATATTTGTTTTCACTGAAAGCATTGTCTGTTTGGCGTCGTATGTTACTCCAAAATCTGCATGTACTGTTTGGCATTTATGGTACCTTTTTAAATAGGTTTGCTACCAATGCTTTGGCCTTGGGCTGGATCATGTTAATGTATAAAAATCCTTTTTGGTCTTTTCATGCCACAGCCATTTAAAGAAACTGTGATCACAGTGATATTTGGAAGTGATTTTTTATTTCAAAAAGTGGTTTTATTTTTTTATTTATTAATTTTTTTATGCATTTCTGCCTTAGGCCCTGAGATGGCCATCCTGTATTTGGTTTTGATGTTCCTTATGAATGCATATATCATATTGACATGATGCACTGTGAATTATGAAGTCAGAGGTCAACCCAAACAACTAAAAACTTTCCATCCCCACCTCACACCATATGCAATTTCTTGGATTTTATGAAGTTGTAGAGAACAGAGTCAGATCAGTCTCAAAAATTATCAAATGCAAATCTGTGTGTAAAATGCATCCGCGAATACTTGAACTGATCCAGAAATGTGTGAGACAATCCACAAATGTGGCCACATATGTGGATCAGTTCGCGTATTTATGGATGCATTTACACACACATACATTTTGCATCAGTAAATTTTGAGACTGATCTGACTCCACCTAGAAAGGGTTCATGTTTAGTCTCCAAACCTGAGCATTTCAGACAAGAAAGACAGAAATGATGATGGAAAGGGCATTAGAAAGTAAGGGTCGCTGTTTTTTACAAACAAAATATTTTAATTTATCATTCTAAAAGCAGTTTTGTATTGTTTTTTTTCTATAAAAAGTCCAACATTAAAGTATTTGTGAAGTTACTCTTACTTGAGCAAAATGTTGTGCTTTTTTTTCTTCTCACACTTGTGCCCCCTTGTGGCCACACTTTGTTCTTTTTCTTCTCAGGGCTTTGAAAAAGAGATTTACTGTACAAGTAAGATGTCAGACTATGGACAGAGAACATGACCTTCTTGACAAGAAATGCTGTGAACAGACTTGAATGCTGGGATTAATGAGACATTATCACCCTGAAAACCCTGATGGACCTTACCTAGAGCTTACAGCTGTTAATGTGCCTCACCCCAATTTTCCATAATTTTGGTGGTTAAAAGCAATATGAAATGTTTTTTTTTCTTGGTCTGACAGATTAGTGATGCAAAAAACGCAGCAACAATTATTGTTTTGTGCAACAATAATCAATTCAGTGTCGTACCAAGTCACAAAATATGACTTGTAGTTAGATGTTCAGTTCATCCCAATCTAAATAGTTCACGTTCATAGTTCAATATTGGAAATTTTGAACTTAGTTCGTGGTCCAAAAAAATAAACTAGGTCATGTTCATTTTTTGTTTCAACTTCTCTTTTTCACTTCAGCCAACTATGCTTTAATCCAGATCCCTTGAGCTAGTTCTTTTCTTATATAAATATCTGTATTCTCTTAAAGCACCACTGACAGAAAAACTGTAATCACATCGAGTGAACTGTCTGTAGGATGAGCCAA
This sequence comes from Halichoeres trimaculatus, assembly GCF_033239565.1. NCBI lineage: Eukaryota > Metazoa > Chordata > Actinopteri > Labriformes > Labridae > Halichoeres > Halichoeres trimaculatus. Next base: position 17,163,549 of record NW_027437179.1, on the reverse strand, counting down.
GCTGTTTGCAAGGTGAGCGCCGTAGTAGGTCCGAGTTCCCTTGCCGTAAATCACAATGTTCGGCATCTCTCGGCACCTCCCGTCACTTCTAGCTAACTCCCCTTATATATCCGTACCTTTCGGTGCTCCTCGAATTGTGAGCGGCCAATAAACGAGCCCATTTTTACTCGTTCACGCACAACACTGAATCCTGCATGCCTGCGAGGTGAATTTTGCTCTGTTCTGAGAGTGCCTCCAACATGGTCAAATGAAGTTGATTAATGACCCGGTCAAACGGGCAAACCCATGCCCTGCTCAAGCATGCTTCAGCCCTAAAGCACGTTTGGAATGGCCAGTGTGACTGCAACCGTGCCACGCTTGAGCACAATTCACTTCTCTGCTTTGGCACGCTTCGGAGAGGTGGGGTTCATGCACGAGCACAAGCACGCGGACAGCGCATGCGATCCATGACTTATGATCACCGCAAGCGCATCTCTCAACAATCACTTTAAACAAAGCGGGGGTTTTAGATGGCTGTGTTAGGCCAAAACGACTTACCATGAGTCCAAAAGTCTCTAAAGTTGTAGCAGTGCTCTCTGTGACTCATTGTGCTGACTCTGATGAGATTGCACTTCATGTAAACAGACGCTTCTCGATGACGTAGGCGGGACATGCGTGTGTGTGATACCTGCTTAAGTCTGGTTCATATAGGGGTAGTGTGACCGCTGGCCGTACTCTCCAGGGGAACAACGCTGCGTGGGGACAATCTGCTTAACTAGGCATGGTTTGGGTGCCCAGTGTGACCGCGGCCTCAGTCAACACTTGCAGTTTTTTGTGGAAATAAGCTGGTTTAACTTTTCAGAAAATAGGCTAAATGCTCACTAGCCTCCGCATTAAGACTGACTTGAATCCACCTGGTTCTTGAAAGGTCGATCAAAGGGTGGAGCTGCTATAACAGGAGATGAGCAGCACAGGTGTGACCAGTGCTCTAAGAGGAATAATTTCAAAGGTAACATATCTGTTAAAACTCAGCAAGAACTATTCAGGGTCTCGTAGCGGTGTACCACCTAAATCCAGCTTTCTGTAGAATGTTGTTTGAGTTAAATAATTTCTTTTATCAAAGCACTTTTATTTTGTATTCATATACCCTGAGTGCATAAAGTAAACTTAAACTTTATACACACCTGGATAATGATGGGCATGTCAGGACTAGCCTTGTTTCAGACTATAAATTTTCTCATGGATTGTTCAGCTCACATCCAGATGAATGGAAATACACCCACAACACTAACATAAACACACACGGAGGAACGTAGAAACCCTCCTTCAGCAGAGTGTGGGCGGAGTAAGAGTCATCTGGGAGGACTTTATCCCCCCAATGCCAGGAATTCACTCCCCACTTGTTTTCAGCCATGCTGGGGGAAAGGCCCTCTTGTTTGCCAGGCATGCCTGAGGTGTGGAGAGCCATGCTGCTGTTGTTTTGTGTCTGCACCTGGCTGACAGCCCAGACCCAGGGAGCCCTGGTTGTTTCTCACAGAGATGCACTGACAGAGGTATGTACAAGAAAATGACGGTAAACAAATGTCTGTTCTGTTTCCCTCTGTCTTGAGCTCACTCTTTATTTGTCAACAGGCTGTACACTGTTTACAGAAGCCAGTTTATATAAGCAGCATCCGCAGTTTAGGACTTTCTTTCACTGAAAACTTTCCATGATGCGGAGTTCTTTGCATGTCTGGCATCAGCAACAAAGATTTCCCTGATATGGAATAAAAGAGGGTCTGTTCATAAATACCAAGATTGCGCAAAAAGTCAGAAGCTGGCATGAAAAAAGTTTAATGCATGCCTTAGCAGTGGCATGATTTATGGGATCAACTAATCTTTGACAGCTGCAAGGAAACATCCTGCATGTGTGTAAAACTGGACCTTATGACTGGACCTTTTATGGTTGACATACATGCTCTGAAAATTTCTTGACCACAGCGCCATCAGTTAGTCTTTGATTTCAAAGGTATATTTGTGTTTTCCTTCTCATATCAGAGAAGAATTTCCACTGACATGCTGAAAGTATATTTGTGAGTCATAAATGTTTTTATTAGAAGCGAAGTCTGTATTTTTCACTCATCTCAGAGGACCAGTGTGAATGACTCTTTAAAAACCAGGTGTGTTGTGGGTGTGGACTTGCACGATGTAACAGGGCGCTCTCAAGCATAGCTGTCTCTTTTTACCCATGAGTATTTTGTGTAAGCTGGAATAAACCTCATCAGACTGCACCACTGCAGCTTGATTTTTTTTAAGAAATTAAAATCACTGAGTTCACAAAAGATTATAAACTGTTTAATGTACTGTTTAATAAAGCACACAACATTTAAACAGGTCCATACTTAATTCTTTGGAAAACATTTTACAGAGCTCCAACATACTCTCACCGGCCACTTTATTAGGCAGGCCAGTCCAACTGCTCGTTAACTCATATTTTATAATCAGCCAATCATACGGCAGCAACTCAATACATTAAGGCATGTTGACATGGTGAAGACAATCTGCCGCAGTTCAAACTGAGCATCAGAATGGGGATGAAAGGTGATTGAAGTGACTTTGAACGAGGCATGGTTGTTGGTGCCTTGGTTGTTGGTTGTTGTTGGTCTGAGTATCTCAGAAACTGTTGATCCACTGGGATTTTCACGCACAACCATCTCTAGGGTTTACAGAGAATGAACCCAAAAAGAGAAACTATCCGGTGAATGGCAGTTCTGTGGGCCAAAATGCCTTGTTGATGCCAGAGGTCAGAGAAGAATGGCCAGACTGGTTTGAAAATAACTCAAACAACCGCTGGTTACGACTGAAGGCTGCAGATAAGCATCTCTGAACACACAACACGTCCAACCTTGAGGCAGATGGGCTACAGCAGCAGAAGACCACACCGGGTACCACTCCTGTCAGCTAAGAACAGGAAACTGAGGCTACAATTCACACAGGCTCATCAAAACTGGACAATAGAAGATTAGAAAAACGTTGCCTGGTCTGATGAGTCTGGATTTCTGCTCCAAATTCAGATGGTAGGGTCAGAATTTGGCGTCAACAACATGAAAGCATGGATCCATCCTGTCTTGTAGCAACAGTTCAGGCTGGGGATATTTTCTTGGCACTTTTGGCCCCTTAGTACCAACTGAGCATGGTTTAAAGTCCACAGTCTACCTGAGTGTTGTTGCTAAACATGTCCATCCCTTTATGAGCACAGTGTACCCATCTTCTGATGGCTACTTCCAGCAGGATAACGCTCCATGTCTTAAAGCTAGAATCATCTCAGACTGGTTTCTTCAACATGACAATGAGTTCACTGTCCTCAAATGGCCTCCACAGTTCTCAGATCTCAATCCAGTAGAGCACCTTTGGGATGTGGTGGAACGGGAGATTCTCATCATGGATGTTCAACCGACAAATCTGCAGCAACTGTGTGATGCTATCATGTCAATATGGACCAAATTTTCGGAGGAATCTTTCCAGTACCTTGTTAAATCTATGCCACAAAGGATTAAGGAAGTTCTGAAGGCAAACGGGGGTCCAACCCGCTACTAGCAAGGTGTGACTAATAAAGTGGCCAGTGAGTGTACGACACCAAGAGCAAGAACTTGGCTTTAGTGGAATGAAAAATGCTCTTTTTAAAATGCAGAAATGTTGATCAGCAGTAGGATCAACGATGTCATCCAACAGCTTTAAGTGGATGGACTGAGACAGTAGGATAGAGGATGAGACTGAAACAGTCCAAGAGACAGTCAGACAAAACAGAAACAACTAGGGCCAAAAGCAGTTTTGAACAGACCCTCACATCTTTCAAGTGCAGCTCTGGGTGTGGCCCACAAGGGGTTTTCTACAAAAAAGTCTTGTGCCATAACAGTCTGCAGCTTCTTCACTGTCTTTATCAGTGAAAGAACAGCCATTAATGGCTCTCACTGGCCCCGAGCTGCATTTACCATTTAGTGAATCCAGAAAGGTTTTCCTGTATAGTGACTCTTGAGGAAGAGGGGTGTGACTTACAGCCGTTATGGTTGGGATTAGCCCATTGGTGGTGTCTTTGAATAGAGATTAACTGATTAATCTTTTAGGCCAATGCCTACCATAAGCATTCAGAAACAATGAGCATCGGCTGATGCCTGCACTCTTGAGGCCAATGTGAAAATAACTGAATAAAGTTTGCAGACACTGCAGGCAGCCTCGTCAGTGCTATCAAATCCAAAATAGTCATTGGCAGGTGAAATATATATTTTCATACTTGAAAGGATCCTGTGACATAACTCTGCCTTCAATATGAATATCAGTTATGTTAGCAGTTCATGACCTAATGTAGTACTATCTTGTGAAACGCTTAAAACAATCTGAAACCTGCCCACTCAGGGGCTGCACAGTTGGCTGTCTCACAGCAAGAAGGTCACCAGTTTGAATCCCCGTTTGGGTAAGGTGGGCCTTTCTGTTTGCATGTTCTTCCTGTGCGTGCATAGGTTCTCTCAGGTTACTCTGACTTCCTCCCACATGCTCATCAGGTTAATTGGTGGTTCTGAATTGCCTGAAGGTGTGAGTGTGTGCATGAAAGGTTGGCGAACTCTGTGTGTCAGCCCTGTGATTGATCGGTAACCAGGGTGGGTGCTGGAGACAGCTGGGGTAGGCAGCCACCAGGGACCCCGAATAGGACAAGTGGCAGCATAAGAATGGATGAATGAATGCCAGCTCAGAGTAGTATGTTTATTAGACATTTGCATGGAAAAGTTGATGTTCTAAGTTTAAGACTGTTTTGCTTCATCACATGAATAAAAAACAACATTATGATAACTGTGTTATGTACAGTCCCTCAGCAGACCTGCTCTGATGATCAACATGGACATTAACTATTGCAAATCGGATATCATTTGATCACAATCTCTGAAGGGTGCACTTATGTAAAGAGCTTGGAGTAATGGAGTGATGTCGTGTTTATTGCTAATTTTCAAAGAGCTACAGCTGCCCATTCTCCAGCACACAACAAACCATTTATATACAGTAGTTAAATCTCTCATTTGGTCAGTTAGTGAAGGTTTAAGTGCCCCCTACCATAACTGGTTCCCAAATCTCATGTCAGTTCAAAATATTTTCAACTAGATTTCAGAGATACAGGTTTGAATATTTGTAATCCAGCTATGTCCAACACAGTTCTAGTTTTATTACCGACTTTTCAGATCCCAAGGTTTTTCCAAATCCTTGTTTGACTCTTTGCATTTAAAAGTCAAATGGGCAACCAAAAAATCACTGGCTCCCAGGTTCTGGACTTAAATGGACTCACAAAACCCAGTGTAGCTTGCTCCAGAAAATTTGTTCTCCAGCTTTTGGAAAAAAAAAACCCTTAAGGAGTGACCCTTCATGTTAATTGCAATTGAAGTAGTGGATGCAATTTGTAACTTTAAAACGGTATTTCAAACATCACATCCAAATCTATTTTCATTTAAGGTATCATATAAAAATAACACTTATATCTCTCATTCTGAGATTTTTGGCCCTACATCCACGGTGGTCAGCATCGCTCTTGTTCTTTGCCCCTTAAATTGACAGTGAAAATGCATAAGCTTGTAAGGTGTTCAAACTGAAACTATCCTGCAAAGTCTGCTCTGTGCTGCCCAGTTGTAGACTTACAGGTGCTGTTCTTTTCTCTGTTATTTTTACGTTGTTGGTTGTAGTTGCCTAAGCAATATGTGCAACATCAGACACAGTTTGCATCTGCACTTAAAAAAAATCAGTTTGCATTTTATGTTGCACTTGCCACATGGACCATACCTCTGACACCTTAATTTCCTACCTTGGGTGCCCCACCTGGATACCTGTCCCACTTGATGTAAAACTCTGTTCCCAGGTCCAGTTTCTCTTCTAGCCTGTTGCTGCCTGTTTATTCCTGTCAGCTTGTTTTTTTTTTTTTTGTGTGTGTGTGTGTGTGTGACCTTTAAAACCAGTCCTCTTCTCCTCCGCCTGCTCAGAGTGGTTGGTCTAGTTTTGGGGTTCACACCTTACTTCACAGACATGTCCCTGCAGTGCTCATGTTAGTCCTTAATAACTTGGTCTGATTCTTATTTTGTGAATGCTGATTCAGGTTAAGTGATTTGAATATTTTGTATATTCTTACTCCTCTGTTGCCAGTTCATGAAGTACTTTTTTTTTTGTTCCAGGATATCAGGGAGACCATGGACACCAGGTCAATAAAGGTATTTGTCCTGGATCACTTAAATAATACAAAAAAATAAGGATTTATTCTTTGCTTGTTCCATCAGTTTGATTTCACAACCGTCTTAAAAAAAAAAAATTAAAAGAGTTTGATTATAGGTATAAATGACATGTTTTTCTCTTTTTTCTTCCACAGAAAAGAAGCACAGACTCTAATGTTGATATCAAAATAGAGGTATGACTGTCCCCATTAATAATGTATCACATTGACATGACTTTAAAATCCCAAATTTGATAATTCAGCACACATGAGCCATGGTAGAGAGGACTGATAACTAGCTCCTTCCTCAGAGGAGGGCTATTGTTACTGTTTGTTAAATCGAGTCCACATTTTCTTTAAAAAAAACCTCATTGGTTCCAGATGCCACTTCCTTTGCTCTTCCCTTCCTGTCGTCCTCAGGCTTGAATTCATTTTCTCTTTTCTTTACCAGAGAGAATAAACAGGAAGTGGAAACTGGAAGTGTGTTGTCCATCTGTATTTTATTCTTTTCTGTATTTGCCAGTATGATGGCCAATGACAGAAAACAGGGGCCTCTGATCTATTTGATAGTTTAAGGACCAGAGTCTGAGAGCAGCGAATTTCCTCTGACAACATGCTCAGGGTTGAAAGCTTGATGGTGTTATCATGTCCAACTGCTGCTGTCCAGTTTTTCATACATATCAACTGACAAGAATCTGACAAATTATCCTAGGCAGGGGACACAAAGATACCAAAACAGCCTTTGTTAAATACACATTGCAAAGATATTCAATGAGTGATACAGTTAGTTCTTCAAAACATCATGTGTGAGACATAAGTAGGTGCTACTGCCCTGTCTACAGGGGTTAAAAGTAGGGATGGGAATCAAAAACCTGTTGAGAATTGATAAGAAATGTTTCAATCCATCGATATCGTTAGCCTTTGTGCTTAACGACTCCCTTATCAATTCTTTACATTGTGTTGGAGCCGCCGGGCCTCTGCTGCAGCTATCTTAGCTTAGCAGTTAGATAACGTTTCCCAAGAAAACTCTGATTCAGGACTTTCAGCTTGAAGTTTCACAAAAGAACTGACTTCATAAAGAAACGTACATTACTCTCTCTCAGGAGATTCATATTCAGTATATTGGAAATGGTATAAATCACCTTATTTACCAAAATAACAAAATAGCACAAGCTTGATGCCATCATATATAGGACACTGCACTGATATGCTAGCAGTTAGCATACATCAGTATAACTTCAACTTCAGAATAGAATTTCAACTTTCATCACAGAAACATATCACATTAACTATTTGTAAAAATACTGAGAATTTCAAATGTCAAAAGCTAACAGGCAGTTGAAAGGCTCATAGCTGACTTAATAACTACGGAAAGCTTCCAAACAACTTTAACCATTGCTATAACCACTTTGAGACACTAGATGGCCTACTTGAATTATTAATACATTACAACACGGTACATCAATGTCACATTGTGTGCAATTTTTACCTGTTTCTGTATAATTATGCCCATAAATATCCAGACTCAGGGACCAATTACATTTATTTACTCACAGTATAAACTCAATTAAATATTGTTGACACAGAAAACTCGAAAAGCTACTTTTTGTACCAAGAAAATCCACAACAGGAATTGATAAGGGAATCAATAAAGAATCAGATCGATAAGCAGAATTGATGAGGGCATTGGTATTGACAAAATCTTATCAATTCCCATCCCTAGTTAAAAGTTGATGTTTCACACAGGAGACTTTAATGTAAGTTAAGTATTTAATCAACAAAATGACATAATTTAAACTTCCCCATCAGAGTTTGACTCCAAGGAAAATGGGGCAGTTATGTGAATATTTATGAGAACCTTATGATGTCTAACTCCATCAGTGCTCTTTGCCATGTCTCAATAACTCCCGTTGGTTTTCTGTAGGTAAAACTGTTATTGAGACATTAAAATGATAAGTGATGCTCAAGTCTGACACAAATAATTGAATTTCATAAGACTGCCGTCCTCACACTCTGTGTCCATACTTCCAGGAGGTGGAGGTGTACAGCGTGACGGTGCACTGCACTGTGACGTCTCGTTTTGCTCACACTGTCATGACCTCTAAAGCTCTGAACAAAGCAAACACCTCACAGGAAATCTTCTTTGAGGTGGAGCTGCCAAAAACTGCCTTCATCACCAACTTCAGCATGTAAGTCAAATCTCACTGTCTCTGATGAAGAGATCGAATCGTGTAGTTCTCTACCTTGACGGCTGTCTTGTGCTTGCAGGGAAATCGATGGTCAGGTGTATGTTGGAGAGGTGAAGGAGAAGGAGAAAGCCAAGAAACAGTATGAGAAGGCTGTTTCCTCTGGACAAACTGCTGGACTAGTCAAGTACGCTGGACTGGAAATGATCTGAAAACACAAGTTAATTGTCAGACTATCAAACACATTAATATGTGTTCATCATTGCAGGGCCTCTGGGAGAAAGATGGAGAAGTTTTCTGTGTCTGTCAACATCGCGAGCAACAGCAGCGTGACTTTTATTCTGACCCATGAGGAGCTCCTCAAGAGGAACCTGGGCCACTATGAGATTCTGACCCGAGTCAAACACCAACAACCGGTTCAGGAGTTTCAGGTAAACCCACCCTGCACTCTCATTTATTTATTTTTGAATGGCCACACATTGAGAAAGTCCTGTCAAAGTTTAGTATCATTGGCTCACACTGATTTTGTCCTTGATCTGCTTTTCTTGTTCTGTGTGCATGTCTGTGTTTCTCTGTGGACACAGATTGTGGCAGACATATTTGAGCCCCAGGGAATCGCTTTTGTTGAAGCCACTGCATCCTTCCTCACCAATGATCTGCTGTCACTGGTGGAGAAAACAGTCACAGACAATAAGGTAAATCACTGGACAGATTTCTCTCCTCTTTTGATGGACTTTGATGATCATGAATGTTGTTCACTTGAATTACATTAATGTTTTTTAGGCTCATATCTCTTTCTCACCGTCTATGGAGCAGCAGAGGAAATGTCTGGGATGTGAAGGCAGCATCATTGATGGAGATTTTATCATTAAGTATGATGTGAAACGAGAGAAGAGCCTGGGGCAGGTTCAGGTCAGCTGCTGACAAAGACCTGAAGCAAAAGTATCACCTGTATGTTCACTCTTCTTAGTGCTGACTGTCATTAACCACCTGAACCTGTTCTTGTTGTGATTCTCAGATTGTGAACGGATACTTTGTGCATTTTTTCGCTCCTCCTGACCTGCCCAGAATCCCCAAGAACGTGGTGTTTGTGATCGACAGGAGTGGATCGATGGCTGGAAGAAAGATTCAACAGGTCACACACGTTTGTCTGAACATCATTTGTTTGTAGAATTTGCACATCCTCTTTGGTGACTCTGAGACCTTTTGCAGACCCGGGAAGCTTTGGCTGCCATTCTGAAGGACCTCCATGAGGAGGACCACTTTGCTCTCATCCTGTTTGATGATGAAATGACCACCTGGAAGAACTCACTCACCATAGCATCAAAGGAAAATCTGTCTCAGGCCATTAAGTACATCAGGAAGCTGCGGCACAATGGATGTAAGAGGAAATAAAAGGGAATTTACTCCTGTTTCAGTTTTTAATACTCCTCCTTATCAGCGGCTAAAAATTCATTTGAATTTGAGGTGAAGAGAAGAATTTAGAAGGGAAGAGAAATTTTAAGAGCTGCTATCGTTGTTTCATTTTTAAGCCAGTGGCACAAAAAGTAGCACCCTCAGAAAACAGTCATTTTTGTCTGAAAATGTCATCTTAACAAATGTTTTTCTGCTCACCATGTCTCTGCATTTTAGCCACTGATATCAACGGCGCTGTACTAAGAGCAGTCAACATGCTAATGGCAGAGAGAGAAAGCAGCAACGTTCCAGAAAGGAGCACAGATATGATTATTTTGCTGACTGATGGGATGCCAAACAGCGGTAAGCCTGAGATTGTACCAATTTGTTTTCTCAGAAGTCAAGAGTTGAAACTAGGGTCATCAATCTATTACTATATTGTATCATGATAAATTGCATGATTGCTCACAGTTACCTCACAATTAATCTCAAATTTATCACACATTTTTTCATTTTTTCCAAATGTACCTTAAAGGGATAATTTTCCTGTTTTTTTTTGGGCAGCTCAATACAAACTGACAGAGCTCATGTATCACATAAGACCAACAAGTACTTTGGTTGGAAAAAAAAAGGATAATTCCCTGGACACTTCACGCTTTAAAACAATAATCTCACACAATGTTTCTCTCTGCAGCCCCTGTATGCTTGACCAGCAAGTGGTACTTGAGGACATGGTCATACTGGCAAACTGTACTATGCATAAGCACGCTTCAACCCTAAAGCCTAGCTTGTTTGGTGACCAAAAATGTGTCCTTTGTGTTTAAGAAAGATTCACTTCTCTGCTTTGGCACGCTTCAGCGCGGTTCACTTCATGCACAAGCAGAAGCATGTGGACAAGCGCCGCGAGCGCACCTCCCGACAATCATTTTAAACAATAGCGGGGTGTTGAGGAGCTGTGTCAGACCAAAACGATGTAACATCAGTCAAAAAGTCTCCAAAGTTGTAGCAGTGCCCTCTGTGCCTGGTTGGTCCTACTGTAGTAGTGTGACTGCTGGCCATAGGGGCCGTTGACACGACAATGGCTTTAGGGTAAAATGCAAAAATTTTGTTGCGTTTCAGCCTCGCTTTTACATGGAAACCGCGTTTCAGTCAACCCAAACCTGGGTCAGGTACCCGCAAAAACAGCTGATTTGCGGGTGGTTTTTAAAAACTTTTTTTTTCCAGGGCTCGGATCTGGGTGGAAAAAATAACATGCTCGCGGGTTTTAGTTTGACACATCAAAATTAATATAAAATAAAAATAAATACAATAAAATAAAAATGTAAGTTGTAAGCTGGTTGTAAGGCTGTGACCATATAGACTGTAAAAAAACATGGACCTCACCCGTAAATCCGTAACATGGTGGAAGGCTGGGCCACGCTATCCAGTTCTTATAATACATCCATGGTTGTGACATGATCACGGCTCGTACCTGCTGAGCGTTGCTTAAGTCTGGACAGAAAGTAAGTCTACTATTACACACGTAAAGGTCCTTTTAAGTAATTAAAAGTTTAAAAGCATTAAACGTAAAATACAAGTGATTTTTACAGTTGTATGTGAGAAGATCACAGAGGGTTGATGATGGAGCTGAAGTCAGGCTTTTATTGGAAGAGTTGCTTCATTCAGGTGTGTTAGTTACTCACTGGCATCTGAACTATAGCGATATATCGTTCAATTTTCAGACAATATGACCCAAAATGATTACTTTAAATAAGGTTAAGGGTCGGGCTGCGGGTCGTGTTTCAACGGGTCGCATCGGGTTGTGGTACTAATCGGGCTGATGCGGATGCAGATGTGGAAAGACATCAGGCCTTACACCAGTTAGCCTTGACATGCTACAGGCTGCTAACAGCTGAGTTCACATGTAAACAATGCAGCCATGGTTACATGTAGGATCTCCAGACAAACACAGGAGAAAAAGTAGTAAAAATATCACTGAAGCCACAAAAAGTTTGGTGTCCATGACCAACAAATGAGCCATACAAAATAATGATCCACTCCAAATACAAAGATTACGAAAAAGAGACAAAAGGATTACAAGAAACTGACAAAGAAGAGAGAGCTGCTGCAAAGAGCAGCCATAGCCAACAGGGCGGGGCCTAGCAACATTAATAGCATTTATTACTAGCAACAGGTAGCACAAATGCAATATAGTGACGTAGGGAAAGAACTATATGCTTCTCCTGTTTGTCTTTTTCAGGTATTGAACTTGTGGTTGTTACTTTTGTGATGAAATAAAAGTCATTTAACCTTCAGAGGTAGCTAGTGTGTAAGCTTAGCTACCATGGCTACTAATCACAAGGTAATTCACAGGTAATTCTTCAGAGGTTTTTTTTAATGTGACATTAAAGATTATCTGCTATCGTCTTTCGGTGGCTACAAAGACCAGATAAGGAGTCCAGTTGAAAGCTTTACCACCATTATGTTGTTACAGAGGTGCCAAACAAACACAGGGACAAACACCCAAGAGGAACATACAATGCATGGCCAGTGGTATAAAAAGAGTTATAGTAACTTAGTGGTGGCACATCACTGATGGGAATGTTTCACCCATCTGACGAATACTGATGTGCTGCAAAACCCACTGATACTGAACTGCCGGCATATTACGTAGGCCCTCTCAGGGATGTGAAGGAACTACCAACATATGGATGGACCATTTTGGGGGGTGCCATTTTTGCACAATAGAGTTCTCAGTTTCAAAACCTTGAAAAGGCTTGAGCAAAAAACTTCACATAGCAGCTGTCATAGATGTCCAATGTTTTTATATTTAGTGTTTATACATGTCTGTATGTGTTTGTGTTCAAAGGGGAATCAAACCTTGAGAAAATCCAGCAGAATGTGCGCTTAGCTATTGCGGGTAAAATGTCCCTGTTCTCTCTGGGATTTGGAAATGATGTGGATTACTCCTTCCTCGATGTGATGAGCAAACAAAACAAGGGACTGGCCCGCAGAATATTTGAGGGATCAGATGCATCGCTTCAACTTCAGGTAAAAGTTTATTACCAGAACAATTCAAGGCTCACACCAAATTTTATTTCTTCTCAGAGCTTTACAGATATTTAGGGGGCATTGTCTGGGTTGTGTTTTTGTTTCAGGGCTTCTATGAGGAGGTGTCCAGCCCTCTGCTCTTGGATGTGAACCTTCAGTATCCTGAAAATGCAGTGGAATTCTTGACCCAAAACCATTATAGCCAGTTGTTTAATGGCTCAGAAATTGTAGTCACAGGTCGAGTGACTGACAACAACCTGGATAACTTCTTGGTTGAGGTGTTAGCAAAGGGGGTGAGAATCAGACAATTAAAAATGAACAAATCATGGTTTTGTGTCGGAAATGATTTACTGATTTTAAATAACACAGGTAGAGATGTCTGGTCAGTAATGTCTGCCACTTGATTTCTTTTCTTCCTCTAGCCTGAAGAAGACTTTTCAGTGCAGGGGAAGGCTAGTGTGATGAACTTCGACACGATCTACCCAGGTCAGGACTACATTTTTGGGGATTTCTCTGAGCGTCTGTGGGCCTACCTCACCATCCAGCAGCTACTTGAGAACAGGTTCATGAATCAACTGTCTGTCGGTTTAATTTGGATGATCAACAAGATGTGTGATGGCAAGAGTATGTCAAAAGTCTTTGTGACTTAGGACATATTGGACAAAGGACCTACAATGCTTTCATAGACTTATCTCCCACACACATCATGTGCAGTGTGTGTTATAACAATGCCATTTTTTTGTTTGTTTTTGTCTTTTCAGTGACATAGGTACCCCACAGGAGAAAGAAAATGCCACAGCAAAGGCTCTGGACATGGCCCTTCGATACAGCTTTGTCACCCCTCTCACCTCCATGGTGGTCACAAAGCCAGAAACAGAGGATGGACCAGAGGGTCCACTCATTGCTGACAAACTGACCGAGGGTAACACAACTTCTCATCATTTATTAGTTAGCCACTGATTACTGTTTGATTCATATTCCTAAGAGTAGAACAAGTCATTAGGATGTGCCAACTTAGAAAAAGACATGTATGTATTCCAATTATAAAAACAACCTACAACATATTCTAATCTGTGATTCCTTCTAAGACTGAAGAAGAAATTTAACTATCTTTGGTGTTATGTTTTCTAACTGATGTTGCTTCACAGACCAGCGACAGAAAGCAGAGAGGCGTGGAGGTAGGAAAATCTACTGTTGTTATTTTGCATCCTTTTTCAATCTAATATTGGACAACCACTCTTAACACATTCTTCTTTTTTTTTTTACTCAGCCCCCAGTGGAAGTTTGGGTAGTCAATCAGGTAGTACACTGAACAGTTTTTTTCTTTTACTTTTAATCAATCAGTAATCAGAAACAACTCATCAAATTTAACCACGTTTCAGGTTCTCACAGATACATGTGTAAGCTTGATGTTTGGCAGCAGTGCGACTACTACATACTAGGGCTTGGACTATTTGCTATTCTCGCGATTGATTCTATTACAACATTTGGGCTGCAGATTCGAATTTAAATTGATTTTTTTTTTATATTTATGTTTTTTGAATTTTTTAATTTGCTTTTGACTATGTGAAAAAGTTAAATGATGATAATAATGACGAACTGTATCAGGAGCCATATTTTCCCATAAAATGCACATCACCTGAGTCAGAAACATTTCACCCTCTGCTGGAGAAAAGTGGTAACTTTTTTCCGATTAAGTTTGTTAACGAGGACTGAAATGAAAGATTTGAATTTGAAAGAACAAATAATGATTTTTTTGACAAAAAATCCCAATATATTGTACATGGATTTTTTCTCCCAGCCCTACCACATACAGCCCTCCAATCATTTTAATGCACTCATCGTATAAGAAACTGTCTTAAAATATCTATTCAAAGTTGCTGTTGCTGTATAAAAGATTGGATCTATGAAATCTTCTGACAGACGTTTGTGTCTTTTTGTGCGGACAGTTTCTGTAGCCCGTGGCTCCAGTTCCCGAGGTAAATTCTTTATGCAGCAGAAGTTCAACAGTTTAATTTTTCTGTAGCTCTGTTACAGTTAATTTCTAAGATTTGCTGTTGCAAAAAGTTTAGACTTGTAATAACATGTTATTTGCTCTTTGGACTATGGATAGTAGCTTTCAAGGCCAGGGGTTCCAGCTCTGGTCGCCAGGGCAGTGGTTCCAGCTCTGGTGGTCAATTTGACGGTATGTCTTTTTCTTTTAAAGTAGTTAAACTGTAACTCTTTGAAGTCATGCTTTATTTTCTCTTTTCATTTTTACTAATTATCTTTGAAGAACTTCTATTTGTATACAAAGCACCATCGTTGTAAAGTATCATTTATCCCTGCCTGTTGTGTCCCAATACAACCTTTACACTTTGACACAATACTGATATTGCAGCCTTGAGTATTGTCAGATACCAATATTGATCAGATTCAATATCAGCACTAATTATACCTATTTTTATTAATTATTTTGTAGTAAGAAATGTTAGGAAAGGATTGATCAAGTTAAATTACTCAAACAGAGAATAATAGTCAGCAACAGTAGATATGAGAAAAACTGACCTATTATTATTATTAAAGGGGACATATCATGCTGATCCCTGATTTAATACTTTCATATAATATAATAAATTTGAAAACAAGACCTTTCACCCCCTGAATTTTCAAAAAATGAGATATTGTATTTTTTCTGATATCCTAGAATGGGATTTGATGCCTCTGAAAATAGGTCATTGCCAGTTGGCCGCGAGATTTTGACCTTCATGACACGAGGATCCTTACTTTTTATTGGAGTAATCTGATAAAGCAGCTCCTCCTCTGTGAAGTCAGTTAGTCACACAACCGCCACCGAAGGATACACCCACCAAGAGCCGAGTCTAAATACAGCTCTGTACCAGCTCTGGCTAACTTGACTGAGTGCTGAATGCAGGGACTCTGCTCTGCTGAGCAGCTCCGCTTTACATGGTGAATCAGAAGTTAAAACACTGTAGTTTTAGCAGACGTCGTAATACTTGTGAGACTGTGATGTTAGCATGCTTGTTCTGACATGCACTGTGAACCCGGACCACAATAATGCGGCGGTAATAACATAGTGACGAACTGACGGTAGAGGCGATCTTTAGACTACACTTTCAGCATGATGGATAAAACAGACAGAGAAAAGTGAAGGAGCAGGATGGAGCCCTGGTATAGAAATAGTTTATTGGTGAAGTCTGCCTTTTTTTTTCCACGTATAAACTATACATGTTACTGTACCGGTTTGACTCACCACACTGAAGCGTCCTGAGATGATCTGTGTCGAGGTGGATTTTCTTTCTCCTAAGCTGCAGAACCGTCCAGGTCTGACTCGGGGTCCAATACAAATGGACGTATCCTACACTCTGCCATTTTATTAGTGTTATCAATGCCTTACGGTGAAGTTTTGGCAAACAGCAAACTCGCTCGGTCTGCTCCATTCAATGTGGTGATTTTGTAAATACTGCCATGCTGCAAAAACCGCCCCCTGGCTCTACCCCCGCCGCCCCTCTGATAGAACTGACCAATCAGAGCACAAAGGGCTGTGACGTTGCAAGGTTACTGGAGGTCATTTTCGAAACGAAGCGTTTCATCGAGATCTTCAGAATGGCAGAATGAGGATATTGAGAACCCTATTGTGGGGTAATGAAGGAACTAAATGACTTGTACTGAGGGCAGAAATGCTTCACAGGCATCCTAGTCTGGCATAGTGAAAAGGAGAAACAAGCATGATATGTCCCCTTTAAGCAATGGGTTACGCAATTTTTAACCCTAACAAAGAATAAACTACAATTAAATAAAATAAATAAAAAAAATAAATTAGAAGTCCCTTGAAAACCCTTAATAAATCCAGTAAAAACAAATGCTTTTGACGGGAAAAACAATTCAGGTTTACCTCATTTTTTTTTCTGTTAGTGTATGGTGGGAACAACTGAGGGCAATGGCAAACAAAACAAAACAGAACACAATATTGTCCAACTACTCAAAGTTTAGAGTCTCCACTATCTCCACTTTCTGCAGTGCGAGCATGATGTGGAGATTCATTTTTGTATCAGAGTGCTGACGACAGATATTAACAAATTTACACAGGCTTCTTTCGTAATGACGACTAATGAACAAGTTGGCTTCGTGGCATCCGGTGTCAAAATTTGATATCATACCCCCAGGCTTAACTTTCTCTATCATCACTTTCATTTCATTTCCTTTTAGTCATTTCCTTTAAAGACAGCTGCTTTAATGTCACATGCCAGTGTAATGCCACTCAGACTACTACAGCAGTGTTACTCATGTGCCATGTTTATTGTCCAGTGGACGGGGATCCTCATTTCATGATAGAACAACCAGACAGAGGAGACGCTCTGTGCTTCAACATCAACGACAAACCAGGAACCATTTTTAACCTGGTGAGAGACCCAGAAGCAGGTGAGTCTTCAGTTGTATTCTCCCAGATTTTTTTTTTTAATTAAGAGACTACAATAAACTGACATATTCTTTTTACTTTAAATAGGTTTTTTTGTCAATGGAAAAATTATTGGTAAGGTGTTTGCCACAGACAGCAACATCAACACCTACTTTGGTCAGTTTGGTATCGTCCATCAGAAGCTGGGCGTGTGGCTGGAGGTGAACACTCAGGACATCACAGTGTTCCACGATGGCAAGCAGGTCAGGCTGCTGTGGTCTGAGACAGCATCTATCAAAGAGACTGAGTGAGTCTGTGCTTTGCAACATTGTCTTTACTTTTGGGCTTCAACAGTTTTAACCGAAATACAAAATAATTTTATTTATTTGCTCCTTCAAAGTAATAAAATATGTTTTGAAGTGATTGCATTGTACCTAAAATATTGGTTTTCAAACGATCAAACTTAAAAATGCCAAACAAATACATTAACTTAAAGGGATAGTTCAGTTTTTTTGAAGTGGGGTTGTATGAGCTCTATGTGACCACTCAGGACATTAGATACAGTAGAAAGCTGTCTCCTCTCCCTAAGTAAGACACAGACTGTAATCGATGGTGACGCTAACAGGGAAAGACCGTACCAAATTCAAAGGCTATTTTCTCTGCCTACAAGAACTAAAATCAAAAAGTAATACCACAGTTTAAGAGTACGCTACATAAAATAATTTTTAAGTGCATTAAGTCTTCGGAAATATAAACATTTATCCGGACCTAACTAACTGGTCATGTATCCTTGGATGTTTCCTCTGTATTCCTTTCAGTCGCCATCTGTAGCAGCTCCTCTTCTGTGTGCTCCGGTTCATGCAGATATCCTTTTGGTTCCAAAGTGAATGTAAACTTCATCGTCGCTGTCATAGTCGCTCATTTTTGAATTTCCTACGCTGCCTCACAATCCTTAGAGTACAAACAAAAGAATTACGATACTCGATCAAACTTACACGAGGCTACAACCAGCGCCCGAAGCCTAGCTTGTTTACATTCCCTACAGCTGAAAGGAGGAGGGGGGACGGAGCGCACTAGCGCTGTGCGGAAGGATACATGACCAGTTAGTTAGGTCTGGATAAATGTTTATATTTTCAAAGACTTAATGCACTTAAAAAATATTTTATGTAGCATACTCTTAAACTGTGGTATTACTTTTTGATTTGAGTTCTTGTAGGCAGAGAAAATAGCCTTTAAATATGGTACGGTCTTTCCTTGTTAACGCCTATTTCCTCGTCACCATCGATTACAGTCTGTGTCATACTGAGGGAGAGGAGACACCTTTCTACTGTATCTAATGTCCTTAGTGGTCACATAGAGCTCATACAACCCCACCTCAAAAAAACTGAACTATCCCTTTAAATCATCTCAATGAGTTGAGGCCAGATGTGTAAAATTTCATAGTAACAGAAAAGTCACTTTTTGTTTGCCACTGTTGACAACATGCTGTTTTTACCCTAGCATGGACCTCAAGCTGACTATGAACTCCAGTCTGACAGTGACACTGAGGGGCTCAGTCAAATTTATGGTCATTAGACACAAAAAAGTTTGGAAGAGACGCCACGTCCAGCAGGACTACCTTGGTTTCTACACTTTGGACAGCCACGACATGTCTGCTTCAGTGCACGGTCTGCTAGGTAGACAACTGAGTAGTTTTATATCACGATGCGTTGATTATTTTTTACATTTTCTGTTTTATGCAGTATCGATGAGCACAGGACTCAATAAAACTTTTTCTTTCCAGGTCAGTTCTATCATGGGGTTGTGTTTGAGGTCTCAGACATACATCCCATGAAGCACCAGGAAAATGTACACGCCACCATGTATGTGAAAGGCAACGCACTCAACGTAACCAGGTGGGTATGACACTCAGAAACACAAACACCACACATAAAGGCAAAGACAGTGCATGAAAGGAAAAAGAGCAATACTCACTGTTTTTTATGTCTCACACAGACACTGGCAGAAAGATTTCAGCAGGGATCTGAAGAATGGGGAAAGTATTCCCTGCTGGTTCGTTGACAGGGATGGGACAGGCCTGATTGATGGGGAAGCCTCAGACTACATTGTGTCAGGGCTTTTCAAGACTACTTTGTAAGAG
This sequence comes from Halichoeres trimaculatus, assembly GCF_033239565.1. NCBI lineage: Eukaryota > Metazoa > Chordata > Actinopteri > Labriformes > Labridae > Halichoeres > Halichoeres trimaculatus. The sequence goes on along the minus strand of NW_027437179.1, from coordinate 17,144,200 downwards.
ATTAAAATTAACTATCCAAGTACCATTGCATAGGAGCCCCATCATCAAGGTGTGAGTGTTGTCTGACGCAAAAAGGTGCATATTACTGAGTTACTGTGTGGCTTCTTTTAGAAATTTTGTGCAGGTAAAAATCAACTCAATGATGAGGATAATAATATAATCATGAAATGCCTCAACAAGGTACTTAATCAGTACTGAGTGGTAGCCCCTGGTTTACACCAAGTATACTTATAAGCTTAGGTCATCGAAATATTCAACCAGCAATTCCTGGTGCTTGACATAACATCAACTACAAGGCAGAAAAGCTTTTTCACTGCATCCCCTGGTGGTTTATTCATGATGATAATTTCCCTCATCATTGTGATATTAAGATCATTGAAGATAGATGACCATTTTATATCATTATAAGCCATTTTTAAGAGTCAGAGATTTTTATTTGCTTGTGTCTGTTGCTGTTGTAAGGTTAAGATGGAAGTATGTTTCATGCACTTCACAGCTAACAAATATCCAAAAGTCTATCTGTTTCTTTTTTTCTCTTGTAGACTATTTTTGTTTGGATTTGATACAAAGTAACTGACTTACTGTCTCATTTATCTTGACATCACAATAAATCAGTTTCACAAGTTTGTACTTAATTGTGTATTTTCATCTTCTTCGTGCATGTGCTTGAATTTCAAGAGATCTTTTCAAGAAATCTTTAAAGGAGACATTCATAACTGTTCATTATTAACAAATAAATACGTAGGTATGGTGTTGGATATCAGTAAAATTATCTGCAAAGTTTCAAATTAGTAGATATATATGTGTTGAAGTCTGAGATCTGAGTGAGATCCACGAGATCTGCTCGAGTAATTGCATCACCAGTTATATCCTAAAAAAGAGATTAAAATGTAACACCTACCTTTTCTTTGCTTCTTTAGATTTTTGTTATTAGCTAATATCAAGCTTTTTTTCATTTTATTTTCAATTAGTTCATTGCCAAAATTGAATTGTGGAGATTCAGACAAAAATACTTAGTTTTCTAAATCATTGTTCTAGACTCATTTCAGCAATGCATGTTATGACATTAAAGAACTTGATTTACAGATATCAGGACTAGCAAAGGTAACGAAGTCTAACTCACATGCTCCAGTATTAAGGAAGCTGCCATTCTCTTTATGGACCAGCAGAGGGCCTAAGCACTGGTGGTAAGGCTTGGAGCTGGTCCTCTGAGAAACAATCCAATGGAAGAGTGTTTCTCAATCATCATATCACCCAGTACTGTATCCTGTACCCAAAGGTTGGATGGTCCTCTCTCTGGTCCTTCTCTCCGAGAAACGAAATAAATTAATTTATAAAGCACTGACCATATATTTTATTTTTGCTAGTCTTATCCCCTGAAGCATATATTACCAGGTCTAATAATCGTCTTACACTCCTGGTTCCAAGAGTTCAGAGCTTTGCAGATCTGCTTTTATCCTTCTGGCTACAACTGCTTGGAAATCACTTCAAAGCACTTTAAAAATAAATAAACTGTCTTTTCTGGTCATTTCAGATCCCTATTTGTTTTAACTAACCTTTTTTAGTTATATGTCTATTTTTCTACAACACTCTATTTTTAAGGGTTTTGTGTTTATGTGTTGATTTTGAATTTTTTGATTTCCATTTCAAATACTCAATATCACTGTAGATGAGAGCTTTGCTCTCAAGAATCTTTTGTCAAATCTTAATCTTAAAAAATCTATTATTAGTCATAATTGATGCATGATATTGAATTGGAATAACTATAAAATTCACTTAAATTCCTATAACCATCATCAAGACCATTTGAACTTCTTTAATTTTTAAAATACAATTATAATTAATACACAAAACACACCTTTTTACTTTTTGTAACAACTATGTGCGTTTATTTATTTATTTATTTATTTTTGGCAACAAAACTGTCACGGAATGCAAAAGTGTATCAAGCTATGAGGGGGCTGACCGCCAAAAAGATAAATAAATAAAAGGAGAGACAAAGAACTGCACCAAATATCAGAATGATTTCGTAAATCAGGATTGCTAATTAAAATACATAATCGTTTCATAAAATAGTTTTACTGTTAACGTGAAATCGTTTTTCATTCGTTATTTAAACTTGCCTTTTTTGTTCTCTCCTGTCACAATTACCACCTCGGCTCCAAACCAACTTTTTTCATTGCATAAAATGTGAAACACTGATTTAGAAAATCTACAGTTAATGTCACTTATTTGCAACCAAACCTGGTTAACCGAAGTTGGTTACCGAAACGCATTCATTCGCTCGCAGCTACAAACGTCGTCGGTGTTTCAGTGTCAAGTCTGACCTTGTAAACTAGTAACTGACACCCTGAAGGTCCATTCCCCCACAGTTAGCAAGGTTACTCTTACCTCCATGGGCCAAACCTCAGTGGACGTTGACTTCGCGTTGGCGTATCATTTCTATCAACCGACCACCAAAAAAAACAGACATTTTTACCACGCGGGTTACAGCTTTCATTCAGTGTGTGTGGAGGAAACGCTAACTCGTCTAGGTGACTGGAGTCGACGCCGCTTCAACTGACAAAACTCGTGCGCAACTAAATGATGACGTCGGTTTTAAATGAAGTCTATAACGTTGTACTCGCGAGTCACCACAAGAGGCAGCAACGAGCCCTGCAGGGCTTGATGCGCGAAGACACGGCGTAAAGAAGACTACACGGAAGGCAGGAGTTATTTGGAGATAGAGGTAAATGTGTTGTTTTTGGAAGAAAAAAAAAATTGTATCGCCTCCTTCCGAGGTGGTTGTAAAGTGTACATTTAGTGAGCTTCAGCAGATTAAGAAAAGCTAAACAGATTGATTTCTTGATTAAACAAACCCACCTTTTAACCACAGCTAACGTCAATCAAGCACTGGCTAGCTAATGAGTTTATCTGAGATAAAAACAGAACAGTGTTGAAATAAATTAAGATGATTTCGTCTCATTGTAAATGGGTTAATATTTTTGTTTGTTTGTTTGTTACAAACATTGCTTCATTTACTGTAATCTAAATGAACAACTTTATTTTTGGCATCCTGTTTTGAACAGGTTACCTTGGATTGAACCAGAGACAGGTGACCTGAGGCTAACTCAACACAGCGTTATAGCAGGTGTATTTTGCTGATTAGACAAGAGGACACAGGTATGTAAGTATTCTATGCATAACAGCATCTCCCTATAGTTTTTGACCATACTTATATTACTACTACTGCTACTACTACTGCTACTACTTATAATAGTAGTAGTAGTGGGAGTAGTAGTAATAATACAAATAATAATAGTTATTTTGTTCCCGTAAACGTAAAAAAAGAATGAAAATAATCAAACGAGGGAGGAGTTGACTGGTGCTTGTAAACCTGCCTCATCAAGCATCACAAGAAAATGTTTTATCCTTATGCATCATCAGCTATTTTTCTTACTTCAAGCTTTAAATCTGCATAATTCTGATGCAAGTTCCTGAACCTGAAAGGTATACTTGCACAAGTGAATTGGATTGTCTCGCTGATTAGATATAACCTCTGGATTGTGTGGACCTGTACAGTCCAGGCCCATCTAGCTGATAGACTTTTTCTACAGAGCATATATTTTGCATAACAGAGAAGGCACAGGTGAAGGATATGCTGTAACACTGACAATGGCTGTATTCCCTAAAAAGTGTCAGAGTGACATGACAGTAAGCAAGACTCAAAATACTAAAACCATGATACATTATCATTTAACAGGGTGTCCGCGGGGTCTTAAAGAGTATTAAAAGTTGATAAATAAATTTTGGGAAAATTAAGGGCCTTAAAAAGTATTAAAAAGTCTTAATTTTGGTTTTATGAAGTATTAAGTTTCATAGGTATTCAAGCTTTGACCCAAAAAATATCCATGAATATTTATTTTCCTCCTTGCAACTGTTCCCTGATTGGGATGTTAAACATTCAGCCAATAAAGTTCTAAAAAAACAATAGAATAGAAATTAATAGAGTTACTTTATTGATCCCAAACAATTGTTGGAAAAATTGGACACAATTGGAAAATTGTTGTGTTAACAGCAGAAATCGATGGAGTCAGTAGAAAAATACAAAAATAAAAAAGAATAGAATAAAAAACACATAAAGACTCCAGTTACAATAAAAAAACAACAATAAGGATTGTGAGCGGTATAAACACCAGCTATAAATAATGTCATTTCTAGTTTCATAAAGAGAAATTAAATGTAAAATTAAAGTAAATCACACAACCTCCGGCACATGTCCTAAATTTTAAAAATGATTAAATAATTTCTCATTTTCTTCAGCAAGTTGGCCTTGAATAACTGCTGTTTCTTGTTGTGGGAGTGTCGATAAACCTGCCTTCAGTTTCATTTGTTCTTTCAAGCTTTAGTCCTCCTTAGCTTACATCATTTCTGTAAAAATGTAAACTACAACTGTTAAAAAGTGGATGCCAACAACAACTTAAAGTTGCAATCAAGTCTTAAAACTTTTTTAAAGGTTTTTGAAAAAGTCTTAAAAAGGTATTGAAATCAACCTCAGGATTTTAGCATATACCCTGTTTAAGTAAAGTCATACATTTTTAAATCCTCCACCTTTTAATCCTTTTGTAAAAAAAAAAAAAGATAAATGTCCTTGTCTTTCATTTAGATTGATGGGATTTATTGAAGTGGATATACTACCTATAACATGTATTTCTTCTGTCACTGTTTCATTTTTAAATTGTAGATTTAATATAGATGTACGTCTGTGATTTTACATGCATAATTAGTGCTGAATTTGCTGCTGGGTAGTCTAAAATGTGCATGTATTTGTAAGTGTGTGTGTAAGAGAGAGAAAGAGAGCAGGTTGTACTGTAACAACTCACCGACTCTTATTACACGGCTGTGTGGTGTGTGCACTAATAGAACCAGGGCAAGTGTGTTGACCCCAGTCATGTCGGAAGTTCAGGAGTTGAGATGGATTTTCTAAAGGGTGTCTTTGCAGATGTGTTTGTCCACGAGTGTCTGTTTCTTTATGTATGTGTGTGTATGTGTGTGCCTGTGTAAGCTTTGCTGATTAACACCAGATGTGCAGGGCCCAGGGTGTCGGCAACAGCTTGAGAGGGCCCCAGTGTACTCCATTCGGCCCTGGTTGAAGAAATTGCTAAAGCGACTTCTTCACACATGGCTGACATTAATATCTTCTCCGTTCATCCCCCAAATCCCCCAAAGGTTAGAAACATCAGGTCAGACTGAGCTGTAGGTGGGTTTAATAAGGTGGAGATGAAGCAAAGGCTGCTCCACAGATGTGGATATCCTGTTGCTCCACCAGAGGGCGTAAGAGAGCTGTGCAAAATCTGTTGCAGCTCTATTCTTATGATCCCACACAAATTTCACTAGACTGTGGTGTTCCCTTTTTTGCAAGGCTCTTTTTAGTGTTCCAGTTTTTTAGACAGTAAAGAAGATATTGTTTTTCATATCTATTATATTTTTTTCATAATCTTTTGAAATACTGTCATATATAATTCACTTGTTTAATCTGAGTTTACGTATCAGGAAAGAGAGTAGCTGAATTTAAGTTGTGATATGTTCCTGCAGTTTTTTGTTTTTTTGGATTTTGTTGTAGGTGTGCTCTACGTGACAAAGCCCTAACAGATTATTAAGTTAGTGCTTTTTCCAATATTTATCCAAACTGAAGAAAAAAAAACTAATTCTCATATCTGAGATGATACATTTTTCCTTTTGATATGTTTGAAACAAAAACTCAAATATTATCGTTACTGGAAAATTAACTTTGGCCTTACTAAAAGACTAATAGTTTGAGTAGCGGTTTAAACAGAAATCAATAATGACATATAGAGAAATAAGAAATAAAGGCTGTTTTACAAGAGCAGTTTTCTTTGACAGAATATTTTAAAGTTTGTGAAAGTTAAAAGTAGAATCTTAGAATTAGTGTTGAACTTCCAACAGATGTGATACTTCAAGTTTATCTGTTTTTATTTGAGCTAGCTTAAGAAAAAGCTCCCACAAACTGTAACAGCTGTGCAGCAAGTTGATCTGAATGTTGAAGTTTTTCACATTTATATTTAATTTTTTTAAATTATTATTTTATTTTAATCCCACTTTCTTAAATCCTATCTTTCATCTTCACCTCCCAAGTCTCCCCCCTCCCTGTCCGGCTCCCTACCTTTTGTCCCCGTGTGAATATTTCACATTGCTGTTGCCGCTGGTGCGTGATGCTGGGGACTGAGCGCTCATTGTGCGTATGCAGTGTGGGTGCTTCGGTATGTGACTTTGCGGCGTGTGGTGTGTCGTGACAGGCGTGTGGCCGCTGACGCCAGCCGGCCGCCTGCCTGCCTCTCTGTCTGTCTGTTCGGTTACACCTGACCAGCACTGACACTGCTATAGCCACACACACACATGCAAAAGCATACACACACTCAGAGAGGTATATTTTCCCTATAAATGAAGCCAAAAATCAAATTAAAGTCAGAATTCCTGCCTCTGTGGTTTGCACGCATGAATGATTTTAGTTCTGAGTTTTTTTATCGCCTTTATTTTCATTCTTTATTTTATGTACCTCAAGTAACCAAAGCATACTGTAACATACATTTGTTGTGACGCTATTTTGAAATAGAAAATATATTTTTTGTGGTCTTCAAGTATGCTGCGCAGCCTGTTCTGGGATGCAGTGGAGGCCCGGCGATATTGCAGTGCACCGCAGTGTAATCCTTGGTATTTAGTGTGTTCTCTCAGGCTGCCGAGGTGAAAAGTTGAACCTGGTGTTGACCTTCTCTTGAGAGAGGGCTTAGCTCTAAAGTCAGGCGCAGGCCAAACGCACAGGGAGGATATTCTCAAGTTCCTCTTTCCCTCCCTCACGTGCACCACTCCTCTGCACGGCCACCCTCCTCTCTCACACGGAAACAATTAGCATCTGTGATAAGATGTTGCATATTTCCATCATTTTATCTCATCAGTTTGTTCTTGTTTGTTTGTTTTTCCATCATGACTAAAGACTTGTGTCCTCTTGTCATGGAGCTGTTAATCACAATTACATCTCATCTAGGTGCAAGGAGTTTGGGAGAGAAAGAAGGAGTAAGAGACTGAGGGGCCTAATGTTTGTCAGTGCAGGGAGTTGAATTCCAGATGGAGAGATAATGAAGAAAACAAGCAAGTAGATACACAGAAATAGGCTAGACTGAAAAAAAAGCAAGATCAGACTGACAGACGACAAGGACGTTAGCTGTGATAAACTGTACACCACTTACGTCCTCCCAGGAGGGCAGTTTGAGACAGGTTTGGATCCAGGTGAAGAGTGATATCTCCAGTAATCAAAAACCCTCACAGCCACAAGTACAAGACCACAACTGTTTGTGTGAGCTTTTTTGCTTAATTCAAACATATAATACTGATGCCATCCCAAAAAGGAAGGACGTCTCAGGCTCTATTGTTTTTATCCTGACTGTGGTTGTTTTGTTTTCCACAGTTATTTACTGTACAGTTATCTCCAGAGGTATCTTGTGACATTAACTGATAAACCTATACACACTACTTTCTTTTTGCGTTGGCATTGTTTAGATTTGTTTTGTTCCTCTGTTAAATTCATCGTAGTTTAGGACAGACCGTTTAACCACTGCAAGATTTACATGTCTTATCATGTGTCGAATCATACGCCTCAGACACGCTGATCCACACTCCATTTTGTTAAGGAAACATGACCCAGAATTCAAAACTAAGTCTGACATTCTTCCAGTCCAGTGGAGCAGGAGAATACATGGCCTAAAGATATGAGTCCGACAGTAGATGTTGAATTTTGCTGCACTCTGTTCTCCATCTGTTTTAGTTTTGGAGTGGTTGTGATAACCTTTGCCTGACCCCTGATTGGGCTAATCTCACCCTCATCTTCTCTCACTGGTCAGCTGACAGAATGCTGCGCTGCAGTTGGTGGGTGCACCACTGAGGAAGAGGAATTTGTTTAGCATTGTGTTGGGGTAACAGTTAGCCAGTGAGAAGTTTAGTCTACTGTCTAAACCATAGCAAAGCTTCAAAACACAGAAACAAGAGGAATGTTTAGGATGAGAATTCAAAGGGCCAAACATGTTTGCTTTCCCAGGCAGTCGCCTATTAGACAGTGTTCCCTTGTGGTGTGTGCACAGGCACAACTGGATGTCAGTGAAAATAAATCCAAGTGAGGTGGTTTAAAGTTATAGTTTATATCATAAAATGTATTTTTCATAAGTTGATTTTAGTCTGAGTGCTTTTAAAGTCGTGATAATCTTCAGCTTAAAGCTGAGGAAACTGGAAAGTTTGTTCAAAGTTTTACTGTCAGCATGTTTGGTTTCATCATTACTTGTTGACTCAGAGTGGAAAAAGCTTGTAAAGTTCAGTAATATTAGTCTGAGTTTTGGAGAAATAGCTCCAAGTTGCAGTCCAGTGCAGTAGCTGCTCGGGGCACTCTGTTTGGAGTGCTTTAGTCCAGCCAGATTAGATCAGAGGACCACTCTGTTTGTTTGTTTTGATATAGGAGGGGCAAGGCTCCTGAGGGACACCCACCCCCATTCCACAACTACCACTCTGCTATCCCTCCCCAGGATTCACCTTCAGGGCACAGTCGACTGGAGCCCCCCTGACCTTTCTGTCACCCCTTCCTAAGCCACGTTAGCCAAGGCATCCTGGGAACAAAAAAAGAAAACGAAAGAAGTCTCTGCTGTGTCTTAGCATCCTCTGAACCAAATCACAACCAGACCTGTTCATCAGAGGTGTAGGCAGTGCCACCCAGGCAGGCAGGCAGGCAGCCCCTCTGGTCCTGGTCATCCCCAGAAAAGGCTGGCTGACCTCTCTTTCATCTGCGTACGTGCCTGTGCTCTTTCACACCCGGTAGTGCTGCAGGGGCAGTTTGGTACTAAGACAGCAAGGGTTGGCTGAAGGCTGCAACACAGGGTTTGAGTGTTTTTGTGTAGATTCAAGTTTGGAAAAAGAGCTTCTTTCTGACTTAAAAAAAAGTAAAACTCGAAGTTTGAATTCACATTATACTCTTCAGATTCCCATGACTACATGAACTCTTTGTGTCTTTTCATTGCACATTACCTCCTTTTCCCCAGCTTTTCATGTATCAGTCTGTCCAGGCTCATAGACAAGGCAGGAGCGCAGACCTCTTCACACACTCACACACTCACACACACACACACACACACACACACACACACACACACACACACACACACACACACACACACACACACACACACACACACACACACACACACACACACACACACACACACACACACACACCACCACAAGCCTCTGCTGACCTCTTCTTCATCTCCCACCGGGCCTTGGGGTGAGGCAGCGTGGCACCAGACAGTTATTCAAACCCTCAGGCAGCTTCACAACAGGTCAGAGAAAGAAGCAGAGAGAGGTAAAGAGCAGGAGAGGAGGCTGTGTGATCTGAGCAGATGATTTGGTTGATTAACCCGTCTTAGCCCAAGATGAGGGATGTGGGCTTGTTCTTTATAATAGACAGAACTGAGACTTATTGAAGTCTTTAGAAATTATATTCAACGATTGTTGTACATTGTTTGCTGGAATTACATCAAAATTACTTTTAGAAATGTAATAAAATATAAGTCTAAGAAACTAATTAGTTTCTTTGACTTTAATTATTGCTTTGTAGATTCTCTGTTAGTCTTTAAACCCGTTCCTTTAAAACAGGGAAATATGTTATTCAGCCATAAATTAATTTTGTTTTTTTTTTATTATGTTTCATTTATTTTTAATCCCATGAAACAGGAAATAAAAGCAGGGGGATGCTCTGATTGGATTAAAAGTCGTCTGTGTAAACATTGTGACCCATGTCTTTGACACACCTCCCTTCTCTTGAAGAAAGTCTCTTCATAGCAGGGACGCTGAGATGAAGGTTTCTTTTAAAAGAGGACACGGGACGGGGAGGCAGACTTTGGAGTCCTTCTAAGGCACGTGGGCCTGTGTTTTGTGTCGGTTTTGTTCTTCTAAATCCTCCTTGGTTCGTGTTTGTCTTGGAGCTCTGCTTTGAGCGATTAGGGATGAGGATTTGAACAGCTCGGTTAAATGAAGACATTATTTCAGCCCTTTATTGTGGCTTTGAATAGTCTTCCTTTGTATCAATAAATGACACTGGTTTGAATATTAGCTTCATTGAAGTGATGTTCAAGAGAAAAATAGTCCAGAGCGTTTGCAGGATTTCACTGTGGCAGAAACTTGGGGGCTTTGCTCTTTATGGGATGAGAGTTTATTGGACAAGTGATGTCAGTAAACCATGCCACCAGAGATGAGCCATATCACAAGAGGCATCACTAGAAATCTGAGTTGTGCCATTAGACAGAAAGGCAGTATCTTGAGAGAGAAGGAGGAAAAAAAGGGGGAGAGACACAGAATGGATTGTTCCTCAACAGACTGACGGACCTTTTAGCCTTATCTTCCTGAGCTACTCTTACAGAAAACCAAGGAGAGGAGGGAAAAGAATGCCCTACTCTTTCTCTCCCTCCCATTTCCCATTCTCTCATTTCTCCTCTCTGACTCTCCCTTCCTTCTTCATTTCTTCTTCGTTCTTTGTCCATCAGTCTGTACCCGGCGTTTCCTAAAAATCCTCTTAACCCTTGCCCTCCTTCCATTGTCTCCCTTCCTCAATATCTTACCTTGATGTTTTAATATCTTGTTCCTTGCCTCAGCCATCACTATCTTATCCGTCTCCAGCTCTTTGGAACACTCTTAGAGCTCATTGCTCCTGCAGCTTGTTAAAAGGTAGATTTGTAAGCCGCCAAGGCGTCTCAGCAGCAGTTAGCTGCCAGTGTCTCTCTTTCCTAAAACAGATCCTGCCTGGCGTCTCTGGATCACACTATAAACACGGCGCGGGGCATCGTACAGACTCGGCCCGGTGGCCTTTGCAGGAGCATCTCATTTGCATCTGTTTACACGTGGCTTTTTCTGCACATTTGGTTCATTTCACATCATGTTTTTGTTGAGCCCCCTGCTCAGACACGCAGACACACACACGCAACAGTATTTGGTTGTGATGACACTATGAGTCGTCCCTCTCCTCCCTCTTTGACAGAATGAAACGGATGGATAATTAGATATCAAAGAGAGGCAGGCAGGGTGTGGCGAGGCGCTCGGGCCCCTACGATGGTAAAGCACTTATTAATGAGATAGGCCTTATCTGCTCTCCTCCCAGGAATTCTGCCTTTGATCGGCCCCGACTCCGGACTTAATACATTTTTGATTGATAGGCCAAGATGACAGAGAAAGGCGGCGTGGATGGGGTATGTGGGTGGAGAGAAGTGAGTATGCTTTTGGAAGGAGGGGGCTCAGATGCAACTGTAACGATGCCCTTCACATGATTAAATAACTTATGACTATACTACTCTTCCTTATGGTGTTTGATAAATTCAGATGAGCGTTAACAATTTCTTTGTACGGTATATAAATCTCTGCTACACAAACATACTCAAAACATTTTCAATACACACTCCTGCACTCTCAGATTCTTCTTGCCCACACGGACATAAATTTGCAGAGACAACCTGAACAGACAGGCCTATTCAGTCACTTTAACCTCAACTATAACTCACACACCAGGGCACCAGAAAATCTTTTCCCTAAGACAGAGCAGCGAGGGGCAGGCCTGGAGAGGGGGGGCTGAGATAAGGCCCTATCCTCGCCTGGAGATGAGTTATAGCCCACCCAGGAGGATGTGGCTAGCAACGACCCACCCGGACAAGCTGCTCAGCGTGCTGGGATTGGTGGGGATGGCGTACTCCTGTTAGTGAGGCAGCGGGCGACCTCGTGGACAGATAACAGCCCCTCTCTCAATAACACCTTGACCAGAGGGAGGAGAGGCTACATGGAATCTCTAAGCCTCTACACACACTTAATCTCAGGGCCACACAAACAAAATCCACACACACCAAACACCTCCGCCCTTGCTCCCGCTTTCTCCCGACATAGAGGTGACTGAGCGTAACCATTACAGCACCGTGTCACCTTGTTATGAGTCTCTGTCAGGGCGAGGTGTTGGTTAAATTAAAGAAGCCATAACTGCTGCTCCGTCAACCGCCCGTAATCCCCCATTTATTACCACGCCAACAGGAGGAGGGATAAACCCCCTCAGCGGAGTGGACAGATCGATCAGTGTGACAGGCACATTTCAGGTCTCCAAATCAATCACACAAACAAAGGCAGGTGAAAGAGGAAGTGGCTGTTGATTGTTTTTAGAGGAGTACAGCTGTGCCTCTGCATGAGTCAAGAGAAGAAGACAAATTACAGCCTCAGGTGCTCTGAACCAAAAACTCAAACTTTATTTCATACACACAGTGGGTCAGTGCACAGGAGTATCATGTTTATTCATTAAGCAAAAATACAAATCAGGTCTTTGAGACTCTGGATACTTTACCAGGGAAGACTCTGCGTCAGTGGTTGGAGAGCAACTCTTTTCAGATTTTAAACTCATGTTGAAGTTTGTCACGCACAGACTGACTGAGCTTTGAGGCTGGACGCAGCATGAGCGCGCGACTCCATCAGAAACATGATGAAACGAAAGGCAGTGCTGAACAGAGAAGGGGTGGGAAGTGAGACAGCGAGAGGAGGGGGTTAGATGATAAGAGTGGGAAGAACTGATAGAGAGGAAGAAACCGTGTAGAGAAAGAAAATGATTAAAAACAGCAATCACCCGTCAGAGACTGATAAACCAACCAGTTGTTAATTGGAAGCGTGCAACTCGTGGGGATATGCTTGGATTAGGTTCACTTCTTCCCTTTGCTCTCAGTCTTTTCTTTCCCTCTGTCTTTCTTCCTTTTTTTCCTTCTCAAATGTCTGGAAGACACATTTCATTATCAACAGTTGAAATTATTACAATTCATGTCATATTTATATTTTCAGATTCACAAACCCATGGGGAGGAAATGAATCATGGACACTTTAACAGAGTTCTCGCAGTATTACTGTACATCTGAAACAAACTTGGGAAGACAAAATACCATGTGTTAGGAGGGAAAATTAATACCAAAGGGAGTCTGAGATGGAGAGACAAAGAGTGGTGAGGTAGTCGCTGTTTTTGAGTGATCTTGGATTCGGGGTATATAGGAGATGGGAGATGGGTGGTGGTCCATAAACAAAGGGCTGACAGCTAACCCATCACCCCGGCAGGTCTGGCTTGTGCTGCCTAGATAAAGCAGAGCTGCTGCCTCCTGTATCAACACCATCCATCATCCATCTTTGCCTTCTTGCCTGTTCATCTGCCCTCAGCCCTCTCACTCCTCTGACTCCCCTACACCTGCCCCTTTGTGTGTGTGTGTGTGTGTGTGTGTGTGTGTGTGTGTGTGTGTGTGTGTGTGTGTGTGTGTGTGTGTGTGTGTGTGTGTGTGTGTGTGTGTGTGTGTGTGTGTGCCTCTACCCACTAGAGCTTAACAAAACTGCTAGCAACCACAACTTACTCATTTGTGGTTTTTATGTTCCTTCTTGTGAAAGGGGCTGTGAGGAGTTTGAAAGTGATCTTGAAGAATTCTCCCTTTTAGATATATGCCTGATCGTAATCCACACTCTAAAATGAGATTATCAGCAGCAGTATTGCTGGTTACAGGTTATTTTAAATTGCTACTGCTTAGCTTCCCAATCAGGTCAACCAGGACCGGATTGATTTATGGCACGTCTAGGTCTCTATGACAACACCACACCAGCTGACGGAGTTTAGTAGTGACAAGAAATAAGAGAGAAGATCAGTGCTTTTCTCTACTGAAAACGATTTCTGTGACTAATTTTGTAGTGATGGTGGACAGAGGAGCCTAACTCCCCGACAGAAAAAGGACAGAAGCGCAAATAAAAGCTAAACGGGAGAGTGATACAGCCCGAGCTAAAGGCTAGTTAGCCCTAAGCTTGGGCTGTATCACTCTAAAACACAGGGACTAAACTGTTTGGGATAATGTTCATTTCAATCCCCATGTAGCAGTTATTCTGCAGTGGTCTGTTCAAACTTGAGTCTATCAATAAAATTAAGAGTGAGGTAACGTTAGCTCAGCTTGGTAGGTGACTGGCAGGACATAACCAGGATTCACTAGCGTTACACATTATGGACATGTCTTGGAGCACTGTGCTGCCTGCTGCGCTAAATATAAATGGCTTCTGAACTACTTATAAATAGGGATGCACGATATCAGATTTTTGCCAATATCCGATATGCGGATATATCAAAACCCCTTTTGGCTGATACCGATACCGATAATCACTATTTTGTTTGTTTTTTTCACTGTAAAGAAAGCTAAGTCTATCCTGTACTGGAATTTACATGTTACTCTTATTGTGACGGTCTTATTTGTTTAAGAAACACACATAAAACAAGACAAAAAAACATTTGATTTTACCATAAATAAGAAATGTATTATTTTTTCAAACTCAAGACATTCAGTATTGAAATACAGAAAAAAATAATTTCTTTAGATGACATGAACTTTAAATGTACAATGCATTTTTAAACATAACCAAGTTGCATTTGATTATTTTAGAGCTACTGTAACAACCTGGTGACAGACACAGAGCTCCGCAGTGCAAATAAATGAAGTGCTACATTTTATTTAAGGAGCTTATTTTTCAGATGGAAAATAATACAAATCCTAACTGAATAGCACCTTATCAGCTGTGCCTATTGGCAGAAATTTTCATATCTGCCGATACTGATAAACGTGTTTTTAAGCTTTTATCAGCCGATACCAATATTGTGCCGATAATATCGTGCATCCCTACTTATAAACTGCCAGTGTTTACTTGTTGTCAAGTTAGCCTTTAGATACGTGGGAGCACCGGACTGCCGATGTCGCTAACATATAGTCGGCTGCTTCAAGGTTTGCTTGATGTCATGTTTCAAACTGTAGCACTACATAACTGCACTGATAAGTCCCTTACCTCAGCGTGTTGTATCCAGTGAAAAGTTTTCTTGAACAAAGAAAATTTGTTTCGATCTGATCTCCATTTAATTCCAAAAAAACACACGCCTCACTAAAGGTAATTTACCACAGTGTGCAAAGACTCCGGACCACAAGGTGGCGAGGGAGTGCAATTCAAACAAATCCTCCTCGTAGCATCTTTACGTAAACCCAGCATGTAAAGTTTTCTATGTTAACATCTACATTCATTTGTCACTTTCTTTCTCAAATGTAGTTTTTTAGATTGTGTCCTCTTGAATTTGTCCACTCTTGATGAAAAGAGCATCTCAAATTTGGAAGGATGAGCATTAAAAACTTTTACAATAGTGTTACAACTTCTTTCCTGCTTTTATCTATTGCTCCTTTTTTTTGTAAAAATTAAAGGTAAGGTACACTGAAAAGTGAAATGAAAAGCATTATTTTTTAAACTTAATTTCTTGATTTGGTGGGGACCTTCAGGTTTGCTGCTAAGCTCATCAAATGAGACAAAGCAAGGCTGTGACTGAGGTTTGGCAATCTTGCATTTCCCAAACTAGCCTGACAAAATATTAAAGCAGGATTTGAGAAATGTTAGCCCCCTCAAAGTGACCCTTCAGGCCCACATTGTCTTCTCATCAATTTGCTTTTTGTGTAAGCATCTTCTCCTTTTCTTTGTTGCTCACTGGGAATGGAAATTATGCAAATGAAGATCGGCACTCTGAAGAAAAAATGTTGACATCTCCCATCCCTGCTGCCCCCTAAATACACACACATGGTGTACACAGCATTCATGGAGCTCTCTTTTGGCCCAGTTTGGTGGGTCTGTCTCTTTTGGCTGTCTCTCAAACATACTTTAACAATTGCAGTCATATTGCCTGCGTCTCATCCATTCTGGCCTGTTTGAGTCAGACTGGACAGGTGCTGAGACATGAAGACAGAATGCTGTCAGCCATTGTAACAAACAATATAGCGTTATCTGACTTTGAAAGAGAACAGAGGAAGTAGAAGTTGTCTTGTGTTTGAAGTAAGCGTGCTTTGACTAGCTGCTACCATCAATGCCTCCTCTCTACTTGTTCTCCTGTTAAATAAAGGGAAGGCAGATTGAATGTTTCAGAGCAAAATGAAAGCTTTTTTTTTTTTTTTTTTTCTTCAAAGACGGGGAAATTTAATGAAGGTTTGGGGCAGAGGAAACTTTGTAGATGCTTTTTTTATTATTATTTTTATGTGATTCATTCAGTTCCACCAATCAGAGGGGAATTATGAGATAGAGCAGAGACCTGGAGACTGAGCAGAGCAGGATGGCCAGGGAAATGGCTCAACTAGAGGATGAATTAAAAGAATAAAAGCCAAGAAATGGAAAAATGGGCTATCACTTGTGCAGCATAATGAACAAAGTGCAGATATCACTGTCTTTCAATGCCAGGGGGCTACAGGCTCTATGTTCTCACACTACTAGAACAAATGAGAGCAAACGGAGCCAGAGAGCATAATGATTGTCCATTAGTCTGTCCCTAAACCCCGCTTCCTGTCGTAGCTTTAGGGAAGCAGAGCTGTGGGAACCCATTTTGGACTTCTGAACAACATTTAAATACCCCCAGCCTGGCTTCATGTGCCCAAACTCTTAGAGTTTCTCCTGAGGTTTGAGCTCTGATTCAGGGTTCAGCCGCAGGTTTTTGAGCTCTGAGCAAGTCTTGAAGTAGAAGGAAATCTAAAATGTTGAAAACTATGAATCATGTTTTTATTTTACGTAAACTGTCACACAAGTCTCTTAAATAGAAAGTCATATGTCTGTGAATTAGTTTGCTTCAATGTCTTTCTGTGTAGTTTAATGGAACAGAGTAGTTAAAGTGGAATAAAAAGAGTTTTAAAAGCAAACATTTAACTTTGTAGAAAGTTCAAACAGTTAAGTCATGATGGCGCAGCATGGTATGGTGCTCGACAGTTTGAACGTCTACAGCATGTTATTGTAAATTTTCCACAAAATGCAAAAATGAAGCAAAATTTAAAATAAAGTTATATCTTGGTCTATGTTTTTTAGATATATTTGAGTTTTTCTTTTCCATTTAACTTTAATTTCAAGAAGCTCTTGAAAGCACAAAACACCAGGAAAAATAATCAGTTTAGCATAATAAAAGACAAAGTTAACATTTGAAGCAGTAGACAAAAAATATTTGTCATTTAGCATAAAAAGTGTCAGAATCAGTTACTGTCTTCAGGTGATCAACACACATTTTATACCTGCTGTCACAAACCTTTAGAAATAGATCACTGTACATTTTATTTTTTAATATCTGTTTTAATACAAGACTTTTGGAGAGGATTTATTGAATTTAATTTGATATATTATAAGACCACCACCTACTGTAAGGTGTTTTCCCACACTGTCATAAATTAACAGGATACTGCTGATTAACGCCTTTTGGTTCATATTGTACACATAGGAAGGATTGTATCAAATGCACTACGCCCAAATATATTAGTCAAAAGGTAAACTTTTTATATTTTACATAACTTACATTTAACTATTATATATGCTATATTCAAATTTACAAGCTCCACTCAACTTAGCATCTTTAAGAATGCAAAAACATTCAAAAACATTTTTTCATATAGGACACTTGTTAATTAATTCTGACAGTAAGGGGTTAATCCACCAGAATGTACAAGCTCGTTAATCAAAAAAAAAAAAACTTTTGTGCTAAAACATAATAAAAGCTTTAATCAGTGATTATTCAAAATTACTGCTTCACAATAAAAGCAATAAAAATAATTAAGCAATCAAATAATTGTTGTTTGTTTGCCATATTACAGTTATGAACTTGTATTGCTGAGCTGAAACACAAGTTTTAGTTGTGTGTGTTGTTCTTGATTAATTTAGGTCTTTTTTTGAGAATTTCAGTTTCTGGATTAAATTTGTGAGGAAAAAAATGCAAATTTAGTTTGAAACTCCTCACTACTGTTCTGAATGATAAAGCAGAGGGAACTAACTGAAGAGTAAAGAGTTCAAATAAGAGGACATAGAGGAAACCCCTATTCAACTCTTTGTAAAGTTCCTGAAAGTTAGCCAGTATTTAATTTTGTCCACTATATTTGTGATATAAAATTACACACAACATGAAAATAATGTGACCTGTTTTGTTCTCCTCCTGTACTTGTTGATAATAAACAATGGTTTACCAGAAAAGCACCCAGAGAGCGTAGACCACCACCAAGCATATTGTGATTGTCACCAACACTTCAGTCCTACTTTAATGTTATACACTCTTTCAGCAGACTGTCTGCAACAATTTGGTGTTAGTTGCAGGCTTGTATGATAATTTGTTACCTGACAGTGTTGAAAATTATGATGAACCAGTTCATATTTTATATCCCAGATCTTAGTATCCAGAATATTGCCAGGATCTGGATCATATTTTTATGTCTGTCAGAAATTTTGGTGACCTTGTTTTGTATTGTTTTGCAAAGCAATCCGACCATTTATTGTGGAGTTATAAACACATATGATGAAAACGGCCCAATCTCACAATGGTAAAGAATCCCTTAAAAAAAGTCCTGAATCCAGACAGTGATCAGAATCACCTCCAAAATTTAATCACTTCTTCCTTGTCTCATTTTGAACATTTCCTGAAAATTTAAACAAGATCCATTCATTACTTTTTGAGTTATGTTGTTCACAGACCAGACAAACAAACAGACCAACTGTCCGAAAAACATAACCTCCTTGGTGGAGGTAAAAATTATACTGTTGGAAAAGTTTGAACATAATATGTGCACGGCCTGATTCACAACTTCTGGACAGCTGATCTGAGTGAATGACTTATTCCCCCATCGACATGACAAACGAGCATCATCATCTCTTCGTGATGAGCTCATCGCTGCCTTTGCTCAGCTCTAATGATGATGATCTTCAGTCACGCGCAGCACAAGGAGGAGTGCACCACATTTAAGACCCCTGCACTCGCCATCGTCTCCATTAACCCCGTGACTCAGCTGCTGACACTTAACTCCAGTCCAGGCTCAGGATCAAACAGCAAACGATCAACGCCCCGCAGTCGATGTGGTTAGACTGGCATGATCAGAGGTGACATTACCAGGCTGTGAGCCGACTACAAGCGTGTGTGGGAGAGAAGGAGAGACAGGAAGGGCTTCGTGATATTAGTGCTGAGGAATGTGATGTGTTGGAGGTCATGTGAAACATCACTGGCACTCTGAGTAACCTTCAGGAAGGCTATCACGACTTGACCCGGAAGTAGTCAGGTCATGTGTCAGGGCAAAAGGCTCGTCTCTGTTGACAGCACCCTTTCCAATCTATACACTGCTCTCACTCCCCAACCTCCTGGGAATCATACTCCCTGGCTGCTTAGCTTAAAAGGGTCTGTCCACACAGGAAGAAACATGTTGACGTGACTGACCCAAGTATAGAGAACCATTGTTGGCCGTTTGGATATCAAGGAGCCATTTTTTTGAGGCTGTAAGCTGAGAGAAAAACTTCCCCCAGGAAGTGCTGTGGTGGACTAATCAAAACCACATCTTGATGTATCTCTCCAGTCAAGACCCCAGTGGGTTATGAGTTCTAATCCCAGGGAAGAAAAGGTGTCCCTGCTTGGGACACGTGGCCTATTGATCAATATTTGAGGGTCTATGAATAAAGAGGGATACAGAGGGGAGGTGGTGAGTGGGGAGAAAGTTGAGAGAAAAGTCACAGAGTTCAAGTGGTGTGTCAAACAAACAGGCATGTCTTTGCAGCGGCTGGAGTCTGAGGTTTACATAAGTTAAGTCAATTAGTGTGAATTTGCAGAAGTAACCTAATTTTTGGGAGAAAACAAATGAATTGATGAATTTAAATTGAGCGCAATCACTCGACAGAATGGGGAAAATGAACCGAGACGGAAGGAAAGACTAATGGTTTATGTAGGCTGCTGCCACAGCAATTATCACCAGTCTTTACTTTGTTAAAGAGGGACCAGTAAACTCAATAAAATGGTCTTATGTGGATCACAAGGATGAGGGGTTTAACTTTCTGCTGTTCCACTGTAGAGGAGTCTAAAGATAGCATAATACTGGGTACAATGCAGGACCTGAATGAAAGAAATCTGAATCCTCTGTTCACCCTGAGTTCATGCTTTGTTAATGTGCACAACTGACTGTTATACTCTCGTTTTACTTGGCTGTTTGTAAAAATCCTTTGAATTGATTTAAATTTTTAGCATCATCAGTAAAAAGCAATTTTACTGCGCCTTTCACTCACTTCCTGCTCTCACAGTTTGAACATATTGAAGAGTTATTAGTTTATGTTTAATTTCATGTTTGTTATCACGACTATGACTGCTCCTTCTTTGCTGTAACACAACAAGAGGAAACATACACAAGCATTCAGTGGTTTCAGCCTCTTTGTGTTGCTAAACTTAATGCCCTTCTCTGTTCATTTACTATAGTATCACACTGGTTCGTTGTTGTATGTTGGTAATCCTAAGCGGTAAACCTAGAGCAGGAGCAGGCAACCTTTTCCATGACTCTAGCCACTTTAAAATACACTTATGCCCAAAGTGCCAGCACTTACTTTTTTCATAAAACAACCGACAGTCGAAAGGCTCATTGAGTGGTTTTTCATGCTTAGAGAAATGGTATAACTTCCTTCCATTGCCTAGTTTTTAACAATACAGAGCGTTTTGAATGTGTTGCTCTGTTCAGCACACTTAGCTAACTCTGTTTTTGTGTTTGGCCTCAAAAAGATCCTATGTGCTTGATGTCCTTCATACCACACTTTCGCAACAAAACTGAGCATATCGTTCAATCTTCGGCCATCTCTGGCAATAAATCTGTACTCCCTTGTTCAACTATGGTGGAAAGAAGGACTGGAACTTGGTTTGTTTGCCTTGATCACACCGCTAAATGGATGCAAGTGCAAGCTAGCAGGAAGGTGATGTACCTGCAAGACACATTTGAGTACTTGTAACGTTGTAACTTAAATCTATTATTAAACATTAATTTTTTTTACTTTTAAAAACATTTATTGTGTGCTCAGTTTCTTGTGCAGTGTTAAATACAATAAAACACAATCGTTTTAATCATTTATTTATATATTTGTCCTCTGGTTTATTGCAATTATTCTCTGCGTGCCAACATAAATAGCCTCATGTGTCAGCTATGGCACCCGTGCCCTATGTTGCGAGGTATCACTTTGAAATAAAAGAAAGTTGATGCCACCCCTCACTCTAAAACACAGGTAGAAGATTTTTTTCTGTGGTAAGAGGAGTTTTGTAAATCTAACAAACTATAAGCAACAAGACTATTTGACAATTCAGTGTTTGGTCAACGATAGCAAAGCAGTTAATTTTAAATTCTTTAAGATGAGAACTCATATGTGTTACATTTTTAAAATGCAACAAATGTGTGCGCACTGGAAAAACTTAAATCTTATCAAGTGTTTCTGTCTTATTTTCAGTAAAAAAAAACATTCAGACTCAATATGAGTCACATTCACCTGACCAGTCCAAAAAAAATGTCTCATTCCAAGTTATTAAAAATGAGGTCTGAATTGCTTGTAACAAGTTCAAAAAAATCTGCTGATGGAATAAGAGAAACGTTACTTGTATTGAGACATTATTCTAATTTCAGGAGCACATTTTTTGTCCATTGGCAGATTTTTTTTCTCACTTTTTCAAGCAATTCAGACCAATCTTTAAATGACTTTAAATAATATTTTTTTTGCTGGATCGGCCAGGTAAATGTGGCTTATGTCAAGTATAATAAGGCAATTTTTACTAAAAAAAAAAAGACAAATACACTCAATAAGATTTCAGTTTTTTGCGGTGTGTGTGTGTGTGTGTGTGTGTGTGTGTGTGTGTGTGTGTGTGTGTGTGTGTGTGTGTGTGTGTGTGTGTGTGTGTGTGTGCATCATCTTCTTTCTCTCCCAGCCCTCGATATTATAAAGGAGAAGCCTTACTTAAACAAATCCGCTGCACATCGGCTGCACAGCTTTTCAGCAAGGTCAGAGCAGCTCAACTTGTCAGTGTGCGCACAAGTGTGTATGTGTCCTTGCACTCTAATGTGTGTCTTAATGTTTTAACATATGCAACCCTTTATAAACAGTGTTTTATGCAAACAGTGGCTGGGCTCCCATCAGATAAGGCTCCAGAACAGGAGAAGGAGACTGCATGTGACTGAGCGAGGGCTGGAGGAGAGGCAGAATGAGTGAGGGGTGAAAGCGGAGGCAATGTGAGAAATGAGCACACAACATTACGGCCAAGAAAATGTCCTTTTTGAGCATTTTAGACTGTTAAAAAGTAGAAACATGCTTGTCAGAGGCTTGTAGGTGACTTTTATTTGACCTTTTTACATTAAAAGTATCATTTCTCTGTCATTGTTTTAGCTTTCACCCACAATAGAGCAACAGTTTTTTTGAAATATAAACATTTTGTACTCAACTGAATACAGGAAGCAAAGAAATCAGCTGAAGCCACTTATAGAAGGTTTAATTTATTTAAAGTCAGATAGTTTTCCCCCGTGTAGACCTTTGATATCAGCTGTCCACCATGTAAAGAGTAAATCTTTGGTAAGAGATGTTTCTAGTGTAATCTGTGTGTGAGTGTGTGTGGTAAGACACAGCTTGGCACTGGTCACTTTATCATTACTAATATAATCTTGCGCTCCTCTACTTCCTCTACCCACACAACATAAAAGGTCTCTGCCTTAAAAGCGAAGTATAACACAACAACTTGGCCTCGCTGCTCCAGCCATCGCTCTCCTTATCTTCTATCAGTCGTCCTTCCTTTTGCTCCCGCGGTTTTTTTTCATCTCAGCGGCGCAGAGAAACATGTCTCCAGTCTGCACTGACTTTTGATATGCGTCTTCCTTTTCCATTCAAACTTTCTCAGCATTTCTCCTCTTTATAACAATTTTCCTCTGTTTTTGAAGATTTAGGAAGCACTGAGGCGTTGACGGAACCACCACACTGCCCTAGATCAGCTAAATCTCTCATTTTGAGCACCCCCCGCCAATTTCTGTCACTCCGGGAGACAAATGTGCATCTCGAGTTCATTCCCCCCTCTCCCTGTGCCCACTGGCTCCCTGAAACTCAGTTCCGTTTGCCTTTGAAGTTCTGCGTGCAGAATGGAGATTCTTTGCATGGTAAATTTGCCCAGTTGCCCGCAGCGTATCCATTACACAAGTTTAAAGAATGCATCGGAGACGTTTTGGAAGGGCCCTTTTTTCTCACTTCATAACCAATTTCTCTGTGTTTTGAACTTCGGTAGTCATGAGCCATGTAATCTGTAAATTGGGCCCTTTCTTCCAAGCGTTCGCTCTGCCATCGACCAGCGTTTGATGTGCAATTATTTTGCTCATTACAAGTTAATTTTATTGTTATAGTTTGCAAATGTTTCTTGGGGTCATGATGTTAAAAGTTTCTGAAGAAGTAAGAAAGAGGGAGAATTAGGGAGTTCGGCGTGCATCACCGCAGCGCGAAGAGCTCATTTGAGATGGCAGAGCTGGCTATCTCCAGGCTCACTTTCAAGCCTTTTAGCTACAACCTGCTGGGTGGTTTGAACAGCTGAGGAGAAGTTGATCTGGGATTTAGTGTGGAGAAGGGATCCAAGGCCTTTATCTGCTGTAAAAGGTTGTGAATATGGAGATTTGTCTTGTTTATTATAATGGAACCATAATCTCTCTACAGAGAGCAGTATGGAAATCGTACATGCCATTTATTTTGCCTTTTGTCTTCATTCTCTCCACACACACACACACACATCTTGCCAACCTGGTGTGATTCTGCTTGTTTGCAGACACACTGTTTCTATGAGAAGAGGGGAATGAAGAAGAAAATCTCCTGTTTTTTCCTTGAAATATTGGATTTGAGAGGCTTGTTAATTTTCACATAGGAGAGGATAACCACGTTAATGATGTCTGGCTTATGAACAAAGTGATTTTTTGCAGCTGCTAAATGTCATTGTTGGAGCTTGGCAGTACAACTCTGCACATCACATTACCCTGCTGCTAAATCCGTGTTACTGAATTATGTTGTTATGCCTATTAATTTCAATAGCTGCTCAATCCATTGATTAAAATGAGACTGTGCTGCTAAAATGTCATGTTTTATATTTTTTTTATTTTACAGATCCTCAAATCACTCCACAAAAAGTAGTTATATCCTTCTTTTCTTGGCATTAACAATCACAGCTGGGATACTTTTGTTGCTTTTTAGTGTTTTCCATTCAACCTTACTTGAATACATTTATAATTAGCCTTTAGCAGTGGGACAGAATAACCAACACACACACACACACACAGACACACAAGCCCAAATTGTTTGTAGACTCCTTTTCATCTGAGGAAGAGATAGCGCTCCGTGCGCTTTCTTTTACGTCTCTTTCATTTCTCCCCGTCTCATGGCAAAGGCAAATTCTGTTGGACTGTGTTCTTAATACCATCAACGCTAAATAAACTTTGTTGACAACAATAGCTCCTGGCAAGGCGCCTTCACAAACAAAGGAGAGCCAAAAGGTTCAAAGGCAATGCATCACTCTGCCTCTGACTCGTCATTATTCATCCCTCTGTCTTTACCTCTCATCCACCCATTCTTTTCTGTTCCTCTGTGTGTGTGTGTGTGTGTATGTGTGTGTGTTTTCTTTGTGGCTCTTTGTCTGTTAAACTGCTACATGGTCTGGATACTGAGGCTTATTAGCTGTTCAGTTTAATTAAAAAGGGCCATTCATATGAAAATGTGAGTCTGATAGCGATTGCTGTCCCCAGCAGCTTCCTCCTGTTACTTTTAATTAGACACCCACTTGATTGACATCAAGACTACACACTGGCTGAAGCCTAGATTGTGTGTGTGTGTGTGTGTGTAGTGTGTGCGCGTGGTTGTGTGTATTACATAGTGTGAACTTGTTTGATGTGTGTGTGCAGGCATTTTCCACACAAACATGTTCACAGGCGTGCACAAATACCAGCTCTAAGGTCATTAAAGCATCACAGCGGAGAGACTGTACATCAAAGTTCACTTTGTCGTCATGAGGTAATTATCCGCACAGTAGCGCAGAGCCCGGCTGCCCACCTTGTCACTCATGTCCAGCCAGTCACATCCAACAATGAACAGTAACCTTGTGATTATGAACAGGGTCCGCAGTGTAACAGTCACACCAGCACCACCCACCACGCTGATGGAGAAGGTGATGAGCTGCTTTTCTCTTTATATTTGTCCTCTCTTCTCTCATCCACTCTCTCCCCTCTTTCTGTCTCCGGAGAGAAGTGGCTCTCTTCATCTGTTTTCAGCGCACGCTCCAGCTCTCGCTACCTTATTATTATACTGTCAGCGGCACGTGCCTCGCTGATAGATGTTCCTCTCAACTGTTTACTACAAGCAGATGATTTAACTAAGGCTCAGTGTTCAACTTGACCTCTCTTCTTTTCTTCTTTTAAAACAAGATGACTTCATCTGTTGTTTACGACGACTCCATTTTATGGGAGCAGGCAGAAGAAAACGCAGCAGCCACAGGGTCGATGGTGGTGTTTCAAGACGAAGGCGTTTGTGTGTGTGTGTATGTGTGTGTGTGATTGAGAGAGGCATGAGTTGAAATCTAACAACTGCTTTTGAATGTTTGGGTAACTTTGCATTAAGACCTTTGAAGGCTGCAGTTCAACGTCGCCCAGAGGAGCAGGCTGTTTCATGTTAGGAGCTCAGTAAGGCCCACCTCTATTCAGACTGGAGTCTCCAGCAGAAAGGGCCCATCAGAAGTCACTGCTCTGTAAAGTTGTGTTCTTTCCTTGTGTTTTGTTTTGATTTGGCGGACGTTTGGGATTGATTTGGGAGAAGGGCCTGATGGCGGCAGGGATACCAGAGCAGGACCTGCATGTGAACCTGAAATGTTGTTCCAATTACTGCCTTCATTATTGGTTTGTCATCCACTGTTTGGACACACAGCGGCCTGCATTTCATGCTGCGGCAGGAGAGGTTGCCTGTTGTTTTTTTCATGTTTGGATTTTGGCTAGAGGCAACTAAAGCAGAGTAAGAAAACAGTGTGGCTGTGAAAGGAGAAAGTAAAGGTTCAGTTTTCTGGGTCTTTCCAGTTTTTGTAAACATTATGCTTGAAGCTGATTTTTCTATACATTACATAAGCCTTTTATTTGTCTGTGAAATAATTATAAATCAAACTGTTTCCTTTTGCCTCGCTGGAGCTGCATTTAAAGATCCACAGGGCCGTCTGTGTTGTTACTGTGTTGCACAGCATCCCCCCCTCATCCTCCTCAGACAGATTAAATCACTTGTGTTACTCGGAAATGCTCCAAGCAGTAAGGCAGGATGGAGCCTGTACAAAAGAGCCAAACATGGTTTGAAAGAGCAAGACAGAGAGTGAGACGGAGGGGAGTGCGCTGATGTAACATATTGTGGCGAGTTAACACCATTAGACAACCGATGTGAGAGTCCAGCTGCCTCTCTCACCCACCAAGGTGAGTTACCTGGGCTGACTTACCTGTCCTCCCAGTGCCCCCCAGGATACAGTGTTCCAGCCAGGCCCCCATGTCCTCCCTCTCCACAGCACTTAGCAGTGATTAACCCCGGATTCTGCCGGCCCACCTGCCATCTGACTACCATTACAGCCCGGCTTATCTGGCTCTCCATCTCCCTACAATAGGGCCGGGGCCTGGGCTTGGCTTGGGGGATCGAGCTAGGGGAAGGCAGCCTGCTCTGTTTAATAATAAATCATTAGCTAAATACTTTTGTCCATTTGTGTCATGTTACATGTACTTCAATTTTCTGCTCTGTCTCTGTCCATCACCCCCCTCCTGTGTTTTTCCTCCCCTTTCTCGTCACCAGCCTCGTCTACTGCCACTGTCCACTGTGTCTGTCAGTATCTGTCCTCCGGACTAATATTTCCTGCTGTTTTTTTCTCTCCCTGTGTCTCAGAGTCATGACTGACTACAGGTCTAACTGATTCATGCCAAAGCAACAGTTTATAATCTTTCTCTGAATCAGCAGCCTCGTAACTCGATGAATCCTGCACAGACTTCATGAAAAGTTAGAAAGATTTCCACCTTGGATTGATCATTTAGCTGTTTTCAGCATCACTACTGAATGCCCTGCTTCATGGTTTGAGTCTGTTTCTCAGAATGGCGATATCCTAAATGGCACCATCTAAATTGGCATGTTTTGGCTGCCACCGTGTCAAAACTATCCCTTCACGACATTTCGACATATCACTTGCGTTTATGCTTCACTCTCTGCTTTCTTTCTTTTTTTTTTAGTCTTATTCAACCGTAAAAGGACACCACAAAGGTAGAACCACTGTAGGGGATTTATGTCAGATAGGTTTCACAACATGCTCACACACACACATGCACACACACACATGCACACATGTCTGACACCAGCGTCGGGCAATCTGGACAGCGAGGAGGAGATAAGTCCATTGGTTCATCTAACTTGTATAAAGTGATTATAGACATACTGAGCCCTCCATATTTAGACTTCTTGACGCCCCCTCCTCAGGTCCTCCCCTCTGGTCCAACTGTTGTAATCTAATTTTCCGCTGACAGAGACCGTGGAGATCCTTAGGTCACGGTGCAAACCCTGCAGCCCCCCTACCCACCCGCCTCCCCTACCCTGCGCCCTCACGCTCTAACTAAGAAGTCGCCATGCAGCAGACAGCACACATTAGATCTGTCTGCTGCTTCGCTGGCTAACACAACCTATCCATAACCCTGGACTGCCTCGCTAATCAGAGGGAGAGATTAGGGGAAAAGGTGGCAGAAAGAATTTGCATTTATCCCGGTATCCGCTTTTTGTTATTCCTATCATGGCTCAGCACCTTACAGTTCCTGTCAGAGTCCCAGTCAAGGTGAACAATGTTCAGAACTTGCATATAAATTCTAACCTATGAGGGATGACTTAAGTGGATAGGAGAGCAGCTGAGGAAAGTGCGGAAGTGTGGCTGCTGTGCTGGAGCTGAGAGAGAAGGCCACACCTGGAGGGGTCAAGCTCCTTGTTGACCTTTCGCGTGTCCCCGACCTTACTCACCCTCAGTTTCACTTCACATCACTCTGCCTGTCAACACTCGCATACAGCCCACGCTGCTACTGTTATCAGTAATAGAGAGCAGTGCAGCTCCCTCATTTGACTCTAACCCTAACCCGATGAGGGATTTATCTCAGTTGCTCAACTGTTGCATTTAAGCTTTGAAGGCAATATTTGCCTGAAACTCTTGTTTCCGTCGTGTGGCCTTTCCCTCTTACAACTTTGAATATTCAGGCTGCGCATTGTTCCTCCTACCACTGGTAATGATCTTGTTTGAGATTTCTGTGTTGATGCCGATTATAGTTTCATTCAGCATCTTGTGTTGTAGTCCTCTCTTCCTCCCCTCCTCTCCTTCCCTCCCTCTCTCCTGCAGGCCGTAGCATAGCCAGAAGCTGATAGGCATCTCCTCTGGAGTCTGCTGTAGTCTGCCCCAGCTTCAGACAAAGTGCCTCCACCAGACCAGTGAGGCACCCTGGGAACCCAGCAGCAGACCCCCTGGCCCCAGCACCAGTCTGTAGTGCACGTGTGTATGTGTATGTGTATGTGTCTGTGTGTCTGTGTGTGCGAACGAATGAATGTCGGAGGTTCAGACTGGAACCTTTGTGTTCTCGGCCCGGTGTTGTAAATGGGTTTTGTAAACTGGGAGATATGGAGATGTGCAGCATCAATGATATGTGGGCTCCAGAATGAATGCCGGGTTTATTCCAAACATTCATCTTGAAGCACTGCACCGTTCTATACGGACTATTCATTTTATATGTTTGCATTCATGCAGTTGTGTCGTAGCCCATGTGACGAAGTCGTATCAAGATCAACTTTTTTTCAAAGCCATGAGACGCTGAAGCACACACACACACACACACACACACACACACACACACACACACACACTCAAAACATACAGCACACACACACTTGAAAAGTCATGCTCCCTCTTCAAATCTACACTTGGCATCAGGGAGCACTTGGCTTTTTGACTTTCATCATAACTAGAAAGAGCGAGAGCAAGTGGACGAATACTAAAAAAAAAGAAGGAAATCAGAAGAAGTACTTTTATCTGGAGCCCAGTGTTCAGAGCAGGACACACACGCTCACACACACAAGCACTCTCTTCCTGGACCTGACCCCCATGTAACCCCATAACTTTCCAACATTTAAAAATGCTGTCAAGACGGCTTTTCTCCGAGCGGAGTTTATTTGTGTGTGTGAGGGCAAGCGGTGTGTGTGCATGTGTCTGTGTGTCTGTGTGTCTGTGTGTGCGTGTGCATGCTTGCATTCCTCTTAGGCTATCGCCACCATCACTCGACAAGAATTATATAATTGCAGCCTGTGATCTCATTTTCCTCACAGAGTATTTTGAAGTTTCCTTTCCTCTTTTGCTCTTTTTGTTTCCTGTGTGTCCCACTTGTTTTAATGTTTGAATGACTCACACTAAATCACCCGTCTCTCTCCCCCGCCGCGTTATGCCACTCTGCATGCGTGAGCTCTCTGCTCGCTGTTTGTGGAAACTTTTATAGGCTGGAAGTTTGAGTTGTAGTCGTGTATTTTTACTGTGTGAATGTGAGCCGCTATAGAGTAAAACAAAAAAAAAAACTTTTGCTTTTTTGAGTCCACTTTGTAATGATTAAGCTGCAGCAGGGATACTAAACAGTGAGTTAAAGAAATATCTTTATGGCTAAAATCTCACATGGCAATTGCTCTTGGGTACTTTTGTTGACACATAAAATCTTTTTTGTTATGGTCATGATAAATTAAAATTTCTTACGGGCTATTTGTCTGTTTAATGCAGTCTACTAACTTTTTTGATTTACAGTTATTAATGACAGAACTAGTTTTTCTTGAAGTGAATCTTTAATAGAAACAGAGTTTTTATTATAAGGAATGCATTTTATAATCTTGTTGTAAATTTTCTGCAGAGGTGCTCTCAAGGCTTATTTTTAGTACATTATAGAAAATCAAAACCAATGGCAGAAACTGAGGAATGTAAATAAAACAGAATTTATTTCTATAAATCTTTTCTTTTAAAATCTCCATGCTGAAAAAAACGTACTTGTTTTTTTCTTTTAGACCACTCATATTTTTCTTTGACCTCATTTCCCCATTCCCCACACTAATTACGCAGCTAATGATGTTCTACTTTGACTCTCTGGACACTAAAGAGCTAAATCAAAAATTTATCTATACATCTGCTCCATCCCCGAACTCCACATCTCTGCAGCTGCAGTTCACTTCTTAGTCAATAGAGGGCAGAAGTGATCTGCAGAGGCTTGTTTTAATAACAGAGGACAGACATAGAGTGGATGTACATGTACAGGTGTGAGTGTGTGTTCAACCTGGCCAGTGTGAGAGTGTTCTGGTCTGCCTGTTTTTAGATTTGTTTGTTTTTTCTTTACAGCTGTTGAATGCCATTAATGAAACTCACACATCACATCAGCAACCTTACTGCTGTGGATGAATCCTTTAAAGATTACTTAGGAAGAGATAGTTCCCTAAAATGCTGCAGGTAAATATTTGACTCCCATATGAGAGGGGGAAAAAAAACAATGAGTGGAATTGCTGCTGTCAAAGATGGAAAAAATAATCACCAGAAGATCACCAAATGGTGTTTCTGAGTGTCCATACTAATAGTGTGGCTATGATTTTTTTTCCTTTCTTTTTTTGTTACTTTTTTCAAGGGGTTTATTTTATTTTCCTCCATGTCTTAAAAAATACTGCTCTCCTTCTGAAGTCTTGTCTTCAGAAACAAAATGAAACACTGCTTTCTGACACTCTGATCGTCCACCTTGTTTCTTTCTTTCCTCTCACGGTTTAATGAATAGAGATTTGGCAGTCTTTTGTCTGCCTCTATAAATCAAATATCTTTAAATGTATGGTAGAGTTAAAGACTAGTGCTCCCCCCCCCCCCCCCCCCCCCCCCCCCCCGTCTGTGGTTAGGTGGCTGTATTGTCACACAGGCCTTATCTCCAATTGACACCTCTGGAAATGTCCCAGGAGAGGGACAGATTTGCTGCAGGATTAAACTAATTTACCAGATGATTGAATGTGAGTCCAAAGCCACTCTTTTGGAAAAAAAATGAGAAAGGGGCTCACGGCCTTCCCTACGGTAGCTATGATACATGACTGACTTGGCAATCACGCTTACGGTGTTTATATGTGAGTGTCGTATCCAGATCTGCAGCATGTTCCCCAGAACAACCTCTATAGGAGGATTGTCTTCTTTATAGACTGAAATGATGGTGAATTCCACCAAACAGTGTTTCTGCAGTGTCAGGCACATGATTTTAATAATACTTCAAAATGTTGTTGCACTTTAAAGGTTTTTGAGATGTTCATTTAAAGCAGACAGCCTGACACCAAAGCCAGCCAGCATCTCTGGATTTGCAGTATTAGCAGCAGACATGAATCATCGCTGCGATATAGAGCAGATGGAGACGGGGAAATAAGGCTTTGGGTCTGACAGTTAGGGAGAAGGGGGCTCCTCTGTAATACTCAACAAACCAAAGCAAACATCTCTAAACTCTGCAGTTTGCTCACGTTCTTCATGGTCTCCCAAATACCAAAAAAAAAAAAAAAAGAAACGGGAGAGGAACATTTTCAGTGTGTCCAAACCAATTTGTGCCTGCGGGATGTTTCTTAATTGGAACACATTCAAGAGAACACTTACACGCTCCCGAGTGGTGTACAAAATATTACATTAATTAACATGCAAAACAGTTCTGCTCTGCTCACACACACACACAATCACAATGCAGGCACGCAAAGAGATTGCAGCGACAGCACAAAACAGACATAGGCCAAGAGGAAATAAGGGCAAAGAATAGGAAGGAAATTTGCTCGAAAATTTAGCTGTAAGCCTGCTGAAGATCTTATTACATAGGCTGAAGATACAGATCTCAGCTGGAATAATACTTAGCACATGCTGCCCTTTTAATTAAGCAGTAATATCTGCAGAGAGGGGTGGAGAGCAAAATCTTGCTGTTTCTGTCTTCATCTCTCTCGCGCGCTCTCTTCCATATCACGGTTCCCCATCTTTACCCTCTGCTCCTCTCCCTCTCCCAATAATCTCCAATGAAAGGGACGGGTTGAGGTGTGTGATGGGGGAGGAACGGGGGAAACACTCCTTTATGAAGTAAGTGTCTTCATGAAGGCCGTACACATGTTTCTGTGTTTTGGTTCCACCAAGGTTGCCTGAGCTCCCTGCTGATGGCCCTCAGGCTCTCACTTTGAGGTGTGTTAAGCATGTATGTGTTTAAGTAAGAGCTGACATGCATGTTTCCGCTATTTATACACACATGATCTGCTCCTGCGTGTAGGTGAGGACCACCTCTTAAGGCAGTGGGTGGTACACGGGCACCTTTCTACCAGGATATCAGAGCTGAGGTCCTGCAGCCTGAGGGCTCATCGGGGCTGTCCCCCTGTGGCCGTGATGCCTCATGTGAGTCCAGGATAGGAACCAGTTGTCCAAACAGGGCTGGCCTGTCTGGTGGGGTCTGTAAATCAGAATCTCTCAACATGGGGCAGCTTTCAGGGACAGACCATCGGCGTCAGGATCCCTGACCAAAGTGCTTTGATTTTAAACTTAATAAGAGGATTTAAGAGTTCTTTGTTTAACCTACTGAGGTCACAATAACCATGCGCTGATATAGAGTTGTCATGTTTCTCAGAAAGTATCAAGAAAGTCCCCCACATCCTGAGAATGTATGTTTTGTTAGAGGTGATACCGCACTATAATAGCAATTGTACTTTGTGGAAGTGAATCCAGTAGGTAAGCTGAATGCCCTGTTGTTATACAGCATTACTGTTCTTAGGTAGAAAGCCTTTAATCCTCTGAGTATGCTATTTAATCTAGTGGCTGAGTGACGCTTCTATGCACTTCCAATTGTGCGACATGTCGCACATAAAGCCTTTATTCAGATGTGTTAACCATTGCTCTGTGCTCCATACAAGTGCAAATCGAGTTAACACTCTCTGTCTGCCTGTGTCCACACACCCCGGGCTTGTGTCATTTCTCTGCACACCAGAAACTAGGCTCACCCTGTCAGTCTGCACACACATACATGAACACACGCTCACAGAGCAGCACACACTCTGCACACACTCTGGGGCTCCAAAAGGCCACATGTTAATCAGCTGTGAGTTAAACTTGCAGCAGAGAAAAGACAACAGATCAGCTCAATTAACACAAAAAAGAGAGTGCTTTCTGCACACACACACACACAACCTTAGCCATTGCACCTGCAGCTGAAGGGGCATTGTTCCAGCAGCCCCCTCCTCTCCGTCTCTCTCTGTCTCTGTCTCTCTCAGGAGGAAAGCTGTTTTGTGGCCGCTCTTTTCTCTCTGACTCTGGGCCTTGGCCTCTCCACAGAGCACCCCTCCTTTCTCTCGTGTCCTTGGGTCGCTTCTCTCTTACGGAGGCGCAGGGTGCCCCTCGCCTGCCTCACTGCAAACACAGCTGACAGAGGGCTGCTCACGTGCCGCTCCACAGGGCCCCAAAATCCCTTTGAGTGTGTGTATGAGAGCGAGTGTTTAAGAGAAAGTGGGGGTTTGTGTGTTTGAGGAGGATCTTTGCTATTCATCCGATGTCTCTTGAAGCGGTGCATTTCTGTCTATGTAAAATGCTTTGCTAGCCTGTTCCTTAAACACTCAAACATCCTATAAGATAAAATCTCAATTCTGTTTAGAGAGACTCTTAATTTAAAATCTAGAGTTAGATTTTTCTGTCTTTCCCTTTTATAACTTTACAAAACCCTGGAGTGCTATCAAACTTTCTCTTACTCCATCTTTCATGCAGCAAACCACAGCACCTGAATGCTGAGAGAGTTTCTGGTTTACTGTCAAACAATCTCACAAATGAACTGGGATGAAATGAATAAAAACTTCACATAGAATAAATAACAAAATGATTGATACCAGGAGGTTGTTATTGACCTGTTCATTTACACAGAGTATGTTTTCGTTTTCACTCTTGGAAAATCATTCTGTCCTTGGCCCTAATACCGTTTTTGCATCGCTCTCCTCTTTGGCTCCCTGTCCCATTTGTCACTGCGGCGCGTATTGCTCATTCTCACTGATCATCCTATCACAGTGCTATTTTTCATATTTCTCATATCCGCTTCCCTTATCTCTCCTCCAGCGCTGGGCCAGACACGCAAAGCTAATACAGGCTCCCAATACGTGTGCAGAATTCAGGGACCAAAGATCACAGCGGTGTGAAATACATATAGATTTCATACGTTATTCTGTGTTTGCTTGTAATAGGATCGGGCTTATCCCATTTCCAATAACTCATGAGATAACATGAGAGCACACATTGTTGATCAATGAGAAAGTGGATTTCTTACAGGCCCTTGCACATGAATTTACCCTCACAAATTAGGACAGTGACAGAAACTGGAACCATTATAATTATGTGCTGTATCAGTAATTCTGCGAACACTTGACAATCAATTTGTGCAGCTGCTTACTTAACCACCACAAATACGGACAAACAGGCCGAGTTGTGTGTCTGAGAGCACATGCGCATATGCGAGTGTGTTGGTGTCGAGGCTGTGATGGATGAGCCTCTGTAACTGTTGGCTGAGTGCTGTTTGTGGTATTCTAACCATGCTGCTTGTATGTTTTACTGCCCTGCTGGGCTGCTCTTTTATAAAGACCCAGCCTGGCTGCATCTATCTCCCCAGGTTAAAACAAACACAGACGCCCACCACCACTATTCAGCCTCCCACCCTGGCCTGCTTGGCCTGCCCTCCTCCTTCCCTGGCTCCACCAGCTCCGTCCAGGGGGCAATAAACTCGTTATCTCCCCCTCTCAGATCCTAATCTGACGGCCCGCCGCCCTGCATGCTGCCAGGTGACCTGGGGTGGGGTTTGGTGGAGGGGGGGTTGATTCTCCCTCTTCAGCTCTTACTGCCTCAACTCCAGCCCTCCTCTGCTCGCCTTTTAAATCCCTTCAGCTTTCCCTGCCTGTCAGCACCATCTTAACCCCCACCTTCAGAAACCCTCCCCTGCCTGAGGCTCTGACGACCTCCTCCCTCCTTCTCCTTGCTCTCCCCCCAACCCTTTCAGCAATTAATCCAGCTATTGATCACAGTGAAACTCTAAAGGCTGGTAGGCTGCAGGCAGACTGGTTAGGGTCTATTCAAGCTGATGGCTGTACAAGGCCACAATGTAGATACGACTACAGCATCAGGCCCTCACAGTTTTTACACTACACGACCATTACTTCTTATTTTATTTAAAACTCCACCTTGAATAGCTTCTCCCACATTGACTGTCAGAGAGGGTGCAGGGCTTCTCACAGAGAGGAAGATTTGGATGACTTCCAGTAACTTTTTCACTTTTTTGAGGTGCCTTCAGATATTGCTCCACACTGTGCTTATTGTTCTTGACATACAGTGTCAGGATCAGCTGTCTTACAATTTACAGTGAAGTAAATCAACTAAGATACACACTCCTGCTTCTGTCTTTTCATACTTTAAAAAACAAGATGACTGATGCTGTTCGAAGGTTACATCAGTTTTGAAATTTTCATTTGTTAGACTTTACTTCCAATTTTAGTTTAAGCCCCTGTGAGGATTTAATAGAGAGAATTTTTTAAAAAAAGTCTCACTTCTATATATTTGCCTGATTGTAAACCACAACTTAAAATGAGGTTATTAGCGCCAAAATAGGTTATTACCTCCGCCAAGGAGGTTATGTTTTTGGGAGAGTTTGTCTGTTTGTTTGTCTGTGAACAACATAACTCAAAAAGTAACAAACAGTTCTTGATGAAATTCTCAGGAAATGTTCAAAATGGGAAAAGGAAGAAGTGATTAAATTTTGGAGGTGATCCAGATCACTGTCTGGATTCAGGATTTTTTAAAGGATTCTTAATCATTGTGGGATAGGGTCGTTTTCACCTCGTGTACATAACTCCACAATAAATGGTCTTATTGCTTTGAAAAAAATACAAGACAAGGTCACCATAAATTTCTGACAGATGTAAAAGTACGATCCAGATCCTGACAATATTCTGGATACTAAGATCTGGAATATGAAATATGTACTGGGTCATCATAATTTTCAACACTGACAGGAAACAAATTGTCGTACAAACCTGCAACTAACACCAAATTGTAGCAGACAGTCTGCTGAAAGGGAGTATAACATTAAAGTAGGACTAAAGTGTTGTGTGACAATCACAATATTCTTGGCGGAGGTCTGCGCTCTCTGAGTGGTGTTCTGGTTTCATAATGATATTGCTTAGCTTCCTGGTCAGTTGGACTAAACTTGATTGATTCACGGCACGCAGAAGTCCCTATAATGGCAACATGCTAGTCAGCAAAGTTTAGCAGAGAAAAGAGATCTGTGTTTTTTTCCTGCTGAAAACATTATTTTTTAATTTGGTAGTATAGGCAGACACTGAAGCGGAACTGTCAAAAAGAAAAAGGACAGAAGAGCAGAAGAAAGCTAAACAGGAGAGTGATAGAGCACGGGCTACAGGCTAAAACACAGGCTAAACTGTTTGTGATAATGTTCATTCCAACCCAAAGTCAGCAGTTATTCTGCAGTGGTCTGTTCAAACTTTAGAGTTTATCTACAAAATGAAAAGTGAGGTTACGTTAGCTCTGATGGTTGTTAGTAGAGGAGCACTGGTAGGATATAACCAGGAGTCACTAATGCCACTGATGTAATAGCCAGCTTCTAAAATTTGGTAAAAACGTACAAGCTTGCTAGTTGTCATTTGTCAAACACAGCGTTACATAACTGTTCCCTTTATATATGGTAAAAAGTAGTCTTGAGCATAAAAAAGTAGTGTGAAAAGAGGATTTAATCGCTGATCATTTTCTTTAACACAAACACACCTTGATAAGAGTCATGTTTTCTCGGCAGTGGGTGCAAGTGCTCATTGGAGACAGCGTCCTTATCCCAGAAAAAATAGCTTTTAGTTTTATGTTATGTTAGTTATGGTTTAAACTTAAGTTCATGGGGTTTGATTTGAGGGTTGCAAATTGGAAAAAATTGTCAGGTGGGATGAACACAAAAGGGCCTGAAAAGGTAGAGTAGAAAAAGATCAAAACATCACTATTTTAATTTGAAACCTCACAATTTTTAAAAATAAAAACCTTCCAGAGACTGGAGTTGAGTTAAAATAGTCTTTCTTGAGTCTGTTAGACCAGAGATGCAACAATAAATAAATGATTGGACACACCCCTGCTTGTTAGAGTATAAACATTTGAACTTTTGTCATGATACTTTGCTCGGGAGAATCCATCAATAATTGAGGGTGGGAGGTGTGTGTGTATATTTGTGTGTGTGTGTGGAGGGAGCAGTGAAAGTAGGACTCGCTTTGACCCAAGTCAGACAACTTCTCAGGTGTTTATGTCTGTGTCGGTCTCCGACCAGCAACCCCCATCCCTCTGTACTATAAACAATAACTGTCAATCCAGATCATTAAAAGAGAGGATAGTCCTGAGTCTTACTCGAACAACAGTGTCAAAAAAAAAAAACAAGATGTAGCTAGAAATAAGCAGGATATTATTTTTTGAGCAGCATGTTTTACTCATGTGTATCAGAGTATTCATTCTAATATGAAGGTCTAAAGCATGCTCTATAAAAGTTTCCTGTGGGTACAGGAATAGAGGGAAACGGTTTTTGACTCCTGCTGTTAAGAGGTCTGACCAAAATTGAACTCCTAAGAATGAACCATAAATCGTGTTTCAGTCAGTGTGCCAATGTCAAAATTAAAAACTGAAGACATTTTCTCTGGATTTTTACTCTATTCAAGTCAGTTTTTAAAACACTCCAGTCTTTATTTTTAGTTAATTTTATAAAAAATGTTCTTGATAATCTGCTTGTTAGGTATTTAATAATGATTTTTTGGAACAGTTATAACCAGGGGCTAGTTCACAACCCAGACTACCACCATTCAGTATCGCTGCTGGAGGACAATGCACGCAACTTCTGACAGCCCAAGGTCTAGCAAATGGAAAATTCCCCAAGATCCACACACTTCCTTAATGAGTCATTGTGCAGGTCACCAGCTGTTCAGATGCAGCTTAATAAAGGTCTGTGTGATGACAGAGAGAGAGTGTATTTGTCTTTCAGTATGTGCAGGCCATAATTGTCCTTTCATATAAACAAGTTTGACTTTAAGTCTTTGGATCCAAAGGATCTTCACTGCATGTCAAATAGGATTGTAAAGATTCTCAGGGGGTTTCCACTATGATTACTGCTAAGTTGTGCCTTTCCCCAGCCGGTGACACAGTCGCCCTCTGTGCTGTGCAGGGCTGAAGCTGGGACTGCAGTCCAGCTCCAAGTCTTTGATGTAAGGAGCAAGGCGGGCTGTTTGGGTGTTTGGGCAGGAGCTGGGACAGACGGGGGCAGAGTGTGATGGAGTGATTACTCTCCTCGCTGCTCTCCTGTCTGCCCTGGCATGAATGCCCCTCTTTATCAACCCTAAAAGGCACATTATTGGCCCAAGGAGAGTGGGATATCCTGGCCACTGACCCCAGTGTAGGGGTCAAGGGGAACAGGGGGGCAGATGAAAGAGAAGCGTAATTATGGACAAAAGACAAAAAGAAACCTTGTCTCCAAACAACTATTTTGGTGGGAAGTGAGGAGAGGGTCCAGTTTAAGGGGGGGTAAAATCGAGATCAAGAGGTTTTCCCGAGCATGTTATGTTCTTATCACGTCCCCTGCTCCGTCATGAAACTGAGGCTTGCTCTGATTGGCAGAGCTCTGGGGCTTATCTGATGATGATTGGCCGAGGCCTGCGGGCACAGGAAGTGACAGAATGGTTCCCACAGCCCCACCCCTGTGAGAAACAGTCC
This sequence comes from Halichoeres trimaculatus, assembly GCF_033239565.1. NCBI lineage: Eukaryota > Metazoa > Chordata > Actinopteri > Labriformes > Labridae > Halichoeres > Halichoeres trimaculatus. Next base: position 17,105,472 of record NW_027437179.1, on the reverse strand, counting down.
CTGATGCACAGAGTGGTGCTGACATCTGTGTGCTTTATGTGTGTTTGATAGGTATCATTGTATTAATCACTGCCCGGTGTTACTGAACTGAGCTGAGTTGCAGGGTTTCCTGCACCTTATCAGGGATTGGCCTGTGACACTACGGCAGACTCAGGGTGTGTGTTTGTCTGACCCGACGCGCTCTAGAATAGAATGGAGAATAGAAAATACTTGATTTATCCCAGAGGGGAAATTCAGGAGTCACAGCAGCATTTAAGAAAACAAAAGTAAGAAAGTGTATAGAAAGTGCAAAAAGGTCCACAAGAAAATAGCTGACGACAGCCCATTCACCACTCTCCAGTTCAGCCAGCCTCCACCTCCACAGGGTCCAGGACTGAGCCTCCCCAGCAGTCTGTTCAGTCTCTGTCTCCTGGATCCTGTCTGCTCACAGCAGGCGAAGCTCCTCCAATGTGGCGCCGGCGTCCGATGTCAGCTCCGTCAGCCACGTCCGTGAACAGCCCGACGCCACTCTGCCCTCCGGCAGCCCTCTGCTGCTGGGCTAGCCCGACTAGCTCGTCCATCCCACCGGAGATAGATGCCACGTTCCCAACAACGATGGATGGAAGGACAGGTCCACGTCGTCACCTCCCAGCTCACACCTGAGAACCAGCACGTCGTCCTCACCTCCTTCTCCTCACCTTGGGGGAAATCATCAAGCCACACACTAGTTAGCATTGACATGCTACAGGCTGCTAACAGCTAATTTCACATGTAAACAATGCAGCCATGGTTACATGTAGGATCTCCAGACAAACACAGGAGAAAAGTAGTAAAAATATTGCTGAAGCCACAAAAAGTTTGGTGTCCGTGACCAACAATGAACCAAATACAAAGATGACGAAAAAGAGAAAAATTACAAGAAACGGACAAAGAAGAGAGAGCTGCTGCAACAGGCAGCTACTTGGGCATCGTCCAGCAACGGAAAAAAAAAAAAACTGCTTAAATGGACATCTGACTCTGTGTCCTCCAAACTGCAGGTATCTATTGTGAGCTGATAGTATCCCATCAGGCCTTGAGTTGATTCTTAAGCGGTTATAACGGGATGGGTTGCTGATTAACACTGTCATAATTGATGTTTGGAGTTAACTGCCAGAAATTATAATGATAAACTTTGTCTTTAGGTTCAAACACCATCTCAAGGTGGGACACACTACTTTAATTTCTCGGTGTGTATTTTTTGTTGTACTGCATATTTTTAAAGAAAATTCACAGAAAAGGGATTTTAAGATTAATAGATTTGAAATACTACAAAAAAAATTGCAGTGTTTAATATAGAAAGGATTGATTTTCTGGCTGATTTTTTTTTTGTTTGTTTTTGCTAAAAAAATCCACATGAGCCAGACAACTAAAGTCTTCTCTTCATCTTTTTTTTGAAGCGGCACTGTGTTTACAGCCTCTAGGAACACTTCAGTAAAACTGTAGAACTTCAGCTCAAACATCACGTTTGTTTCAGCTCTCTGTGCCAAGCTCGCGATCTACCCTTCCTTATTTCCCCCCTATTTTGCTTATGTAAGACAAGTTGTAGAAAGGTTTGTAAACGCTCAACGCATTTCAGGAATACAGTGATTTAATAGCAGTGTTAACTAAATAGATATAGAGGGACTCTGCATAGTGGGAAAATTAAAGGATGAAATTGAAATAAAGACAAAATCTGTCTCCATGGTTTTCACTGCCAAACTGTGGTTTGAATGAGTTACTGTAAACGCCATATTTTTAGCCCGTAATACTTATTAGCAGAGTTATGAAAACTATTAAAAACAGATCAGCAACGCTCGAGGCTTAATAAACTCAAGTTTGGACGGAACAGTGGGAAGATTAGTTTGGTAAATTAAACAGAGGCTTGCTGTGACACTGATCTCATTTCTAACGTGAGCTAGTTCAGCATCAGTCTGACTTCACTTTTGTTGGAATTACTCAACCAAATGATTTTTAGGAATTATTTTAGTACCTGCAGACCAACCTGTTGGCTCTCCCCCTGAACCTCTGACCATCCAGATACTCAACACAGGAGCCTGCCTTTGACGTCCAGAGCACCAAATCAGAGCCGCTCTGATAAATGTGAGTGTTGTACTTGTTTTATGATATGAGCCACATGCTTTTCTTGTGACCTTTCTCAAGTTCCCCTTCATAAAGGAAAATGCTGTAGAGCTTTTTGTAAATAGGACATAAAAAGGGATTTGTAAGTGTTAAGGCAAGAGTTGAAAAGTCAACCACTCGACAGCGTTTTCTAACAGTTGACAGATTTGTTGGTTGTGGGTTGTCAGTGCATGTTTTGACACCTGTGGGTCTTGGACGGTTAAGGTGCTGCTGGAGGATGTGAATGTGTGTGTGTGGTAAGCCTAGTGATGCATTGGCAGTTGGATTGAGGATCTACTTGGTGAGCAGAGGCACACACTCCCTCTTGGCTGATGGATGGAGGTCAGGGAGGTGTGGGGCTCTCCTGTCCTGCCCACCCAGGGATGACTTTATTGGGGATAGGAGGAGGAGTGCTGCCACAGGCTGCTTTACCAGCAGAGCACTCAGATTCCTGGCCAAGATTCATGATTGCCCTTTGCAGGAATGTGGTCAGGCTTAGGGAACGATGCGAGTGTGAGTGTGTGTGTGTAAAAGTTTGAACTGTGGAGTTTCATTTGCCCTCTGCATATGAATGAATGTTTATGGTGTTGTGCTCCTCCTCAGGATGTATCTGTGCTCAACCATGGATCTCAGAGACAACTCCTAAACTTGGATGGAGAGCTGACAGTTAAAGATGACTTAGTGGGAGCAATGAAAGGCAGTCAGGGCTCGCCTTAAAAAGTACAAATTTGTGATGAGGGAGAGATGAACCAGCTTTAAGAAGGAACATTGGCCTGAGCAGCTTTATTACTACCAGAGATTTACGCTCTACTTTATTCCCGACTGTCACTCGTAAAAGTAAAGGAGAGGAAAGGAGAAGTAAGGGGAGGGGATGATATACTAGCGTAGCCCCTTATGATAATCAAACCCAAACAGGAAATCAGTCGAAGAACTTGGCAGAAAGGAGGATGTCATCATACAGCTGGATGCTCTGATGGCAAACTATACTTGTGTTATTTCTCATTTCACCTTCAGTCAATCCACCAGAGTCTTCGCTGTAGCAAAATCTCCCTTTCCCAGTCTTTCACAGAAGAAAAAGCAATAAAAGAATCATTATAATGATGTTATTGACTGCATCACTGCCGGCGATATACTACACTAATTACCATGTCATTACCCTCTTTAACATAAACATCCTCTGTCACACACAAATACATGCTAGTGTCACTTTCAGGGGACTATCCTTGGGTGATCTCACTTAAAAATAAAATGCTTTGACGACTGAAGGAGGAATTTGAAGAACTGTCCCGAGGAGAGTTTCTGAGAAAAATAGATAAGATAAACCGATGGAGGAGTTCAATGAGGCTTTCAGAGAGATCACCCCCTCTGATAACGTGCAGATAGTGAGAGGAAAGGGGGGGGAGATAGTGCAGGTATGTGTGAGGTAGTCAGATTTAGGAGATGCAGTTGGCAGGTTTTGTGTACAACATTGTTGTTAGATTATGGTATCTTATTTGAACAAGCTAGATAAGTGGAAAAAGTCACCGCGGAGCTGTGCTTGAGCTTGTGAAGGGGGCAATGTGGCGTTGTTTTGCCAGGCTTGGCTGTATGGGCCTCTCCCTCGGACTGCATTGTAAAATCACATTGATCTGGCCTGACAAGGCGTTGAGTCTTATCCCCGCAGCGCAAGCTTAGGGGTTGACGCTACCGGCTGAGGAGGATAGTAGCTGCGGATAAGATGAGGGAGAGGCGAAGATCCTCTGCCTCATCGGCCGCATTAAGAGATGGGAGGAATCTAAAGTGTAAAATCGGCCTCTTTGCGATCAGTTGGGATTTAGCGCTGGTTTGTGGCAGTTGGCGCCGGCGCTGAGTTCTCCCTCCTGACAGGGTAATCGCCCAGGGGCTTAGCGCCACAGGAAGAACAATACCTCCCACTTCCTCTCATCTCATCTCACGGATGATCTGGACAAAGTACACGTCCACATCGACCATATCTGCCGGAGCGAAGCAGCCAGGGAGAGACAGGAGGATGACAGAGCGAGGCCTGAGAGAACGCTTAGAAGTCCAACACGCTGTCAGTGAGGGGCAGGCATGAAGAAATATTTGTGTTTGTCATCAGTGTGTGTGTGTCTGCATCCCTATCTTTCTTGATGTGTTGTGTGTTTTTGAGTTTGTGTTTTTTTTCTGTGTAGTTTGTGCGTACATGCCTTTCTTAAATCACACCCGTCTATGTGCGTTTCACTCGTGTGTGTGTGTGTTTACAGCATCATTAGAAGCGAGTACCTGCACACACAGATGATCTGCTCATAAATGTATGGGATGGAACAGCATGTGAGATCCAGGGGGGTCAGTGCTAATCTGCCTCAGGTTTTAGTATCTAGAATCCCTCCTGTTCCCATTAATAAGCACCCTAAATAAAGCTATATCTCTGACACATGCAAATGAGCCAACGCAGCAGTAAAAAAGATCAAAAGATGAAAAAGGCTGCTATTACAGTAATCTACCTCGGCGGTGATGGGAGGCTTTTATCTGGCCTAAATTAACAGGCTGATCCGCAGTCCATCATCAGCAATGGGATCAGAAGGCGTCAGGTAGTGCAGCGCTGCATAAATGTGTTTCCAACATAAAACACTGAAAACAGCCGGTGGTCTGCTTTTATCAGCTTACTGAGTTATAAACTCATTTTGAATCTTTCCATCTTCATCTGTTTTATTTCCCGGCCTATGTGGCAGCTGCTTCTCCAAGCTGCAAAAGTGATTCATTTAATGAAGCTGTGGAGCTGATGATTATGAAGGGACCACGGGAATGATCTGGATCAGAAACACAGCTTCTCAGTCTGCCCTCCTGCTTTAAGTTGACCTGTTGCCCATTCCTGACATGTCCAGGTTTCTTCTATATCTCTGATTTAGGTCGGGCCAACTACACTGTAACCTGAGACAGGACTCTCCTCCTCTCTTTCTCTCAGTCCAGGTGCTGAGCTTCACTGAGCGTCTAAATCTGTTAAGTACAGTCTCACTCCTCTCTGTCTAGCCCTGTGATAAGGAGCAGAGTTTCCAGTCTCTACCCCACACATGCATTCTCATATAACCCAGCCATTACTGTGCATCATTGAGGTTTATTTTACCTGATAAGCACACTGAGGGACCATTCTCTTGGCTGTTAGTCCTGAGGAGGAGCGGCTGCCCTGAAAGAGCTTTTTAGCTATCTTAGGTATGGCAGCCATTTTTATGACACTGCCTGTTGCACTTAACAGCTTGTTGCCAGGATTTCATGTCAGGCACGTGCACAGCGGAAAAGTACCCCATTGTGTATACAAAAACAATCTTGGGTAATTATGTGATCGTAAAAGGCTGTTCCTCAAAGCAGGGGAGCCATTAGAGGGGGAGAGAGTCGTTTTTACCCGTGTTAAGCCACCTAAACACACATCCAAGCATAGTACATCTGCACAAGCACCCACACAGACACATAACCAAGCCTCGGGGTGTGACCTTTGCCCCGAAGGAGCTGCTAATACGCCCAAATGACTGCCCAACAACTTGGAAACATCAAGTGGCTGACTGCTCAACAATAATGACATCTGCCACAGACCATCCAATTAGCACCAGAAATGGCCACAAGAGGTCCTGCCTGCATGTGTCACGGTGTACGTGTGTGTGATTCCTGTTCAGTCTTTCAGACCTTTCCCATGTGTGAAAGCTGAAGTTTGAATCTGTGATAGTTTGTGAGCTCTATTTGTAAAAGTCCAGCCTGTGCTGTGTTTGTGCTTGTTACCTGCCTCTTCTGGCTGGAAACTGTCACTGTCTCTGTCTAATCGGATTGGGAGGACACCAGCAGCTAATGCAGCCTGCTGCCATCAAGTTGTCCATTTAAAGCAGCGCTGATCTGATTGCTGGAGTTTATTGGAAAATGGAGCGGGCAGGGCCCAGCTTCCCCCGCATCCCCTTCACCGTGTGTCTCTCTACTGACCGAACACTGGAAAGTGCCTCAGCTTTTACCTAGTTAGCACCCTTATCAGCTTCCGCGAGTTTGGGGTCACTTTGAACAAGGACCTAGAGGAAGATGTTAAATGTAATTTCATTGACAGGAAATGGGACTTTGAATGCGATTAGGTACTTGTGGGACAGGTAGAGGGGAAGAGAAGTGCTGTTCGGAGTTTGTATAAAAGCCATTTGATTGAGCAGCTTGTATCGCTCCAATCACTCGTGGAATCAACCTCGGTGGAGGGAAGGCATCGCGTTAGCTGGGAATCCAAAGTCATAAAGGTCACTTAACATCAACCTCTCTGCAGCATTGAGAGACCTGTCTTTATGGAGAAATATGTTTTTTGCACTATCGGATTAACAGATTGGTGACCCCCAAAAAGAGGACACAGGTACTGCAAATATACCCAAAGATACTCAAAGAAGACAAATAGCTTTATAAACCAAACATTTATTTTAAAAATTCCTTTTCTGTTAAAAGTGAAATTTTTTTCTCACAGTGTAAGTAATGCCTCACAATATGCTCATATAAATTGAAAACATGCTTTCCTTGTGCAAAAATATTTTAAAAAAATGCCTCAAAATCTTAGTTAAATAAAAGAAAAATAGACATATACTTTTTAGTGTTGTTAAAAAAACAAAAGAAAAATAGAGTTCATCCATTCTTGTTTCATTTCGTTTAATGTAAGAATGTAAATAATGGCCCAAAGTTAAAGAAAAAGAACATGAGCAGCAGTCAGAGCATGTTTTCTGTTTTGGTCTGAGAGAGGAAGCGGCCTGGGCCTTGTAGTCAGGATCAATGCGGCGTGCAAGTGCCCAGTGCAGCCCTTTGTTATAAATATTGATGGCCTATAGAACAAGCTGAACAAAACCCAGACATTATAGGCAATATTATAAACCAGACATAATTTTATGACCAAAAAGGAGGACATGTCCAGTCAAAAGAGGACTATGGTTACACTAATTTACAGACTATGAGTCAATATGACATTTAGGATTTAATGCAACGTCTTCAAATTCAAATGAAGATGCACCATTACTCAGAAACATGTTAACTCAGGAAATATTTCAACAACCATCAAAAAGATCAATAACGCTTCAGTCATAGATTCATCAGAGGCATTTGTGAATATCCTAAATCAAACCCCCCTCAGACATGAACACTTCTGATTTTGATTGATAGGTGACATCTCATCTCTTTGTTTGATTAATTAATATACAGAGTGTTTAGACTGAATTTCCTTCAGACTAAACTTACTTCCACTTGAGCTGTTTTTGCAGGTAGCGTGTAAAGTCAGTTCATGCAGTCTTTTTCTGGGCCAATAAAATAATCATCAATAATTAATGTTCATTATTCATAGATCATGTGAATATAACCCAGTTACTTGTGATGTTATGTCTTCCTGTTTATTCATGGGCCGCCCGTTTACTGCTCTGTCACTGTGGTGTAGAAGTTGTAAACTCAAAAGTTAGCCTGTTGCTGTGTGAAAACTTGCTATTGGAAGTTAAAAGAATGGGCTTAACAGCATCAGCAGAAAGGGTAGAGGAAAAGAAGATATGTAAGAAGATATGTGACCTTACAGAGACAGGCTCCAGTGAGATCTGGAAACTGCTTATGACACATACACTCTAATAGACACAGGACACACACTGAGTCATTGACGTATTCGCTAAAATTTACTGCTGAGTGAAAAAAAAACATCCATAGGAAGACTCTGACGTCTATGACACATGTTTATGAAACTACGTTTGGACTGGCAGACAGTTGAATTGTAGAGACCTAGACTGAATGCTTTTCAATATATGACATTTTTAAAACTCCCGTTAATATCTGTGAAAGGGATTTTATATTTAAAGATCATTTATTGAAGCATCATTACATGTCTTTGTTTATTATGTTGGTGCTCTGAGGAGAAAGGGAACAAGTCAAAGGTGCTTGGATGTCACTCAGTAAAATGTTATGACACGTTCAGAGAATTTAGTAATTGTTTGCTTCTGAGTGACTGTAAGTCTGTGCTTTTTTTTACATGCTGCTATGCTTTAGAGGAACAGAAAGGCAAAGATTACGCAGGCTGAAAATGGAAATGTTTGGGGAAAAACAGCACTCCCCGGTGGATTGCATTAAATTGTGTGAATGTGTTCGAACTCCTCACCAGTGCCGCCACCCCCCCTTTCTATGACTTCCTTTGCTCGCGGCCACCACTCTCCCAGTTTCTGTCGCCCCGCGATCTTATCACACCTCTTCTGATTTCATTTGACCGCCGCCAGCTAATCAGAGGCCAACATCTGGATGGTTCCCATGGCAACCGACGGGACCAAATATTCTGGGGCCTAAAAGGTGGGTCTAGGTCTGGGGGGGCAATGAGAAATGCCTTGTGATTGACAGCTTTGATGGACAGAGCAGAACAGAGGCCTGAATAGTGCTACACCGCCACAGTGTTTTTTCTACGTGTGTGTGTTTGTGTGGGTGTGTAAGTGTTACCTCATTTCCCCTGAGACCACTGCCCATCCCATGGACCTAGTGGGAAAGGGTGGAGTGGAGGGCTGTGTGTTTTGGGAGTGTGTGAAATAGTGAACAGTTTCTTTTTTTATTATTCTAATCAAACTAAAGAGGTTTGAGCAGCTTCACCAGTGATCATAAAAATACAACCAACTCATCAGGTTTTTAAAGAGAGGAAGTGAACAAGGAGTGTGTAGACCTCTGCTGCCTTCATGTTGGTCACAGAGAGAAACGTCACAGCCTTTTACACTTATTTAATAACCAGAGCTGCTGATAAACATCAGTCAAGTATTTGTTCCTTGTTCGTAAGAAGCAGCTCATTCATTGATCATCTGGAGTACAAACTCACATTTAGCCGATCAATCCATCACTTTACCTGCTCATTACTGTCACTGTCTGTCCCTTTCTGATTTAGACAGCCTTCCCCTCACTGGTCCTCCTCTCTTCTCCATGTATTTATTTACCGGGCTCCATTAAAGTTGCTTTCCCCGGGGCAAATAAAAACCTCATTTAGCGCAGCCTGCTTAGCCAAGACGGGAAACGCCAGACCCCCTCAGCCCTAACTGGATTAGAAGCCGGCCAGCGGATGGGCCGCGGGACAGAACCAACCACTTAGGACCACAGCACACCAAAACAGAGAAGTGGGATGTCCAGGGACCCACAGGGAGTATTTGGATGGGTGAGTTTTGTTTGTAATTACCATTAACAGGGCTGGGAAGTCACATTTTGATATTTTTATCAAATAGTTTCAGAAGTGGTTGCTCTATAATGTTTGATAACTCCTCATTTTTAGGGATGCACGATATTGGATTTTTGCCGATATCCGATATGCGATATATCGAAACCCCTTTTGGCCGATACCGATAATCATAAGTTTGTTTGTTTTTTTCACTGTAAAAAAAGCTAAGTCTATCCTGTACTGGAATTTACATGTTACTCTTATTGTGACTGTCTTATTTGTTCATAAAACAAGACAAAAAACATTTGATTTTACCATAAGTAAGAAATGTATTATTTTTTCAAACTCAAGACATTCAGTATTGAAATACAGAAAAATAATTTCTTTAGATCACATGAACTTTAAATGTACAATGCATTTTAAACATAACCAAGTTGCATTTGATTATTTTAGAGCTACTGTAACAACCTGGTGACAGACACAGAGCTCTGCAGTGCAAATAAATGAAGTGCTACATTTTATTTAAGGAGCTTATTTTTCAGATGGAAAATAATAATAATCCTAACTGAATAGCACCTTATCGGCTGTGACTATCGGCAGAAATTTTCATATCTGCCGATACCGATAAATGTGTTTTTAAGCTTTTATCAGCCGATACCGATATTGTGCCGATGATATCGTGCATCCCTACTCATTTTTCCTGAAAAGAAAGTTAAGTTGCGATGACAAGGTGACTGGTACCTTGGATCAGGGTCTGGTAGCAGCTTTATAAGGTCATCCTGTTCCTCTTTTACAACTGAGGCCATGTCTGGTGTTATGGAAGGCCGCTGTTCTGGTAATACCACCCCTTTTTATTCTTCTTTTGATAAGACACATCACAGCTAAAGAAGTTTTGTAACATGGGGTATGAGGATGTGAACATTTTGTGTTGCGCATTGAAGCTAGCAGTTTACACACTCCTCATATTGCACTTTGTGGCTGTTGCTGGCTTTTTAGTTTTGGATGTAGGAGGGAGGCTGGCAGGGCAAAGAGGAACAAGAGGTCACAAATGAAACAGTTAAACAAGCAGATCTAGAAAAGCAACTTATAACATTATTTTTTACAAATTTAACTTAATGGATATGAAAGATATTCTCTTGCCCTAAATCTTGTTTAAAAATGTATCATTTTAGATTATAAATCTATTATAATGCCCAACTGCTTACACATACACAGCCAGGAAGTTCATGGACATGCAGAGCTTGTTTGTTTCTTTCAAATTTAAGAAATCCCCCCCATTAGATTAAGAAGATCAAAATCCTTTGTAATAAACCAATTTTTTCGGCCTTATCAGATATGTGCATGGGGTTTGACCAAACTGTACTTTTGATGGCCTGGAAATTCATGTAATCATCCCCATAAACTCTGATCCAGATTCAGCAAACTTTACTGTAGAATATTCTAGTATAAAATAATAAGAATATTTTATCTTCTAATTCAGTGTTGCTTTTTAAATCTTTATCTTTAAAACTGTTTTCGTTAGTTTTATTTGCTCATCCTCAGTTTAAAAAGCTTGAAACTGATGCCTACCCATGTGAGGATTTCAAAGCCATCTTTGTTCCTTCATACAAATAAACCAAACATGTTTCTGTTTAACAGGTTTACTCTTGCAGGTGGTAAAAAACAGGGAACAGATCAACTTTAAGTTGTTTTAAAGACTTGATTATTCAGTGCATTGAGAATCCTGATATACAGGGTGGGTGTTTTACAGGAATGAAGACATTTCAGGGTGTCAGGTTAAGTGTTTGAAAGATGGCTGTTATAAACAGACTGGTATGTAAGCTCTCTTGTAGTTGTCCCAGCCTCCCCTCTTTCCCTCTCTTATCTTCCTCTCTCTTGTGTCACATTTTAAGACTATTCTCTGATGATTTACACATCTTCTCTAAACAGGCAGACAAAGATCACAGACCTCCCCAGCACACCCCCCCAACCCCATTATCTCCCTGTTTTATATTCGTCACATGGGACATTAAAGTGTTTTATTATATGGAAAGAAATTTGGTTTTGTCTTTATTCACAATGATTCATTTGTTGTAGTCATCTGGACGTGTGCTGTCGGGTTCATAAGGAGAACTCACTTAAGCTATTAGACTTACAAGTGTACCTGGTGTTGTTCTTTAGTGTGTCTCTTATCAGTGGAAGCATTGCCCTGCTCATGTGATTTGACTTTTTGAGGGGATGATGAGAAAAGATTTAGGTTTGGGGAGGTGAGGTTGGGTTAAGAGTTTGAGACAGACACAGGGTGGGACGCTCCTCAGAGATCATAGCATACCAAGAGAGAGGAAGAAGGAGATAGAGGGAGGGGACAGGAAGACATGTTTAAGTCCTACACTAACAAAAATGTTATTTCATCCGTCAGAGGCCGTAATTCAGAACAATAAAATTAAACACAGTTACACTCCTTTTTTTAGTTTTCCATTATTTTCATGCCTTTATCCAGCTCCCACGCAACTTGACTCTGACAGTCTTTTCGAGGTGAGCAGCCTCTGAATTTATGTGATGTATACCTACATGGTCCTTTAATGTCTTTTTGATTTGATTTACTGAACAGAAATTTTGTTACAGGTTACACCAGTGAGTGTGTGTGATGAGCAGAGGTAATGACAGAATCAGGTGAAAGCCAGGAAACAAAACTTGACCCCCAGCAACAATGAAGCCTCAGATGACGGTTGTGGGTGTTCCCTCTTGTTCCCATGCACCATTGGTCAATTTGAATCAATTTGAAAGAACACACCAAAATACATCAGCCGTGCCAACATCAGACTGGCCGTGCTAACATTGCCGTTAGAGACTATACCCCAGGGATCTCAGTGGACGGAGTGGTTGAGGGTGGGGGAGTAAATGAGAAATTGGGGGAGAGATTGGGAGAGAATGGGTGACAGAAAGGATAGCCCAGAAAAAGTCATTGAGTATCATGGGAGTTGTGTGGATCTGTTACTGTGGAGTGGTAATTAAGAGGGACAAACAGAGTGTAAATGCATTAGGACCCCTTAACCACTGCCTGCTGGGATCAATAGGTCTCCATTCACATCAGGCAGGACAGGAGCTGTCCAGCTCTCTGAGTGCTGAGCATCACTCTCTGCGGTTTTAAATCTGACTCAGGCTGAGATCCCAGGGAGATGTCAAAATGATGAGAATAATAGGAAGTGCCACTGTTTCATTCTCATGAAGGACTGTGCATTCAGCTCTCTGGAGGAATTCTATGTCTAGCACCTGTTTCAGGAAGCAAGGAGTAGATTAGCATAGGAAGAGACAGAAGAACCAGCAGGGGAAGATGATAAGAGTGATCAGACAAGAGTTAAGGAAAAAGGGAGCCCACTTTGAGGAGATGATGACAGACAGAGGGAGGAGAACTGATAACCTTGCTGGCTTAAAAGCTTCCTCCAGAGCCTAATCAGGCATCCCAATTACAAAGACGAGCTCCCAACGCCCTCCAACCCCCACCCTGATAAACGGCATTATTAATTAAAAGGCTTCAATTAAATCTGATGGACAAGCCTGGGGACGATTGGCTCCAAGACCTGACAGAGCTTATTTTAGTGTAAGGAGTCTGTTGATATAGAGACAGGGACGATGTCATGCACACTGAGAGGTAGACAGATACTGCCAATACGCTAATTTAAATAGTAAAGCTTAATGTGAAGCCTGATATCAAATATATCATCAATGATACAGAGAAAAACTATTTCAACAAACCAGGGACAATTTTAGAGCCTGAGATCAGCACTAACTACACAACAAAACTGTTTTTGTCTTTGTTTTTGTTTTTTTCAAATGATCAATTTTCAATTCCATCACTTCAACTAAAGTTGCACATAAGAAGCAGATGAGGACCATGCTCTTTAAAACCTTATGTAAAAAAAACAAAGAATCTCCTGTGAGCATTGTACAGCAACAGTGAGTCATTAAAACTTTCCATATGAATATCTAAGAAAGGACTTCCACAGCTTAACATATTTACCTGGTTTGTTAGCTTGTTATTTATTTGTCTGTTTTGATAGTGATATATTGTAATAAGTGACACATTTTCTTGTTGCTTAAAATACATTTTCAATTCTGACATTCTAACAAACAATGTGTAAGATACGATTAAGTTAAATACGGTCATTTTTGATCCCGAGAAAAATTCAGTCATTGCATGAGCATGGTACAAGTAGGTTTCACATAAACTCCATTTGGTACTACTGCTTGTATTCAGCAACAGATTAAAAAGGAAAATAATGTATCCTTTACATAGCATCCCTTTCTATGGTAGCTTTAGTAAAAAGTAGTTGATATTTTTTTAATAAAAACTGCATAAAACCTATGCAGAGATTAAATTTGAGAGAGTTTGGAGACCTTTCTTGGCATATTGTGACATCATCTTGCTTTCATGAGATGGTTTTGGTGATCCAAGGTTGTATTTCCTCTACCATATCCTCATGTCGCTTACCCCATTACTGAACTGTTACTCTTGTGCTAACAATTTGAAACTCTTTGTACTGCTACTACTACTATGTACCATGAACTGGCAGCCACATTGGGTTTTTTTGTTTGTTTGTTTGGTTTTTTTTTTTTCTTTCTTTCCTTTATATGTATGTGTCCTGTACCTTTGTACTTGTGTTAATTTGTGTATTTGATGAAAATGTGTTCTTGTGTATTCTATTAGCAGCATGTTGATTTTTGTAAATTGAAAAAATCTGTAAATATTCTGTATATATATATATATATATATATATATATATATATATATATATATATATATATATATATATATATATATATATATATATATATATATATATATATAAAATCATGATATTGATGTGACACTTCATTGGTGATCTATTTTCACCTTAATATAGATCAGTGATGCACCGATTTTTTAAAAAAATTTACAATCAAGGCACATTTTTAGACAACATGTTCTTTTTTTATTGAATATTAAGAAAGGGGTTTAACTGGTTCTGGTGCTTTTACTTAAGAATGTCATTAATCTCCCCATTGATTTAATCTGGTATATTGGGTTTATCATGTTTGTCATGGTCAACTGTTTGGCTTATGGCTAATAAATTTTCATTTCCTCTCAACCCAGTCTTAAAACATATTGTTGGGCCTTTGCCCTTTTAACATCTGCATTGCACCGTTTTTAAACCAGTTTCACCAGTTGGTGCAGCTACTGGTGAAGGCGGGAGTTTTGTGAGAGCTGTTTATGGGGACCTGTGTAGACATGGCTTGGCTTGGCTTGGCTAGGGCTCCCCAACTCTACCCTTTCATCCCCCCAAGGGAGTCTTGGAGGATCAGATAAGACTGGGTTCCCAGATCAGGGTCAGATTGACAGTTGAGGGCCTGAGGAAGAGTGATGGGTTTGGGATTGAGATTTGAAGGAGGTTCCCTTTTACTAAAGGGCCCTTTAGGGACATTAGGAGTCTCCTAGAGAAAATATGTTGACCATAGCGATACAGATTACTTATCAGGGCAGAATCACTCTGGCAGTAATTAAATATTATGATTATGTTTGAATCTTATTAAGTGTTTGGCAAAGTTTAGATTAGTTTGTGAGGCTGGAAAGTGGTTTCACTCTTGCTAATTAGTTTGATTGTATCCAGTTGGCCCAGGCTTGTGAATGTGAGTAAGATATCCAGCTGATGAGATTGGCTTGACAAGAAAACTGATTGTAATGAAAGTCTCTTGGGAGCCATCCCCTCTGCCTCTTGTTCAATTGAAGAACAAGATAGCCAGATAATGGGAGCTTTTTCTCACATATTTATCAACCACAGATTCACCAACATATATTGAAAGGGTCAAAGGTCAGATGCCAGGATTTTATGTTGGGAAAACCATTTCATGTCGGATGTGAAAATCTTTCCCAGGAAAAAATTAATGTCCTGATTACATTTGAGAGGAAAGCAAAATAAGAGATTTAATCTCTCACTTTTCTGAAGTGGGTAAACTTTTCCTGCTTTCAAGTTGTGGCTTTGTGATTAACTGTTCATATTAGGTAATTTTCTCTTGGTTTAAGACACTTGTTTGAGATAGTAATAAAAGATCCACTTAAGTTTTATGCAGCATTTTAAAAGGAAATGTCTGATCTCGGAGGAGACTGTGTTCTGTGTTATATTTGAAATTTCCACGAAAAAAAAAGAAAAGGATATTTAGGGTTGGTGGAAAAAAAGCCGAACAAGGACTTGCCCCAGGCCTTTTAACTTAGAAAAGAAATGATGTTGCAGAGGACACAGACTTTTGATTGTTCTTAGCCTGCAGACAACCTTTCACATTTTCTCTCTTTTGGTTAATGCAGCTTTGAGACGCCATGTCTCTGCTAGACACACACACAAACACACTCACATACACAGTGGATTATATACTCATACTCATGCCCCCTATAACCGCGAACTGACCTATTAACCCGATGCACAGCACCATTTACATCCAGTCACACACACTCATGTGTGATTACACACTCAGATATTGCTCAATGTACACAGACAGAGTTATGGACGGGACATAGTGTTTCTGTCTGCAGCACACACAAGCAGAAAAGCACACAGTGTCGGACAGACAGACTAACTGGCTCTCGGGCTAATTGAGTAGAGTGTGTGGCCCCGTGTGGCCCCGGTCTGACCCCTCTGTAGCCGAGGACACCACTGAGCCCTTGCTTTGATACATTTGATACGGTTTAAGTTAGGAATGAAGACCTAAGCCTGTTTACATTTGAACTGGATTAGTACTGGGGTGACAGCGCAGTAACCAGAGTGAGAGTGAAAGTCGGGGAAAGCAGAAGTATTGGGGGCATGAAATGAGAAATCAGCTGGCTTTATGGTAAATCTCACAGGTGGTGTTCTGTTTGTTTTTGTTTCATTTACATTTTACTTACCCACGCTGGCTCATTGAGCAGGAATTAGTTGTGCATGTTGTTTTGTTTCAGTGCATGCACATGCAGGGGAGACTACCTACAGGGTGTGTATGTGGGTGGGTGTGTGTATCAGTGCGGTAACTCTTGGTAGTGTTTTGTTTGTTACAGGCGAAATGGGTCCTTCGACATTATTTTAATGGAGTAATGGAGGACAGAGGTAATCTGATATGGGTTTTTCTGTCTGTCTGTCTGTGTTGTTCTTTCAGTTATTCTTCCCTCTCTTTCAACAACCCCCTCCCCCCATGCATCACTCCCTCCCTTTTCCTCAAGTAATGACTTGATGTTGCTAATGGCTTCCTAAATTTTGTAGAAAGGGCAGATCCAGTGCTGTCTAGAGTTTCACCCATTGGAAGTCAGCCAGACCAGGATGAAAAGTGAAGGTGTGTGTGCATGTGTGTGTGGTTATAGGAAGGTGGGGATGGGAGGGGTCAGAGTGGATGCTGTTGGTAAGAAGCTCAAATTATGAGTGTGGGGATCAACAGGTTGTCCCCTTCATAATAGCTTTCTTTCAAGATGATAACATTTCCTGTTGTTCCAAGGTCCATACGTCAGAAAAACTAAGAATTCCCCCCAGTAAATCAAAGTGCTTACAGCTAAAACTGTCTTGTTCTCAGAAATATTAATGGCAGCGGAGTCGTCAAAGGACAAACCATATAAATACTTTGGAAAACTGCTGATTTATTATCAGTGAAAATTCACTCAACAATTGAAGCAGTAACAAATATTAGATTGGGAAAGGATTTAAGTAACTAAGTGATAACACTTTGCCTTGAGGTGTGTCTGACCACTACTGGAACGAACACTCATGGACACACTGCCTTGATACTGCCAGTAGAAAGGATCTTTTTGTTGGAGCTGCTCTGCTTATTCAACTGAGCCCACATGAAAGAAGTCAATGGAAGGGAGAATGACGAATGAATGTGCTGCTGCTTGTAGTTTACATGCTTGTACAACTGCTGGTGTGTGTGCGTGCGTGCCCGTACGCACACACTGGGTAGCGTGTTTGTGTGTGTTTGCTTGTTTGTCACATGATGTCCTGTGGCAATCCCTAACTAACCGTACAGGCGCCAGTGAAGGTTGGGGGGGTGGGGGTGAGAGAGACGGGCATTAGAAGATGCAGAGGAGCTATGGAGCCGTGGAGGGGGGCACACTGGCTGACTGCTGTCACATGATGGGCATATAATGAAGCCAAACTACATTCAAGCTGTTGAATAACTGAGCGAATGACTCATGACCTGACTTAGCACTGTGTAAACATGAGGCTTCAGCTCAGGCTTCTGGATAAACCATCATATCAGAGGATTCACTTCTGTCGGTTCTGAGAACAGAGTCAATTCAAGTCAGAAAAACATCAAAACCTTGACATACACTGAGACCTGGAGACTGGTTTTGGACGTGCTAATGTTCTGGCTGTCCTTTAAAACGTGTGTGTGTGTGTGAGTGTATGTGTGTGCTTGGATCTGCTGCCAGTTTTCAATATAGAGCCTGTTAAGTATAATGGAGGTATTAAAAGTACTTTACCCAGCTACTGTATTTCATCACTATCAAATTAAAAATGAAACATTAGACCAAGGTGGTATTTGTGAGCAAAATGCTGATGTGGCTTGACAGAGGTCCAGATTCAGTCAATAAAGGATGGACAGAGCTGTCGCTGCAGGGAAACACAGGGTCTGTTTGTGGCTCTTAATCACAGAGGCTTAGTAATGCTGTCATAACTGATGCTTACACTCCATTCATCACGCAGCCTGCATGTGAGACTGGGCCCGCGTGTTGGACACCACTCGAGGAGTGTGTAAGACTCCATGTAGCCGAGGTGGTTGTGTTTACCCAGTGCATAAGTCGTGGTTGGCCGCAGGCCTGGTACGCTTGCCCATGATAGGCCACTGTGAAATGTGGCTGACAGAGGCGGCCTGTTGCCCTCTCCACTCTAATAAAGGGTGTGTATATGTGTGTGTGTGTGCTCAATATGCTTTGTCTGTGCTGCACATCAGCTGGCTTGCATGTGTCTAAATGAATTGCAGGATTCATTGACTTTGCTGTGTAGTTGGCATGCACAGATCTTTATGTGTCAGTGTTCAGCTCATAATTTTTGCTCATTTTAATACTTCACCGTTTCAAAAAGATGCTGTTTGTTCTGAAAGAAGCGGCGGCCATGCAGCTGATGTTTGTAGTTAGAGAAAAAAGAGGGAGAGGGAGACAGAGAATGGTAATAGTGTGGGAAAGGGGAAATGAATCAATGGAAGGCCCTGCCATCCTGGCTTATTCAGCAGGCCTCTCTCCCCTTGTGTGTCTGTCGTCTATTTTTCCCCCTCTTTTCGTTCTTGAGCTCTTGATCACTTCTCTTTCCCCTCTCCGCTGCATTCCGTACAGTTTTGTCATTCTGCCAAGGAAACGAATCAGAGAGCCCTCTCTCAGCCACCACACTTTCCTTTGTCTTGCTCTGCCTTTCTCTGCCTCTGTCCGCTTGTAGTTCAGCCTACCGTCTCAGCACACTTCGCTTCGACACCCCACTAACCCACCCCTGAGCCTGTGATGTCACATCAGGCACGAGGGGTGTTGGAACACGACCCGGGGTCATAGTGTCGAGAGTTATATTCCGCTCATAGTTCGTTTCAGGAGAGAGCTTCCCCTGTCCTGCCGTGCCCCTTTGGAGAGTTTGATTCCCTGTTTTCTCCTCAGTTAATTTGATGTGTGTGTACATGCGGGTTATCATACTACAGAGCTTGTTATTTGCACCAGTAATTGGATGAAACCATTTACATCACTGACTTTTAATTAATTTTCCGTGTTCTGTTTTCTATTTTTTTTTCCAAGATGATCTCCAGTGAACCATGACACGGGTGAAATGTTTCAATCAGACGGGTAAAATGAAATAGTTCTATCAGTCAGTTTGGTCTTGTCTTTGTTTTTACATGGGTGATTAACCGTGTTACCAGTTGTTCAACTGGCAGGGTGGATTAGCTGGATTAGATGCTCTGTATTTGTGTGTGTGTGATGTTAATTAATGATGGTTTGGCAGACTGAAAGTCAATCAGAGGCATAATTGTCACACAGAGAAAGCATCGACCAAGCCAAAGCAAGAGAACAGCGATGATACTTGCCAACATGACCTTTGACCCATTTAGTCAAGCCGATCCCAACGTACTCAAAGAAAAGGATGAGGTGTGCAAGAAAAACTGGGACCACTTTGTGATGTTTTACTCAATGTCAACTTTTGTTTTTGCAAGGATCAGCGTGCGTTTATGGAGAACCTGTGTCTGACACTTGAAGCCTCTCACTGTCAGCTTTGTACTCCAGTCAGATTCTTCAGAGCTGTGAGCTTCTTGCTGCTGGACATGTCTCTCTGCTGTCTCTCTCCCAGCTTTTATCAGGCCAGATAGCCCTCAGATAGACACTCACACCCGCACAGTCAGAAGCTCAGCTAGCCACAGCAGCTGATTGGACTGATGCAAGGCTGCTATGACGACAACAGGACATGGCCTTATCTGTCGTCATGGTAATGGCCATGATGGAATGATGACAATCTGCTCTTTGCTTGGTATTTACTTGCAGGACAGCATGACATGTCAAAGAGTGCACCAGTGCAGGCATCTGAAAAATCAGGTGTACTACAATATCCACATGCAAGAAAACTAGTAACTATTCCAGAGTGAGTGTTTTTACATGGCTGACCAAACGCTGCTGTGTTTACCAAAACATACATGTGAATGATCATGGCCATGTAGAAACCACAGGTAGCATAGTTTGTGTCATTGGCCCGCTTTTTTTTCTTTTTTTTTTGACTCATCATGCTCTCACCGCGGTGTCTTTTCTTTCCGACAAATATGACAGATACATATCAAGCTGTGCAGTCTGCTCAGGGGAGATAAGAACCAGTTAGGCGCTGGGGTTGCAACATCCAACTGAGCCAATGAGTGAGCACAACGCCTTTTTCATACCGATTCCCCAGCAGATAGGCCGACGGTGCGTGTGTGAGTGTATGCATGCGTGATGCACCCGATAATTTCTGTCTCCACTGAATTCTGGTGTTCAGTGTAATGGCTGCAGGTCTGCACGTGTCCCTTGTCCCTGGAAGCAGTTTGAAGTAAAAACAGAAGTTAAACAAGGACGGATAGATGATTGGCAGGTTGTCTATAAAACAGACATTAATTAGATTATCATGGCGATCATGCAACAAAAATAAATACAGACTTTCACCGACTTTTGGACAATCAAAAATGTTGATTCAGTCAAAAATGAAAAATTCTCTTTCATCCATTTATATCTGCTGTTCGGATCTAAAAGCTCTCTTCAGATCCATAATTTGTCCCAAAGAAATCACAATCTCATCTTTCTTTCTTTTTAGGGGGTCCTTATGGTATTTATTGTTTTTTTTGTTTGTTTTTTTCGAGTTTTGTCTTTTTAAAAAAGCACATTAGGTTTTTTGTTTATTGCCTCCTTTTAAATTGGTTTGTTTCCCTGTGTGTTTGTGTCAGCCTTCTTGAACTGATCATGACGACTACTTGCTAACAAACCAACAGACACAACAAAATCCACTACTGAAAATAAACAATGAGGAAAGTTGTGGAGAGTGCCCTGATCTCATGCTCTTTCTGAGTGACTGACTCGATGAGCGGGACTGAAACGGGGCCCTGCCTCATCCATCATTTCTCATGTATACTTCTACATACATGTTAACCTTATTGAAATCATAGGTGCATTCTGCAGAAAAGTTGCTGTCACCTGAATACTTTTTATCACTTTAAGAGAGACTATGCTTTGTTGGGAGGAGAACTGTGTCCATGTGAATGAAGTAAGCTTTAAAGGGAATCCAGGGCACCTACAGAGCAGCTCTGTCACCTAATCCACCGCACAAGCAACCATCCTTCCTTGCCGACAATAGCATAGTGAACAGCTTGAGATTCTGAGCAGGTCTCTGTGGGCTCCTACTGTCCTCCACAGCGCTCCCGCTCTCTGTCTGGTCATCAGTCCCTGTGGGAGCGTCCAGAGGATTCATGTAGAGGAAGGCACCTGGGTCCCATCCTCACAGTCCTGGCCACAGGCCAAGGTGCCCTGGACTCACCCACTCATACCTTTCTCCAGTTACCTTCCAGTGAAAGCAAGTGAAGCGAGGTGGGGGCTGAGAACGGCCAGGGACATTATACAGGCACGGAAGAGGATGGCAGGTCCAGACGCCCACTCCCCTGAGCCCTCCCAGGCATTAGTACTGTACTTGTCCCTCGGTTTGTCAATGGGAGCCTTCAGATGAATGGGCTTATTTGTCCTCAGACAGTGGGGATGAATTTGTCTGTCGGAGCAGGTGAGCAGAAGGGCCTCAGCCCGGCAGTACAAGGCATGAATGAGAGCTGAACACTACCTGTCCCAGGTGAACATCCTGAATGCTTCCTGTCCCTGGTGAGAGGAGACTGACCTCTTTTTCAGTGCTGAGTTTAGGGAGGGATGCTCTGCATGTCCACACCCTGATACGACAGTAGCTTCGCTTAGTGCAGAGGCAGGTTGGTAGGATGTATGAGCTGTGATCATCATTCAGGAGTACCACATTTCAACCTTAACTCTATACACTCTTAAAACACATCATGATTTCACTCTACCCTGTAAACTTAGTCTAACCAGGAAGTGTAGCAATGATGTTTACTTTGAACCACTGAAGAATGACTTGAAACACTTTCCCTATTCCTTTTACTGCTTTCACTTCTGTTCTTTCGTAATAACAAGCAACGCTATCTGCGCGCATCGAACTTTCGTAACATATTCTGAAGGTAAGCAGTCTGTAAAAGTTTGAGCATAGGTTTGTAAATAGGGATACACAACATCCTGAGGACAATTAAAGCCAATACCTCTAATATTAAAATGTTCTCTTTTAAAATTCAACAATCTGAAATGTTTTAGGAAGGAAAAAAACTTTAACATTTTTCAAAATATTGTTGACAATATAATAATAAAGAAAATTTCTGGCTGGTATATGCTCAATTTTTTCCAATGCTATCCTAAACACTCGTGGGCAGTAATGTCTTTAATGTCTCACAGTGTGTCCCAAATTGCATACTTCCATACTCAAATACTCAAAATTTTGAGTATACTGCGTCAAAATGAAAAACAGTATGCATAGTATGCGGAAAATGAGTATGCAAAAGTACCCGGATGATGTACTCACATCGGCCCAGATTTTGAGTATGCAGCTGTGGACACTTAATGCACTCATTTCCTCCTCTGGCAGCAATGGCGGAAGAGAGCTGTGGCCGTTCGCTCTGCAAGACAAAGATAAAAATAAACAATACATACCGGGACATCTTCAGCCAGTAGGAGGAGGAGGAGATGTTGTTGGCGCCGATTATGGCGTAGCAAAGCGCGATTGAAATTCATTGTAATTACAATGAAAGATGGTAATATCTTGATATTTTGATCATGTTATTAGCTGTGTTTAATATATACTGAAAAGGCTTTGAAAATTTGCGGGCAAATAGTGGCGGTATTTGGCGGAAATGCGCTGGAAGCCAGTGACAATAAGACGTAGAAGAAGAAGAGGGCGCTACGGCGCTCGGCAGTATGCGATTTGAGACAGCACTACACCCTCAAAATTTGCGCACTAAGCCAGTGAGTATGTAGTATGTTTAGTACACTCAATTTGAAAATTTTGAGTGCACAGTATGGAAGTATGCGATTTGAGACACACTGTCAGTCTTCATCCATCCACCAGCTCAAGCATTCTTACTGGACTATTGTCAGAAATCCAAATATCCAAGGGAAAACTTTTATCAGTGACATTTTTAATCAGACTGTGAGTGTGTGTAGAGATCACATTATACAGGTCAGGTAGCAATGCATTTTAAAAGTAGCTGTAATTCAGGAAACAAATACATCATAAGCTGTGCAAATCTTTTGTTTCCTGCCATGAAAAGGGCTGAATAACTAAGTGATGCAAACGGAAGCTGTCTTTCATTTGTTGATTTACTGGTGGGTTGTCTACAGTTTCTGCTCTTCTCAAAAACTACAGCAGCTGCAGTTTTATAGGTGCTAAAGAAACAATGTCGAGCTGCCAAAGCTCTGAGCTAATTTATATCAACCATGCTGGTGGTTTAGATTGAAGATGCTGTAACTCTGTAAAAAAAATCCAACAAACAAGCTTCAGATATGGTCCCCATGCTCATGGGTAATTGGTTCTGTGACTATAAAATAAGAATTTCCTGTTCGAACCTCTCACTTCCTGTTTTCATGTTTTCTCAGATCTAAAAACCTTTTTTCTCAGTCAAATTCAGTGTGGCTGTAATTACTTTGCTATAGTGGCATTTTACTGTTTGGCCCGAGGTGGTAAAAATCTCAAGGGACCGTCAGGGTAATGGGAGATCCAAAAATGATGCAAGATCAAAAAACTGTTGGCTCTTTCTGACTAATTTCTGACATTCGATGAGATCGGTGAGATTTAGCATTCTGGTAGTTCAGGATGCGGTTGTTTCCTGTTGACAGAGTTCATCAGTGATTAACAGCTATCAGCTCAGCGCCTCTTTGAGTGACAGTTTTTACAGCTTTGCCAGTCACATCTTCACCACATCTTATTTTGGCTTAATTTTAGAAGGTTCAAGAGTTGTCGAAGTGTCACAAGGGTTATATGAAAAGTGCTAACCAGGTGTTTTCTGCTTAATGCGCCCACCTCTTCCTGTCAGAGGAGTACTTCTATGAATTTCTGTTGATCCATGAAAAGAGGAAGTTCACATGCAGGTCTGATTATAGCACACTCACTCTGACTAGGTGCCCATTAAAATTGAAACAGTGAAGGTCTTGCTCAAGGGCTGCAAACAACGTAACAGAGTGACTGGACCTCACCGCACATAAAGGCAGTAATATATGTCCTGTGCTTTTATTAACTAAATACTGTCCTGACCCGCAGCCTTGATATCCTTCTAGGGGTCTGAAGAAGGAGGGATGCTTTTGTAGTAAGTCTCAGGCAAAGGTCAAGCCCCTCACATGCAACACACACACAAAGAGACCTGCATCTGAACCGTGCTCCACTTCCTTTCATCTTCTACGTCTCTCTCTCTGTAATTCAGCTTTGTGTGGGGATGGTCGGGATACCTTTTGATTCCACTAATTCAATTTGATAGAAAAACAAATACACTGGGGGAGTAGGAGACAAGAAAAGACTGGGAGTAGTAGAGGCATGGAGGGGGGTGAAGAGTTAGATGGAGCTCAGAGCGGGAATGAGCGTCAGCAGAGGGGGGATAAACGGAAGAGTGGAGGGGAGAGAAAAGAGAGGCGGTAGGGAGTCCTGATGAGTTGAAACATCCAGTTCCAGGTTGAAGTCGTAAACCTCTCGGTGCTCTGATCTAGGTGGCCACCATGTTCCCCCCACCGATGCAGCCGGGATCTCTCCTCTTCATCACTTCCATGGAACGCCACTTTGATTTTGAAGATAAGCAACATCCCGTTTTATGGCTCTTTTGGTGTCACACAATTCATGATGTGAGTTAGGAGGGAATGTCTTAGTCAATGGAGCTGAAAGTCTAGTGAGGCTTAGCAAGTAAGAAGTATACAAAACCCACCCATTACAGAGTCAGCACGAATTAAATGGACTTTAAAATGGAGCATTCATAGCACATGCTAGCTACTTTCACACTTTGCCAAGCATTTATTTCAGGAGCAAGCCACATGTCATGTGCCAGCTACCGTAAGTCTTTTAGGCTGCTCCGCTTACCACAAACACCAACAATGCCTCCATGCAGACATGAGGTTTGTCACACACCATCCTTGTATGTGTGTACTGCACATGTGTTTATTTCTGTGTGTGTGTGTGTTCAGTAGAGTGAAGCCCTGGGAGTCGCTGGCCTGGCAGACTGCTGTATTATTTTTGGGACAGCAGCCCCCTCCCTCTGGAGGGCCTCTCTGAAGAGTGCTGGCTCTCTCCGTCTCCTCCTCTCAGGCTCCGGGAGTTCGGCCAAGCCCGATCGAGCAGGCTCACTGGCTGCTGCAGCACTCCAACCGCTGGAGCCGTGGCCTGTACACGGCCCAGCACCCAGAGCACTCCACTACACACAGATGTCTGGACTGCTTATTGGCAGTCGAGCATTATATTTTTGCTGGTGTTTAGAAAGCGGATCGGGGGATCCCACCCCCTGTTTGAAAACACACACACTGATGCAGCTCTCAGCCCAGTGTTGTGGCTGCTGTGAGGTGGCTTTAGCTCACCACAACAGTGCAGCATTTACACTTCCTCACAACACAGCACGTACCTAAATTCCTGAATAAATATTATTTGCAAATTGAGGTGCTCAGGCCTCTGGGAAACCCCGACAGATCAGTCTGCAGCAGTCCAGCAGATGTGAGCAGGGTGGAGGGTTCATGGAGGGGTAGTGGTCCACTTTTAGCTGGGGCTGTTTAATCGGACGGTCTGGGCTGTGGGTGTGTGAGGCTATGCTGAACTCACTGATGATGACCTCAAATTGGCCCTAATGGAGCAGACTCATTAGCAGCTGGCTCTGTTCAAAGTTTCTTCAGCCCATTTTTTTTTAACTATAATCATTTAAATGGGAGGGAGAGACAGGATGGCCGACAAAGAGAAAGAGAATGAAGGAGGGTAAAAAAAAGACTGAGAGAACAAGCTGAAAGAGGGAGAGTGAAAAAAAATAAACAAAGCAAAAAGAAAGAAACAGGACAAGAAGAGGGAGCACCAGAGTCAAAGCCTGTTTCCTGGTAGCCTCAGCTGCGAGCACATCTGTGTGCAAAGGGTCTGAGCAGACCCCAACGTGTTTGCTCAGGTCGCCTGATTGCCTTTCCTTCCTCCGCTCTCTCCCACTAAAGACCCGCTGTCCTTCCTCTCACTCCAATCACCACAGCCACGAGAGAGGGACGCCGTGATGCACACAGTGGGAAAGGCTCATGATTTGCTACTTGCCGCCTCCAGATTTGTACGAACTTTCTTTCTAAGAGATATTTTGACAAGAGACAATTGATGGCTTGTTTTGTAAAAATAGGGTGGGAATAAATGTTTGGGCTCCTTTTTTTCCCAAGTGTTGGAGCACGAGCATGTGCACATGTACAACAGTGTGTGACTCCTGAATCCATCACTGGAGACTGCTGTCTGGATACAATGGTCCAGCCCCGGGCCTCTGCTCCACAAAGGGGCCTTTTCTTAACAAGGCACCATCACAAATAGAGGAGGAGCCTGACCAAAGCATTATCACGCTTAAGGGATCACAGAGTGTCCCTTGATACATCTGATATCACTTATGATTTTAATAATCCAGCACTCTTCATTAAAAGAAAAGTTTAGTCTAATGCTAAATGTTTGTGTGAGAAATATAAGAGCATTAATACCAGACAGACATAACTCATGAGGCGGTGACAGAGTTGACTTTAGTATTAAATTTTATTTCCTTTACTTTTGTGAGATGGAAAAATGATAAAAACGTACAGCTCAGGGACTTTTCATCTAAGATAGGTCAGTGTTTTCTTTACGTAATAACCATGAAATTCAAATCATAACAGTTTCCATGTGTCTTTGACAAAAGCTTAAAGAGTGAAAATAAATTATTGTAGCAATAATAATAACATCAAATGTAACAATAATAAAAGCAATTAAGCATTTATAAACACTCTATTCACTGTGTTTTTTGTCCATAAAAGTCCATTATTAAAAACAGGTGAGCGGTGTGTTGGCGTACAATCCAGCATGTGAGGAGAGCACTGGTTTGTGGGTACTGCGTTCGACTTGTTCATAGCAGCGCTGTGGGGCCGTAGCTGATAGCCAGTCTTCAGGGACTCTCAGCGCTGAAGAGTTTGTCTGTCTGGACATCAAGCAGGAGATGGACAGGGTGCACAAACTTCAGAATATGAACGGATGGTCATCAGGTGAAACAGCAGTTCTTCTTAAGACCTCTCTTGAGTCTCCTGTTACAGGGCCAAGGAGAGGTGGGTACCAAAGTGACTCAGTAAAAATAAGCAAAAAGAATGACAAGCGTCTCCATTCACTCCCTTCCTGCATGCCTCAGTCACCCGAGGGCCAACAAACCCCTAGTCACATTAGCTCTTCACAGAGTCTGCTTAAGTCCTGCTCTGTGGCTGCCAATCAGTGAGTCCAGGCATGACGTGACCCTCAGTCATTAAGTCCAGCTGAGGGTCTCCGACCACTGTACATGACGCAACAAGTCTGCTCTGCTTCTGACGGGATGTGGAGGTCATGTAGTGTTCATAGTGAGTGGCTCCTTAAGGGCAGAGGAGTCCTGGCTCTAAAAGGACCTCAGTGAGGCTCAGCCCAGACCGGCGAGCGATTGGAGTGGTGGGGGTGACCGAATGAAGGGTGAATGGGCGTGGGAGTTGGTAGCATGTGTCCCGAGTGGCTGAAAGGGGGCAGATGACCCATGTGAGCCATGTGACTGGTGAGGCCTGGTGCTGCACCGAAGGGTGAGGCCTTGTCCTGCATGCACTTGGATAGCTCATCGAAGCCGTCCCCTGATCGTTTGTTCCTCTTGGACTTGCTCGACATTTTGCGGTTGCGTGTCTGGATGCCTTCTTTCTTCATGGTCAGAGGTCTGTTGACCTGTAAAGAGCAGCACATTAGCTCAAGGCCACTGGGACAAAAGTACCACTGACAGTGTGAATAGTTTTTTTTCTGTTTGCTCCAGCCTATTTACCAGCCCATAACTTCAAATGTCAACCCTTATATGGCATATATTGGTCTCCTGTTATGATTCACATGCAGCTCTTTAGGCCAGTATCGTGAATGGTTGCATTATGAAATAATGCTATAAATAATCAGCAGCTGTTTTGCATATGTAGCTCCATTTAGAGGCCAGTCAGGGGCGTTTTATATCTTTTGTCTGATTTAAAACCAAACAGAACTCAGTGTCAATATGAATACATGGGGATGAGGGCTGGATGGGTCTGAAAGGAGCAGCCTCAGACAAATCCTCATCAGTGTAACCGACGCCGTTACACTGAATGACAGTCCCACCCTGCAGCCTCTCCTGGGAGTAACGCCCCCCATTGAAACAACGATGGATTAATAAAAAAAGAAAGAACAGAGCGACCGGTGGGTTCTGCTCCACAGGGTGAGCAGGCTTTGCTGCTACACTCTCACAGTTTCTCTGCCCCTAAATCGATACAAGCTGTCCGCCCACTTAACCAGTTTACGACCTGTACACCCTCCCACCCCCCGAAAATAAATAAATAAACAAACGCTTTTGAAGGCAGCATTTGTTGTTTTTTGTCAAGCTACTTACATTGTGCAGTTTAAAGTAAAGGCCACAGGCGTTACACACCGGGTCTCCATTCCCGTTGCGCCTCCACAGGGTGGTGGTGGTGGTCTGGCAGTTTGCACAGCAGGTGCCTGCACGTCTAGCAGCGGACTGTGGGAGCAAAGAAAAAACATCATGAATATTGTGTAGAGGTCAGCGCGGGCACTGAGCTGCACACACACACACACACAGAAAAAAAATACTGAGCTCAAAATCATCGTTCTTTTGACGCCTATGAGGCTTATAATTGCATAATTTTGTCATTTAAACCACATTGCCAAGGTTTCATGGACTGGATGCGATGTGTGCCTCAGCATAAAATCAACAGGAGACAGACAGTGATCCTATAATCAAACGGCGGCACGAGAATCTGCGTGAGGTTTCTACTTTGACCACTGAACCACGTGCAGAAAACCATCAAAAGAAAAGTCATCGGATTGGAAGAATTACTCGACTTCTTCTCCGCTGAATCAATTGCATGTATGAAGATCGTTACGGCCATGATCAGATTTTCTCATTTGTGCAACAAGGTACGGCAAAAGTTAAGTAGACTATAAAACAGTTTGTGCAGAATACCCGGTCCTCGACACAGGAGAAGCTAATTATTAAAATCAATAAATAAAACGCCTCACCATTAACATTTTAAAACAGCTACAGTCCTCATGTAGGCCTACAGTCTTTTTTTTATATCCTGATCCGGGTAAGACCTGGTGTCCTGCCTGACAATGTGCTCGTGCGCCCATTGCGGATCAATTCTTCACACATAACACGAAACATTAGTTGGACATGCAGAAACCCTGCAGCTCTGAGCTCTACAGGCAGCATCCAGCTTTTTCTTCTGATTAACTTCAGGTGCACTCCTCGCTATTAACGTGGACTGCAACAATAACTGAGGACATGTCAGAAATATTAACAGATGTAAAACTGTTTTAATAATGAAAAAGCTACGCATCAGGCCTGAACCACTAGCAAGTAATGGTGACAAACAAGACGAGAACATAAATCCATTTATTTTCCAATTCCCGCCCCTCTCGCCCCGTCTCTTCACACATAAGCGGCTCCTCTAGTGTTGTGATAATCTCTTTGCAGTATATGTCAGGCCGGCCACAGAGAATGCAGCGCGCGGGTTGAAGGCGGAAACAGCCGGGAGCCTGACTTCCTTATCTGGGCCGGGCAGATATCCGGATAGGAAACAACTGGATGCCCCTTTGAACACAACACTGAAAAACACTTGAGCTGAAAATGCAAAAGCTACAGGCGCACGGGCCGAGCCAGTGGAAAATCTAATGGACTTTTCACGAGGAGGAACGACGTGGAGGTGGCCAAGGAGAACAACGAGACATAGCAGAAATACTGTGGCGAAAACAGACTTTGTAGTTTTTTAAAACCTTCGAAAAACATTTTCCACATCTCATCACATTCCCTTTTCTCATCCAGGTGTCAACCAGTTACAAAAGCATCAGATGTTTATTACTGGCATCACAGCTCCCACTCTAACTGAGGTGGAAAAAACATAGTCTGTTTTTTATTTACACCACCAGCATTAAATTGATCTAATTTAATGCTAAATCCTTTTATCAATTCATAAAGAACCTACTTAAGCCCTGGAACATCTAATCATTATAGGTATGCTCAAATACACTTTATTCCTTAAATCACTTTTGAACTATTAACTTGAGAATTTCTGCTTTTTGATAATTACTTTTGATGCCAGAAAGATTTTAATCAGCTTACAGTTCACAATAAAAATCGCTTTAATTTTATTATGTACAGCTCTGATTTTACACATTTTTGAACGTTTCATCTGACAAGGCAATTTGTTAGATACCGCATATTAAAAAAAAAAAAAAAAAAAAAAAAACGATCATTAAAATGTATCAATGGCTTTTCAGGAATAAATATAAAACATCTGCTTTTAAACAAATGTATTATGGAAAAAATAATAGTGGAATTCAAATAACTATTTTTTAGAGATAGATAGATAGATAGATAGATAGATAGATAGATAGATAGATAGATAGATAGATAGATAGATAGATAGATAGATAGATAGAGCTCTTGAACTAAAGTCATTAGCTGAAATTTATTCAATAAAAATGATACTTAAAAGTAATACAACTCTTAGTCTAAAAAAATAATGGCCCGAAGAAAAGTGTACAACCTCTGCAGGGTTAATGTCAGTACTGGCTCTGCAGCCCAGCAGCAGTGATACATCCAGGATGAAGAATGTTACATGTCCATGCAGCTTTTCATATACTCGAGCATGGTGTTAACTAAAGCAGCATGGGCATTGGTATCAGTAACAGTATCAGAAGTACCAGCAATAATGATAGCAGGAACAATGGCAATAGTAGCAGTATTGTAACAGGCCATGGAGGTGGATCACCGGGGGGTGAGAGGGACAAACAATTCCAGGAAGATCATAGGGAAAATATAACTTTCCTGGAATTGTGCAGCCAGCATCTGCTTTGTGCTCATATTTGGGTGCCTTCTCTCAGGGTGAAAGGATAGAGTGAGAAGCGGGACTCACCAGTCTGCGTTTGGGTTTGATGAGCGGTCGGTTCTGGCCGTTCATCTTGTGGTACAGTCCGCAGGCGTTGCACAGATAGTGGCCAGTACCGTCCCGTCGCCACAGAGGGGTGGAGGTGGCACCACAGTTTACACATTCACGGCCCTCTGCATAGAGTTCAAGAGGGGGAGACAAGAAGAAATTTTATATAATTAAAAAGTTCACATGCTTGCAGAAGCATCACATAACTGCTGTCCAGTCTCACTGGGCAGCTTTACGGTGCTGGGAGACCCTAGAAGGCTCTGTAATATGAAATTGGAATCTGTCTCATGATGGAGACAATGTCTACATCAGTTTGCAGGTGTGCATGGCTGTCACGGACACAGACACCTCCATGTAAACTGATCTAGAGTTTAGAGAGCAGAGACAGCCAGAACATGTCCAGAGGTGTCCAACAAGAAGAATGGGACACACCATCAAATTAGGACTACATAATTCATCAATGTGGGCACCCATGAGAGGAAACAAAAGTGTTGCGGTGGTATTAAATGTTGCAGTCTTTAATGAAAATCTTGCATGCCAGTTGGATGCAATTAATAATATAAATTTGGTGTTAAATGCAACATCAGTTAGATGAAGTTTTAACCCTTCTAGAAGAGCCACTGCTCATTCCTGGAAAAACCTGCTGTCTTAGTTTCTGCCACACGATTTACCATCGATTCGGGTTTGACTGACTTCAAACAGCCTGTTGCTAAACCAACCATTTCATTTAATTCAAGTCTCCCTCTCCCTAGAGCATCACCTCATTATTCCTCTTATAATACCAGTGACACCCACCGTCCCACCCTCACCCTACAAAGGAATCTGACCTGCAGCAAAAGGCTAGGTGCTTTTAGAAATGCATTTTGTCTGCTTCTGAACCTCCCCAGTCTTCCTCTTTGTGTTTCGCAAGTCCAGAAACCGCGCTAAGGTGGTTCATTGCCACCTAAGATATTCACCAGCCATGACTCGTGCATATTTAGCCTTGCACAACATTTACTGTTGAAATAAGAGTAAAAGAAAAGATACATGTGAAAAGGTTGTCATAGAGAGGGCAGGGTGTTTCAGTTTGGAGCAACTTCTACAGAAAGCCACATCACAGTAAGGTACATGTGCTGACAGCTAAATGTCATTGTGGCCTTTTGTGCAACAGTCAATCACCATTACTGGCAGTGGACACAGAATTTGATAGATAAGAGGCTTTTTAATGCTGTAGCTGATATGTTTGTGTTGCTGATTCAGACACGGTCCGTTCAGATTCTTTTGAATGTCACAGTATAACATTTCTCTGCTACAGCAGCTCACATTGACTCTCATTATCAGCCACAAGGGACAACAGATGTATTCAAAAGCATGAGAACAAATGATGACAATACTGGCAAATTTGGTGCCACTTAATCTACTTGTATGTTGCTCTCATACATTCTCCATTTTGCCAGTGAATGGAAATAACACATTCCAGATGAAGTCTGTTTTTTAAGTGTCAGACATAACCCTTAAATAATTATCAGGCTGGATGTAATTTAATAAACCACGTATTTATCTGGACAGTCACATACATAAAAGAGTGTTTTGAAACACTGGCTCTGAGCTTTATAACAAAGGAAAAAACTATAATGTTAATCATAATTAATTAATTAACTGATACACTTTTCAGCAGTAGTTATGATGCACTCAGACTCCTTTCTTCTAAACAGACTCACATATGCTTTTCCATTGTGGACCTGGTTGCCTGAACTTGGTGTCAGAGCACTGAGCCAAGGCCATGCTTAAAAACACAAACAGCAGGGCTCTGTCGCCTGGGCTTTGTTAGTACTGGGGAGAGCTGTGGGAGGGGTGGAGGTCGTGATTTGTTCACATGGAGGTATACAGGATATGGCAGGAGCCAGGGTGTCGTGACTCTTTCATTTTAAGTGCAATAAAGGCCATATTATTAAAATAATAATAACAACCCACATGACATGAAGAAGGAGCCACTGTGTGAAAGTTGGGTATGCATCTTGTAAACATGTTTCATTTGTTGTTCGTGTTTTATAGACCATCGTGTCATAACCAATGGAACTGAAAAAAACAACAACACACTAATAAACAAATATCATGTAAAGAACGAATTTGGGCATAGTTTTAATTTTCTGAGAATTAATAATAGGCTATAAAAGTTTCTAGCCTCGTCACTGAGGAGAACGTCTGAAGACGTGAACAAAGGCCCTGCTGGCCACAAGGTATCAGCTGACCTCGATGTATCTGATGAGTTTCTCTCTCAGGTTAAATTCTCTCTTAGTTAAGTGGGGGGTTCACAAGCGATGGGGCAAAGATTAAACGTGTCAGGGCAGGTTTCAGAGAAGAGCGGTAACTGATATGAAAATGTTAATTAGCCTATTTTAGTTTGTGATTAACGAAAGCAACAAGTTGCGCTTTAAAAAGTTACACCTACATTTAGTTTGACACTGATAGCTTAAAAGTTTACGGTTGAGTACAAGATAATAGTAACTTTTCTTTAAGACACTTGTTACAATAGCTGGCGGTGAAGATTTTGTCAAACGAAACGATCCTCTGCTGCTGGATGATCAGTCTGCCCTAACTTTTTTATTCAGCCTGTCATGATCACTTTGATTTCAGACGCAGTCCCGCTTAAGACTCACCTGAGCTCGACCGTGCTTTGCTTTTGCACTTGGGCGTGAAGCTGGAGGACCCTCCGAGCAGACTGCCTGGGTGGAAGAGGCTGCCGCTGTACTCGTGTGGAGGCAGCGGGTAAGCCGGGTACGTCGGGATGGGGTGATGTGTGGCCTGGCTGTTCATCGAGGCCAGACCGCTGCGGAGCGGACTACAGCTCTCCATTTTCATGCCGTCCGTCAGGGGCACCTGGTACTTGATCGACTCCTTCTCGTCCATCCTGGTGGACGTGGAGGTCGGAGAGGTAGGGCCAGGGTCTGGGGACACGTCCTTCGGAGGAGTTGGGGGGAAACTGTAGAGGTGCGGGCTCGAGTGGGACGCGGGAGTGAGCGAGGCCACAGGGGCCGTGCCGGTGCTGCTGCTACAGGGGTAGCCGGAGCCGGTGGTGTGCAGGCCGGGTTTACTGAAGTGGCTGACCGCCCATGCGTTGTGGTGGTGGGCAGCGGACAGGGCTGCTTTCCCGGGGTCCAGCCAGGAAATACCGGGGCTGTGGATGAGGTGTGGTCGGCAAACCTGGTTCCCCGTGAGGCGAGCTGAGACAAAAATTATGAAGTTATTTTTCTGTGTGAAAGACTTTCTGAACACACACCCTCCTGCTGCCAGTTTTGAAGAGAAAAAACACTCTCTTACCTGCAAAACTGCTCAAATCCGACATTTAGTAGGTTGTAATGAAAAACTGAAAGCTATACTAAAGTGATAGTAGTCTCATAATTTATTTTTTTTTAAAGATTTTGCCTTCGCAAGGAATAGCCTAATAACTTTTCTATTGTGCAAAAATAAATAATCTATGGACAGCAGAAAACACTCGGAGAATCCACTCTCCAGGACAGTATCTTTTCATCGGCTGCAGCTCTCGGACTAAAGATTGTTATTAGTAAATTTGCGGTTTTTATTTTATATCCGGGAAGTGCCTCTCTCTCTCCCTACAGAAATCCCTGCCCCAACACAGAGGGGTTAAATGACATACTTCCCTTTCCCCTCGCTGTCATTTGCTGGAAAATCCTTTTATGTTGCTGATGTGGCCCAGAAAAGTCAAGGTGGGATTTTTACGCAGATTATTATAAGCTGCATGCCTTTTCACTCTCTGATAACGATTATAAAATTTAATTCGCAGAATTTCCATCTTAAAATTCAACACCTTGTTTTTAATACGCTTCTTTTTAAATCTTAATGAAAATAATTCCAATATTTCACAGTGTGTATCCTAGCACGTATTAATTCAAAGTGACACAGATTAAAGAAGCGCATCTTACCGTGTGCTTGGCTGTACGTGACCCTGGCCCGGGAGTTGGTGTAGTAGGGGTTCCCTTGAGAGTCCAAGTGGTTCAGAAACATGTCAACCTCGTCCTGCGGCAGTAACGGCGCCATGGGCTCCATGTAGTTGTGGCTCAGACTGTGATGATGAGAGTCCGGGTGCTGGCCGTTCAGCACAGCGTGATGGTGCGCCATCCACCGAGACTGATCGGCTGCTGCGACCTCCATGTCTGAGCTCCTTTCCACCAAAGACGTCTGAGTACGCTGAGTACTACTTTAAAACTTTATTTGCCTCCAAATTAGAATTTAAGTCTCTTAAAGTTCCTCAGCCGTGCAAGTCTTGACTGTGTTTATTTACTTCAGAAATAGAATCCGCAAACAACCGGGTCTCCTGCTTTTTCCTCAGCTCCTAATCCTGCAAGAAGAAGAAACAAGATACATCACACACGCTATCCTATCATAAGAGAGCAGCATCCTTTGTATTTTAATCTAATCAAAGCGGCCGACACGTGATATAAACTTTGCACACGTTAGACTCCTGGTGTGGAAAGATCGTAACACAGAGTATCCCATTTGCCTGGCTTTCTCTACTGAAGTCATGCATTTCGGCCCCACACAAACAGCTTACATAAAGCACAAATGTTTCCTCTCGATACCTGTTGCAAGTTCGATCATCTGGCGGTAAACACGGCTCTGATGTGTACACCTCCTGATCCGTACAGTGCTCAGAGTCATTAATGAGATGTGGCGCAGACTGATGCAGCTGGCGCCAGTAGATTCCCATATCAAGCCTCACCGGGCGGGGCTTCGCCCTCAGCCAATCACAGTCAGTCCTGCCACAATTGGCTCACCGCATCCCTGCTCTCCGTCTTTCAATTTCCATTTCCCTGCACCGAAAAACTAAAAGACTTATCAATCAGCGGCGTAATTTCTCGGGGGTCTTTCTCTCGTATAGAGCTCACACTGAATGAGCAATCGGCCCGTGATAATCTGCCTTTTTTAGCAGCAGTTTAAAGCCTAAAGACAGACATCTAACTGGAGGGGAGAATCATGCAGTACAATACGTGGCTTAGAATTACGTTTATAATACCTTTTATTTAGTACGCTTTTGTAAATCGCCTTCACCTGTGTGACACTACGAGAATAAAATGGAATGATTAAACATATCTTTCCCATTTAAAAACAAAGCCTTCGTGCGATCTCTTTTTTTCTCTTATCAATTTCAGTTGTTGATTAAGAGTACAAAACATAATTGTAGGTGTTGTTTTTAGCTGCTGTTATGTAAATATCCAGCGTCTTCAGCACCTCTAAAACCAACAGAGGAGGAGCCGATTTATGACCCCGAAATTGGCCCCATTGTTAGGAGCGCCTAATTGTCTTTAATTAGTAGCAGGGCATTCCTCTTGTGAAAACAGAGGTTTTGTCTCGAGGACAGAGCCATCAAACACAGTTTGCATACTAATGGCGCCTCTTTCTCACTTGGTGGTACCAGGAATGGGCGCAAGGCCTTACCTTATAACCATCTGATCGTCTGAGCTTCTCATAACGCCTTTATTGAAAAATCAAACAAACGAATTCAACATTAAGTAAAAAATCCCTTACATTAATTAAGTGAAAATGATAATCATTCTTTTGCTACGTTTACAGGTGCTGGCTTTGACAAGAGCAACTTATTCCTGTCAAGTTAGACAAGTTAGAGATTCCTAAATTAACGCTAAACCAATTATAAAACAAAAAAACTTTTCTATTCATTTTTTAAAAATTATTTTGTTATTTTATTGAATTGAGGAATTTAACACGTCGAATGCACGTAAGATGAGTAGTCCATGCGCCCGGTGTGTCAACGCGCGCAAATACGCGCGCGTGTGTGTGTGTGTGTGTGTGTGTGTGTGTGTGTGTGTGTGTGTGTGTGTGTGTGTGTGTGTGTGTGTGTGTGTGTGCGTGTGTGCGTGCGTGTGTGTTTGTGTGACTGACAGGGAATAATTGGAGGGTCCCAGAGCCCAGACTGGCCGCCTCGCTGACGCCTGGATCCTACGTCACAGAATCACGGGGGATTTGGAAGTTGGCGGTACATGTCACGTGAAGCTCTTGATACCTGGACAACACCCCCTTATAACTGTGATGACACGTATGCACGATACAAGTCATTAAGGCGCCAATCCTGCTTTGATCTAATGTTAGACCTACTTTGTGTGTGTGTGTGTGTGTGTGTGTGTGTGTGTGTGTGTGTGTGTGTGTGTGTGTGTGTGTGTGTGTGTGTGTCAGTCATCAGTCATTAAATCACTGGCATGTTGCCAGGAGCAGTGAGTTGATGAGCTCAGCCCTTTGAGCTTGTCAACTTCTAAAATCAACAAATTAGTGCATGTGGGGCAGCAGAGGGCCTGCTACCTGAATAATTGAAATTCCAGTGAAAAGAAGCAGCACAGTCTGCAGGTATAGATTCGGTAATATGAAGTGATAAACCCTTGTCCTTTTTATGTATATTGTGTTTTAACACACAATGCATCAACCATGAGTATTTCACTAATTATGAGTCTAAGATATTTCATGCTGGAGAATAATTGCTGTCACACAGGCTTGGACATGAACCAACAAGGACTCTCTCTGTTCCAGCATGAATGGAAGGACAGTGGTGCTCTGGTTATTGATGCTAGCACTGAAAGGATTTTTTTTTCTCCACAGTTACAGTACAGCCTGCGGTGGTCAGCCTGTTTGCCTGTGCTGTGCTCACCATCAGGGCCTGTGAGAGCGGGTCAGGCTCAGGCTGTAGCTGCTGCAGCAAGCCCATTGTTGTTTGCATGTTTGCCAAATGGATTACTCAGCAGGATTTAGCCCTCTGTAATTTATACCTTCATTAATCCCGTTTGTATCTGTGCTGGAACAAAAGATGGGAGAGGGTGACAGGGTTAGTGAA
Organism: Halichoeres trimaculatus; assembly: GCF_033239565.1. Lineage (NCBI taxonomy): Eukaryota > Metazoa > Chordata > Actinopteri > Labriformes > Labridae > Halichoeres > Halichoeres trimaculatus. Next base: position 17,067,669 of record NW_027437179.1, on the reverse strand, counting down.
GACTGAGTGAGTGTTTGTTTGTGGGGTTGTCTCCTGCTCTCACTGTCTTTCTCAAGGACACAGTGGTATTGTTTCAGCCAGGGATGCTACCCTTGACTGGAGCACAGTATCCTTCTCGCAACACCACCTGCACTGGATGAGAGCTGAGCGTAAGACTGCACAGCCAAAGCAGCTAATGAACAACAAGATTATCATTCCAATCCATGCCGTTATTAAGGGGATTGGCTTTATCTACCTGTTTGTTCCCATTGGGCACGGTCATCCATCATTATCCAGAATGGAGGTGTGTGACTCTCCATTTGTGTGTGTGTGAGAGAGAAAGAGAGTGTGTGTGTGAGAGAGTGTGTGTTTGAGGGGTGTGAAGAGCCACAGTGGGGCTTGTGAAGATAAGCAGAGCCAGAGAGAGGAGAATGACACAAACCAGCTGAAGCATTATTGTCCCCTTTACTCACGGCTAATTAGATCGAGCCAGGGCACTGGGGGGCTTTACAGTCACAAGCATCCACACACAAGACCCTGTAACTGCTCGGAGAGGGGCCTGAAAGCAGCACTCTCACCCATTTAAGCACTTTGAGCACAGAATAATAATATTTAAGACTAGGGTAGGACATTCACATTACTCATCATACGTACAAGGAGAATGAACTTACACATCTTACTGATGCTTACACTGTTCTCATTCACTCAGGGCTTCACCCCATTGGTCCACATTGTTTAAATAAAAACATCATGCACAGGTAAGGCACAGGGAGGGAAAGGCTGTTGTATTGACTCCAGCTGCTGCATGCCTGTGCTTCTCCTTTGTGCTAAGGTGATTGCTCTTTCTGCTGATGGGAGATTTCTGCTCAGGTTCTTTGAAGCGTTACAATTGAATGTACTACTTTTGTCGACACTAATGTCATGCTGATGATATAATAGCCTACAATTCGTGAGCGAGGAAATTCTATTTTAGGGACAGCCTTTTGCCAACGGCTACACATAGAAACTTGAAATATGATTTAATTGATAGCTTGGACGTCGCCGCATGACTTCATCGAAAATCAAGATATTTATGTTTTATTGAAATAAGACGTTTCAATGTTGCACGTTGTTGCACGTATATATATATATATATATATATATATATATATATATATATATATATATATATATATATATATATATATATATATATATATATATATATATATATATATATATATGAATGTTGTATATTTAACGGTTAAAAAAAAACAAAACAGACAGCGCAACTCAAATGCTCATATCTTAAAATTAACTTGACTAGTCCCAGAAATGCCGAGTTTAGTCTTGTGCAGCCTGAAGGTAAACATAGTTCATAAATTAATAACCTCACAAAACATGTTGCAGATATATGAAACACATGATATATTAATTCTAATAAAACAATCAGTCATGCATGCAATGATTTTGTACTGACCAAAAAATAGTGTTTGCAACCAATGTTAAAAACAGTTGATATTGCGATTTTTAATCCCGTTGTTAATCCCAACTCCAAATTCCACAAACCTTTTCATTTCCCTAGTAATAAAACGGTTAAAACTATCAGTTACTCACTGACCTGCACCCGTGTTGCATGTGAGCGAAGTGACTGCGCTGTCAGAGCCCCTCCAAAGAAAGGCTGCATCGGATTCACCTCCTCACCACGTTTCTCTCCGAACACCGAAAACAAAAGACCGGTGGAGAGAGACGAAAAGGTGCGTGTTAAAGATGCTGTCCAGACATAAAAGACAGTGTTTTGGTCTGTCACAATACCCTGTGGAGAAAATACAGTATGTCTGAGCTCAGTGCCTCCCCTCTCTTACACTCTCCCGCTCTCCCTCTGTCCAAACCTATCTGAAAATGAGCAAAAACTTGAGCTGCTGTTGGAGAGGCTGCAGCAGCTCAGCAACGTAACGGTGCGTCAGCCTGCACCCTGTTTCCGGGTCCCGTTAAATGGACACAGTCTGGCAGAAGTAGCATAGTTCTTACAGTAGCCTATCTAACTCAACCCTCACAAACTGGTTTGTCAGCATTTTATCTTTCTTAGATATAGACCCTGGTGTCAGATTTCTGGTGTCGGGTATTAGGTTGATGAGGAATTGGGTTTTCATTGATTGGCATCTTCTGATTGGCGTTTGTCATCACCTTTAACCTACAGGCAGTTAAATAATAAAGAATTCATTTATAGGCGTAAGAGGTAAATTAATACCACTGGTTCCCTCTAGTTCAACTAGCTACATGCTAAATATTCATTAAATGCTAAAGGTTGTTGACCGCAAACTTACTGACTTTGAGGCCAACAAACAGAGCAAGTTAAAATCAAATGACGGCAAATTAATGATGCTTTATTCTTTATAGCTTAAATCATCGGCTAGACTTTCCATTTGTAATATTTTCCCAATTATTTGTTTCCTGTTTTGTAATTATTAGACTTTTTTTTGTTGTTTAATAAAGTGTTGTGTAACCCTGACATCTCTGCTCCTAATTGACTTCCCGAGATTTTACTTCATGGCTGTCACCCCCGCTCCGCCTCCGCCCCCCTGTGTTAACTGAGTTAAAGAAGCAAAAAAGGACGCCCCCCTCTTTCTGCTTTATATCCCACACAGTAACAACAACTTTGTAAAACATGCAAAGCCCCTGAAATCTCCTGCACGCGACTTGCGCTCGTGCGCGGCGCTGGAGCCAGGCAGGTGCAAGGGGCGCGAGGACCTCTGCAACTCGGGGCTCGTGCTCCCCAGAGTGAGAACATACAAAACGAAAAGAAAGAAAAGAAACAAGAAAAAAAGGTTTCTGAAGTCCGACTGAATTAACAGCATTTGTTTCAATGTCTAAAATCAGTCAAGCAAAGATGGAACAGCTTAAAATGTCGATATGGAACACCTATTGACGAACACAAATATTACTTTGTTCAGAGAACTGCATTACACTTTTCAAATAACCTTTATTTTGACCCCATGGATACAACAGGAAGCTTTTAAAGACGAAAATATTTTATTTTTAAGTTTTTCTATGTTAAATAAATAAAAATATTTTTAGTTGAATTTGTCTATGTTTAATTAAGAAAATATTTTAGCCTACTAGAGAGCAGTATCAGAAATACGCTTTGACTAGCCAATCTGATGCATACTGTAAGAAGAATTTTAAAATGATGTTGACCTTTACTTTTTTTAGTTAGCCCATTTTTTATAGTTTGGATAATAAATAACAATTGAGAATTAATTTAACACGAACAGTAGCCTAAATGAATGAATGATAGTGGGTGACCAAGAGGGGTGTCTTTGAATCCTTCTTTCAGGTCAGTTGCAGACTGTTCTGTATCGACTCCTGTAGCCTATGGCCTTAACGTTACATAAAAAGTGATGCGTGCAAGACTTTTAATTTACATTTGCTAAATTTAGAACAAATGGGCTAACTGTTGTTGGTTTAAAAACAGGACGATTAGCTTTATCTTTAAACCTAATTTATGACATATGGCGAGTGCATGTTTGAGTTGTCTATTTGAACTTGTTTTGTTAATCAATGTTCTGCACGAGACTGTGTATGTGTGTGATTGTGTGTTTATGTGTGTGTGGTTGTGTGTGAGTGTGGACGCCATTCTCTGCACACCGCATTAGATGCCGGGGCCCTTCTCCTTCTGATTATTACCGGGGGTAATATTTCATCGGCACCACGCAATCTTTGTTCTCTGTGAAGATAATAAATGGCCTAATCGTTATCAGCAAACTGCTGGGGGTGTCAGCACCGACCGTGGCTGGGAGCGGGGTCCAAAGTGCTGCTGAATAAATTGGTGTTCCTTATCTCTCACTCCCAGATTATCGCCGCCTTTTCAAACTTGCACAACAAATACATTCAATGCATCTAATGCATCATTTGTGGAGGGGGGATCCCGCAGGTTGATAGAGACGGATAGGCGAAGGGAATGAGAAATATTTACACGTTTATAAGCTGCTGCCCTACTGCCAGTGTATGTGTTCTGCTTGCTATTAAAGGGCTTTATTGGCCAGACTTTTGGTACACACACTTTACATATCAATACAAGCTATATTAGACATACATCACTGTCATATGATGCTTATCTGCCTGATTATTCCCATTACAAGTCCTGGATGTAGAGCCTTTTAAATGTAGTTCACTTTAAGGAAATTCAATACCTTAAAAATAGCCAGCAAGTTTGTTGTGTGTTTAATTGTTTAAATTATTTCCTTTGCCCACGTTAATCTGTAATCTGAATCAAAAGGCTGGTTAACAGAATATGCATAAAACGCAGTAATTTCAATCTGCAGCCATAACTCAACTCGTAAAAATGATACTAATCGAAACAGGATCACATTGTCTTCAGTTTCACAACAGGCTCAGCACTCACCGTTACTTTTCTCTGATTTGGTTTCATCCCGTCAGTAAAGGCCTCCGTCCACCCACTGCACGCGGGCCTCACTTAGAAACGTGTTATCTTTAAAATCAACTGCCGTGGCATCTGGTTTACAGCAGATTATTATTTGAATATTGGACATAGAAGGCTTCTGTACTTTAACACTGATTTCCTGCGCGTGTACCTTAATTTGACGATTAAGGAGCCGCGTGCCTCTCACAATCATCCCAATCATGATGCTGTGTCTTAGAAACGAAACATTTCATGTCAGCTTCAAAATTCTGCGGTTCACCACGGTGGAAAAATTATTATGCGGTCACAATGCAGTATATTTACTGACACTTAAAAAAAATCAATGTATATACCCACGCAAACACCCGCACACTCACGCACGCACAAAACACACACGCTCCCTCTTTTAATACCGTGGCATCTCCACCGGCCCCGGTGCTCTGATGGTCTCCCAGACAACCGAGATAACGGTGCAGCAGTTTTCCATATCGGTCCCGGAGTCTATTATAGCTCAGGATTAGCTCTCTTTCTGAAAAGGTCAAACACAAAGTCACCAAACCTGCGTCTTTGCTACCTCGCATGGCCCCCGCGTGGAGGAGGCACACTTATAAACATGCATGTGTCACTTCATCTAATGACATTAAACTAATGGAGCTTCGCTTAAAAAGCAAGAGTAATATTTATGTGAGTCTTCTGAGGAGGGAGGCTGCAAGAGCTTCAAATCCGCAGCTCTGAAGAGAAGAGTTTGAGACTGCAGGGGAGAGGCAGAGGAAACGATGCGCTGTTATGTAGTGACCCCTGGCGACCAAGGGATGTAGCCCCACACCTCCTGCCCATTATTTGGGAACTACAGATGTTTTCATCAAAGATTTGAAAGATGACACAAGTGAGAAATTTTACAAATCATAGACCCAGAGAGAGGGAGCCACACAGCTGGAATGTTCCAGCTGGGATTCCTGGTGGCTGGACAGGAAGTTGGAAGACCTCTGGCAGGAAGTGTGTTCTTAGGGAGGGCCAGCATGGGTGGAGAGAGAGGGTGATGTTTCCTGTTAGCTGGTCCACATGTTTAGACGCTTTGCTTTCCATCTTTCTAGGTTCACTTGACACCCATCATGAGCACAGAGCAGCATGTAAAGAGCATCAAGCAGCATCCGCCTGTACTCACTGTTCATTTTTAGGATGGCTATCGGAGGACAGTGGTAAGCCAAGACAGTAGATCAAGTGTACAGGACAGGATTGTGACACAGGATGCAGATGTCACCACATGAAGTGAGACTTCCTGCCCATCAAAGCAGTCAGTGCCAGTTTAATGGACTCATATTCAGCAACCCACAACAGAAAGCAAGTGCATGTTGGAAATAAAGACAGAAAATGAAAGCAGGATGGTGAAGAAGAGGAGAAAAGAGAGCAAGTGGGGAATGAGATTGGAGGTAAAGATGTGATGGAGTGATATGTGGACTGTGAGAGGAAAAATCTCTTTGTCTCTCCTGTGCTCAGTGGACAATCAAAGTTTCCTATCAGCTCTGGAGTAGGGGAAATTGGCTGCCCTGGGAAGGAGAGGGCCACTCTCACAGCCAATGGGAAGTGCCCCTGTCACTCTCATCAGGTTCAGTGGAGAAAGTAGGAAATGTGTGTGCCTGTGCGTATGCACACACACTCAGAGGAGAGCTTTTTAAACAGAGAGCAGCTTTGTTTCACTTGCCTTCATGTGATCAAAGATGATACAAAGTCTAAAGTAGCGTTAGACCGTCATCTGCTGCTTATCCTTTGCACTGAGGGACGTATACAAGGCACGAGGGTGCGTTTTTTGGCAAAACTAGCCTTGAGAGGCATGACCATCAGTGCTTTGATGGAGCGCCATGTGGCAGAGATCAGCGGGTCTTAGTAGGAGCTGTGGACAGTTGCACACAAGGGCAGCAAGGGAAGAGGATTACTGTCTTATTGATATAAATCCATACAGGGAGGGAGGTTGACATCAATATGCACAGAGATATAGGCCCAGCACGGAGGCTTTGAGTTAAAAAGTGTGTGATGTAAACATCTGCATGATAGGAGTCAAACATGGACTTTGATGGTAACCTTTTTTTTGCCATCCATCGTTCTTCCTTTCCCTCCTGTGTGCCAGACAAGAATGCATCTCTCTGCACCCAGGGCCCAATCCTCTGTTTGAAGTCTCATCTCCATCTCCGCACTCCCTGCCCTGTCCTCTCCTTCCTCTGTCTCTCCGTCTGTCGGACCGTCGTATCTGTCAGCCTTGTCCTCCCCGCCTCCTGCAGCTGCAATGAGGGCCACAGACGCCCTTATTGTGCTCCGTTTCCTTGCACTCACGCGTCCGCACCCGGCCTGATCACACCTGCCACCTGCACAGGACGCAAGGCCCCGGGTTTTAGACGGGGGGCTTTCATCCACCTCCTCAACTTGCCTTTCAGAGCCTCTCATCCCGGCACCCTGTCACTGAGGAATGGCCAGTGCAGAGGGCACAGCAGGACACAGAGCGGCTGTTGTGAGGCGAGTTGTGTGTTTTAAGCGGAGCCAGAGGAAATCAACACAGGTGAGCTGAGTTTGAGTTTAGATTCGAGTCACATTTCTTCTTGTTGATGACATACTTTTATTCCTGGGCTGCAGGAGTGACAGCAGTGAATAAATGTATGTGACATCGATGGACCTGTGTGTCAGCGTGTGTGTGTGCGTGTGTGTGTGTGTGTGTGTATAATAACATGCTGACAGTGAGGGTGGTGGCTCTGTCTCAGTGATTTATGAGAGTGTGCTGTGAGGGGTCTTCTGAGCAGGATATTGTTCCCTGACTGGTGACTTCTGCCTCTCTCTTTGTGTGTGTATATGTGAGTGTGTGTTTGTGTGTTTTAGAGTGAGAAAGATTAAGAGGGAGAGTAGTGCAGGTGAGCCCTCAATGTAATCAATCACCACAACGTTTCAGGACCCTGGGCTTGTGGATTACGGTTTCAGCTGATACCTACTTTGACTCACTGTTTTTTTTTTTTTCTTTTTTTGCATATTCATTATTTGTGTGAAAGATAATAAAAGAAGAAACTGTGCATCACCACTGCTCCTCCTCAGGAAAAGAAGATAATAATCAACTCTATGCCTGAGGGGGGACCATGACAGCTCAACCACATGGCCCAACCAGTCCAACGCACTGCACAGACCCCCTCATCCACTTACAACACACACTCACACACACAGTTTGCCACATCAGGATACAGTGCTACACATGAATTCCGGTTTAAACAGTATTCTGCATGAGCTACGCCAACAGATAAACCGCAGCTCTTCTGCAACCGGTAATAACATCCTGGGCCAGAGTGCAGGACTGGAACTGAAAAGACTTAAAGGCCAGTACACCAATATCACACAAGACAAGAGCCTGTCAAGGCAAATAAAGATGAATGCATCAACACAAAGATGTACGTTGACTAAAAGTTTATCAGTGCAGCAGGAGACAGAGGCTGCATGTGCTCAAAAAATGTTCCTTATTTTCTGTTTAAACCCATCTTTTATGAGGCAAAGAGCCAGTATTTATCTAACCTTTACACCAAAGAATACCCAGAGAATTAAACCAATGGTTTCAAAGTTCTCTTATGAGAGGAATAGGCACCGTTATCAAATGACTTACTCCAGTGTTCGGATGATGATCACATGGTAATACAAAGTATGATCAGATCCTTGAGAACAAAGAACTAACAAGGGTTCCTTTAGTCTACGACTTTGGCCTAAAAAAAACAAGAAGTCTGTGAGATTGTAAGAAGGTAAAATTGAGGCCAGAGTCAATCTCTCCACTATTCTCAAATGCAAGTTACTCTGTTGTAAAGCTGTAAAAAACAAAAACAAAAACAAGAAAAGAGAGAATAAAACAAACAGCAGTCATTAAGATCAACCTCCAAAGAACTTAAGATAAAGCTAATTTAGAAGTCACCTGGAACTGCAAAATTCCACAATATTATTTTTGTAAAGACCACAAAAAAAAAGAGAAAAAAGATATAGAAGTCTGGTCTTCAAACTTATTTGTCTGTTATTTATTTAACTTTGGATTGATTCTGAAAAAAAAAAAAAATCCACAACACTTAAAATAAAGAGCAGGTCCACTCTGTTCTATTAATAACCAATGTAGTTATTGATGCTGATGAAGAATAATTATTATTTTGATATGGGAAGTTAGTTATTATGCTGCTGCTGTTTAATATCTCCAATAGCAATAACAACAAAGAGTTAAAAATCTATTCATGCAGGAAATGTGAACCTTTTGTGAGGGAAAGCCAGGTGGAAGCTCCCAGTAGAAGAAAAACATAGCAACACAAAAAAATCAATGCCAGCTTTACTTTGTTCTCCTGGCCTGTCTTTAAGTTTGAGACATTAATTCAGATATATTTATATTGGTTTTCAGGATTAACATATTGTACAATTAATCAAAACATGCCTCGAAAGCTGGTGCTCGTCTCTGTCCCTGGGGAGCAACTGTCTGAAACTCATCACCCCTCAAAAAAATATGCTTAAATATTAAAGTGAGACTTCCTAACAGCCAGAGCAAATAATCCATTTTCAGTTTTATAATATTGTTTTGAAACCTCCACTTTCAAAAATGACTCCCTGATCGAGAGCTGGGACAAAAAGGCTCCTGAACTTCCATTTTCTCTGCTTTTCTAAGGCATCATTTATTCATTTTATAAATCTGTCAAAGACTTAACTTTCAACCACTTTTCCATCCCTAATGAAATCTTCCTATCGCATCTGTCTCAGACCTCCAGTGACCTGATAACATCATCTCTGTGTGGAAAGCAGACATGAGCTCACTGGTTTGTTCCACAGAGTCACTGGTGTTGAGGTGAACGGGAGCGAGCAGCAGCAGCTGGTCCGCCGTGCTTCAGCTGTGAGAAAGAGACTCTGTGGCTCTCCAAACTCACACTGCTCCAAATCTCCTCTTAAGCACAAACACACAAACAAAACAGCCATTGTGTGGCCTTTCAGCAGCACCGAACATCAGTGCTAACAGACATTGTCTTTGCTTTCCCTCTGCTGTGGGTGTTCAGAATGATTATTGTATGGCACATACAATATGTTAACATTATCATTGTGAGGGGAGTGGAGCCTGTTGTTATGGAGCAGGAAATGACCTGCTGAGACCCCTGCTGACCTCAGAAGGAAAGTGGTGACCTCAGACTGACCCTGATGTTTGTCCTGGGTTAGACTGTGAAGGAGGCACGACGGCTGTTTGGCTGGGAAGGAGAGGACGATAGGTGGAGTTACTGCCAGAGAAAAATGAAACAATGCTCTGGAAACTCCCTTTAATGTGCCAGTGTTAAAAGTGGCACCAGTGAGGGAGCAAATGAATGTGACATATGTTTTATCTGTAAGTCCACAGAGTTTCTCTCCACATTGGCTGAGTCTTCATTGTTCCACACATCATGTTAAGTATTTGTTCCTGGCATAAGTGCGCCCTCCTCTGGCAAACTAAGAGTACTGCTCCCTCTGGATGAAGAAATGCATCAGTAAAAACTCCATCACACAGATTTTTTTAATCCAGCAGCCATACAAGATCACTTTCTCAAAACTTTATTCCAAATTTGAAAGCTTTCCATTTCATTGCCCATTTCACAAAACATCTGTGTCCCGTCTCCAATGTCTTTTCTCACATACAACCTAATCTCTTAATGTGTTCACTAATCTCATGGTAAAAAAATGCCACTTAAGAAACAAACAAAAATAAATCATACAAAATGTAGAAAATATAAGTGATGAACATCAACAGAGAGCATTTGGGATGACACAGAATCAGAGCTTCAAATTTCTTCAAAATGTGAACAATCGGGGCCGAGTACAGCAGTAAGTGCAAAGAGAAGATCAGGACACTTAAAGTTTCATCTGTTTGAGGGGAAGATGATTCAGTCCTAGAATACAGGATATGTGAGTAAAGACATGAGAGTGAAAAAACGTGGGCCCCCCCGGTTAATATTCAAAATTAAAAGGAAATTCCCATAACCGTACAAACTGAGGACTATGGAAAAAAAAACAGTGTCAAGTCTGAGAAAGGTATGATGAAGAAAAAGTGTAGCTCAAACTGAAAAAGAGAAAGTCAGAAGCTGTGATGGGTCTGCTGTAGAGCTGGGTACGCAGTGACCTCGAGTTTATCACAAGGCACAAAGGCACAAGTGTTTGGATAAACCATCACTGACATTAAGAGATGTTAACAGTCCATGTCCAGGTTCAATGTTGGTAAAAAAAAAAAAAAAGTACTAAATATGTGAAAGCATGAGTCACATTTAATTTTTTCTCACACGGTTGCCAGCCATATTTTATAGCAGGATTATGTGTATGTGTGTGTATGTGTGTGTATGTATGTGTGCGTGTGTGTGTGCTCAGCAGTGGCAGATGTAGTTTAGAGGGCGTCCAGCAAGCTGTCGATGCGGCTTACGAGCTCCTGTCTCTTGCCGGTCAGAGTTTTCTCGCTCTCGATGTAAGCATCCTTCTTCACCTTCCCCGCCACCAGCCGCTCCGCCTCCTGGCAGGAACGGCACACCAGCTCCTTCACCTGGCCGTCCAACTTCTGCACCTCTGCAACCTGAGACCACAGAGAGGGGGGAGGTTAAATATCACTGGACTCTCTGAGAATTAAATCTGTGATGTTTCCTTTTGTGCTCTCCAACACTGTAACTCACCTTATCAGCCAGGTCAGAGCCCTCGGCTTTGAGGCGCGCTTGCAGCGAACTGATCTCGTTGGTTAGAGTGCGGTGGTCTGCCTCCAGAGTCTTCCTGCCACTGTTTAGAGCCCCTGTGTCACGTGACTGCTTGTAGCGGTTGACCACCTCATCCATGTGTCTGTACAGCCCCAGGCGCTTGTTGACAAGAGTCAGCACCTGTTCTGTGATGGAGGCCACCTTCATACGGACCTCAGCCGCAGGGTCCTGAACAGAGAGGAATGATGCAGGAACATTTAAAACTGATTTAGACACAAATTAAAACCACAAAGACTGAGAAAGACAAAGAAATTATTAACAAAGATCAGGCTTTTTAAAGAATACGACAAGTCATACCTTGGTGATCGCAAAGTCGAGGCGGACGTAGATGATGACGGTGAAGAAAAGGATGTAAAAGGCACCGACAACCAGGAGAGGCTCCTGTAGCATCAGGATCTTATTGAAGTTGTAATGAACCTGGGAATCACAGAAGATAGTTATTAATTCAGACCTAAACAAAACTTCAATATTATATCAAATTCTACAAAGCAGAGTTCCTCCTTTCAAAATTAATGTTTGACTGAAGTGAAAACTTGATTCAGGGTGGGGGACTGCAGTCCTCTTAGGTCTTTCTCTTCAGCAGACTGCTGCGGGGGGGAACAGACTGTTTCTCTGGGAGCTTCTCTGACGATCTTTCCTCCCCTCATCATCAGAGGAAAATATTCAGTTTATTGTGATTAAAATAGCAGGATGGTTTGATTTAAGGAGGTTAAATCAAGGACAGGGGCTGATGTAAAAAGTATGCTCCCAAAAAAAGTTTTTTTTTCTTGGGTTTCTCCCTGAGGATCGCTCTCCTGATCTGACCAAAGGCATGTTGAAAATCAAAGCTCACACTTCAGACACCAGTAAGGCTAACACGCTCAATGTCAAAAATTGTGTGTGGGCTTTTACTGCTGGAGTTCACCCTACAACACTCACTGTGGTGGCACTCTTTGCTATAATTTGATAAGGCCAAAAAAGGACTTGTTAAAAGTGCAGAAGCTACATTTCATGTTGTTAAAATAAATTATCCGTCAAACTACTTCAATAAAACACATACATGTTCACTAAACAGCATTCTCACTGTGTCACTTACCACAACATCCTGAATGTGATGCTCCACCAGGTTGCTCTTGGTCGCTACCAGCACTGGCCGACCAAAGGTATCCAGATATGTGTAGTGCAGCTGGTTTGGCATGCGATCAATTTTGTAAGGTGTATCCATGTGGATGTTTCTGTTCAGACGTGATAGGAAAATTATAATTTAGCATCAAATCATACTTCCAAAACATAATGTTTTTGGATTTTTTTGTGAGTGCTGACCTGGCTCCCTCTGGCAGGATGATTCTCACAGTCAGGGAGTCGATGACCTGATCATCATAAACATGATCAACCAGTCTCATCTTCAGTGCGTACTGGTCACCTAGTGGATATAATGAAGAGACGCGTTTAAAACACACCCTGGGATTAAGTGATATGGAAGGATGTGTAAATAGGAAGCCTGATACAAGCAAACAGCCCCTGAGTAATAGAGCAGCTTCATCTCAACTGTCTGCCTTTGTGTTTCAGTTTTTCTCAGACTGTGAAAGGAATGTTTTCAAACACTTTGCAGTCAGAAAAAAAAATAAGAAAAGAGCTCACCCAGGGTGTAGAGGTACTCGTAGCTGGGCAGATTGTAGCCAATGATGTAGTGGGTCTTCCAGCCTCCAAACAAGGGGAAGCGAGGCCTGACCTCCACCTCCACTGAGTCATCCAGAACCTGCAGATGTGAGGTGGAGATGTTGCCGATCTCATCTCTGTAGTAGACATCCTGGGCTGAGGCAGGAAGAATGGTCTGTTGAGGAGAAAACAAAGTGAGTTTTAATCATCACTGACAAAGCGGGAAAGACAGAAAACAGCTGTGTGTGTGCATTAAACAACACCTTGAAGGATTTGACGGATGAGATGCCACTGTCTGACTGACGCTGATAATCGTAGCGAGAAAAAGGCCCCTTCAGGACAGCTCCTGTGTGCCTCAGGTCAATGGTTTCTTCCACTGCAATGTTTCCCCAGTGAGAGACCTCAATGGTCCGTGTGATGCTACTGATGGTAAGGAAAGGTGAGTTGTTTTCATAATGGATCCTCATGGTGTCCTGGATGGTGGATAATAAAGAAGAAACAGGTTGTTAAAAGTGAATCTATAGACGCATCACTGAAAGCCAGTTAGATGTGAGCTGTACCTCGCTGAACGGGGCCACATCCTTGAAGGGTCCGTACTCGATGAACTCATCATTCTTGCTGGGGTTACCCAGCTTGGTGTAGCTCTCGATGGTCTTGGAGGCCAAGCGAACGCGTGTGCTCTGGCTGCGGGTGGGGTATGGGGAGTACAGGTAATGGTTCCCCTGGAAGACCACTAGCTGGCGCTCAGCCTGGGTGATGTGCGAGGGGAAAGGCCTCAGGACGTGGCTGAAGGTCATCTCCACCTTAGCTTTGAGCTGAGCACCTGCTGCCAAGCTGGAGGGCAGCTGGACCTTATAAAACTCCCCACTTTGTGAGAGAAGAATAAGATTAGGTAAGATACATTTGCACAACACTGTACATTTTTTAGCTTCCAAGACAAAATGATGCAAACCCTTGATTTATCCAGCACTGAAAAAGTTTCTGTGCTAAAAGCAAAAAAAACAAACAAATAAAAAAAAAAGAAAACAGAAAAACAAAGTGTCAGAAAATGCACAAATGCCCAAACAATCCTTAATAGATCAAAAAAATCCAACTCATCCTGAGTTTTGCCTCAGATACTGATAGATGTACTCTATATCAACATTGTCAGGCTGACACTGTATTGGCTGCAGCATTATTTGAGCTGAGTCTTCCTCTTCAGCAGCTAACAGTGTATTTGATCATGTAAACGTGCTGTTATGGGTAATACACTTACTATAGACATTTGTTGCGTCATTATGCGATTAAAACAAAAACAAACAACAAAAAACAGTATGAGCTGAAAACTGATGACAAGTTTACATTTGGCTCTTTTGGTCTTCAGTTTTGACTTCTGAAACAAGGAGGAAGCTGTGAGTGAACTATGTAGACACTGCTGGTACCCTCTGATTCAGAAAGTCACATTCATGACAGCAGAAAGTCTCTGGGTTCACTGGCATGGGATCACAGTTTTCAAGCCTGTGCAACCAGGTACCTTAGGATCTTTCCTGTTTTTCCTGTTGTCAGAGAAGCATCCGCCTCACCACCTGTCTTAACCTTTTGAGTCTTATCCCACCTCTGTGTACATAAAGGTGTTATAGTAAACAGCATGTCATTATCAGGGTCAAATTTGCTGACTTTTTAAAAAAAATTTGGTTATACTTTGTGTCCCTCTCAATTCCTGCAGACCCACTACTTGGCACACAACAGGCAGAGAAACATGTTTGTTATTTCTGGTGTATAGTGCTGAAACAATGTGGCTTTCTGATGGCAAAGTAAAGCACATTTTCAAAATGTAGTGTACATTATCAACAAGCTTGGTGTGATTGTCACAATTTCTTGAAAACTAGCAAAAATACACAGTTCAACTGATTTTTTCTATAAAAGTATTTTGATTTCAGTTGTCTAGAGAGTTTATCAACCAAGGGGGCTATGCTGGTTGCTATATTTTGAGGGTCATACACTTATTTCTGACAGATATTAAATACAACAACAACAAAAAAGAGAGAAACTGATGACGACAATGACTTTAACTTTTATCAATATTACCTTTTGTCAACTCACCAACTTTAAAAGATCTCACCAACACGATAAAATCTATTTCAAGTTCAAGATGGATTTAAACAGAACTGTGAGGAAATTGTGTTGGTTTCAATGGTTACACCTTAACACCAAACCTGCACAAATTCCCTGTGGTGATCAACCAGATTAGCTATTCTTGTGCTTGTCAGCTTAACTTAATGTTAATGTATGATTTCGATCTCTCACCTCTGGCCTTGGATTGTTGTCTGTTGGAGCTCAAGTATGCCATCCTCCTCTTCATCACCCTTAACCTGTGGCAAACAGAATCACTCAGGTATCTAATGTAACAAACACGTGTTTTAGTTAAGTTTTTTCTGGAAGAAGAGTGTCATAGTCCGGACACGATGTGATTTTTAAACTCAAAGCATTTTTGCGGATGCATGCTTGGAGGGGGCAGGCCTGCGCAGACACACACGGAAGTGATCTGTCCAGCGCATACGTGTCATTCAGCCACTGACAGAGCGTGCAGCGCTGCGGAAGTTAAGGCTAGCAACCTACTCCCTTAGCAGAATGAAATATTATCACAAGATAAACTTTTTGGCTTTTCTGCCCAGAGCAAGTGACTTTACATCTGCACCCAGTACCCAATACTGTGCCTCTTCAAATTTGCATGCATCGCTGCATCACTGTTTAAATCCAGGGCTTGTAGAGCTGGCTGCCCACATAACATACACCAAACTAGTATCTGGGATTCTGTACATTCATTTTACAAAAACACTGTAACCTCTCTTTCTACTTATTCATGCACCAGTACTACTATCACTGAAAGACTGAGAATGGCAACATTTGAGAGCAGCACGTTTGGTGCATCAGAGTAATGTTCATCATTCATTGAAGTTGCTAACAGGCTAAAGCTAACTGGCCGGGGTACAGGCAATCCTGTAGTCTTTGTTTCAGTCACTCATGTTTCACTCACCGACGCTCCGATATATGCCAGGTGCGGCACCAGGTCAGCCTCCACCGCTAACAAGAAGCTATTCACAGCTGAAGGTCCCTGGTTAGACAGCACGATCTCCGCGGTGATCTTAGCCAGATGAGTGCTCAGGTCTACGCTCCTCTTCACGTCTTCATTGATCAAACCGTCCGCTGAAACTTTTGAGCTCAGAGCCACAAAAAGTAGCATACATGCGGCGAGAAGGGGTGAATTTCGAGACATAATGGAGTAAATTTAGAGATAACGCAGTAGGACAGAAGGGAAGAGATGAGGGAAATGTAGAGCAGCAAAGAAAGGCCGCCGTGCTGCTCTACATCGGCAACGATGACGCTTCATTCAAGCAGGCGCGATGACGTCACTGCGCGCCCTCTACAACGTACTATGCGTTGGGATTAAGAAAGATTTTTAGACTCAAAAATCTTTCAAGTTTGAAAACTTTATTATTATTATTATTTAAAATAAAATATATATTCTTTATTTTTTAAACTTTATTCAAACATGTAGGTCCTGTTGAGATTAAAAAATCTGTTTTTCAAGCAGCATGCAGCAAAAAAAAAAAAAAAAAAAAAAAAAAAGAGGACAAAAGTACAACTAACAACGTCGAGATTTTTTTTTTTTATATGATAGAACAGAAGTCAGATGTGTAACCAAGTTAACTTTAAAAAATGACATAGTTAAAAATCTGCTTCAAGGTCCCTCATTTTGAAGACGATAAGTGACACCAGTTCCTTGAGTTTCAGGTTATTCTGCAGTACAGCCCAGGTGGAAGGTGCAGAATACCCAAAAGCCCCTTTCCCAAGCACAATAAACACTGTCCAGCACTTTTTTTGTATGGTTTAAACTCACAAACAGTGTGCAGCACTCCAAGAACTTAATAGACAGGAAGGTGTACCAATGTATCAGTGTACAGGTTGTAAGAGATTGCCATCCAATCCTGGAGGACAACTCACAGCTGGGAGTCAGAGCTCTGCAATTGGTAATGAACCTCAAGGATTCATTGTGAGCTTTATTGATCATTTGAAGACATTGTGCAGAAGAATGCATGTACAAAGCATTACCATAATCCAAAACAAATAATAATAAATTAAAAAAACTGACAAAACGCTACTTTACATTAAAACGAGAACATTGTTTGTTTTGAAAGTGAAAAACTCACACCTTATTAGACACACCCAAATCTAAAATTCTACAGTAGTGATAAGTGTTGCCCTGCTGGTGGCACTGTGTGCTATAACAAAATTGATAATCATTAAATATTTTTAGGTCAGAGAAAATTTGAAGCTATGGTGGGTTGGGTTTGTATTTCACTTTTGTCAGTCATTTTCATCATTCAAACCTCGGGCCATAGCCTCACTGGGGAAGACCAGGGTTGGTTGTCACACTTTTTGATCTAACGGTAATTAAGCTTGATGTCTGTTAAAATTTAGAGGCAGTCTACAGCTGCGAGACATGAAGCAGATGAAGAAGTGCTAAGAACTGCAGTTCAGTGAGTGTCCCCTTTGAAGACTATGGAAGTATTGAAATTGACATACACACCTATTTAGAAAACATGATTTTCTATGTCCATGAAGGTGGTATATCTTATTTTTGTATATTGACAGCAAGTTTTTAACCATCAAAGACACTCAGGCTCAACATAATTGGTCATCCACAAATCATCACTGGAGTTTTCAGCAGTTTAAAAATAAAAAATAAAGTGGCTTATGACAGGCCACTCAGTAACGAGTGGCCTGTACTGCCTGTGTTGTCCTGTGTGCTGTGTCTCATGGCCTGCCACAAGGAGGCTGCTGGTACATGCCTGTTATCTATGGCCTTCCAGTTGTCCAGGTGCCCCGACAACAGGGCCCATGTAAAGGGAAGCTTCAGATTGTCACATCTGTAATCCCCATGCTCCACCCCCTGAATGCATATCCAAATGGTCACAAAAGGTCTAGTTTAACTTCACTTTCTGCTACGATTATACACTTTTTTAGATTTCAAATAAAAAAAAAAAACAACTTTTCTACAATCAGCTGTAATGCAAATTCACCAATAGTTATCTCTTTGGTTTGAGTCACGAGTATTTCATGATGTGTTTATTCAGCTGCGATGGAAAATAATAATAATGTTAATAATAATAATAATGATGACACAGCCACAGCTGGTGTCACATTTGAGTTAGGTATTTTAATAATTCACCACAAGGCTTTGACTATGGTTAAACTCAGCTCATATCAAAGATGTTATCCTTCACCATTTATTCAGTTCAAGAATAAAATGACTTACTAAATGAAATAAGGATAAAACAAAACAAAACCAACAAAAATCTACCAGAAATAACTCCATTATATAAAAAATCACAAAACGTTTTTTCCCATGTAGAAATGAACAAAACATCTGGCCAAAGGTTCGATGTGAACATCAGGATGCAGCACCCTGTTTTGCAGTAATAAGCACTGTGAAAGTCTACCCTGACAACTCACCCATGGTCTCCCCTTTGTGTCTTGTTGAATAGTTGCCTGGTTTGGAAGTACTTGCATGGAAAATAAATGTTTTGCTCTGATATTGTCTAAGAGTCAGCTGTGACAAAAATGTACACTAGATTTTAAAAAGAAAGCTTGCTATTGACAAGGATCAGTCCTACTTTTGGTGTGGTACAACCTATCTTAATAATAAAAACATATAAATCAACTTTGTATTTACCACTAAAGATGGCACTGATAGGACAGAAACTGGAGAGAAGTAAAGGTTTTAAGAAAGATCCCTTTTTTCAGTCTGTTGATGTTGTTAACAGAAACAGACTCTTCAGATATGCTAGTTTTAACCAGCTATATTATTCTATCAATAATGTGACTTAAAAAAAATTGTTTTATGAGCAAACTTGAGGCAAACAAGCTAAAAATAGGTGCAAAAGATTTAAAACAAAGGGCAGTTACATTATAAGTCCCATTAAAGTCTGAATAAAATAGAAATTTACTTTAAAAGACTGAAAATTTGCTGCAGCTTTTTGGTTCTTCACAGCTTAAACTCCGAAAGAATAAAATGAGGATTCAGTCCATTTTCATTAATTTTTGTGAAGCCTTTCAAAAATATCGGTTGAATCAATGATATAACTGATCATACTCTAAAATATTGGCACCAAAAGATCGATTGGTGAACGGATAAAAAGAATACACGGGTATGAACTTCATATAGTCTGTCCTTATAATTGATAAACTTAACATTAAGACATTTATATTGTGACTTATCAGGATCAAGGCGTGCCGAGCGCGTGACGTCAGCCGTCACCGACAGAGCTTGTTTTGGAGGAAGTGGACTCGGCTCGGCTAGCAGCTAGCACGTTAGCTCGTCAGGAAAAGCGAGCGTCAACAGGAACGGGGCGAAACTGACCATTGTACTAAATCTCTTGTGTTTTAGAAAGGGAGAAATATACTTACAGGGGCAGAGTTTATTTCGATACGCAGAATTAGCTGTGAAGCTACCTGTTGAAGACATTTCAGCTGTCGACGCGCTGAACGTGTTGTTTTCTTGCGGCAGACATTTACAGAGGCTGTTAGCCTGTTAGCTTGTCCCTGCGTTAGCTTACGCCGAACCGAGGCAGAGGAAAAGTCCACATTTGATATTTTTCCCCCTAGGATCATCGCCCAGGTTGGTTCATGTCGCCTTTGGTCACTTGTTTTACCCGCTGTATGAGTTAACGATCCAGCTGTCACTAACCTACTTTCGCAAATTTTGGTAAATCTTTCTGAGCTGACCAAACGTTAGCTTACAGAAGTGTCAGTTTCATGGTAAATCTTTAGCAGACCCAGAATGTAAACTGTCAAGATTTAGTTGTGTCAAACGTTACACATGTAATTCACCGTTTGCCGATCATTTTCACCGCTGTTCTTGACATGGCTGTGTTTAATTTGATTAGAAATGTGATGCTTGCTCAACCTTGCTAACCCTTCGAAGCTGTGCTTTATGTCTTAGTGGATTAGAGTAAAATTACGAGACATGACTCGCTTTCTCTGCCTATGAAGTGGAAATGTGTTTTACCATATCGGCTTGCAGATTGCGCATACATATGGAAGACACCGGTATGTGTATTTCATCTAAGTATACCATTTGATGAGCTAGTCATGCTTGCCAAGTCATGGTTCCGTTAGTCCTGTGTTTTAAAACCATGTGATCAGTCCCTGACACAGTGTCATGGGGTGCAGATTATGAGAGCCGCACCGAGGGCTCTGTTGGTTTGGCTTCATAAAAGTATTGATATGGGGTCGATCGGCGGGTTTCAACACTTGGCTGTAACTGTTCGGCGATGTGTGGATAAAACCTATAACTAATCCCTTTTTCCAAAAAATGCCCAAAGCAAGGTCCAACCTGAATAGAATTATGATTTAAAGCCCACCGAAACACTGTGTGGACTTCGGTCAGAGCAACTGTATGAGCTGGTTTATTATTACAAAGCACAAGGGCAAAAATGCTTAGTGATGGTTGAGCAAACTCAAAGATTTAGATATTTGGTGTGATGCTTTTATTATTAAAATTTCACAACCTAGATCATTCAGATGTTAAATTTAAAATTGAAATTTCAGGGAATTTTGATGAAATTAAATGCGTGACTATGACAATGTTGTATTCTCAAAGAGTTTGAAGGATCGAATGAAGTTCATTTTAGGAAATCTGATAAGCAGCACACATTCAGATATTTTTCATTCCTCCTTTCTTTTTTTAAGGCAAAAGTAACGCAATCAGTTTTTGATTTGATAACTTGAAAGCATATAAATCAAATAGTGTGATAAATCAACAGCACACATATCACAAGGTATTGATCTGTCACCAGTTATTCATATCCGCCAATTTTATGAACTGTTTATTTTGTGATTTAACATTGCAGGCCGCAGGTTAGAAGAATGTGATTCAGGAAGTGAAGTTAGAGACATGGTTCTCAAAATTGCCCATTTTCTCTATTGCATATAGAGATGCATTCAAACATTCTCATCTCTCAGTAAGCTAACTTTAAAGTGGTCAGCACAAGGACAAGAATCCATTTCATAGAGCAACTCTGGCACTAAAGTGCTCTTTTGGAATTGTTCTCTTCTCTCCTGTAATCTAATTGTTTGTCTTTACAGCTGTGGCACAATGACGTCAAGGAAGAAAGTGCTACTCAAAGTCATCATTCTGGGAGACTCTGGGTGAGTGTTATAGAGCTGTTCAAAAAATTAAGGAGACAGCAGTAGTTCTTGTTATTTTTCAAGACATTACCCATTCAGGGTCACTTTGGTCATGTAGAAAGAAAGGAACTATTTGCTCTTTTTTCATTCAGATTTTCTGATATTTGTATTGACTAATGCGATTTTGTTTCTTTTTTTAAGAGTTGGAAAGACCTCATTGATGAACCAGTATGTGAATAAGAAGTTCAGTAACCAGTACAAAGCCACAATAGGTGCTGATTTTCTGACAAAAGAAGTCATGGTGGATGACAGACTTGTCACAATGCAGGTAAAGACCAGACACAATACACTGTGTCATATCATCACACTCTCTCTTGGAAGTATTTGAATCATATCTGAAAAAAACACCTATCTCTCAAAATATGATCCAAACACTAAAAAAAATGCTGATGTTTTCAATCACTCAAATAATGTAAACTCTTGAGGACTCCCAGTGGAAAGCAGTTTAAAGTGATATTACTTAACAGTTTATTCAAAAGTTATACTATGATCATTAAAATATAACACTAATTATTCATCTATCTAAGCAGAAAACAAGATTTGGAGATCCTAAGTTATTTGTCTGTTTTTTCAAATGACTTTGATTGAAAGTAGTAAAAGAACAGTGACATAAATCAGGCTTATAATTCTGATAGTGGCATACTCTCTAAAGATATTACATTTTTATTGCTTTTGCCGTCAAAAGGATGAATTATATGTTTCAAGAAAAAACTATGGTTTATGAATTGCCCTCAGAGTACAGAACTGAACACATCCAAGATGCGTCTTACATCATCAATCAACAAAGACACTCAGTGTCACTGTAGGTAATCAGGGAGATGTGTTTAATGTTCACCGTAGAAACACTGCAGTTAAGGAATTCCCTTAATCTCTTTACTTAGAGTAATCTCATTATTTTGCCCTGTAACCACAAGATGTCGTCTTTCATACTCTCTGTTCCCTCCTCCCTCCTCCATCGCTCAGATTTGGGACACAGCAGGTCAGGAGAGGTTCCAGTCCTTAGGCGTTGCCTTCTACCGCGGAGCAGACTGCTGTGTCTTGGTGTTTGATGTGACAGCACCCAACACTTTCAAGACTCTAGACAGCTGGAGGGACGAGTTCTTGATCCAGGCCAGCCCACGAGACCCAGAGAACTTCCCCTTTGTGGTGCTGGGCAACAAGATTGACTTGGAGAATAGACAGGTGGGTGTCAAAAAGTCACATTTCTTGCAAACTGTACAGGTATGTGTAGCATGTGTTTTATTATAAAAACGGAACTGTTGTGACAGAGGGGAAAGGGGCAAAAGGTTTGAAAGAAACCTTGGCTGCCTGCCTGAGACTGTAGCCTCTGTACATTGATCACATTACTTTATCTCTAAGGCCATGGTCACTCTGACCATCCATACTGTGCAGTACTCAAGCATGATTGCCCCTCACAGTGCTGTTGCTCACATTGGAGAACAGAGAATATGGATATGACTTAAGTGACTTTTTGGCTCATGTTAAGTCACTTTGGTCCAACAGCCCGCTAACACCCCTGCCACTGCGCCCTGAGCCTTACTGAAACCCCATGTTATCAACTTTTTTGGAGCTTTACAGTAATAGAACAGTTTGTAAAGATAGCCTGGATTAAGCTGTCAATTTATTTTTTCTTAGTTTAACCTTGGTTTCTTTTGTTCTTCAGGTAACAACCAAGAGAGCACAGGCTTGGTGTCAGAGCAAGAACAACATCCCATATTTTGAAACCAGCGCCAAGGAGGCTATCAATGTGGAGCAGGCCTTCCAGACTATTGCACGCAATGCCCTCAAACAGGTACTAGACGCCTACAAAAGATCCTGGTCACAAGCCTGACCACCATGGCCTCAGAACAAAGGTTATACTTCAACTCATTTATCTTGTTTCAGGAAACTGAAGTCGAACTGTACAACGAATTTCCAGAGCCGATAAAGTTGGACAGGAATGAGCGAGCCAAGCCGTCAGCGGAGACCTGCAGCTGCTGAGGACTATGAAGATCTTCTGGGGTCATCACTGCCCTCACTACCCTGTCTTGCCTTGTCTATATTTCCCCATTTCCCATGGCCCACTGTGTTTAATCCCCAGCGCCCAACATACAAGCAGCATCCCACTCATGAGAGTATACTACTACACACACAAACATGCTGCACTCACCTCCCTATGTATACAAGACACACATTTTCTATAAAAGATGAGTCTCTTAGCCCAAAGAACACCTTCAAGGAAACATTATGGAAATACTTCTATGATGCTCATTACTTCCCAGTGTTTTCCCATGTAAGCTTCATGGCGGTGGTGGTGGTTTGGGCTAATCTCATTTTCAGTTCCATGTGTATCGCTGCTCCCACACCCAGTTTAGGTTCTAACTACTTTTACTTGGATACTTTAAGTGATAAATTGAATCATTTTCTCTATACATATGTGTTGATAAGTAAAATTAAAAGAAAACTGTTTTTGTTTGCTTTGTTTAAATCAAAGTTTCTTTAGCAATGGTGGTGGTTTTCTTACTTTCACGGCCCACCACTGCTGCATGAATATAGGAAACACTGCTCCGCCCATTTTACTCATTTGTGTTGTGGCTTTAATTTTTTTTTTCAATCTCAAACACACTTGGTTTCACTCTAACTTGTAAAAGCTAAAATTATACTCTGATGCCTGAGAAGGCAGTCAGAGCTGAAGTAGTGAAGGATCAGAGTAAGTGAAGGTGCATGAATGGATTGCTTTTGTTCGCTGCCTGCTGATTGTTGTTGAATGGCACCGAACAGAAAGAAAAGATCCATAAAATGTCCATCAGACCAATGTGTAACAATCTTTTTTTAAGCACCTTGCTGTTATTGACAATAAGTATAGACATCTCATTTTAGAGCCACAATAAATGCAGCTGTAGCTCAGGTTGGGGGCGTTGCTAGGATCCAGACTCAGCTCCCTCATGCTAGTGCTGTTCCTCTATTTGGGAAACCACGGTTTGTCTTGTAATCAGTTTCTCTTGGTACCACATCTGACATGGAAGGAACCAAAACAAGACGGCATGTCATTCTACCTGATAGTCCTGGAGAGGAGACATTTTTCTGAAGTATAAATATCATTCATAACTGCGTACTATTAGCTAGTACATTTCTTTTTACTGTCAACTATTGCAAGACTTTGTATATTTGCAAACCCCTCAATCATTGTGTGGGAAAGCAAAATGTTCTGTTGTAAATCTCCATATCTGACTATGCCAGTTGTTCGTGTTGGCAAACAATTTAAGTGCTTGACATTTCTTTTAACTGATCAGATCTTTAACTGTCTGTTCATATTATGTTAAAACTTTGAAATGCATTATAGATCATAAGATAGCAAACATACTGTACCTTTGAAAAACAAGAAAAAAAAATGTGTGGGGGGAGTATTTGCATTCATCATTATTATAATATTAATATGATAAATGCATAGCATCTTCATTGTTTCGAAATGTCTTTGCGTTTCAAGTAATAAGGGTAATAAAAATCTTGAATAAAGCATCATGGGTTAATTTTATTTATTTATTTATTGACTTTTTTTAATGAATTATAATTTGTAGCATATTTTACTTTAAAATGGTTTCTACAACAACAACATTTCAACTAACTTAAACTTTGAAAATTACTAGAGGCAAATTATAAAACTTAATTTTTTTATATACACTTCAGTTTCCAACACAGGAGTATACTGGAGCTTTAAGTGGTTCTTGGTTTCTTCGGGACTCTCTGAACCCACTGCTGAAGCCCTCCTGTAGACTTGCTTCCACTCTCTTTGCCTTCCTTCTCCTGTTTACTCTCACTGGTGTCTGGCTTCTTCCTCTTCAAGGGTGAACTGCTCGCCAACCAGTTCCCCATCACCTTACTGCTGGCTGAGGGCTTGGGCTCCTAGGGGTCAAAGGTCAGATTTGTCAGCTGTACTAACTAAACAAGGGATGAGATAGTGTTTCAAACACTATGTTATAAAGTTTATAATATTAAATATGCTACCTTTTTGCTGTTGGGATCCACAGGCTGGAGGCACTCTGGAGAATTGTTGCGCGAGTTGTTGACTATTGAAGAAACGGGGTGAAAAGTCAGTATGTCCTTGGACTTGAGAAGTTTCAAGGCATCCAGAGATTTCACATCTCCAAAATCCAACCATTTCCTCACTTCTTCCTCTCCATTCAGGATTGCTGGCATTCTAAAACAGAACCCCACAATGAATTAGCTTCTCAGATAAACTCTCAAGGACAGAAACATTGCCCTGTTTACTATCTTTACCTACCTATGATGAATTCTTTGCAGGTTTGGAGAAGCATCCACAGTGATCACACTGTATGAGTAAAGGGGTTCCCCTCCACCTGGAGGGGTCCAGCAGTCAAATACTCCAGCCATAGTCAGCAACTTCCATCCTGACCACTCAGCTGGTGCATCTTTCTCCTTTGAGAACATGCAGCACAGATCAGTGTAAATAATATGACTAATTTGCTAAAAAATGTCAAATTTTGTTAGTATGGTTGACATTTTCTACACTCTAAGCTTGACACCAAAATAAAAATAAATCAAGTTTGCATGCTTCAAGACATTTGAACACTGAGGAAACACTGGGTGAACACATGCACATTTCTCCTTTGGTTCTTTGCCCCTCAAGGGATATTCTCAGCTACTGTAATTTCCGACACAGCTGCATTCTCTCTGCTTCTGTTCTAGATGAAAGCACATGCACATGGTGCTTGTGTTGTTTCAGACAACCCAATACAAACCTCTGTCAACCCAGGGGAAGCCTCCTCTGAAGAGCTTGCCATCTCTGAATTCTTCTCATTGCTAGCTGAAGACATGGGGTTGTCCTGCTTAGTTTTTTCCTGACTCTGTGGGAAGTATATGAAGAAAGGCTGCTTGTTTTTTTCCTGCTTCTGCCACTCATAGAAACCATCAGCCAGGATAACGCAGCGCTGTCCTTTAATCAGTGGGTCCTTCAAGGATACAACAGTGGCACTGGTTAGACACACCGGTTGTCACACACTCAGCAGAGAGATTGATGTGTAAAAGACTATAAATTTGGCTCAAAATGTGTGCACCTTGTAAGACTTCTTTTGCAGTATGTTCTCACTGCGGCAGTTGCTGGTGCTGTATTGCATCTTGCTGGGGTCAGACTCTCTAAACCAGGAGGGTACCAGACCCCAACGCATTGAAGCCAGCACACACTCGTCGACAGGAGCTTCCTAAAGCACAGAACAAGTCAACACGTTGCTATGCACTTGCTATACATTTGCAGAGTAAATCTATTATTTTTTGAGGCCAACAGCCCAAAAGGTATTGACTTGGACAGGGAAGTGATTGTTGTTTGTCGTGAAATCTTCGGGTCCTTCATTTATGATCTGTAATTTAATGCCTAATGGTTTTATGTCCAAATAACTGAAAAAAGTGATATTAATTGAAATTTCACGACTGTTAAATAATCACTCAGTGTATTTATAAAAATAACACAAAAATGTAGACCTCTGCGCAGTCAAAAAGACTTAACAATTCGTCTTCCTCATATTCATTGTTACTTTAAATGTACTTCAAATGTACTTAATTTGTTCTGGGGGTGTACGTTTATGTTTTTATTTTCCAAATTTTTATTCTTAATGAATATTTCTTAATTTATTGTTACATTCTGCACATCGTTATTTTTTCTTCTTGTCCTTCTGTTCTTTTCATAACCTCCACGCTTGATTTGTTTGGCGCCATTTACTTCAAAGAGTTTACGGACCTCACACATTGACGAAAAGATGCACTTGTTCCTACCTCGTCAAAATGCCTCCCTGACAGCAGGACTGGACTCATGGACTGGGGGCTCTTGTTGTAAGATGGTCGGTATTTGTCAGCATCTCCATCCCTCCAGCGGGGCTGCCTCCGCTGCCCTCTTCGGTCCCTGTAAGATGAGGCTCGGCTCACCTCGTCAGGAGCGAGAGTGCACGCAGTTCTTCCGCACATATTGTCTCAAGTTAAAATCTTCTGGCTTCTGGAAAAAAAAACATATGCAACACAGGTTTAGGTACGTACTTACAATGTTGACACTTATGCAGTGTTGGCAAGCTAGCTGAAGTTGTTCTGAAAATATAACATTTTATTTTCTGTACAGCAATGGCACTGACTAAATAAGAAATAACGGACTTACCTGTAGATAGAGCCCTGTTTGCCCCTAAACTCTGTGTATGTTTTAGGAGTAGGCGTGTGTGTTCAACGTCTTTCCCCAAGACTGAAGTCTGGAGCACAGGGTTGGGTTCAGGGCAGGACTTAAGCCAGGACTTGCCTGGGCACAAACCAGAAGCACCAACAGGAACTAGCGTGTTACGTAAAAAGTTTGACGCAATAACGCAACCAATCACAACATAGGGGGCGGGGAATTTCAGCCCATTGAAGAAGAGGGGGGCGGAGCAGAGGGAAACGTTATTTATTTAAACGGATAAAATTGTAACAGTTAAAACATTAAAACAATCAATTGCTGTAGACTATCTGTATTCATTTTTATCAAGCAAATACAGCACGTGTCGTAATAGATTGTCCACCTTTTAAAAGAAAGAGAAAACAGCTCTTCTACAACGCACATTTACATCAAAATTTACAAAGCATCGTATTCCTAATGCATCAGGAATGCATTTAACAGAAAAAAATAAAGTTTGTAATTAATTAAATAAACGGGCGTCTAACGTCCCCGTGCAGAGGAAAATAAGAAAGACACAACTGGTAACTGAAAAATTATATGTAGGCTACATCAAATGGGCATCGTCCTTTTGAATAACTTTTGAATTCGTAACTCTGAGTCTTTGCCACATAAGGTGTCACGTTATATTTGTCAAACTGGAAATCGCCACTGAAATCTGTCACGTGTCGGTTTAATGCAACGTCAGGAGGCTGCCATGGCAACAATAAACAGGTCGATAGTCGGTCAGACGGCATTTCAGTGTAGAAAGTGGACACACCTGTAGATCTGAGCAGGTAAGAGGTAGACAGTGAATGATGTGGCTAATGTTGAATAGATAAGGCTTACAAAAACATTATCACAGTTGTAGAGACATTAATTGTTTTTGGTGTTAAATAAAGTAACATTTCATAAACAGTTGTAGTGAGGTCTCCAGGGATTGTTAAAGCTAGCTTTCTTTTTACTACTAATATTATAACAAATGTCAATATATGGGTATGCTTGAGGCTGTTATTTGAGACCCCCATTAGATATAGGATAACTCTGTAAATTTTGTACACTTTTTGGGCTTTGTTGAAACAGAAGACAAAAGGAAACAGATCTAAGTGTTACCCACTGGCAGGTGTAGTCTCCTTCACAGCAACTTGACCCACTTCATGGTCCACTGCACCTAGGGAAAGAGTCTTATCCTTAAGACCAGTAGACAGCTGTCACAGACCACCACTCTGCACTTTTCTTCAAAGTTTTAATGATTGTTTATCAGTTTTTTTGTAGCCTACAGCTCAACTCAACTGTGATTGTTACCCCAAGGCTGCCAATGTGTGTCCTCCTGCTTGGCTCATGACCAAACCATATGGTTGTAAAGGTGTCCCTGAAGAATGAGAGGTGATGTTAGAATGAAAGCTACCAGATCCAAACAGTTTGTCCACCTTGGCCAGGAAAGACAACAAACTGATAGACAATTCACAGTATGCCAAGACACAGGTGAGAGACAGATATCAGCCAAGGACACACTGACACTGTCTCAAAACCATGAGACCTAGATATAAATAGAAGTCTCACAGTTGTACTTACTTCAAAAGTTTCTCCATCATTTTAATTTATAATGCAAGAACGGCCTAGGTTTGTACTTTTACCCCTGAATCTTATGAAAAGTCATGAATTACTAAGACAAATTTTCTATACTTTAATAATGTTCTGGGGCCATTGGGGGGTAAGAGTCTCAAATTTTATCTGTAACTTTCTGCTGTGGGACCCTTTTATCAAATCTGGAACCAGGAAAGTCATTGACCTTGGCTTCACACCACAAGGATAGTATCATGGACTAAATATATAGATCACAAATGCTGAACATGAGCTAATGTTGAGGTCTCGTGGCAAAATGTTTGAATCAAATAGCCAAATACTAAAGCTTCATGACTTTACTCTTTTTGGCCCTAGATGGAAAGTTTTAACCCTTAGAAACACATCTTTGCCTTTTCATCACTTTGATGTAACTTCAGTAACTATGCATATTCATGAGCAGATGCATAGGTATTTTTAAAGTAGGTATGCAAATGCTGTTTCACGTTTAACATTTAACATTACTCTGTATCAGGCGGTTATGCAAACTCCACTTCTCCTTTCTCCTATGCAATAGCTGTTACCATGTTTTCCCATTAAACTGGGCTGCGCTAAATCATGCTAAATTCACCACTGTCTGGCTCAGCCACTGCCCTGAAATATGTGTTTTTCAAAAGGAGTTAATGTTAAAGCAGGGGAGACTACAGGGTCCTTCAAAGACCAGAAGGTTTCAGCTGTGGTTCAGCTTTTTAACCAGGACAGAAGGAAAAGCACAATAAGTAAGTAAACACGCAAGTTTGCAACAAAAAAATGATGAAATCTTTAACTAAGTCAACCTTGTGCTATGCAAACTTTTTTTCATCTCGTATGAGTCTTAAAGAAAACATGCAATGTAAATTCCTGCTCAACAATATGATTTTTTCTCTGTGTGTGTGTGTGATAGCTAAATCTCCTGAGGACAAAGTTCATCGCAGCTTTGGCAACCTACCTGTTCTTAGCCCAGAAAGACTTAAGACAGCCAAAGCCCATGCAGAAAAAGCTGTGAAAGTGGGTGAATCTTGCTGGTTCAATGCAAAATCTGTTAGTTGAAAGTAGAAAAATGTCCATTGTAGTTACCCCCACTCCTCTCTGTCTCATTGCTCTCAGATGCATAAAGTATTTTCAGTCCAGGGTCCTTATCCTGTCATCAGAGCAGCACTCAGGGCTAGAGGCTGGGTTGAGCAGCGTACACAACGCCCAAGCTGCCATGCTCCCCGCAGACCCAGGGGTGAGGGCCGAGCCAATTTCAGTGACACAGGTGATGATGATGAAGGTGAGTGAGTAGCCAATCTAAGTGTTCTAGAGAGTATTTTCTTTTTCTATCTCCATTTTCTAACGTTGTCTGCTCCTGTTTCTCTATCCCAGACGACTCAGACAATACTGAAGAAAAGCAGGATTCTGACAGACTTTATGATCTCATGGTACGAGAAAAAAAATCTCTTTAGCCTTTAGGCTAGTTGAATGTAAACCATGCATCAAAGGGGCGTTTATAAGATTATTTTTCTCCTATTTCTTCCAGTCTCGACTGGTGAAGAATGAAATGGTTGATTTCTATTGGACAAACCGTAGAGATGCTGTTAACCCCAACAGTTTGCAAAAGAAACAGATCATAAATCACTTTGCGGAGGCAGACAGTTTTGGCACCAAGGTACATTAAGAACCCAATTTAATAATATATAATATATAAATAGCTCTTTTTCATTCCCACTCAGATACCCAGTGTTTGACTCAACCTCATCTTTGTCTTGTGTCAGGCGGGGTTGTGTGTGAACCTGAGGAACCTGCACTGGTTTGATTCAGCAGACCCTGACACCTTCTTCCCCCGCTGTTACAGACTTGGAGCACAGGATGAGAAGCATGATTTTATTGGTCAATTGTTACTTAACAACTTAAAAACCTACTTCCAATCTGATCATTTTTCTAGCATCCTGATTCCTTTTTTTGAGCTGAGACTACTTTCTTTCCTGTCTCTTTGAATAGAGGACTACAGGAGGACAGCTTGCACCAGTCTATTGAAGTACATTGTGGAGAATGCACAGGGTGTACAGGGGCATAGAAAGAAGCACAGCATTTGTGCTGTTCAAGGTGTTGTTGCTCTTTTTTTTTTTTTTTTAATCTCACATCGATATGTATTCTCTGCATAGTTATAGAAAGAGAGAGCTTACTTTTTTATTTCATCATCAGGTCAGCGAAAGCGTAGCAGAAGACGGCCTAAACCTGTGGTCCTCTCCCAAATGATTGATTTTGCAGTCAAAGTATGTCAGGACTTCCTGGAGAGCCTTGAGCATGGTGACATAGACAGAAGCTTGGACACACCACAAATACTTTCAGAAGAGGAGTGGGCAGATTTTATCGACAGTTACTACTTGGTTGTCCAGTGAGTAGAGTGAGAGGAAAAAAACAGAGAAACTGGAAAAATCCTTGTGTTCTCCAGTTTCTTATGGCATTTTCTCCTTACATTCAGTGGTGAGGCTGAGGTCCAGATCACTGATCAATTTGTGGTCACCTGCAAGTCAATGCTGCAGAGACTGGCAGAGGTCAATCCACAGCTGGACATAGAGGGCACACAAAACATCTGGATCATCAAACCTGGGGCCAAGTCCAGAGGCAGAGGTGAAAGCTTAAACTCTATTGGATGACCACATTATATGATACAGCTTTGACTGACTTGTTACACCTTCACTCCAGGCATCAAATGCTCCAAGCGTTTGGATCAGATCCTCAGGCTGGTGAACAGCGATTCAACCGTGGTCAGGGAAAGCAAATGGGTGGTGCAGAAATACCTGGAACGCCCCTTTCTGGTCCATGACACCAAATTTGATGTGCGGCAGTGGTTCCTGGTCACAGACTGGAACCCTCTGACAGTGTGGTTTTATAAAAAATGCTACCTGCGTTTTTCAACTCAGCCTTACACACTAGAGAAACTCGACAGGTGAGACACTCATAAGTGGCCTCCTCTCTTTGATGGGACAGTGTCTAAAACTCTAGCATCGCACTAAGTGATTGACATTAGTTATTGGTGACATAGAGTCACTCAGAAATTTAGGTTAGTAAACAAACCTTAAATCAATACTTGATAATACACAAGATTTAAAGGCTTAACACCAAAGCAGGATGCAGATAGAAAAACAAAGACCATTCTAGCCAAGAGCAGCTTTAATGACAGTCTGTAGGGTTGATGTTGCATCAAATTATCACTAGCCTTATCATGCTACTCTCTACCCTTTCAGTTCTGTCCACCTGTGTAACAATTCAATCCAGAAGCATCTGAGGCCTTCCCAGCAACGCCATCCAGGCATCCCCAAAGACAACATGTGGTCAGATGAACAGTTCAGGACCTATCTGTCTGGCCAGGGCAAGGAAGCTCAGTGGCAGGCTGTGGTTGTCCCAGGGATGAAAAAGGCTGTAATCCATGCACTGCAGGTGACTCAGGACCTGGTAGATTCATGCAAAAACACCTTTGAGCTCTATGGTGCTGACTTCATGATGGGTAAGATGAGATCAAAAATAAACAGTGCTAAGATTTATAAATCCAGTTTCAGCTCTGTCACATCATACTTACCCTTGTGCTGCTCTGTCAATTCAAGGTTCAGTATGATTTGTGTGGTTTTTTCTTTGTGGAGGTCGTGACCTGCATCCATGGCTAATAGAAATCAATGTCAGTCCAACGATGGCCCCTTCCACCCCCGTGACAGCCCGTCTTTGTGCTGCTGTGCAGGAAGATACACTTCGCGTTGTTTTGGACCGAAGAGCTGATCCAACAGCAGACACTGGAGACTTTGAGCTCATATGTAAACAGGTAAGAAACTTATCAAGTGGTCCCATCAAAGTGGACCAAATTTTGAGGGTGGAATACAATTCTTATGTTTCACTTTTGGTCTCCAGGTTGCTGTAGAAGTGCCACAGTATGTCGGAGTCAACCTTCTTGTCAAAGGCTCAAAAATCAAATGTCCCCACAAGCTTCCCCCACTGAGGCCCTCAAACCATTCAGCTCTGAGTCGTCGGGGCCCTGCCAAAGACCTGGAACAAGCCACGGATAAAGAGAAGTCTTTACCTAAGAGGTTGTTTAGGAGTGCTGGGGTAAGCAGTGGGGTTATTCAGCCACCATATCCCGCTAAACTTGAAGCAGTTATGAACGCCCCTTCTGAAACACTGCACTTCCCCATAACTGTGAACAAGTGTTTCTGTCAACGCTGAGGCCAAAATATTCAAAAACACTTGCAAATAAAAACTCAACTCCACCAGGGAGCTGAATTCAAACTTTGCCCATGAAGATTATTATTTCAAAAAAATCCAGGCAAGTAGCCAAAGTTGGCTTTAGTTGCTGTAGGAACTTTCAAAAAACATTATGAGTCAATAAAATGCACTTTTGCTTTGATGTTTCTGTATGCAGGGGTTTTGATCTACCTCATAATTAAAGTATGAATGAATGAATTCCCATGTCTTGATTTCACTCACATCCTTTTTACTTAAAAAATAATTACATAGTTCAATTTAACACAACATAACTTAATTTTTATAACATTAAAAAAATTGTGAACAATTTATGCAGGAAATGCATATTTCATCATCACATGGTAATCGAAAAATATGTGGATTTTTAGTATCAAGGTTTCTGTTTCAGCATTATTTTATTTAAAGTTTTTTTTTTTAATGCTTTTCAACTTAAAAGACAATGTATATTATACAGCAATGGAGCCACTGATTATTTCAAATAAAACTTGATGAACTGACTCCAGCAAAAATCTATAGCTGCTTGTAACGCCTTTGAATTTTGCAGTTAGAAAATAAGAAGACACAGTAATACTCAGCAGTACTACTACACAATTCAAACCTAAGATTGCCTTTTTTTCAAGCTGCATTGTCCTGGTATTTACATGGTAGGGTTATTCCCAAATGAACAGAGTCATGTTGTTGTTGTTTTTTTTTATGAAACTAAGAACCTGAAATGGAGCAGCAATTCTAAAACAGTGTCAATGTAAGTTACATTTATGTTGAAAACAGGGGAAAGAAAATAACAGTGAGGAGGCATTGTTTATCGTTGAGCAGCGTGCTGATAAGTTTTGGCCTAGACCGACCCCTTGTTCTAGGTCTGCCTTCCCTGTCCTCTGTCCAACTTCTAAATAAAGACTCCTCCATTTTTTGCAGCAAGGGTAAGTATCAGTTATGTCCCTGCCTGGAGTATGTATGTACCGAGCCTGGGTCAACTGAATGGGGCAATTGTGAATGAGCTGGAATAAATGAGGTGTTCTGCTAGTGCTAATATATTTGAAGAATGGTGAGAGCTGGCATAGACAGGGGTTACTCCAGGACGCCAGAACTAACTGTTAAGCTTCTGAAGTGTCATAGGCCTAACTTTATGAAACACCAGTGACAGGAGATGCCTGCTTGATAACCCCAGTGTTATTCTGGCTCTTGCTGCCCAACTGTCTTCAGGCTTTAGTATCAGGACCAGAGTCACTGGGTTGTGGGTTACTCATTGGTGTGGGTAGTTGTGTAGTAGGTTTCTTCACTGAGCCTCTTCCAAAAGCACACGTATGTGTTTTGCTCAAATTGTGACATCAGCAACATCCAACCTGTTAATTAGATGTTGCAGCGAATTCACTCGAGATAAGAGTGACATGAGCAGCTGTGGTTTGGAAAATGACTAGAGTGGGAATTTGCTCCTGACCCCTAATGAACACTTGGTGGCAGTAATGTGCTGAGCACACATTGTAACTCGAAGAAGACTTTACAGAGACAGTCGTCTTCTGTAACAGGACTTAGAAATGGCGGCGTCCGTGTGCCGAGTCGGGAGCACTGTGGGTCGAGCCCTCGCCAAAACCCGCAGCGTGAGTAAAAGAACAAGGTTTTTCTTTTTCTTCGTATGTCTGAGTAGGGACATTAAAAGTAGTTTTAGTTTCTTTTTAGTTTTATGTAAATCTAACAGAGTCGACGAGGATTCACTGATTGCTATATTAGCAGGCTAACATCCCAGCGTTAGCCGTTAGCTTCCCGGTTAGCATGAGTTAGCCAGAAGGGAACGCAAGGTCACCTTATTAATGTCGCTGTTCGTTCAGTAACATTCATATAATGTGTTGTAATTACTCTTAAAACTGTGTGTTAAGCACTAGATGTCAGTCTTATGAGTCGTATTCACCCACTGAGCAGTGAAACGGTTTTAGTGTTTGTCTCTTGTCCTTACTTGCCCTCATATCACGGATAGGCTCCACAGCTAGCAGAGTTAGCATGGTGACTTTGGGTAGATATTTGACAGTTACAGATTAGTACTCATGAACTCAAGTTTAATTTATTCCCATTTCAAAGAATATTTAGTCTGTTGGCGAGGTGAAAACGGTTAGTGACTTCAGATTTTGGCTATCTAAGCAGCACATTGTGGAAAGGACGTGCTGCCGTAAATAGAGAGCATAAACTTACTGTGTGTCTGAATATGATAATACCACTATCATTTACATTTAATACATTCTCTAATCAAAATATCTCCAGAACGCCAAACTTTTCTTTAACAATGTCATTCGAGGGTTATACCTAATAGGTGAACAGTCATAGCTTATATGTTATGACATGTGAAAAGCACCGATGTTTACTTCTGTGAGAAAATGGTCCTTCAGTTTCAAGTTAATGGGAGTCAATTTTAGGAAAGTCTTGATTTTTTGTATAACTGATCAGAGATTCTATTATTAGTGAATAAGGGAAGTTAGCCCTGGAGTCAATACTACCTGCCACCGTTATGTGTGTCCTTCGCCTTCACTTCATGACGGGCCAAGAGCCAACTTTAAACGTTCAGAACGCGATGACCAAAACTTTGACACAGTTGATTTCACTCATGAAACCTAATAAATGTGTTGCCACCTAATTCTGCTCCCATCTGGTCTCAAAGTTTAAGATTTAACCACTCACTGAAGTCCATTTTAAAGATTTGTACACCTCATTATGTACACCTCATTAAATGCCTTTCAATTAAATTATCTAATCAAAATGACCTGTCAGCAACTCTGAGAGAATAAAATACCCGCTAAGCGGCAGTTGTCGGGGTCAGGATGCCTTCTTGATGCCAGGAGTTAGTGGAGAATGGTTTGATTGATTGGAGAAAGGCAACAGCAACTCAAATCATTACTTTTGGCAACAAAGGTCTTCAGAAGACCATCTCTGAATGCACAAAGTGGCACAAATAATCTCAAACTGCTTTTTTAGCATGACGATGAGTTCTCTCTACCCCAATGGCCTTCACAGTCACCAGATCTCAATCCAATACAGCTCCTGTAGGATGTGGTGGAATGGGAGATTCTCTTGAGGGATCTTCAGCTAACAAATCTGCATCAACTGTGTAATGCTAATATATCAAGATAAACCCAAATCCCTGAGCAAAGTTTCCAGCATCTTGTTGAATCTATGCCACAAAGTATTATGACAGTTCTAAAAGCAAAAAGAGGTCCAACCCAGTACTGTTCTGGATAATCTAACATTTTTTGTCTTGTTTTAGAAGTTCTAAACTCACCTCTTGCCTCTTGTTGTCTCCAGCCCATCTTGCTGTCTCTGAGGCGTGGGCAGGCTTCAGTCAGCTATGCTCAGAGCCTGCTGGGAGCACCAGAAACTCGCCTCACTTCCCTGGACAACGGTTTGAGGGTTGCATCTGAGGAAACTGGACATGCCACCTGCACTGTAAGGAAGCAGAAAAAAGGAATATGTACTTAAAGATGTGTAGGGGGTTAGGAGGGCTGTGTATGGACTCCTGTTTCACTGTGAATGATCAGTGTATGATACATGTCACCGTCACAGGTTGGACTGTGGATCAGTGCTGGCAGTCGCTATGAGAGCGAGAGGAACAATGGAGCGGGCTTCTTCTTGGAGCACATGGCTTTCAAGGTAAAGCTCCAGATCACACAAGCCAGCTGTTAGGGCGTGAAAAAAAATAACTCTGAGTTGCAGAGTTGCACACCTTAAGACACTGTAAAACTTTCACAAATACTCAGTGCACAATAACATACACACACAGCTCAACAAATTGGGATGTCCTGAAAAGTTAATTTTCATCTCATCCCTCAGGGAACCAAGAAGCACCCTCAGACAGCCTTGGAGCAGCAGGTGGAGTCAATGGGTGCTCACCTCAGCGCCTACACATCCAGGGAGCACACCGCATACTACATGAAAACTCTGGCCAAAGACCTGCCTAAAGGTAGGATGATGTGATACCAAGCAGATAAAAAGCTGATTATGCTCTTATTTGATAAGAAAGCATATCGCACTACTACATAAAACACAAATGTTCACTCTAAACTGTACGAACACAGCACCTTGGGTTCATGGTTGAATGAATAGCAGTTAAGATTTTGACAGTACCAGCACAAAATGTATGCATGTCCCCTTTAACTAGTCCATGTTTTTTTTTTTAACTCTCATAGCCGTGGAGCTGCTGTCAGAGGTGGTGCAGAGCTGCTCTTTGAGTGAGGCTGAGATTGAGCAGCAGAGAGCTGTGGTGCTTCGGGAGTTAGAGGAAGTGGAGAATAACCTGCAGGAAGTTTGCCTGGACCTGCTTCATGCCACAGCCTTCCAGGGCACTCCTCTGGGACAAAGTGTGCTGGGACCCTCTAACAATGCAAGGCAAGAGGAACTGCTTGCTCACTCACACATTTTTGAAATATTAGTGATTGTTTTGGGATTACTTTAATTAAAGGATACTGTTGTCAAAACAGAAAGTGTTGTAACGCTGCAGAGGTTACCAGCACTAATAGTTTGAACTTTCTCAGGACTGTGACCCGTCAGGACCTGGTCGATTACGTCAACAGCCACTATAAAGCCCCACGCATGGTGCTGGCTGCTGCTGGAGGTAAGTCCACCCACCTTTTGACATGCTGCTGAATGAAGTCATGTGAATTTCTACTTCTACTGGGAGTTGCAGGTGTTAAATGTATTGATTCTTCAGGTGTGAACCACGATGAGCTGGTCGGCTTGGCCAAAACGCACTTCAGTGGAGTGTCTTTTGAGTATGAAGGTGATGCCGTCCCTGTGCTGTCACCATGCAGATTTACGGGCAGTGAGGTGAGCTCATTTGACAGACTGTTTTTGCTACAGTTTGTTTTATTGTGCATGTGTAACAGAGTTATGCAGCTGCGAAATATCAAAGATTGATGCATTAAGTGTGATTCAGGACTGCGTCGAATCACAAGGAGAGATTTTCTTCACTGTCGTGGTAAACAGTTTGTTTCTCTCTTCCCTCTCATCAGATCCGTATGCGTGATGATGGTTTGCCCCTGGCACATATTGCCATTGCTGTTGAAGGAGCCAGTGCTGCCAGCCCAGACATTGTGCCACTCATGCTGGCCAACGCCATCATTGGCAGCTTTGACCTCACCTACGGTGGTGGGAAGGTAAAAACATGTTGATGAACTAACTTGTTTCAGTTTCTGCTTTAAATTAAACTGAACAGGAATGATACTGGAAGTGGGAACTAAAACACAGTTGCTGTTTCCTTGTCTTGTCCCCTGTAAGCTTTGCCCACTTGAGATTTAAAGTGTCTTGAGTGGCCATTATTAAGGGGTAGACTGTAATCCTCTATAACTGTCCTGAGACAGGGGTCTCACTCCTGCCTCGAAACCTGTCAAGAGGAACAAAAATTCTATCACACTTATACTTCTGAACAATGTTTATGTATAACTTAAACACTTTACTGCTGGTCTGTATAATACTAAGAGCAGGTGGATATATCACCACAAACCACAGCGATTATAGTCACACTTTGAATTCAGACAATATCTGAACTAGAGCTGAAACGATTCCTCGAATGAGGTACTCGATTACAAAAAATACTTGAGTAATTTTCTCCGCCTCGAGGAATCGTTTAATTTTAAAAAGATCAAAGAGTGGTATTTCAAATAGAGCTGAGGCCATATTGAGAGAGTTTTCAGACCCCTCAAGCTACCTCTTATACAAAATAGCAACTAGCAACAAATCTAGGTCCTTTTCTGGAGTTTGGAGACTAATGGGTCATTCTACGAAACGGGTGCCATTTGGGTCCACAATATTTGATGAGATTTACAAGGCACAAAAAAATGTGTCCAAGTATGTTTACAAATTTTGGAGCTACCAAAGCAAGTGCTCTTATTGACATGCTGTATCAGAAAATTCTATTTCTAATGGTGTGGCCACACCAAACGCGAATTTGCGGCGCGATTACATACAAAGTCAATGCAAAGACGCGTTTAGCCGCCGATTCGCCTCTCGCGGCGCGATTCGCGCGTTTGGCGCGGCGAGTTTGGAGCGTTCACGCGTTTAGGCGGTAGACGCGAATTCGCTCGAGTTCAAAATATTCCCCCACGACGTCATTGTTATGACAACGTTGGGGGGCAACTGCCGCCTGCTCCGGCTCCAACTCCGCCGGAGGATGGAGGAGAAAACAATCTGTGTGGTGTGTCATCATCCAGAGTTATACGATACGACGTGTGTACTCTACAGAGACCGGAAAAACAGGAGCAGGCTTGGTTGAAAGTCTCTGAGGAGACAGGTTTTGAATGTAAGTTCTGAAAACATTTGTTCCCAGCTGGATTTGCCTGCACGGGCTATCACTGAGTCCGACTGTGTTTTCCTCAGCGGAGTTTTAAGCCTGATAGAGAGGAGGAAAGAGTGGGGCAGGGGCAGAGCGAGGGAAAAGATGGAAGTTCTCTGTGCTCCTCTCTTTCCTCCTCCCCTTCATTATCCCCAGGGAGACCTCCGGGAACATGGGTCGGGGGTTCGGGTGGTCGGGGGTACGGGGGGTACGGGGGGTCGGAGGTTCGGGGGATCGGGGATGAGATCGCAGGGAACAGCCAAGCAGGGCTGGTGGATTACCAGGGAGAGGCAGAGGCATTGATTGTGATCTCCAAAGCTTTCACACACTCTCCTGTCATGCTTTGGAAACCACAGCTCATTGTTTTTCAGCTGCTCTTTTGGACTTTCGGTCTTTAAATGAACGAGCTCTCTACTCCGCATGCGCAGTACCGCGTGTTCGCGTGTTCGCGCCTCAGCTTGTCAAAAAAGTCCAGCGGCGAGACTCGGGCGTTCACGCGGCGCGTGACAGGCCATTCGCGCGAGTAAATTCGCGTGTTCGCGTTTGGTGTGGCCGCTGCATTAAAGAGAAAAATTTTCATTTGAAAAATAACTGCTCTTTAACTAAACCAAACTGTATTTTATCCGATTACTCGATTAATCGATGGGATTCTCAGTAGAAAACTCGAATAATAAAATATTCGATAGCTGCAGCCCTAATCTGAACATCATTTTCTTTCTTTCTTTCTTTCTTTCTTTCTTTCTTTCTTTCTTTCTTTCTTTCTTTCTTTCTTTCTCTTTCTTTCTAGCATCTGAGCAGCCGCCTAGCTCGTCTGGCAGTTGAGGAGAAACTGTGTCACAGCTTCCAGGCTTTCCACTCGTCCTACAGTGACACTGGCCTGCTGGGTATTCACTTTGTGGCAGATAAGAACTACATCGAGGACATGATGCACTGGTCCCAGAATGCCTGGTCAGTCTGAACTCCAGGACAGAGAGATGCACAAAAAATGCTAAATGTGTGTCATGTCTTCCTATAACTGTAAACAAAATGCACTGATTTCTTTTTACTTCCTGTGACACCCCCCCCCCAGGATGAACCTGTGTACCACTGTCACAGAAAGCGATGTAGCAAGAGGCAAGAATGCTCTAAAGGCCAGTTTGGTGGGACAGCTCAATGGTGCGTGATGTGTCTGTTACACTTAAATATAAAACACATAGATTTACCCCTCAGAATCTGAAGTCAACAGCTGTTGTTTCCATTATTGTTTTAGGAACGACACCAATCTGTGACGACATCGGCAGACACATCCTGAACTATGGACGGCGAATTCCTCTGGCAGAGTGGGACGCTCGCATAGATGTGAGTTGACAATTAAACATCTCTGTTGAACCACTGAACAGAATTGCTGTGATGTCTGACTGTCTATGCTCGGGATGAGATGTTTTACTTTGCTTCCTTCAGGCTGTGACCCCCAAGATGGTGCGTGATGTCTGTTCCAAATACATCTATGATAAATGTCCAGCTATTGCTGCTGTTGGTGAGTTTATTGTGCTTTGGTTCTGTTTTTTTTGTCCCCTCAACAAAGTCAGGGTTCATGCTGTAATAAGTTTCTCTAATGTGTCCTTTCTGCCTCTCTCCACTCCAGGCCCTTGCGAGCAGCTCCCTGACTACAACAGAATGCGCAGTGCCATGTATTGGCTGAGGTTTTAAGAAAAGTCATTGTGTTGCTCTGAGTGTTCTAAGTTTGCTCTACATCTCCCTCACAGTTTTCCCCGCTTTTCCTGTCATTATCACTGCAAGATTGAACCCCTGTGAGGATCGTCCACACAAAGTCTTGACAGCAGGAACGGCCTCCCACCCTCTCTCTTCTCCCAGCCTCCCTCTCTTATCCTGCTGAGGGGACACTCATAGTTAGCCATGAGGGAGGAGCCAGTCGACTCGCTGTTTGAATTTACAAATCAGAGATCCTCTGATTGTACTGCACAGGTGCTTATTGGTACTGACATGGAGAGGAGAGAGGGCGGAGTAGATAATCAAATGATCATCCACAGGACATGAAACAGTCAGCCCTGAGTACAGAAAGTTTGGAGCAAGAGTATATTTATAATTTCTGTAACATTTGTTTCTGTCATCTATTGTACATAACAGAAGCTCTCATTCCAACGAGATAAAAGTACTGTAAAAAAAAAAACACTGGCCCAGTGTGGTTTGTCCCACTTTCATGTTATTGTTTCAAGTACGCAACACTATTTTTTTTGAGGTAGAGTTTAGCTCATCACTTTCAGAGTGTTGGCTGATTGGGTTTTTAATCTCTGAATTTAGTGAATCATGTACAAAGTGTACTATACAATGGCTGCAAAACAGTGATAATGTTGGTAAGAGTCCCATTCAGTTTGTCACTTTATTCTGTGTGTTCTGTGCTTCAGTGAAAGAAAAAAGAAAAAAACCATGAAG
Organism: Halichoeres trimaculatus; assembly: GCF_033239565.1. Classification (NCBI taxonomy): domain Eukaryota; kingdom Metazoa; phylum Chordata; class Actinopteri; order Labriformes; family Labridae; genus Halichoeres; species Halichoeres trimaculatus. The sequence continues at coordinate 17,025,931 of NW_027437179.1, read as the reverse complement.
AGCATTGAGGGATGTAATTGCAAAATGGAAAGAAAAAAAAGTACAGCTGTTGGTTTCACAAGCAGGTAAAACATTTGATGGCAAAGAAGAGATTTACCAAAAACAGCATGTTCTCGAGCTCAAAGCTACTTTCAGCAGCAATAATTGTGTGAAATCAAAACTTATTGATAAAAATTTGGATTCTGTAAGAGATGAAGTTCCAGTCTCATGTCTTTACTATATTCTCAGTGTTGACAAACTTAGGTTTATCATTGCAATGTTTTCCCAACAATTTTTGTGAATTTGATATTAGATGATTATCCCCTGAGCTGCCTTTTCATCAGTCTAAAAGCAAACGTCAGTTCCCTGGATTTAAATTAATAACTGGAAGTCTTAAAGGCTGTCTTCACATTGAGAAACATAATCAAGTAAAACGTTTAACAAGAACAAGGATAGAAAAGCACTGAGAGCGCAGACTCTGCCAAGCATTCTGTGATTGTCAGGCAGCACTTCAGTCCTACTTCAATGTTATACTCCCTTTCAACAGACTGTCTGCTACAGTTGATGTTAGTTGCAGGTTTGTACATTAATTTGTCACCTGACAGTGTTGAAAATTATGATGAGTACAAATTTCATATTCTGGATCTTAGTATCCAGAATATTGCCAGGATCTGGATCGTACTTTAACATCTGTCAGAAATTATCTTGACTTTGTCTTGTATTGTTTTGCAAAGCAATCTGACCATTTATTGTGGAGTTATATAAACATATGGTGAAAACGGTCCTATCTCACAATGATAAAGAATCCTTTAAAAAGTCCTGGATCCAGACGGTGATCTGGATCACCTCCAAAGTTTAATCACTTCTTTCTTATCCCATTTTGAACATTTCCTGAAAATGTCATTAAGATCCGTTAGTCTTTGAGTTATGTTGTTCACAGACAAACTCTCAAAAACATAACCTCCTTGGTGGAGGTTATAAGCAGAGCAGTATTATCAGAAACTTTTTTGGATGGCTGCCCCTCTGTGTGCAGCTACGTGTGATGAATAGAAGGGCCAGTAGAGGGCACCCTTGTGATTTAGGGGAGTCTGATAAATGTCTGATAAATGTTAGCCTTTGGTTCAAGCTGATAAGAGAATCTATAGACACAGCTGATATGTTTTCCTAGAACTCATAACTCAATCTGTTTTTATTTCTAAAGTACTGGTACATGACAAATATAATCTTATAAGATTATAATCTTACTTTTGTTATGTATTTGCAGCATCATGAAAACACTTGTTAAGTTTAGCCTTTAGCAGTGGCACAGAATAACTTTCTTCAAGGAAAAAGAAAACACAACCAGCATGGACTCAGGCTGAGCGATCAAAGTGTTTCAGTCAAAAAAGAGCAAATATTTAAGATCTTACTGTATTTACTACCAGAGGCAGTGACGGTTATTGTGTTTGCATCTCAGGACATGACTTACATTTATAAAAATAACGTGCAGAACATTCAGGCTGACCTCACTTATCAAAGTAATTGTGATAATTTGCCTGTGGACCTACGTCAGTGGTCTGCTTGATCAATAACCACAACCTGCTGTGACATGCACACACTGCATTGCAGCTTGAATCACGTAGATGAATTCATCTTACATGCATGTGTAGTCCTGCATCATACTGTATCAGTGGCAGTTAGCATTAAAGTTATTTATTATCAGTCAGGTCAACTGTACATGCAGCTGGATGACCTTTGTATGACTGGAGTCTGTTTATTTTTAGGGTCACTGAGACGATTCTTAGTCAGGAGGGTTCAGAGAGATGGGCCTGAGGGTCTAACTCCCTGAACTCCCATGATAATACACGGCTGTGACTTTCATGTTCACGTACCATTAGAAGGATGATGAAAAGTCTCTTGATGGGCTGGACAGGAAGTGAGTCAGAGGACGAGGTAGGCTTCATCTTGTCCAGCCCTTCCTCCTGGCCCTGACAGTCTCTTCCTCCATGTTCCCATATGGACTTTCTCAATGATTCCCTCTCTAACCTCCCAGCGCCTCCTCCTCCTCCTCCTCCTCTTGCTCTCCTTCCCTGTTGACTGTAAATAAAGAGGTTTGTGCTGTCATACATTATGTTCCAGTTAGTGAAAACAAAGAAACTTTAACTGCTTTTCTTTTCACTTGCAAACATTTCAAAACACCAAAAGCAACACACATTTTATCTAATGAGCAAAGTATCTAATGTGTTTATATAATAGAGTTTATTGAAAAAGACATGGTCTCCTTCTGAAACTTTCACACTATTACTAACACAATTAAAGACCCTCTGCTTCCACTTAATGCTCCCTGTACCATTCAGTCGCTGTCACAGTGAGGTGTAGATGCAGGCCTGCCTGCTCATGTGAAACATCTTTTGTGGATGTTGTTGAATGTTGGCAGTGCTCTCTTCGGCTAATTTTAAAAACATAAAATAAGGTCATGCCTTTTGGAAGAATACCTATTTCAGTGGAGTTCAGAGTCTGTTTTGAGGAGCACAGAAGTGAAGGACCCCAGAGCAGCAGGAAAACCTGGTGTTTACAGAAACAATGTGTTAGCTGTGGGTCGTCTGTGTTGTCAGGAATGGTTAATTAAAGATCCTACGAACTGACACTCCATTTCAGTTCCTCTTGCCATAAGTATAACAGTAAAATATAACAGTGACAGTATAAGGAGGATGTTTATTTTATGAGGGGTCAAGCTGCTGCAACACAAATCAGAATCTTTACCTAAACCATTTCTTTTAACCCTCATGGTAAGAGGTTGAAAGTGTTTTCTTTTGATGCTCCCTGATACTGAACTTTTGAACGGAAGTGCTGGGTTTAATTTGTGGTTTTTATTGCAGACAAGAGCAACCATCCGATTCATTAAAGACAAACTATTGTGATTGCCATCGTGTTATTTTTAGAAAGAGAAAGACGGCAATGAGTGTGGAGGAAATGAGATGAAATGAAGGGAGGGTGATGGGGTGTTGAGATGTAAAAGATAAAACAGAGAGGGGAAGGGGCTGTGACACGCAGAAGACAGACGCAGATAAAGACGAGTTTGAGGACAAGCAGGCTGGAGTCCAGCTGAACATCTTGGCTGCGTGCCACTCAGGTTGATCCTCCACGAGAACAAGGAGAAGAAGCTGGGAGACAGAGAACACAGGAACATAGGATATCAGAGACCAGACATCAGAGCCAGAGCCCTGCAGAAGACAAGCGGGAGGAAGAAGTGCCTTTTTGTCAAGTTTTCAACTTCCCACAGAGGTGACAGTGAGTAAGTATCCATTAGATTTACACATTTTAAAAGATTTGATCAGTTTAAACTGTCATTATCAACAAGTTAAACCAAAGAAAGTGGATAGCAGCTCTTACTTTGCAGATAAATAAAGAATTATGTCAGTGTTTCCCTTTGTCAATTTTTAAAACTCATGCTACTGCAGATATAAAAATTGTATTATTTTTAGAGTTTGTAAAAACAGTTGAATTAGTATAGAAATATGTGAAAGCATTTTGCTGATGCGTCCCAAGCTGGTGTAAGGTGGGGGCTCCTCCACAAGCCTTTTTGTCATTCTCCTGTGCAGCTTCAGTGTATTTCTAAAGTTTGTTTCTTTTAGAATAAATCTGAAATGTACTGTTCAGCTGAAAAGTGCTGACATTTGCAGCTGAAAGGCAAATCTTACCTACGAAAACCTCATGATATTAGACTATGTATAACATATAATAGAAGTTATATTAGGTTTTAATTTCACTGCTTCTTCCTGGCCACAGTAGCAAGATGGTTTCACTGTCACAGTTGTGTAACTTGGGTCTCTGGCTGATTCGGTCTTTTTCTCTCCCTGCAGACACAGTTGTGACCATGAGGAGTGTGCGTGTGTGTCTGTGTCTGGCTCTGCTGCTGCCCTGGTGTGTGCGGAGCGGTCCTGCTCTTTCCAAACTTGATGAAGACACACAGAGGGACGTGCTGGCTGCCAACATCCTGAACCGCAGCGGTGTGTTGAACTCATTGCTCCACTCTGAGCAGAACATGATGCTCCGGCGGGTGCGAGCCCCACGCCCACTCCCCCAGGTACCAAAGAGGGTCCAGCAGGGGTCCCGCTTTGCCCTGTCCCTTGATGTTCCAACCAGCATCCTCAGCGTCCTCATAGACCTGGCTAAGAACCAGGATATGAGGACCAAGGCAGCCGCCAATGCAGAACTGATGGCACGAATAGGCAAGAGGAAATAAAGTCATGGGAATCTCCTGCAGCTCGATGGACAAACTCTAACCTTATAACCTTCCACATTGTGAGGCTGACCCCTGATTAGAAACAGTGTCAGTTCAAATGAGTTCAGTCATCGCGGTCAGTATCTGTCTTTAGAGCTTAGATCTGTTTTACTTTTATACAACTTTACATGAACAAAAGGAAATATTGAAAATATTTGAAAAAAATAAACACCAAACAATATTTGATAATCAAGATAAAGCTGGTCTTTTGTCTTAAAGAATAAAAATCACTCAAAGTCAGAAACTGTGACTGGGTTTTGAAGGCTCTCGCTTATGTTTGCATGTGTTCACAGAAAGGGGTTTTGCAATTAAATCCAACATTATAATCTTTTTTTCCTCAAGTCATTTCATCCTGCATTGATATCAGGCTTGCTTAGTGTAATTACAAGCATCAGCAAACACATAAAGCACAAATGAATGGGCCTGAGCCACATACGCCTGCGTCACCAACAGCGCAATCTGATGTGTGATAACAGGACAAAGGCGTGAGCAGGATATTGACCTCTGAGAGAAGAACAGGCCCTTTCTATGAACCTTTGTTCACTAATACTTGATAAATTTGGCAAACAAGTTTCAGCTATTTCTAGTCTGATTTATTATCAGCTCCTCATTAGTCTCATATCTGTGGCATGATTCATCTGTGCTCCTGCAGTGAGCATGAAATGTGAAGCAACAGAGTGAAATAAACCGCTCATCTGAATTACATTGAGTTCATTCTTTATTACACTGGACTTGACCCGAAAGGTCTGTGACCGTCAAAGCCAATTCAAAAACAACTCTGTAACTTAACTTTTTAAAATTTTTATTTATTTATTTATTTATTTATTTTGTAAGTATAGATGAGTTTACATCACATCACGGCTGACAGCAGGTATCAGGCACCAAACCACAAAGAGTCCTCCATGTCTGCTTCCTTTTCTTTCACACTTTAAAGAGCCAAGAGGAAAAAAAACGATTATTACAAGACAGGTATCACCAACTTTTCAGCGGCAGCCACTTCGTTTTATGTAATGAGTGCAGTCCTCTGAGAAAATTTTCTCAGCCTTCTTAAATCAGGTTCAAATTGGTTTCACAGATTAGCCTTGATGAGTGTATTTTTTCTGCCACGGTTGCTGAAAGGACAGAAAATAAAACCGGACAACTGTTCCTGATGCCTCTGTCAACATTTTAACCATGAGCGGCTTCATGAGCTCATCTTTGGGGTTCTAATCTTTCAGGAAGGCTATTTTCAGGATACTTAAGCAATATCAACTCAGAGTTAGACTCGTTACTAAACTTCCAGACATGCAACCAAAAATAATAAAATTAAACAAGCTACAGACAACACGAAGCCAAAGTGGACAAAAACTTAACAGATTTGCCAACAACGCAAAGAAAAAAAACTATTGAAATACTGATTTAGCTTCTTCTATTTAATATCCAAAAGGGGTAGAACTTTTCGTGAACGTTTCTCTCTTACTGATCAACACATAATTATTAACTGCGTAAAAGCATTTAACAATCAAAACTGATTAGGAACCACAGATTTTCATTCTGTTGATTTTATCTGTAATTTGAACTGGTACAAGCTCCTCACTGTCCAGCTGCCAAGCAACCCCAGCATGTCCCTGCATCTTTACAGCCAAGTGTTACTTCCCCTTTAACTGGCTACTTTACAGCAGTACTTACCTGTGTGTTTCTTTTTCTTCTTCTTCTTCTTCTTCTTCTTCTTCTTCTTCTTCTTCTTCTTCTTCTTCTTTGCCTCTTTCTTTTGTTTATCCCTAAAGAGAAAAAAATCTGTTGAAAAAACATCTAAGGCAGAATAATGCACTCATCAAAAGCCTTGGTATACTGTTGTATTGAGGTAGGGGAGAACGGGGTTGGTTGTCACACTCACGTATCTTGCCACCAGAGGGCACCATCTCTCAAATTGTGGTATGGAAAATCAGGGAATTTGGATCAGAGCTCACCTGCATAGTCTTCTCAGGATAAGACACTTGAAGCTTTTACAAAATTTATTTTCAACAAAACAATAGTTACCCTTAAAAAGTGTGAGGGGAAAGCTATAGTTTAGATTATTATTAGCTAGCTCACTAGCTGTAACAGTAGACTGTACATAGAATGGATAGCATGACTCCACCTTTACCATTGTGTGGTTTTCAGGCCAAAATACCCTGCCATTGGGGTGCTGCCATTGGGGTGCTGCCATTGGGCAGCCAGAGTCTGTGTGGAACCAGGTCCAAATAAAAGACTTTTTCTTTCAAAGTCTAATCTCTTTTTAGCTCTTCTTCCTGACGTATCTCACTATTCCCCCCCCCCCAAAAAAAAAAAACTACCAAAGAATGGCAGCTGTCAAACATCATGAAATGTGACACAAAACCCTGTTTTAAAAATCTAAAAACAAATAAAAACAAAAATGTTCAGGAAAAAAAAGGCCTTAAACACAATGCAGTACAAAAATATAAATTTAGGCTATATTTTCAAAGCATACAGATGTGAGAAACATTTTTTTTCCATGTTCACGGAAATGGTTTGTTAAAACTTACTGTTGAAGAAAATAGTTCGTTTGGACTCTGCAAAAAAAAAAAAAAAAAAAAAAAGTGACGATTATTTGGTATTGATCTTGCGTACGTTTTAAAGTTTTTAGTATGGCTCCTTTCGATTTCATGATCAATTATTGAATCAGTATTTTTTTTTTATAAGACTTAAAACATTAACAGGTCTGGACCCGTCAATGTCAATATAATTTTATAAGCAGAAACCCTGCATCAAGACAAAATAAGGAGTCGTGTCTCATATTAACCCACCATGAGTACAGCACTTTGCAGCTTTTAGCAAGTTACAATGGCGAGGAAAAAAATTCCTTTGACGGACAGAAACCTCGGACAGAACCAGACTCATGTTAGACGGACTGTGTTGGGGTTGGGGTTGTAAGTTTTTCTGCTTAAACTGGGTATATTCACCACCGTCCGGCTCGTATAAACGTTCCCTAACAGATACAAGTGTCAGCAGATACGTTCTACTGCTGCAGTTCATACCTTTGTCCACGTGATGTCCTCGTTGTTCCTTCACACTAACTTGCAGTAGTGTTGGCAGTTTGCAGCACAGCAGAACATGATTTATATCAAGATTATTAGAAAAAAAATATGGTCACAATGGCTTTTGGTTTCACCAATTGAACGCTTTCAACAAGATAGGGCGAAAAAAAAATCCACAAAATGGTGGAAACTGTGGTCGTTATCGAGCTCACCCAGGTGTTGTTAATTAGCGCGCGCCCACGTGGAGGCTTTTCACAACATCAGTGCACGAGGAAATGTAAGTCCGTGTCTTTTACTTTTAACCCTCCTAACTTCGTATTTTCACCGTCCTTTGTGACAGCCCGTACCGTTGGCTGTAAAACATGATGATGTGATAACAGAGGGACGAGTTGTGACTCCTCTTCCATAAGCTGACTTACTGTCGTGAGAGATAACACAGGGTGAACATTGAACCATGACTTAATTTGGGGAATTTTTCAAGATGTATTGCCTTCAAGATATCTTAGGACTTATTAACAATGATTCGGAACCTTAAAAAAATAACAGAAGAACATTAAATGAATGAATAAATAGGTTAAATAAACAAATAGCCTAAATCAATCAATCAAAAAAAAAAATGTCACAAGGTGTCTAATAATGGGGGAAAATATCTGAAAAGCTTTGGAGCAATATGAGTTTCCCTTGTAAATAAATAATGAGAACCCAAGGAAGCTATGTAAAACATGGTGGCTCCCCTTTTCCTTGTGTTTAAGACTAATCACACAGAAAAACATGTTGAAATTCACTTTGAAAAACTTTGCATGCCTCCCACATACCATCGTAATACTTTATAAACCAAGACATCGGCTCATCTGATCAGAAAACTTTTATTTGTCTTTAAAAATATTTATACAGCCTGTTTTATATGCCCAATGTATTAATCTGCCTTTTAATCAGTTGACAATTTCTGCCACCACCACAACAGAGCAGCAGTTGAATGAATTTTGCTTGCGCAACAAAATGTTTGTTTTTTAACCTCATTCCAATCACAATGTTCAAGTTAATCCGGATAATCTACTCAACACACACCTAGTTTTCTTCGTTCTAATACTTTCGTAGAAAGTAGGTCCATTGTGAACTGTTCTCTGATTTTAAATCAGATGAAAAGTATCCTGTATTTGTCCTCTGGAAAGTGAGAAAATGCTTTTTATCTGTGGAAGTGATCTATCTCTTTTAGATATCTGAAATAACTGTTTCTGAGTATGACAAGCTGTAATAAAAGCTTTTCACTGAACAGGGTCAATGGGAGTGTTCATAAAGAATTACACAATAAAGCTGACGGCTTACAACCAGCTCAGCAGTCATCAGCACAAAGTTCAGTGACCAAGTGGTGCAAGAAAGACAGACAAGAGGAGGAGCATTATTAGAGAGGCTCAGTGGTCAAAACAGAGTTCAGGGCAGCGCTTTCAGGTGTCCTCTTTAAGGAATACATCAAGACAGTGGTGGGTGAAGCATCAACTTTTTAACACTGTAAGATTATTTCTTTAAGTCATTTTTAACAGTTATAACTTTTGAGTTACTTCATTCCCTGAACCGATTTTTACTCCTACTGTAAAGCTTGTTGTTTATATTGCTTTTAGTGATGCTGTGCTGCCGTTCCTTTTTTGTCTCAGGTTAAACTGATGTTTCTTCCAATCACAGGTGGGTGATCAGTCAGATGGAGTATGCCATGAAATCCCTCAGCCTTATAACTCCGTCTTCCCTTTCCAAGTAAGGGTGCTGCTCCATCGGTCAGACCTAATCAAGTCAATATGTCGCGTTTTTTTTTCTTTTAGGGTTTAAAATGATTAAACTTTATTAATGTGTGTTGTCTTCCTGTCGTCAGGTGTGTGGCAGCGAGTGCCTCCATGACCCAGCAGCTCCTGACTAGTCGAGGTCCTCGACCGAAGCCCTTCAGAGTCACCAATGCTGACCGCAGTGTGAAGAAGGGCATCATGGCAGATACCCTGGAGGACCTGATGAACAAGGTGAGGAGGACCGAGTAGAGAGAAAGAAAATGACAATAATTAGTAGACTGGAAATGATTGTATGGTTACTCAAAGAGGGACCCTGAGGTGTGTGTGAGGATTTGATAACCTCCAACAGACTGGCCTGTGACTCACTTATGACTCGATGATCTGTTATGTTGCGCACTCAGTGAACTCAGTGCTGCTAAAAGTTGAACCATGTGGGGTGTACACAGCAATACCCCACATCCTCAAGTAATGTATCATATCTGAATTGTCCATCTGGCTCACCTGATGTGTCTCGTATCGTCTGTCTGCTCTCTCAGGCCAGTGATTCGTTCAGTGTGCCCTGTGTTAGCGCTCTGCTGTTGGATGAAGACGGCACAGGTGTGGACACTGAGGAGTTCTTCCAGACGCTGCCTGATAATGCTGTGCTCATGGTGCTGGAGAAGGGCCAGAAGTGGACCCCAGACACAGTATGATACTGCTCCGAACTCTTCATATCCACCACTAGGCGATACTGCTGACCAGATTACAGGGCTCAAAACTGCACCCTGAAATTTTAAGATATTTCAGTCATATACCTTTTCTCAGCCTTTGTTTTATCCGTGGCTGATGCTGTGTCTGATCTGGTAAGAGAATATGTTTCATTCATACAGATTTATTAATATGGATGATGTCAGGTTCTGACGACTGAAAAAAAACATGGCTGTTAATCAGATATTGTGCAAAACTATCCCAGGGCAAACCCCAGAGATTTTTTTTCTTCATTTTAAGGAAAATAAATCAACGGCTGTGGTTAAATTTTGATGTCAGATCTAGAGGAGTCACCACGTATGAATTCTCTTGAGCCAAAAGCAATTAATTACCTCATAAATTAATTCATGTGGTGATTTGCCTTCTTAAGACATTTGCTCTGGTGACCTCACGCTGCCTTTGCGTCATTGTCACATGCCTTTTCAATTTGTACTTCCTATTCTCATTTCAACCTCTCTGTTTGCTGGAGGTGCTGGTTTTTCAGGCTACATTCAGGAGATCTGTGGATGTGGGGTGTCCTCTTCACCTGATTCATGTCTCTCTTCCTGTCCCCCTGTAGAACAGCTCCTTCAGAGACCAGCTCAGTCAGTACAAGCAGCAGCAGCAGCGGACAGATGTGGCCAAGCTGACCTTTGACCTTTACAAGAACAACCCTAATGATTTCATTGGCTGCTTGAATGTGAAAGCTACCCTGTATGGTGCTTATTCTTTGTCCTACGACCTTCGCTGTTACGCTGCCAAAAATGTGCTGAAGTAAGTGAAATTATTGAAGTATTATTTAACTGATGTTTATCTCTCAACTATATGTCCCTGATTTTCATGAGAGCTGTGAAATGTTGATGAAAACAAGTTTTGCCATTAGCCGTCGCTGAGCAAAAATTGCTGCTGTACATTAATGCATAAGTACAGCATAGCACTCAGAGTCCGCCAAACTCCGTAAACTTGATGAGAGAATAGTAAAATAAGGTTTGGCACATTGATGTGGAACAGCAGCCATACTTAGTTGTATTACAGAACATTTGTGCACAACCAGACAGATTACAGCACCCTACGGTAACTCTCCCGGGACATACAGTTTGAAAAAGCAAAAACAAACAAACACAGGACAGCCTGTTAGCTTAGCATTAGCAAATAGGTGGCTTTAATGACAAAAGTGGGGAAATATATTGAACTAGAAAACAGTTCAGCTTGAATACATTTATGTGCTATTATCTTGCAGTGGGGTGGAAGGAAAAATCAAAACACGATATATGTATCAGGATTTTTTTGTTTGATAATATAAAAATTGGGATTCTTTGTCAAAATATCGATTTTTTTTTTTAATTCAAATTCTTCATTTCAGTCTTTGTTTTTAAAATGGATTGGCGAAAGAGTTACCACTTTTCTCCAGCAGGGGGTGAAATGTTTCTGTCTCACTCACGTGATGTGCATTTTATGGTAAAATATGGCTCCTAAACATTGTCTGTAGAAATTATCATTTAACTTTTTCACGTGGTCTGGTGTTGAAAAAGCAAAATATCACAATTTAAATCGGATCGCCACCCCCAAAATCGTAATACAGTCGAATCGTGAAAGTAGCATATCGTCCCAGCCCTGTCTTTCAGTATGACTAAAACACCCTAAAACAACATGCAGGGTAGTTCACTAACAGAGTAAAGGCTGCACCGCTGTTTCTAATCTAAGAAGGGACAACTGAATATCCACGGTGAGAGAGAGCATCTTAAGAGCTCTGAGAAGAAGGTGGGACGCAGATTTATGCCACTTCCGTTAGCCACGGTGTGTCCTGCTCTGACACTTGGTTTCACATCCTCTCTGGAGCTGCACAGAACAGTCAGTGACAAAGCGCGAGGTGATTTAAACATGATGTGATAAGTTTAACGACAAGACGTTTTTCCTGCTGAGTCTCACTGCAGTTTGGGATGATTCAGGTCAGTTGAAGTTGTCATCCAGTTTGTGGGAATATAAACATTTCAATGAGAGGCTAAAAACAAGACATATTTCTGTATGTGTGTGTCGTGTGTCTTATAATTAGATAGTCTCGCACTGCCTTAGGACAGTTGTGTTAAGGGAAGCCTCAGATTTTAGTGCGCTTAATTGCATGCACACAAGTTCAGGGGCCCTCACAAAGGAGAGCATGCAAAATAGATTAAATAACTGACATCAAAACTAGCTGAACCAAGTTAAGTAGAATTAATGAGCATGTTTTAGCATTCTGTTAAAAACACAGAACAAAAAAGTGTGCAGTTTCACTTTCTTACCTCGTCAGCAAAGTTTATCTCTACAAACCCAAGCATTGGATCAGGACCTGGTATTGGTCGATACTCAATACTGAAAAGATGGGATTGGTATCAGGGGCGAAAAATGCGGATTGGGTCATCCTGTGTATCAAGACCTGCTTCCAACTTGTAACCTGTTTGAGATATTTCTCACTTTCATATCTGATTGGCCACATACATCTTTCATGATTAACCCTCAGTGACAATTTTGCAGGTCATAGAAATGTTACCAGTATACCAGGACAAGCTGAGCTGGCAGTGGTAGCAGCTGTAGCAACGACTCTTCACCTCAAAAACTTATAGGATACAACAAAATACAGTCATGAAATAAATGAGTCATGTTTGTACTTCAGATATATTGTGATAGACTCCTTCAACTTATTTTTCTACAGGAGTCTTTTTAGAGCATGTTTTCTTGATCTGCACTTCTAAAGGAGTAATTTTGTATCATGAAAGAAAAGGGAGTTTGACAGTTGGCAGGTCACTTTGGGAAACTTAAACATCCTACCTTTGTGGGAAAAGTTTGATATATTTTTTTCCTCTTCAAAAATAATTGAACTGGAGCCAAATATTTTTGAGACCTTGTAGCAATGAGTAGAACTGGAGATGGAAAGGATAAAATAATATGGTACCTAACTCATTTGTATTTTGTGGCATAGTTAAACTGGTGGAATTAGAGGAGAAGGGTGACATCTGCTGGTTTTTAGCTGTGGCACAAAGTTTCTGTCTCAGAGAGTATCATATATTTAACTTGTCAAAATGAGGCTTTTGTTGTAGAAGAGGCATCAGATGCCTTTTCCTTTTGAGTCCGTCAGTCATTCAAAACTTATCACATAAGGTTGTTAATCTGTTATTTTTAGCCTATTCTCTTTGAATAAATGACTTTATTCTTTGTTATTTTCAAATACATTCAGATCCAAGTTAGTCTAATAGTTCTTTTGTATTTCCATTAACCGTCTGTGTTGAAAGGAAACTTTCTTTCATGACCAATCTCTCCCTTTCTGTGTTTCTGTCTCTGCCATGCGCCTCCAGGGAGGCTCTGCGGTGGACCATCTTCTCTATGCAGGCTACCGGCCACATCCTGCTGGGCTCCTCCTGCTACATTGAGCAGCTGCTGGAGGAGGATGAGAGGGCCGAGACGAGCCTCGCTTTGCCACAGGAGAGCGTGATCAGGCAGCTGCAGGGGTTGCTGCTGGGAAAGCTATTGCACTAATGATGGATGAGATTTTTCACTCTTTACATTTAAGACATGACACGCTAGAAACTCTGTTCATGTTATATTTACAGATTTCTCACAGTTCTGACTCTTTCCACTGTTACATTTCATCACACTATTTTTACATGAAACCTTTTCCTCAGAAAGCACTTTAAAACTGTAGTGTGTAACTTTATACTTTGAAGATTAATAAAACAAACCAGTTTTAGTTTTCCGTTCCTATAAATCAATTTAAGTGTACAAAAGCTCCACATGTGGTCTTGAATTTAGTGTCAGTTCATTAGGCTGGTTTTGTGTGCGTGTGTGTGTGTGTACGTGGTTCCTGGTTCCTGGTCTTGGCGTAATTGGCAACAGGTCCAGCTGTCTCTCCCACGCTTCCCTAATTGTCCCTTCGTCTGTACTGTCCTGTCAGCTGCAGCCTGCCTCTGTCTTAGAAAATCAGAGGAGGAGAACAGAGGAAGAGCAGGCAGCTGCAGGGGGCGAGGGGTTAGGAACAAACCATTGCATTAAGTGCAAAGACAGTAGAAAGCTGACGGCTTCAGCTGGAAGAACTGCCACTGTCACCATCTGATTATGGAAGGTGGTCATATAAAGCTAAGGACACAATGAAATTGAATTAAATTTGCTACATGAAATGTTGTGAACATGGTAAAGGCTTAAGACAGTCAGTTGGTCAGGAGTCCTCAGTGTCTAATTCTAATGCTTTTGAATATTTTTAGAAAATGTCAAGAGAAAAGTTGAAAGAAACATGAATGGTTCTTCTTTATCCATGATTAAATAAGAAATAATCAAACCTCAGTGTATACCAGGGGTTTGCATTGATAGACATGAAAGCATTTCAATAAATTTAAGGACTGAATTAGAGGATAAGCTGAACATTTGTTATTTATTTTTTTTAACCTGTGTGTCATTTGATCGGTACCAGATTATTATCTATGACTGTATTATCATGACCTCTAGTTGCACCCCAGCAGACATTCATGATGTGAAACTAAACACTGGTCATATGTGCTGTCTTTGTTTGATCTGAGTCATGAGACACAAGCCGACCTCCAAATGTGCAGTTATAGGTTATTGTGAATAGGGCTTTTGTGATGTATTGAATCATAACTGTGCAACCACAGCACTTACGTCAGTTTCTTTCATAAGCAGAGGGATGAATGTAAGCCTGATGGACTGGTCTGCGCACAGTACTCTGTACTCTATCTGTTGTACTCAATAATAAACTCAAAATGTACATTATATTTGGCAGCACTTAAACTTGACCTAATTTGAAGATCTATTTCTAAATGAGGTGTTCTGATAAATAGACTTGTTATCAAGCCTGCCACATACGAGCCTTCAAGATCCCTTTTGAGATGTGATGATTAACTGTTTTCTTGTCCAATCAGTTACATGTGGGCTTTGAGTTTTTATACGACTAGTTTGAGTGGTGTCCATTTACAATCAGCAGTCTGTTTCAAACTTCATTTCCGGTATGTTCAAACGTTCAGGCTCGGGCAGATTGTGTTGGAAAGAGCAGTAGAACCTCCTATATGCAATATGAACCCTGCATGATATTCACCCTTCATTTTTGGTTTACAGTCCTGGCTTAGGTCAGTCTGCTTTACAGTTTTTCTCAGTCGCTTTGGCACATTTCACCAATCATCCTTGCAATTTGCAAAACAGTAAGAGCATGTCTCAAAACAGTGTGTACAAATAGCAAAATACCATGGGTTACCTGCAAAAGTCAGTCTCTCTCTTAAAGTTCTTAGTTCATCTCTTAAAAGTAAATTTCTGTGTCAGTGAACGTGTCAGTGCATCAGAATCACAAGTCTTCGCGTCATCCAGTGTGAAAAGGACAGTCGAATAGCTTAGTCATGTTGTCAGTATAACTGTGAACTCTGGAAGGATGTGCTGATGTAAACTATGCCTAAAGGTTTCATGACAGTTACTGTAAATTGTAAGTTACATCTTAGTGTTTGTGGGAGACTGATTACAAGAGACTGGACGAAATTCACATTTTCACTTTCACTGTTTGTGCTGTAATTTGTTGACTGACCCCATTAATGATACAGAAAGGAGAAGAAGGTGCTGCACTGTACAAAAAACAAAAGTAGAAATGTGAACATAGAACAGCCTCTTTAGGGAAAACTGTTTATGCAGCGCTGTGTGAATTACAGGTCAGTGCAGTCCTCCTACACCGCCTTAATTTCCTGGATGCTGGGCCACGAATTCTCATCCACATCAAAACAAAGATCTTCTCTGTCCACAAAAAGTCTGAATGGTTGAGGACACCGTTGTTCTTCCAGCTTTTAGCTGCATCCTTCAACCAACCTCAGCCACTGTAACCTTATGATTAAGAACATGGTCCACGAGTGTGATAGATCTTTATTGTCATTTTACAGGAAATGTGTTGCCACTGTCTGTACAGAGTAAAGTGGAAAGACATACTTGCCAGTTGATGGTTCATGAAAAGATCCTTAGAGCTATTTCAGAAAACTGTTAGATCATTGGTTGATCTGATGCTTTACTCATTTCCATTATTTGGAGAAAGTCAAGATTTACCCGGGAGCAATTTACCAATCCAGACAGATTTAGAAAAAAAAGTCTACTGAAATTGTGTGGAAAGATGCTTGACATGTTACCTTTTTACATGTAAAGACGTATGCAATGAACTCAGATCTAAAGGTTTTGCGGTGTTAGATTATTAAACATAGACCTATGATAATCCATATTGGACAACATGACATAAGCAGCTGATAATGTAGGAAAAAGCAGAGAATAGTACAAAATCATTTGCATTGATGTCCCAAAATCATTTGTAGCTCGTTTAAAGAAATGAGAGACTGTTTTTTTATTTGCACAAGTGACACAATGTTGTGAAGATTGAACAAATAGTTTTGAGAATTTCAATTCTGATCTGAGAAATAAACCGAAGCAACTGATAAAAATTGTAAATGTGGTCAAAATCAGGATGCCACCTACTGGTGAGAGCACAAACTTTTTGTGTTTGGTGTTTAATCAGCTCCAAACCCCTCAAAGATTTCTGAGAGCAGCTAGAGGACCTCCTCCATGCTACATCATTGCATGCTGCAGACCTAAACAAGAAAAGTTATGCAAGGGACTAATTTTTTTTGCTTCAGTGTGATTCTTTCCCACAATAAGAGTTTTGATTGGTGCAAAATAGCTGTGTAATGACCTGGTTGCAAGAGTTATGGTCATTGCCTCTAGCGGGGATAAGCGGCATCTGGCAAACAAGCCCTGCTCTTCTTTTCATACTACAGGAGGTTGTCAGCACAGATTTATAGTAATAGTCAATTTACATCACTTGAGGCAGCCTCCAGCCAGTTTAACCTACCCCCTCTTTAATAAGGTATCCATTCATACAGACCACAAGTTTTAACCGTGACATTACATTTGAAGCAAAAGCACCGTAAAGGAGACCTTTGTTGTATTTTCTTTTCAATCTGTGACAATTACACAAGAGTTTGCACCTCCCTCAAGTCACTGGATGTCATCTGGCAGGAGTCTGAGCTCCTGTGGCCGGTGTGTCCGTTCATCCGTACCTCTGTGTTGCTGTTGGTCGGGCTGCTGCTGCTGCTGCTGAGCATGTGCTTGGCTGCTCCTCAGTCAGGAGAGGAGGGAAGCTTCCCACCACAGCACACACTGCGGGCATGGACCACTGAGCGCACGACTTTGACACAAGAGGTAAGAGTGCAGTTTTTCCTCAAAGATTCACACACTCTTCGATGTGTTAAAAATCGTTTTAGTGCGACCATGTTCGTGATAAAGCTTTTCTCCGCTTAAACATGCAGCTGCTTACCGGGGATGCCTAAGCCACCATCAACTCACTTTGTCGTCATAAATACCATATATAAACAGATACTTATTTCTTTCGTGTTAAAGGATTTATTTATACATTTCACGAGTTAAAAGAACCTGTTCAAGTTTTGAAAATGCTTCGGCAGAACTTTTACGCAGAGCATTTTAATCCAGCTGTACTATTATACACCTGTACCTTGTGATGTGACTTTATATGAGGCTAAATGCAGCATTTAGTGTTCACTTGACACACCACTGGGGACCTGTTCTCATTTTGTTTATGGACAGCGCAAAGATAGGAGTGCAGCTTGGCGCAAAGAGGTCCAAGAAATATCGAATCCGAGTTTTATCAGAAACCATGGACTGCATGTGGGAGTAGGTGCTTGACACAGTCACGGGCTCTGAGGCTGTTTCTCCCACGCTCCTCTGGGAGCCCTCGCTACAGTCCGCTGGAAACATCATCTCATCCTGCCTTCAGTACATCAAAGCATGATTGTCTATTCGGATGATGTTTGAGATGTTTTGATTTATTGTTTTTTGTGTGTGTGTGTGTCAAGAAAGAGCAAACAATCCTTAAAATTTCCATTACCACCTCCAGTCTCTATTCCATTTGTCTTCACAACTCACTGTGGTTGTGCAATAAATATGGCTTTGTCACCTTCCATAAGAATTTCATGGAGAAATAAAAATAAATTACAACCTGAATTCTTTCAAAGTGACACATATTAAGCAAATGGACCTTTGCTTTACACTAAAGAGTTAAGTCAAGGCCAGAATGAAGAGAAAATGCAGCATCATGGATTTAAGTTTAACATTTTCAGCTCATTCTCTGTCATAAATGTTCTGTCTTACCCTGAAAGCTGCAGGTGTAGTTTAATATATCTCTCTTAATTCGGATATACCCAACCAGCTCATCAAGTGGTTGAAAGAACTTTTTCATGCAACATACAAAGATACGTCTGTTTCTTTATTTTTGTTTCTGGATGGTTTTCTATCTGATCTCCTGTGACTGTGATTCAAATCACACTTTCCATTCAGAAGCTGGCTTGCACTCTAAATTTCTTACATTTTGCATTATTATGTCAGACAAATTTGGTTAGTTCGGTGCTAAATTTGCATCTTATTAACTGTGACAGGCTGTTAGGAAATGTATTTATGTGTTTAAGTTTTGTCAGAATTGCAAACTGTCCTCACAGGACACAGTTTCTCTGGTTTATATCTCGGACAAAATCCACATGCTGCATTCAGAATTTTCACTCCCAGCTGTTAATCAAAAGAAACAGTGATAAAAAAAAACCAAAGAGCCATTCAAAAAGACATAAAGATGTGAAAGTGTAACTAAATGCAGTTTCACGCAGCAGGCACGATGGGGAGTGTAAGGGTGGAGGGAGGGGCTGGATGAGAGAATGTGGAGGTGGAGGAAAGCTGAGAGAAAGGGAGAAGTCCTGATGAAAGCGTCGAAGTCGAAGCTGTCTCCTCATTGCTGTGCCTGCGTTCTGCTGCGGATGGCTTTGATTGTGCGCATGAAGACGGGAAGCAAAATCCTGCTGGACAGTTGAAAAAATGTCTGTGTGTGTGACAATACATCATCATCATCTCCTCTCTGTCTTACTGGCTTCAGTAAATTGATAGATTTCTTCTAATTGTCTCCTCCTGCAGCAAAGTAAACTCATCAGTTTACACTAATTGGCTTTTTGTGCAGGATCTGTCATCCGTCAGCTTGAGCATACCTTTTTTTCTTCTCTATTTCTCTTTCCCACTTTTTCTCATTTCCTCTTCCCCATGCTCAGGTTTTCAATAGCTGGCTATTTCAGCTCTATATTTTTCTGGGCAATAAATAATTCAGGTAAACAGGACATCACAAAGGCCCTCAGCGAGAGCCTGGGAGCTTTGCTCAAACCTGAATGGCCTGGAGTTTGAAGATTCTGTTTGAATAATGGATCTGTTTCCCAATACAGAGTGAATTCTGGTCAATGGTTAAAGGATAGCAACTCCACGATTTGTCCTTGTCGTCATTTGAAGATGCTCATACATAAATTATAAGGGTTCCTTTGAAATAAACAAGTTTGAGTAGATATTTTACACAACAGCGCTCTGTGTATTTTCTTTATATTTCCTGTTGTCCTTCTCCTCACCTCCATTATGAAATGAGCCAAAATATTTATGACTGGGACAAACATAATAATTGGATTTCTGCATAGAAGGCAAAGAAGCCACTTCAACGAAGGCCACAATTAAGGGCTATAAACTCCCTGGACAGTGGGTCAATAAACCAATCAGAGATAAGCAGACCCCCTGACCCTTCCTGTCCATTAATGTTGTATCCCAGTACTGACTCTGTGCACTCAGTGTGAGCATTTGTGATTGAAAAATCTCATACGTGTTCGAAAAATAAGTCTTCACTGAACAAAGGCTGAAATACTTAAAACGCCTGATCAGTCAGAGAAAATACAGCACTTTTTTATTTTCATTCAGAGAGTTATCATCCCATGGATGAAGATATCCAATATTATTTATATAACTTCAGTTTTATTTTTTATGAATCTCACCTTGGTTGTTTGATGGAAAGCATAGAGTGTTTTATTCTCACAGTTCTGCTGGGCTGAAGGACACCACAAACAAAAACATAGCTATGATGACGAGTATTGGGCAGTTTACCGAAACCTGTTTTTCAGATGCAATAGATAGTTAAAAGTTCCCATATTATGCAAAAATCACTTTATTAAGTCTTTTTGTGAAATTTGTGGGTCTTTGGCATTCCTCCCAGCCCACAAAATGTGATATTTAATGACAAAACCTGTACTTAGTAGTGCTTGTGAATGTAAAATCCTGACCTAAACAAGCTGTTTGGATTTTTGGGGATTCGCCGACGTCAGCAATTCCCTTTTTTGACCAATCAGGAGCCAGTCTGACCTGATTGGTCCACCAGAGCAGATACCCCCGAACCCCTTCCCCGCCCACTCCCAGAGCCATCACTGCTCTGTTTTTGGCTGTAAACAGCCACGTAGTTCCATGCACACGCTTCCCATCTCGGAAGAAGACAAGACTAAGTGGCTAGAGTTCATTTATCAAGGAAATGTGCCAGCTACACTCAGTAAAACTGTGCATGTGTGTGCTAGTCACTTTACGGCCGACTGCTTTTCAAACTGTGGACAATACAACAGAGGGTTAGCGAATACACTGGTCCTGAATCCAGGTGCGTTACCAACCATCCACCAACAAACCTCAGACCCTGGAAATGTGAGTATTTTTAATGCTGTGCGCTGTGGAACAGATGTAAGAGCTTTTCCTCAGTGTCCCCCCTGTCTCTGTGTTAGCTTCAGGATGCTAACTTTAGCTGCAGTTATCCTGTTGTTTTAGCCTGTAATGTTACTGTAAACGAGCTTCGCTGTTTTCTAAACATTGTGCACTCGGAGCTCGTGGCGCCGCTCTCAGTGACAACAAGTGAAAGAGTGGGGCGGCATCAGCGGTGGCTCATTTACATATGAAGGTCACGCCCACTAAATCAGAGCGTTCTGAACAGAGGGGCTATGAGAGCCTGGAAACAATGCTGCTGTGCTTGATTTATTGGCTTTTTAGACCAAAACATGTTACTACCATTTCATGAAGACATTAATGATCCATATTAAACTGCAGAAAAGGAGCATAATATGGGACCTTTAATACTATCAAAAGAGAGAGGCACATGTCTGTTACATGTTAAATGTTTATATTTTTCTTATAGTCATCCTTTATAGTGAACACTAATTTTCAGAAGGATTAAAAAAACAACTTTACTTGAATTCACCTTTCTTTTTTTGTTGTCATTTTCTTGTCACCTGGCTTAATTGAAAGAATGCTGCACTGTGGCAGCTGGCATGATTACTGAGCCTGGGAGTGATGGGTTTAGAGCAGAAGACTTAGTTATATAGGCCAGACATCCAGCTATATGAAGGTACCATGGAGAGCTGTTAGGGAGCCCAAAGAGCCAAATAATCAGTCTGTACATGGGGCACAGGCTTTAACCACTGAACTAATTCTGCACCCCAGCTTGTGGACATAAAAAAAGCATTTTTATAGAATTTGAGACAAATTCACTTGGAAAGGCAAAACAAAGTGTAGACATAGTTTCTGAGTACTTCAGGATCAAAGTCATACTTTGAGTTTGTTCAAGACAGGCAAACAGCAGGATGTGAGATTCAAGGAGGGAATTTAGATTCCAGTTTTCCTCTTTTTTTTTTTTACATTTCATCTGGTGGCAAAGCATGATGATATGTAACATCACAACTGTTTAATGTGCTCTGGATGAGATTTCCCTCCTCCATGAATTCATCTTTGGCTCCAGGACCACTCAGACCCAGCAGGTGTCCTTTTGTACTACTGTGTGTGTGTTTGTTTGTGTGCCTGTGTGCCTGTGTGTATGAGTGTGTGTGTGTGTTAGCCGATGCTCTCCCAGGCTGACTGTGTTGAAGATGAGCTGTAGCCTGCAAGTGTTTTGCTCTGACATGACATTTTGTCTCCAACATGGAGCGGCTACTGGAGAAAGCGCTCACTAACAGCTTGATATCTCAATAGGGAGTCTGTTTACACACACACACACACACACACACACACACACACACACACACACACACACACGCACACACACACACACACGCACACACACACACACACACACACACACACACACACACACACACACACACACACACACACACACACTCACTCACACACAGCAACGCACGCTTCATGCTGCTGTGTGATTATAGTAAAGGGAATCAACATGGTCCGTGTCCTCATGTAGGCTCCAGCTTGTTTGGCTGATTTTCTCAGCCTCACTCTACACACACTAATGTGCTTATATAATGACGTTTTTTTGTCTGTCACCGTGCTTTGCTTTATCCAGCAACAAATGCCCTTTGATCCTGTTATATTATGCTTCATTAAAAGGACTTTCTTTAATTATTAGATAACTGTTTTCCCATCTACTCCCTGGTAATATGTAAGAGGATATGACCATTACAAACACTCATCTCCAACTTTTTCCCCCTTCATTGTGCCACCTCAGTGAAGTCTATACTTTTAACAGCATGACATGCTAGAAACTTCATACTTTCCTCACAGCTTCCCTCGCTTGATTTGACGGTGTGATTAGATTTTCATGCACTTTGCTGCATAACTTTGCATGTTAATGAAGAAAAACTGATTTTCTTCAAACTGCTTTGAGCGTATGAGGCTTTATGGAGATCATGTCAGAGCCTGTGTGCTATCCAAAGAGAAACGTGTGTATCTGCTGGCCGATTAATATCTATTTGAAGCTTAACAGCACAACTTAATAGAAGTTATTAGTGACTCCTGTTAAACATCCTGTGCTCCTGATGAAGTAAAGATAAAAATGCAGGGATATTCAGATAAAATTTCCCCACTGAAAGTGTGCCCTATACCATCATATACCTTTTTTTCTATTTCAGTCTTCACACTTTATGTCATTTTGACAACCTGTTACATCAGTGTGTCTCACAGGAGCAGTCAGATGATCTTCTCTGCCATTCATCTTTTAATCTTTGTGCTGCTACTTCTGGGAAATACGGATGGGACTGTAGCTGCTCAATTATACATGCTATACAGTCTCTTGTCACATATTTTCTGGCTTCCTGCCCCTGAGGGGAAAGGTTGTGAAGCTTGTCTTGGATGTGTGTGGAAAGTGAAAGCTATAGATGAGATGCACCAATATGAGATTTAACCCACAGTTTCCGAGGCTCTGGTGAAATGTCAAAGAGGAAATTTTCCATTATATTATCTGACAATATATGGTGTTTAAGGGGTTTTAGTCAATTTTGATTTGTTACTTTTTCATGTATACACACACACACACAGTGGGGAAAATAAGTATTGAACCCGTCAACCTCTTTCTCATTACATTTATTTCCAAATTTCTACCAGGCATTGGCATTAACTCAAATAATCCACACACAACAAGAAATCATGACATTCAGGTCCATAAATAATGATTATGTGGAAATAAGTACAATAATACAGGAAAAAAGTATTGAACACACCATGGAAAGGCCGTATACTTTGGCAAGGAAATGTACCATACCACCTGAAATCTGTCAATAACTATTACTTGAACTTCCAATTAGTGCAAACCAACATCAGCTGGGCTAGATGGTCCTATAAAAAAAAGGTTGTTTTTTCACCAAGCAGTTAAATACCACACGCTTCATCATGGGTATTCCTGAATATTCCTGTCACTTCGTTGGGGCCATAATTCACAAGTGGAAGAAGCACCACCTTACCATCAACAGGCCACGCACAGGAGCTCCTTGCAAGATTTCTGACCAGGGAGTCAGAAAGATAGTCAGAAGAGTACTCAACGAGCCAAGGACCACCCTGAAAGTGCTCCAGAAAGACGTGGAGGCAGCAGGTACAATTGTTACAGAGAAAACAATAGGCAGTGCACTCCACCGCCATGGCCTCTATAGACGCTCAGCCAGCAAGACTCCATTCCTCAAGAAAAAGCATGTTGAAACTTGTTTAAAGTTTGCTAAACAGCATCTTGACAAGTCTGTAGAATATTGGGAGAATGTTGTCTGGTCAGATGAGACCAAAATTGAACTTTTCGGCTGTCATACTACATACCATGTTTGGAGGAGAAATGGCACTGCACATCACCCAAAAAACACTAAACCATCAGTGAACTTTGGAGGTGGAAGCATCATGGCATAGGGTTGTTTCTCATCTCATGGTATTGGCAAACTTCATATAATTGACGGAGCAATGAATGGAGCCATGTATGGGGAAATTCTTGATATGAATCTGCTGCCATCCACCAGGATGATGAAGATGAGACGTGGCTGGACCTTCCAGCAGGACAACGATCCAAAGCACACGGCAAAGTTGACTCTCAAATGGTTTCAAAAAAAGAAAACCAATCTGTTAGAATGGTCTAGTCAATCACCTGACTTAAATCCAATTGAACATTTGTGGAAAGAACTAAAGAAAAGGGTTCACCAGAGGGCACCAAAGAATATTTGAGATTTAAAGACAATCTGTGCAGAGGAATGGGCCATAATCACACCTGAGCAGTGTGAGCGATTAGTTAAAACATACAAGAAGCCTCTGGAAGCTGTCATTGCAAACAAAGGCTTCTCCACTTAGTATTAGATGAGTCTCAGTTAGCGTGTTTAATACATTTTTCCTGTGTTATCGCACTTAATTCCACATAATCATTATCTATGGACCTGAACGTTGTGATTTCTTTTCATGTGTGGATTATTTGAAATAATACCAATGTCTGGTAGAAATTTTGTTTGAATTGCATCTTTGGAAATAAATGTGATGAGAAAAAAGTTGATCCGTTCAATACTTATTTTCCCCACTGTATATATAAGGAAGCCCTAATATAAAAAAAAATGTGTAGTACAACGAGTGAAGAATTATACTATTAAACTTAAATTAGTTTAAAAATCTTACCCTTCTTGTCTGCAGCTCAATGCCTTTAAGGACTCCACCCTTTGAAGAAACTCCGAAGCACAAAATTGGAGTAAAAACCAGCAGTTAGATCAAAATGAAACCCTTTCAAAACCCAATGAAGCAGCACAAGTAACCCAACAGTGTGTTCACACAACCTCAGAAACCGGTACACAATCAGGACCCGGCAAAAGTGTTCATGAGCACAAGGTTTAATCTTCTACTAGAGTGATGAATTTCCCTGAATAACAAATCACCTCTTTCACCTCAGACCTTGAGAAAACCCAAAGTCAATGATGTAAAGTAAAAACAAGTTGAGGTTATGTGTCGTAATATCCAGTTTTTCATGAATGTGTCATTGATCTCACATTCAATCCCTTATTGCATCAGAAGTTAAGTCAGCTGTTGCTAAGACACTTCAGCTGTTTGTGTCACCTCACTTTCAGTATGCTGGGCTCTAAGTGACATTGTTTCTTTGAGCAGGGTTAGAGAAGGTCACTCTTACACCGAGGATTCCCTGATGAGCATCTTCTGCTCACAGGCGACTTAATTAGAAAGCTGTCTTTGGGGATGTGCCTGTTTTTACACTTGCTGCCTCTGACTTGAAGTGATTTTGCTTTCCTCTGACAAGGTTTTCTCTTGATCTATGATTGATCCAAGCATTGAAGTCTAACCTGAGCCAACCCTGAGGTCAGCCAGATGCTTCATACATTGAGGAACTCTTAATAACCTGGTGTCTGAAAGCAGAACAGTGTGAAACATGGCAGGGGCAGACACTGAGTCACAGCAGGGTCATACTGATTCATTTTTCTACATGTCTGCTTCAAATGGATGACACTGCTGCTGTAGGTCATCTGTTTCAAGTAGAATCCAAAACCATAACTCTGAAAAATGTTATAGATCACGAAGCTCCTTTTCTTACCAGCTACAGCACCATTGTTGTTTTTGTGAGTTAAGGAGGAAGAAAATGTTCTCTCTTTCTTCCTCCTATATAACATCAAACCTATGTAGCCATCATGCAGTGTTCCCACTCAGGCAATCACAACCACAATCTTTTGGGACTGATGCGGTCCATTGAGGACCAGAGGCAACCAGGAAACGGCAGCAGCTCAGGGGACACTGACGTAAGACTAGACAGAAGCAACAAAAAGCTGCCACCTCTGCTCCATGGGACATCTTGTTTACCAGAGCTGCTTCCTAAGTCCTCTTTTCAACTTCCTCGTCATCACGCTTCTGTTTCTGCTTGCACTGAGCATTTAAAGATGTTAGACTTCCAGTTCAGGCTTACACTCTTTCATCAAGAATCCACTATTTCTTTGCATCTACCCTCCTCTCCTCTTTTCTTATCTGCACTCTCCCTAATTTCCAGCCTCTGGTGGCAATCAGAGAGTCCACTCACGAGCCGACCAGCTGGAAACCTGTAACCTGAGTCAGGCAGAGTAGCTGCAGGGCTGCACTCGAGCACACTTCAAGTCTTTGCCATTCAATTTTTTACCGTTCCAGTGTTTTTCTCCATTTCACCTTCCTCTGTCCCTCCTCGGTGTCCCTGACATGAACAATCAGTCACAGCTTTACATGAAACCAATAGTCTATGGTTTGATTTTGTAGCTAAGTGTGGCAAGCAAGGATGGACAGACTCACAGATGGATAGAAAACTGAAAGAAAGAGAGAAAGAAGGAAACATAACTGATAAAATATAAATGGTGTAAAGTCTACAAGCGTTGTAGCACTCTGGAGTCCCTAACACAGAAGTCTTACCGTATCGATACATTCACCCTGTGGTGTGATATAATTATTAGATCATAATCCACTCACAGACTTCTCACTTTAACACTTCACCAAACTGCTCACAAATCCTGTAAACAATTTCTTTATGGTTCCTCTAAAAAATGACTTCAAGATTAAGTCAGAGATGTCAGATTATCCGCTTCACTCTGGTCTGCATTTGTTCATGTGGTCATGGACTTAAAGAAACTATCCGTCTCGAGGTCACCCTGAATTTTTCCGATGGTTGTTAAAACCTTTTTATTCGTTACAATTTGACATTTTGAATCACTTCTCAACAGACCTGTGCTGATGTAACATGGTTCAGCTCTGCTTTTTAGGTGAGAGACTTTTAACTCATCAACTGGACCATTTCACTGCCACCAGCGTGGTGTTACCAAACACTCAGGAGTCATACTCTTGAATACTACAGCACCTGTGTCCTCATTAATGTAGACCCTTGTGGTGTGGTTGTCCTGGCAACAAACTGGGAGAAACTGAGAGAGTCCATCACTCAACCTGAGTTGCGATTACTGAGCCAAGTTGTGCAGATAATAGTACAGAACTGACTTCTTGTTTGTTGTTTCTGTTTTTTCTTTTCATGTTTAACTCTTGATGCAGAAACATTCACCTGATGGTCTATTCAGAGGGAAGGAAGCTGTGATTTTAATCACTCAATTGATTTCCCGCAGGTGCAATCACTACCCAATCAATGAGAGCGACTGTTTTACACTCAGCCCTTAATCTTCTGGGTGTCAAATCGACAGAGATACTCTCCATGTGCATACCAATACCACCAGGCTCTGTACCTGCTGCAACAGATAACAATAGTAAGGGCAGTACTAAATAAAAGATAAGACTTGATGGCCCATACAATTTAGATACTGAAGTTTGCCTGTAAATGGTACAATAAGTGTTTTTTACTCTGCATGTAATGCCTGTTTTGATGTAATCAAGCCTTATCCACATCCCTTGTGCCAGAACTCAGATAGAAAACTATATCATTATTATCATACTAAATAATATCCAAATCTGTATTTAGAACAAACCAACTCTGAAATAACAAACGCAAATCAAAGTTTTCTCATACCCACAAGAGAAGACTCAAGAGATATTCACCAAGAATGTTTCACATGAATAACACTGATCGAGATCTCTTCACATCGTGGTTTAAACTATTACCCATGTACAGTATATGTTTTCTTTAAACATTTAAGATTCAGCCTAACAAAACTGTAATTTGATTAGGTCTATTTTTTTTTTAGTTCGTAGTTTTTTGGGTTTTTTTTGTTTTTGGTCAAAAGCATCATTCACAGGACGATAAACTCAGTAACGATAGTGGCTTTTTAGGGCTTTTTAAATACTGCAAGCACACAACTCCCTATGAATCCAAGATGACAGAGGAATGCAGCTTTGATGTTGCTTTAACAGCCTTCAAAGAGAGAAAAAGTAATCCGGAAATGTTGACTAAAGCCTTCTTTCACTGCAAAACAATGGGAGAGTAAAAAAAACCCTAGCAATTTAACATCATATTGCTCTTTGTTTTTTCTATTCATTATCTTTTTACACATTTTGTTATTACTTAAACTGTGTTAATGTGTGTTTAACACTTCTGTCATTTTGTACTGCGCACCTGTGAAAACAATGTCATACCTTAACAGAGCTGAATGAGGTTTAAATAAAGGCTGAATAAGGCAGTCATTCAAATACAGAAGAAGTTGCCTGTCAGTCAGCAGCTACAGGAACCCCCCTTTCTCAAGATCACATATTGACCAACTTTGCGAGGAGACTGTCTCCGCCAAAGTTTCAAAAGCTGATTCTGAGTATCTTTGGATGACCTGACTAATCCTTTTATGCCATACACACTGAAAGTCCCTGTGACCACACTAGCAAAGTTTAGCAGTGAGAGTAAGAACAGATCTGTGTTTTTCTCTGATGAAAATGATTTCTTGGATTAATTTTGTAGTTATGGTGGGAAAAAAAGGAGGGAAGGGCAGAATAATGCTGAACAGGAGACAGACTGAGCATGATTTGAAGGTTAAAACACGGGTTAATCTGTTTGTGATAATGTTCATTCCAACCCACAGTCAGCAGTTATTCTGCAGTGGTCTGTTCAAACTTGAGAGTCTATTAATAAAATGAAGAGTGAGGTTACGTTAGCTCTGCTTGGTGAGGTTGGAGTTGGTAGATGAGCACTGGTAGATCATAACCAGGATTCACTAATGTCTCAGACATGTCTCAGAGCACCGGGCTATGAGTAACACTAAACATATATAATTATAAATTACAGGACAAACTGAGCTCACAAAGTTTGCTTATCCTTGTGTTTTTAAACAATAGCATTACATAACTAAACTATAAATGAAATACGTTACCCTGTCACACAAGAAAAGTACTGATAAGAGATCTGCTCTCCATTAATTTTCTTTGTTAACAAAGTTATATCTTGGCAAGAATCAGAGCTTTACGACAGTTGGTGATGGTGCTAATGGAAAACAGAGTCATTTATCTGCAGTGTTAAGCTATGCTAAACATATCCACACAAAACAGTTCCTGTACTGTGTGAAATTTGTTCTCCTATAACTGAAATAAACTTTTTCATATCAAATATTTGTTTAAGGTTTTCCCTTATGTAAATCAAATTGACCATATTCAAACAATCTTTCATCTTGCATGAAGGCACTACTGTCATAGATATGACAGTGATTCCAGAGTAAATTGACTTTAGTGGTTGCCACTTTGGAAAACCTTAAAGACACTAAAGATGTAGGGGGGACCGGTTATGGTTGTAACATGTTGTAACACCACCAATTCCACCAATCAGGGATAAGATAGGAGTCATATAACACACATGGTGATTGTCAGGGCTAGAAACAGGTGCATTCAGACTCTATGGAGAAAAAAATGATTTTGAGCTAAGAAAGTAATTTTTTGACCAAGACTATATTTTGTCTAGTACTTATTCTATTCCAGATAAAACTTTTTGACTTGTATCAGAATAAATTGTAGTTTCTCAGGCAAAATTTGATGCATTTTCCAATGCTAATTTCAGTCCACTATGCTAATATAGCTAGCTTAACACTGGCTGACAGGGGTGGGGATGGTTGTAACACATCTTCAGAAGGTGTTACAACCATCCTCTTATGTACAACAAAGAACATTTTCTTGATTTTAATGAAGTTACATAATGCCTGGGCAGTGGAAAAGAAAGCCTGACACACACACACGGTGGGGATGGTTGTAACAAAGGACCACTGTGTATTTGACATCACCTGGTAAGGCCTCTGGTATTCTTGCAGAGGTCTGAATTGGTGCCATTTGTAGTAAACAAATGTAGGTACTTTGCATGAAAGTTTGAGAACTCTGAATCAAAAATTCAGTGAGTTGGAGGTGCTGAACCTAAAGGTTACAACCGTGCCCAGTCTCCCCTATTTCTTTTTGGCATTACAGGCATTTAAAATAAATTATGTGGTTTGCAGAGCAGAGATCATAACTACCCTTTTTGTTGTTCTCTGAATGTTGTTTTTACTCATCCACTAAGAGGCCCTTTGGCGGCCTGCCGGTCTGATAACTTTGATTCAATTAATATGCTTGTTCCTGTGAGCTCCACTTCACATCAGTGATGGCCCATTGTGGCCGGCTGCAGTTCTGACAGCTTGTGAGCAGGTTTCAGGCTGCATCTGAGCCAAAGTCATAATGAGAGACACTGAAAGGAGACAGATTAAAGGCTGGACTTAAGTTTATGATACAGCACCTGTTAAATCTGCCACCAAAACTCAAATACATTTTCACACATAGTAAGTAAGTAAATAATTAATATATATTAGTAGATTATGATACTAATGTTGATGTTTGTGATGCCCGAGAGACAGAAATGTGCTTTGATTTTTTCTCTGTAAGTGGATTTCTCATCTGTCTGCATTGTCTTCCTGTCTCCTCAGTGCTGTCACCACGCTGTTTTTCATCCCTGCATCATGGACACCCAGCCTGGTGCATCATGGGAGCTCATCAACAGACTGACAGATACAATATAAGAGGGCTAAGAGGTCGTCATGGAGACTGACAGCTACACCATGAGTCCCGCCACCACCGGTTGGGTTGGGTCGGTGGTCGGCCTGGTGGGGGTGGGAGTCCCTCAGGAAGAGGGAGCAGCGGGCTCGGTCTCCTGGTACATGCCGTACTCCCTGGGTTTCCAGGTGTCGCTCACAGCCTTCCTCATGCTGGAGTTGGTGTTGGGTTTCAGCAGCAACCTGACCGTGCTCGTGCTCTACTGCTCTCAGTCAAACTTAGTTGACTCTGTGAGCAACATGGTGACGGTGAATCTGCATGTGCTGGATGTGGCGGTGTGTGTGCTGTGTCTGCCCCTCACTCTTGTGGTCGTGCTGCTCCCTCCGGGACCAAACCTGGCCCTGTTGTGCTGCTTCCACGAGGCCTGTGTCACCTTTGCCAGCATCGCAACAGCCATCAACATCCTGGTCATCAGTTTGGACCGATATGACATCTCTGTGCGGCCCGCTAATAGACTGCTGACCACACGTAGGGCAACACTGCTCCTGGCTGCCGTTTGGATCACCTCTGTGGCTGTGTTTTTTATTCCTTTCTTGGAAGTACAGTGGTCCAGTGAAGATGGAGCAGAAGAAAGCAGACTGGAGACCCCCCAGTCTCTTCATGGTATCAGTTCCAGTGTGGTGCCAGTGTGGCGTAACCGGACTCTGTTGTGTGTTGGTGGACAGGGCTACCACACAGGGCTGGGCATGTATTACCATCTCCTCCTTCAGGTACCTATCTTCTTCACCACAGTAGCAGTCATGCTATTCACCTATTCCAAAATACTGAGGGCTTTGAACATCCGGATTGGTTCCCACATGAAAAAGAACCAGCGGTTCAAGGGGCCCTCCTGCAGGGGGCCCCACAAGAAACAGAAAAAGAAGAAGGCAGGGCAAAGAATGAATGATGATGGGACAGGAGGGGAGCAGTGCACCCTAGATGGTACCAAACAGCTCAGCCATCCTCCACTCATCCCCTCGCCATCCCCAACCCCCACAGCTACCTCCCCTCCTGCCCTGTCCCCCACAGCCGCACTTGTCACCTCAGACTTGGGTGCTGCCGCCCCTCTGCCTGCCACCATGGGTGTCCATGCCTCTGTGTCGGCCATCATTGCGTTAAGACGAGCAGTACGCCGGCATAGGGATCGGAGAGAGCGGCAGAGGCGGGTGTTCAGGATGTCTCTCATCATCATCACCACCTTCCTGGGTTGTTGGGCTCCTCTCTCTGCAACCAACGTTCTGATCCTTGGCCTGGGTCCCAGCGACACCCTGGTCAGTGTGCGCCTCTGGTTCTTAGCCCTGGCCTACGGCACCACTGTGTCCCACCCTCTTCTCTATGCCTTCACACGGCAGAAGCTGCGCCGCGCTCTTCGCTCAAAGGTGAAGAAGAGGGTAGTTTCCCTTCTGCAGGTGGATCCTTCACCAGGAGGCACAGTCATACACAACTCCTGGGTAGAGAACAGAAAAACCAGCCGGCAGGTGCGACTGGAAGGTAGTGAAGGGACTGACCGCTGCCTGGCAGAGGTCCTGTGAGACTGCCACACATGAGCACAGCTAGTTTGATTAAAAAAACAGGATTTGAGTCACAGGTGTCTTCTATTATGAAGCCCACTGGTGCATGAAGCCAGCGTAAGGAATGTGAACAACACATTTCTACCTCTGGGAGATGTTTTATTAAAACCAGCGGCAAGTTAATGCTAAACACAGCCAATATTCACCTCAGGCAGCAGTGAAGCAGGGAGCTGTTATCACCGTGGTGAGCACAGCCTCTAAATATGATGATTATACAAGAGCAAACACACAAGTGTAAAGAATTCACACTGTCATACAGTGAAGTCTGTTTACACATGGAGTTGTATGGAGAGCATGTGTTTACCCAGCAGATGATGTGATCTGTAACACACTCAGATACTCAGAGGCAGCTTTACAGAGCTGTTGTTACACTTATACAGCTGAAGTCTTTGATTGTGTTGTATATTGTCTCTGCCTTATTTCTGCTTTGAATGCTTTGCTAGGTGTCAGTTTGTTTATCCAGAATGTAAACATAAACATGTTGGATCCACAACAGTGAGATCTACATTAATAAATAGGACAAGATGGAAACAAGTCAAAGTGAGGAAGCCTTTCTCCCAAGAGATAAGCTGAGGAAAACATCATGAAACAATTACAGACTACTTTGAAATGTTGCTGTAGAGCACTAAAAATTGTAAAATTTCACAAAGTCTTGCATAGCTTTAAAGAGTGGTTACTGTTCTGCCCTTGTCGTAAAAGGAACTATATTCACCGTAATGCTTTGCATTACATTTTTTGACTAGCTTTGGGATTGAGCGTCTTGTTCTGTATGAAGATCTGAGAGTGCTATCAAAGGAAACAAAGGAAAAAAATAGACTCAAGTCTGAAAATATATCTGGAAGAACTATATTGGTCATGCATCAACAAAAGTAGCAACTTTTAAAATGATCAACAGCTCTCTGTCACATTCTCAACAACCACTTAACACACACAGCATCCTGAAAGAAAAAAAATATTATTGCACTGGTCTGTTGCTTTGATAGCATTCTTTGAGACAACTTTGTGGTTCAGATTGGGGCTTGCGCTAAGAGAATGCTGTTTCCTTTTAAAAATGAATGTACATGTTGTAAATACTGACTAAATGTACACAAGATATCTACTGCTAGAGCCCACTGGTCTGTAATAGTTATAGACTGATTGACATTTGGTCCCATGGGTCAACTAAACCACACAATGTAGTGAACACAAGGAGGAAACTTGTGCTCTAGTGCTGCAGTCATAAAAAAGTGGGGTTACAAACAGTTTGGGCTTTGTTGTTTACTTTGCTTTACCTGGTTGTTAGTTACTGCTTTAATTATTTGTCGGTGAGACTCATTTAAGAAGAATTGTGATTTTCATCTTGCTTGGCCTACACAAACTCGCCCATGCACACAGCTGATGTATTTTTAAATGTGAACTCACTGAAGAGATTACACTGTATTTACTGTAAAGTAACGACATGTTATCTTTTGATTTTTCTTCATGGTGTTGTTTAATGTAAAAGTATCCCCATAAAATGTTGATGGATGTAAATAAATACAAAATATGAATACAAAACATGTGCTTTTCTCTCGTCTTTCAGCCACAGGCTGTGTTCGTGAATTAGTGGGTACTGTCCACTCAGCTTCAATACAGGCCCAGAATTCCCGTGGCTCTATACAGCTAAAAGCCTTGGCTCTGGGTGAAGCTGTGATAACTGCGTTTCCCCATTAAGAAATTGACTTGGAAAAAATCCCTGCTGTGATGGGGGCAGCATGAAGACAACAGACAGCTCTGTCTGTGCAGCTCACATGATACATCCCTTGAAAACAAACTGTCTGCACAGGGAAACCCTGCTGTATTTAAGGACAGAAAGTCCTTCTGGACACAATGATTCATTTTTGTAATAAAAGCACTTGTGCTTAACAATGAGCCAACTGGTCTGTGTTGAACAAAAAAGTGCATTCACAGTTAATGCTTGTAAAAGGATTAAAAACAGCTTTTAATATAGTGAGAAGGTGGGGCAATCATGATGCAATGCAAATGTGTAAATTTGAGCTCAATGTTATTACTCTCGGCATGCTAAAATCAAGCTTTGACAGAAATCTGGCCTTTTAATCTCTGATGAGATTGCTGTGTATGTGTGGAGTCCATGTTCAGCACTGGTGCTGTTGGTGGGCTCAGAGCACCTCCAACACCTGCATTGCTTGTGCCATGCCCTTCCCAGGGAGCTATGCTGTACGCACTGTTTGAAATCTTTCATGATTTTTGAAAACGTGCGTGGGCTTTGAGTTGTGTGGGAGTAAGGCGCTCCAGACCTCTGCAGAATTCGAAAAAAAGGTCATCCATGTGGGATGAAGCCTGCAGGGTAAAGCAAAAGCAAAAACAATCAGTCCAGTATTTATAATTTCAGGACCTTTTTACATTTTCATGTATATGTATTGAATAACATGTGGCTAATCTTTATTTTATTATTTTTATTTATATGGCAATATTTTTCTGAATCGATAGGAACACAATAAATAATTTCCCTTAACTCACCAGAGACCTCTAGCGATTTAATCTGACATTACACCTGTGGGACGTCGCGCCGAAATAGCTCAGTTGGGAGAGCGTTAGACTGAAGATCTAAAGGTCCCTGGTTCGATCCCGGGTTTCGGCAGCGGGCGGGTGCCTTTTCGTCAGTAGCCCTTTTTCTTCGTTTCTCCTTCGTCCTCCTAAATGGCTGTATTTCAGAAACAGTGTTTTCATTATTTATTTATTCATTTATGTATGTATTTATTTATACTTTGCTCATAAATACTTTTTTATTTCCATTCCTACACATAATTTTCACAAAACAAAAAAAAATATTGGTTTTAAAAAGGCAGTGCACTTACAGCTTAACAGTGACTGCTTACGTGTAGAAAAGGACAGAGGAAACTTTCACTTTCAGACAAACAGCTCTATGACGATGACTACAGTTAATTTCTCCTCCAAACTAAACAACCAGCCATTGAGAATAAGGGCATGTGGCAATCAACTGTAAAACTTCTCAAACCTTGCTGGTTGCAACTGCAAGCCTTTAACGTTTTATAATAATAATAATAATAATAATAATAATAATAATAATCATAATAATAATAATAATAATAATAATAATAATAATAATAATAATAATAATAATAATAATAATAATAATAATAATAAAAACGATTTATTTAAAAAACATCTTCCGTAGATGATTAATATGATAAATCTTTGATCAGACTGTCCTCTAGTGGTACAAAAATGGAATTACATACGTCACACATGGACGCCGAAATAGCTCAGTTGGGAGAGCGTTAGACTGAAGATCTAAAGGTCCCTGGTTCGATCCCGGGTTTCGGCAAAAGACGGGTGTCATTTTGAGCACTTTTGTTCTCTCCAATACGGAAAAAAGTTGTTTTTACAATGCGGAATAGAATACTTGCTTATTTTCATCTTGGTGCAACATTCAGAGAAACTTTAGGAAATCTTTAGGATAGAATTAGTCATTAATAAACTGAAATAAAATTACAGAATTAATAAATAAAATGATGGTTAAATTATGCCTAACCAATAAACACCTTTATCTGAGTGAGGGGAGCACTGATTGAACAGGTGGCGGGAAGAAGCTGTTTTTCAATCGTTTTTTGATTCGATTGTCTAGTTTATCTTTTCAGAGGGAAAGGGGAACAAACAGGTTGTGATCAGGGTGTGTGGGTCACCACAGCACCCAAGAAGAGCTGTCTGAACCCCAGCACATAGATACACTTTTAATTGATAAGGAATTGATGAAATACTTTAAGATGCAAATTTATTGCAATCTTTATGCTCACAAGCACATCTAATACCTATTTCTTTGTTTAAAACACCAAACAGTTTCAAAACAAATGTCATGGTGAGTTTTTGAAACATTTCAAATTTTTTATTGATCAACATTTGACGAGTAACTACATATCCATTTTATTTTCACCTTATTTTATTGTTTAAATGAATAAATGCGAAATATTCATACATCATGTCATATTTGGTCCCTTTTACCGTATTCTTTACCCCCTATCACAGCGCCAGCTTCATCATCTGTCTGCCAATCAAATGGGCAAGTCCATATTTCACAGGCCAATCAAATAGCCGTGTTCGTCTTATGCTGACCAATCAGGGAGCGAAGACCATCTTTTAGTGATTTCGCCAACCTGGGTCCATCTCGTGAGAAAGTTGGACTGAAGATATGAAGGTTGAGGAATCGATCCTGAGTTTCGGCAGACGATTGGCATCAGTTCAGGAGATAATGTCATTTCAGCAAAGTAAGAGTCATTGAAGTACTGGTAGAAATTGCTCATTAAATTTAAGTGTATCATAAGTAGTTAGAATGATGCATTAGTTTCCCATGAACGACAAGTCTTCTTCAAATTTCTGTCTGAATACAACACTATTTTTCACCCTTGCTACGAAGTTCACACCGTCTGTATGTGGAGTTACTTCAGTTCCCTGGTTACATTCACAGCATTTCTTCTGTGAGAAATACTTTGTTATTATTCCTCTTATTATTATTCTTCCGCTCACCTTTTCCAATCGCTGAAACTTTCACAAATTTCACCAATTCAAACCGCCCCAGCCTCATTCGGGACAAGTGACTTTGACGTCTGTTGCTCTACTTTAAGAGACCTTTCACTTTTTCACGATTTTACTTCCATTCAAACTTGAAAACATTCAGCAATTTTTGGATGTAATCAGCACATCAGGTCTAATCCGGATCTAATTCAAACCGAATGCAGACGTGTGGTCCAAACCCAGGCGAACCTAATCCAGGCCTCTGGGTACGAACCCAATGGACCTTGTCTGGACATCTGGCCTGATCCAGACTTTATCTAGATTTCTGGTCCAAAACCAATCTGGTCCCAGACTAGATCCAATCTGGATGTTGAGTCCAAACCCAATCCAAATTTATGGGGATGTCTAGTTCCAGCCTGATTGGAACCCGATCCAGATCTGGGCTTATCTGTTCAAAACAAACTATGGGCCAATCTTGACATTTGGTAATTTTGGTAATCATATCACAGAGGAATCATATTTGATTTTTCAATTTATACCAAAAGTTATATTGTTTAAATTAAAAATTAATAAAAAATAATTCAGCAGGGGGTTGACTTTTTTTTCTGCTTATTTTTTTTTCTCTAGAAACTGCAATTGCAGTTTCTTTATATCAGAGAGCAGTATCAGACATAGCATTAATTAACCTTTTCAGTGATATGGAACCCCTTCAATATCATAGCTTAGTTTTGATTTATTTACCTGATTTTTTGACAGTAAACACTATTCAAATTTGTAACTTTCTTCAATATGAATGCATTACTTCTGATGACTTCTATTTTTGACCCCACCAGTGTCTGTGCCATAACAAAACGCACAACGACCTCCTGTGGTCATATGGTGGAATTGCAGCAGCAGAACACAACAACTACACGTTGAAATAGTTCTGTCGGGAGAGCTTTAGACTGAAGATCTAAAGGTTGTTGGTTTGATCCAGTAGCAGTTGAGTCCCCTCTGAAACCTCTTTGGGATGTGAGACACAGTACTGTACATTAACAAAGCTTGAAACCATGAGACTTTACAACAGTAACAACTTCAGATGAAGAAAAACACTTAATATAATCCATTTGTGCACAAATAGATGATTTTGGACACTTTAGTAAAGTGGACCTGTTTTTTTATGGAATAAAAGCCTGAACAATACTCAGTGTTTGATTGCAGATGGAGTTGAAGATTGGTATTATAGATAATTGGATCAGTGTTGATTCTGTTGTTTTTAATTTTAAGCATTAATTTAAGACAATGAAATGCTTGGTAAGTCAACATTTACTAAAATAGGATCATTGATTAAGCGTCTCTCTGCTCTTTCATTGAGATGCTTGTATGAATTTGGATGTTAAAATAAAAGACAGATTATGTCCTAGGGGTGTGATTTTATACAGATTTTTCTTTGTTTGTTCATATTTTAAGTTGCTTCAAATGTTACCAGAGTATTTGAAAGAGTAAGAGAAAAAAAATTGTAGTGACAAATTGATTAGTTAAACCGTAAATGTGGATACTAAGAGGCGATATATCCATGTATACCAAGATGTCTGTAAGCTGCAGTTCTGAAGATGAAAGAGGAAAAGGTGTGCTTAAAGAATACATTTCTACAAACTATTGTCACGAATATACTAAAATAAATGAGATGGTTTCATGCACTTCCTGTGTTTTATTTTTAAAGTCAGACATCAGATCATGCCAGCAGCACCTCAGCAGGACTGCAGCAGATTTACAGGACCTCCTGTGGTACTCTCACAGAGTCCTGGCCCTGTCAGCTGCTGTGGCTTGTCTAAGTGCCAGCTGAGGCGTGTAGAGGCAAAAGAGCCACAATTCAGGAGAGCAGGTCCAGGCCACAGGACGCCTAACAGGTCAGGGATTTGCGTCAAACCCATTGAAACCTGAATGAATACCCGACCAGCTCTCTGTGGAAATGTGCTAATCACCGGTGCATTGATAATGAGCAGACAGAAAGTGATTCAGAGCACCAACAACGCGGGAGATTGGCAGGAGGGGACAGAAAAGGTGCAAAATGTTCTGATGTGCTGCAGGGTTTAGGAAGAAACACAAGCCCGACTTCCTTTGACAAAGTCAACAAGGACATGGAGAAAATAACAGTCCAGAGGAGCCTGAAACACTTTAACTGAACTAATGAGGCTTAAAGTTTGATAGAAACAATATTTGATTTGGCGAAACGAATCAGAATCAGATATACTTTATCACACATCACAGCAGTAGGAGTAGGGTAATAAAGTAGACAATGAAATAAAATTAAATAGAATAAACAATAAATAAGATTCAATAGAATGAGTAGTGTGCTATCAGTAAACAATAGGTGAGTCATAAAATTATCAATAAGTACCCAAAAAAGTGTATATACAAGTTAGGCGATATTTACATGATGAGTGTGACAAATTGAGTTTAGGATTTAAGATATTGTACTTGTGAATTATGTAAAGCAGATGGATTGTGGATTTGTTAAACAAGTTTGACTGTGTTAATAGTCCATTTTTACAGGTAGGAGTTGAGAAGCCGGACGGCCACAGGTAGGAATGACCTCCTGTCTCGTGTGCATCTTTGGGGAATCAGTCTTGCACTGATTGTGCTCTTGTGTCTGACCAGTTCACTGTGGAGAGGATGTTAGACATTGTCAAAGATGTTATGCAGCAACGACAGCATCCTTCTCTCTGACACCGCTGTCAGAGAGTCAAGCTCCACCTCAGTAATGTCACCGAGTCTGTTGGCATCCGTGACTCTCATCCTGGTTGTTTGTTTGTTTGTTTTCAGGTGTCAGTCAGAAATGGGCAGTGCCGGGCCAAAAACTTCGCTAGATTTCACCCAGTACTTAATTTGTAAAACCCAGGTGCCTGTTAGCTTCTTTAGCTGCTCATGCCCATATCATATACAAAGGGAGACGGTAAAACCTATTAGAATTATAAGACAGGTGTTTTTAATTTGCAAAGACTTGTAAAGTTTTTTTCCTATCCAAATGAAACTGTGTTCAGCCACATTCAGGGGTCGCTGATTAGAGTAGATACCCAAACCTCCAAATTCACATCATGTTCTTTCCCTTCAGGGAAATTCTTGAGTTTTTGGATCAAACACTTGTCAGTTTAACAGCAGAGGAGGATTTATTAATCTGTGTGCTTATATTAAATACGATGTTTGATCTTTATCTTGTAAAACCCTTATATGCTATCCTGAATGTAAGCTTGTTTTTCACAAGTGCAGCAGATGTTCTTGCATGGCACAATCTGTAATTATGCTCGTGTGTTTGAAGGGTTGATGCTTTGTAACGTGCATTAACTCTCCTGCTTCTTCAAGCACACACCAACGTAAATTACAATCTAACCATGTGTCTCTTTCCAGCAGACATCCAGCTTTCTCATTTGTTGCTATGTAATTTGTTGCTATGTAATATCCTGTGCTTGATTATGCAAGATCCCTTACCGTCTTCCTTTTCATTTCCACGGCTGCAGTTCGGTTTCCTGGCGGCTTTGTTCCACTGCACTTGGAAAGCCACAATGAATTCCTGAGGACGCCAGTCAAAGCTCTGAATCCATTCAACTAAGTGGCCGAATGAAACCTGCAGGTGGAGAACAGTCCGGGCAGCCGGACGGATAGACGGTTGTGAAGGAAAGGATGTTTTGGCTTTAATTAATCAAAACTCTATTCAGTGCAGTTTCACTTTAAAGCAGCTCCCACAGACGCTTCGGTCAACTTGGCATGGCCTGAAGGCTTGCATAACTGGAGAAGAAGTGACTTCTATTCAGCAAACTTTACCCAGTTTCTGTCCCAGTTGCATAACAGGTTGAGCTCCAAGTAGAAGAGGGCCTGATGTCTTAATGGCAGGCTATAGGAGCTTTGACTCAACATAAAATTAAAGAAAAACACCTCTTAATACAACAAAATCAACTGATACCAGGCCTCTCTTGAGAATTAACTTCCCAATAACATTACCTGATAAAGTACTTGTTAAATAAACAGATGAATTTTAGTGATATCTTTACCCTCACTCTGTCAAACTGTAAACTTACATACTGCAACATTTATAAAGAACAATCACAGCTGTTTTTCTGAACTTTACTGTAGTGCACATTTGATTTAAAAGAAGTGGCCTTGGTTTTAAAATGTTGGTTGGTTGGTTGGTTTTCTTTGCACCAGCTGAGGAGCTCCTCAACAATGGGGCTTGGTGGTTAATTTGCGTCACAATGGCTTTTTGAAGTATGCACAAATGACACCAGAAAAAAAGTGCAAAGTGCCCTGTAAACATTTCAAAAGGAAATAGTTAAGAGCAAAACCTGGGTCTCTTCAAAAGGTTTAAGTGTCACTTTGGATCATGTTATAATGAGGTCAGACCATCATGTTTCCATGTTACACAGGTAGAAAAATCAGAGTAAAAGGTAGATTCATTTGTGGACATAAACATGTAGTCTACCCTCATAAATGTCCATTGGGCTCGAGTTATGATGGCAAAATAATGAGACAACTGAGCGTCTGTACTTCCGATTACAAAAGCATCATCTCCTGTTGCTTGACATTTTAATTCTACTGGTCGTGTCTGATTTCATGTTGATATGGATGGGGGTTGAATCTGTTGGGCCTCTACCAATGGGAAGTGATTGCGATAAGAAAATCCTTCACAGAGGCCTCAAACGGTCTCCTATAGAGGCTAAAATTGGGAGCTTTTTTGTCTGGTTTTAAAGACAGTTGACTGTCTTTCAAGTTAGTTGTCATTTTGCTGCACTTTAAAAAAAAAAGAAAGAGTAGGTGCCTTAATGTTTCTCTCTTCATTCATTTCATGTTGATTTCTTGTTTTACTGTATCTTTGTTTGATGTATTCCTTATTCATATCACACATCTGATGTAATGCAGCACCCATCTGTGCTTTTGTCATCATCACCAAGCAGCCAAAGCACAAATGAACAAGTTCAGGGGTTTGTACAACAACACGACATCAAATGGTTCAAATGGAGTGAATGGGACTCAACATGTTTCTGTTGTCACAGAAAACTACGTCTACTATTCATCTGTTGTTGCATAACTCAGAGTGTGTTTCTGGAGAGATCCAGCTGACAGAGGAGGAGGACGCCAGAGTTTTTCTAAGATGCTCTTGTTGTGGAGCTCTTGTGACATAACCCACCACGATGCAGGCAGTCCTAGTGTGACAAGGAAAGGTTGTCCAAGGGAACAGAGTATGACCTCGCTTTTGTCCTTTGATAAAAAGGAGACATTGTCTTCTAAGTCTGTCTGAGAAGAAAGTGAGGAACCCACACAGGGTCTGTTGAACCGTCTCCAGGGACAGCGAGGAGCCTTGTTTCCTTGTGTAGTTTGTGTAGGTGTTGTTGCACAAATTGGTGTTGGTCCCTCTGAGTTGTGCTGACCTTTGCAAATGCCGGGGCGCGGTTTGACGTCATCAGATCAAAAGTTTGCTGTTGTTCTCTTCACCCAATAAAGTGGTGGATTGAACTATAAAGACCTGTGTAAAAAAACAGCCTGAATGAACTGAAATAAATTGACTTAATTTCTGCTGTAAACCCCCCACATTGCTAAAATAATTTAAAAATTCAATTTTGATGATAACTTCATCAATTCAAATTGTTTGTCGATATGAAAACCCCAACTCATAACAACAACAACCTGAAATGTGATAAAAGAAAATAATCAATGATTGACCCAAAATGTAACAAATATGTTAACATATCTGCTTAGGTTTAGTTCAAGATGCTGTGAAGAAGATCTGTTTTCATAGGATTGCAGCGACACCTTTTGGCCCGGGGTCGCACTCACATTGTAGTGAAGATGCAACTCTTGACAAGATGTGTTTGTTTTGGAAATAAATGGAGAACAGATCTTCTTTTTATCATTATTTTTTTTTGTTCAGGAAAACTTTTTACCAGATACAAAACAACAAGATAAGTTATTTACCAACAGTTAAAAAGCGCTGTTGTTTGAAAAGTGACAACAAGCAAATTTTGCAAGTTTGTAACGTAGGTTAGCTTTCTTCTGCTCTTCTGTTGCCCCTTTGTGATGATTTATTTCTTTGGGCAAACTTTCATGCATTGTGTTACATTCAGAATATGACTTGAAACAGATCAAGAAATAGCAATGGAGCACGATAAAAATATGTCTAAATTGATCTTTTTTTTTTTTTTTTTTTTTTTAAGTGAGTAAAGAAAGGAAATTTTTCATTTATATGGGTTGCTGTTACAAGCAGAAGCATGCACTGTATATGGTGAGTTTACTAACCACCCAATGTGGATGCGCTCTCACAGTTTGTTTACATCCTCGATGACACCACATTCTTTCAGCTCTACATTTCACATTTTTTCCTCTTGACTCACAGAGGTCTCAGGGGTTAATAAGTGTGAGGTCATGCCAGTTACTCAATGCCCTGTGCCAACAGCTCACTCAACCTCTCTTCATAACCTTGGTTCTGTGGTTCTGTGGTTCTGTGTCCTGTGTTTGTTTCAGCAAGGGCCAAATACAGGAGGATATTAAAAACAGAGGCTGAGTAATAATG
This sequence comes from Halichoeres trimaculatus, assembly GCF_033239565.1. Lineage (NCBI taxonomy): Eukaryota > Metazoa > Chordata > Actinopteri > Labriformes > Labridae > Halichoeres > Halichoeres trimaculatus. Next base: position 16,982,966 of record NW_027437179.1, on the reverse strand, counting down.
GGGAGAAGCTCAGTTATCAATGTGGTTTTTGATCTGTAAACACTGTCTGACAGTCCACCAAATCTGGAAGGATTGTGTATTCCATCAAAGCATCTGTCTTTTGATATCTGTCTGAGCCCTCAAAGCTTGTGTAGCCCTGGCCTGTTTTTGCAGAATCTAGACCATGACCTGTTATGTCAGCTAACTCTGACCATCAACCATCACACTAAATAGGTCAACATTGTTTGATCAAAAATGGGTGATTTTTTTCTTACAAAAAAAAAAAAAAAAAAAAAAAAAAAAAGAGCAGTCACCGCTGCTGTCACCTCGAATGACAGCAATTTTGCAAGTACAGAACTTTTTACCAATAACTATTTTTAAGTAAACAAACAGTTACACAAGCAAACAGTCGACAATCTCAGAAAATTCTTGTACCAATAACTAATAGGAAGAGTATTAAAATGTTACATGCTGGGCTGATTCTGTTACCTCATCCTTGTGCCATTTGTTAATATTTGATCTACTGTCAGTATGCTACAGCCACCACATTCACTTAATGGATAATAGCCAAAGCAAATGAGTCTATATAACCTCGGAAATTTGTAGGAGCAGAATGATAAACCTGGATTCAATCCAGTGAGGTCCAGTGCTGCAAACAAACCCTATCAAAGATGAGTCCTTGCAAACCCGTGCCTCCCTGGTCTTTGATATTTTATTTGTTGCACTCATTAATTTGACGATTTAAAGTCCCATAATATGCTCTTTTTCTGCAGTTTAATATGGATCATTGATGTATTCATGAAATGATAGTCACGTGTTTTGGTCCAAAAAGCCAATAAATCAAGCACAGCAGCATTGTTTCCAGGCTCTCATAGCCCCTCTGTTCAGAACGCTCTGATTTAGTGGGCGTGACCTTCATATGTAAATGAGCCACCGCTGATACTGTGCCACGAGCTCCGAGTGCACAATGTTTAGAAAACAGCGAAGCTTGTTTACCGTAACATTACAGGCTAAAACAACAGGATAACCACAACTAAAGTTAGCATCCTGAAGCTAACACAGAGACAGGGGGGACACTGAGGAAAAGCTCTTACATCTGCTCCACAGCACACAGCATTTAAATTACTCACATTTCCAGGGTCCGAGGTTTGTTGGCGGATGGTTAGTGATGCCCCTGGATTCAGGACCAGTCTATTCGCTAGCCCTCTGTTGTACTGTCCAAAGTTGGAAAAGCAGTCGGTCGTGAAGTGACTGACACACACATGCACAGTTTTACTGAGTGTAGCTGGCACTTTTCCTCGATAAATGAACTCTAGCCACTTAGACTTGTCTTCTTCCGAGATGGGAAGCTTGTGCATGGAACTATGTGGCTGTTTACAGCCAAAATCAAAGCAGTGATGGCTCTTCAACTTTGGCATTCTCCTCACCGCTTCTGGAGAGAAGAGATTTCTCTCCAGCAGCGGGGAGTGCCAAAGGTAGTACCATAAAGGCACTATCAAAGGTGGTGCCTTTATGGATATGTTTTGTCCAAAGGTCTAAATCAGAACCCAAATATATTTGATTTACGGAGTGAGCTATCACTTTGGAGAAGATAAAACCAGATTTTGATTGTCTTACTATTTTATCTTTGACATCCTGCATCTTCTTTTGTTTGTTATTTGTTATTCAGTTATTCAGTGTTATATTCGTTATTCAGCCCAGCCAGGGAGCCTACCCTCAGAGCGTCTGTGATCTCCCTTAATGGTAGGACTCTTCTTTAGCACTTACATAACATGTTATGGAGAGGATTCCCCCACACATGAAGGCCTCTTTCCCCCATGCAGCGATAGTATTCCGTGTCGCTGAAAACTGAGGCCCTGTGGCTGCCGGGGATGATGACAAGCTGTCTTCATACTGAAGATAAATTTTAGCGCCACATATTTCACAGGCACTTCTCATTTTCTGTTGGATGATCTCCCACAGTGTGAGACGCAGGTGAACTGCCTGACACGAACATGTAGAGGTGAAGGCAGAGTAACCACACTATGACCTGCAGTTATTTAATCTAAGTTTAATTCTATTGGTTGTCTAGGAGTTTGATAACATAGCTAGAGCCAGGTTGAGGCTCAATAATTGTGAAACTCAAATCATGAATTTTATCATCACTTGGTGCCAGCACAGCATTCTTAACACTTTAACAGATCTAATTTTCAAATCCACTGGTTTCAATGTTTTTAAATCAAAACTGACCGACAGGATCTTTCTCAATTGTTCTGCTCAAAGACTATAGTGAATCAAAGTAAAGAGTAAAGAAAAGTGATGTGCTAATACTCATTATGTAATGGGCATAACGGACAAAGCAAGCAGACAATGGGGATAACTCATGTAAAGGTTATTGGATATCCACCCCGCTGCAGCTCTTTTCATGTGGCTTTGGAGATGCATTGTAGCAGGTTAAACTTAAATCCTGGCTAAACGTGGGATCTCTCTGGAGTCAGAGAACTCCCCAGCTTGGGACTACCTCTGTAAGAGAAGGTGAGCTGCTGACAGCTTGACTGATGGCTGGATGATGAATGATCGCATTAGCCTTCTGTGTGCCAATGAAGTGGCCAAAGCTGTCTGCAGCGGTAGAGTTAAGACTCCATTTAAATCCTACTGTGTTACCTGACACAGGGATGCCCCTTGTAAAGATTGATTTTTGATCTAAGAGTGCAGCAAATGCTTAACAGAAAAATTAGTCTGCATGCCTTTTTACAACATTAATAATGATTGCAAGTTTGTTTCTTTTAGTTTATATTTGCACTACAAACCACAGTTCATAACCTTGGCGAGTGCCTCTCATATCTGGGCATAGCAGCACTCTTTGGCTTTGTAGCACCGCTTCATAGTTATCCCCTGATTTTAAGCCAATGCACGTCCTCAATCTTATTTTCTGTCTGCCTGAGACATGCAGCTTCTTGCAATCAATCATTCAGCTCCTATTAATGTCCCAAACCTCTGGTTAGATGGTCCTTACTACACAAACTTAAACACACTGCTAACTACAGTCAGGCTTCAACATCTATCAAGATGTTTTTTTTTAATGCAGTTACTTTGATTTAAGTATCTGATTAACCTTTTCAATGCATTTATTTGTTCTTTGAAATGGCTGACACACTTTAAGCTGTCACAGAAACATGGTGACACACTTGGCTTATATGACGAGCTGCCACCCAGCAGTGGCTTAGTGGAAACATTCTTTAATGATGAGGGTTAAAGAGTCACGCAATGTTTAGTGTAAAAAAAAAGCTCAGAATAGATCCCATCAGTACTCTCAGTCTGTTTGCTTCAGGGGAGGCATGGTACATTAATGAGTGCTTCCCTCACAGATCTGAATGTACAGAGACGCCGTCACTTGATACTGCACATTTGTTTATGGGTTGAAACAGCATCAGGGTTGTCTTCAGGAGAGAAAGTTGCACTACACGGTCACCTCATTTAAGGCCAAAGTGTCAAAGTGTGGCTGAGACCTGGAGCTGGCAGAGCCTCTTTGACCTTCATGAATAATTCAGGTTCTTACTTCAATCCAACAGGACGACTGTGTGAGTTTCATTCCCCTTCATGGCAGCGACTTAGCAGTTAGTCATCATCTGTCAGTCGTGGAAAGTGTGATGAGTTTTAATCCTGAGAATGCGCATGATAATCCTCTCACAGGCTCAACTTTTCTGATTAGTAGGTGTCAGCCCATTTCGAATGGAGAGGTATGGGTCAGGATCCAGATAAATTCTTGGTGTATGCCAGGCAAACCAGCTGCCCAGTGAGGTATTTGTCATTGAGAGGGCACTGAGCTTAAGAGGCCAACCTGCTCTGGGGAGCTCTGGGCATTTGCCAGCTACATTCTTCCTTCTTCCCCCAATAAGTGCCCTTTTGTTGAGGGATTACTGAGTTTATATTTAACTTGGGTTGCAATATTATTGGCCTGTTGAAGCAGGAGCTGGCTCTTCCAGCTCATTCTGAATCCATATCTGGGTCTGGCTAGCATCCAGCTCTCTTCAGTATCCGTCCACATCCTCAGCCTCTCTGTCTCTCATCTCTCTGTTCCAAAGACTTTTCTCCCTCCTCGATCTATTTTAGCCATTATGAGACCTAGATTCACCCTGCAGTGGTTTCAGCTGCAGGCCACCTAAACATCCGGAAGTTTGGTGCTTTCTGCTGTACCCAGCATTTTTGAGCATTTTATTCAGACGTCACACAGCTTCAGCTCTTAATGTTTGCATATGCATCCTTCATGTTGTACTGTGTACGTGCTCATATCACTTCCTTTAAGGAACATACTGACCCCTTCCTTTGGGACATGAGAGAGTTTGGCAGCGTGGTTTCTTATTCGTCACTGACTCCTTGGCTGCTTAAGAAATTCAATTAAGTGACTCCTTCCCTGTGAAAACACTGTGGCTGTGAGGGCTGAAGGGGTCAATGGCATGGAAACACTAGTTTCTATTTTTGGGACCTTGTTTTGTTTGTGCCTGTGTGTGTGTTTAACCCTGCTGATCTTTTGGTGGGTAACTTATAAACAGTTACAGCGTTAGCAGGTAAAGAGGCGAATCCCTTGAGACCACCAAGCGAGGCCAAAAGTGTTTGAGCCTCAGGTAGGACAGACCCTCTCCACACATCCTGATTTTATTGTCTACCTCCTTATCTGATTCTGACTGCTCATATGTGTGGTGTAACCATGTCCGGTCATTTAGTGTTATGTAAGTATGATTTGGCCGTGAAGAATAGAGTTCTCAGACCAGATATATCAGCTTATAATTATTTGTAAGTGAACAGTGAGCTGAGAAAGTCCATCCTAATACCCCAAACTGTCCTGGCACACAGGAGTGATGGATGGTTTGAGCACCGAGTGTGGATTTGGAAAGAAAGCTGGCGCGTCCTGTTTTAAGGCTGTTAGATGCCTCGGAAGGAAGCCGTCATGGGCTAGACACCAGATCTTATTTAGAAATTACAGCTATGTGACCTTGTGTTAGCGTGTCATCAGCATGTTCATGTCTCATAGCACATGTGTTACATCACAACTGAAAGGATCCCCACCTGCTGCACCAGAAATTATGGAGTGGGTCCTTTTACTCTGAATCCTTGTTAGAAGTTCACAGAGTCCAAAGAGGACTTAGAATAGAATAGAATAGAATAGAATAGAATAGAGCTTTATTGTCATTGTAACAAGTACAACAAAACTAAAGTCACAGCAGCAATTAAGAAAACAAAAGTAAGAAAGTGTATAGAAAGTGCAAAAAGGTCCATAAGAAAATAGATGATGACAGCTTGTCCATCATTCTCCAGTTCAGCCTCCACCTCCACAGGGTTGTCACTTCTTAGCTCACACTTGAGAACCAGCACGTCATCCTCACCTCCTTCTCCTCACCTTGTGGGAAGACATCAGGCCTTACACCAGTTAGCACTGGCATGCTACAGGCTGCTAACAGCTGATTTCACATGTAAACAATGCAGCCATAGTTACATGTAGGATCTCCAGACAAACACAGGAGAAAAATATCGCTGAAGACACAAAAAGTTTGGTGTCCATGACCAACAAATGAGCCAAACAAAGTAATGATCCACTCCAAATACAAAGATTATGAAAACAAGACGAAAAAATTACAAGAAAAAGACAAAGAAGAGAGAGCTGCTGCAAAAGGCAGCCATAGCCAACAGGGTGGAGCCTAGCACCTTATTGAGTTTGCAGCCTCAGAGTGTTAAATCTGTAGAAAAATACAGGAAGTACTTTTTGAATAACTCATTTCATTCCCACAAGATTAACTGAAAGTGTATGCAGATATTTAGTCTCAAGTTACTGAGGCTTGTTGGTACATCACAATTGTTTTAAAGGGTGCAAAGAGTTACAATGTACAGTCCTGGCCAAAAGTTTTGAGAATGGCACGAATTTTAGTTTTCACAAAGTTTGCTGCCATATGTTTTCTAAACCTTTCGTCAGATGTTTACATGGTATAATAAAGTAGAACTACAAGCATACCATACGTGTGTTAACGTTATATTGAAGAATCCAACTAGTTTTAGCAATAAGTTAATATTTACAGTATTGACCCTTCTCTTTAAAAACTTTTAAGAATTTTTCTTGGCATGCTGGATATCAGTTTCTGGGCAAAATATTAAATGATGGCAACACATTCCTGTCTAATTTTGTCTGTCTTGTTTGTCTACCTTCTTTCTAAGAAATGACCACAGGTTCTTGGTGGGATTGAGATCTGGGGGGTTCTCTGGCCATGGACCCCAAATTTCAATGTTTTGTTCACCAAGCCACTTGGTTATCACTTTTGCTCAGTGACATGGTGCTCCATCATGCTGGAAAAAGAATTGTTGATTTCCAAATTTCTCCTGGATCAATTGGAGAAGTTGCTCTTGAAGAATGTTTTGATACCATTCCTTATTCCCGGCAGAGTTTTTAAGCAAAATTTTGAGCAAACGCACTCCCCTGGATGTGAAGCAACCCCACACATGAACAGTGCCAGGATGCTTTAATGTTGGAGCGACACAGGACTCATGGTAGCACTCACCTTTCCCCCCCGTACAACTATTTTTCCAGACGCCCCAAACACCCTGAAGGAGTCTTCATCAGGAAAAGTAACTTTACCCCAGTCCTCTGCAATCCAATCCTGATACTTTCTGCAGAATTTTAGTCTGTCCTTGGTGTTTTTCTTGGAGAATAGTGGCGTCTTTGCTGCCCTGCTTGACATCAAGCCATCCCCCAAAAGCCTTCGTCTCACTGTGCGTCCAGATGCACTCGCACCTGCCTTCTGCCATTCTTGAGCAAGCTCTGCACTGGTGGTGAACTGATTTCTTTGCTGCATCCTCTTTAGGAGACAGTCCTGGCACTTGCTTGATTTTCTTGGGTGCCCAGAAGCCTGGCCTCGTGGGATGCAGTAGTTTTTGTTATAAGGTAATTTTTCATGGCATGGAATGAATCAGTTATTTGCTATTTATCTGATCACTCCTCACACTGTAGAGTTAATACAAACTTAGAACTTAGGAAGAAAACTTTGTGAAAATCAAAATTTGTGCCATTCTCAAAACTTTTGGCCACGACTGTTTGTACTTTGGTTGTTGTGGGCCAAGGGTATTCATGCTGACGTTTTCTTCTGTAGCTGGAAAATCAATCAAGTCACCATCTTTGAACATGCCAGTGTTTGCAGTTTGTTTTTTACTGAGTCAGACAGACGAAAAGACCAACTTGCATTCTATTTATTTTCCAGCACAAAGCACTTGTAATTTGTCTTCTGCTTTGAGCCAACACCATCTAGATAACTGTGACAAATAAGAAAGGGATTTTGTGTTCTGCATGCAGGTGTGTGCTTTTCTTGTCTTCCATCAGTGCTGCGGCAAACAGACTGCAGTACTCTTCCTCGTTTATCTATCCCTTTCTCTTCCTCCCTTTGGACCTCAGGTGTTCTTCAGCCGGCCTGCTGGAACAAAACCAAGCTTTTCTCATCAGCACCCACGAAGAGCCATCATCAGGCCAAGCACTCAGGAGTCACTCAGGAGTCTCTCAACCCTGCTTATCTATCACCTACACAGGATTATTATCATGGTACAGAGCTTCAGCCTGAGCAAAAAGGGGGCAGCATGATTGGAGGAGAGTTAAATACATATTTAGATATGTAAATAACTGATGGATAAGAGATTAATTGACAGCATTTTGTGTTCTAGCAGAGATGGGGTGTGCTGTGATAACAGTACATATTTTGGACAGTATTTTTATTAATTTTTGAATTTTACACAAGACACTAACAATACATCAATACATTACACTGATTAAACAAGTAAACTTTGGCCACAACAAATGCATCCTCAGATACAACACATAAAGACATCTCACTTTCAAAGACATAATCTCAACAAAGTGTACTGATTGCACACAGTTCAGTACATTGGTAGCTGTCAGATGTGACATTGTAATAGAAAAACATCAACTTTGGGGCAAAATAAAGATTAAGCATATTTACAACACAGAAAACTGAGTAAGTTAAATCTACCAAAATAAATTAAAAAATTAAAGCTGCAAGCAGCTTTAGACGGGTCCTTGGGCTCCTGCCGGTTTTCCCTCCAATGTGTCCAACAAAATGAGACGAACATTTTGGCGTTGGTTTAATCTCTCTACAACATTCCTAGCCCCAGTTAGGGCTGTTTTGGTGTGTGTAGGGTGGAAGTGAGCCTAATGGCTCTGAGAGAATATTATGGGATGTTGGGGAGTCAGTTGATACCATGGTAACGTATCCTCTGTTATGCTGAGTGACATCACCAGCAGCTGCATGGAACTCCCAATCAGTGTGTGACATCATCACAGAAGTGCAGTAGCCCAGGAGAAGGATAAAATTTGCAAAATGAGCTAACTACTCATCCTGTAGGCCAGAATGTTGACCTAATCTGTGTAAAAATATAATTTTCTCTTTGTAAATTTTGTCAGGAATCCAACCATGTCATTTTTAAAGCTGTGCGACTTTTACTTTTTTGTATAGCGGCCCAACTGGTCAGCGAGGGCTGCTCTCCCATCTGTTAACATAGGGCGGTCAGAGACTTTGAGCAATCGCCATTCGAAAACCAGGCCCGAAACAGCAACTTCCTGACCAACTTTCGTAAAGCAGGGTCTGGTCTGTCATGTGAGCCAATTTTCAAGGCGGTATCATTTTTGTTTTTGGAAGAGATAATTTTGGAGGAAAGGGTAAAAATGCAGAAGTCTCTTATTTTGAAAGGCAAATTGCCAGTTTCCTGTTGAAAATACCTCCTACCTTTTTGTGTGTCTCAATGAGATTAATGTTTTGGTGTTGGTTTCATCTCTGTATGACATTCCTAGCCTGAGCTAGAGCCGTTTTTATGTGTTTTTTTAGAGGTTTTTTGGCTCTAGAGAGATTATTATGGGATGTTGGGGTTTGTGTTTGGTATCATACGAAATTTTTTTTGCAATTGTGAGGTATCAGCCAATTTTGGGGAGTTTTAGAGCATGTTTAGGGGGTCTAATTAGCGTTCAAAGCACGTGTGGAATAATAAAAAAGAAACGCAGCAGGAACAATAGTGTCCTTGGCCGCCTTCTAGCTCTTGCTAGAAGGTGTCCTCAGCTCAGGACTCGGACCCTAAAAAGAGAAGAAAGAGGATAAAAAGGAAACTTCAAGTTCTGAACTCCTTGCAGACCCATGACCCAGGATTTACATTTCGTCCACCTCAATCGATCATTCCTTTTTAGAAAACATATGTAAGTAAAAAGTACACGTTTTAATATTTATCTCTTCAAGGATGTCAGATGAAGGGGACTGAAAGCTGTCCACATCATGTCAGATTGTTCGGAGGCCGCAGACATCAGGTTTTCAAGCGTCTGTTCAGCGGACAAATGCTGCTATTTGGGGTAAATTGAGGGCTGAATTTTCCCTCCACAAAGGAGTAAAAATGAAGGCTTCATTATTGCAGCGAGGGGTGCAGATTTTGTTAGAAGAAGGAGGGGGGGTCTTTAGAGAGGTGGGGGGTGGGGGTGTATGGGCTCTTCTGTAATCCTCTGACATGTGCACTCTTCCTCACGTGCACACTCGAGCACTGCAGTGCAGATCTGTCTATGGCACAGAAACATGCCGCACTGCTGCCAACGCAGCCCACACCGCTTTATATCAACAGCCAACGTCCCAACCCACACAGACTGTAAACACACCACGCATTTCATCACAGACCAGGCTTCAGATCTCCCTTCTGTTTCTCACCTGCGCTACAGTGGAGCTTTACGGCTCTGCACAGGCACCCTCTCCTAAACGCCACACTATAAGCTCCTGTGTAAAGCCACCATTGGTGTTGATTTTAACTCTTAATTTGACAGCAGTGGGTGCAACAGTGATTGAGGGGGTCATGGTTTGTTTCTTGACCTACTTAGAGGTAAAGAGGTAGGAAGGTTTCCTATAAATTTACATCCAATAAAAGCAGCTTAATGTGTTAACCTGTGATAAAAATCACTGATATACTTTAAATTTCTAAGTTATTGTCACAACCTGGCTCAACGATCATAGAATTCAGAGTTAAGTATTTACTGAATGAGGTGTGAAGGTCAGCAGAATCCGTGGTGTATGGTGCATGAGAGGAAGGTATGTGAGTAATTGTTGGTGATTGCAAACAAAGCAAAACGTTAACCTAGGAAATCATAACCAACCAGAACCAAAATACAATGTACAAGTGTTTAAGTAACTTCAGCCCATGTTTTCTGGGTTACACCAATCAGTGTGCTACAGAAAAAAAACACAGGTGACATCACCACACCTCGATGGCACTGCACAGTTGTAAACATCTGCACATCTTAGAGTGACAGATTATTTTTCCATCCTGGTCTTTCAGGCTGTGTTGTGTTTATTGTGTTGAGTTCAGAGACAACCAGCACAAACACAGTAGATCAGAAGACTTGTGCCTCGTAGCCCCAAGCTTCTCTTGTTCTAGCACAAAGAGTAGAGTTACTCACTTTCAGGTGTGTTTCCTCATGCATGACATACTATGTGCTAATGCTTGCTCCAATTTGCATGTGTAGGTGTAGGAACAAACTCCAGGCCACTCTGCACCAAGCCCTTATGTTTCTGTAACTGTACTCTGTGCTGGAGCCTTACACTGCCGTATTAGGTTTTTGCACGTGTGCTGGCTTTTTCCAAGGATTAATATTCATCTGGGTAGCAGTCAGCCAGAGCTGAGACTGTGTGCCTTCTGCACACTGTGTTGATTTTCAGTATTAGATGTCATGAATGAAGCAGCTCCTCGCTGCTATGGTCACATTTCTGTTAATATGATGGGATCAGGTTTCAAACCTTGGTTTCACATTTCTTCCAGTCTGTTTTGGACTTTTTTTCCTCGCTCTTTTATCTTTCTAAGGCCGTTTTTCCCATATTTTTGTCTCTTTCTTTGCTTTTATTAATAAAAGTGCTGTGACACAACCTTTTAAAAATAATTATTATAATTTTTATGAGTCACTTGACTTAGTGTGTTGAACAATAGTCCGTGAACATGCAGTGTTGATGCATCAAAAGCTGCCATGCAAGATTCCAACCTGCACATCATGATTGACACTCGAACCTTAATTAAAACACACACAGCACACGCACACACAAACTGCAATGTCTTAGCCTCTTGTACTGTACTTGTACAGACACGCTACATGGGATCAAACCACCACCCCCTCTATAGTAAACAGGCTCTCTCTGGCGCCTTCGTAGACCCCTGTGAGTGTCTAATGAGAAACGGAGCATGCCGTTGTGTTTATGTCAGGGCCCAGAATTCAATAGTGTCTGATAAGGTGTGTAAGTGCTGGTATTTATGGTAAGAGAGGTGTGTGTGTGTTTATATCTGGGATGGGAATGGTTGGGCCTTCCATCTCATCACCTCATGTGCCCTCACAGTTGGCTCACTTTGAACAGGAGAAAATGTCAAGGATGTTGAACTGTATTGATATAAACAGGCATGTCCACTTACATTTTTTTTTTTAACACAAGTACACACCCTGATGAAAGAAAACAACAGAAGAATTAGAAAACAGATCAAACACTTTCTGTTTCTAAGGTTTGATATGAAATTATCTCCTTTTTTGTTCATAAATTTACAATGATGGATGAAATACACAATCCTTAATTTTGGATTTGGGAAGGCATTCTGTGAATGCTGCTTTAAACAAGCCAAACGTCAAATGGTTTTGTCTCCATTTCCACACAACTCTCTCTGTTTCTTCAGTAAACTGAAGCTTTTATTAACATTATTGGTGTTTTCATCATTTTTTCTACTGCAGATACTTTTACCACGTGACAGAAAGCAATAACAGATGTAGCCGTATTTCAACAAGCTTGCCACGATCTTAAAACACATACACCTGGTGTATGAAGTGCCAGTGGGATCAAATGAAGCACGGGCTGCCTGTGATGTGATGGTACCCTTGTCAACACAGGCCAGCACTTTGGTATCAAAGTGTCTTCAGGGATAAGTTATTGCTGTATTGAAATTCTATCCATTGAAAACACAAACACATTCATCCCTGACCGGTGCCTGTACTGCTACAGTGTCTGCTGTATACCATGTTTTGTCTGTTGTGGTGAGTTTCAAAGTGTCCACACGGTCAACATGTGAAACCCCAGATGGAGTGATGAGTGTTGTTGACGCGCTGCTATGTCGAGGGTTCTTATCTATAGAGGGTCGACCCAACACGAGCTTCAGCCCCAAGATGGATGTGATGGAAGTTTGCCTGTCTGCTCGTGACACTGATATGTCGACAGGTATCACTTGCTCACATGATGTAATTCATCCATGAGGTCTCAGCCAAACAGAGAACAGCTTTACCAGGGTTGACCCAGCGTTTACCTTGCCACAGTCTGGCATTAATGTCACTGCATACCATTTTACTGTATCACTGACTGGATCTCTGTATTTTAAGAGCTTATGTTTCAGGAGTTTTAAGTTTTGAGACTGTTTAAACATGAACTTTTACATTGTTTCTACTTTTAAATAGTTAATTTTCTTTGTTGGTTTGCCATTGCTGCCCAACAGTTGCCAGAAAGTGTGATGACACTTGTTTCTTCTGTATGCAATTAAAATTTCTTTTGTCTGATATCACCCATGTACAGTATCAGGCAGACAGCCAGGGGTTTTCTCAGACCAGACCACATAGCTGTTGAGTGTGAAGGCCTGGCACTACTGTCCGCTCCATGAAGCTTCCTAGAAACTGAACCAGAGAGTGGGGTCGGCCAGTGTCCTTTGGCCTTTTGTGGAGGAGGAACACGGCCAAAGGGGTGTGGAAAAAGTCTCATGTATGAGGCAAACCCAGAAAAAAAAAACAATAAAAAACAGAAAATGACACTTTATTTTCATGTTCTTCCATATCAGGGCACCAAAAATAAAGACAGAAGGCAAGCATTAAGGCAGATTTAGCTGCAAAAGAATAACAGTTTGATGATTAATCATTTGCTATCTTGTGTATTATGCCTCTATTCATGAATGGGGAATAAAAGCACAGCAAAAAAGAGGCAAGGACTTAAGTAAAGCTGCAGTACGTCTCTGCTGGTCCACTCCATTGGGTCAGTGGACCAAAGCCAGCTGGGTCTCTGTCTAATCATTCTGAGAAGTGTGGACAGATTAGACACATAATCCAAAGAGTGTGTGAAGTCCATATCCGTATTTCCCGTTTCCAATACATTGACTTTATTAGGAGTCCTTAATTAATTGGCTCACCATGTGACGCAACTAAGGCAGAACAACCAGATTACTGGATACTACAAATACTTTATTATATAGTCTATAAGAGAGGAATTTACCTTCAGGTGTTGCTTTAAAGTCACAGTCCTCTCTGCCACTTTCCTGTGCACACTCTTAGCTATAATCACACCTTCCTCCCAGTCTTGTGCTTGCTCAGTGTGGCTGCTATTAACTCAAAAGGATCTTCTCTCCCAGCTTTCACTATCTTTGTTGTCCTACATCCATCAAACATGAAAACTAGAGAAGGCCTAGAGAAATCTGGTCAGATAATGACACTAATGCTGGACCAGTCACATTTCTGTGTGCACATAAACCAAAGAATAAATCTCACCAACAAAAAAGTTTTACCATAAATAGCTACGTCAGTCCAGACGTCTGTGCCTTATTGTTATGTACTCCAGTGTATTATCCTACACAGGGTAACACAGTGAATAGATCACTTGCATCACCTCAGACCATCACCACTGATGCTCTTTAATTAAAATGGTTATTTAAAAGCTACAGTCGTAATTCCTTATTGTAATAGGTTACTATTGTCACTCACCAAAGTTTATGAAAAAAAAGAACAGAAAAAAGTGAATCGAGGACAAAGGGATATTTTTGTGCTTGTCATTACAAGTTAATTAGGCCAATCACAGAGCAGGAACCTGATGTAATCCTCCTCCTCATTATCTGACACAGTCCATGTACTGAATGTCTCCTACTTCTCCTGCCTCCACTACCTTAGTGTCTCTAATGTCTTTTGCTGCAAAACCCCCCCACCCAACACACACACACACACACACACACACACACACACACACACACACACACACACACACACACACACACACACACACACACACACACACACACACACACACACACACACTCTTTACAGAAAGAGAGTAGCGATGTAAGACAAGAAACAGTTCCAGGATGGGCGCATGCAAGGATAGGATGACCTCACTGTTGACAAAAGTCCCCCACCCACTGTTCACACGTATCCACATGAATTCAAGCACATGGTTGTCACACAGTGAGGTCCCCCCACTGCTGTCAAAGTTGCTTGTCTCACCTTGCATGGATTACTTCGGCATCACTTGTAACATTATAGGCAGTGTTAAGCACAACTGGATACATGATATCAAATAAATAAAGGACTATCAAAAACCTGTAACTCTGCATTCGGTGATCTCTCACTACTTTTCTTAGTTTCCTCTTTGTTGTGTACATTTTTTTCTTGGTCTGTATAGCTTTATACATTGCATGCAAATACAAGAAATGCAGATGCAGCACCACATTTGGGCTTCATAGACTTTTGTGTTTTTGCTTCAAGTCAGAGAAGCATCATCCAGGGTTTCAGTCCTTATGGAAAGCACGGGGCCAGATTTTAATCCATGACTCAATACACCCAGCAAAAACACGGGCTGTCAAACTATACATTTTTGAAATCATGATGAACCAGATGGTTGCCCATAGTTACAGTGCAACTAACTGCAATTATTTTACATTAGTAAAATAATTCCATTGATCTTTTAATGCTTTGAGCAACATGGGAGTGGAAAAATATCCTTGTTTTGCACAAATAAGACGATTGTTATTATTATTCCAAAAAATCAACAAAAAAACAACACTCTCCAGAAAGTTCCCATGAACAACCTCAAAGTGCTGCATGTTCAAAAAGTAGACTAGAGCATAACAAGATCATCACATGAGGTGCATGAGTTGGTAAAGAGATGAGTGGCAATTACGGTTATCTTTTATATAAAGAGATCTACATTCAGTATTAGCGACCTAGATTTTGATTCTCAACACCAGCTCTTTCTAGCTTCTGAAGTTACTAGCTGAACTGTTAACGATGACAATGTACAGAAAAAAGAAGTCTTGGCTGAAGGTTTTTTTAGTGCTAACTGATGGCTTCACTGTTTCCATTTGTACTTGGAACTGGGAAGTCGGGAGTGGGAGTGACGTCATCTCCCAGTTCAGCACTCCAGTTACCAAGTCAGGAACACTTGCCTTAATAGCATATTTCTGTATATAACCATTGAATTATAGTATATATCCGGCTGATTTATTGTGACAAACACTTGTCAAAAATTCTGAAATAAAAGGGATATAACCGGAGCTTGATTACTGTTAACCCCAGAACTCTGAGTTTCCTACTGGGAACTCAGGGATGGTGTGGGTGCTCCCACTTACAAGTCGGAAATTCAAACCTCAGGGGGCATCCCAGCTGGGCGTTTCCACTTGGAACTCTGAAATTCCGACTTCCAAGTTCAAATGGAATGCAGCATTAGTCCTCAAAAGTAATCCGTAGCGCCTGAGGCCGTAGCGCAGTGGTTCCCAACCTTTTTTGGGCTGTGACCCTATTTTTACATCACAAGTTTCTGGCGAGCAGAGACACCTAAAACAAATGATTTTTTTGCTAGAAAATTGTTTTTGTTCATGTAATAGTTTTCGATATATATATATATATATATATATATATATATATATATATATATATATATATATATATATATATATATATATATATATATATATATATATATATATATATATATATATATATATATATATATATATATAATATTATTTTTTTAATAAACCTAAATTTTAACCAACACTAAGGCTATATAATGTATACTACTATGGATGAGGCAGGAAAGTTAGGTTGAGAATTTTAATGTCCCCAGTCAGGATATGTACATTCAGTGGAGATTATATTTTCAAGGCTGCAAATTAATACTGAACAAATAACTCAAACAATTAATTATGAAAGAGCTGCAGCATCTTAAACCAGAAATAATGAACATTTTAAAGATAAACCATATCATATACTGCATTTTTTTTTATTTGTTTTTCTTATTATTATCATTATAATAATAATAATTATTATTATTATAAGGGAAAATGTGTGGTGTTTTGATTTAAAAGAAATACATATTCAATCATAAAAAAATATATTAGTATTTTTTAATCTTATTTTTTTCTTATCAATTGCTGGAAATTCCAGGTGACCTCATTTGTATTCCAGCCGACCCCACATGGGGTCGTGACCCCAAGGTTGAAAAAGACTGATCTAAACCCTTGTGAACACCAAAGGATTGAGTTATTTAGGCTTGTAGCCATCGAGAGCTTCTTCAACTTATCAAAACATTTGAGTGTTTACATCCTGAGTAACAATGCATGGCCAAAATTCTTTAGTTTGCTCATCTTATTGTCAGTTACATTGAAAATCTATGTCATCATGTAGTTGCAGGTGTAGTCTCTAAGAAGTGACCAGTGTGAGCTGTGAATGACTGCAGTGTGTGTCCCGTTAGCCTACAGTATCAGCCTGTGTGATCCTAATGTTTATTTGTCTCTTGGCATTGAACAGACTTTGTCTATTTATAAGTTGTCTTTAGCCAGGATTGCTTACACCATGAGATATTTTTAGCCAGGGCTTAGTTGTTTGGAGACCTTTGAGGATTTGGTTAGTGGGTTTATCTTGTGTGATGTCATGTCAGGTAATCAGTCTGGAAACTGACCCAGCAGATCACCACACAGGTAAGTTTAGCCTTTTTCCACTACACCTGCACCAGGTGCCATGTCAGTATAGGCAAAAGGAGAGTGACTGTTTTTGTTTTACTTTTTGTAAGGAGAGTAACTGCTGATAAATGTGATTCCTTAAGTGCTGTGTGTTTCTGTGCCAGTCTGTCTGACTCTGATGTATTTTTTGTGTTCTGGTCAAATGAATGAATAAAGATGAGCTCCTTCCATTCCTGCATCTACATGTTTCCCTGTGACCACAGCATAAATCAGTCCAAGTGACTCCAGACACATGTCCCCTTCTTTCAGATTATTTGTCTCATCCTAAATCTTCTCAGGCCCTTGAAGAAGATTAGGGTCAACACCAGGCAAACAAACAGTGAAGTACTTCTTTGGATCTTGACATGATGCTTGTTACAGAGATTTATTTAAGCTCATTTTTTATTGCATTTATGTGTGTGTTTGTGTGGACTCTTTTCTATTGTGTGTTTTTTGTGTCTTTCTGTACTTAGTCCGCACTTTTTTTAATCTTGTTTCACTCAGCACGCTCTTATTAGCTCCCTCCTCCACCGTGTATGACCACACAAGGGCAAAATACTAACCTCAGCCACCCTTCCTTCCTTTGCTCCCCACTATAAGCCCCCAGCACTCATCTTTTCCACACAGGTCTTCTTAATACACACAGACATCAGCTGATCACATTTCTTGAATGCCTGAACGTGCTGTAAAGCCCTCCGGAGTGGTTGTGGCCTTATTGCCTCTACACGTCGACCCACTTGTTGACTTCAATAGAATACCCGCTCTCCCTCTGTCGCCCTCGCCGCTCTGTTACTGTTGATGGATGAAAGCCCACAGATCAAGTTTGCTAAGTGAGCCCTTTGATCCCCATAAATGTGTTGATCACTGAGAGGATATTCAGACAGTTGTCTGCATGGTTTGGCCTCAGTATAACTCAGAATAAGGGGCAAAAGCTGATGCCCTGTAAAAAGATATTTAAGGTCAAATGAATAAAAAGCATGTAGCTTTCATAGATCTGTCACATCACTACAGAAAAGACATTGCATCAAGGTTAGCTATGGTTTCCCTTTCCTACTCTGTTTGATTGCTTTCTTCTGTAACTTTTTGTTTGTTTATGTTTATTGAAATTCAAAAGAAAAACTTTTCTCTGAAATAATATCATCATGCTTGTTTTGAAAATTTTACCCCCAAACAAATTTAGGTACATCAAGTGAAGAAATTTAACAACCCAGAGAGTAGACGAACAGGAGTTATACAGGGTGTAAAGTCCCTTTACAATTTAAAGACGCTATGAAGAGGATCTGTTGTAATTGCACTCCCTCGCCACCTTGTGGCCTGGAGTCTCCACACAGTGTCGTAAATTACTTTTACCGAGGTGTGTGTTTGTTTTGGAATTAAATGAAGATTGGATCAAAACAAATTTTCTTTGTTCAAGTTATCTTTTAATTGGATACAACGCGCTGAGGTAAGGGACTTATCAGAGCAGTTACGTAGCGCTATGGTTTGAAATATGACATCAAGCAAACGTTGTAGTAGCCGCCATATCTTAGTGACATCAGCAGCCCGGTGCTCTGACATATCTGTAGGCTACGTGACAAAAAGTAAACACTGACAGCGTGTATGCACTTGAGTAGCTGTTTATTTTTATCACAGCAGTCCAGCGCTCTAAGACATGTCCACAATGTGTAACACCAGTAAATCCTGGTTAGATATGTCCTGCTAGTCATCTACCAAGCAGAGCTAATGTAACCTCACTCTTCATTTTATTGATAGACTCTTAAGTTTGAACAGACCACTGCAGGATAACTGCTGACTGTGGGTTGGAATGGACATTACCACAAACAGCTTAGCCCTGTGTTGTAGAGTGATACAGCCCCTTTTCTGTCTGACAATTAGGCTCCTCTGTCCAGCATCACTACAAAATTAGTCATAGAAATCATTTTTAGCAGAGAAAAACACAGATCTCTGTGTTTTATCTCTTCTCACTACTAAACTTCGTCAGCTGGCGTGGTGTTGTCATAGAGACCTAGATGTGCCGTAAATCATTCCAGTCCTGGTTGACGCAAACTGGAAGCTAAGAAGTAGCAATTTAAAATAACCTGTGACCAGTAATATTGGCACTGATAATCTCATTTCAAAGTGTGGGTTATGATCAGTCATATATCTAGAAGAGAGACTTTTTCAGGATCACTTTCAAACTCCTCACAACCCCTTTAAGAAAACATATTTTGGCAAGGCAACTGAAAGATATTTTACTCAGATTTGTTCTGTGTACTCAATAGTTCTCTACTTTTTAATCACATTGTATTTGTGTGTGTCGAGGATCCTGTTATATGAACCCCTAAAAAGTGGCTTCTCCTCAGAAAAGGCACAATGTGTTTCCTGGTTTCTTAAAGCAAAATTGGATCTCAGCGAAACTACAGAAATATGTCAAAGATATTGTGTACTGAACACAGACATAGGAAATCCAAGATCTAAAGCAAAAGATCACTGAAGCCATCACCACAATTGATGAGACTAAGCAAACATGGCAGGAAATCAAGTTTGTCTTGATGTGCTTTGTGCAACTAATGGTGCCAATGGGTGGTGCCAGGGGTGTTTTAAATCAGTTTAAAACAAAGAAAGACAAGACAACAACTTCAATATGGACTCATTTTGTAACAATTTCCACATATTTGTCTGCTCATTTGTTTTTGTAATAAATTGTTTAAATTGTTAACAGTATAACAGCCGGTTTACCACCTGCACCGCAAATTATTATTGTCTCCAGACGGCCCAGAACTGAGCTGCCAGTGTTTTAACCAGAACCAGAAAATACACATCATTCCTGTTTTAGCATCTTTACACTGACTTCCTGTGAGTTTGAGGAAGGTTTAGCTGATTACTTTTAAAGCTGACTTGTTTGCATGTCTACTTGGTTAGGTAAAAACTGAACTAAAAAAAAAAAATACAGATCTAATGGAGGAAGAGTGTTTGAGGCGAGGGCTCCAAAACTCCAGACTGATCTGTTTGATATCAGGTCTGTTGAGTCAGTGATCTCTTTGAAATCCTGTCTTAAAATTTACTTTTATTCTTTCTGGATTTTAGCTGAATTTTGTTTAATTTTGTACTTGAGTTTGTCTGATTTACGGAAATTCTTTGAAATATTATTATTCCTTCGTGGGCTCTAATAAAGATTTTTTTTATCTTTGAGATATGCTCTGTTTCTTGATTTTGCCTGTCTCTTTTATTTTGCCACCAAAGTAAAGCGCTCTATAACCATTTTTTTTTCCAAAAGTGCTCTATAAATAAATTTGTTAATATTACTGAAGGAAGAAAACACAAAAGTATTCAAAATAAGATATTTACATTTTTAAAATAGAATCTAAACCATCTCTTTCCATCCTTTTTAACCCTCACACTTACACTTTTTACCAGTGAGTTTTGTTTCTCAGCTGAGAACGATCAATGAAACAGCTTTGTCTGTGTTTCAGTGTAATGCACTTTAGTGCTTAAGTCATTAGTAAGAACACAGGGTTCATGCAACCAGATAAGAATGAGAGAGAACAGTAAACATGTTTGTAAACGCCACAGCTCATTGGCTTGTTTTGAAAGGTCATATAGTTTCCATGACAACGGCTAAGGAGGCGCATTGAAAACTACAACCACAGATGCTGGTACATAACATGACCTTAAAACCAGTCTCGATTGTGATGCCCTGTTGGTTTTTGTTATTCATGCAATGGATCAGTGACCTTGAGTTGGGATTGTTGCTCCTATTATCTCGAGTTAAGTTTGAATCCTGTGCACTCAATGGAGCCTCAGATTGATTTTATGTGAGGTGTCAGTCCCCTTTAAGTGTGTGGCCTGATTCTCTAACATTTTACTTAAGAAGTAAAATCTTTATTGACAGACAGTCACCAGGGTAAAGAAGGGGGCCAGTCACAAACAAAGGGCTTAGAAATCCATTAGCTGTTTCCTAATGAAGCTTGTTAGCCACATAAAAATCTGTCTTGTTCCTTTTGCCATGGCTGGAAAAAGATTGCTCTTGTAAAAAGGAGCCCTAACTGAAGTTCTGTGTTTGGAGGTAAAGGGCTGGTTTCCAGCTTCCTGTTGGCCATGTACCTCACTGTCTCTGTTTGTGACGGGCTCACGCCTCATCAGCAGGTGGAGAGCTTCTGCTTACTGGCCCGTGTTGTGCTCAGTCCTTTTCTGTCAAGGTCATGCTTTCACTCCTGTTGATCTCCAGTTTTATCTCTTGCATTTTCCCTGATAAAACTTCCACTGCATATTTAAGTGTCATGTTTCAGTTTCCCTGACCAACTGCACTTAAAACTTTTTTTAAAAAAGATATCACTCTTAAATCATCTGTTTATAGTCATGAATGCTTGTGTCTCTTACAAATGGTTGTGAGTTCGTAGATTTGTTTAACTTTAAAAAAGATTCAAAAACGAATCGTATCGTCTCTTTAAATTTGATGAAAAGTGCTCACTCCTCATTTAGATCGTGTTAAAATAACTTGTCATCAGGTGTCCTGCTGGACTCAAACCTTAATTTCCACCCGCTGACATTGCCAACTTTAATCATTCACCCTCGGATTATAACATTAACTCTTCCTGTTAGTCTCTAATACAAACCACTTTTGACAATTTTCTAACATAACTGTCAGAAATGAAAGACAAGCATCAATTATCTGTGTTTGTCCATCCCTGAAACCAAACTGACATGTTTTTCCCTAAATGTCTGAAGTACACAGTGAAAAAAAGGGAAGCCCATAAATCACAGCAGGTTGCTCCAGTAGATTCAAGCAATACTCGACATCTTCATCCCCCAATCAAAGCAAAGTTTTGAGCAGCTTTTTTGTAGATCTAAACAACACAGTGTATGTGTGTTTTAAAGTTACAGTTGCTATTTTCTGCTTGTTGGTCATGGCCCGTTTTCGTCGTGTGTTCCAGGAGGCAGGATTAGATTACAGAGATTAGTGCTGCTGAGCTTTATGACTCTGCTCTCTGCACAGTCAGCCTGTGTCCAACAGAACAGCACACACGTCACACCTACACAAAAACACATGGAGATATTTCAGAGACCTCAAGTGCATCACCCTGGACTTCACATGTTGCATCACCACCAACATTTTAACAGTGCTAGAAGAAATACATCACATGATTTTGTGTGTTGTTGTTTAAGCCAGCAGTCAACAGGTGGATTTACATGAATGGAGACATCAATCAGTGACAGGCTTAATCAGATGTTATTTTACCTGCTAATCTGTGTAAGAAGGACTCGGGTGCAAGATTATAGTTTCCACTGTGGCTGCAGCATGAGCTCTTAGCGAACCCCTTCCTGATGCCCCACTATTATCCCAATCTGAACCCAAAACATCACACCCAAAGATGTACCATCATTTGTATTTTCTCATCTCTTTCAGTCTCTATAGATCCACCAAGTTATTAGACTTCATTTTTAACTCTGTGTTTACAAAGCTGTCTTTTGACGAAAGGTTAGCTAGTTCACTTTACAGAGAGTTCATGGAAAGTATGGAAGCAGGGCTTCTTCTGAAAGAAAAAAAAAGATTAAATATTGCTTGTTGTACTGTGATAACCATTATACTAGGGGTGAGAGTCAAACAAAGAGTAATAAAGAATAAAAACTGCCCTGTAATCTGCAAACTAAATGACTTCACTGCATTTTGGTTTTGTTTTAACAATATTAACACGTTATAGGGCAGGTTCCCCCAAGAAAATAAGTCTCACAGGAAAATGAGATGAAGGAAAGTCTGAAACTATTTGTATTTTTCCTCCATCTTTTTTTTTTTTGTTAACACTGTCAGTACTTTTATTCAGGCCACGTGCTTGGTGTAGTTATGGAGTAATTTACATTTTGTGCCATGTGTTAATTGTGTCGTTTCCAACCTCCTCTGTTGTGTCCCTCTTCTTACACCAGCCCTGTATGAGGGAAACAGACCTACTCGCTCTGCAGCTTGAGAAAACCCTGCGGTCACACACAGAGAAAAACAGCTGTGCTCAGCTCCTCTCCACCTCCTTGTTTTCAGTCTTTTTTCTCTGTCTCCCCTCGAACCCCCTCCCACCACTGTCTTTGTTTGCTTGCTCATTTCCCTGGAAGGGTTACCACCCAACAACCTGCCTCGGCTACTCCTGATTGGTGGATTGCTTGTGATGGGGGTGGGCCTAGTGTCATGATTGTGAGAGCTTTACCAGTGGTGAGCCAACCCTGAGCTGTCAGAGAGCGTCCAGGCTGCAGACGAGGCACCAGCAAAGTCTGTCTCTGTGTGCCTTGTCTGCCTCTGCAGCGCCTGTCCAAACAACAAATATAAAGACTCTGTGTTTTTTTCTACTCTACTTCTTTTTTATTACTCAGCTCCCGCACTGCCAGACAAGGAGTCAGACAGGAAACCCGCGAAACCTCGGCTTTTTATTCTGTTTCTTTTCTGTTTCCTAATGCCCACGATAGCGTGGTTGGAGAGAGAGGAGGATGGGTCCAGCTGTGGAGGCTCCGACCCAAAAGGCCATGGATGCAGAGCAAAAAAAGCAGCAACAGCAGAAGCAGCTGCAGCACCAGCAGTGCTACATGGAGAAAGGGGTGATGCTTGAGCCCTTCATACACCAGGTGGGGGGACATTGCTGCGTCCTGCGTTTTGGGGAACAGACCATCTGCAAGCCTCTGGTCCCCCGTGAACATCAGTTCTACAAGACTCTCCCTGCTGCAATCAGGAGGTTTACCCCCCAGTACAGAGGTAACACAAACCTGCTTGTTCTGACCTGTGTTGTGTCTGTTTTCTCTCTCTGTTTATGTGAATATGTAAAAGACAGGCTAGGATTGATGTCCTGCTGGTTGTAATATGAGCACAAAGGTTGAAATTCAGTAAAGGAGCCCATGGTGCTGCTCGTGTGGTTTCCATGTGCCTCTCTGCATTTACTGAAGTATTCCACTAGAGGGTGCTGAGACGACAAAACAACCTCCACAAACAGGCTCCCTGTTGTGATGTCCTGCTTAAATGAGGTTGGTGTAACACAGCTTAGCCATATTGCCCCCTCCTTTTGTGTCTGGCTCTCAGACATCACTGTGGAAAGGGTTTAAAGTGAGATCCTTTTGGACAGACGTGGAGGCTGTCTCAAAAGGTCAAAACAAGGACGTGCGCACAAACCTGACAGACTCCACTCCCCATTTAGGATCTTCAGAAATGAAGTGCCATAAATTACACTTAAAAAGCCTGTTGGATCAGTTTCTCATGACGCTACTTAACCAACTTGAATATTAATAACACACAATTATGTTGACAGCCTCAAGGTTTTTTCCAATGGAAAAAAAGGTCAAATCTAAGCATAACATGCCAATCTTTTCCCTGGATTTTTGTCTCCAACTTAGAAATAAAAAGTGGCACATAAAAGCCCAACTATAGTCTGATATGCTCATCTTTAAATTTCTGTGTATCAGCTGAGGCTTGTTGTCATTGGGATGATATCACATCTGTCACTCCATTATTGTTTAACGAATGTTGTACCATGCTTATTTTTGAGTGAAGGTGCTTTTTGTCTTTTTCTTTAGTTTCACTAACTCTTCTAACTCAGTATTTAAATCCTTTTAGATTTTTTAACCTTTGTTGTTTTAATTGTTTCAATCCTTAATGCTTTTATTTTTAAAGATGTTTTCCTTTCTTTTATTGGTGATGGTTCTTAGTCTTTTATATATTTTAACATTTTTCCTCACATTTCTCTTTTACCTCTCTTTCACTTCTTCTATTTCTTTTTACTGGTTGCTTTTATGATGTAAAGCACTTTGTAACTTTGTTTTGAAAAGTGCTATATAGATAAAGTTTATTTTAATTGTTATTATATCTTCTCACAAGAAAATGCTGTCTAAAATTAAATTTTAGTGTACAATAGGTCTTCTGTTTACAGCTGGAGTGTAGATTTTGTATGCTTCTTGATTTTTTTTCTGAAAGTTTTGAGTTGTTTCCTTTATATTGTATTGTGTTTTGGTCATACACAGATCTAAACTGAAATAATAATTCTATCAAATGTTTTAATTCATCATTTGTGTGTGTTTTTAACATTAATTCTTCTTGGAGCGTGGCTTGTTTCCAAGTGAAGTGATAAATGCTTCAAAGGGATCAGGGTGAAGTTACAAACTGCTAACTGATGCAAACTCTCATGTGTCTTTCTGCTCTCAGGTGTGGTGTCAGTGAGCTTTGAAGAGGATGAGGAGGGAAACCTTTGCCTTATCGCTTACCCCCTCAGGAATGACCCAGCAGCAGATCTGGAGAACCAGGACCCCTTGTCCGACTGCGAGGCTAAAACTGGGAAAATGATTTCCTCCTCGGTGCTCGTGGACAGCGAAAACTACAACAAAGACTCTCGGAGCCGCCACTTTCGTAAAGATAAGGACAAGAGGTGAGACCCAAAAGTCAGCTCATAGTGAGAGTTTTTACTTTTGGTTGAGTAGAAAGCTGTTTCCATGCAACAGATGGATGCAAAGTGAGTCACTTTCACACTTTTTTAAAAAGATTATTCAAAGCAGTCTGCTGTGTTCGATGAACGGTGAAGCTTTTAAGTCATAAATCTCATGTTAATCAGCTGATGTCGCATGCACTGACTTACACTCAAAACCTAAAGAAAAAGTGAAGTTAAGTACTGTAAGAGGCTGATCTGCAGCCTTGGCAGCCAGACAGAGAGAGGGTCACAGCCTCAGTGTTACACAGCTGCAGCAGTTGCATGTCTGTGCTTACACAAACACACTAAATTTATCCAGACTCAGCTCATGTTGAGATACCACTGGATGTTCAGCTATGTTCAGCCAAAGAGAATTTCTCATTTTTCGTAGTGAAGTTAATCAATGCGCTCTTGTGTCATGATTTGCAGCCTGGATCTCTACTATGATCTGAAAGTGAGTCTCCTCTTTCTTTTTCTTTGCATTAATGAGTCTCTTTCTGTTGTCCAGTGTTCACAAGCTGCAGGGACATGTGGGGCTGGAGTGGCTGCGGCAGGCTGAGGTGCTGTACTACAGGCTGGAGCGCAGTCACAGTGATGCTGTCCCACAGCTCAAACACAATCCTTGGAGCCTCAGCTGCCAACAGCAGCACCTGCAAAGAATGAAGGAGAACTCAAAGCATCGCAACCAATACAGTATCCTTTCACTGTGTGAATAATGAACTTCAATTCAATTCATCAAACGTGTTGAGATTGTTTTTAAAGTGGTGGAGAAAAAAAGGTTCAGATCAGCCTGAAAGTAGCTTCCTTAAATCTTGTTCCTCCTTGACTCAGTTTCCCAGAGTTCATTCTGCTAGAGAACCTGACGTGGCGGCACATGCTGCCATGTGTGTTGGACCTGAAAATGGGCACACAGCAGCATGGAGATGATGCCACAGAGGAGAAGAAGGCCAAGAAGATCAGCAGGTGCCAGCAGAGCACATCATCCTCACTTGGAGTCTGCCTCTCTGGCATGCAGGTGAGCTTCAGACTGTCACGAGTGTCCTATTGCTCCCTCAGTTTATTTCACCGTTTACACTAAACCATGGCAAAAGTATTCTCTTATTGTGGCGGTCTGGCCTCTGTTTCTTTGGCCCCACTACCGCCTCAGCGTTCGCCATATCTCATCACTCCTCACATTTCCACATCTAAAGTGAATCATTGAGGATTTAAAAGGTCAAGGCTAAGATAAAAAAAAGAGTGTTTTTTCTTCTCATTTGACACCCTTACTGCAAGACTGAGTGGACTTTGCAGCTCATTTTAGCAACACGTAACAACAGTTACACCAGCAGTAGTTTTTCCTAATCTCTTCATTTTCCTTCATACCTTCAGGTGTACCAGTCCGACACAGGGCAGCTGATGTTCATGAGCAAGTTTCACGGCCGCAGACTAACAAGGCAGGACTTCAAAGAAGCTTTGTTCCAGTTCTTTCACAGTGGACAGCGTCTGCGTCATGAACTCCTCTCCCCAGTGCTGCACAGGCTCAGAGACATGCAAGCTGCCCTGCAAACCTGTGAATCCTACCGCTTCTACTCCAGCTCCCTGCTCATCATCTATGACGGAGCTCACCAAAAGCACACATGCCAGCACAATGAGGACAGTCTCTCAGAAGAAGACGAAGAAGAAGAAGAGGAGGATGACGAGGTAGAGGTTGAACCAGAAAAGGATGACGAGGAAGAAGATGAGGTGGATGAAGTGGCAGAAGCACTTGGTTTTCCTCACAGCCCTTCCACGTCTAGCGCTGGCAGTAGCAGTAGCGGGTGCTCCAGTGTGAGACAGACTCGCTTGTCTCGCTCAGGTCCCCGCAACCCTGAGGTGGATGTGAGGATGATAGACTTTGCCCACACCACCTGCAAATATTACCAGGAGGACAGGGTGGTGCATGAGGGCCTGGACACTGGCTACATGTTTGGTCTCCAGAACCTGATCACCATCATCTCTGAGCTGGAGAGCCACAGTACGGACTAGAGACTGACGTGACTCGCATAAATCCAGACCTAGACACGCAGTAACACACACACTGACAAAACACAAACACACATTTGTAAGACAAGTGACGAACACCATGAAGAGGACTGGACTACAGAAGTAGAGAGAACTTTCTTGTCTCCACTTCAAAATAAGACCTTGTTGTAGCTTTCCATTTAGTGAACCCTGTTCCTGTTCCTGCCATTGGTGCTTTTTGATGTTCCTGTCGTGTGTGTTTGTCTCTGGGATATAAAACGGACCTGCATGTAACATAGACCAACACATCTATGGGACTGATGCAGCGATTTACCATCGTCGTCGTTCTGTTAAACCCGGTTCACCGCTAGGGCAAAAAGGGTAGGCAGCAAATAAAAGCATTTTAATCCTGAGGTAGTGGAGATGTTTCCCTTGAGTCTGATTCCAAAGAAAGTATTGGCATTTTGCACACACAAACATGCACTTGAACATGTTTGCTTGTTTCCATGGGATAGGGCTATGTGACAGAGACAGTTGTATATGTGTGTGAAGACTGTCAGTGGGAGAGGAAGTGAGCTTTGGTCTGTTCATTCTTCAATCAAAGAGGCTATATTCATAGAGGAATCAGAGACACATGGTATAGAGTTACCATTTATTTGACGCTTTTCATAAAATGAACTAAAAATGGGAATGAGAAGTGTAACATTCCATGTTATTAATGTTATAATAATAATATTAATATTGTTATTTGACATGTTTGGATACCTCTATCTTGTATGTTTGTGTTGTCCACAGTCTCTTGGGAAAAGAAATTAAAGACTTGGGTTTGATCTAGCATGTGTGCCCTCTTTCCTGTGTGTTATTACTTACAGAAGAGGTCAGGAGGTTTATTCATTTAACACTGGGTCAGTGAAGAAACTTCAGACTTGTGGTGATTTAAGTATCTTATATTTTTATAGCTTGTTTATGAGAATGTGCACTTGTATTATCTGGCTGATGGCTACGTGCAGCAACCAGTAAAGGCAAATAATAAACTCTTCAGTAGTTTTCAACAGTCAGAGTCAGAGTATGTAAAGACTGCTGCATCCAGCCGTGCAGATAGACAACTGGGACACATACTAAGCCTCAGGCTTTTTGGAGATCCATTTTAAAATATTATGGCATGCAGCCAGTACACAAGAACCCTAAATCACATCAATGGACTTGCCTCTGCGTGGTAGAATGTATCTGTTGTAGAGATGCTGTTAGATTAGAGATGAGGGCTCAGTCTGCAGCGGGGGTATGACGACATCCCAGGCTGCCTCAGCCAGTCCTGGTTATGCCCAACCGGTCTGAAGCAGCCAGAGCTGAGTTAGACAATCTGTTCTCAGAGTTGCAGCTTCTGTGTGATGTGAGGCGGACGGTGGTCTGCATGGCGATGAGCTATTAGGCAGACGCTGGCCTGTGTCAACAGTGAGCACTTCAGTGTCCTCTTTTTGTGGGATGTACTGTACAGCCAGCAGACATCCACCTGCCAGGCTAACTACAGACCAGACTGAGTTATAAAGCAGTTTTGTCTTCAGGGACAACAAAGACTCTACTGCAGAATGCTTTTACTAACAAAGTATTTATTTTGATTAGCTTAATACTAAAAACAATAAAGTAAGTCAAGCAATCGAGTTAGGAAGTCTTGCTTTTTTCAGTGGCCTGCTGCACATCACCACCCGTCACACACTCTCTGGGTTTAGATACAAATAGGCTGTCTGATGAGATCTGACATATACAGATTTATTGTGCACATAATCTTAATAATCTAAATAAATAAAGTATTTTCTATTCTATTCTAATAGTTCTATTTGAAGGAGTTTTGTACACTATATGTTCACCAGGCCTGATGACCTAGGAGGCTGGTTATAAGAGCAGTACCACTGAGTGTTTTATGGACTTATAATAAGATTTTGAAAATAATTCTGTTTTTAACAGTGAGCATTGGGGTGTGAAGCTCGGGGGATTTCATTGGGGTGATATGTTCACAGCGCTGTGACTGATGTGTTCCACTCAAAGACTGTATCACCTGAGGGTTTCTGAAACAGAGTTTTGATGAAAATTGTCAAAAAGGTGCCATATCAAAAATGAGGCTGAACCTGTCAGTCAGCAAACTCACATTATCTTTTAAACTGCCAAGTCAGAAAAAATTAACTCTCTGTACTGTTTGTGCCCTTAGAGAAGTCTATTCAGACTGAAGACATTTTTTACCAGGCTGTAACATGTTTGTTTCTGAAAATGTATTTTTTTGGTTTGGTGTGTACATTGTACCCGGTACCTCCAGAGCCAGTCCTAAGGAGTAACTTGACAATCTGCAGACTTTAGACCAGAGGTTGCTTTTTTTTAATTAACCTCTCTAACTGATCATTGGTACTGCAGCTGTAGAAATAATCAAACCAACATAATCTGAAAGTTTTCTGAGTATCCGATTCCTTGGAGACAGGACCTGGGGGCAGATGAGCTGTGGAGGTGGAAACCTGCAGATAGTCTCAAAGCAGGTGTAGAGGAGAATGAGAAACCTCAGGTAAAAGGACAGAGGGTAATCTGGAGGGGACAGTCACTTCTGCAAAACAGGTACAGAAAAACTGCCACAGCAGCTGTTGAGATCAATCTGGAGGCACGCAAAGTGGGAAGCACTCTAGAGGCTGTGTAGACCACTTTGGCAACTTGTCTGCTGGGAGTGAACTGGTTGGGTCAACCAATAGGGAACCAGGAACAGATGTCACCTGAGCTGCCAATGGGGAATCAGTGACCTTTGTCTGCCAAGCCTTGGACAGGGGATAGAGATCAAGTTCACAGGGCCCATAGACCTACTGAATGAACAGGTGTTGGCTGGGCTGTGGACTTGGGAATAGGAACAAGTTGTTGGACTCTCAGCTTCTTTTTCAAATAAAAGTTGGGTGGGACTCATTGGCACTGAACCAATGAGAAAACCAAGAGTGATGCAGACCACAGCTTCTTTTGGAGAATTTAGGGTTGATCCCTGAGAGTGGCGAGTCAGATCAAAGGCTCACTGACATCGTTCACGGAGAAGCTAAATAGCTTTTCTATTGGAAGGATAATCATAATTCAGAATAATGAAAAAATAAAAGAATATAAGGAGGCTGAACATAAGAAGATTGGTCAGAAGTCAGACTAAGCGAATTTTGGCCCGGATTCATATATTTCCAGTGGTTGATATGTGATGCGTAATTTTTCATACTTCCATAGAGAAAAGTTTATAACTTTACATATTTTTCCTGTCAAAGTTAGGAGTGCGTGCAGGGTAAGGAACTCAACTTTGAGCGGCATACACTAGACAAACCATCAAGTAACACTGTCACAAACGACAACTTCAAAAATCTTAATGAAATTTTTCACATTGGTAAAAAGACTGCTTTGTGAATTTGCTATTAAGCAGAGGATAACCAGGCAACCCAAGGATCATTGGCGCCAACTCTTTGTTAGATGGGTAAAGAAGGAGACATCAGCAGGCCTCTAGTGGAGAGTTAAGCAGAAGCACAGAGCAAGTGTCATGAGTCGACTGTGAGCATGTTTGTTTTCCATGTATTGTATGTTGTACTTAGCCTGTGCTCAGTGAGGGATCCCGAGCTGAATTAGAACAGCACAGCCAAAGGTCAGGACACCATAGTGTAACCCGGCAAAGGATTTGGTCTTCCAGACAGACTCTTTAATCTTTAAGAGACTGGGTCAGGGCGGGGGTCAGGGTGTTTTATGAGCACATACTGATTGTACACGACTCTTTCAGGCCTCATATTTTCTTTTTTTAATAGACTGTTAGAGATCAGCTGCAGAGCCACTTGGTCCCAAAGTGGACATGCATGTGATGTTTATGCACTGTGTTATTGCAGAGGGATTGAGGGACTGATACATGAGAGGATGGAGGGACACAGAAGATAAGCTCTTCCATCTCCACTCTACTGGGAAGAGGGGGGTGGTAGCCGATGTTGTGTAACAGCCTCGGGGTCAGTGGGCTGCTCTTAACCATCAGAATGATCTCATTCTGTCATCGTACTGTGAGAATGCATAAGCGCAGGGCACCACACGTATGCTTCTGTGTTCAAGGTTTGTTTCTTATGATATGCTGCTGCATACCAATGTGATAAATAATGGTGAAATTGTATATACCTCATTGCTTTACAAAGGCTACCACTGCAAGTAGAGCAGTTGCATAACAGTGGTTGAAATCACTATGGCAACAGCAGCCTTTGCTGGGAGTAAAAAAGTGTCATGGCTTTTTGGGCCATGAAAATCACACACTTAATGCATATTATTTACAACTAACCCATTGATCACATATGAGCTCATAAACTCTAATATTGATGCACGTTTTCAGTTAAAACTCACAGTTTGAAATGTCAGAGCCCCAAAAATCAATGGCTCCATTAGTTTGTCTCAGACATGAAGCTATACCAGAGGTCATCAGTGATGCTACATTAATGTGCTTGTTTGTTTCCTAACGTCAACTCATTTCCTTTCATCTCAGCAGTCCACTCATTATCTGAGGAGAATCTAATAACTGTGGAGAACCTTCATTTATTACGCTGTTGAGCGGCTGCTTAGGACTACACAGTCTGTGTCCTGCAATTGAAGGACGGTCAAGAATTTTTTTTATATCACAGATACAATTTCCTCTTGGCTGTTTGGGGTTTGCAACATTTATCTTTGACACTCAGTCATATTGAGACATATCACAACACAAACATGAAGAGGAGCAATGCACAGCTTTTGACGTGTTTGCCTTTTTGGCTGTCTGAGGGCAGAAAACTGTGTGTTTCACACCACATGTAAATCTATTCCTAGTTATCTCAGTGGATGAATAATTGCATTATTCCTGCTTAATTGTCCACAAAATTAGCCAAATTTTGCTAGATAAACTCATCCACATCCATTTCTCCCCCTTTTTTTTAATGAGCCAATAGACACATGATAATGAAAACGATACAAAATTTCAGATATCCCAGACATGTTTCCTTTTTTGGGGGGATTGTAGTTAAAAAGTTGAAAACAGTGAAAAGAACCCCTCTATTTGTGAGCTGTTACTGTGTGATCTCCTGCCTGTTATCCTCAGCGACATGTCTCATTGCATTTGCTCACTGCACGGCCATCTGAGAGGAGTCCCTTTGTCTGTCACGCAATCTGGTTTACAAGCATGCAGTGGATGGTTCAGCCTCAGGCCTGAAAACAGAGTGGGATTTACAACCAGTCTGCAGTGATAAAACTACTCAGTTTCCTCTACTTATAGCCCCAGATGGTCAATTTTACACTTGTTTATAGATTCAATACAATACGTGTTAGTTTTTAATTTTGAAAATGTTTTAGTGGATTTATTTCAAAAAATTGAGAACACAAACATACTGATTAGAAAAGATGCTTAATTGAGTTCACACAGTGGTGACAGGGCCCTCTAATTACATAAACAAGTCAATAATGAAATGAGGGCAAGGAGGAACAGGCAGGCAGTAAACATGTCATCAGGGTAAAAGCGTATGTGCTTTAGTTAGAGCTGTGTGGATTTTATCTCCTGACCTTCTCGAAAATCTGTGAAATATTTGATGATGAAGTTCAGCCACCAATAAGTGTGCATGTTTCAGTGCTCACAGGAAAGGGGTTGTCAGGTCTGTTTTGGTGCAGTGCTTTGATGTAAGGATGCTGTGATGTGGGGGGCTGCTAAATCAGGAACTTTGCCATTACCTGAAGGTTGTGTGTGACTTTGCTGACTTGTTTCCAACTTCACTTTGCGTCTCTCATCCCACTCTGATACTTTCATTTTTTGTTTTGTTGTATTTAAAGTGCATTTCATGTGACTTTGATTTCAACAAGTACAAAAATATCACAATGATCAGTTTCAATTTGTTCGCTGGTTTCAGATTTTTTTCAACTGTTATTCTTTTCCCCCTCATTTCACTAATGTCTAAAATCCTTTCCATAGGTCTAATCTTCACTGATTCAGTAAAAGAAAGTTCCCCTCTGTTACCAGCTGCAGCAATGTGGGGTTCAGTGTCTTACTTCAGTATGTGACTGTGCATGAGTAGGGATTGAACACCCAGGTCTACTCATTTGTGATCTTTTTTAGGTCTAGCTCTCATTTTCTGCCCTAATTAGATTTCCACATAAATTCTTCAAAGCAGGCTAATGTGTCACTCCTACGATATGAGATTGATTAGAAACCAGACTGAGCCTGGGAGCTGTTGGAGGCTTTACTGAGACACAGTGCACCAACATGTTCAAATCAGAAATGTGACGACACAAATATTTAGCTGCCACACCTAGACAACGCAGTCTACCTTGGTTTGGTACATTAATAACTCAAAGCATCAAGCACAAATTACACCAAGGGTGAAGCTGGAGCTGAGGTATTAACATCCACCTGAGAGAAACATGTTCTGAATATTAAGGCATTCAAAATACAACAGTGATAAGAAAATAATCAGCCTGAACCACAGATGGCACTGCTTGTTTGTGCTGATTGGATGACCGAAAATCATCATAACTTTCACTTTCTTGCAAGGGCATCACCTGACATTCAGCAGCAAAGAAAACGAGACAAACCACATTTTCTCAAGAGGAGTGAGACTTTTATAAACAAAAAGAATTTGATGAAAGCGAGAGAGGATAATTATAAACATGAGTCATGATTTGTTTGTTAGAAGTTTTAGAGCTCCTTAAGGGAAAATAGGGGAAATTGAATGAAACTATCCAAATGATAGAAATCTAAAATGTGCATGGGGATGATCTATGAAATAACTAAAAGAATATGATGTAACAAAATCTATCCATGCCATATCCTCATTCCAGCATTAATCTTTGAGTTTATAAAATCCTGCTCCCTCATTCCATCCTGTCCTCTTACACATACAGAGACCAGCTGCCGCAGTGAAACCATGCTGATACTGACAGGAACCAGGACCTGAAAGTTTTACTTCCTCACACTGATGGTTTTCAGAACATTTAATGGCAACATGTTGCGTGCAGTCTCACTCTGCTCGTCTCTTCGCATAAACAGAAAGGATGTACCAGGAGACAAGAGCAAAGTAAAGCCAGGATGTAATTAGAGAGTTACATAACAGTGGCTGAGACGCTGTGGACCAGGCGTCAGGCCTCCAGCTGGCCTCGGGCCCCGGCAGTACTCAAAGCATGCCAGCCAGCTCTGTCAACCTCATTTACACTGACCTCTTAATTTCGATAATGAGCCATCAGAGGCGCAGATTACCACTAAACAAACTCTTTATTCACGGCTCATCCATGAAGGTGAAATAAAAGAAGACTTTCTGCCCTCGTGGATCAGTCCATGGGTGTTACTCTGGCTCACATTTCATTGCCAAGTCTTGATTGGATTAGTCAGGATTATAGCAGTTTTAGCTTAATGTTAGAAAATAGACAGAAACAGTAAGTAGAGAAGCACTGTGAGACAGCGAGTGTGTGTGTGTGTGTGTGTGTGTGTGTGTGTGTGTGTGTGTGTGTGTGTGTGTGTGTGTGTGTGTGTGTGTGTGTGTGTGTGTGTGTGTGTGTGTGTGTGTGTGTGTGTGTGTGTTACAAAAGGAGCCACTGCTCTTCATAGTCTTACATGTTTCAAGACACGCTGAGAATAATTTGTTAGAAAATGAATTTACAAAAAGGGATTATAATTCATCTCTCTTGGTGTCTGTCTAACTGCTGTTTGTTCCCTGACACTGCTGCTTCTTAACATCACAAGCATGAAACATCCACAGTGTGTTTATATAAACCCTCCAATGCATTAACATAATGAATAATTCTTGCATGTAACTGTATTTGTTAACCGCTCAAGACTGATGCTAAAAAAATAGGATTTGGTAATTTTGGATACTCAGTGTACTCAGTCCATGTAAACATAAGAAAGCGACGCTGTTCACTGACTGGTGTCAAGAAGAAAGAGACACTTGTTAGGATTAATGAAGGCTAAAATAAGGTGCATGACACAGATGCACATTAACCCTAAAGCAGTCCACTGACTCTCAGGTAGCCTGGGCCTCTGCAGCCACAGGACTGCAGCACTTCACAGTTTACACAATCACATATGGAGATGAGAAAAAATGTGACTTATCTGGAACATCTGTGAATCAGCTGACCAGACTTTTACTGACATTACTGCAATATAGGTGCATGCATGTTCACACCCATGCTCACCCCTCCTCAGGCAGTCTGTCTGTGTCTCTGCGCAACATCGCTGCGTGGAGAAACGTGTCTGATTTTTTCAGGTGCAGATCAGTATCTTGTTCAAAAAATGTTTGTGGAGACAAAATGGATCCTCATCTATTCTGGGCAAAACTATAAAGGGCATATACTATGGCTGTCATTGACAACAAAGTTAAAAATGTAAAAAACATCTTAAATCAAGCTACAATGAGTCAGAGAGCAAGGATAAAAAAAATGGGCGATTTAAGGAGAGCTCTTTCAATCTGAGCTATAGCTCTAGTATTATTACCTCTGATTTGTTCTATGTTCACAGGGAAACCTCAGACAAATATTGTAATAAACAAAGTCAGAAGACAAATTATTTCCCTCTTGGATAAAAATCCTATAAACTGCAGGTTTATTAATGAATGACTGGAAATATTGTGACTCCAAAGTCTCAAATGTAAAAAAATCTTTTCTTGGCTTCATGTGTCTATGATAAGCATTAATTTGGATTTTTGAACTCCAGCAACCTAATAACCCTATCTAAACACTTTACTTTTCTGTTTGTTGAAAGGTCTGTTTTTGATTTTTCAACCTTTTTAACTCAACTTTTCAATGACAGCAACCCAAAAATTAAACAACATAACATGATAGCCCCATTTGCCCTCGTTCGTATAAATATTTGTTCAAATGTGTAACTTTTTTAAACATTAGCTTTAGGAGAAAAATTAATTTGGCCTTTTTTGTGATGCTACATCAAGATTCAAACAAAGGACAACATCGGAAACACTAGTTCCCCTTTTCCACTCTCTAAGCTGAGCAATATTCCCTCATGGCTTCATTAGACAATCTTATCAACAACTTATGTCACCTTCTCTGAACAACACAAACCACCTGTGCTGGGACAAACACATGGTATTTGTATTCTTTCCACTAATGTTTCCATGACAACGTTTTTCAGCAGCTACTTTCCCTTGACATTTACCATGTCTGGATTGTTATTTTCATCATAAAGACAAAATGTACAGTTTCACCCTGTTATTGTTCCTGTCTGTAGGATTTGGTTCACATTGAAATAAGCCAGACAGGTCTTTCAGATGTAATTTAAAGGATGAATTGAACTATGTGTTATTGTATGAACAATCTAAGCTTATGTGTGTTTTAGCACACAAGGCACGTGGCTGTTTTCCTCTGTTAGTACCATGTAAATGTAGAATGTAAACAGACATGTGGCTCCCTTGACAAAGTTCCAGGTATTTGACAACGATGATATATTGGTGAGATTACATAACAGAGCAGTTCAGACAGACACAGTGCTCTCCTCAGGTGCACACCAAAAACGTGCTCTGAGGGAAAACTGGTCAAGTTTTCACAAGTTATTAAAGAATGTGGACTGACTGGTAAACCGGTCTCTCTGTGCACTCCTGCTTGCTCCCACAGTCCAAAAAAACATGGTCACTAGGTTAATTGGTGATTCTAAATTGCCTGTAGATGTGTGAGTGTGTGGGAAAGGTTCTGGGATAAGTTACAGCCACTGTGACCCTGGACAGGCAAACTGGTAGAATACAAATGAATGACTGGATAAATTAATTGTAGAACAGGGTTTGATATCATTTTTTGGCTCATGAGAAATGATCAGGTTAACAACTGTGCATGAGCAACAACTACTTTGAAGCAAATTTCAAGTTAAGTCAAAAACATCTTCTGAGTGATTTAAATAAACGCTCTGATCTTCCAACTCCTATTTTGTGATACGCTACATGTACTCTAGATCCTGAATGAAGTGAGCCAAGCAGAGCTGGCAGGGGGCTGTGTAGTGTGAGTATGTCTTCACCTTTGTGTTAACTCACAGCTCTGTGCTCATTATGTAACCTCATGAACAAACATCTCTTTATCTGGAGGCAGATGAGCACGCTACCAGCCATTCATCACCTGCGAGTGTCTGCTTCTCTCTTTCCTCTCTCTGTAGCAGCAGCCATACTTTTAAAAGATTTTTGGTCTTTATACATGCTGTTGCTGTGCTGTATTGCAACAAAACAAAGATCTCATATTCTATGATTGTGTTTGTGTATAATTCATGTTTGCACGAAAATTGAATCACTTGTAGCAGCCAGATTCTGGGTCAGTGACCATTTTATTGAATGTGTGCTTTTGCCTGTGCAGTGCTGGTGGCACATTTAGCCACTGACCCATGCTAATTTATCGAACAACAGCATGGCAAAGACTCAAGCTTCCAGTCAACAGCATATCTAATCATTCAAACGCTTTGACCCTAGCGTTATCTATCAATTAACATGCTTTCAAGCATAAAATTTACACATACACACTCAGAAATTCACACTTGCATTCATAAACACATCAGAAACGTGGTGAAGCCGTAACACTGGAACAACACTGAGCTCTAGTGGTGAGAACTACCAGTTGAGTAACAGTATTAGAAAAAACAATGAGCGCTTCATGCAGAAATTTAGTAAACTACTAAAACAACTCAGTCAACTAATTTGTTCATATCCTTTTATGTATTAATTTTTCTATTTCTTGGGACTCTGCAGCCATACTTCTCCTGAAACTCGCAGTACAATAATTCTAACTTCACCCTGGCTATTTGCCTTTAAAAGAAAAAGATTTATGTAAAAAAATTTTACCCTAACAACTTAATGAATCTATTCATATGTGCTTTTTGTGGCGTGCCTCTTTCCTCCAGTACTTTTGCTTCATGCAGGAGTTGGACTACAATTTGAAGTGGGATGGGGTTGGGTGGTATTTGGAGGTTGGGTGGGGTGTTAGAGATATGGATCTATTCCTACTAGTGCTAGAGTTTATAGTGCCAAAGCTACTGCAAAATAACCAATAAATATTTGGTCACAAAAAAAGAAGCGGGGAGGGGATGACTGTTGTTAAATAAGCACAAGATTTCTGTGTCAAACACATGCATCCTGTATGGTTGAGCCAATTTTAGTTTGTTGAGTGGTGGTGTGTGTTTTTGAAGCAGTGAGGGCTGTATTGGTGTCATCAAAAGCAAGCAGAATAGGTTAAATCTCATATCAAAAAAGCACAACAGTCACAGTAGTTTACATTCATCACTAAACTGCTGCTAGCTTTTAACTATTGTTGATGGAAGCCAGTAACTGACTCAAAGGAAATATATACATAAAAGGAGGAAAAAATGATGCTGACATTAGGTATTTGTTTTTTCATTAATCCATTTAAATAAGCAAAATTTAATTTTAAAGTAAGCTTCTCTGCTCACAGTTGTAGGAAAACACTGAATGTAAAGGTCACCAAATACACCTGAAATCGACCTAGCATTCTTCATGTTGACAAAATATCAAGAGTCATGTCGGCTAAAAGAAAAGAGACTCCTATGTATTTCTGGAGACTTGTATGTACAGTGCTTAACAAATTTATTAGACCAACACTCATTGTAAGGTGTTAGCCACCATTGCCCTAAATTAACAATACATATTATTGTAAATTATATGCAGACCATCCATAAGGTCTGCATACAATTATAATCTTTTATCCTGAGAATCTTGCTCAAGCGATCAGCATCTTATTAGGTGGCATACATTATACATAATACATTATAAGTAGCTTACATAATACATTAACAAGGTTTTGTAAATAGAATGTGCTAATTCCTCAATCATGAATAAACTTTATGTATGGAAGAAACGTATGAAAAGTTGTAAGGAATATAGACTTTTCTAGAATATTCATTAATCACTCCAGTTTTTAAAATGGTTAAAGAGGAGCAAAAAAAAATGTTTAATTTCCAGAGACTGTAAAAATTAAATGTACGTACAAAGGAAACGTGCGTTTCATATTACATTTTTTCCCCTTAAATCCATTTGGATATAATACTGGGCTGATTGGCGGTCTTTCACTGGGGGGCGGTATGTTGTTACAGTTCAAACCACAGCTGCTGATCAGTCCAGGCCAGAGCGCCCTCTGGAGGATGGGAGAGCACTGTGTTACAAGTTGTAAAATTAGCAAGGTTTACCACTGAAACTGTGCTTTTTTGATTTCCCTAGGTTTTTTTAGTTAGTAAGGATAAATAATCTTGAATATGGGGGCGTTCGCTACCTGCAGTGTGTAGTACGCTGGCTCTGATGTGTCCTCAGAGAAGTGACGTGTGATAGCGGCTTGACTGGTGACGTGTCTCTCCTGCTCTCTCTTTTCTGACGGAGCGGCTGGATGGAGCCACACTGACTTCACTGAGCACTCAAACTGGTACCAGTAACACGGCAGGAGTCGGTCTAGGGACACCATGGGAAGTATGTAACAGTCTCTTCTTGTCTACATGAGTCGGTGGATCATTTAAAAACATGCTAGGTTGTCTTTATGTCAAACAGTAATGCGGGTAAAGCGGTCGTCCGCAAGCTAATTGGCTAATCCTGGGTTGGTAACTTGGCAACTCGCTGCTAGCTTATAACGGGAGCTCATATTTTTCTGCGGTTTTATTTCCTCTTGCTATATATTTTTTGCTTTGCTTTAATTTTTTCAACTTTACAGATCTATGTCTAACTAGCTGTCTTTGATTTTCAAAGAAGCGTTTAACTTCCTCTTTCAGAGTGACTGATCACTTGCTCTGAGATTGAAAGGTTGTTAGCATCAGGCTAGCGCTTGCTATAGGATCTATCGCTCGTTTATAGTTTGCTGGTGTTTGTGTAGTTTTTCGTTTGTATCTGTTAGATTATTGCGGTAAAAGTGTAATGGCATGTTGACTGACAATAAAGTCTTCAGTAATAAATGTTTAACCGTCTGCTGTCAAAGTCAGTCTCACTGATTGACACAGCTGATCAACAACTAGACAGTTAAGCCAGCAGCGAAGTCAAAGGCACGTTAGATCAGCTTCAATCAACAAATAACAATACCTCAAACTTTTTTCTTGATTATTTTGTCATTTCCAATCACTAGCTGTCAAATACTTTAGTGACCAGTTGGCAGCTGTTTAACTGGTGGATAGTGATGACGTAGCATCAAAGCTAGCATTGTACGTGATGAAAAATACTTAATGATATTCAGAGAAGGGCTGCAAAAATATTAATTTGACCTGCCTGTCAGGATTGTTTCATAATTTAACCTGTGCATTTGTTTCTACAGTTAAATTTTTAGAGGTCATCAAGCCCTTCTGTGCAGTCTTGCCAGAAATTCAGAAACCAGAAAGAAAGGTAAGTCAAGGCCTGCCGATCTGTGTTTTAAAGATGCTTTGTTCCTGTATTTCATAGTGGAAACTTAAGTGACATCTGGTCCTATTTCAATCCTTGCAGATTCAATTTAGAGAAAAAGTACTATGGACCGCCATCACACTTTTCATCTTCTTGGTGTGCTGCCAGGTTAGTATCCATAACTAGACAAAAATAACAAGAATCTCTGTTTGTTGCTGTGTTTTGTGACAACTTTTATTTCTCTTTCTTAAATGCAGATTCCTCTTTTTGGCATCATGTCTTCAGATTCAGCAGATCCCTTCTACTGGATGAGAGTAATCCTGGCTTCCAACAGAGGTGCTTAAACCATGCATGATCAACAGGCTTTACTACAGATTTTTTGTCTTTTTGATCAACCATACCTTATCTCATTGTCATGTGATAAGTCAAAGGTCAACAGTCAAGAACCCAAATGCACTATTTGAGTTACTGTTGCCATTGTTGTACTAACTGAGGCTTGCAGTGTCAGTGATTTTGATTAATGTGTCCTTTAGGTACTCTGATGGAGCTGGGCATCTCACCCATAGTCACATCAGGCCTGATCATGCAGCTGCTGGCTGGTGCCAAGATCATTGAGGTGGGAGACACTCCCAAAGACAGAGCCCTCTTCAATGGAGCTCAGAAATGTAGGTCTATTACTTTCTACAGTTATTTTTAGAACAGCTGTACTTTTGATTTTTTTTTTTTCAAACCTGCAATGAGTGCAGCACAGCCAGTGATATAAGAAGTCTCTTTCTGCAAGACTGCAAATTGAACATCTTTTCCTCTTCTGTTTATTCAGTGTTTGGAATGATCATCACCATTGGACAGGCCATTGTATATGTTATGACTGGCATGTATGGAGACCCCTCAGAGATGGGTGCTGGCATATGCTTGCTCATCATCATTCAGGTGAATAAAATGTCCTGCTCTCCTCTGGTCAAAACTTCAGAAACATTCTGAGAAGACGTGTTTGGTCTACAAAGTGTGACAAAAATGTGTGTATTTTAGGATACATTATAGATATACTTACAGCTAACAATCATGAAGCCCTTCAGAGTTGACTGAATAAGTCATTGTGTACCTCAATATAACAGGCAGATATCAGTAAATTGGTTGTGATTTCAACGGTTTCAACAGCTGTTTCCCATTTTCAGTTAACTCAATACATCCACCTATTTGTGTTTTCAGCTCTTTGTTGCTGGTCTTATTGTCTTGCTGTTGGATGAGCTGCTTCAGAAGGGCTATGGTTTGGGCTCTGGTATCTCTCTCTT
Source organism: Halichoeres trimaculatus (assembly GCF_033239565.1). Classification (NCBI taxonomy): domain Eukaryota; kingdom Metazoa; phylum Chordata; class Actinopteri; order Labriformes; family Labridae; genus Halichoeres; species Halichoeres trimaculatus. The sequence continues at coordinate 16,941,200 of NW_027437179.1, read as the reverse complement.
CATCGCAACCAATATCTGCGAGACGATTGTGTGGAAAGCTTTCAGCCCCACCACTGTCAACACAGGAAGAGGTATGGGCACTGATGTATAATGTACCTTGGTTTTATTTCTGTTTTGAGCCTGCTATAATGTCTTTCCTTTTTACCCTATTCTCTACCCAGGTACTGAGTTTGAGGGGGCTATCATTGCTCTTTTCCATCTTTTGGCTACCCGCACAGACAAGGTGCGCGCCCTGAGAGAGGCCTTCTATAGGCAGAACTTGCCTAACCTCATGAACCTGATTGCAACAGTCTTTGTTTTTGCAGTGGTCATATACTTCCAGGTGAGTTGGTATTTCGACTAACTTCAGGCCAGTTTCTTTTCTGATTTAATCAGACTGAAATAGTTTAGGCTGAAAGTGTTCAACAAAAACTAACAAACTGGCACACTTTGCTTCTCCAGGGTTTCAGAGTGGACCTGCCCATCAAGTCTGCACGCTACCGCGGCCAGTACAACACCTACCCCATCAAACTTTTCTACACCTCCAACATCCCCATCATCCTGCAGTCCGCCCTGGTCTCCAATCTCTACGTGATTTCACAGATGCTCTCAACACGATTCAGTGGCAACTTCTTAGTCAACCTCCTGGGGACGTGGTCTGTAAGTGTATTAGGTTTCACCGTCTTCTGTCACATCAAGCACAAAGACCCGAATGTAAATGAAGGGTTTTAGGTTGAGGCTGCAGTAATCTTTGATATTTTGTGCACAAGGCAGCAGCATACTCATTAAATCTTCTACTCAATCAGGATGCTACCAGTGGTGGTCCAGCTCGGGCCTACCCAGTGGGTGGTCTCTGCTACTACCTTTCCCCTCCGGAGTCGTTTGGTTCGGTTTTAGATGACCCAGTTCACGCTGTTATCTACATTGTCTTCATGCTGGGTTCCTGTGCCTTCTTCTCCAAGACCTGGATTGAGGTCTCAGGATCCTCTGCTAAAGATGTAAGGCTTTGAGTATAATCCAGTAGATTATTGTGTGGCTTGTGTTGCATCAAACTTAACCTGTGCTAACCTGTGTACCAATTATTTTGTGCAACAGGTGGCGAAGCAGCTGAAGGAGCAGCAGATGGTAATGAGGGGACACAGAGAGACATCTATGGTGCATGAGCTTAACAGGTACAAAGATGCCCAGCAGATGAATGCTTAAAGTCTATGTTTGTTACTGTCAGCGATAGGATGCTTTACTTTTTAGTTTCTAATCTTTTTTATTCTGTTGGCAGGTACATCCCCACAGCTGCTGCCTTTGGTGGCCTCTGCATAGGAGGCCTCTCAGTTATGGCTGATTTTCTGGGTGCCATTGGTTCGGGTACAGGAATCCTCTTGGCTGTGACCATCATCTACCAGTACTTTGAGATTTTTGTAAAGGAGCAAAGCGAAGTGGGCAGCATGGGAGCGCTGCTCTTCTAAAAAATACCAACCGTATGACACATCAGACAAAAATCATGCAACCCTCAACATTTTTTTATTTTGGATTTTTTGCAGTGTACACAATCAGTACATTTCGCAGCTGGGATAACTTATCTGCATCACCTTTGTTTTCCACCTTATGCCTCCAGCCTGTGAATGCTAAAGACACTGTGTAGATTCCTTCCAGAGTCGACCATGGTATCATGTCTTCACAGTTTCTTTACTCCAGTATCCACAACCAATCTATCTGCAGGCTGCCTATGTCCCAAATGACTGTCTTCATCAGCTGAGGAATGCATAAAAGCACACAAGTTTATGTTGCTGTCTTTAACTTACCTCAGGCATAGCTCTTGCAGCATGTTCAAGGAACACTAAGACAGCATCACCGTGCGCTAATTTCTAAGCTGAAAGTGCTGTGCCTGGACATTTGGAAGGAGTTGAAGGAAAGCCATGTCATGTCACAGATAGCAATCATGCTTTCTAGGGGCCTATGGTAGGGTGCAAATGTATTAATGAAATATGCTTGTATTCTTTAAAGGTTTCTGGTATTCGCAGATGCTGTAGGTGGTTTTATTTTACTTTTTTGTGACATTTTAAACAATGGACTATGTTTATATTCACTCTGGTCTTATGTATGGCTTAGTGTTTGGCCACTGTCTCAAGGTCCTCAAAGGAAATTGTCTGTGTCGTCATGCTCTTTTTTCCCCCCAGACTGAATCGCTGCTCAATACTGCCGAGATGGTTGGGATGAGGGTGGGTTTGATAGGGATGAAAAGGGGTTTCTTTTTGGTTTTTACTTTATGTAACAGACATAATTGTGTTATTAAAAAAACAGATTTTGTTTTTCCAACACACTTGTATTTTGATTCCCATTGTCTGCTTCTTTAGCTTTTAAGGAGACTACAGGATGGTATTTATTAGCCAAGTAATGAAGACCAATTAGTGCCACATCACAGAGTAGAGGGTTAATTTAAGATCTGCAGCACTTGGCCTTTACATAGTTATAAACCTGTGGTATTGGCTCCGTCACTTTGACATCAAATTGGATAAGTTTGCCTTATGTCTTCACATTTAGTTGCTGTACTGTGTGTTTGTTACTAAACTTCCACAAGGGGTCACTCACGGTGAGTTTTATGACCGATTTGAGCTTAATATTAAACCTATGTAGAAAAAGGAGTTTCTTGTGCTCTGAGTGCACACAGAAACTCAACTGCCAGGAATCATTTAACTATTCAAAACTTAAACTGCATGAATGCTCTACAACGTCATTAAATTGAGTTAAATATAGGCAGAAAACACGTTATTTTGGTGATGAATTACTTCGTTTTTTAAATACCTATTTTTTGGAATGTATTTATCCTATGAAGTCTACTTAAAAACTTACATTTAAAGGGCGTATTGGCATATTAACAACATTTTTGAAAATTTTGTGACCAAAACAAAATGTTTTTTTTTTTTTTTTTTCCCAAACTATGATTCAGTCCTTTTTTACAGAGCACCAAGTCACAAAGGTTACCTTGAGGCTAAGGGCGCTTTCTCAAAACACTGAGAATAAAGAAAGGAAAGGAAAACTTCCCTAGGGCAGAAAACTTGAACAAGTATGTAACCGATGAAAAATAATCCCTGAAAAGGCTACTTTTAGCTGCCCTGAATCTATTTCCGTGTTGACCCTTATCAGCCCTCTTGAACACTCAACGCAGGAATGACGTTTAATAGGTCGTACAGCCACATTTTTCAACATATATAATAATAATAATAATAATAATAATAATAATAATAATAATAATAATAATAATAACAATAAACTGTCGACAAAACCAGAATAAAGCAATGAGCTGCTATGTAATAACACTATAACATAATAACGTCGATAACTACATATGATAGATATTATGCAGTCTTTGGTAATAAGCGTGTTGACGTCATCATCGTGCGCTTACATGTGGGCTCAGGTCACACGGGGGTATTGGGTCTGTTGGACGCCGGGTAGCTTGTCAAATGAGAGCTCCACAGATGTTGAGCCTTTTCCTTCCCACTTTTAATATTTTATGAGAGGACGCGACACGGCTGATAAAATATACTGGCAGACATGTCATACTGCAGACAAGAAGGTAATTGAGCTGTATTTTCTTTATTTGTTCACTCCATGGCAGGCAATGTCATCCACTGAGCTTCGATGCTAGGCTAACTTTCTGGAAACACCATTAGTCTACAATGTAAGAGTATATCAAATTATCAGCCAGGCTTAGTGCGAGAAAGCCGTAAACTCAAACAACGGCAGAGACTGATGTGCTTTATTACAGAGTGACTGTGGTATTTTTTTTTAGCTAGAGCAGCCATGTGATCATGACGAGAAACGAGAAGTATACATGCTAACTCAAATTCAAGCTAGTTGATAAAGTGTGTCTCACACAGTGTTGATGTCATCAACGAATTTTATGACGATCCGTTTTCGAAAGTGGGAGAAAGACAAGCCAAAATACACCAATGATTAAAATTCTGACGATTGCGTTTTGTTTTCATAACGGAGACTAAGATGATAGTGGTAGGCCGTCGGATCTTTTGAAACCTTGATGTTTTCTGACTGTGTGACCATTGCATTACAATATACACAATGCTTCCTCTGCAACAGGCGATCATTCAGCCACATTCACTAAGACTAGCTGTCCAACTTGCAAGTGCATTTATGTACCATTGTAAAAGTGCATTGTGTTTTAAACATAGAGTTTCCTTAAGTCATAGATTAAAAATGGGGTCATAGTGTCTGAAGGAACAGTTTTGTCTTTGTTTTACCAGGAGTAACAATCATTCATCTCTAACATCACTTTAATGACCTTTCTCTACAATACTAATAGATCATAAGGGATACGTTGAGAGGCTACATCATTTAACGAGGATGTTACACAAAGTGTTCAGATTGAGAAGTTTTGCATATTCAAACGCTTGGTACAGCCCTAGTCTTAACCTTATAACTTCTACATGAATGCATTTGAAGAGAAAACATACGAACCAAAAGTAAAGATAAAAATAGTATTTACAAAAACTAGAATATAGAATGTTTTGAGGTTGTGTCAGCTAAAACTAAAATTATTATAATTAATTATATGTCTTAAAAGACTAACGTGTGACTAGAACTATGTTTTTAGGTAGTTTTGCTAAAAAACTAAAATAACTGTTGAAATGGCCAGCTAGGGAGCTATATTGAAGTTTTGGTTTCGTATTAACAATAAATGGTCCTATCTTTGATCTTTGGGAACCACTGTTCCTCTGAAAACTTATTTTGATTTCTAATGTTTGTTATTCTGGTCAAAGGTAAAGACCGGATCATCTTTGTAACTAAAGAAGACCACGAGACACCGAGCAGCGCTGAGCTTATTGCAGAGGACCCCAATGATCCCTATGAGGAACAAGGTAAGACATATGATCATGTTTGCAAAGTGAACGTAACTTTTGAATATCCCCTGCTTCCAAATGGATTTCAAACTATTTCTGAGTATTTTCTTTTATCTTTAGGCCTGATCCTACCAAATGGAGACATTAACTGGAACTGCCCCTGCCTGGGTGGCATGGCAAGTGGACCCTGTGGTTCTCAATTCAAGGAGGCCTTTTCCTGTTTCCACTACAGTAAGGAGGAGGTGAAAGGCTCGGAGTGCATTGACCACTTCCGTAGCATGCAGGAGTGCATGCAGAGGTACCCTGACCTCTATCCCCAGGAGGAAGAAAAAGAAAGTTCCCCAATGACAGAATCAGATTCAGGTTCCACCTCTGCTACCCCAAATGAGAGCTCTACCATACCCCCAGAAACTGACTCTGTTCCGGCCCCTGACGGCAAATTACCCACAGACGACCAGACTGCCAGCTAAGACTAGTCCTTTTTGTACATACAGGCTCTTCTCCTCTGTGTGAAAACACTGCCCAGCTAGGATGACCCTTCCTCTCTGGTTGGTCCCCTCTCCTGTGAAGCCCACAGTGGAACCCACATAACTCTGGCACTCATGGGCAGTTTTCACGATTCATCCAAGAGGGACATTGTGTATGAAGAGAAAAAAAAACTACATGAAGATTAAGTAAAGGCTGCATCTTTGGCTGGGTTTTCATATTGTTAATGTTATGATTTAAAGATGGCGGGCCAAGCTGCTCGCTGCAGGGACATTAAGCGAATACTCACTCTATATGCAATAGGAACTGACTTTTCTGTTTTTTCTTGTCGATCAGAAGAGCTGCTTGTTTTCTTTCATTGTGTGTTGTTCCGTTTTTGTCACGGGTCAAGAATGTCACTTGCACTGATAATCATAACTAATTATATATTAAAAATACATCTGTATCAGTCATAAAACAAGGTGATCAGGGTCAGTGATTTAATGCTCAGCCTATCCAAAGAATATATCTCTACTTTAGACTGACTGATTTTGACATCAGCTCAACGGTCCCTTTACTTCCAGTACTCGAGAGACCAAAAGAAATGCACCTGATTAGAAACACAAGACAGCTGTTTCAGGCTACACTTAGTGAATATTACAACAATGTAAACATAGGAGTTATTAATTATCTGCCTGTAGCATCTTCTTGGTCTCCTACCACTTTTATTGCCATAAGAACAATACTCTGCCTTTTTAAAGATCTAATAGTACATTTGGCCAAAACTAAAGTGCTTGGTCACTTTACACCACCAGTGCATCAAAGGGTTTGTTGTCCTTCCTCTGTTTAGAGTCTCTATATAATCTGGTTGCTGTACAATGTTATTCAGGCCTTAACAGACACATGGTATTTTGTTAAACATGCAGATAAAATGATTGTTGAACAATTTCATCTTCCTCTTTTATTCATTTTCAATCAAAGCATGGCACCCTCTTTCATCACTGATTGGTCTCTAGTTTAATGTAAGTTTTACTTATCAAACTGAAAAGGCAGTGAATAAATTAACATTAACAACAGGATAAGAAAGGACAACCCCAACCTTTTCCTGAGTCATGTTGCTCATTAAAAAGAGATCAAGCATTGATTGAGGGATTCAACTTAACAAATTCAGCTGTTTCATATAATTAACAGATTTTGTACATATGGTCTGTAAAATCCAACTTGCAGACATTTCATTCAGTATCATGTCTTTGAATATGTTGCACACATTTAAATCATGACCTGAACTAAACCTGAGTTTGACTCAAGGATAATTCTCTCCAATGTCTCCTGTCCCCCTCAAGTGAGTTTCAGCTCCTGTTTTGAATTGTCTTCTCACTCAAACATTTCTTTATGATATCCCCTTAAGTGTCTCCATCTTTGAGTGTTCAGTTCAAGGACATCCATTTCTCAGGCCCTCTGACACAAGCAGGCCGAGCCGGGATGTCCATGGGACCACCACACTCTGCATGGTGACCAGCAGACGGCCTGTCCCAGCTTCTTCTGGGCCTGCGAGCAGATACTCTGTACCTGGTGAAGAAGGTAGACTGATTACTGTGGTGTTCTAGGGTTCAAGATGTGTAGTTGATAAAAGTCAATTGATGTAACCAATGTTTCTTTGAAAAAATCTGATATTGTGCAAAAAAAACTTACTATGAGTATGATTTTAGCAGTCTGCTAAACTGTAAAAGTAAGACTTAGTATGATTTAAACCAGCTGACCCAAACATAGAGAGGAGACATTGATGTCTACAACATACAGACTTGCTCATTACAGCAAAATCCACATTGTCAAGTTTAGAAGCTAAATATTTTAAATCTATTTTGAAATAATACAAAAAAAAAAACTTATTTCATTGGTACAGTTGCATAACTTCTAGGAGGGTGAATTTTTTAATACTTGTCATGCTTTTGCAGTTACACATTTTGACAATTTAATGGGACTGATTATTTAATGCGTTAAAAATGGTTGAAATGTCATATAAAATACATGACACCAACAGAAATGTAAACTACACATTCAAACAAACCTCTAACATGTTTTTTTGACAAGTTTAAAGCATATCTTTGATACCGACTCTTATTTGTCTCCGTCCTCCTGATGTTTATTCATGATTTGGTCTGCTCAAACCATGGTGCTCCTAGTTTCTTCAAGGAAACTTGTGTCTACATTCAGAGGTTATTAGTGTAACCAAACACTTATTTTTCTTGGTTGTTCTGAAAACTGGTCTCACCTGGGTTTAGAACTGGACAGGTGCAGCCACGGATGGTCCAGGACAGTGGATAGACTCTGATAGTCTCAAAGTTGAGTGCCAGTTTGCCCGTCCAAAGGACCTTGCGCACTTTGACCAGCACTTCTGCGTGGCTGCCTTTGTCATAGGCAGACAGCACACTGGCCTTGATCACTGTCATGTGACACAGTTTTTTTTTTTTAAGAGAAGATTGAGATGATTCTCTGAAACATTAGACGAATCCTAGATTACATTTATCTCTTACCGTAGTCATGTTTGGTCTTACATAGGTCAGACACACTTCTCAGCTTCTTCTCCTTGCAGCTACACTTTCCTGTGTAGAGAGGAGCAGGTATGTTCTGATGTTCTGATGTACCAGGTGGTAGTATTTGAAAGTTTGTGTGAAATCTCTGTAGAGGTTTAATCAACCATTTTCAGACAGAAGAGAGGCTAGAAAATAGCATCAGTCCACTCCTTTGGAATTTCTTTAGAATAAACACTAATCCTATCGTTGTTCCTACTGTAGTGTTTACCTGCCCATTAACCTTACGCTTCCCTTGTGGTGATAGTGCAAGTGACAAAAACAAACCCAAAAACAACACAGGTAAAATGTCTCATACAACTCACCTGTGTAATGCAGAGCAGAAACTGCGAGCTCCTTTGGCCACTGTACCTCTTCCTCTGTCGTGAACATGTGATCCAGCTCAGGGACTTTCCCACCGATGGGCACATTAAACACCTGATTATTAAAGTAGCTGCAAAAATAGAGTTGAAGATAAGATTCAAGACTCTGGTTTGTGATTCATCAATCTGACTTCAACTTTGTTGTAGTGTTAAGGTTTAGTCTGAGCTTTACCTGTGCAGACACTGTCCAGTGGTTTGATCACAGCTGTTAGGGCACACACAGGGTTTGCAGCCCTCCTCCCCAAACCCCCAATAGCCAGGCAGGCAGCTGTTGCAGCTGGTGCCCCCTACTCCAGATTTACAGTGACACTGCCCACTTCTAGGGTGGCACCAGGGTCCCTCCTCTTGAGCGTGTGAAGAAATTGTGCCCTTTGGATCACACCAGCAGCCTGAGAAAAAGACGACCCTTAGTTCTGTATTCTACTCAACACAGAAACTTTTTGTAGTTAAGTAACTAATTTACAAACACAGCCAACAGATGGAGCCCCAAGACACTGTGGTTGTGTTTGATTTTAACCACAGACCCCCCTGACAGTATAATTTATTCCACAGAGGTCGATTAAATCAAGAAATCTCCTGTAATTTGCTCCCCTAATTGGTTGAAAACACATTATCTATCCCCCTATTAGGAGTCTCTTACGTGTGCAGGCGTGTGGTGAGTTAAGTGGCAGCGATGGGTGTCTGTGGTAGCCGTGGCGACATCGCTGGCACCTGCGCCCAAATGTATTGTGTCTGCAGTTATCACAAACCCCTCCACTGATGCCACCAGTAGAAACCCATGCCCGCCGTGAGAAATGACAACTATCCGCATGGCCGTTGCACTGGCACTCTACCATCGAAGCAGGGTGTAAGAGAAGAAAGAAGAAAGCGACAAATACAGACCATGAGGATGTGGAGGAAAGAGGAAACAATTAATGAGCAATATGTTTTTAGTTTGAAACGAACTGAACCACACGGCTCTCTTTATAATCCTTCAACACTTTTTGTCGCTGGCTCTTTGTTCTTATATCCAAGCAGAGTATCAGAGTCAGACTGGAGTTACTTACTCTGACATGGGTTTGATTTCCTGCTTGTGCCATTAGCAGGCCTCCAAGGACGGTCGTTGTAGAGTGGGGCACACTGCTCACAGTGATCCCCTGCTGTGTTGTGTGTGCACAGACATCGTCCAGACACCTGGAAAACAGATCAGAGAGCTGCTCAGATACTCTACCTGTAGCAGACCTTACAGCTGTCTGGAGACAGCTATAAAACACATCTATGTAGGTGGTGTCAAGAACAAACTGAGCTATTTAAAGCTTTTTAGCTGGAAATCTTCCCGGGTGTAAGATCATTTGGCTTACAGACCTGAACCCATGTTACGAGACTGTGGTAGATCACAGGCCAAAGCAGAAAACGACTTTCCCATTCATGGTTTATCACTGACTGTAGTTCATTCACTTTGGCATGCACCTACCCTCAAAGAACAGCCACTCACCATGTTGCTGTCCTGGCTTATGTTTTTGCTGCTGTTGACCTGTGCACAGTGCTCTGCATGTCCGTGGCACAGGCAGGTCCCTCTGGCCAGTAAAGTATAAATAGCATAAGGTGCAGAGGCTGAGGCCTTGATGGACTGAACTGAGGCTGTGTAGCTGGTCTCCTCTGCTGGAGCAGGACAGGTCTGAGCTTTAAGCAGTCTGATGCGGAGGTTTGTCACAGTGAGGCGGTTAAGCACCTCTGGACTGTAAGGGTCCAGTGATTTAACACTGATGGGATCTAGTGTCCGTATTATTACCTAGGAGGGGAAACAGAGCACCATTTGACATTAAATCAAATACTCTTAAGATCTCAAATTAAGTAATACATTTTGCACTCCTTGCACATTCTCTGACCTCCCCCTTGCTGCAGGGTGTTGAACCGGTATAACGGGATGTGCACAGTGATCCTGGATGAAAATAATCATCAGGCAAACCAAATTCCAAGCTGCAATTTTGTGCAAAGAGCTTAAGAACTCCCCAGGTCTTCCCGAAGTCAGCTGAACGCTCAACAGCCATAACGGCAGGCCGGGGGGACCTGAACACCAAAACTACATAGGACAGACAGAACTGTGTTTCTAGATTCAACTGGATCTCATCCTGCTGCCTCTGTGTCTCAGCTCCTGCACCTGATGCCCACCAGGTGTCTGGATGTAGGAAAGGGTCATCAGTCATGTGGGCAGAGGGGTGAGTTTCCTCGGGGCAGAGGATGGGGGTAGCAGGAGGATGAGGACAGGGGCTATGGTTGAGGGAGCTGTTTCCACAGCATCCTGAGAGGGTGAGGAGGGTCCGGCCGCTCGCCAGGTTCCCAATGGGTGGACTGCAGGCTTGGTCCACACATCTGGAAACTGATCAGGGAGAGTCATTAAAGTTTTTAATGAAACAGATGGTGATACAGTTATAGAGAATAAGTCAATTTACAATGTATTAGCTGGAGACGAACAAAAAACCTTTAAAATGTACTGCAAGCAATTTACAGCGCTGACATCATGGACAAAACCAAGGTGCTCTTCACTGTTTGTCATGAATATTTGATTAGCATGACTATTGAGCTCTGCTGCTTGCTCAATGGATGAAGAACCCTGCCCTTTCCCCACTGGACAGTGTAGACACGCTCAGGTTGCATGTAAGACAAAGGCTGCCAAGCTATTACATATGATCAGCGACCGGTATGGCCGTTACAACAGGGTGACAAAATATGGTAAAATAAATGGAAAAAAAAAAAACTTAATTGTCTACGTGGGATTTGCCTAGCCAATAATGCATAAATTGAGTCATTAAACTAATCCCCAATAAAGCACTATTTTAATTATAGTTAAAAGAACCTGAAAAACGATGACTGCGATGAGATGTCATTGTATATTTCTTGCACATCAACGCAATTAAGCCACTATACACCCGTTCATTAAAAAAAAAAAAAAGATTAATAACAGAAAAAAAACAAGATAGAAGAAGAACAAGTGTGCTTTATCTCTTGGACGTAAGGGGATCAGCATCCACGGAGTTGATGATGCTCACCTGCTCCACTCCTTGGCACAACCAAAAACAGCCAGCAAAGCGCGGCCAGCGTCTGATGTCGACCTTTCCCAAGCATACTAAACAGTTTGATCCGTGTGTTGGTGTTTACCACATGCATAGTGCGACACATGCCTCCAAGCAGAGCTTAGTCTTGACATAATGTGAAGCAGATCAAAATGACAAGCGCACTTCTTTGACAATTACGCAATGCGTAAAGCTTCCCGATGGATCCAGGAGTGTGTCCTCGATTCTGTCACAATAATATCCCAAATAAAGTTCAAAGCATCCCCGTGAACAGCAGGAGTATCTCTTTGAAGGGACGGCCGCCTTGTTGCAGCTAAAGGAGGATCATTTACTGATTCAATACGCAACGCTCCGCATTAGATAAAATTGGTTAGTTTCCATTTGAGAGATGTCCGTCGTCTTTCATTTGGTAAAGTGAGAAGTGCAGCCTGTGTGACAGCCTAAAAGAGTTAAGTTCCTTGCACAAGCTAAACCAGTCTTTCCAATATCTGCATTAACTCACAGATAAGCCGAGTTGTGCATCTCAGCCAAGTCTCCTGTGCGCGATATCAGGGAGGAGTGTGCGCTGTATTTACGTCCTTCCACACATGCTCTCACAAACGCACACACATACTCCACAAGGGGGCTGCGCCGCCGCACTAAACCAAAACCACTCTGGATCAAGCGTTTTTTTTTACTCCACTCTGACAGACTGTCATCAACTGGAATACTGAGAGGGACCGTGCGCCAAAAGGGACAAGCTTGCGACCTGCACTCGTACTTCACGGCACTAAATGTGAACCAGCCGCGCAGAGCACATACCAGCCAAACCAGGTCCCTCTACTAACCCGGGCCTCGTAATGAGGCGGGGAAATTAGTTTATCTGACCCTGCCCTCCTGTTTTTCGGCTGGAGATATTTCAGGTTACAGGTCTCTTTGATGTCTAGCACGGAAAAAAAAAAACAAGTAGGGAGCATGAAACAGCCTTCAGTGCGGTCATTTGCAGCTTGATGTCGCATTGTGGTACCCAGCCATTCTGACAACTTGGAGTTTCATGCAAATTACTTGGACAAGAAAAGGAGTCTTTTCCCCATCTGTCTGCCGGATGGATAGATTACTGTGCCATTCTTCATTATAGCACTGGATAATAAACACATGGTCTGATATATGACAGACGCCTTCCAAATGCGTCTTGACCACACACGTCAGATCAGCTTGGTCTCTTGCTGAGCCTGATGTAGTTTTCTTTCCTGGCACACACGTTCACATACACACATCCTTTGAGTCTGAAGCATAAACACATTGTCTCTTCAGTTTTTATGGCTGAACATCAAATACTAAAGACCACAACTGGATTAGACACAGAGATATCTGATTTAATCAACGTCTTTAAAGCAGTGCAAACTTTCTTTTTGCCCTCACCTCAAAGTGGATGACACAAACAGATTTTGGCCAATGATAGTGATGTTTGTAGATCTGCCATTGTCACTCATGGTGCCCCACTCATCAATCAATATTGATATGTCTTCTTGCCTTTTTAATGTATATGAAGGAAGAAGACTTTATCCTCTGTTCAGGAGTCTCCAAACTTGTGAATCATTTAGTAGAACATGGTCCCCCCCAATGACTAATTTTTAATTTTTCCCTGCTGTCCTTCTTTTCTTCTCTTGACACAAGCTATAGTTTTTGGCTGGCCTCCACATCCGCACCTTCTCCCATCCCCCAATTCCTCAATCCACTCGCCCCAGTGGTGCAATATATTTTTACCAAATAGGAGATTAGAGTTATACCACATACGAGGATTAGCTGATATCTGGAAATATATGTGAGCACTGACATATTTTCTGGCTTTCTTGGACTGATTTAGGACCAGCCTTTGACTCAGGAGGACACGTAAATGAGATTCACATCCTTTTGCTGTGTGAGGGATGGAGGGACCTGTGAGTGTGTTTATATAAGAGGGGATCATAATGGATAAAACATGAAGTCAACTCATCCGTTTGGTCTTCTGATTTTCTCTTCACTCATAGAATCTGCTTTGAGTAGTTCATACTCACACTGAATACTGTATACCCCCATTATCTGCCTCCTGCAAAGACAAAAACTGCAGGTTTAAGTGAAGTCGCTGAGGTTTGAGGTCAAGGTTTGCAGCAGAGCTATAAAAGATTTTAAGAGCAGCTGGTTTCAGTGCAAGTTATATGTTTGGTTTCTCATTTAGGCTTGAAAATGCACAACACACTAAGTTCTTAATTGAATAAACTGTGATTAAGGGTAATTTTCTGCCATATAGGAATGCAGCAGTGCCCACATCCAATAAAGTGCTTGTTTAAGACGTAAGCATAGAAAGCAGAATTAACTTCAGAGCTCACTCCATGGTTTCCATCACATTGCTATGGGAAAAATGTCTGCCTCTTTTCTTCCAGCTCATTTCGTTGAATGCATTCTCTAAATGCATGTATCTTCATAGTGACCCCCAGCTGTGACAGGTCAAATACCAGCCAGGAAGGGTCCCAGGGATCCTCTATACCTGCCTCATGACTGCCTCTGTAATTGCTCCTTTTTCTCTCATTTGCAAAGCTTCATAGGGGCCATGGGTGAGAAAGCTGGGGTCAGGTGAACAGGGACTCACCATTTTAATCTCCAGTGTTTGTGCAGGCTTCTCATACATGCATGGGCTGAGCACATGGTGTCACTCCACACTCCTGTGTCTCTCTCATGCTTTGTGCTCTGTCCTGTAATTTCACATGATACTCCAGGGATAAGGAGGATTAGGCTGTTTCCTGATGTGATTTTCCTGCCTGAGGCCTCTTCACAAGCCTACATCGTCAGGCACTGATTCAACCCCCCAAGAACTTCATCTATTCAGTGTATTTTGATTTGGAGCAATAAGGTCAAAGCTGGTCTAATCTAAATGTTTCACTGTTTGTTCTTGTATTTTTGCCATGGAGACTACAGGGTTACGATGCAGGATCTAATGTTTCATGTATTCACTCTACATGAGAGGGCCAACAGAGTGTTTTAGCATTAAGTTACGAGGTTACAATTAATTATCATATAGCATTCTTGGAGAGACTTGTATCCTTTGTAATTTACTCAGAAGTGATGATTGATGTGAAGATCAGAAAGACATAATTAGACTGCTGCACTTTTCAGAATTACAAGAGCTCTTTGCTGAATGTTTTACTCTGAGGTCAGAGATGACACCGTTCAGTTGTGAGCTCAGCAGTTCAAAGTTCAGAGGTCAAGGTGAAAAGTCGACTGCAAAGGTCTATAGTTCAAGCCCAATAAAAGAAAGAGGACTGTTTTTCTTTAGCAAAGTTTGAGTTGAGTGTTGCTTCAATGTAGTCTCACTTTGAGCAGGATAATCAATGTAGACAGCTGACGGGGACAGCCCCCTCACTCCTGAACTTTACCATGATCCTCATGTCAGAGAAAGGCTGTAATGAGCTCAAAGCGACTGTTAAAAGTTTGTCTATAAACATTTGCACAGCTATGTTGGGGTGTGAGGACAGCACACAGGATAGGTTAAGTTGCATGTTGTCTCTTTGATGTGAGAGGATGAACGACACAGATTAAACTGTCAGAGCAGCATGTGACAGAGAGGCCAGATGAGGCAGGATGACGAATCACGTCTCCTGTGAAGCACACCAGCAGTGTGTTGATCTGACAATGTGTGTTTCTGGGAGCTTGTGTGTGGATTTGCGGTTGTCTGTTCACTGAACACTTAAGGCTGCAAAATGTCACATAAGTATGAGTGACATAAAACCATAATGACGTGCTGCTATTTCTTCTGTATTAACTCAACAAGGAGGAATGACATGAATGCTTGGGTAGCTGCATTTCAGCTGAGTTATTTATAGGTTATAATCCTTTCAATATTTCAAAACAAATTCTACTGCCAGTTAAATGCAAACATACACTCAAACCACAGTGGATGTGACAAACTAACAAGCTCAAAATATACTTTTGTGCGCCACCAACTCAGTCACATAAACACGTTGTTATGCTGAAACACAGAAATATGTACATAAACAAAAACAGACAGTTTCTTGATAACTTTTTTTTGTTTCCCACCCACATAAACAAACTGGAATGCCAGAACACGTGCTCTGGTTTCCCACCACAATGACACATAAAGACATGTGTTACAGATTCTTCTCACTGCTCATATTCGCTCACCCACTTAGATAAAGCGTGCTGACTTGGTTTATAACTATTTATTTTAACTGTCTTGATAAAATTAAGAGGATTCAAAGGAAATTTGGTCTGTGGCTTAAAAGGAGGCAATAAAAGGGTAACTAGCAGAACAAAGCTAGAACCAAGTGTGCTGCAGGTCAGGGGTCAAGAAAACAAAGATCTGGGATGAACATACAAGGGAAATTTTTGTTTGGTAGATTATTTCTTTGTTGCAGCCATTTTTCTTGACCAAAAAAACCCAAAAAGAATTATATAAATAAATATTAAACTGGGAAGCATGTTAATTTCCCTTTTACATGGTGTCACATTTGTAAGGAACATGTACGTGTAGGATGAGCAGCAGAGTCAAGTATGTGGGTTGCACCCTTCACATCAGCAATGCCAAACATCTGCTGTTGCTATTAACCCCTTTATTTAGATTCTGGTATCCCTCAAAATCAGGTGCCTGATTTGCATATGAGTGACAGCACCTGTGAGAATGAGCCCAGAAAAACAGTGGTCGGTAGGTGTCTTCTCCAAGTATAGACATGCCACGTTCCACTGATGTGGACAGGGTCTGTGCCATAAAGCAACTTTAAGCTGGTGTTAGGCAAAACAAAGTTGTGACATTTTGTGAGTGTGATGTATTTATTGATTGTTCGACTTTCCACATGTCTTGCATCTTCAGACTTCAGTTAACCAAATCACCCGCCAACTCTGAACTAGAGTCAATGCCAGAATAAGCTTTTTTGCATTGCCAACGAGAAGATTAGGGAATATTTCATGGGCACCAACCCACATACTGAAAGTCTTCTGCTCATCCAACAACGGCACGTTTCACACAAATTGAACACCATTTAAAAGGAGAACAGTGTAAGATTGCATGATTACTTGCCAAGAAGCATTGTCACAACAATGAAATAATCTACAAAACACAAGTTTCCTTTTGTTTGTGCCATACTTATAGAAATGTATCATGTAAATACATGATTTGATTTTACCTTTACTTCACTGGGATCCCATCTATCATTCGTTGCTAGGCGCCGCCCTGTTGGCTATGGCTGCCTTTTGCAGCAGCTCTCTCTTCTTTGTCCATTTCTTGTAATATTTGTGTCTCTTTTTTGTAATCTTTGTATTTGGAGTGGATCATTACTTTGTATGGCTCATTTGTTGGTCATGGACACCAAACTTATTGTGGCTTCAGGGATATTTTTATTACTTTTTCTCCTGTGTTTGTCTGGAGATCCTACATGTAACCATGGCTGCATTGTTTACATGTGAACTCAGCTGTTAGCAGCCTGTAGCATGTCAATGCTAACTGGTGTTAGGCCGGATGTCTTCCCACGGGGTGAGGAGAAGGAGGTGAGAATGACGTGCTGGTTCTCAGGTGTGAGCTAAGAAGTGATGACATGGACCTGTCCTTCCATCCATCGTTATTGGGAATGTAAGATCTATCTCCAATAAGATGGACAAGCTAGCTGTGCTAACCCAGCAACAGAGGGAATACCAGAGGGCAGAGTAGCATCATGCTATTCACAGACATGGCTAACGGAGCTAACATCAGACACCAACACCACATTGGAAGAGCTTCACCTGCTGTGAGGAGACAGAGACTGAACAGACTGCTGAAGAAGCTCAGTCCTGGACCCTGTGGAGGTCGAGGCTGAACTGGAGAATGATGGACAAGCTGTCACCACCTATTTTCTTATGGACCTTTCTGCACTTTCTACATTTTCCTACTTTTGTTTTTTGTAATTGCTGCTGTGACTTCAATTTCGTTGTACTTGTTACAATGACAATTAAGTTCTTTTCTATTCTATCTCTGTATTAACCATAAATTTCGCGGAGTGTGGTCCCTGACTTTGGGTCCCCTCCTGAAAGTAACTCTGAAAAATAGAGCAAACGGAGGGAAAAATCAAATGCAGCTGTTTGAGGTGCTGGTGTCAGGTTGGTGGTCCTGGTATGTCTCTAATGTCTGACCACTCTGAGCTTTGAGGTCTGTTTCAACTCATTAAAGACATTCTTACTGGCATGCCAAGAGTGCACCTGTGCCTCACTCAAGTCAAAATGAGGAATTGAATTATCAATACATAATCAAAAGATGTTGTTAGACAACACTGCTTCATATTTAAAGGCACAGTTAAAAAGGAAATGTGCACAAAGGCTCCATATTCGTCAGCTGCTTGTGTGTGCTTTTTCATCTCTTTAAACTGCGAATGGTGAATGGTAACATGGCATGGTGGTTCTGTTTCACTGGTGCACCAACTTCAGAGACATTTGTTGAAGTCTGCCAAATTAAAAAAGCTGCCTTGAAGATGGGCTGCACCAATGAGTATTACTTTTATGCGCAATGTATAAAAATTAAAGGTGACCTGTCCTGGCAAGTTATATCTGTTCCTGCTCCTCTTGCTCCTGGTGTCTTTGTATGAATACTAACACTTTAGATCTGATCCAAGCAAAATGCAAAATATATACAGTGAATCACAAAAACTAAAAACCACACCATTCCATTGTATGCACTCATACCTGTGAGTAAACACAAATACACAATGTTACTGCACTTTCTGGCTGTGCACATTTTTGTGGTTAGCCTGTTGGTTTCTACAGGAGAAAAAAAAAGGTATGTGGTAAGATGTGTGACTGCCCTACCCTCCTTGTTTACCCAGCAATGTGACAGTAAGAAGGGGACAGCGGTGTTTGATCACATCTGCCAACATCTGGCCCCCAGGAGGAGCTAAAGTTAGAGGCACATGCTGATGTCATTAGCTTAAAATGGGAGTTGTGGTTACAAAGGCATGACCTTCCCAACTTCCCGTTACTGTATGAGTAGAGTAAAGGGATTAAAAAAGGTGGTTAGATAATATGATGAATCTAGGATATACATCTGTATTGTTGAGTAAGCCAATTATCATAATGTTTTGTAATGGTTGAGGCTGATCTAGATCAGGAATATCTATGTCTGGGCTGTTTAAAGTGATGCACAGAGCAGATCAAAGCTATAAAGCAGCTTGTTAGGGTTTAATCAGCTCTACTCTCCCAAAGCTTCTGGCCACATCTGTCCAATCAGGCCCCATTACCGTGGTGGACTCCTGGCTCCTGGCTCCAGAGATGGTTATAGTACTGCCGACCAAACACTGGTTAGGGGACTGTCTCCAGAGGAGTTGTGCATTTCTTTCAGGTTTTCTTTGGAACCCTTTCTGCTTTAATCAATACCACCAGACATGTACTGATTAATGAACCGCTGTGGTCAGAGAGATTTAAACGCTGAGGCAACTCTGATATGATAATTTCAGTATTAGATGTGGTCTATTTAAACCCTTTGGGAAGTCTTTCATTTGGTTTAGGCCTTCTCAATGGCTGAGGTCATTGCTTTGGGACTGGGCTCCATTGTGAGGATGCCAATGAAGCAGGAAATTTTTGCTCAGTGTTTCCAGCAGGCTATTCTGGGTAATGACTGCTGTGAAGAACTGCAGTACTCAACAGCACCACCATGAATGAAGTCATGATGAGTGTTTGAATTTTGCTTTGGCTTCATAGTATAACATTTGCACATGAACTGAGTTGTGTGATGCCTTGCCATTATCCTGTCTGATCTCACAAGGCACGATAAAATTTGAAAGCTCTGAGAAAAGTGCTGCTAAATGATAAAGCTAACCTAGTAGCATTCTGACATCAAACACAAGGAATCTGAATTTAATCAAGTATTTAATTATTCATACTCTGCCTAGAAAGTGTATGTGTAATTATAAAATAAGTGATCTATAATAAAATTTTATATCAAAGTACATTCAAAATGTTTCATTTCTAAGCTTTGATAGTATTGGTTCTGTTTTACTGAGCAACTCAGTAGACATCTATATTTTTTATATATTTGAGTAGGCTGGTTTAAAATCATTTTTGATTACATTTTTATAGTGTTGTGGACTGCAAAAATCTTATTCACAGTACTTTTTTGGTGCAGTATCAGATTTTTTATGACAAACATTGGTTACAACAATAGACATCAGTTTCACCAACTTACCACCTCTTTCAGCCTATTTCGTTTGAACATTGCTCTTCAGAGCGCAGGCCTGTTTGTTTATATTTTGAAGTGTCCAAGGGTAGTATGAGAGGCCTTTATAACAATTTATCACAAGTTTCAAAGTCAGACACTTTTTCTCCTACGTGGTGATAGACCGCTTATAGTTCATTTCATTTCAGAGGGTAAAACTAATAGGTAGAGCAACATGCTCCCCCTAGTGGCTATAACTGAAAGTGGAAAAAAACAGACAAAACCAATCGACTATCTATGTGAATTTTGACATTATACACAATTTGGTTATTTTACAGTTTCAGATACACATTGGAAGTGCTTCCTAACTTACTTCATTTTAAATCGATATCTATCTATCTATCTATCTATCTATCTATCTATCTATCTATCTATCTATCTATCTATCTATCTATCTATCTATCTATCTATCTATCTATCACTACTTTTTAAACCAAGGATTCACTTTTATGTACATTAAATAAACTTTAGTGTCCCTTAAAATCATACTTATATTCTCGTACAGTCTCTGGCGTTTTTCCTCTCGAAGGGTTTTACAAATTTTACTGTCTACGCAGTAGACTGACGATGGCCATCGATGTATTGTTCTGCTTAATGGGCTACTGTGGCAAAGAGACTCGTCCCCATGAGAACCGTTACCATAAGCAACATTAAAATACCGCCAGTCAACTGTCACTGTGTAACTGAGATTTCAGAAAGTTGTGCGGAAGATCCTGAGGTGGACTTACTAATTACAGTGTAAACAGAAATGGGGTGAGTTTAAATGCTCGTTGAAGTTGCTTACAAAATCAAATTGGCGAAGGTAACCTGACATACTTTTCAGTGCTGTGATTTGGCCAACGGACACATTTGTAGCTGAGTTAAGCTAGGTTATGAGTTACGCTGTAACTTATGCCACCCTTTCTATTGTCGTTTCACCACTCCAAAATAATAATTTAAAAAGTAAATGATTAAATAGAAAAATATCACCTTAGTTGGAACTAAGTCAAACTGAAATGTTTTTTTTTTTTTTTTACTGTGAATTCCTTTACGTGTTGCTACTTACCATTTTTGTAACATTATTTCCCAGAAGATGGAAGTGAAAAATGCCCCTGTTTTCGGAGTTCTGGTGCCTTATCCCCCTAGAAAACCTTCTCGACCGAAACCTCCTGCTCTGAATTACGACCACATTCTTCCTTCAGCCAGAAAATGTTTCATGAAAGAACAGAATGGCCTCTGCTCAGAGGCTATCAGTGCTCTAAATTTTCAGGTAAAAGCACGTTAAATGCATTCACCACAGCCTTCATATCCTGAAATGTATTAATACATTGAACTACATATGAATGAATACATATGAACTTGGCATGGGTTTAATATTATAATCATAATACTAAACCAATGCCAAGTTCATAAACCATATACTTTGATTACAGTGTGCTCTGAACATAACCAAGAGTTGCTGTTTCCTTATTAGTCTCCCATAGCGGAACCAGAGGCTCAGCAGAAGACACAGAGACAATCCATTCTGAAGTTCAGGAGTTGCAACACATCAATATGTAAGATAATGTATTTAATCACGCTTTTATGAATATGAAGCCATTTTAAAATATCCAGATAAATAACATGTACACTCAGTCAAAATGTTGCCTTGCTATGAATGCTGGCTTTTTCTTTTTCTCTGTTTTTAACACTTTCTTTTCTTACCTCTTCTCGATTAAAGATCCATCCAAGGTCCAGCTACCTTTCCAAACTGCTCCTGGGCAGATACCCCGCAAGTTAAAGATAGAGAGGTTTGCATACCTTTAATAAAAGAGATTGAGGAGGAGTCCTTTTCTTGTACTTCCATTTAAACATGTCTTTTCTAGTTAATATTGATGGAATCATTTCATAGCAGCTTCAGCCATAAGTATAAGAATGTAAATGTGACTTGTGATATAAGAATTCTTTGAGTGTCTTGGAGATGAGAGAAAGAGCTATAAAAACAT
Source organism: Halichoeres trimaculatus (assembly GCF_033239565.1). Lineage (NCBI taxonomy): Eukaryota > Metazoa > Chordata > Actinopteri > Labriformes > Labridae > Halichoeres > Halichoeres trimaculatus. Next base: position 16,919,724 of record NW_027437179.1, on the reverse strand, counting down.
TACTATGCTTTGACATTATTCACTAGAGACATTCTGTTATTATCTATGAGCTGGCTTGTTGATGTTTTAGCATTTGCTTCTGATTTTCTGTAGTCAAGGTTGATCAACTCTGATTCACATTGTTTGCATAGATGTCAGAGGGAATATCTGAAGTTGGACTTGGAGCAGCTTCTGGCAGACAAGGGTATAACCTCCAGTCACCTATTGACAAGACATGAGAACAGCAGTGAACCCAAAACTACGCAGGACAATGCTGTGTCATCCTACCTTCCCCTGGAGGTGCCCCATTTTCTGCTACACTCTTTGCTTTGACAATTTAATTCCTTTTGCATAACATGGCTGTACCCCTTCCTCATCTTCCCCTTGTCTTTCACTCAGATATTTGACAATGAGGAATATGACTGCAGGACTCCAGAAGACTGGCTTGCCTCGTGCAACGTAGGATCACCTGACAGAAAAACTGTCTGTGGAAAAGCGCTGCTGCCAACAGAGGACACAATTACTTCTGGTAAATGTCCTAAGTTTGATTATTTATAAAGCTGTTCTTTGGTGTTTAATTTCTTTTCTGGCTTTTAAAGATGACCCAGAAACCACCTCTCTAGAATTCAGCTGGCATTCAGTTGAAGTTCTTGACTTTAGCAAGGAGAAATCTCAGTACCTTGTACGGAAGGTTCACCAAATCACTTCGCCAACAGGTAAAGAAGAATATTTTTGTGTTTTTGCTTCTTAAATACGGACAGTTTTTCTATTAACTCTTTGACTCCTGTAAATTGCAGATTTGATTTGCCTAACCATAGATTTTGAACTTTCTGTGTTTTTCTTTTGCGCAGCAGAAACAACCGAAAAAGCAGACACTGAATACTGGATACCCAGACTACGATTGTTATTCATTGCTGAGGATCCACGTGTCTTTGTGGAACGTATTCAGCATGCCTTGCGTCAGAGGGCCAACGCTGAAGCTCTGATCCTGTACCATTTGTCTGTGGACTGCATGCCTAACTTCAGTGGATCACCATCTCTTGATGCCCAGAGTCTAGAGCGTATTAAAAGGCATGCTGCTTCAGCCCCAAGGCTCACATTTACAATGTAAGTATTACAATTGTATTGTCATTTTCTCTTGATTCGCTTTTACATATTTTTTAAATAGATTCCTAGGCATAGAAACATATACTAACTACCTAGTTGATCTAATATAGTATTAAATGTTCAGTTCTGAACAGTGTATTGGGGACCTTGAGAAGGAGGTCAAACTGGAATATGGCCGCACAATGAACCGTTTGAGCTTTGACAATGTAGTGAAGAGGCAACCAGAGAATTTTCCGCACATCATCCTGCCACAAAAAGATCCTCAGTGTGTACCACAAAAAGGTAAGACTGTCAGCCTTGCGTGCATTTGCTGAAGTAAACGTATTATAATTACAATCCATTTTATCAAAAAACATTTATCCCCAGGATCTAAATGTTGCCTTTTTTGTTTATGCACAGGGTGTGTTACAGTACCTTGCTTTGACTATGAAGGAAAAAAAGCAGCTTTTTTCTCTAAGTTCCAGCTAAGAAATTTAGAGGTCATCAGAGTGATATCTGAAATATGGCAGGAGTGCAACAATGTAGCAGCCATGAAACTTTTCAACATTACCTCAATTGAACCACTGCAACTCAACGACTTTGAAGTCTTGCAGTCTCAAGTACATACTCAGGTACCAAATACTGTCTGTGTAGCTTTTGAGTATTTTATACAAGATCATGACTGTGTGCTGTTTTGGTTGTCTGGTAATGAGTCCAAATGCAGATCACCAGATTTAACCTCTGCTCTTGCAAAAACTTGTGCGTTAATTGCAAAATTTTGTCACACATATTTCACAAGAAGTTATAAGAAAGACAAACCCGACAACATAGAACATTATTGAACTTTCAGAAGCATCACATCTCGTTTTTTCTCTACAGATTCACAATTATCTAAAGGAGAAATGGTTGGTAGCTACGAGCAACAGCTTTCATTCTCACCTGGGTGGTTTCAATCGAGGCGCATACAACCTCAACGAGTCCTCCTGGGAGATGTATACGTTTTCCAAGCTGTACAAACTAATGGTTGTGGTGCGCAACAAAATGCAGGACTCCCTGCGCTTTCTTGTGCAAGATTCACTGGTCAGCCTGACTCAGGCGTTCTTAGATACCTGCGACAGTGTGCTGACATGTCCCCAGGACCTGGTCTGGGGAAACAACCTCATCACCAGCTCGTACAAGTAAGACCATACACATTTTAAGAAATGTACAATATAATTCTCATGGGTCTACAGTGAGACTTATAAATATTCAAACTAAATTAAGCAATGTGCATTCATCATGCATGATGTATTGATAATTCTACAATGTTCTCTTAAACAAGGCCAAAGAGGGACCCTCTGTTCTTGGTGGACTTGGTTCTGGATCAGACTGGGGTCCATTACCGCCCTCCTCTGGGGAATTTTGAGCCATCAGTCATAAACCTCTTTGATAAGGGTATTATGGCCACATATGGTATACTACAGCTTGATAAGGTAAAAAATGTGTTATGGCTTGATGATAGTAATAATGATAAAAATATGGACATGCAAATGTAAAACATGTTCTCTGTAGGGTCTTCATTCTTGATTCATGATTCGGAGAACATGAGCTCTTGGTGAAAATGAGGGATGAGGGTATAACTTTTCCTTTCTTTGCCCATACCAGTTTGTGATGAAGGAGATGTACATCGGTGGTGATCCGTGGCTTGATTCAGTGAAACTGTGTGAACCATTTGTAAATGAACTGAGAGAGAAGGTCCGCAGTGCTCTGATACAAGCCGCGATACCTCTCAGGGCTTATGCTGCTGAATATGAGAAATACTTAGAGCTACACAACCTCAACATGAACACCTACCTTGAGTAAGTCTGTTGGAATTTCTCATGCAATTTTCCCTCAAGTCCATAGACCCTCTAACATTTGACTTGTCCTTGTTTAATTGAAAAATGTATATCTTGTCTGCCAGGTCTCATAAGAGTGATGAACTGACAGCCCAAATGGTGAAAAAAGAGGTGGAACAACATCTCAAAGACAAAGAACTGATTGAACGCTCCCTGCCTGCCTCAATTGTCATTGGTCCATTTATGGTCCAAGTGGAAGCTGTGCGTAAGGCTCTATCCAACAAAAAAAAGTTACTGGCCAATGCAGTGTTGGAGCTTTTTGCCCAGAAGTTAAGCAAGCAAGTTGACGATGTGAGTTATTTGCTTGAAAATACAGTTTGCACTGTAGGAGTGTTGTGTCTTTTTTATTTTTTTAGAAATACAGATCACACACTCTTTCAACTTGCCCTAAGTTTTTTTTCTGGTGTGTTTGCAGGCATGTGAAGAGTGTGATGTAATTAGTGCAAAGCTGCATGAGAGGCCCGCTAGCATTGAGGAGTTGGTTGAAAAGAGGAACTTTATGGGGCAGATCCCTGAGCAGCTTAAGATTTACAAGGTGCACACTGACAACATGAAGTACCCATTTCTGTTGTGTTCCATCAAAAGCATTACTTTGCCACTTAATGTTCTTTTTTCCTACACCTCTCTGGGACAGAAACAACTTGGAAAGACCCTGGCAGACTATGACCTACTGGACAGTTTTTTCTTTTGTCTTTCAAATGACGATTTTGAAAAAAAGTAAGAGTCGTTCATTTTGTCGATTCAAGAATAACTCTGTTTTACTTGTGTTTCATCACCTGGGATTAAGAAGTATTGGTTAGGCTGACGGTGAATGGATAAAAGTAGGGAGTATCATTTTAAATACTGTACTTACCTTTCTGTGCAGATGGACAGCTATTGGATGGCCACAAAGGATAATCAATCAGATGGAAGACGTGGCTGTTCAAGATGAAGAAGATGAGCAGCTGTTTAGGGAAACACAGCTTGCTGACCAGGGGGACTTTGAGGAGCGTCTCGGCTCTCTACAGGTCAGCTGCACTCTCTGTTTGTGTCATGTGCCTCAGTAACTTTTTATTTTAGGCAGACTTTTGTCTGTTTGTCTAAAAGTTAGGAATTATATTTCTCATTTTTCAACATGCCCTGAGAAGCTCCAACTCTAAATCACTGCAACTTTGTCTTTAGATGCTGGTTGCTCGGTTTGCAAGCTACACAAACATTGAATGTGCTCAAGTGGTAGCAAATGAGATGAGGCGTACAGACAAACAGCTAAAGGAGTGCCTGACATTGGCTGAAACTTACAACAGCAGAGAGCGTTTGTTCGGTATTCCTGTCACAAATGTAAGTAGGAGAGAAACAGATCAGCTTAAAATCGGCTTAAAATGTTCCATCACAACAAAATTAAATACTAAATATAATCCTCATGCCTGTTTTTGTGAATGTTTGACAGTACAGTCGCCTGCGAGAACTGGTAGAGGACTTTCAGCCTTTCAAAGACCTCTGGATCACAACCTCTTCTTGGGTAAATTGGCATGAGAGCTGGCTCAGTGACCCACTGTCCTCTATCAGCCCTGAGAGGCTTGAGCGCAATGCCACAGATGCCCACGAGACCATGCAGAAATGTATCCAAGGGTTTAAGGACATTCCTGGTACATCACACATCTTTCACTGTTCCAACTTGAGAAATATGGTGTACCTATCTGTGTGTTAAATGTGTAATTCTGTGTCTACTGTCCCGTTGAACAGACTGCCAGTCGGTGGCGATGATAATCTGCAGCAGAATTGAAGACTTCCTCCCAAACATTCCTCTGATTTATGGCCTGAGGAACCCAGGGATGAGAAATCGCCACTGGGAGATGCTCTCAGACCGAATCCAGATGAAAGTCCAACCCAAGGCTGACCTGACTTTTGCCCGCTGCCTGGAGCTTGGCCTTCAGAATTATGCTGATGACATTGCCCATGTTGCTGAGGTGGCTGGGAAAGAGTTTGCTATTGAGCAGGTACCTCAGAGCAGAGCTCAAACTCACAAAATGTGACTTTAACAGAGGTGTAGTTTGCATGATTTGTCACTTGAGTACAGGCTTGCTTACTTCTTTTATAATCAAAGCTGTCAGTGTGTGATCAACAACTTAAAAATTGTTGATGACATTTCCATACTCTGATTTACAGGCCCTGGAAAAGATCGAGCAAGAGTGGTCAAATGTATTCTTTGAAGTTTTGCCCTACCAGGAGACAGGCACCTTCATCTTAGAGAGTCTGGATAAAATTTTCCAGTTGCTGGATGACCACATTGTCATGACTGAGAGCATGTCTTCTTCTCCCTTTAAAAAGACCTTTGAGGACCAAATCAACACATGGGACAGCAAGCTCAGAATGATAAAAGTACTTCCTCACGCATGCACTCACTCAATCACTTAAAGTTTCCTGTGCTGCATCAGATCTATTGTCTCATGTTGTATTACTGCCCTCTCCTGGTGTTTGCAGGATATGCTTAAAGAGTGGCTGACATGTCAGCGCTCCTGGCTCTCCTTGGAGCCCACTTTCAGCTCTGATGAGATACACCAGCAGCTGCCTGAGGAAGGAAAAAAATACCAGCAAATGGAGCAAATTTGGAGGATGGTAATGAGAAGAGTCTTTAATACTAAAAAGGTCAGTTTCTCATCACACCTGGTATAAAAGAACAAGTTTTTTTTTGTTAGAGGTTACCCTAGAGCTCATTTATAATTATGGTAATTTGTTTGTTAACACTTATTTATTTTTGTGCATGTGTTTGTTTAGGTGATTGAACTATGTCCAGATGCTTTCCTTCTGTATAAACTCAAAGAGTGCAACAAACTGTTGGAACAGGTGCAGAAAGGTCTCAGTGAATACATGGAGATAAAGTGAATCGCCTTTCTTTGGTAAAACTCACCAAAACTGCTATGAAACTCCTCCTGTGGTGGGGAAAACAGGACTGAACTATACTGGTGACACAAGTTTGAGGACTTTTACACCAGGTTCATGCAGGGGTGTTTGGCAGGACACCACTTGAAGCAAAATCCTCCAGAGAATAAATTAAAAGTATTTTTATTGGTTAACTGTCCTTTCAGTTATTTTTTCTCTACAAAAAACGCATAAACAGTAATTGGAATCTCTTAGTTAGTGAGGTGCAAATGTGTATGATTGAGATTAGCTAAAAGTGATGGTCACCTACTGTAGCAGTCTCTGCCATCAGAGAGTGAATGTGCTGTGAATACGGTTCTTTTTAACAAGTGGCCATCACTCATAGGATACCTGGGTAATTAATGTAGATATAAAAATAAAGACATTTATCATAGTATTTCTGTGGTGCATCAAAGTGTCTCTGACAGGCCATGAATGTGAGCAGACAGAAATGAGGATACAGATTTAGCAATAAAGACTGAAAAAAAAAAGAAACACTGTTTTTTTTTTTTTTTTTTTTTTACATCTCTCACAATGGACTGTGAATTGGTCGTCAACCACAGGACCACTGTAGTAGTCTCTAATTCCTATACTGCTATGTTTGGATTTCTATTTATTCTACTCTCCCTGAATGAGAATAAAAACCTATAACTAAGATAAAAATTTTATGTAAATGAACCCTTTGGAATTGGTCCTATAGTGCATTCTGATCTACAGTGAAGTCCCAGTAATCAACAAACACAGTCTGCTTAATCCAATACCACATATACACACAATGTTTTTATAATCAGCCAAGTCAAGGAGTCCCAGCATTGAGATTAGAGGTGTTGGTTGACCACAAGTACAGAGAAAGGCCATCAGGACTCGATTCTTGATGTATCTATGAACTGATCATTCTGCCAAATCTGTTAAAACTGCTGTCCCACCCTGAAAACCCTGAATCACTTCTACAGTTCAGCTTAGAGTGTAAAGCTTGTTTAGAATTTGAATTTGAGCAGCATGCTGTGGTTTGTGGTTCACAACACGACTAAAGTGTAATGTGTTATTAATGATCTTTTTGTTCCTGTATCCCTGATAGTGAAGGAGATAGTAGCAAACACTGGTGAAAACAATACCTGAGCCTATCAGTGTTCAGGGGGTGATGGAAAAATAGCTGTTCCTCTTTGAAGCGTCCATGGACACAGTGCTAATGCAGGAGGTCAATAGTTGACAAATCAGGCTGTGCTTGAAGATAACATCAAAGTCTTTTTGGAGTTCCCTGTGATAGTTTGACACACATCACTCTTCTCTGTCACAATTTACTCATCATTAGTGCAAATAAAATTAAATCTATCAGGTCGGATGTCCTTTACATGACTTGTTTCTTCTGTTACTCTGTAGCCCTTATCTGATGTGGTTAGAAGTGTAATGATACAGCACTGTATGTTGAAGTTAAATTGTTCAGATATCAGAATTCATTCTTTGTTTAAACCTGCAACTAAACACAAACACAGGTCCATGATTTTGAACTAGTTTAGAAATAACTAAATAGACATCGAAAAACAATTATATACTATTACATTACTTCAGTTGCTTCTGTTTTATGTTTCAGATGACACAAGTAGCTGGAGGTCCCCTCTCAGGGTCTGGGTGATGTTGTAAAGGCTCTGTAGGGTATGGCCTGTTCATCAACTTGGATCCTGACATGTAGAAAGCAAAGGCAAGACTCACAGCTCAGTTGTTGGGTACATTGAATGTTCCTGTGTTCTTGTGGGTACTATTATGGTACGTTGTTAAACTATATTTAGCACGAGAAGATAATAAATCAGAAATTAATTTTCACAAAATGTAGAAAACTGAACACTAAAAAAATGAAATCTAAGAAAGTGTTATCTTATTTGTGATTTCTAATTTCTGTTGTCTTACTTTTAGAAAAGGTATCTTTTTAGGCTCAGTATGAGCCACATTCACCTGACCAAATAAATTCTGCCAGTGTGGTAAGATCAAAGATAAAAACATAGACCAGAATAAGTCAGCGACATTTTAAAACAAAAAAATGTGGAGGTACAGACAGCTGCTGTGTGCTTTGAAGTTAACTTTTATGATCAAATAGATTATCATGACATTTAGTGAGAGATAGAAGTCTGGTATTTGTAGTTTAGGAGGAATTTTAGTGATTTTAGATAAAATTTTAGTGATTTCTCTGTAGGGCTGGGATGATAGGCTTCTCTCCCGATTAGATTGTTTTACGATGTTTGGGGTGCTGATTTGATTTAAAACTACAATTCTTTGTTGGTTCTGATTTTTACTTTGATTATTTGAGACCAGACATTGTGAAAAAATGAGTGATGATAATGATTTCTACAGTGTTGCTGACTTATTCCGGTCTATGTTTTTTTTTTCTTTAGTGAAACTCTTGTCTTCAGGATTGTCACATGTACAGAAAGTGCAAAAGTATCTCATTTGAAATCTATTTCAGCAGTTGGGACTTCACTTCAAAAAAAAAAAAGAGGAAAGAAAATTCTTGTCAAGTTTCTTGATATTAGAATACTGTCCTTTTAAAACAAACTTTTTTCCTACCCCACTGGCAATTTTTTTAACTCATTACAACACAGACCTAATTTTCTGGACTGGTCTGGTGAATGTGGCTCATACTGAACCTCAAAAGACACTTTTACTAAAAATAAGACAACAGAAATTAGAAGTTAGAAAAAATAAAAGACATATTGCTTAGGTTTCAGGTTTTTTAGTGTTCAGTTTTCTACAACTTGTGTAAATTGATTTCTGATTTATTATCTTCTTGTACCAAATATTGTTCAACATTGATTAAAACAATGTTAGTACCCACAAGAACACAACATTCAGTGTATCCGACAACTATATCAGGAGCCATATTTTTCCAAAAAAAGTACATCACATGTAAGTCAGTTAATATTTGAACAAAAAGAAAAAAAAAACATGTTGAAATCGTTCAAAAATTGTGATACTATGACTCATCAATTTTTTTCTCCCACTGATTGACTGGTCATGTGTCCCTCTCAACCCAGGCCTATGTCTAAAGCCCCTGGCCTCTTTGGTGTCAGACCTGCTTCAGAGGATCAGTTTCCTGTAGAGATGGATCTATAATGGCATTCCACCTGTCTTCTGGATTAGAGGCTTCTTTTTCCCTCAGGCTTTTCTCGGTGGATCCCTCAGGAGTGATGCTTGTCACTAAGGCACCTCCGCTGACAAAGTCGGATTTGGTTTTGAGGTCAGGGGCATAGCTGTTTGTTAGACAGTCTTTCTCACATGTGCTGCTTCTGCCTCACTAAGCAACAACCAAATTAATCTTTGTCAGGGAGAAACTCTGGACTCATAAATAACATTCTGACTGACTTCTTGGACCTAGCCTGTAAGTAAACCACCATGACCTGATTCTTTGAAGACTTGTGGTTTCCTCAGTGTTAAACATCATCCTGAATCTTCATTTCTTTCCTGAAGCTCTCCTACCAGGTAGTGAAGTCAGTGTCAATGATAACAGAGAGACCAAACGCGGGTGTCTACATCCACAGTCTATTCCTGGAGGGTGCTCGCTGTATAACAAGGAAGGTCAGCTCAGGGATTCTAGGCCCAAGGAGCGCTACACATGAATGGCTGTCATCTGGTTCATTCCAAAATCCAATCACAAACCTCCACCAAGTGGGGTCTAAGTCTGCCCATCTACTGTGAAAACATTCTCTGTGGTAGGGAAAAAGATGAGCAGAGGATTTTGCTCTATCATTAACCCTATTTTTCACTGTGTCTTGGTGTCAGGCTGCGTGCTCTTGTGTTTGTGTGTATCTCCTGTTGCTGGTTTTATTACTTACCCAAAATAGACTCCAGTTAGTGTCCTGTTTCGCGAAGCGTCTAAATGTGCAGCTCTGTATTTTCCACCCACAGCTCAAAGCCAACACCTTGTGCTGGCACATTGGGCCTAGAAACTTTGGACACAGAGCACAGGGATGGAAAAATACAAACTATCCCTGTTTTTCTGAACTCCTCACTGACCTGCTGTGTTTGCTGTCACAGGGACTCTCTCTACCACCAGTCTTTCTACCAGTGGAGCTACATACAGATCTCAGACAGGGGAGCTGGATCAAACTGGCCATTGTCTGTGCACTGGATTACTAAACAAAAACACAACAAACCCAAAAAAATTTCACTTTCCCTACTCTGTCTTTTTATTTTTACAACCCACTACAGTGCTTAAATGTCACAGTTTAACATGGATCATTGATGTCTTCATGAAATGGTAGTAACATGTTTTGCTCCAAAAGCCAATAAATCAAGCACAGCAGCATTGTTTCCAGGCTCTCATAGCCCCTCTGTTCAGAATGGTCTGATTTAGTGGGCGTGACCTTCATATGTAAATGAGCCACCGCTGATACCGCCCCGCTCTTCCTCGTCGAGAGCGGGGCCACGAGCTTCGAGTGCACAATGTTTAGAAAACAGCGAAGCTCGTTTACCGTAACATAACAGGATAAAACAACAGGCTAACTGCAGCTTAAGTTAGCATCCTGAAGCTAACACAGAGACAGGGGGGACACTGAGGAAAAGCTCTTACATCTGCTCCACAGCACACAGCATTTAAAATACTCACATTTCCAGGGTCTGAGGTTTGTTGGTGGATGGTTGGTAACGCGCCTGGATTCAGGACCAGTCTATTCTCTAGCCCTCTGTTGTACTGTCCAAAGTTGGAAAAGCAGTCGACCGTGAAGTGACTAGCACACACATGCACAGTTTTACTGAGTGTAGCTGGAACATTTCCTTGATAAATGAACTCTAGCCACTTAGTCTAGTCTTCTCCAAAAACAACCAAGGATTGGGCGGGGGTGGTTCAGGGGTATCTACATAGACATAATAAAGATATTATCTTTATAATGTAAATAAATATATTATCTATATTATGCCTATGGGTATCTGCTCCGGTGGGCCAATCAGGTCAGACTTGCTCCTGATTGGTCAAAAAAGGGAATCGCTGACATCGGCAAACCCCGGAACTTCCAAACAGCCCTTTCAGGTCAGGATTTTACATTCACAAGCACTACTAAGTACATGTTTTGTCATTAAATATCACATTTTGTGGACTGGGAGAAAAGCCAAAGACCCACAAATTTCACTAGAAGACTTAATAAAGTGATTTTTGCATAATATGGGACCTTTAATACATTTGTAGCCACCTATACAAAATCCAACACAGACAGAATTCATGTCACTTAAGGTGAGCCGTGGCTTCATAAATTAAGAAATAAAACCAAAGACAGAGAGATCCTGCCTCCCTTATATCCATATTCATTCAGCCTTTTATCCTGATATGTCTGGAGTGCTCGGTGATCTTTGAACTGAATATACTTCCTGCTCCTTTAAGGCGACCTCATAGGGACTGTTGAGAAATATGACTTAACTGCAGGAGGGTGGCGCTTAAGCCAACAGTGACAGTGACTGGCCATGTGAGCACTACCACAGGACTCCCGGTGAACGAGAGGCTGAGATCACCAGGATCAACAGAAATCCCTCACCGCTGCTGTCTGACTGGAGATTTATTTGTGTGATATATGGTTCTCAGTGTTGGGATCGTTCCGATGAGACAGCGTTTACCGAGGGACAGAGTGGTTGAGACAAATATTCAAGTCCGAAGAGAGTAACTGTTATTTAGTTGTTTGAAACATGCCAGTGGTTCTCTCAGTTACTCCGTAGATTAAATTAGATTACTGTGCTGAGTCCCCACAGGGCTGCGCTGTCCAGGACGACCAGACGCGCCAGTGGTTTCCTCTCAGCAGTTTTACGCATTTACCGGAGAGCAGCGGGAGTCATCGCCTCACTTTGGTGAATTACTCACTCTTTCTCTGGCTGCTGTTGAAAAAAAAAGCCTGTGTGACCATGCTACAGAATGAAAACGAAAAGGACAAACCACTACAGGCGCCAAAGGCTGAACCTGAGCCGGACTCTCCAGAGGATGACCCGAAAAAGCAGCAGCCCGCTCCCCCTGCTGCTGAGGGAGACGACGCGGACAGTGGGTCCGTACACTTCCCCTTACCATCTCATCCCAAGCTGGATATAAAGCGTAACGCGGTGACGGACGATTATAAGGTCTCCACACAGGTGCTGGGCCTGGGGATCAATGGGAAAGTCCTTCAATGCTTCAACAAGAAGACAGGAGAGAAGTGCGCACTGAAGGTACAGAAATCACCTGACACTTGATGACACAGGGAGACCCCTTCAGGTCATAAACTGCCTCAGTGAAATCCTCTTACTGGGTTATCACAGGCAACCTTACATCTTCAGTGTTTAATCATTACACCACTGTCTTCAAATCTCACCTGTTAACCTGCCGTCCAACCTCTAGTTAAGGAAAATATCCTAAGTGAATTTGCATTACAACTTATTATTAAGCAGACATTAACACATGTGTTATTAACATCAGGATGTGTGTGAATCAGATTTAATCATTTCTAAACAATGGGCTGCAGTCTGCTTGTGCACTCCTGTGTACTCACCTAAAACATGGATTGTTTCCATAAAACAAAGTGGTCTCAGTTACATACCAGGATCAAGCCTTGATGTCTTTTTATATACATGAAAGACGTGTCAGCCTGGTGTAGTAATATGTTTGAAACACCCATGAGTGAGAAAGTTCACTCTTATGTTGTGTTGCCAAAGCTGAACAACTCTGACCTTTATTTATTGTGTAACAGACACAGGGGTCAGGCTCACACTGAGGCTTGTAACAGAGGGTCTATAACTGGTGTGGTTGCATGACATATACATGTTTCCTTCTGACCTCACATGCTCTACATGTGCAAAGCCTGAATGTGATCATGGTGCTGTGTTTCGTGGAAGCAGTCTTTCTCTGGATCAGATGCAAGCTATGGGACACACGGTCACACAGCCAGTTCCACTGCAAGGTGGTATCCCCTGCTTCATAGAGACACATGGAATTTGACAGGGACACCACATGCCATGCAGGAGTCGTGGAAACTTGGGAACGCGTCAGATATGTCTAGATGCACACAAGCACAGGTCGTAGGTCTTTCACCTGTCACCACTGGGACATAGACTTAGAGAGATTTACTGGCTTACAGTAATCTATCTGCATCTGATCTGCCCGGCCAGGCAGCAGCAGTGTCACATGCAGAGCTGAAGGCGTGATGGAGAAAGAGACAGTGGATGACAAAGAGAGACAAACTGCTGCTGAAAATAGGGAGTCACAAACAAAAGACAAAAGGGCAAAAGGGACAGGATGCTTGATAGCATCATGGCAGACCAGGAGCGAGAAGAACACAATTAGTTCTTAGAGCAGGCGCAGAGACAATGGCGTGTTTTTGAAAAACCTTGAGGCTACTTGTTAAAAAGAATCATATTTATATTTTTATATAAGAGCTGAAAAACGAGCAGGATTTGTAAGAAAACATGACAGTCAGACTGATATAACAGTTACCAGGCTGATATAGGCCTATTAGAGAAATATCAGGCACTATTTTGGTCCTAGAAATAGACATTTTGGTCCATCCTATTAGAACATACAAGTCTGAAATAATGCCTGCAGGGGTTTTGAGATAGTGCCATCACATAGTTTGCAGAACATTGAAGCTGACACCACAGTGCACAAGAATTGGTTGACATTTTCCAATATTTTGCCCATTCCTTAACAGGTTATTAGTATATCAAAGCACTGCAGTGGAAAATGAAAGTTAACTTAAAATTAATTCTAAGTAATAATATATAATATATTAGCTGCCAAACATGTAGCCTATGAATTTTCCCATCCAAGATCTTTCAGAAATTCCACATGAGTCCAGCTCGAGTAAACTTTGTGACGGTTATTCATGGTATCCCATGTTTTTTATTACCTATTAAGAACTTGGTGCCTGTTTTGTGGAAAGATTTTCCTGTTCTGCTGTCAAACTGCTGACACTTCATGTAGTGTGTGACAGCTTCAGCGGATAGAGCAGCCTCAGCTGAAAGACAGCACAAATCCATCGTAAAAATAATCCATCCTCTCGTGTACCTCTTACTGGAAGATGTGCTGACCTGAACCGTGAGTCTTTGAGTGCACCTGATAGGGGTTTTATTGTACTTTAGGCAATTTAAGCTCATTAATGACTTCCCCTGAGTTTTTTAATCTCAAGGCAAAAGGAAATAATAAAGAGTTTTTTGAAGTGGAAGGGGCGAGGAGAGTTGACCAGCTCATAGCTTTTTAATTAAGTGTTGCTCTGAGCGCTGAATGTAATGGATGGGGACTGGTTTAATCCACTTTGCAGCAAAGCTGGAGGGGAGCCATCCTTTTAATGTAATGCACTTAAAGTTATCAGGATTCTTTTAATGTGTCTGACTCCTGGGAGCAGAGGGACCTGAGTCCAGCTTCACAACCACAATCACACAGAGAGCATTTATTTGTCTATTTAATTTGATCATTTCTGTGCTTAAAACCTCTCCAAGCATGGTGTTAAAAAAACACACAAGATACTTCTCTGTATGCAGGTTTTTATTAACAGTCATGGTCTTTTCTTTGTCCTTTTTATGTGTGCTCATCTCCAGGCTTAGTGCTTTGGTATCCTGATTGCACATCTGGGTTCTCCTGCCAGATCTCCAAGGGCTAATCTGCCACAAGATTTTGAGTTTTTGAGTTTCTGCCACAAAATTGATCAGATCCTCTTCTGTCTCAGTGCAGGGCAGCTGGAATTTTGGATTTTACGTCTCATTTAACTCCCAGAGATCAGCTGCTTGTTGTCTACTTACAGCTCATTTTTTCCAGAATTAAGGATGTACAGATCCAACTTTTCTGGTCCCAATACCAATACCAATACCTTGACTTTGGGTATCAACTGATACTGATCTGATACTAGTGTTAAATAATAACCTGCATGCCCTACTGTGGGATTAGACTGATAATGTTTTGAATAAAAGACAAAAAGTGTGTTCTTATAGAATTACTGAAGTTTATATCTATTTAAACTTTAAGTGTTGAAATGTTTGACAGTAATTTGGTAAGAACAATGCTTCAGAACTTACAAAAAAGACTATCCAAGTTTACAATTTTATACCCTGTAGACTGATTCATAGTTTAGCCTTAGTGTCAAGTTTGGACCGATCCTTTCCACAACACCCAATCCAGCTTTGAGGGGCTGTATCGAAACCAATACCAGGATCAAATTGGCACATCCCTATCCAGAGTGTAGTGAGGCTTCCTCAGGTTGAATTTACACAAAGCCCATAAAGGTTCAGGATATTGTAGTATTTAGAAGGCCTGGAAGTGGTGTTGGTGTAAAAATACTCTATTTATGTTCAGCATTTGGAAAAGTATCATTTTCACTCCTTACTGACTTCTGCTGCTTTAAGAGAACTCAGAGTCAAAACTTTCTGTTCAAAGTTACATCCCCATTATCCCACAAAAACAAGTTTTCTTTCTTTTTTTTTTTTTTTCAAAACTTGTTCTGAAACGAAAGTGGCCACCAGAAAACTTACTCAACTCAGTGGCCTCAGCTTTATTCTGTAATATGTGCTAATGAAGAGATGTAAGCATTTTAAATGAAGTCAGTAAACACACTACACTCTTCACACATTAGCATCCAGCTGGCATGTCTGATCCCAGCCTGACAGAGCTGCTTACATTACCACGGGCTATTTGACACCTTTTAAAACTTCTTAAAAAGGATTCACAGGAGCATTTTTATTCAACTCTGGGATTCAGGCAACCACTCACTTCCTGGACCATGTTATTGTAGTCTTTATGACGGACTTTATACAAGTCTGGATGTTGTAAAGATAAACAAGATTTAATCAGACCAAAGCAGTCAGGGCTTTTACAGCAGCTAATGTGTTGACTAGAGTAAAGGGTGGAACTGTGTGTGTGTGTGAAAAGAGATCATTTCTAGGTCCTTGTCTTGTTTTAGCGTACTAATCAAGATCTGACAGTTAAGGAGGAGTGTGAGGCTCTGGTTGATTGGTTATTGCAGATCAGAGTCTATCAGACATTAAGTCTCACTGATGCCCCCTCAACAAGAACCATCAGTCAGAAGTTTAACTGTGTGTCTGTGTTGTTCAGTCTCCCTTCTGTTTCCCATAATGTTTTCTGTGTGCCTAAAATACACATTATCTTATTTTATTGTAGGTTAGTCTGGTCTGTCACAGGAAATTAAAAAACCAGCTCACATGCTCCAGTTACAGTCATAAAGATATGAATGAGCAAACCGGCACAACCCCTGGCTAAATTCAGGCCAGCTTGTAGTGGCGGATAACACATGAGTTCCCGGAAAACCTCAACTTCTACTTTCAACACCCTGCTGCTCTGAAATACTCAGCCTCTACTTCCCCTTTGCTGTTAGCAAGCTAACACTTGCTGGTTGCATTTAGATTTGTCAGAAAACATCAGGGTGTTTTCAAATCCTCCTTTTAAAATTGATCTGAAATTCTGTAAATGTCAAGTCCACTTTTCCAGTCACCTGTTCAGAGACACCCGTTCAGTTTGTATGTGTGTGTGTATCTATATACGTGTCTGTCATACGTCAGTGAGTCAGCATCTCTGTGTCGTTTGCACATGAGGCTCGGTGTGTGACCAGACCAGCTTTGAAAACTGTAGACCACTCCGTCAGTGCCACATCCAAAAATACCCCATGACTCTAGATGTGTGCTATGCTTATATCCCCACCTGCTGCATGTGTTTCTGGTGTGTGTGTGTGTGTGTGTGTGTGTGTGTGTGTGTGTGTGTGTGTGTGTGTGTGTGTGTGTGTGTGTGTGTGTGTGTGTGTGTGTGTGTGTGTGTGTGTGTGTGTGTGTGTGTATTTGAGTATGTTTATCAGCTAAAGTCAAGCACACATCCTGTCTTGGAACCAAACAACAGCTTAGGGCCAATATCTATTTGCTTTGGGACTTAAAGATGTTCAGCCTGGGGTCTGTCTGCTGTCAGTATTATGGCTATAACTAACACACTACAACACTTAAATTGAAACATTTTTGAACCCTTTTTTACATTTACTTGCCTACAAATATGTACTAATAAATAAAAGAGAAAAAAAACATCATATTGTTTTCTAAAAATGTGGATTAAAAACAAAGTTGTGTATGATCCACCCCAGAGTCTATAACAGTGTTGTTCAAGTGTTGAACTTAACAGTAGTTGTGCAGTTCTTCAGTCCTGTTGCAGTCACATTCAAGAGTTATCCTCATTAACGCCCTCTTGCTCTGATTCTTACAGATTCTGTACGACAGCCCCAAAGCCAGACGAGAAGTGGAGCTTCACTGGAGAGTATCAGGAGGACCGTACATCGTGCGAATCCTCAGTCTGTATGAAAACATGCATCATGGGAAGAAGTGTCTGCTCATCATTATGGAGTGGTAGGGGCCACATTTCACAGCCTAGCTTAAAAACTGTCTCCATCACACCTTATATTAATCTCATCATGTTTCCCGATAATGAAATAATTATAACACAATCAAAATAGGTGAAAACTGCTTTGTGTGTCTTGAAAGTAAGTATAGATGGTTATAGATTCACAACAGATGGCGTGCAGTCCTTCTATTCTTATATGGGAGCACTCAGACCTAGCAACACAGAGCAGTGTGATGAACTCACATAAATCCCCGCTCTGTGCATTCCTCTTTAACAGGATGATGTGATTTTATCTTGTTGCCTCTTTAAAATAATGCCAACAGTTGACATAAAAAGGGAAGTTACAAACGCTCAACTTGGTGTATACAAACGTCCATCTGAACTGTGTGTCCTTTTGTGTTTCATTAAACATTTATCTCTATAAATAAGCAGACAGGTAGATATGTAGGTTCAGTTTACAACATTAAAGCTAAAACTATTATTTCAGGGTTGATTTAATAGTTCAGTAACCAAATAGAGCTTAGTTCTAACATAGTTCAGCAAGTACTTAATCACCTTGTATACTGCCAATAAATGTGATTGTGTATTTCTTAGGCCTCCAACACTCAGAGACAACTCTGGAACAAACAGACCCTGGATGGTCACAAGTCAAATCAGAGACTCAAACACAGTCAACAGAGAGACACGGCAGACCAGCAGATAGTTGAATAGAAGTTTATTTACAAACACAAGGATACCAAAGGTCAGCTACAGCAGTAAAGAAGGAACCAAGGAAGAGAAGCTGCGCAAACGACCAACCCCCTAAACGAAACAAACGGCCAGGAGCAGCAAGCTAAAAACGCATACACTAACTTTAACAGAGAGATCTGGGAAATAAACTGAACTGGAAAGAAAGCCAACAGGCACACAGAGCTTAAACCTAAGGCTACAAACTAACCAGCACTAAAGCATAAAGACCAAACTCTCAACTCTACCACAGACTCAGAGAGAGAACAGGAAGTCTTAGTGCACAGAAACCCAGCACCAGAGGAAGGTGAGCTGAGGAGGTGTGTGGCCGAGCCGAGAGGAGGCTGTTGGGAAGCAGACAGAGCAGGCAGGGAAGGCAGGAGGCTGCGGCCCCAAAAAAAAGATATTAGACCCCAGGGTAACAGGGTAACATGGTTGATACGTGTGTTAGTAAACTAACTGTGTCTAGGTCTGGATCAGAGTTGTGGTCGCTGTCAGGTTTTACACCTCACTCACGCCCACCTGGGGAAAAAAGGAAATGAGGGAAAGGAGGAAGTGGGACAGGCTGCCGTTAGAGAGAGCTAGAGGGCATGACACCAGCAGTGCATTTCTTCATATTACTTTTTTCCATCACACAGAGCAAAAAAAAATCTAATTTTAAAGGGTTGAACTAAAAACAGTTTTATTCCATACATTAAATATCAGCTGAGGGGACGTGTCTAAACTTGTTGACAGGGGTGGCCAGTGGTGTGTAGACATAAAACACATACATCACAAATCGCATTCATTTCACATTTTTTGTCTCCACAGATCATATCCCCGTGATAATAGAGTATCCTACTGTTGTTTTATTCCAGTGTATGATTATCTAACTTTTATGTTCCGTAAAATGAAAAACAGGTTTTCCTTGCCTTTTCGCATTCTGTGCACCTAAGTCATTCCCCAAGCATTACCAGCCGCCTGCATCAACACAATTCTGCTTACTGAAATGCTTTTGTAGTTTTGCTCCAGTGCTGCAGACTTAAGATGTCAAAGGTTAGAGACAAACTAACTTATCTGTTACAAAACTGCCTATGCTCTGTCTGAGCCCCAAGGCCCAAAGAAAACAGTGGGGTTTTTTTTTCTTTAACAACAGTATATCAGCTAAAGTAGGTGGGTGTTAACTTTTTGTTTGAGCCTCAGGCTGTTTCAAAAATAGGAGTCATCCTCAAAAAGTTACATACAAAACACAGGAAAGTGCTGAATATCACTTTATGAGAGGGTATTGTGCTGTTTCAGGTTTGTACTGTCTCTTTGGTACCTACACTTTGTGTAGCTTTGCATAATTTACAGCCCCCCTCAAAGTCCCTATTTTTCTCACTTGGGTTTTCCGGAAAACTCTTTTTTCAGCGTTTGTCTGAAATGCTTCATGCTACTGTCTCTTTAAGATCCCCCCCCAATTCCACAAAACCCCCTTCCCTCTGATTGGCCATCCTTCTGGAACACAGCGGGGGCAGAGCTATGAGCAGACCTTGGTGTTTGAGGCCTGCCCCTCCATCATGCCATGAACAGTGATGCCGGTAACCTGTTACGCTAAAATGAATAGTTTTTAGTAGGGGAGTAACGTAAAGTAACGTAACATAACGTAATGCAACGCGACGCGACGCGACGCAACGCAACGCAACGCAACGCAACGCAACGCAACGCAACGCAACATAGTTAAGTTATTTTCAGACCAGTAATCAGATTAAAGTTACTTATCCAAGTCACTGTGCCGTACTTTTTTACCATTTTCCTTAGTAAAAAGATATACTTGCTGTCTTCATGCATTTCAGGGAATGACTTGAGTCACGTATGCGACAAGTCACATTTTCAGCGTGAGGACATCTCACGTATGATACATAAAGACATAAATGCTTGAGGAGTTTTACTTGGGGGAAAGCTAAGTCCCGTTGTAATTCTGTCCATTTCATGAGCTGAACCGTCCATTTATCATGAATCCATCTTTTGATGAGCAAAGCAACACACACTGGCAAGCAGGGGCATGTCCATATCTTGAGACTTGGGTGCCCTGACCAGGGCACTGGGGGGCCACACTCCAATCTTATTTATTTTTGCTTATTTGTAATACATATACAAGAACAACAGAGTTTTGCTTAAAAAAAAACTGATGAAAACCAAATAAGACTAAATAAGGTTTAAAAAAATAATATGAAGCTAAAATTTAACTGAACAGTGCTGCAGTGTATCAAAAATAGTTCAGCACAAGCTTTCTTCTCATGCAGTTTACAGACAGATTCAGGGATTTAAGCAACATAAGAATATGTTTAGTATGGGAATCCAGCATTGTAACCTTACTCCCTTGTTTGAGATATTGAATAGTAATATATAATATAACAACATGATATTGAAAAAGGAATGCACTGCACTTTTGAGGCAACAAAGTATGAAATGGACTTGGAATTGTACATCTCAATGGTACAACAGGTGAAAGGCTGTGGCGTTATCCTCTTTCCGTCTGTTTAAGTATGTCACAATCAATGAGTTTGTTCATATCTTCTACATCTTGTGAGTCTCTGTCTTGGTTCCCCTCTTTTGATCAGTTACATGGGGCCCTCTGTGTGTATGCATGTGTGTGTGCACCCTCTGTGAAAAAGGCTTAAGCTTTTTGTCGCTGAGGGCAGAACATGAGTACTTATTGAAGGTCAGGCAGAAGACCTGACACTCCCAGGAGGCAAAGAGCAGATGTTGGCGCTGAATGGGAGAAAGAAGGGCACAATTCTACCTGGGCATCACGTGTTGTATAACCAGATTTAGTCCACTGATAGTGCTCATGCACAGTGTGTGTTAGCGTGTTTGTGCTCTGATGTGCATACAGGTGGTTAATCTTTGTGCTTTTTTTATTGCCCTCTCTTGCTGTGAGTGGAAATAAAACAGAGTCAAGGAAAGGAAAGAGGAAAGGGTAGAAACCACAGAGGATGAATTCATACTGTTTTCTGTTCATGGGAATTTTAACAGTGATGACTAATTCTCATCATCACATTTCACACAGTCACTGTTTCTGTGGTACCGTAAGCAGTGACCTGGTGTGTTCATGTGTTTATACTCTTCCTGTTAAAGCACAGGTGGGTGTATGAAGGCAGCACTGTTGAATGCAGTCACTACAACACTAACAAACAAACATTTTCTGCCTCTGTAATTATCTGTATGCTCATGTACCACAAAAAGTACAATCTTACTCAATGAGCACTGACACATTCATAATGGGCAGGGTTTTAGACATCAATGAGGGCTGGTTTGTGTATGGTTAGAAGCACAGTGGGAGGTTTAAACACCTGAACCTGAAATGTCACCAAGTGTGGTCACTTTGGAAAAAACTGCGGTCAAAGGGTTTGGGTATGTTAACAAAGAGTAGGTGTTGTAGATGATGAAACATAATGTGTTTTTATAAAGAAGTCTGGTTCATGTGAATCTGCTATCTTTGCTCTGGTTTCATTTTCAGTTCCACTCTGCAGACTTTCTTTGGAATTCGGTTTTTCTCTAGACTCTCAAAACTTTATGTGAAACTGCTGCAGAACAACTTATCCTATCACAATCTCACACAGTTCAGAGTTTATATCAGTCTTGATTATCGTACAAAATGATAAATACAAATCTGTCTGTTAATGATTTGCTGTGTGTTTTGTGGATGCTTAAGCACTTTTTGATGGTTTGTTCAGCCTACGTCACTCAGCTTACCTTATTCTTGCTGAGTTCAGCTGTCACACTGTTGTTTTAAAGCGAAAGATAAACTTGACAAAACATGTGTGTTACATCGTCCAAGCCCCTGTGACTTGCTCTCTTTATTGTTTTAACTACTTATTGATTTTGAAAGGCTTGAGAGGATTTGATATTTTATAACTGTTGTGTGTCACAAGGATTATATCATTTATTTTAAAGCCCTTTGTGCTAATTTTTAATTCTGTGTGTGTTCAGCATGGAAGGTGGAGAGCTGTTTAACAGAATCCAGGCCAGAGGGGACCAGGCCTTCACAGAGAAAGGTGAGGACTGATGGAGGGATGTACTGCGATTACAAACCAATTACAGGATGCCAGACTGAAAGATTGAACCATTAAATCCAGGAAATAGTGGTAAAATGTTGGACAGAAAAGTGCAGGACAGTGAAGGATATCTTTTCAACAACAGCTGTGTTTTCTTTGTAACTGAAGTGGTTTGATGCTTGAGCTGCTTCTGGTTTGAGAGAGTTTGTTTTCTTATTTTCTTCCCAGAGGCTTCTGAGATCATGAGGGACATCGGCACGGCCATTGATTTTCTCCACAACATCAACATTGCGCACAGAGACATCAAGGTGCAGACAATATAATTATATTGAAATGCTAAGCATTTCAACATGCTCCCCATCACCATGGAAACTGCACAGCTGATGATGTTTTAAGGGGTTCCAAGGTTTTATATGGGACAGGCGCCCTTAGTCTGAGGGTTATAGGGTTAGGGCTCAGCATTTCAACATTCAGCATTTGTGGCTAGAGAATGCTGAATGTTGAAATGGGGGTTAACATTTCGATATCTAACATTTTCTTCCAGAAATGTGGGCCTCCCCTCTAGTTTAAGAAAGAGCTTACTACTAATACATCAATGACACAGCATGTATACTCTGAGTTCAAGCTCACTGAAATAAATACTGTTGTTCCTCTGCTTCCTAACTAGCCTGAGAATCTGCTGTACACAAATAAAGACAGGAATGGGGTCCTCAAGTTAACCGACTTTGGCTTTGCTAAGGAGACAACGCTGCACAACCCTCTACAGACCCCTTGTTATACACCTTACTATGTGGGTAAGTGGCCTTTGAGAATTGCCCTTATTCAACAAAAGTCCAATGAGCATTTTTTTTTTTTTTAATAAAAAAGCATTTCAACTTAAGGTGTTTGATCTATCATTGATTTTCATTTTTATTTTAAATTTATTTCTTTGTGTGTGTTTGTGTTTCTGATAAGCTCCTGAGGTTTTGGGCCCAGAGAAATATGATAAGTCATGTGACATGTGGTCCCTGGGCGTCATCATGTACATCCTGTGAGTAATGTGTCTGGACAGAGGTTGTAGAGGGAATCGTGGATTTAACTGCAAATGAATTTCTGTTATTGGAGTGTATTGACACCTTTTAACAGTAAAATTTCAAAACTCTTATTGTGTGTCTCTGTAGGCTGTGTGGCTTCCCTCCATTTTACTCCAATACAGGCCAGGCCATCTCTCCAGGGATGAAAAGAAGGATCAGGATGGGCCAGTATGAGTTCCCAAACCCAGAATGGGCTGATGTGTCACAGCAAGGTGAGAACGCCTCTCAAAACATAAAATATGCTGATTATTCATTTTCCATTCTCTTTAGAGTCTACACATTTACCAGCCAACAACAACACACCCTCTATTTATCGAAAACCCAACCAAGATCTACTCATCTGTTTAGGTGTGCTCATTACAGTCAGTGAAACTTATCATTCAACCCAGTCAAGTTATCAGTCAAATATTTGTTCAGTGTATCAGATGATCTAGATTTAAAATGTTCTCATTCAGCTACAGCCAGTCACAAGCAGGTGTACACCCTGTGTGTCATCCACTTTGATCATGGACGGCCTCAGTTCACATCTTTGTGCTGTGACACTTCTGCAAACCTCAGATGTCTTTGCTGAGTGCAGTCTCTGTAAACACATTTTTCCAGCTATGGTTTAGATAAAGTGAGGTCTCTGTTTGCCTTTACTGTGAGTGCAGGTCACCCTGGTTCATCACCCACGCTCGCTGTCAGTATTTCCTGCTGCTTTCCGGGAGATTCGCTGATGACTTACAATAAACGGTCATACCCAAAGTCCTCTGAGACATCTAAGAGTTCGCTCAAATACAGCAGTCTGCTACTGTTGGCCTTAACAAAGGCAGCAACACTACACATGAAGCTGTTTCTTTGTTATCTCAATGTCTCTGCACTAATCCTATTACCTAGATGATCAGGTCAGTCAGTGTCTGAGACCAGGAAGGAGTTTAATAGAAGAGCCCGACCGATATGGGAATTTTGGGCCTGATGCCGATACCGTTACTGGGGGCAAAAAGAAGCCGATATCCGATACTTCGGCCGATACCCGATATATCGACTGATATCTGATATATCAGCTGATATATATTATAAATTCATTGATATACACAGGATAAATACTGTATATGAACATAGTTATTGAAAAGTTCCATCTTCCATTTTTTGCATGGGACTAAAGTAGATTTTAAGTAACAATGTAGCTGCTTTCAAAACATGCACTAAATACAATTACAACAAAATACATAGAAACATTTTCAAAAATGATTTCAACCAAAACAACAACTTGAGAATTTAGAAGCCCAGGTTAATCCTGCATAGCATTATGAAGTGAGATGCTGTGTAGTTGCCTTATATTAATTAACATACAGGAGCAGGAGCGACAGAATATCCGCAGAGCAAAAATTTTTATAATCGGCTACATTTTGGCCGATTTTGATTAATTGGTGACAGGCTATAATCGTCCCGCCCGATTAATCGTCCCGCCTGATTAATCGGTCTGGCTCTAGTTTGAAGCACTAAAATGATCAAATTAAATAGAGAAATAAATTGGATCTATTTAATAGGTGTGGATTTTGTTGGTTAGTGTTACTAACTTTGATCTGCCTTTGTTTGTCAGCTAAAGACCTGATCCATCAGCTGCTGAAGACAGACCCTAATGAGAGAATGACCATCACTCAATTTATGAACCACCCTTGGATAAATGTAGGTTGAGGACAAATGGATATCTTAAACTTCCTGTTTTTATGTGTATTTCTGTGCTCATTCTGTTTTTTGTCTTTGTGTCTGGGTACGCTCACCCTGCAGCAGTCCATGGTGGTTCCTCCCACTCCGCTTCACACAACCCGGGTTCTGACAGAAGACAGGGAGATGTGGGAGGATGTAAAGGTCAGAAAAGACACAACACTGACACCTTCTGGTCACTTATTTACACTGCAATCTGTCACTGCTCAGCTCTCAAACTTTGGGTTAGTCCCAGTTACAGCATACAGAAGCACACCAGCAGCAAAGTGTAAATTTTTAAAACAAACTAAGCACAATGAGGAAATAAGCTGAAAAATCCTTACTGGCTTTGTTATCCCAAAAGTAAGACTGTGATGAATTAAGCTCCTAAAAATGATGCTTCCTAAGCTTCTTGTAAGAAGTTAAATCCAATCTTGATCACTTCCTGTTTTTACATTTATTTTCATATCTTGTGAATTTTGAGGCTTCATGTCCATGGAGTGATACTCCTTATTTTTTTATTATTATATTAATGAGTTAAATAGTGACCAATTCAAAGTAATCTAAACTGAAATTGTAACTTTTTATACCAGTTCAATGCCAGATCACATGTCAAAATTAGGATTTCTTGGTGCACTAAGTAAATTGACACTGAGCAACCACAAGGGGGCAGCAGAGATCACAGTCCAACATGCGCACGCACACACACACACACACACA
Source organism: Halichoeres trimaculatus (assembly GCF_033239565.1). Lineage (NCBI taxonomy): Eukaryota > Metazoa > Chordata > Actinopteri > Labriformes > Labridae > Halichoeres > Halichoeres trimaculatus. The sequence goes on along the minus strand of NW_027437179.1, from coordinate 16,894,334 downwards.
CACACACACACACACACACACACACACACACACACACACACACACACACACACACACACACACACACAGGTCTGATATGGTTTCATGTTAATACCCAGAGTTTGTACATGTGAACAAATCTTTTGAAACACTCGTCACATTCTTTCACAACAGCTGAAAGAGCAGGTTTCCAATGATTAGGTGTAAAAGGTTCATTTCTCAAAAAGGATAAGCACACGTTCACACATTGCTATTGCCAATAGTACATTGTGTAAAATTTTTAGAGATTGCGCTCAAAATCAACCACTTCTCAGAAAGCACAAAAGCAGGGCGTGATACACAAAGGTGGTGTGGATCCCTGTTCCTGCCTCCAGTCATGAACAAAATATGAAAAGGAGCTAGAGTTAATAATTTTAGCACTGTAGCCTCAAACTTCAGTTTGAGATTCATCACAACTCCTTTCCAGTGACACTAGGAAGAAAGCTTGCCTTATTTAAAGCCAGGTGTCTTAAACTCCTAAAGGAGTTTCCGGCAAGGCTTAACATAGTACACCTTTGTTTATCTTCCCTACACCACAAATACATTCATGGAAATGCTGTGTGCTGTGAAACAGTAGAGGACAATGTTTTGCATTTTTGGATTACTATTTGGTACGACCAGGGGTGTTTAGGGAGGAGTTAAGTGTGTTAATTAGAGATCATCGTAGAATTATACTGTACATATTAGCTGGCTTCACTCTATGCAAAGGTTTGGAAAAAAGAAAATGTGCATCTCTCTTATTTACTAACAAAAATGTAATATCTCGCTCACCTTGCACTGCTAGGTAAGGTTTTATCAAAAGAGACCTTAAAATTTTCTTTTTTAGAGTCTGTACTTTAAATCTTGGCAGGGAGCAGTCTCTTCCTGAAGTCTTTATACGTTTCCTGAAAATGATTCCTGTTGGGAAAAGATCATTATGGACATCAAAGACTTCTGTGTACATCAAAGTTTCATGCAATTGATTCAGTGTTTTTTTTGTTGTTGTTGTTGTTGTTGTTGTTGTTGTTGGTATTTCATTTAAACAGTATAAAGGCTTGTTGTACCCCTACTTCCATCCTTAAGGCTAAGATTAAGTAACTAACAACACATTAAAGCTAAATGTTAGCTATTATGTCTTATTAGATTTGTAAAACACTAAACTATTGCTTTGAACATGCAGGCACTGATTAGTATTTCCAGTTTCTTGAATGATTTAACAAGGGTTTGTCATAGCTGACCCTTTATTGTACTCTCCCCTGTCCTTGATACTATCAACTTTGGCTCTTCCTCTGTTTACTAACTCACACCTGCATGTGATCCTGTTTGTGTATTTGTTACAGGAGGAGATGACCAGCGCTTTAGCAACCATGCGTGTTGACTACGATCAGGTGAAAATCAAAGATCTAGACACCTCCAGCAACCCACTGCTCAACAAAAGGCGCAAGAGGGCCGCTGGAGGGGGTAAAGGTGGATCTACAGTGTGTCAAAGTCAGTGAGACACGCAGAACTGTTTTGGAAATGAGGCAGAACTGCCAAAGGTTTGAGAGAAAGCAGCTCAGAAGAAGGGAGACGAGTTTGAGAGAACATTTAGAGACCAGCACAAGACTCCTGACGGACTGAATGTTTAGAAAATGTTCTTTGTAACAAAAGGACAACGGTAAGAGCTGGACATTTATATGATATGATAGCATCTGTTTCTCCTGTCAGTTTAAAATTCAACAAGATCTGATGAGTGTGTGTCTCTCTATTTCTAATTGTGTTTTCATGTATGTAAGTACCTTTTTGGATCTTGCCTATTTGTAAGTGTGTCTGTGTGCAGACATGAAGGTTTTTGTAGTGATCATGGTTGTGTATTTCAATGCTGGGTTGCCTATTTTAGGTCACCTGTGTAACTATGCACTAGTGCACCAAACACACACAAGCCAACAAACCAACTGTGGTCAGACTGTGAAACTAGAACACTCACTTTTACCTGTATTGTCTTAATGTTTCCTGACTTTCGCTGCCTTCTTTTTAGGGATTCAAGCAACGTCTGTCTCTGTCTATTCATTAGAATATAGCCATCTCTGGCATGGGAGTGTACAATGACAAAAAAAGCTTTAAGTTCACTTAGTGTTATGTTGAAGATCATCATTTTGTGCTCTTGAAAACATTAGAGGCAGAGCTCAGGCTGTCTGCTTCCTGTCAGAGTGAGGACACATGTTCTCTGTGTAAGCTGTAGTGGGGTGGTGGTTGGTTTTGCTACATGGATGAGTTATGACACTTGAAAACCGTTTCTGTGTGGACGTGCATATGTGTGTGTACGTGTGTGTGTTTATGGGGGTGGAGTTGGATGCTTCCTATAAATAAGGGCCTCAGTTTCACTTCACATTCAAACATGAGCCAAACACAACAGCATGTAAAAACAGACACCTCATACGTAAGCAACCTCTGCTCCATGCCTGTTTGTCTATACGGTTGTAAATAAAAGTTTTTAAGGTAAAACTGAAGTGGTGCGGTGCAGATTTTAACTTCTTTGGACGTGCTGACGATTGTTTCTGTGACTGTGCCTCTCAGGCTTTGTGAGGCTACTATAAATAGCTGCAGTGAAGTAGTTATTTGGGAAGCAGCCATCTGACTTTGTGTTCAACTGGAAAAGGTCAACATTATTATGCTTAGATTATATGGTAGGACCTTTCCCCCACTTTAATCACATGGTGCCCTGCAGTATTTAGGGAAGAGGTTAGGGGGAGCTGATCATAAGAAGTTCATAGATTCTCTGCTGTAAATATGGGACATCAGCCATGATTCAATGAGGCCCAAATAGACTCTGACCTCTAAGCTGTTGTTTGGGGCTCTAGACAGGAGCTCTCATAGTTCAACACTTGGAACCAGACAGAGGGTTCTTGTGGTTGGAATTTCACAGTAGGTTTCAGATAACATATTTCCTCATAGGGAAGCAGTGGTTTAGTATTTTTCCTTTGTTAGTCAGCCATTGAGCAGAAGAGTGTTATAATGATTACAACATGTCCATGCAACAGTGCCATGGTGTTGACATAACAGCTTCTTCTTCACTTCCTGCTTGTGTTATTCCAACAAAGTTGCTGATTTTTCAGGTTGACAAACACCACAGATCTTCACACTGACATCCAGAGAGCCCCAAGAGAAAGCAGCAGCAGCCAACAGCAAAGAACTAGGGTCAAACATAAGGTTCAGTAATGGGTCAGTTGTTTCCGCACCATTCACAAGGGACACACGGCTCCCTGATTTAAATACATGTTTGTTTGATTTTTTTTCCCCTTCTTTAAATCTTGTTAGACAACGTTAAACTGTCCCTCTATAGCCTGGGGAGCTTCAATGCAAGTCCCAGCCTGTATTGATTCATGAAGCCTGCAGTGCATCCAGTATCGATAAAGAGACAAAGGCTGCTTTCTTTGACAAAGGACATTATTTTCCTACGACAAACTTTGCTGTCCAAGTTCCTAATATGATTAAGCTTTCCTCTGTTGATTGTGGATTATTCAGTGGAAGAGGAAGTGTTAAGATTTTCAAATTAAGGACAACACTGGTGAAATTTCACATGCTAACTGCCACAAGACCACAAAATGAAGTTTTATGCTGCTCTGAACTATTTTATTTGTTTGTGTCTCAAACTACCGTCTGTGATTGAGCACGCTGAGACAGGTTTGACCTGTGTCTTATACATTGAATGTGCGTGCTGTTCTGGCTGAGGCGTGGCAATGAGGCGTACAGGGGAGAATGTAGGGTGGGTGGGGACAGGGGTGGGGTAGGGCTGGAGGGTACTTAACTTTGCCCTTTGGGGAAGAATGTGTTGAGAGCTGGTTGAGAGCCATGTGACCTTTAAATGGATCTATCTGAACTCCACTAGTCCCCCATGTTTTAGGACTTTATGGTGTGTACATCATAACAAATCCCTGGTGTCTGTTCCTCTCTGTCTGCCATGTGTGTTGTTGTCTCAATCATGTGCACACACTAATTGGTCTTGTGGTTGACAATTAGTGTCATCATTACCATACATGCTGCTGATAAGGGTGTTATAGCTGATACTGACACCACAACTTTATTAGAAGAGTGTCTGCTTCATCTGGACCTCACACATGAGCATCATTTCACAACCTTACACACAGGGAAAGTGACCGAGAGATGGTTGAAGATTTGATATTTTAAAGTCACGTTTTAATGCCTGATAAAGTATATATCCAACCTCTCAAACCTCACCAAACTTTGCCCTTTTGATGATTTTTGTTTCTGCAACAAGTCAGTGGATGATGTTGGCGTTTGACCATGGTAAAAGGAAAAATAACATCTTCATATATTCTTATAAAATGACCTCAATTCGAGCTTAAAAAGGTTTCCCATTCAGACAGCTGTCCTATTTACACAGGAATAACCTGTACAAGTGTTTCTGGGACTCACATAAATGTCCTGAGTCATCAAGGCCTTGTGTTTTTCACTGTAACCTTATCACTGATTTGTCATTTTCACAGGTTTTTCTTTTTTAATATTAAGTAACCTTTATGATTACATGTATGGTCACTATCATGTGGTGCAACCCATCTCTGACACACAAAAATCCTTTCTCAAAACGATAGGATTTACCAAGACATGGTAATTAGCTGCATGATTATACGGTATGATTTTTTGAAGCACTTGGTTCTGATTGTCATGAAGACTTTCTACATGTGATCTAAGTGAGACAGTTTTCATATTTGTGTTAAATCAACAGTTAGTTGTAGTACTAGCAAACAAGGAAAAGAGACACTTGGAGGAAATGCCTTAACACTTAGGAAAAACAAGTTAAGCAAGTGTATTGTTACGAGAAAGCTCTTCCTGTTTTATCTCTTCACTGTCAATAGGTTATCACTGAAATTCCTCCTAAGAAACCGTATGTGTATGGTAAATGTGTCATAACCAAAGAATCTTTAGGGTTCATTATATATGTTGTTTTTTATTTTTTATTTTATTTTATGAAGTAAGTAGCTAAAGAACATTCATCTACTAAGTTGTAAGAGATCCTTGACTTGTGTAGGACTGTCTTTGGTAAGCCTGCAGTGGCTGCATCACTACCTGCTGTAATAGATCTCTGAGTCATTGAATAACTTAAGCACCACCAGCTGATGGGGTATCTTCATGCTAACTGTGTGGATGGTGGGGTGGAGGAGGGGGCGTGGTGCAGGTAGGCTGTACCTTCCTCCAGTCCAGTTTTGGAGAAGCCTTACGGCACTCACTCGCGCAACCACACACAGAGTGGGTGTGTGTGTGTGTGTGTACACTGAGCATCAGTGAGAACAGGCTGCTCGAGGACGCACGTACACATCGTCAGGCTGCCTCGCGCTCCATCAGACGGTCGCCCATGATGAGAGGCTGCTCCGGCCGACCCGGGCTCGCACAGAACCAGGACAGAGCGGGTAAGACAGACCGTTTTGGAGGCTTGAGCAGGCTGTAGTTTGGTGCTGTACGTTTCAGAGACAGAGAGAGTCGGGCAGTGAGAGGCAGGTCGAGCAGCTCTCCAAGACGTAAACAAGAGTCGATGTGCTGCTGCCTGTCGCTGTGTTGGCGCTGTCACCGAGACCTTTCCCCTACATAACAACTAGAGGCGATGATCTTTGTTTTATACAGTTACCAACCTCATCTGTCACAGCAGCAGTCGTTTTGTTACACAGAGGATGCAGACACACACAGTCGGATATTTTGCAGCTTGCAGGAAATTATAAACCCCCGAAGCTTTGCAGTTTCTCTATTAGTGTTATTGTTTTTATGACTGTCAAATTCTGCGCACAGATCATGATGGAGAAACTGTTGCAGATGTAAATGGGTTTCGTTTTGTGATTGTGAACCAGGTTGTTGTTGCGACGCAGTGTGTATCATTCAAGCCTTATAGACACGCTGATTGTTCATTTATGAGCTAAGGCAGTCTGTTTGCGTGTGTTTACTTCCCAGTGTAATGTGTATACTGCACTTGGCAATGACTTGTCTATTGTAACACAGGCTAAAAGCTGCTAGCAGCAATCAGAGTCTGACAGCTATACTAAGAGTAGGAGGAGGAGGAGCAGTGATCTGTTTCCTGTTCATGTCCCTGTGTACTGAAGTGTGCAAGAAACCCCATTTACCCTCACTGGAAATGATCACACACAGATCAAGCACACAAATTAGCTATGCTTCTTTTAATAACTCACCAAATAATAGCCTGCATTAACAACTGTTACAGTGTTTGACACAGCTTGTGTTGTGTTTCTTTCAGAACTATATATCCCACTGTGCTTGTATCATTACAACCTAGCATGAGAAGAGTGTGCCATTTCTGTGCGTACCTGATGAACCTGACATGTATTATAGTCTGCCAGCAGTCAGGGAATCTGAGAAAAAGAGGGGAGCTACTTAATTAGAAAATTTTCATTTTCATCATATGTAGGTCACAGGCCTGTTAATCCACCAGCAAAGACTGAACATACAGCGTCATATGGGCATTGGATATAAAGCCACCAGGAATAAACAGAGGGGCATCCACGGAAGTGTCGCTTTACAGTGTGTACACCTATATTGTTGAAGCTATGCCAATGTAAAGAGTCATTCTACAATGTGGGGACCTTTTCCAACCAATTAATGCCATGTAAAGTAGATGTATTTGAGTATATATTAGGGTGTTGTCATGTGCGGTTTGGCAATTTAGAGATAAAACTCCAGCAACGCTTGAAGGAAGGAGAACAACCCATGTAGGCTTGTAGTCTCAATCGAAATATGTTGCTCCATAATAAGGTTGCTCTCCTTAATCCAAGTGTTGCTGGAGCTTTGACCCTTTTAGACCTCTTTTTCTTCTCCCCACAAAGTAGACAAAGGTGTGCCAGAATCATCTGCTTCGGCACTTTAGAGATGGAAAGAATATTTGAGACACATTTTTCTAACCCTTTGACCTAAATTTGTTAATAAACATTATATCCAAAGTTTCATTTCCTGGAGAGATAAGTTGGATAAAATTACAGGTGTTACAAAATATGTCCAAACAACAACAACTTGCTAGCAAGTTTAATGGTTTGGGGAAATCCCCTCTAAGCATCCCTTGAAATAAAAATAAATGAATAATTAAAAATGCTCAGAGTAAAAGGACTGTTGCTTCCCCAGATTTCTCACTGAACATTTTGAGTTGCACACAGTTGAATCATTATTTACATAGTTGGTGTGAATTTTGTTGCTGGTTTCTGTTGACCTCTCACACACATAGAGATAGGGAAAGAAGACTGCCATCTCATGGACAATGAGAGCTCATGCAAAAAGTCCTTTAGCTTCACTTTGTGTCTGCAAGTTCCAGTTTTTCTGGCATTGATGAAAGGAGGTCAAAATACTGGTAGTATTATCTTTGATTAAATTAGTATAATAGGAAAAGAATGAAACAAAAAAAACCTTACTAAGGTATGGTGTATGTGGTATTATTGTAAGTTTATGCCCTTTTTACTGAAAAATGTCTACATTTCTACAGTTTCATTTAGCAGACATCTTTGACCAAAGTGACGTACAACACAAGCAAGAATTTAGACAAAAAGGAAAACCTAGTTCCTGTGACGAAGTGCTACAAGTTATTTGGCTGTAGGTGCTGCCATTAAAATGCAAGATTTTTTGAAAATGTTTTTTGAAAAGTCTTGACAGGACAACTACTTTTAGTTTTAAAGTCTCCTTCAACTCAGTTATAAAAGGTCAAGTATCTGAAATTCAGCACCCTGAAAGAGAAGCACTATCATGAAATTCATCTTTTCTTTATTTTATTATTCCTGTACATTTCTGCTTTTGAGGTTTTAAGTGTTTTTTTCTCACCAAAATGGTCAGCAGTGTGTGTCATTCAGGAGAATCAGAAATGTTAAAAAGAAAGTCAGCACAATGAGTTGATGCTTAGTGTTTAATACAGCAAGTTTTCTTAGTTCTGATTATTTTCTGCCGCCCAACTTCACAGTAATAAAAATGACCACACACCATTTTGAATATTTGGGAACACCTAGTATATATATATATATATATATATATATATATATATATATATATATATATATATATATATTCTACAAAAAAAGAGGGGGTACTTCTTGTAGGAGAAGATTTGCATTTTCTTGTTGAACTGATTCTCATACTGATGGTATTAGTTAAACTACTCAGCTTTTTGTTTGAGTTGAGTTTTCCAAAAAGTGACAAAAGTCATTAGGTTTTGTAAGCATAATCCTGTGAAGTAGTCAAAGGGTCAAAAGGTCAAATCTTTGTCAACCACTTAAACAAATAAACCAATGATAAGGCCAAACATTTTGCAATTTGCTCTGGCAAAACTGAAAACAAGGTGTGACACAAATGTGTTCGTGAAATCGAGCTGATTAAACACAGCACAGGTCAAAGATGGGCCAAGGTATGATCGATGTGAAGTCAACAAACCTGTGATGAATTTTCACTTCTAGCTGAACATTTCTCTATGGTTTCAATACTTGTTTTGTTTTTATGATATTGTTGACTGCACTGGAAAAGGCCATCTTGACCGCAGCTGGTTTCTGGTTTTCTCATTTTTTAAATTAAGAATTAAAGTAATGAGAAAAAAATAATCTCTTTCAATTAGTATATTATTCATCATAATAATATCTGAAACTCTTATTTGCTCCAAAAGCAGCTCTAAATAATGTTTTTATCTTCACAGTGAAACAAACTGTGTTGTTTCACCATGACTTTATAATACAATGAAAGACTTTTTTCGGAGTCTGTTGCATTTGTTGCTCGCGAAACTAGTATCATCAGTGATGGGTGATGAACTGATCACAGTTTCTTCCAATTTCTGAGCCTTTTCTGTTGCAAACTATGAAAACTTTTTCAATGACTCAAAAGGCTCAAAAGACTCATGTTGTCTAATATTTTTAGCATCTTGCAACACTTAACAAAAACAATTTCCATATTTTCCTCTTAACTCTTATTACCTGGACAAATGTAACTTGCAAATGAAAAATGTGTTGAAACATTATTTTAGCAGATAGCCTATAGTTATGGCTTTAACAGCACTGCACAACACTATAAAGAAACTTAAAAATGGATGAGGTTTGTTCTCCCTGAATGTGTCTCACTAAAAACTGAGAAACACTACTTCAAAAAGACTTTAAAAAGAGATCAGGTGAGATATGGCGTCCTTGCATAGTAGCGTATTCCCCTGGAGTTAAGGGGCGAAGTCTTTTATTTATTGTAATACGATAAAGGTAATGCAGTGTGCCGATCTCGAGCCACTACAAGTGACTAGGTTTGTTGCGGGCAAGCAACTATAGCCTACAGGATTTGTTATTTATTTTTTTTTTTGTTGTTGCTCAGTTTACGCTCTTTACGGCTGAGTAGAAAATGTGTTGCACCCGTACTGCAGTCATTACGACCGCCTTATAAAAAGTGGTCTGACACGATCACGTGACAGCAGCAGAGGCAGAGACCGGGGTGCAGACCTGTATCCATCACCGCGAGCAGCGTGGATGAAACACCGGTCACCTTCAGAGCAGCATCACGGGAAAAGGCCCCGTGTTCCCACCGCTGCTGCCTCTGGTACCTCGCAAGGCGGAATGGAGGAAAAAGCACCGACAAACCCGCGGGAACTCACCCAAAATCCGCTCAAGAAGATCTGGATGCCTTGTAAAAATGGCCTTCCTGAAAAACACATTTCGCAAAGAAAGGGTTCGTATGACAACGTGGCCACCGGTGTTAGCACCTATATGTTGAGCTATATCCCTCGTGGTTGAATGTGTATCACCACATTTTTTGTATTTCTTGCCTGGCTTTGTGTTCACGTTTGTGTGCACGCTGCCAGAGCCTGTGTTGAAATCGTGCATAATTAACGTTAATGCGCCTCCTGCGTTTAGCGCCGTTTCTCAATCCGCCTGTATGCTCCTGCTAAAGTAACCACGGTGCGTGGACCGCAGTTCGCAGAGTTCAGATGTCTCGCTGAGCTGCAGCCATCTGGCTCACTATGTTATGTAAGGACTCTCTGAATGCTCCCGCAGATGAAGGCAGCTCGCATCGAGGAGAAATGACTGGTACTGGGGATGTTTAAATCATTGTTACTGAGTGCCAAGTCAAGCACCAGCTATTGGTAAACACGAATTGTATCTCTGCAGTCATGTGAGTGATGTGCTCTGTGGATGAGCGTGTGCGTTTTATCTGCATACACATTGCTCACTTATGTGTGTGGCATTGCCTCTTCACTGTCACTCGACTGAGACAGAGTTTTTGATTTATTGGACTAAAGAGAGAGAAAATAAAAAACAATTCGGTCAAATCTACATCCTTTTAGATATTAAACGTTGACCAGCCTCAAAATTAAATGCTGAGAGGTTGAGAGCACTTAGAGGCCTGATGTGCCCTCTCACCCTGTCATCTGTGCTCTCATTCAGACTGAGTGTTGAAACTAATTCTTAGTGAAGTGTTTCACAAGTAACCGGACATGATAGTGCCACTCTGACCTCTGCTCTTGTTGAAAACACTGTCAGGGTGGTGTGACTGTCTTATTGTCCCTTTCCCTGGGTTACTCTTAAAGATAATCTTGCATTGACACCAAGTCTTTATTCTTTATTCTTATATACAGTATGAAAGGTATGACCTGGTAGGTTTTAAAAGTGACAGAGCAATGCTTTCTGTTATAAAGAAACCATGTCTTAAAACATTTTACTGAGCACTTAAATCCTTTTGCTATGGATCAGCTTTACTTTTTAGTGTGTGATGAGCACATGACTGATGCAATCTTTCCTCCTTTACCTTGCAGTATGTATGACCAACTGTCCCACCCTGATTGTGACTGTGGGCCTTCCTGCCAGGGGGAAGACCTACATTTCCAAGAAGCTGACTCGATATCTAAACTGGATTGACGTGCCAACCAGAGGTGAGACCTTCTCTGAAATTAGGCAAAAATTCCTGGACAGTTATGGGAGTGCAGGATGGGGGTGGGAATTGCAGTGCAGCTGGAAATATAATACCCTATACATTGACTTTGACAAAGATGATATTATATGGTGTTTTATGATGATTTTTTGTGATAAAAGACAATGCTAAATTAAATACAAAAATGCTCAATTTTTTTTTTTTGTTTTTTTTCATGTCCTTCTCTCCCACAGAATTTAACGTTGGACAGTACAGGAGAGAGTTTGTGAAGATCTACAAGTCCTTTGAATTCTTCCGTCCAGACAACGAGGAGGGTTTGAGGATCAGACGGTAAGAGTAACAACCAGCCTCCGACCACTTCAATAATTAATTACACTCCAGCAATGCTTCATCTGTGTTTGTATTATGTTTCCAGACAGTGTGCATCAGCAGCACTGAATGATGTGCGGCAGTACCTCACGGAGGAAGGAGGCCAAGTTGCGGTAGTTGACACATTCTCTTTATTTTCATGTTTTTAGGCAGGTTAAATTCAGTGCACTAAAAGTATGTCTGTTTTGTGCTTAACAGGTTTTTGATGCAACGAACACCACAAGAGAAAGGAGGGAAACCATCATCCAGTTTGCAGAGCAGAATGGCTTCAAGGTACCTTGCTGGGTCTTTCAACAGAGGAGGCTGATTGCACTATCTGACCCTCACACTAAACATGTTTCCTTCCTCCCTGCTCTTCCTGTAGGTGTTCTTTGTGGAGTCTGTGTGTGAAGACCCAGATGTCATACAGGAGAACATAGTGGTAAGTGTCTGGAGTTGATCTGAGTTATTTTTTCCTCAAGAGACACTTGTCCCTGTTGGCCTCACTTGTCTTGGTTTCCCTGTTTAGCAAGTGAAGTTGGGCAGCCCTGACTACACAAACTGCAACACTGAGGAGGCGGTGGAGGACTTCATGAAGAGGATCAAGTGTTATGAAAACTCCTATGAGACACTGGATGAAGTCTTGGACAGGTGAGATGAAAGTTTATTAGAGGGGATGTTTTCTCTTTGCAAGCCCTTGAATTTGTACACTTTTAACCTGAAGGCTTTGTGTATCTTGGGCCTCTCCTCAGGGATCTCTCCTACATCAAAATCATGGACGTGGGTCAGCGCTACTTAGTAAACAGGGTGTTGGATCACATCCAGAGCCGGATCGTCTACTACCTCATGAACATACACATCACACCGCGTTCCATCTACCTGTGTCGCCACGGCGAGAGCGAACTTAACGTCAAGGGGCGAATTGGAGGAGACTCAGGTCTTACACCAAGAGGCAAAGAGGTTAATTTTTTATTTTTATTTTATGATTTTTCTTTACTGCTCTTTTCCCCCTGAAATAGCACCAACAGTTTTATTTTCTCTCTGTAGTTTGCCAAGAAACTCAGCCAGTTCATACAGTCACAGGGCATCAGTGACCTTAAGGTGTGGACCAGTCAGATGAAGAGAACCATCCAGACTGCCGAGGCTCTCAGTGTGCCGTATGAGCAGTGGAAGGTCCTGAATGAGATCGATGCAGTAAGTACAAGTTTGGCTGCTTTGCACAGCTATATTTTTTTTCGAAAGTTTCTGGTGTTAATCTTTGTGTGATATCATTTTAGGGTGTTTGTGAGGAGATGATGTATGAGGAGATCCAGGACCACTATCCTTTGGAGTTTGCTCTGAGGGACCAGGACAAATATCGCTATCGGTACCCTAAAGGAGAGGTCAGTCAGTTTGGTTACGTAAATGTTAAAGCGTTTGTTTATCTCTAAGTGTTGCAGTGGGATCCTTTTGTGAAGTGTGTTTGTTTTCAGTTTTAGATTTTTCCAATTTAGACTTGGTCTTCCTTTATAAACACACACTCGTACAGACGTGACCACAGACATGATTAAACATTATCCAGATGGCCACAGGCCAATAAATCTCTGCTAATGAGTTTCAAATTAGACATGCAGCTCTTCAAGACAGATTTGGCCAAACATCAGATAACGGGGAGAAGAGATTTCACAATACTGTCTGTGTGTGTGTGCCAACACGCAGTTTCCGGTTGTTTACTGTGTGTCTGAATGCCCTCTGGTGTGTTCTCACCTTAAGTCCATCTCATTAGCGCTCCATTTATCCAACACAGGAAGATTGATTTGAGCATTACCGGGCAGACACTGTGCTGATGTTGGGGAGCTGTGTTTAAGCTGGTGTTGGTGAAGATGGCCTGAACTGATTTCTTTCACCTGCTTTAATGCTAATGTATTTACCTGAGAATGATTACACACCAAAGTGTATGAAGTAAAAGAGAATTAATGGAGCTTTTAACCAACAGCTTCATGGCTTTGGCTGCATTTTATTCTCACTCTTAGTGAAAAGAAACCCTTTCACAGCAATGATCTCCTGTGATCTGCTTCTTAAATTATAGATTGATTCTATTTTTAGATATACAGTTGGACATCTACAGAAAAAAATATGTTTTGTTTCGTTGTCCAAAACTAGTTGGTTTCAGTTTGTTTCTCTTCTGGCTCAGTCCTATGAGGATCTGGTGCAGCGCTTGGAGCCCGTCATCATGGAGCTGGAGCGGCAGGAAAACGTGCTGGTTATCTGTCACCAGGCTGTCATGCGCTGCCTGTTGGCATATTTTCTGGATAAGACTGCAGGCAAGTTCTAAAACTAAACCTCATGCATTAAATAACAACACTGATTAAACACAAAGAAGGGCTGTTAAATCACCTGCTTAAGACAGTCTCTAAATTCACCTGGCAGATAAGTAAGCTAAGGAGTAGTGCTTATACTAACTGCTCAGGAGAACTTAAAGTTGACACATCACAATATTTATTTTCCCTGAATTGAACCAATTGCACCTTGTTTAAATGAGGTTCTGGATGAAGCCACTTGAATACTGTGACGTAGTCTCACTTGAACACATTGAGTTTACTGATAAAGCTGTGGCTTGGACTCAGCGGTGATGATAGGGAAACCACTGATGTATCACTGTTTATTCAGAGGCTTTACCTTTTCAACAAAGGGATACATACTGTAAATCTGTAAATTGATACTAAACCCATAACAAACTGAAAATTAAACTTAACAGACCAGACATGTTGAAGTTTGATGAAATCAAAGTGCTCAATTCTTAAACTTCTGCTCTGCTGTGTTTACTCTGAAACAGAGGAGCTACCGTACCTGAAGTGCCCGCTGCACACCGTGCTGAAGCTAACGCCTGTAGCTTATGGTAGGTCTAGTCTCCTGTAAGAATACATTGCATTGAATGAATGTTGTTTCTGTGAGTTAAACACTTTTCTTCCACCTTTATAAGGGATAACCAAAGTTGTGTTTGTGTGCTCAGGCTGCAAAGTGGAGTCCATCTGCTTAAATGTGGAGGCTGTCAACACTCATCGAGAAAGACCAGAGGTGGGTATAAGCTCATGCAGAAGCACAGACTTGCCTGTGAACACACACGTGCATACACACACAAACAGGCAAACTTTTTAAGATATGTCCATCCACACAAAGATATAGATACAAATGGAAAACAGATATTTACTCATGCAGAGGTTTTATTTTTCTGACTGCTCAAATCATTTTGAATTGCTTGTCATATTCACCCACTTACACAACATTTACACATGGATGGCTGAGATGACTACATAGACCATCAGTAGCTGGCATTGAACTCCAGACATTGTGATTGGGAGACACTTAACTTTACCACTGAGCCTGATTATGAACATCCTGTCTGCTAACAGTTGATTTCGATGGGTATTTTTCATTATAAGTGTAGTGAACTAAAAGTGAAGTTTCTGAGTTAGATTATGTGGATTGTATACAATCAGAGCAGTAAACTGATCAAGGCCAACAGAAACATCCTGGAGAGTCTGTCGTTGTCCCCTCATCACATGTATCTTGATATGGATCATGAAAAAGAGTTAAACTGGTGTCCTTGTGCGCAATTTCACATCATGTTATGATTTTGTGGAAGCATGAGAGGTAAACCCACAGTTCGGGCCCAGTATACACACACCTGTGTACATGTACACTCACACAGAGTGCTGGTTGCCCTGCCAGTAAACACACTGTTTTAATCAGACTGCAGACGGTCAACAGCTTCTTGATCTCAGGGAAAAATCAGTTTGAGGAATAACTTCTGGTAGTTGCCTAATTTTACCCTCCTGTACTTTTTCACTTCATGTGTTTTATTGGTGCGTTCCATTCGTACTCAGAAGTCGGAGTTTACAAGGTCTGAGTTGGAAATTTCAACTGGAAGTTGGCGGACCAGCCCTCGGTGTACAGTCAAAGATGGCTAAGCTCCTCTTATATTCTGTTTATTTTAGCATTTCTGACCAGTTTTTGACACAATAAATTAGCCATCTATACATATAGTATTATTCAAGGTTTATATATAGCAATACTGCTGCTATTGCAAGGTTTTCCAACTTGGCAAGTGGAACGCTTTTATCATGGAGATGGCATTGTTCCCACTACCCATTTCCCAGTTTCAGTGTAATTGGAACGCACCAGTAGATCTGTCCGAATCCACGTACATGCAATATCCCAAATATTCTGAATTTTAATATTTGAAGTAATTGAGCAGCCCCATATCCAGACTGATGCAATTACACTTGGCTGATGTTATTTAATAAAAAAAATGTATAAAAAGGTTGCATACAATAGTTAGGTTGAGTTTTATAGAGCAGAAACAAGCGCATAAAAACAAGAAAAAAAAACCCTCTGTAATTGAATCCTTCTTCCTGAGCTACCTGGTGTGTTTGCAGTGGATTCTAATTATGTGTTTGATGTGATTGATTCCCTCCCCCTGTGTGTTTTTTTTCCTATCAAACAGAACGTAGAAGTGTCGCGGATGTCAGAGGAGGCTTTGCTAACAGTGCCAGCTCACCAATGAGGCAGTGCTCCTCACCCTTCCCCAACCCCATCCTACATTAGCCCTCTTTACACACACCGTACCACTGTAACAAAGCACCAAGTCCGTCTGTCCACTGAATCACTCCTTACTCTAATCAGTCTTGTTTTTTTTAATCAACATTTTAAGTGATGATGGTGATAATTAACTGGAATCCAGTTTTTTATTTTGTTTATTGATAGACCTTTGGCACACGTCTAGTGTCGCACACATTCTCCAATTTGTGGAGACTGCTTAAAAAGCAGATTGGTTATTTTAACTGATGCTATCATCCCGACTGTGAAGCAGTGAAACTCCAGCACCTTTTTGTTGGACCAGTGATTACATGTAGTTTCTTTTCTCAGTGGACTTGTCTCCTAAACTAATGTAGAACATTAACTTGAACCAGTGTTTTATTAGATTATACTTTTGTGGTAAAAGTCAGGACACTAAGTTTTACAGCAATGCACAGTAAGAAACAAATTGTTTTTCATATTTTGCACATAGAATCATCTGTTTATTCATTACATTACCTTTCTAATTGTCCAGTTTGTCTCTGGTTTCTAGATGTTAACACTGTCTACTGATTCTTGAAGAAGCTGATTTTTAACAATTTGTTTTAATGTTTTTTTGTTCAATGTGAAGGTATATATTTATATGACTGATCAGAATCAAGAGGATATTTATGTTTCATGTTTCCTAATAAACACTCATCCAATTCATGTATCCTTAATCAATCTTCCTGTGCTTCATTTTAGCAAGTTTGACATGAATGCCGTTTTAGTCTGAAATATTTGAATCCATATCTAAAGCTGTATGCCTCAGCCTGCAGTGCTTAAGATTTCTCACTCGTACTCATGTCACATTTATACACAAGGAGAATATTTTCTTCCTATCTGGAGATCAGACATATTCAGTCCACTTCCTGCTCTTTCTGCTGTGCAAACTGGAGACTCTGGGGAGGTTTCCCCATTCATTGATATGCAAAAAGTCTGCTGAAGAAAGTGCTGCCATTCATCAGCTTGAACAATACTCTTACTGTGTGATGAACACACATTTCCCTTTGGCTACAATAAGAGATGCAACATAATGTGTGTGTGTTAGTCACAGACTGAAATACTGTTTCTTCAAAGCCATTTGTAAAAACAGACTATGATGATCAAACCATTGCTTCTAAAGTGCACAACAGAAATAAACATCCCAGAGACAATGCATGAATTTTGCTCATAGGGTGAGGTTAGTTGCAACATCTATTTGCTGAAGGTCTATATTTTAGAGAAGTGCTTAAAAGAAGCTGTGGCATTCAGCAGTGACGAGGTGTTCAATCATCTGTACACAAAAAGCATCTTAATTTTCACAGAATATAAACTTAACTCACTATAGCTTACATGATAAGCTTGAATTGGTAAAACAGCCAGATCACACTTCATTCCCTTTGATTGTAATAGTTGAGCTGTTTTCAGGTAACACAAACAGAAACTCTCCTAACAATGATGCGTTTCTCTTTGTAGAATGTGAACATTCATCGTACCCCTGAAGACGCCCTGCAAACCGTCCCCGCTCATTTCTGACGGCCCGCTGTGGCTGGACCTTCTCTCCCACTCCTGGAATCAGATCCTCTCTCCCAGCCTGCTCATCCTCCTCACAGGGGTGACCATCTGGGTGATACGCCTGGTTCCCCTTCACTACTACTGCCACACTTCACCTTGTGTTTTTCATTTTCAAGAAACGAAGGAAACCGACCTGATCACTTTGTCTATTTGGGCCTTGTAAGGGGTTCATGTAGCCACACTGCAGGTTCACTTTATTTATCAGTCAGACTGTTGTTGTGCTCTGAGGGGAAGACAACGCCTGATTCCTGTTATTTGTTTCTCTATTCACTTTGGTGTGTTTATTTGTGACAGTAAACCTGAAGCATACTTAAATACTTTGGAGTATTAACCATGTTGTGTCAACAAATGATCATGTGATTTTCTGCTACACATGTATGACATGCTGTTGTAATGTGCAATCAATGTTGAACGTGAAGGTGTCTTTCGTGATACTGTGCAATATAAAGTTTATATCTACTTGGAAAAAAGATATGAAGGTTAATATTTAAAGATTAAGGGGGCTCAATGAAATAAACACTCATTCAAAGATTTTTTAACAGAGGTAAAAGTTATAGAAGTTTTTATACTAATTGGTAAAACTGAGGTCAAAGTAAATGTTGATTCTTCACACAGAAGTTTGGTGAAATAAAAAAACATCCAGTCACTTTTCTTAAAGAACACATCTGAGCACACGGGGCTGAAAAACTTCACAGTGCAATGTTAGCTCAAAGCTTACATCAGTGTATGACAAACTCAACTATAATAAAGAAGTTATTTTTATAAACCCACTGGTTTGTCTTTTTTTTAATGAGGAGGTAATAACTCATCAGCAGCACTCCTTTATTTATAAGTGCTGGTTTGTGAGTCTATAAAACATGAAAACACTGTGCCAGTCTATGATAGATGGTTGCAAATTAATTTCCATTGCTACATTATTTCAACATATTTTACTTACCAATTAAACTATTACTAATATGTAATATATATTATAGTACAGTGCCCTCTGACAGGTTGAGCAGTTGGATAATCCTGGGCTGTGGGCATTCTTTAATATTTTGGCTTCTTCCTAATGTAAATCTGTGTATAAGGCCACTTCCTCTGATTTTTAAACAGCCTTGATAGTGTGAAAATGACTGAGTTTTAGACCACTTTGTAATGATTATTAACTCAGAAATAGGTGTAACTTTCAGAAGATTGGGAGTTAAAACTCAGACAGGAAAAATAAATTTGGAGGCACATGATGTGTTATTTTTAGTCTAAGAACTGATGGTGTTAACTTTCATTTGGTTTTTCATGTGAAAATTTACCGTTGGACTGGAGCGGTTCACACACTACCTGCAGTGTGAGGGCATTACTTCCCCTTTCTCACAGATTAAATAACACCCTATCTGTGAAGTGCTAACTAACATCAACTTCCTGTGAAGCAAACCAGATCCATTTATAGGAACAGCTGTAACACCAGCGACACTATTGTTCACTGTATGGCAGAAACACAGTTTTTAAGGAGGAAACTAAAAAGGTATAAAACAACAGAGATTTATTTACTTTTGTCTACATGGGATTTGGTGGCTTTCTTACAGACAGCTCCTGCTCCATGTTCCTGATTAAACATTCTAATTTCTACAAATATGGTTTGAACAGAGAATTTTTCCAAACAAACTTGAAACAAGTGACAGGACATACAGACTCACATACAGAAAAATACATACACCTGGCCGTTCAGTTTGCATCAACACAATCTCAATGCCCCTGTACTCATGACTATCAACATGATTAATACTTTAAGGACCCGCCTTTGTTTGGGGATTTGTTCTAAGTGGCTGAAAATGAAACTGGTAAATATTTCATTATATACAGTCATTGATATTCATGAGTACAGGGAAATACTCGAGATGGATGTAAACGTTATCAAATTGGTCATGTTCCTCTCATCTTCTTTGATTGGCTGCTCACTCCTTTAGTCCTCCATTCCTGTGATGATTGGCCCCCGGAGCTGTTTCCCTTGTTGGTGTGGGATAATGGACAACTCTGTCCTCAGAACTGTGGAGAGAAGGTGTCAGATTATTTTCAATTTTGCAAAATATTGATCAGTTGAACTCTGGCAACAACAACAGACAGCTGAGAGATTTCTTACATTCTTCAGGAATTCCTCTGCAACAATACGGGCCCGTGCGTTAACAGAAAGTTTCATCTCACTGATTTCCTTGTCGATCTCCTCCATGAAGTGGATGACAAAGTCCACCAGCTTGTGTTTGTACATCTGCTCCGTGTGGAAGTTGGTAATCAAGAAGCTAATGTCGTACCCCTGAAATCGCAATGCATGAGAGGAAAGAATATCAACAAGAGGCTGATGAACAAATTCTACAAAAATATAACCTATGAAGTTAAGTACATGGGGAATAAATGGTGTATTTACTGTGATACTCTATATCTTTGTATAATATTTAGTACAACTGTGCATGAACAAGCCTTTAGTGTCAACTATTACAGAGTTAAAAATGATCCACATTTATAATGTGTAGTGTAATCATACATTTACCACCAGTGTATTAATACTTCATTAAAAAAGCACTCACTTCTACTGGTTTCCTCCTCAGAATGAAGAAGTTCTCTGCTCTCATCATCATGAAGCGCATAAACTTATGGCAAAGAATCTTCTCAATCTCATCAGCCTGCAGAGAATTTGTTTGGAAATCAGATTATACTGTCGAGGAAAATAAAAAACAGCAATAAAACAAAACAACCAAAGAAAACAGAATGAAATTCTACATCACCTGTTTGACAGCAATGCTGACTCTGACAGAGTTGATTGAACCCTCAACGAGGACCTTCTCCTTTTCATTACGACTGATGACCACAGGCTGAAGCAGCAGCTCCTTACTGCTCCTATAACCACAGCACAATGCACCCATTGCAATGAAAACAGACCTGCAGCCTGCTTAAGTTAGCTCATCACTGAAAGACATTTTAGCATCCAAAACTGTGATCTGCAAAAAAACAAACAAAAAAGTACAAAAAAGAGTGCAAAAACCCCCCAAGACATTAAAAAAGAGTTCATTTTCACACTGTATTGCTTACAAGACAGCTGCAAAAAGGCCACAGCAAGTCCCTGCAGGCCAATTCTGCAGCCTTGCCCATGCCTGTGTCATTTTTTCCTGCAGATTTTTTCCTCTGCAGGTTTGCACAAGTCCATGCTTGTGTGACAGCTGGAGATGATCTGCAGACAGCTAAAGGGCTTGAAAACAGGAGAAAGCAAAGCAAAGGGACAAGCCTGTGTAGCCACCAACGTTGAACACATTAAACCCACCTGACTTCTACCTCTGGCTTGTTGTGACGCTCCACCACCTGAGAGGAGAAGTTCTCCAGACAGAGGGCGGCCTGCAAGGTGGCCCTCACAGCGTTTAAGTAGGGGCGCAGAGTAGCTGTCTGTGGATGAAATCAAGTCTGTTAATCTCTAGGTGAATTCAACTGAAAAGCTAACTTTTTGAGAGATGTATTTCACATTAAAGGGCAGAGTCAGCGAATAACTGCACCTCCCAGTCCGCTGAGGCTGACTCAACATGCAGGGTCAGCTTATGAGGTCAGTCTAGACCAGGAACCAAAGAGACCTGATGGAGTGACTACTCACAACATCTACTCACGGTTAACGGCTTAGCAGATCTAGTAATAAGTACGCATTTTATAAATAAAAACAGGATCAATTAATGTGAAGTGATTTAATAATTTCTAGCTAGAATGACGTTGGAGGAGGTTGTTTCCAGGTGACCGAGATTGCAGCGCGTCGAAATGAGACTATTAACACCACTGTACCAATGTAAAGGGCACACGCAGGTTTATTATAGTGTAATAATAGAGATTTTAATCAAAGTTTTCGTGCATCATTATCAGATAAAAAGGGGGAGCCGGAAAAAAAGACAGCTCAGCTCACTCCAGTTTCTGCAAACCGTGTCAAGGATGCCCGTCATGTCTTTACTACAACCAACCAGAATCCGGGTATCTTAGCAACACCGAGCATAGTAGCTTATCTTACCTCGAATACAGCCGTAGTTATCGGCGTTAAATGACCAAATAATTGAAAATAAAGGCGGAATAAGTGTAAGAGACTTACCATTTTTATGCTGTGAAAGACGGAAGTTCCTCTGCCACGCCTGGGACTCCTCTTCCGTAAATCCTACATCGCCGAGTACAAATAGGGTACGCTTCATTTATTCACATCTGCACTTGGGGAAGCAGGTCGCGCCACACTGCAGACATTTTACCGTTTGCGCCTTGGGCCCCGCCCGGTTAGAGCGCGTGGTGAACTAAACGATCACCTATAAGGTGGAAACCATTACGCTTTTCGAATGGGAGACAACATTTTTCTGTCTGTTCTTTTAAGAGTCACTTTCACCCTGTTTTCTCTTTTTTAATGAAAATGTTGGTTATCAACACCTCTATTTCAAAATGAGTACCAATATGATGACTCAAACGTTGTTTTATCCATGTTTTCACATATGCTATTTGGTAGAATGTGGTTTGCCCCGACGATACTATTCTAGCAGAAGGGTAAAGCTATACAAATAGTATTTTTCTAATAGTACGATTTGTAAGGATTTACATCAAGTGTAAAGGGTAATTGTTGTGTTTTAATCTTAGAAACATTTTTTTTGTCGATAAAAGACCATGTTTTTATGATTGTGTTCCCCACTTCCTGTAAAGAATGGTTTTTCCCATCATGGACACCATTCACCGACGGTAAATATCGCAGCTTCTCTACATTTAAACATATCTCGTAAGCTCCAGGTCTCTGTGGCTTACTCTAGAAGCTCAAATCTCCATCATAACATTCTACTATGTACGAAACCAGGACGTCACATCGGACGTAATCAACAGGGCAAAATAATTTGGGCAGTTTGGGCCCTGCGATCAATTGAAACAGACCTCCGTGTGTTTCTGTGTGCACGCGTTCATGTGTTTAATGCCATTTAGTAGTAAAGAGATCTACGAAGAGAAGACCCACATCTGGACACCACTGTACGTGAAGCAATTACAAACCTCTACCACCTTCTTTCACAACACGCTGCAAGCTTTTGCAGCACAGAAACATGAGTGAACTTAAAGACTGCCCCCCACTGAAATACTACGACTTCAAGCCAGTTGAGCATGTGAAGGTTTGCCCACGCTACACTGCTGTTCTGGGCCGCTCTGAAGACGATGGTATCGGCATCGAGGAGCTGGACACTCTGCAGCTAGAGCTGGAGACACTGCTGTCCTCCGCCAGCCGCCGCCTCCGAGCTCTGGAGGAGCAGAGACAGGTAGAAAAGATTTGTTGATGGAGATGTGTTATCACTTTTTCCATCCCAACCATCGAAGTGCCATTGCAATTACCTGTTTGAACACACACCCAAAACATTCCACATTTTTCTTCTTTACTTCCTTCAGCTACTATTTGTAACGCATGTTCTGTACTTCTTTGTAGATACTCACAGATTGGCAGGACAAGAAGGGAGATAAACGCTTCCTGAAGCTGGGAAAGGACCCAGACCCTGCAGCCTCTTCTCGCCACAAACCAAAGAAGCAGAAGTTGGATGGTAAAGGTGGTCACGCACCTGGACCAGGCCCTGGCAGACCCAAATCTAAAAATCTGCAGCCTAAAGTTCAAGAATATGAATTTACAGATGATCCACAAGATATTCCCCGCACTCCTAAAAATGATGCACCCAACAGGTCAGCAACGACAGCTCTGCACATGTTACTATTGAACGTGTTGAATGGACTCAGTTTTGCAGGACTTGTAAAAAGAAGCCAACATGGGTTGATTGTCTTGTCTTTCTTTCGGAAACATGTTGCTTTTCCAGATTTTGGGCATCAGTTGAGCCTTATTGTGCTGATATCACAAATGAAGAGATCAGATTGCTGGAGGAGCTTCTGAAACCGCCTGAGGATGAAGCAGAGTATTTCAAAGTATGACATAAAATTTATATCCAATGTGATATGACATATCTAAGTGTTTTATGCTGGATGTATCATGAAATGTGTTTGGCTTTGGGTATCATTTGCATTAACTTCAGATACCAGCCCTGGGCAAACACTACTCTCAGCGATGGGCTCAGGAGGATCTGCTGGAAGAGCAGAGAGAAGGAGCACGTGCCAACGATAAGAAGAAAAGCCTCATGGGGGGACCGCTATCTGAACTAGATGCAAAAGGTGAGGGAAATGTGAAGTTTTTTTTGAAATAATTGCACACACCTTTAATGTTACAGTGACTTTGTATACTGCACAAACCTAAGTCCATCTTTTAAACTACTCTCACTGTTGACTGCTTTAGACGTGGACTCCCTGTTGAAAAAGTCAGAGTCCCAACACGAGTCTCCAGAAGATGGATGTCCGTTTGGTCCCCTTACACAGCGCCTGCTTCAAGCTCTAGTAGAGGTCAGTATTCAAGTATTCAAAAAAATAATTTTGATCTTAATATTAAAATTTTTGTAAAACCACCAAAACATGCTTTTCTCCAGGAGAACATTATATCCCCCATGGAGGATTCTCCCATACCTGACATTTCAGGGAAGGATGCAAACGATGGAGCTGGAACTTCGCCTAGAAGCCAAGGGAAAGCTTTTAGGTATTTGCACAACATGTATTTTATATGTGTGATGGCTTGATATGTTGGACACAGTGTTTGCAGTGTTTGTTTATGTTGATGCTTATATCTGTATCAGTGTCCATTAAAGAAATCCTGCATCTTTTCCTACATGTGGATGAAATGACAGAATCTCCCTGTTTGAGTCAAACTGTAAAATGTTTTTTTTTTTTTTTTTTTTGAGATCCTGTTGTGTTTTCCTTTCTGCACGAGGAGCTGGCATCCATGCACAATGCCTCATATTTCCTGTCTTTTGCCTTCTTTAGTGTTCCTCACACACGCTCATTAGAAGCAAGGATCAAAGAGGAGCTGGTGGCTCAGGGGCTGCTGGACTCAGAGGAACGACCTGGACCAGGAGGAGACTCTGAGGACGAGGTCCTGGCAGAGCTGCAGAAGAGACAAGCTGAGCTTAAAGCCCTCAGTGCTCACAACAGAGCTCGCAAACAGGAGCTGCTCAGGTAAGGATACTGTAAGAAAAAAAAAAAAATGTCTGTACTACTGAAGTAAATTGTACTTTGTACAGAGTTTGATACACAATCTGCTGCTGGTTTGAACATTACTGTTTCCCCACAGGTTGGCCAAAGAGGAGATGCGTAAGCAGGAGCTGAGACAGAGAGTCAGGGTGTCTGACAACGAAGTAATGGAGGGATTTCGACGAATCATGGCAGCCAGACAGAAGAAACGCACTCCAACCAAGAAGGAGAAGGACCAAGCCTGGAAAGCTCTGAAAGAGAGAGAAAGCATCCTTAAGTTGCTGGATGGATAGTAAGAAAAAGAAGTTTATTTATAATAAATGTTGAAAGAAAGGTGGATTGACACAGATTGGGCCAGCTGTGCCAGCTGTTACATGGTCAGTGAACAGCTGTATCATGATGATGAATGATACAGTTTAATGCAGCTCTGTGTGATTTGAGTAGAGACATTCTGTTGTAGTTTTTCTATGTTGTGGATGCTCATTTGATCAGTAGTTTTCATGAGACTTTTCTTATTTTGTAGTCATTTCTTTTTGTCATTTGTATTTTTTTTTTATTTGGGTACAATTGTAAAGTTAATGTAACAAAACACATGAATAAATAATTCAGTACTAGTCTGTTTTAAGTTTTTCTTTATGTATAAAATACACAGTCCAAAGGCAATGTGTCACTGAAGTATGCATTGTAGTCGGATGAATCTTCTTGAAAAAGATTTATTTCCAGCAGAGTCAGGTGATCTGAGATTGTGCTGATGCTAATAGAATAGAATAGAATAGAATAGAATAGAATAGAACTTTATTGTCATTATGCAAGTACAACGGAATTGAAGTCACAGCAGCAATTGAGAAAACAAAAGTAAGAAAGTGTATAGAAAGTGCAAAAAGGTCCATAAGAAAATAGATGATGACAGTTTGTCCATCATTCTCCAGTTCAGCCAGCCTCCACCTCCACAGGGTCCAGGACTGAGCTACTTCAGTCATACTCCATCTCTGTCTCCTGGATCCTGTCTGCTCACAGCAGATGAAGCTCCTCCAATGTGGCGTTGGTGTCTGATGTTAGCTCCGTTAGCCATGTCTGTGAATAGCATGATGCTACTCTGCCCTCTGGTTTTTCCTCTGTTGTTGGGTTATCACGGCTAGATAGTCCATCTTATTGGAGATAGATCTTACTTTCTTCTCACTTCTTAGCTCTCACCTGAGAATCAGCACGTCGTCCTCACCTCCTTCTCCTCACCTTGTGGGAAGACATCAGGCCTTACACTAGTTAGCATTGACATGCTACAGGCTGCTAACAGCTGAGTTCACATGTAAACAATGTGGCCTTGGTTACATGTAGGATCTCCAGACAAACACAGGAGAAAAAGTAGTAAAAAAAGAGAAGAAAAAATTACAAGAAACGGACAAAGAAGAGAGAGCTGCTGCAAAAGGCATCCATAGCCAACAGGGTGGCGCCTAGCAAGTATGATTGATGATTCATTATGATTCTGATGTGGAGATTTTGATTGTTGATTCATTTTCCATCACCATTCTGACTGTGCTATTTTACTGCTTTACTAAACTTTAAAACAAAGAGGAGGGTTTTACTACTTACTTGAATCACTCATTGTGCTTTGCTTTTTCAGTTGGTGGATTGGGCGTCTACAAGAATAGCCTACCCTGTATGAAGAGTAACACGTTTCTGGCAGTAAGACCCCTTTTGTATTGCAGCAAATCAATTAAAGCTGTCACTCAACCTGAAATAAGGAGCGGTCTTATAATGTTCTGTTATGTTCTTTACAGAGACCTGAAATGACTCTGCTGCGAGTAAGCACTTAGCCACTGTGGAAAAACAAATTTTCAACATAAACCTGCTGTAACTCATAAAACATGCTCATGTGTTTTGGTTACAGGATCGGTAAAAAAAAATAATAATCAAAGAAAGGGCAATTTAAAGAAGCTCTTATATCCAAGGACACACAAACAGAATATGCTTGGATACAGTTTTTTATTTAGAAATTGATGTTAAATGGAGTTTTTAAGGATCCATTATGATTATTAATCCACATAACTCAAAGTTGGTAGAAGTTT
The DNA here is from genome assembly GCF_033239565.1 of Halichoeres trimaculatus. NCBI lineage: Eukaryota > Metazoa > Chordata > Actinopteri > Labriformes > Labridae > Halichoeres > Halichoeres trimaculatus. Next base: position 16,867,824 of record NW_027437179.1, on the reverse strand, counting down.
GATTGTTGGGTGCCAAATATCTGTCTAAAAAAAACAAACAAAAAATAACCCAAGTGCTGCTACTAACCTCTTAAAGCTGTAGTCTTAGTACAATCCCCACTAGATGGCAGTATTTTACACTGAATAGGGCATGTGATTGACACAGGCTCAACATTGTGAGTGTGGTTGGCCCTGTCGTTACCTTAGCATGTCAGATCTTTATGGTAGTAGAAACAGGGCGCTTTGAGTTATATGGTGTTAAGCTGTTTGTGGGAGAAACAACAACAGTCAGACACATACACTATCGACAGTTTTGTCATGGACACATCAACAACAACATGTCTGGATTCAAAGACTCAGGTGTCCTATTTTAAATGTGTTGTCACTTCTTACAATTATCTCTCCCTTTTTTTCATTGTGGTATCATGTATGACGTGTTTATGATGCAATATTCATTTTTTGGGCTGTGTTATGGATATCACTGACTTCTAAAGGTGTGAAAAAAGTTTTCTACCTGAACGTTTCTGATGGGTATCCATTAAAGATATTTCTGTGTATGATGACTAATGACAATAGGTAGCACCACTGGTCACCTTTAACACAAACAACTAGGACATTTTAACAGAAATGGTTTTCTGCCATACAAACTATGCAGTATAAGACTCATTGTAATAAAGCTAAAGCATTCTTTCAGAGAAACATTACTACCTCAAAATAAAAGCCAACGGGTCTTTGTGCGAAGCTTCAACAATGGTCCAATCATGGCGTGAAACCTCCTCAGTCTAGCCTCGATGCAGATTCATAACGCCGTCAGCCCACGTGTGTGAAAGCTTTTAATAACATGCAGACCTATTGAATCGTCCTCACAGGTGAATGAGATGCTGAATAGAAAGCTGTGGCGGCCCCTCGAGGCTGGGTGTATCACACGCTGCTTTTGTTGCATTTGTTGTCATTAGACCTTAACTGAAGGGCAGGTGGGTTTTGTTGATACAATGCTCATACACACTCAATGATGCTCGTCTGCTGTTTGCACATCCCGCATTGAGCTGTTTTTTAAAGGCTAACCAGACTCCTTTCAAAAGTCCAGGTGGTGTGTCCGTGAGGGATCTGTGAAGCTAACTTCAGCCTCAGTGTCGCATGTTCGCCCAACTCTCCTCTCTCTGTGTGAAATTCAGCTACATGGTGAGCTTCTTCACTCCTCCATGTAAGCCTGTAAACCTTTATGGGTGCTGAAGATGACGACTCAACAGGAGGAGTTTGAGAAAATAACTCCAACATCAGCCGAGGAAAGACATGGGTGGAAGATGAATGTCTGAAAGCTTTGTCTGTATCTCCTCGGGCAATAATGAAACGACAGAGTGTAAATACAGCATTATGATGTGGGCAGATTGTGTATTATGCATTCACATGAGCACACACACAAGCGCACAAACACACACACTCATCGAATATCACTCCTCACCTCCTAGTTGGGTCTATTGGCTCTTTGTTTTACCAGTTTGTACGAACTATGTTTCTCTCTCTGGGGCTCTCTCCTCCCACTCCACCTCCATCTCTGCGTTCCTAAGCCAGCACTTATCATGGTCTGAGCAAGGCTCGCACAAACATGCACATGTCCTCACACAAGAACACACTCACACACATCCTTGGGCACTTGGGGGGGTAAAGGGATTTCACATAAATCTGTGGATCTTTGGTCAGCTTTCATGCTTTGTTGAAGGCGTGTATGTGACAGAGACACAGACAGAGGTTGTGACAGCTGTTGAGGCCGGCTGGTCCACTGAGAAGACCCTCTGTCCAGCCAGGCCACGCCTCGGCTCTGCTCCTGCACAGAGAACTATTGTCTCCAGTTTTGCTTCCACTATTATGATGTCATGGTTTGTCCTTCCCCAGAGGGCTGCTGTTGCTGTTGTTGTCAAACTTGACAAACCTTTTAGCCCTCAGCGAGAAGCACAAATATCAAGTACTACCTGAATAAAAACACTGCCGTGCAGTGTGCATACACCCTGCTCCACCCTCCTCTACCTGGGTCTGGTTTGAATCTCATTTGCTTCTCATTTGCATGGCAGTTGATGCTCTTCTTGTGTTTCTCCTGAAATTGGGAGCTCATATGCAAACCTTACTGCCTCTTCCAGCCCCACCTGCTGAGCTCTGCTCATCCTTTGGGTGAGAATAAAGAGTCTTGGATCCTCTTTTTTAGCCTGGTGAGGCTCCACCTTGTTCAAGTTAAGCACAGTCAGCTGCATACAATCTATTTACTTTTAGTTTAAAGGAAACAAACCCTGTCAGACGAGGGTAATGTCTATAGTTAGGGGGATTATTTGTCATACTGGTGGGGGCCACATAGCCCAACGTCCTGTTAATCAGTCATGTTTGCTCCAGACTGAGATATTTTCAGATAACTGGATTTTAAAACGTGTATTAAGCAGATGGTGTCTGCCGTGTGTTTTGTTTAAGTCACTCCATTAGATTTGTTTGATTTGCAGAATTGTCTGAACAATATGTTTTACATAACCACCTCATGGTGTATCTGAATTAAAGATAAAGTCACTTTATCTGTAGTGTCACAATGAAGCTGAGGTTTGTGGGTCAGTAAAAAAAAAATGTGATAAAAGTGAGTTTCTACTGAATATTCCCTGATTGTATTTACAGTGCAATCATCATGTCTTATTTTATCTAATAATGATTCAGAAAAAAACCAATCCGGTCACCCTAAACTGTACTTTGACCTGGCCTGCTGAATTTAGATAGATACTGTGGTCGAATTTATAGATTTTGACCATTGGCACTGTTGTCATGTAACCATGGTATTAGCATTAGCATTTAGCTTAAAATAATAATAATAATAATAATAAATTTTATTTGTATTGCCCTTTACATCAAAAGATCTCAAAGGGCTTATAAATAATACTGTCCCTTCTTCATTCGGTCTCACAGAGTTATGTGACAGCACACACTTCTGGTTATCTGTGAAGATAAGTCCGGTGATCTTAAGTTTCTGGGTTTTCAAGGATGTTAAGAGAAGTAAAAACCAATCAATTAGCACACGGTTAAATTAGAATTAGTGGCCTTATGATAACCGATAGTTACCCTAAAACATGAGTAAAGCAATGAATCATCAATGCTGAGACAGATGAGTCTCAGTCCATGTTTGTTTGGGAATTTATGAGTCTTTAGGGTTTTTTTCCTTTAAAAAAAAAGGGCTGAATTCATGCCAAGCACACTAACAGCCCCATTCATGTGCCAAAACTTCTTCCCTTTTTCACTTCTGCCTCTCATGCAAAGCCAGCCCCCTCCCACCTTACCCAAAGAGGCCAGACCATTAGTGTTTGACTACACTTGTGAGAATCACCATAGATATAGGCAGCATAGGAAAGAGAGAGGTGGGTGGATAAGAGGGCACCATGCTAAAGCGCTGTATGTCACTGGCAGTAATTATGCACAGAAGAGGTCAAAGCCCTCCAGAAATATGCTTCCCTGCGAGATAAGAGCAGATAGCAGAGGCATGTCAAGGGGGCACACAAGAGGACAAGGTATTTAGAAAGGGTTCAATGCAACCTTGTTCACTATCTCAGTCTATCCTTACACCATATTCATGTGTCAGTCACTGTGCTTTGACTCTATGCTCAGTGTGGGAAGCTCAAATCTGAAGTTAAACTGATGAACGACACCATACAGAAAAAAATAGACTACAAATGTAAGGAATTGAACATTTTGACAGCTCATTGGTTGAGAAGACTGAGGACACTCAGAATCTGCAGTAGCACAAGCTTCATTTCAAGGACAATGACTTCCACTTATCCCAAGCTGACAAAACCTTCAACAATCAGCCAATTTTAAGAAACGTGTAACTGTTACTTAGTAAACGCCTAGTTTTCTTTTAAGTGTTGACTAACAGTGACCAATGAGTGGTCAAATATGTTGTTTTTACCTGGAAACATGAGGAGTTGTCCCTCCAGATTTTCTGCTATTGGTTGGCAATCATAATGCATCAGCAGTACAACACGATGCTATTATTTAAGCTAACCCAGAGTGGTTAACCTCTGAGTGAATATGGTGATTGTGGGTTAACTGGAGCAGTGTGACTGGACGAGGCCTTTCTGGTGGTTTTGGGATATCAGAGGTCTCCAGTCCCCTTCCAATTTGGCTGGGCTCCTTTCCCAAAGTGTCACTCAAAGCTTTAACATGGAGACACGGGACATCACCAAAACTGTGTATAATAGTCACAGAGGGGAAAAGGAGACACAAGGAAAAATACATCTCTCACCACCCACCGCTTCTCTGTCATTCTCCCTCTATCCTCTCCCCATCTCTCGGTTGTTTCCTCTGCTCTGCTATTATCATCCAGATCATTATCAGGCTCACTCTCCCCTCACTGTGAAGGAGAGGAGGGCCTGCCGCCCACATGGCTCTGGTGAGAGATTTCTAACAGAGGCAGCTCAGGAGCAGAGGGGGAGAAAAGAGAAAGACAAGAGGCCCAATAAAGTCCATCTAAATATAGAGACAGTGAGGCCTTTTCCCCCTGTCCTTATAAAGAGCTGCTGGTGAATCAACGACTATCCTCCTTGCCGTACAGAGACCTGATCTCTCCCACTAGGATCAGAAACAGAACTATTGGTGCATGAAAACACACGTTCACGCACACAAACATGGTGGTTTATGAAACACAGAGGACAGGGAGCTTAGTGAGGGTTTTTTTTCTTTACACAAAAAGGAAAACCATCTTTACTGGAACATACTAAATTAGGAGAGGTTTGAGGAAACTTGATGGGAGACATAAAAGATGGGGGTTGGGAGTTTCAAGACGGCAGAGGAGATTAGAAAAGAAGATATGGGTTATAGCCAAAAATATCTCCATGGATGATGTTCAAGTAACAAAATCTCCAGCTATCGGACCAAAGACTTCCCTTTTGGCGCAGCTGAATCTCATCTGCAGACTCACATAAAAGTTTTTTTTTTTTTTTTTTTTTAAATCTTTTTCCAAAGCCAGATATATCTTCTAAACATGGCCCTGTCTTGACAAAATAGTTTGGTATCATTGTAAATACAGTATACATACAAAATACCAGTATGAAGCAGCTGATGAGCAAATGGGAATCGGTTAAGCTTACTTTTCATAAAGTATAATTAAAAGCATGTTTATGATTTTCTGTAGAAAAAAAAAGACACATTCTGAAGAGAAAAGACTTTTTTTTGCTTTATAACATTAAAACTTGCGTACTAGCATTTTTTTTTAAAGAAACAGTGTTTCTACAATATGTGGTAACCATGTTGTATTTTTATTATGTCCTTTTTCATGTCCATTTATAAGTCCTTTGGGTCATATCTGAGTTATTCATGAAATCATTTTTGATAGCTGAATTTGGCTCTTGCATTTTGTCCCATGGAGGACGTGCGGTTTATATGGTTGTCTTCTCAGATTTTGTTTTTTAAGTGGGCCCCAGGATTCATGCCAAGAACCTTCGTTCAGGTTAAACTGTTCATGAAAACAAATTGGCAGCATAGCAACACAGTTTCCTTTTTCCTTCTCAAAAGAAATATGTGCTTTAACTAGTCTATACATACACTTCTCAATAGTTTCTATTAGTGGAAAGTAACAATGGAGTGAAATTAACACTGTAACGTTGGATTGGATTTAAAATCTTCAATGTCCTTCAAGGGCATTTTGATTAGCAACAGGAGTTAAAAGATACGTTTTTACAACCCTGAAAAACACATAAAAATCATAATAAACAGGTACAGCACAATGCAAATTAATGAATTTAGAGTCAGCACATTTCAGTGGTGCTTCATTTCAATCAGACTCATCTGCAACCTGTTTCAAAGACTGACAACCACTCGGGCAAGTGATTTAAGATGTCTGTTGGATTTGGCCTTACAGATCAATCAATCAATCGATCTTTATTTGTACAGCAGCTATTCAAAACAATGTTATCTCAACACATTTTACAAAAACATCCACAGGTCTAGACTTGTAAATGTTAATAAAATGTTATTAGCAAAAACTCAACATCAAGACAAAATATGGAGTCTTATCTCATCTTAAGCCACTATGAGTACAGGACTTTGCAGCATTTAGCAAGTTACAATGGCAAGGAGAGCCGTATGGTGGTGCAACGGTCAGTGCTGCAACCTCACAGCAAGAAGTTCACCTTTTGATTCCCAGCTTGGCCGGTGGGCCTTTCTGTGTGGGGTTTGCATGTTCTCTCTCCGGGTCCTCTGGCTTCCTCCCACAGTCCAAAAACATGCTCATCCCACTCTAAATTGCCCATAGGTGTGAGTGTGTGTGAGTGAACGGCTGTCCGTCTCAGCCCTGTGATTGACTGCTGACCAGTCCAGGGTGTACCCCACCTCTCGCCCAATGACAGCTGAGATGGGCTCCAGCCACCCACGACCCTGAACAGGATAAGTGGTTAAGAAATTGAATGAATGACAATGACAAGGAAGAACTTCCCTTTAACGGGCAGAAACCTCAGACAGAACCAGACTCATGTTAGACAGACATCTGCCTCGATTGTGTTGGGATTAGAGAGACACAGATAGAGGAGAGATAAAAGTGTACCTTCTTAGCTCCATGAACCAAAACTAACTCTTTTTGAACAAAAACAAACAAAAAAATAAAAAACAAGTTTCCTGTAATTGAAAGAAACACAATAAGACTTTGGTCTTACAGAAAGCCTCTGTCCTCGCTTAATCGTAAGCTTTTGATTTTGTTGCGTACAAGGCCAAATCTGGTGCTGGGCTTTGAACAACAGGTGACATTAGAATAGTGATGAGGTTTTTTTTCCCCCTGTCCTGCTAAGTTTCCCTGAATGCAACCCCCATGCCAGACTATTTCTTGGCAAGGTGTATTGTCTTCGAGTCACCAGGAAGTCACTTTACCTCGAGAGGACAATGTTAAGAATGTAACCAATCATGATCTAAATCATAAAGCCTTGAAGTATATTCTTGTTTTTGCCCAAAACAAAATGCAATTTGTTCATAACCAATTTGTTCATTTGCTTTTAACAGGTTTATGGACTTTGGAAAAAGCCTGAATACCCCCCACCCCCACCCCAGCTTTGTAACAACAGGATTTACTTAAAAGACAGATTTCTAAAGAGCAAAACAGCACTTGTTGAAAAAAAAAAAATCAATTTCTCTGAAAGGTGTATTGTATCTTATTCTCTTTCATGACACATCAGTTCACTTCAGAGTACGATGCAGCAGAAAGACTGGAAAATGTCAGAGCTTCAGCTCCTCACTGTTTGAAGAGAAAAGGCTGCCTCAGTCATAAATAATCAGACTGCAATCAAAAACAAGAAGGTGACCCCTCACAGGACCCTTCAACTCGAATCCAACAGCAGCGTCATCAAAGTAACTGACTAATGGGATTTACTCATGCATCCTCCACACTGTCTGGAGAAAAATGCAGATACAAGAGATAGTTCTCTGTGGTTTGTGATACACAGCTGCTCACCACCATTAAATAACAACACTCTCTTACAGGTTAGTTCACATACCCACACTGAGGAACAGATACTATGTTTGTTACGCTCTGTGTGGGGCAAACAGGGGGTCATTTTCACAGCTGTCCTCGTATGCCAGCAGTGACAGCAAAAGTTCAGAAGTCAAAAAGGGAAAAAAAAAAATCCTTGTGTCTAAAATCCTTGTTCACACCTGTTGCTTACTGCCCCCCTGCAGAGTGTGTTTTTGACCACACACCGACATATTTGTGAACAAATGAAAACCCACACTGAGCCGGGACATGAACACACACTCGGTGGTTCGGCTGAAGCTGTCTCCTCTGAGACTGCACACCAAAGGCAAGCCCAGAAAACCTGAATCATACCACAAAGATACCAACTCACACTCTGAACATCAGCACCTATTACATAAGAGCTCCTCTTTCATACACACAAACACACACACACACGCACACACAGAGCTCCACAGAGCACAGTCTGACAGAGTCAATGTCAAACTCTGCATTAAAGAGAAAATGGGTATAATTCTTCCATGACCACTTGGTTGTTATGCGCTGATGTGTTAAGCTGACGTGGATCGATCTGTGTGTGTGTGTGTGTGTGTGTGTGTGTGTGTGTGTGTGTGTGTGTCCGGTGGTTGTGTCTGTGAGTGTGTGTGTATGTGTTTTTGTTTGACTGTGTCAGTTTGTGGTCGTGAAAGCCCCACTGAGAGAGGAAGCTCAGCTGTCAGTAGTTGTCAGGCACTGGGCTCTTTCTTTCTTGCTCTTTCTTTCTCTGTTTTTCTTCCTCGATCCTCTTGTAGTTAACCTTGCTCACCCCCCTTCTTTCATTTTCTCCCCTCCTCCCCTTTTCTGCCCCCCAACAGAGGCTGGCTGGGTCTGAGGTCGAGGTGGAGGCACTCGTTTGTACAAGCATGTTGGCTAGAGATAAGGAAATGTGGCCCAGGACCAACAAACCTCCCTTGGGGCCGCACATATAACACACAAACAAACACAGACACATGCACACACACACACTCGGCAAAGAAGTGTCTAGAATATTGTGGCCAAAGGTCAAAGTATTTATTTTCTGGTATGTGGCATTGATACTCTAACCTCTGACCTTGCTCACCCTTGGATTTAACACTTCGAACCATTTCATCTCCTCTGAGCTCCATGCAGTGCTCTGTCCTACTCTGTGCTGCGTGTCATACATGCTACATAACTACACCCTCTCTCTGCAGAGCTTGTTCTACATTTGGTGTTGGACAAAATATTTCTGTGTGTGTTTGCCAGCCCTGCTAGACTGTTTTGGCACGGTGTGAAATGGAAAGAAGAAGAAGAGGCTGCGAGGCTGAGAAGTGTCTGTCGTGCCTTGGCTAGCTGCTGGGTTGTGTGGGGGTGGGTTGGGGCCTGTGCTGAGCAAGTGTTTGGGGTGTTGGGGCTCCTGGTTTGGGCGCAGTTCTCTTGGAGCTCCCCAGGCTCTGTCTGAGTAAGACAAACTCAGATCACATTACAGAACAAGACTTTTGGCTGATTGTTATGTAGCGGCTGGGTGAAGCAACTAAAAACAAAATCATGGCCAACATATCCACACAAACCTCATTCATTTACAAGACATGATCAAAACTCAAAGTGCAGCATGTTCCAGCTGTTATTGTCTCAGTTTTCCTGTTTCACCAGCTAATTACAGTCTCAACACCCATCAACTTTTACAGACTCTGCCACCAGTATCAGCTCTGCATGGCACTATCTCACTCATGGAGGTGTGAGAATGACATTTAGGGCCTTCGGAGCAGCCGATAGGATACAAATCTGCTGTTAGATAAGCAGTTGTTTCTGCCAGAGCCTAGAAAACTGACACTGATCCAGAAATATCCTTTTCTTATCACACTAAAACTCCCCAGTTTAGTGCGCAGTTGCATTTTCTTGTGCTCAGCAAAATAAAGCAAGCCCCTGCCTCCTATAATGCAGCTGTTATTTCTGGTCAGGTGAAGTATTCAGCAGAGAAAAGACAAAAAAGTGAAGCTCTAACGTGAATATTTTGCCCTTGTAGTCTTTGGTCTATTAGGTCGGCTGAATTTAAGATGAGTGCTGCTCTGATCTATAATCTGCAGTGGTTGCATGTTCTGCACATTAGGTTAAATATTTGGGCTTCAACCTTGTAACCTTGTAACCTTGTAATTCTGTTTTTCTGATCGAGGTTCCTGCTTCTGTCAAAAAACAACTTCTTCACCGGGACAAGTGGACATGTTTATGAGGACAGTGAGGTATGTTGTTTTGGAGTCAGGCATGTCCCCAGTCTTTCTGGCTGATCCAGTTGAGTCCTTCAGTGCTTTGAAAGATGAGGTTGCTCAGCTTGTTCCAGGTTGGCAAACATGAGTATTTGCCAAGTTTTGGGGCATCTGTGACACAAAGACGCTGCTGTTAGGATTACATCTTATATTTCTTAAAGACTCTTCCTCCTCCCATGCTCATTGTTGAATGCGTTACTACAACTTTTCAGCGTCACCTTCTACACTTTTCTCCAATGTTCTCTGGCAGCATCATAGCTCAGGTTTATCACAGCACCACACACACAGGCATCCCAACAGAAATCATTTAGTGTTGTCGTCACCGGCTGCTGTTATGTGCTTGAGTAAAACTGCATCATTGTCCTCACAATCAGAATCAAACTCTGCCGTTGTTGTGAGAAAAGCAAAGGGATTTTCCTGCTTTAGCTATTTGGAAGAGAGTGAGCATGCACTATTTCACCAACCTTAACAAATACAGCTTGAAAAATAAGTCACCAATCCTGACTTAATACAAACAGGCAACAAACTAAAAGCATCACTTTAACTGAGATTCATGACTGTTGACCTCAAAATATATCCACTGGTTGATCTTTTCATGCTATTGTGCATGTTAGACCACATTCCCCTTTAGCTTCCAGCTGTCTGTCTCAGCCTCTTGTCAAAACAGGACTCTCTCCAGAGCAGACCGTGTTATCTGAATGGATTATTCCAATGAGAGTAAGTCACGGGAAAGAGCATGTGATGGGTGTCTGGGGTCTGGTTAGAGTCTGGGTCAATACGGCCTGTATCTCAGGCCTATCTGACACTTCAGGACCACAGATAGAGCCATGTGGGCCTGGAAAATGACGTCACAAAAACACAAGGACTGTTGGGGTCAGTCAGGTGTCAGACTGTTAATTTTGGCTCATTAGGGTACTTAATGAGGGAGCATTAGCACAATATTGTTTTAAACTTCTCACATCCCAATCCAAAGAAGATGCATTAAGATATGTTATTCATGGAATCCAGCCCATTTTAAGCAATACAATCCAAAAGGAACTTATGAAAGTTAATCTTGATAATAGTAATAGTCTTCTTTTGCTTCTGATACAGGTAGTTCAAAAGTTACATCAGGGCACGATGCATGACATAAAACTGACATTCAGAAGACTTAGAAAACATGTTTATGTGAGTGCATCTTAGGACAACTTGGAGTTATCCTCCAAGATGTCAGGTTGAGGCTGAGGCCATGAAAACAAGAGGTGTCTTTGCCTGGTTGTGATTAGAGTTGAGCCGAGGCCTGATAAGAAGGGTCTGTTTTTTTGATAGTTCTGAGGAATCCCTTGACGTCACAGTTGCACGACAGAGCGAGAAGCGTGCAGAGAGTGAGATTTGACTGAACGCACTTTGTATGAGCATGTGAAAAACAGAGGCAGAGAGGGAGAGGGGCCTAATGGTGACTCAGCTCAGCAAGGTCTACTGGGCCTGTGTGACCGCATTCATCAAGCTCACACCCCGCTCTGTTTTTGCTCCTCTCTGGTGTGACTCACAAGAGAGACGTGAAAAGAAGGTAAAGGCGAGGAGAGGGGGGAAAGAAAGATAAGTAGAGGAATATAGGATCACGAGCCCTGAAATGAGAACAAGAAGAGAAAAAAAAGACGACAAAAGGCAGAAAAAGTTGAGTAAATGAATGTGTGAGTGTGATCACAAACAGAGAACAGGGAGGTGAGATAGTGAAAGATAAACAGTGACAGAGTGATGAGAGGAGAGGGGGACCAGAGCCACTGCGCTCCAGTAACAACCAGTAAACACAGCAACAGCAAGGACATCAGTTCTGCTGAACGCAGGCGTGTTTAAAAACCTGTGACATGATTCAGCTATAAAAACTGCAGCTTATCTTTGGTGCTGTCGTCTTTTACAACATGTCCTAACACACCGCTGTGGCTCCCATCAATTTCTTTTTAATCTAAACTCACACTTAAACTTTAAAGACATGTTTTGTTTCCAGACAAATCCTGAACACAAACATACCTTTCTGTCATCACTGAAAAAGAAAAACTCAAGTATTCCTTCCATTACAGTTCCACTGACTCTGGTTAAAGGGACATTTCACCATTTTAGACATCAGAGTTAGGTATTAACTCACTTTCAACCTGATCTCTTTAAAGCTGAAGAGAGAGTATGGTTTAAAAACGGCATACATCAAGTTTAAAGGAGTGAGGAATCTACCAGCACTGACAAACTAACAAAGACGTCATCAATTATTGACAAAAAAAAAGTGCACATAGTGTAATTATTCCCAGCTTCTTAATAACATTTTGACTTCAGTTTAAGCATAGACCTTGTGATGTGAACATAGGACACTTTACAACCTTGGTTTCAATCAAACAACCATGTCATGTCTCAACACATGTGAGTCTAACAGTGCTTAACAAACGGTGGTGAACATGTTTAAAAGTGAAAACCTGTCCAAATCAGCATGTTAGGTTTGTCTCAGTGAGCGTATGTGCCAAGATATGATTCATAGATCTGCTGGCCTAGCTTTTTTTTTTCTCCGTCTCCTACATATTTCTTGACTTTGCGAAGGTGATTAACCTAATTGTGCAAGTTCAGCTCTGGATGAAAGGCTTTGAAAGAAAACTAGCAACTGAGGACGGGAATAGAAATAAATATGTGAATTCAAAGTCACTGAACCAAGATGTTAACTAGCGCTTATTAATGACGTCATAGATAATATCTCGTATATCCTGTAAGGGAACAAAAAAAACAAAAGTTTTTTCTTTGTTTCTGATGATCTTGCCTAGGTTGTGGCTTGAGGCCTTAGAGGGGTTCAGAAGTGACACATCTTCAGAAGTCGCTGATGTAAGCACAAACATGTTGAGACGCTGCTGGGGAACAGAACTGGCTGAGCTTGTTTGGCAGAGAGAGAAAAACTGTTACTCTCTGCTCTGGTTTAAGGGGCTTCAAATCCTTTTTCTAACACACTCCGTGTTTTTTCTCTCCCACAAAAGTCAAGGAAGACTGATGGTGAGCATGGTGGCCTGAGGGGACACCCTGCAGGCCTGGCAGGTGGTGGTGGTGCTGGTGTTGGGACTTGATAAGTCTGGGCCCCCCTCCTGCTTGGGATCGAACAGCACACACAGCCTTGATAACAAGCACACACATATAACTGAACCCAATGACCCCAAAGTTTCATCCCAATCTATTGTGGAAACAGACACACAGAAAAAAAAAACATGCTCAATAAACACAAATCATCTCCACAGTGGTTGATCAAAGGATACAGAGACCTTATCTGCGTGTTAGGGTGCTTTGCTTTCCAATGAAAAGAATGGAGGCGTCAGTAATTACAAATTCTTTATTTTGTTTTTTTATTAATGTATGGCTTTTTGAAGGGACTGTAAAAGACATTTTATTGAAAAAAAAAACAGAACTCCTGATCCAACCAGTCAAGGATCTATAAACAAGTATCTACTCAAGTTGCCATCCACAGACATGGCAACAGGACAGAAAACAATGAGCAGGACACCTGTGGACCTGGAGGAACGCCTCTGCAGGTTAAATGACAGCTCCACAACTAAAGTCATGGTAACAAAAAACTATTTTAACTTACTACCTCATATAAATACCTACATATAAATATTGTAAATGTCCTTGATGACATAAAACATTTGCTGTACATGAATGTCCTTTTGGGAACAACAGTTTGTGAAAATCTCAGTGAGAAAACAAGAACAAAATACACTGCTGTTTGAGCTCAGTGTCAGCTACCTTTCACCATCCATACACAGCGCTCTTGGTCCCCATGGCCCACATACTGCATGTGATTATCTACATCCATTTGAAATTATCAAGACCCAAGTAAGCCAGATAACAGTCACTTGACCGCTGAAAGGCCCGGTATGTAGGGCTCCCTGCACTTGGTTCTGTGGTGGGAAGAGCGCTGGAAAATACAGAAGTTTCTAAAAGAAGTTTCTTTTTTTTTTATTAAGGCCTCTTTAATTAAAAAGAATTTCTAAAATATGTAGTCCTGACACCAGTCTCTCGTCCTTGAGGTGAAATCTTTTGACGTCCTCCAGTACGGACCTGAACGCTATAGGTTTGTTCATGCTGAATGCTCTACCTCACTGCAGAGCGAGTCGGATGGCACCACAGAGAGGCTGAGGGGCTCACTTATACCAAACCACTAATCTGTCTTTACTCGTCTCGTGTCCCCAAGTGTCCCAAAGCAGCAGTGCCCTTCAACTCAAACTCTGGAGGTGGGAGGAAGGAGGAGTAACATGTCGCACACACCTCTCAGGTCCGCATTATGTACCTTGGACACACATAACTTCCACTGATTGAGCCAACAACATGATAACATTGATAATAATGGCATACAAACAAACACTGAAAATGACATTAACATAATAATAAAGGACAATAGAAATAATAATAAAAATAATAAAAAATGAAGTGTCAGCTTCTGGAAGCCCCTGGAAGCAGCCTCATACTTTACGTAGCTTAGCTTCCCCACCTGAATCTCAGCAGTCCTCCAACCCTTCCCACCCTTTTTACCCTTTAACCAATGAGCAAACAGCTCGTCCAGATCGTATAGTGCAATAGTCCCACCCGTCTTCCTGAAAGCTCCCGCCGAGTGTCGCTGGTTGTCAAAGTAGCGTGTTTGCAATCCTCTGCTCAAAGGTCCGCAACCACCACTACCTCCTTTCTCCTCCTCTTACTCCTCCACTTGAACTGCTACCCCTCCTTCCCCAGCTCACTGCATGCGGTCTGGCTGGATGTGCTGCTGCGGGGCATAGTGCAGGAAGGCTTGACCTGGTCCAGTGGCGGAGGAGAGGCTGGGATGGACGGTGGCTGGAGCTGTGGCGGGGGTGGCTTGGCTGGCGGTGGCCGTGGGGCTGGTGGCGTAGCTGTAGCCCAGGAAGCTAGCTGGGGAGGCGGCATAGGGGTACTGATGCTCAAAGGCTGTCTGGGCGTACTGAGCGTAGGCCGCGCTGTAGTCCAGGTAGGGGCTTGTGCTGACGGAGGTGGAAACCTGAGTGGGCAGCACCAGGCTGGGCTGCACAAAGGCTTGTGGGTAGACGTATGGCTGGGCCATCCTGCGCACAGACACAAAGAGCAAAGAGGGGGGGTTATTGCAGAGCAAAGAAATCCAAGAGTCTGGCTCCTATTGTTTACATTTCTCCCAGAGGACAAGCCTGTTGGTAATATAAACTGTCTGTAGGTGTTCTGAGCTGTGGAGAGCTCTTACACGGATATCCAGCGTTATTAAAGACGAAACAGACCAGGGTTAGAGGTGGTTAGGAGGTGAAGGTGACTCAACCCTCCGTCTGTTTCGGTTAGTAAAACCTACAAAACCTGTTCGGTAAGGCCTCCTGAGGTGGATGGGCGGGAAGGGTTGAGTTGGGGGGAAGGGGGGGAGGGTTTGAAAGATAGAGTCAGCCGTTACTGGCAGGTTTTCAAGCTCAGGCATCGGCAGAGTGTTTTAACAGCTGCTGCTCTTCACTCGTTACACACACTCAAACACACTGACACGTACACATAAACCAACAATAAAGGGAAGTGCACGAAGGCTGTGCAGAAGTTGCAGTCTGCTACTTCTCACTTGGTGTGTAAACCTGGAGCAGACTACGGCAGATGATGATGCTAGCTAGGGGAGTTAATGGTGGCGGGGGAGCTCATCAGGGCTGGGTGCAGGGGGCTCTGCCAGGGCTCAGGAGGCTGGAATCAGATGTAGCTGATAAAGAGCTGTGGGAGTCTGGGGACTGTCCTGTCTCCTATTTTTCTACCTCTGCTTTGCCACTTATGAAGAAAATAAAAGGAGGGAGCTGAAAGAGTCTATTTTCAGGCTGTACTTGAAGATTCTCCTCCAGGTTTGTTGTCTACAGCTAGGGATGGTTGTAGCAGAGAGGAAGAAGAGGAAGAGCCCCTTCCTTTTATTAAAGAGTGATATAACCATCCAGTTTGCCTTTGTCCTTGTTACAAAGCTTTTGAGGAAAAATATCTACAGACTGTGAAAAAGATCATTAATTCAAAACAAATGTCACTTTGATGAAAGCTCTTCAGCTGAATCTCAATGCTCATTAAAATCCTCTTTTCATAAACATTATGAAATTTCAAGTTTGTCTGTTTTCTTCCACAGGAGAAGAAAAGGTTCAGTACTGAGATGCAGCATTGATGTCAACACAGCAAAAGATTGAAGCATGCATGGATAGGGATGTCATCACGCTCTCTCACACACGCACTCCCTCTTCTGTCCCCTTCATCCCCTCCCCTTCTCACCCATCCATCCACCCACCCACCCACCAACACACCAGTTACCACTGCAAACCCCAAACCATGCCATAATAGGGAAAGAGTCACACTGCAATCAGCAAAACCTCTTCAGTTCATATCACTCAAAAGGGAAAAGATAAAAAAGGCACTTCAGTTCATCACAGCACACTGCACTGCACTCTCAAGCCATCACTGGCACCTTGGAGAGGGGCTGGCTGAGGGAGGAGGAGGAGGAGGGTGGGCATGTATGTCTGTCACACCCCTCCTCTGGACTAGTCCTGAGCTGTGGACATCTTCTGATCTTCTGCTCGACGCTGGTCAGCTGGCAGCACAGAACAACCATAGCAGAGGGTTGGATAGGAGGCAGTGATTATTTTCAACAGTAAACAATAATGCAGTACGACAAGAAGAACAAGGGGTGAGGTCAAGAAGAGTTGGGGGCTACAGAACTTAAGTGTTGCTTTAAACCCGACTAAATAAAAACAAAAACAAATCTCCTACCTATAACACTCTGACAAACAAAGATGGTCTCAGCTTTAGCAGAGATAAAACGCAGCTATCACACCATAGAAATAAGATTTTAAGTCGAGATATAGAAGCTCTCTAAGGCCTCTGGCGGGTGAAGAGGAGAGAAAAGAGAGATAGCCATAAAACCAGAGAACAGCAGCGTGTAAAGAGTAAGCATAAGCAAATGAATGTAACCCCCACCCATGGGCGCAATCTACACTCTGCCCTTACAGTGCTATTGAGCTGCTCACAAAGAAGCATTCAGTTTCACACACAGCTTTCAAACATGACCATACATTAACGCTGTGGGGTATATGTGCTCTCTCTCGCATCATGTATAATCAGCCGGCCCTCTCCTCGGCCTTGGCAGTGTGTTGCCACAGGCGGTTTACATTAATCTGGGCTTAAAATCTACTGACCTTATGTAGGTAAAGTGGAATAGAAAACAGTGTAGAATAAGAAAAGCCTGGAGGGAGAAAAGGAGACACAAAGCTCTCCTGTGTTTCATCTTTGCTGTGCAGAGATGGAGATGTTAGCTCAGGATCTCGCCTTTATTTGGGAAAAAAGAGAGAAGCAGGGACTAGGGGAAGTTAGAGACAGTATTGAGCTCCCAGGGGCTACAGAGATGCCAAGTGGATTGTGGGACAGTGGCAGGGGAATGTGGATGATGGCCAAAAGATCATAGGTCAGCTGGTTTTGTGCTGACGGACAGTCTGTGTGTGTTTGACGTAGTGCCACTCTGCGGATGGCAGGCTTTGACTGGAGAGACACGCTCAAAGGGAAGAAACATCTGATGAAAACAAACATGACAAAAGCAGGGCGAAGCAATCACTGTCATGAAGATCACTTAATGAGCTCATGTAAAAAGCCCGGGCAATATCACACCGAGCGGCTAAATATTTCTACAGGATAACCCCGATGACCTTCAGCGCATGACTCACAGCAGCACAAAGTGTGAAAACAGATGGGTCTGAATGGGGTGGGGGGAATTAAACAACACCTCACAATAACTTGTGAGAGGGCTTGATATTCCCTCCTTTCTTCTTTGTTAGAGAGGATTGTGAGAAGTCTTTGATAGCAGCAGGGAGAGGGTGTTTTGTTTGGCACCTGTAGAGGTGTGTTTCCTTGGTAGCACACAGCCTCATTAGGCATTAGTCCTCCAGATACCCCACCCCACTCAATCTCCTCTTTAACCACCCCTGCCCCCACTTTGTAGTCTCACAGGGGTGTCAGATTTCACCATCTTTATCTGACACACAGGTTGTGGCACCACTTTAATGAGCAATATTTAAGTGGAAACCAGTAACAGAGCAATAAAAATGGGTATATGTGACGTGGGAAAGCACAGGGTAGTGATAGGAGCAGTGGAGGGGCGATGCATGAGAGGAGACAAATCTGCAAGCTCACTAAAAACTCCCCCCCTCTCCATCAAAACATTGTCCTGGCCTAAGTGACCCCCTCTGGCCCTTACAGCATCTGCTGACCACAGCTTTACACCACAGTAAGCTACAACCAGAGCACCTCAGCTACATGCTACACCCCAGCACTGCTCAAAATCCTACTCCAGTCCCCATCCTCACACCATATGTTGTCGAGGGGTCTGGGGGGGAGCGCAGGGGCTGAAAGAAAAGCCACTTGTGCACTCTGCATCTTAGCGAGGCCTGCGTCTGTCACCCAGCATACAGAAGAAACTCAGAGGCAGGCGGACAGGTGCTCTGTGCGCCTCTCTACGTCTCTGGGGTGGTGGTCATGGGAGATTAAGGGTGTGTATAAAGCTGTAATATGAGCCAGCACCTGTCAGGCAAAAGCCTCAAAGCAGCACTGTGCTCCACATTTTAGACCCTCAGGGTTTCAGCGCCATCCATGCCCACTGTGGTAGAAGGAACACAGACCAGGAGGGGACTTTCCAGTGTCCTCTTAAGGTCTTGGAACATGATGGGACATGTCCTGAGTGGACCCTGTGGCTCTAATTCAGACCCACGGAGATCTTACCAAGGGGGGGTAGCTGATACATAAATCTTACAACATCAGAAACCACTCAGAGTTTCTTATTTAACTCATGTCCCTGTGGACTGCCCTGGGATTTCCATGAAACTCTGAAAAATCACATGCGCCTAAGTCCGATACTTCATGAAAGCAGCAACGGAAAATTTTGGACAATACCGATATCCGATACATATTGCTGTTATGGCCGATATTTACCAATACAAATTTTGGTTAAAAAAAATATATATAACTGAGTTGATGTGTTGATGTAGTTTGGAGAGAAAGAGCGGCGTGATGGTGAGAAAAGACAACCATGGAGAGGATCAAGGGATATAGTGCTCAAGATGAATGAGATCAAAAAAGTATGTTTTGTCTGTTTTTTGGATCCAAAGCAAGAAGAGACATAAAAGAAGAGAGTCAACTCTTTTTCGGTAGTTGTGGTGTTTACATAGTCATAGAAAACATTACTTTTTGGGTCTTGAAAGATCGTTCAATATGCTCTGAAAATGTCCGGCAGCTAATGAGTAAACATCGGCTGATGTTAAAAAAATGGCCAACATCAGCTACTGATATTGATACCAATGTATCTTGCATCTCTAGAGCAGTGATATGCCAATTTGGTATGTTTATCAGTCTTTCATTTAGGACATGGAGTGGTGATGAAATAGTCAACCTTTATCGGCAGAGATGACATAAGCAATGTTTTTGCAGAAATGTTGCTGCTATTAAGTTTTCAGTTCTCTTAAGCCTATTTTTGTTAAATTGTAGAAACAAACTTGGTTTTAAAACCTGAATTTGATCTTATTCAAAGGTCTGAAGTATCTGTGTGTAAAGTCTGACTGGTGGTTAAGGATGATCTGTTGGAGCTGCAGGGGGTGAGGAGAGCCATTACTGCAGTGAAACGCTCATTAGCTGCTCGGCAGACCATGGCTCCTAGACGCTTCCCAAACTGTTTCTACAACACAGCCTCTTCTAGGAAGCTTTCTCAGTGACAGAGCCCACTCATGCAGGTAAACAAGAGCGGAGGATCCTGACAGAGGCCAAAAAAAGTGAGTCACACTATCACCTCTGGAATGCTCTTCTATTACCACAGATATGTGAACCATCTCCCATCCCTCCAGAGCTCAAATATGCTAATAGACTACTCCTGGAGTTGCATGTGGACACAGAAACTGACATGTACTTTCCAGAGGCCTTGTTTGTCAAATGAATAGTAGCCTGGTGGCATCCCAAAGAGAGAAACAGAAAGAATACAACAAGCGCCCACTCCTGCTCACTTACCCATACTGCCTCTGGATGAGTGCTGGGTGAATGGGCTGCACTCCGATGGATACGCCTGGAAGATAGTGTGTCAGACGCACACATTAGCATTTACAGAGGAGGACCAGAGAACAATACACAGAGAGCACAGAGAGACAGAGGCACGGTCTGTTTCAAAACCTACCATGGAGGAACAACAGATTCAGATGTGCATTATGACAGTATAGCATGCATGATTTTAAGGAGCTTAGCTTCAATTTGTTCCCAAATGAAATTTATCAAAACCACCAGGTAGAGAATAGTTTTATAAATACTTTGTACAAACAGTCTCTCAGCTTTCACAAATGATTTTTTGCAGCTTTAACTTTGGGTAGTTCTTATTTTTCAACAGATTTTTATGTGTAATTGTACTTCTTTGATCTGTGACATGAAGTTTTCTCTTCAATATCCTCTCATAGTTTTGGCTGGTGCAAATAGAAGCTTCAGAATAACTTCACAGGAACTTGAACATTGAGCATAACTCACCTGTCTG
The DNA here is from genome assembly GCF_033239565.1 of Halichoeres trimaculatus. Lineage (NCBI taxonomy): Eukaryota > Metazoa > Chordata > Actinopteri > Labriformes > Labridae > Halichoeres > Halichoeres trimaculatus. The sequence continues at coordinate 16,847,567 of NW_027437179.1, read as the reverse complement.
TATACTACGGGGTTTTGCCCCCAGGTAGGCCAGGTTCACGTTGGCTTTCCTGCCATCGATTATAGGGTTGGGATCCTTACAGGCTCTCTCTGCTGCTCCTCGGTCTGTCATTGTAACCTGGAGACAAAGTCAGACTTATAAACATGGGCTCAGAGAAATAAAATAATGATCTCATGTAACAAACAAATTGCTAAGGCATGGCATCCCCAGCTGGTCAAACATTAACAATTCAGGGAAAACAAAACCAAAAACACTTGAAATGCATGAAACAGGGGCTTGATCTCATCATAAAATCCCCCCTACAGGCTTTCCACTGTAAGAATCAGTGTGTCTGAATAAGACGAGAAACTACAAACAAAGCACAATGATAAGCTTTGAAAACTGCCCACAGCAGCAGCAGCAGCGGCGGCAGCGGCAGCCAGCCACTTGACTGCCACTTAGCCGTAGTCAGTGCTGAAATATGGATCAGGGAAGAGCAACAAGGAGCTTATCCAATTAGGGACAAAATATTAAGGAGATTGGTATTACACCACCCCCCTCCTGGCATTAGACAAGCCCTTCTGTTTTGATTGCCACATTCTGCCAACTCAGAGGGTTCAGCCACCTCGCTGTGGACCGAGTACTGAATGTAGGCCATGGCTTGCATTGTTGAAGAGGACGTTTTTAAAAGCAGTGTGCCTCTTCATAGTGGAAGGATCCGGAACAAAGCCCACTCCAGGGCCCATGTTGTGAACACACAGGAAGGAACGAGACTATGTTTACACTGGAAAGAGCCTTGCTGTGGGGGTTCTACTAATCCACCTCTGAAGTGTGTTTAGAAAAAAGGTGCGCTCAGCTTTGGGGCGCCTCCCTCCCCTCCTGCTGCCAGCTACCTCTCCAACTGTAACGCTCAGAAGGCAGAATTATCAGGTTGCCTCACACCACACTAAAAGTGTGTCTTTTTTTTCCCGGGCAGCACCCACATCGGCCTGAGCCTGTTTAACCTGAAACACAAGACTCAATAAGCAGCCGTTTGATTCCAGCTCAACTCACAGGACCGCTTTGCTCAGAGTTAAGGAGCTGATGTGTAAACACAGAAAGCAATTGTCTTCAAATTCTGGCTTTAGAAGTAAACATGCACACATAACAGTTTCCATTCCTTCTTTGGCCTGACAGTACATTAGAGCTGAAATGTCTTTCTTGGCTCAAGTAAATATTTGCATTTCTTCTGCTGCTTCTGCTCTTTGTGTCAAAGAGGAAAAACTTTGTTTTTTTCACTAAAACAGAAAAAAACTACTTATTAGCATACACCTAAATGAGCATGTCAAGGGTAAGTGTACAATTTTCAGTGGCTTTACTTGAGGTGGCTGAGGATCGATCTTAGACTCGGGCTCAAACACACAGCACCTTTCCTACCCTACATCTTAAATTAGGTTTCACAAACTTGAAAGTATTCCTTAATAGGCAACCTGTCCAGATTATCACACTGACAGAATTAAAGGGAAACTCCGCATTAACTGTAAAAACTTGTGTAAGAGAGTCAGTGTTTGGTGGAAATTCTCTCTACACAGCCAAGATGTGATGCAAATCATGTGTTACGGCCCAGTGCTCCAGTCCTTGACAATGGAGGGCAGGGTGTGCAAGGTCAACCTCCCCACTGCTTAAAAAATAACCATATAAAGCATGCAAGAAGTGCAGTCTGACTGTCTCTCTCTTTCTCCCACACACACACACACACACACACACACACACACACACACACACACACACACACACACACACACACACACTTCCAAAGCTATAAGCTGGGGCTGCTCAAGGGTGAGTGAGGTAGGGGGTGCCTCGTTGGAGGGGGGGCTAACATCAGACATATGCTGAAATATAATCTTCTTAGTTACCCATCAACTTGTGTGATCCCTCATCCTCATTAAGCTAAAATAACAGCCACTCAGGCGAAAAACAGAGATGCTGTGCAATTATGCATGTCAGCTTCAGAGGGGAGATTACCTTTGACACATATCACATAAAATATATGGCTAGTGGACGTTAAGTCGTGTTGTTTTCCATGTGAAAAGAGGGGGAGAGACACGGACTCGTAAAACCAAGTATGTTTAACAGACTAGGCAAAAATATAAGGCAGAACAACTGATTTTAAATTTGTTATATGAAGTTGTGAAGGGTCGCGTCATGTATTTCTGTGCATATCAGTGCTGTGTTTATACTCACAAAGCCGTATCCTCTGGATTTACCGGTCTGCCTGTCTGTTATCACCACCGCCTCGTCAATGTCCCCAAAGGCCTCGAAGTATTTTCTCAGTGAGGCATCGTTCGTGTGGTACGGCAGCCCGCCGACAAAGATTTTGGTGAAAGTTGTGTCTTTCTGCAGCGAGGTGGGATGCATGACTTCCAGGGCTCCGTTCATGAACTGATGAAGAAGCATTGGGCAGCCGGAGAGGAGACGACTGGCACACTGAAATGTTTCTCTAAGCGTTCAACTTTGGCCAAACATCAGTGAAAACAAAACAAAAAAAACCCCTCAAAATCTTACAAACTGCGTAGTTTGCCCCACGCGTTGTCCTTTGATAGAAGTCGGAGCGACCTGGTGTCAAGTGTGGTTCGCGGTGAGGAAACTCCTCTACACCGGTTGCTTCTTTGACGGCGAGAGGAAATGTGCCGGGGGTTTTTATATGCCACGGTGAAGTCCACGCCCACTCACAACTGACAACCAATCAGCTTCTCCGCTGAATGCCAACTTGAGCAGCAGTCCCTCTCATTTCTCCGCCTTCTCCAGCGCTACGCTGCACCTGCTTTTGTCCTTTACAACACAAAGAAAAAGCCTACTGTACCGCAGAAAGCGCGCCTCTGACAGCCACATGGTGCTACTGTAATGAGGAAGTCATTGTCTTTCCTCTCTCAATCAAAAATCCCATTTTAAAGCATGGATCAGCAAAAGTTAAGTCAGTTAGGTTTCCACCATAACTTTGACTTTTACACAAGCACGTGATTCTCAACTGGTTAAAAAAACTACACAACTTTAAGAAGTTGTGTCTTTTAATTCCGCTGAATCTCAGTTACAGTAATGATTTAACTTGAAACTTAACAAGCTCTGAAGCACAACTTCAAATGTATTTTCTTGCCAAGTTTCTAACATCAAAGCTGCATCTATTCAAGTTAACAATTTTAAGATATTTGAAGCAATGAAGATTAGCTTAAATGAGATTTGATGATCATAACAAATTCAATTACCTCTTACAAACTTGTTAATACTTGCCTGTTCTTTTCTGGTTAAAGTACAATCTGGCAATATTTTTTTTCTGACACTGCACAATCAACCCTTTTCAAAACCCTCCATAAAAACAAATAAAATATTTGAAGGAACAGGGTGCAGAACAAGACTAAGTGAACTCTGTTTTAAGTGCATTAGGCCTTCAACATGTCTCTTCACACTACCAACAAACCCTGATAACATCTTTGCAGGTAAGATCTGAAGGTCCAAAGTTACAGGTCAGTCAAACACAATAGTTCAGATAAATGTAATTCTTTTGCAAGAATGAAAAGCCAGAAGTGAAGCTTGTGTAAGATCATAAGTTTGGTCAACCCCAAAGACCCATTGTTAGATAGTAAACTGGTTATAGTTTGACAGAGCAGAAGCAAAGGACTGGTACCAGTCACAAGCTACAAAAGCAGACAGGAGCCGCTGATTCTGGCTGCTGTATTACCTTCCCGCCCCTGGTGCCGTGGAGTTCCACTGCTAAGTATCAAAGGTCAGGCTAGCAGTGAGGTGATACTCTAATGACCTCTATAAAAAGGGTTTTAATTCACACCTCTTCCTCTATGAACTGGTTCACATTTCACACATGGCCTTTTGTGGCAGCCAATGTTAGCTCATTCATATCCTCCTGATAAATCCCCCATTTCCAGCTGTGTCCCTGTCAAAAGGAGTGGGATGAGGGACCCACTGTCCTGCTTTGATCTCATTTCTCCTGCTCAGCTTTCTGACTTCAGCTTTAGGATTTATCTACAGGTAGCTCCCAGATTGACAACAAGGAAAAAGGCTCCACCTGCAGGTTGACTTTCATTAAATCAGGCAGACATGGCCATTATGATACAGATGTTTTCTGAAGTTTATCATTTAGATTTGTGATGATTCACATCAGAGACTCACATGGGTTTACAGTTGGAATATCAGAGTGGTTATGTTCATTGTTTGCATGCACAATACAGCTCCAAGTCAGTCCCAAACATTAATACAGCAAACACTTTGTTCACCTATTCACCACCTCAAGTTGGAATAAACATGTTGAAATCTAACAGTATGCATTTATCATACACCCCAGTTTTATTTATTGACCTAAACCACAGAGTGACAGCATCATAAGAGAATCAAAAGTCTTTGGAAAGCTGTAAAAAAAGGAAGGGGACATATTTAATAATCAAAGAGACATCAAGATGAATGAAAACGAAGGCCCTGCCCTTCTATGATGACTTCTAAGACCAAATGTCACGCAGCTGTCATCAACACCAGGTGTGGCAGGCTCCTCTGATTGGTCCATGCACAAAATGCAGAAGCGCAGCATTGGTCCAGGTGTTTTCCCAAAGGACGGAGTCTGTCTTGAGCGCATATACACACTAAAGCAGCAGGTCCTTGCATTTCCCCCCAAGAGATGCGACTTGGCACGATGAATCTACAGACAGGAGGAAGCAGTCAGTCACACACAAAAAAATCAGAGTTTTTTCTGGTTTATTTCTGAAAGGGAGTTTACTGTTGCTCCTCTGTACAGAATAATCAGTACAATATCACTCTTAAGGAGACAGGAGTCCATCATATGAGATCAAGATTGTTCCACTACTAATTATTGCTTACATTTTTTGGTGTTCCTTAAATATCTTAACCTCAAATATTTTCATGGATATATCCATCAATTAAGAGAAAAATCACTGCATACATTCTTATGTCATCAAATACACTCAAAAGTTGTATAGGTGTCAAGCTAACAGCTTTAACATAGACCACAGGCTACTTCTGAAGTTCCTGCCTCTACAGGTGTACAGGTAGCTTTGTTCACATTTCACAGCAGAAATCACACAAGCCTTTGAAATGATTCTCAGCTCAGCACAGAACCATTTCCTTACATTATGGCGACTTGAAGCCCTAAACAGCAGCACTCCAATCTGAGTCCTATCTATGAAGAGTTCCCACATCATGCACAACAGAGTTCACGAGGGGTCTTAAAGGCTCCAGTGTGAGTCACTAGAGCATTGAGGAAGTAGGGCAGCCCCCATCCGGTGACCATGGTGTCCAGGTTTACAGACAGTGGCTGCCCTTCTCTCACCATTTCTTGTTCCGAGGCTTCAGCTCCTCTGCAGCATTCCTCAGGAAGATGTAGTTCTTTTTCTGGGGGTTGTAGTACTCATGGCCCTGAGGACAGCATTTTTAGAAAATCATGAGTGACGGTCAGCCTGAGGTCTACGTAAACAGTTCAAACACCACTGGACACATCTTACCTTTGACCAGTCATAACTAGAAGCATATGCAAAGATGTTGCCATTGTGGTTGAAGCAGCAAGCAGTAATAGGCTGATCCAGCTGCTCAGAGGTCTTCAACTTGGTGCGGGCATCTTTGTCCCAGAAGCTGAAGCGTCCATCTGAGCCCACAGTAGCCAGTGTGCCATGGACAGGATGGAAGGAAATGGCATTCACCTAATGGAAGTGGATTAAATTAGAAGATGTATCAGAGAGAACCACAATAACAAGACTGGTTTGTGTAAACAGCTAAGTCCATTAAAAACATAGATGGAGGGGGAAAAACATTGTCTATGTCCACAAAACTGTAACCTGTCAAAATCATTGGATGTGGCACAAGGAGCATAAATTCAACATTTGTGTTTTTGTTTAAGGGAAACAGCTACACCTAACACTTCTCTCCAATAAAGGCATCTATTGGCTCAGCAAGATGACTGTTAATAACTATATGTCTCATCATGCAAGCACTCTGAGTTCAGCACTGACTCTCATCCCTAACAGAGTATCTGGTTGGTTGGACAGTTTTCAACCAAAAATCTCATGAAGTACTGTATTTATCAGAATAAAATAACTTTATGAGCCAGACGTAACACTCTGTGGTTTGATACCAGATTAGGTAACTCATGAAATTATCAAACAGAGCCTCATAAGTAAAACACAACTGCCCTCTTCACAACAGATTAAAGCAAGCTAACCTGCAGCATGTTGTATTGCACAGATGTATTAAACAAATCAAACAATACTGCTGATCCACTGAGGGAATTAGTTAGTGGGAGTGTGGTAATGTACATTTTGATGCCAGGGTGAGATTTAGTTCGACTGGCAATCCAAGACAAATGTTTAAAGATGGAGAATATAAGACAGCTCCGTGGCACCAAGTCATGGAAGTGAACCAATGAAACACTTTCAATCAAAACTTTTATATGATTTACTTTTTCTAACTTAGATTATGTTTAGAAAATCCTTTTTCAGAGCAGAAAATGTCAGGACTTACAGCATAAATGTCTTGAGGAGTGGTTGTGTTGGTTCCATTGGACCTGTGGCACTTAAAGGTGAAGTTGTCTTTGGCTCTGAAGACAGAAAAACACATCAATGTAGCATGCTTATTCATAATTTTTGCCCCAGGTAAATCTACATGTGTAGAAAAACTACATGATAACTTTCATTTTTTCATTTGACTTTAGTCAAGAAAGCCCTGCAGCAAGTGTAATGTGATCTTTTAGACACTCACGGGTTTGGAGGGTTTATGTAGTGGATGGCCACCCGACCCTCAATGCTTCCCAGTGCAAAGCCTGTTGGCTTGTTCTGCTTGTCCTTGAATATGGCAACACAGCGGTGCTGTGGGACCAGAGCAGAAAAGTAAATGGTAGCATGTTCATAACAGCTCTTTTGATTCTTCTATATTTACATTTGGCAAAAAAAAGATTAGGAAGAACAAATCACCTGGTGTTTAAGAGGAGAGTCAATTCTGCGAAACTCAGAGGGCTGGTTCTCCAACTGGTATACTATCAGGCCTCTCTCAGCTGTAGCAACCACTGCCATGGGGTAGACCTTTGTATGGAAGTAGGAGAAGTTGAAAAATACAAAAAAAAATCTACATAGTAATTTAATTAGCAAGTTTAAAAAACTGCGTTAACAACTTACAACGTCAGCACAGTAGCATCTCTCTGGCATCTGCAGAGACATCATGGGATTGGGTGAGCGGGTATCCCAGAACTGAGGAGAAATACAAAAAGGTCCACGTTTCTCAGTGCTATATTATATATATATAATGTCTGGTGGGGTTAAAACAAAAAACTCCATCTTAAGGTGCTCTCAGAGCACTCACATTTATTGAAAAAGCTTTTATACCTTCAGTGTTTTGTCCCAGCTACCAGTCATGACACAGCTGTAGTTTGGGGCTTTTATCCAGTGAATTGACTTGATTGGACCTTCATGCTATGAATAAATGGTAGACAATGTTAAATAAGGTGAGTTGCTTTTTTCTGATGAGCACAAAGTTTATCTAGGTGGTCCAATCTAACCTGTGCAATCTGCATTGCTTGGTTGCTGTTCAGATCCCACATCTTGGCTGTTTTGTCACAGGAAGCAGTAAAGACTTTACTCCCATCCTGGTTCACAGAAGAAACACACCATACATTATTCTGAAGCAAGCAGCATTGAAAGGCTTGAATCACGTTTTACTATGTGACCTACATCGCTCCAACATGTATCCAGCACTGGGCCTGTGTGCATCTGCTGGGCTTTGGGGACAGTCTGTCCATTATCTTGCACCTCCCAGCACCTCACCTGTGGTGAAAATTGAATAGTAGGAAATCCTTCAAGAAAGACAAACCTGATTTTGTTATCATTCTCCATTTTAGTTGTAACAAAATCACAATCTAAAACTCATCAATTATCTTTTGTTTAAGTTAAATAATCCACTTCTGTATAAAATGTAGAAATGATATCAATAACTCACATCATTTGCCCAGGACCCTCCTATGAGGAAGTTCCCTGGCATGGTGGGGGGACTGAAAGCCAAACAGCTGATGCTGTCATCTGGAGGTGAAGTCACTTCAACATCCTGTAGGACATATGAGGAGCCACAAACGACATTTTATCTGTTAAACTAGCCTACTAGGGTTATCCATCATAGCAATTCTGAACGGCATATATATGGCCTTTTATCTGAATCTGTTGGCATACCTTCATGGGGTTATGGCTGTCCGTGGTCGCGTTACCAAAAACACCTGTCCCTCCTGCTCCAAACCCGGTGTTCGTCCCAAATAAACTCATTTTGCACAAACGTTATTCCTAATGGAGGCCCTGAAGACAAGACATTGGCCCCGTTTAGTTAACTGAATGTCTGGCATTTGGAAATTGTTCCCTTTCTAATGCAAAATCGACTTAAAAGCTCATTTTATTAGCAAATGAACATTACATTAACACAGGGCGTAGAAGTCACAGAAGCAGGCAGGTTACGTTACAGTTACACTCAGGAGCGGACGTTGGGCCAATGTTCACAAGATTCATGCCAATCCCTTTGAGGTTTAATGCTTCAAAAATTGATTAAATATTGGAAAGCGTGAAATTATCAACGTAAACACAGATGACATGACGATTCTAGCTAACTTGTCTTAAAGCTAACTATACATTTCTCTGTTGTCCACCGAAATTGAGTTCGCTCATATGCAAGTGTACAGATAGTCTGACTGTATCATTCTTAAGAACTACCACGTCATATTAAGTTTTATTTTTCCAACATTATTAAAGATTAAATGATAAATGAAACCAAACTGACGTCAATTAGCTAACAGTATGTTTCTGGCACCGTCTACTGTGGTCATGTACGGCGAACGTTACTACGGAAGAACCTAAACTTTCCACAGGAGAAGCGTCTTTAACTCCACATTCCAACACTCTGCCATTTTGGGAAGTTGTCTTTTCAGTTCTTGACAAACATACCTCTGATTTTTTGATAAATAATCCTGGTGAGTCTAATAATTATTTGGCGCAGAAGAAATGTGGCGCCTGTTCGGTGGTGTGTCGCAGTTTGGTGACGAAACAAGCAGAGGGGGAAACGATGCAGTTCATGCATCGAACGCTAGGTGGCAGTGGATCACAGATGGTCAGATGTGTATTACACCCTGCAGCTGTGCCTGGTCTGGATGCACCAGGCTCGCCTTACGAGGTAAGAGATAGACATGCTTTGTTTTGGTTTAAATGAAATGTGTAAATCTAAACTACACTAAGTATTGTAAAGAAAATGTGAATAATTTTAAGTGCAAAAAAAAAGTAAAAAAAGAAATCTTTTAAGGTGTATATTTTATTAAAGTGGATATTTTCTTTGTGTCTCAAATTAGCAAACTAGGTTTGGTAATTTAGGACAGCATGTTTCCGCCATTTGAATGCTTATATTATTATATTCATACAGCCTTTCATCAGAATAAAAATCATGTATGAAATGCATATTGTAAAGATTTTTAATGACTTAAACTGACTTTAATTGTAAGCTAATTCCTCACATGCTTACCTTTCAGTTTGTTCAGAGTAGTCCTCATATTGACTCTATAGTGAAATGTTTTCAGTAGTTTAATGCAAACAGTACTTATTAACCAAAGCAGGACTTCATTGTGAAGTGTACAAGTGGTGATGAAGCAACAATTGTAACTGTTGGAGCTAATGCATGTTGTGTCTTTATGCCTCTTGATCACTTTGTCTAATTCATGGCACAACCTTTATTTATTCCAGAGCAAAAGAGGGTGGAGAATCGGTAGAACAACAAGTTCAACAAGTTGAATGCAGAAAAAAAGGAAGGAACACTCAGTTTATTGCTGTCTTTCCCCCCCAATAATATAAGATTCAAGTCAAAGGTCAACAGTAATGGCATGTGTCCAAATATATTTAACAATGTAGCCTACCTGCTGTCTGAAACTACAAAACTCATTACTGTTACGTGTCCCAGACTGGTGGTACCACAGCAACAAAAGATAAATCTGTAAAATACAGATACAGTTCAGCAGCAATGAAGACACGGAGCATTCAGTTCTTCATCCAGATTGTGTCTGTATTCAACATCAAAATAGACATACAATAGAGAACCTCATTTTCAGTGTCAGTCTCTGTTTCAGTCCTTATCAACCGTAACACAGTGCAATTAATGTCCATGAATTCTTTTGTTAATATCATTTTACAGAATGTATTCACATTTGTAACTGTTCCTCATTTGTGCTTAACTTGTTTACAGTCTTCCTTTTTTTCTGACAGCAACTTTGTAGTGCATGTGGTCACCTTTAATAAAGGGAATTAGGATACTATCTTAATATAGTGCAAATCATAACAGTTCTTAACTGTGTTTAGAGCAGCATCATCTGAAATGCTATAATTCTGGACATACACACATATAATATTCACTGACACAGAAATACAAAGCTCTATAAACGTGAAACCATTCAACTGTATCTGAATCTCAAACAAAAAGAAACACTCAAACATCTGTCTTCATGTTTGATCTTATTACTCTTCAAAACCAAGTCTAACTTCTTAATTTTATATCTATATGACACACTCAAACAACCACCTGTTTGCTGTAGAATAAACATGTGCGAAAGCCCAACAAATAATCAGTGAGAACAAAACATAAATATAGTTACGTGCCTGCAAGACCTGACGGAGGGAAAATTAACCCTTACAAACGAGACATAGCATGCTAGCCTACCGCGGAAGTTTCGCGGTCTTTCGCGGAGTTTTAAAGTTCATAAAAGTGCTACAGCCGGCATTGAAACACATTCACGACATCTATCTACATACAGTGAGCTTTTGAGAGGTCACAGCAGGTTATTTTCCCTGAATACTAACCTGTAAAATACAGATACAGTTCAGCAGCAATGAAGACACGGAGCATTCAGTTCTTCATCCAGATTGTGTCTGAAATGTGGGCGGAAATCCCCACCTAAAACAACCCGGGGTGCCACTGCTGCCGTAATGAAAGTTCCACCTGGCTGTTACTGACATTAAGTGTCACTTCACAAAACGAATAAAACAGAAAATTATAAGGCTAGTACATATTTTTTTTTACATGCAACATAAACTCTGCAAAACAATAGAAATTATTTCCAGCTGCCTGAATTAAATAAACACAAAAATGGTTGCACTGTTTTTGGGCATATCACACACTCCCCTACAAACAAAAGTGGCTCCCGACACTTGCAAACTTTAACTGTGTAACTCCTATAAACAAACCAAACAAAATACATCAACCCTCAAAATGTTGAATAGTTGCATTGGAAAAGTCTGAAAAACCCACCAAGTACTCAGTAACATGAGGTAGGATAGGTGACTGGCAGGTATGGGGATGGGAATGTCGGTGTGAGGGGAAATGAATAAAGATAGGACTGGGGATACTGGTGAGAAAAACCTGTTGGTTGAGCACATATGGCACTGACAAGGAAGCGTGGCTGGTAAGTTGGCTGACCAAGGGAGGAGTAGGTTAGCATCTGGCCTGGGCGCCTGTCTCTGCTAGACCTTCTCAGTGTAGGTTGAGTGTCTGGCTGCGCTTCCTGGACGTCTCCATCAGGGCTATCAACCTGAGTTAAATCCTGTCCATCATTAAGCTGAGGTTCTGCATCCCAAGGCTCACTTTCATTTTCATGTGTAGTCTCAACAGTCACAGCTTCCTCCAGGTGAGTTTCCACTTGCACAGGATCCCTTTGTGTTTCACTAGTGTCCCTTTGATATGACCTAACATGTTCTTTTCCCTGAGCTCCTCTTGGTATTCGCAGCCAATACCGCAGGCCTTCCTCTTCGTCATCCGATTCACTTGTCTCATGATACTGTGCTTGTTCCTCTCTGCTCAGGGACTGTGTTGACCTCTTGTTGTTCTTTTGTGACCTTGTAGGTGTATTTTCAGCTGCCAACTCTGTTGGAAGGTCATTTACTTGGAGTAACAGGTTTCGGTGAAGAGTGCGAATGGGTCTACTCCCTGTCTCGGGGCTCACCTTATAGACTGGGTTATCACCGAGCTGCTCTTTAACAATGTAGATCGTCTTTTCCCAGTATGGTTTTAGTTTACATGGACCTCCTCTCTCAGTATTGCGAACAAGTACCCTATCACCTGGTTGAAGGGTCACACCTCTGTTCTTTCTGTCATAATAGAGTTTACCTTTAGCACTCGACTGCTGGCTATTGGTACTTGCAATCTTGTATGCCTCGATCATTTTCTCTGCCCACTTTTCTGCGTACTCTTGTGTTGTGTTTGTTTCTTCCTCTGTCAACAATCCAAAGAGCAGGTCAACAGGCAGGCGTGGATGACGACCATACAACAGGTAGTATGGGGAATAACCTGTCGACTCGTGCTTGGTGCAGTTATATGCATGAATGACGTGAGGAAGATGCTCTTTCCAGTTTTCCTTCTCTTTGTCACCTAATGTTCGGAGCATCTGTAGCAGGGTTCTATTGAACCTCTCTGCAGGATTGCATTGTGGATGATATGGAGAAGTGCGGGAGTGGTTCACACCAGCGAGTTGTCTGAGAGCTCTGAAAAGTTCATTTTCGAACTCCCGGCCTTGGTCATGATGGAGTTTTGATGGGTATCCGAACCGTGGGACAAAGTCGTTAAAAATCCTGTCTGCAGCAGTTTTTCCAGCCTTGTTTTTCGTGGGGTATGCTTGCGCAAACCTGGTGAAGTGGTCGACCACCACAAGTATGTACTCATAGCCCCCACGGCAAGTTTCAAGGTGGAGGAAGTCAATGCAGACCAGTTCAAGGGGTGAGCTTGATGTGAGGCTCCCCATGGGTGCTCGATCAGGTAAGGTTGGCTTTTTCTGTTTTATGCAGTGACATTTTCTGGTGATGTACTCTTCAATATCTTTCTTCATGAAAGGCCAATAAAATCTTTGTCTTGCAAGGCTCAGAACTCTTTCAACACCCACATGTCCCATGTTGTCGTGCAGGTAAGTGAGAGCTGTTTGTTTGAAGGTGGTGGGCAAGACCAGCTGTTTACGACCAAGGGCTTTTCTATACAGAAGGTTGTTCTCTACCTGTAGTCTGCTCCACTCTCTTGAGAGTTTTCTTGCAAGTTTATTCAATGTTCTGCGTGTGTCTTCAGTCAGTTGCACGTTTTTCTCTTTGGCCTCCAAGATGTCTTTAATAGCAGGATCCTGACGCTGCTCACGTACCAGTTCATTGTGGTCGATTGCTGGGAAAGGTTTTGAGTGAGTCTTTGACTGTGATGCAATGTGAAGGGCTGCCACCCATGCTACTTCCCCCTGCTGGGCTGTTCTGCTACCCTCCCAAACAGCATACACTGCTTCTTCTGACAACCCCTCTGAACACTGACTCATATAGGTGTTGATGTCAAGGGGGCAACGAGAAAGGGTGTCTGCATCAACATTCTGTTTTCCTGGCTTGTACCTTATTTCAAAGTGAAAGTCTGCGAGCTGCCCTACCCAGCGATGGCCTACAGCATTAAGTTTAGCAGTACTCATCACATAAGTGAGGGGGTTGTTGTCAGTATAGACAATGAAATGGGGTGCATAAAACAGGTAATCCCTGAATTTGTCACATACTGCCCACTTCAAGGCTAAAAACTCAAGCTTGCCACTGTGAAGATGGTAATTTCGCTCAGCTGGTGTTAGCGTTCGGGACCCATAGCCGATAACCCTCATCTTGCCATCTTGGTGCTGGTAGAGGACTGCTCCCAGGCCTTGTTGGGAGGCATCGGTATGGAGTGTGAAAGGGAGATCGAAGTTTGGGTATGCTAACACTGGTGGGTTAGTTAGAATGGTTATGAGGCCTTCAAGGACCTGTTGGTGCTTGCTGTTCCATTCAACTGGAGTCCGTGACGACAGTTGTGGCCCCTTTGTTTTTCCTTTTGTAGGTGTTGTTTGTGATGAACTGGACTTTGTCTGGAGCAGCTCGTATAGAGGTCTTGCTATACATGAGAAATCTTTCACGTATGCTCTATAATAGCTCAGAAAACCTAAGAGTCTCCTGACATCTCCTACTGTCTGTGGAGCTTTCTCTCTTAGCGCTCTGACTGCCTCGACATCCTTCGGATCCACTCTAACCCCGTCTGCAGAAACCAACCGCCCAACATACCTGACTTCCTTGCGAAATAACTCACATTTTTCAGGCCTCAACTTAACCCCATGGCGCTGTAGAGCTTGTAGTACACGGCGCAGCACCTCCACATGTTCCTCAAAGGACCTAGAGAAGCATAACACATCGTCCAGATATGGGATACAACATTCATCCCTCAATGTGCTGAGCATTTCTTCCATGCTTCTTTGGAAGGCTGCTGGTGCATTTGACAGTCCGAACGGTATCCTGACCCATTCATATAAACCCCAGGGGGTTGTGAATGCTGTCAGGTGTCTGGAGCCTTCAGCAATGAAGCCTTGGTGGTAAGCTTTGCCCTGGTCTAAGATGGAAAACCACTGGTAGCCACCAAGAGAGTCGATCAAGTCCTGAATGCGGGGGAGAGGATGCTTGTCAGGCACAGTCTTTTTGTTGAGGAGTCTATAGTCGACGCAGAGGCGCAAAGACCCATCTTTTTTCCTCACACAAACAATCGGTGCAGCATATGGGGACTTGGATTTAACAACCCAACCTTTCAATAACAACTCCTGGATGTACTCTTTTACTTCCCTGTACAGCGGTTTGGGGATTGAAGCATATGCTTTCTGAACAGGAATGTCATCCTTGAGCCTGACTGACATCTGAAGAGAGGGAATACATCCAATGTCACTGTCGTTGCGGGCAAATGCTGCTGACTCCTCACAAAGCATGTCTTTAACTAACCTTTGTTGTTCTGGCTCAAGATGACGAACATCAACAGGTGGTAGCCAAGGCTCAGTTGGGGGCGGGGTTGTAGGAGTGGTGACATTGTTGACCTCAGCCCTTAATGTCTGTGGCTGCAGAGTCTCCCCCTGTTGTGTCTCTGTCTCTCCCATCTCTATGACTTTGGCTATATGCTGGATGGAGCCCAACTGGGTTCTCTTGGGGATTACGATTTCATGTTTGGTGTGGTTAGAGATGGGAACACTGATGAGTGGCCACCTGCTCTTACTGATCTCCAAAAGGCCCTCCCCAACACTCAGCTCCTCCAAGGCTAGACTCTCATCTACAGGTTCATAGAGAACAGTAGGGTCAGATGTGTCAAAGGTAGGTGGAACTCTGCACCGCACATACACTGTCTTTCCAGCTGGGATATTCACATCCTCTCTTCCCACCCTGACTGTAGCAATGGTATCATTTGGTGTCTTTTTAGCTTGAATGAAGTTTACCATAGCTTCTACTTGTCCCTTTTCAGCACCAAGTGCTCTCTGGAGGAGGCTAATGACCATGGCTGGCATGTCGGTAGAAGATTCTTGTCTACTGATCATTTCCTCAAAAATGTTGGACCCTAGTAGAGGCTGAGGGAAGGGGATCTGACTTATCAAAAAGGGGACCTGTATTGTGAGGTTTGGATTGTCATTTCCTGGGAGGTTGACTGCTAGCTCTACCCATCTGTCATATGGGATTGACTGTCCATTTGCTGCATACAGGTCAAGATTTTCCCCTGGGTCCAGAAGCTCTTCCAGTGGCCTGACGGGTTGATTGGGAATGAAAGTCTGTCTCCACAGTCTGTCAATTATGCTAACTTGTGAGCCAGAGTCGAAGAGTACTGTTGTTGCATAACCACTGATAAAACACTTGAGCAGACTCTTTTTACCAATCAGTGGTGCTGAGCGACTGGGGTTTTCAGGGGTTAAAGTCTCTTGGCAAGGGGGGTCACAGACTTCTTTTCTCCTTTTCTTTTGCTTTGGGTGTCGTTGCTTGCATGTGGGGGTTACTGAGTGGGACTGGAGCTGTGGATTGGTCTCTGGCTGTCCCTCGGCAGAGACCGACTCCCGTTTCCCTGCTGTCGAACTCTTTTCGAGCAGCCAATAGCAAAGTGTCCTTGATCACCACATACAAAACAATGATTGCAGTTCTGTGTGCCCTGAAGTGAACAGGTGGTGCAACTGGGTACCTTACCCTTTCTTGTGAAAGGGGGCTGGCCCTGTGTTGGATGGGGTGCCCCACCGGGAACAAATGTTGCAGGCCTGGGCTGGTCTAGTTTTTGGCCAGTGTCAGTCTTTGATTGGGTTGCCTGGAGAGCCGCTGTTTGTTGGTCCATTAGGGCTGCGACCATGTTAGTTAATGTTTCTACTTGTGCGCTGAGTTGCTGTATTGTCTGATGTTCTTTCTTGTCTCTAGCCTTTTCTCCACCATCCACTTGAACACTGTGTGCATGTGTTGTTTTCTGTTTAGTAACATAGCCCAGCCTGCGCTGATGTTCATTTTCATCACTGACTATTTTCGTTACCCGACTGACTATCTCCTCATCAGTAACTTGAATGTCTGAGAGGAGTGGCTTCAGTTGCTGCCTGACATTTGCATGTTTGAATCCCAGGCCCTGATATACTGTGTGGAGGAAAACTTCCTGGATGGTTTTGGGGTTGTAGCGAATGTCTGTGTTTGCCTGTTTTGACTGAAAGAGGATTTTTTGCTTCAATCCAATCATACGATACACAAACTGTTGAGGGGGTTCCTGTTCGTTTTGCTTTGCACACATTAATTCCTGGAACAATTCTGTACTTGCTTTTTCTCCCAAATGAGACCTGAGGAAGCCCTTGAGTTCACAGATTTTTATTTCTTCTTTATTAGTGAGCATGTCCTTGAAAGCACCGGGTTTCACAATCCTCAGCACCCCTCGGATGATCTCAGTCTCTGTGAAACCTTCCCTGACTCCCTCGTCAATCTGTTTACAGATACTGCTATATGTGATATCTGAGTTTTGGTCACCAATCTGTCCTCCATGAACTTTAAACTCTCTACGCTGGAGATAAGGAAAGTCCTTTAAGGGGATTACTTTCTCTGCATCGATCGTTGGAGGAGGGTGACGGAGCAGATGGTGTTGAGTTGAATCATTGAGGCTGTGATGCTGCCTGTCAGTTGTGTTGACCATATCTTTGTAATGTTGCAATTTCTTGCCTAGTACTTCATGCATCTCTTGGAGCTGGTCCACACTTTGAGTGGTGATGTCTGAGATGGGGTCAGTCTGTTGTTGTGTGGTTGGGTCTGTAGTTACAGGTGTGGGAAGAGTAAGCATTTGTTCCTCTGTTCCCTCTTTTGTAGTCATGACTGGACTAGGATTATCAATAACATTACATACAAGGTCATTTAGCATGAGTAGCTGGCTCATACCTTCATCCTCAGAACCAAGTAAATCATCAGACTGCATGTAATTAAGGATAAAGTTGACACAGCCTTCTTCATCAGAAGAGTCCAAGTCGTCTGCACCTTTTCTGTCAGTCGCAATGTCCATGGCAAGTTGGTAGGCTTCACTTACTGATAATTGGTACAAGTTCTTTTTGATGGCCCAAACAAGTTCTTTGCGAGTCTTCGACATGGCGTGCGATGGTCCGATGGAGCAGCAGTGCGGTTCCCTTGAAAGACTGAAGACCGTCCTCTGGCTCTGACTTCCCCTCGTGGACACCCACTAGCTGTCGTCACGGCCGCAGTCACGTCACTCTGGCCTCGTGGTTCTGTAATCACTGGATCTGCTTCCCCTTGGTGCGCCTGGTGGAGACAGATCCCGGACGAGCCCCCACAATTTGTTACGTGTCCCAGACTGGTGGTACCACAGCAACAAAAGATAAATCTGTAAAATACAGATACAGTTCAGCAGCAATGAAGACACGGAGCATTCAGTTCTTCATCCAGATTGTGTCTGTATTCAACATCAAAATAGACATACAATAGAGAACCTCATTTTCAGTGTCAGTCTCTGTTTCAGTCCTTATCAACCGTAACACAGTGCAATTAATGTCCATGAATTCTTTTGTTAATATCATTTTACAGAATGTATTCACATTTGTAACTGTTCCTCATTTGTGCTTAACTTGTTTACAGTCTTCCTTTTTTTCTGACAGCAACTTTGTAGTGCATGTGGTCACCTTTAATAAAGGGAATTAGGATACTATCTTAATATAGTGCAAATCATAACAGTTCTTAACTGTGTTTAGAGCAGCATCATCTGAAATGCTATAATTCTGGACATACACACATATAATATTCACTGACACAGAAATACAAAGCTCTATAAACGTGAAACCATTCAACTGTATCTGAATCTCAAACAAAAAGAAACACTCAAACATCTGTCTTCATGTTTGATCTTATTACTCTTCAAAACCAAGTCTAACTTCTTAATTTTATATCTATATGACACACTCAAACAACCACCTGTTTGCTGTAGAATAAACATGTGCGAAAGCCCAACAAATAATCAGTGAGAACAAAACATAAATATAGTTACGTGCCTGCAAGACCTGACGGAGGGAAAATTAACCCTTACAAACGAGACATAGCATGCTAGCCTACCGCGGAAGTTTCGCGGTCTTTCGCGGAGTTTTAAAGTTCATAAAAGTGCTACAGCCGGCATTGAAACACATTCACGACATCTATCTACATACAGTGAGCTTTTGAGAGGTCACAGCAGGTTATTTTCCCTGAATACTAACCTGTAAAATACAGATACAGTTCAGCAGCAATGAAGACACGGAGCATTCAGTTCTTCATCCAGATTGTGTCTGAAATGTGGGCGGAAATCCCCACCTAAAACAACCCGGGGTGCCACTGCTGCCGTAATGAAAGTTCCACCTGGCTGTTACTGACATTAAGTGTCACTTCACAAAACGAATAAAACAGAAAATTATAAGGCTAGTACATATTTTTTTTTACATGCAACATAAACTCTGCAAAACAATAGAAATTATTTCCAGCTGCCTGAATTAAATAAACACAAAAATGGTTGCACTGTTTTTGGGCATATCACATTACCAAATAATATTTTTGTGTCAAGTACACTGTGAGGTTATGCAACACTTCAAAAAAACAAAAATTCACAAATAGCAGTATTATTTGCATTAATGCTCAAATGTTTGCAGTGCAGAGGAAGACTCTTGTGACGTTAAGTGTTCAGCATGACTTCAGTTTGTGGCTATGACACACTGACCTCCTCATTGAGTTTTATGAGCTTTTCCAGTCTTTTCCGTCCCTGAGACCCAGGAGA
The DNA here is from genome assembly GCF_033239565.1 of Halichoeres trimaculatus. Classification (NCBI taxonomy): domain Eukaryota; kingdom Metazoa; phylum Chordata; class Actinopteri; order Labriformes; family Labridae; genus Halichoeres; species Halichoeres trimaculatus. Next base: position 16,828,484 of record NW_027437179.1, on the reverse strand, counting down.
AAGACATGTATTATACATTCTGAGTTTATTCTTGCTTTGTCACTTGCCCCACCACCCTTATTAACTAAATCTCTTGGGGGTTTACATGTAAGTGGAGGCGATTGGCATGTCTCTTCATGATCACCTAAACTCCTCAACGATTATGGTGGGCCTGAGTTTATTGTTTGAGTTCAAAGGTTTCTGCTTGGTGAAGGGGATTAGGGGGATTTTCTCACTTCGCCTAGACTCAGGTTTTAATGCTTGCAGGTCTTCATTTGCAGAGTGTTGAGATCCTGTGGGAATACAAGTCAGACACAGCTTTGAAAACTATAAGTTGGGAAGATTTAGAGGGAAGGTGAGCTATGTAGATAGGAACAATTTGAGTGTACCCAGTGACTGCGGGCAAACATGTCCTGACAAAGGAATCATTGATGGGGCACTTTTGTTTGAGAGATCAACACCCCACCTATCTCATTAACAAGACAAGTGCGCGTAGTGATAGGACAGTGATCTACTCCTGCCTTACCCTTATTGCCCCCCACCCCCTTTACCCCACCATATCTCCCAATCTTTCCAGCATTGGTTTATCCCATTCTGTTCCCCTCCTGCCCCTCCCCTGACACAGCGCCTCAATAAAATCCATTCCCAAGCCGCCAGGGAGAGGAACACACAGCACCAGGGGCCAGTGCGTAAAAGTAGTGGAAGGAAGAATTCATCAGAGCCATCCTTTATTTACCTTTCAACTCCTTCGAGCAGCACTTCGCGATAAAATGCTGTCTAGCACCCTGGAGACGTTAATGATCATCCTGTGTTGGGGTTACTGCGTTGTAGCCGCACAGGTCTCCTTCTCCAACTTCTCCGTGGACAACGAGGTGCGCTCCAGCTTCATCCAGCGGCGGCTGCGGAGTCAGGAGCGCAGAGAGATGCAGCGGGAGATCCTCTCCATTCTGGGGCTACCGCACCGTCCGCGACCGCATGTCTACCCCAAAAACAACGCTGCGCCGATGTTCATGTTGGACCTGTATAATACCATCTCCACAGACGCACACCTGACAGCGTATTCTTACCACAAGCCAGCATTTCCTGCCCAGGTATCACCCATGGTGACCTCTCAGGACAGCCGCTTCCTGGATGACGCGGACATGGTGATGAGCTTTACCAACATTGGTAAGATTATAGACACAAATCATCCCAGAAAAGTATGTTAAGAAAACAAAAGTAAAGTATGACACAAATGCCACATATATCTGCTGATATAGATATATTTATGGCTGGTAACTGTGTTTATTATTTATTGTAAAACTTCTTATTAAAGGAGATCATACACAGGTACATTTAAGAAAAAAATCCTATGATACAGCTTTTTGCGAACAACACTTATTTTCATATTATGTCACTGAAGTCAGAGAGTTCCTACAAATGTGTTCATCGGGAAGCTTCACTCTTCTGATTAAATCAACCTCATCACCTGGTTGTCAAGTCTTACAAGCTCTTTAAGTCTACAACAAATTGCAAAATGTGTGAAAGTGTGTGAATCTGAGACACTGAGGTTTTTCTGGGTCAGTCTCCTTCGAGCTGTAACTGGTATGACAACATGCCTGTATCCGATTTCTTCACAGTCGTTTAAAGCTGTGGGGGAGAGGGCTTTGTTTTGCACGACTAGGAATTAGGAGGCATTTCTAATACCCACTGGGACTGGGGAGCTGGTTGACATCCATCAAGATGCTAACTGCATCGTAACACGTCTTATTTTCTCAGTCACCTCTGCAAAGGTATGTGTACTGTGTAGTGCATTCCTGCATTCAGGCAGCTGTTTGTGTGTTTGTTTGAGTCACAGGGGTCACAGGTGAGAGTCAGGGATCACTTAGACATGATTAAATTTATAGAAAGGGAAGTCCTGCCTTTGGTTCCTTGGAGATCCCACATGCATCCTTCTCATTTTACTGAAACAACCTGGTGAATGTGGTTCTAACTCAGGTGTGGTTACTGCCCAAAAAAATCACCCCACACCCTTTTACCCTTCTGTCCAAAGGTTGTGGGTCAAAATAAAGACTTTCTGATAACCCTCTCTCTATATAAGCACCAATAAGACTGAGCCACATCCCGAATATTTTCCAACCAGCCCATAAACAGATAGTTAATGCAAAACGTTATAGGTTTTTAATGAAAAATAAACTTTAAAACAAAACATTTGTGCCTTTAACCTCAAGCTTTAACAGGCGCCTTCAGCTAATGATCTCTGGAAGCTCTGCTCTGAAAACCCTTAGCAGACTTTTGCGGTTCCACATCACAAGCGTTTGATTATAAAGCGGAAGAAAGAAAATAAAGGACAAAAAGAGAGTGTATTATTTTTTCCTTAAGCCCACCAGCCTCCTGTGCTGATGATTGGCAGAGTTTTAAGCCGGGGCCACTCTATCCTGGTGGTCCCTGGATGATCGCTTCAAGACCAAACTGGATTATGGTATTTCCCTTCCAGGGACCACAGCTTCCAGTGTGAGGGAGCGTTGCTTTGCTGCACATGCTCCCGTTGCATCCAGCTGTGTGCTGCAGGTGGACAGGGGTCTGAATAACACTGTTACTTGTAATATCCCAGCAGCCTCATACATCCAGTAGCTTTCAGGGAGATTGATGAAAGGAAAATAAAGGGAGAAATACAAACCGTATATAACATCAGTTTAAAGAACTTGTATTTATGTTAAGTCTTTAAAAAATCACATGACTGATACTTTTACACAGCTGCTTAAAAGTATTATTTAAAAACCAGCTGGAAGTATTCATCATGTTTTAATGCAGCATTGCACATAGCTGCAAAAACTCTACTGCAGAGCACTTCTGTTGTGTTCAGGTTACGAAGAAATTGGGGTGCAGTTCATTCAAAAGCACAGGTCTAATACTCCATCTTTTTACCAACCCTTATTCCTCTGCTGTTTTCACTGCGGCTTGAATCCTGGCATAGAGACACATGCACAAGTGGGTTGATTAATGACCACGACACACATGCAGAACCTGGAAAAGGACTTAATGAACAGAAATATCTCAGAAAGAGCAAAGCATGAAACAGGGATGATAGTGCCATTGAGGAACAGAGGGTGTTTTGTGTTGTTGAGATCTAGCAGGATGAAATGCAGTCGTCGTGATAAGCTGATCTGAAGGCCGCAACAAAAGATCACGTCTAAAAATTCCTATCCAGAGAGAGCTGAAAACCCCAGTATGCTTCTCATCATGATACAATGATCTTCTTTCAGGCCAAAGTCTAATTGTTGCTCAATGAGATTCCTTCAACCAATATTATCTTTAATTTATTCTATCTACCGAGTATGATTGAAGTTAAAGGGGCTGTGAGGAGGTTCAAAGTGATCTTGAAAAGGTCTCTCTTCTAGATATATGTCTGACTGTAATCCACACTTTGGAATGATATTGTCAGCGCCATTATTGCTGGTTACAGGTTATTTTAAATTGCTACTTCTTAGCTTCCAGGTTGGGTCGACCAGGACTGGATTGATTTACAGCACGTCTAGGTCTCTATGACAACACCACGCCGACAAATTTTTAATCGGTCTTTGTCAGTGACGTCATCTACAAGCCCCTCCTGCTATTTTGGTGGGTAAACGGATGTAAACAATAGAGGTAAACGGAGAGGCAGTGAGGAGCTCTACGATTTTATACAATGTTGAAACTGAAAAAAACGAAAGCCAAACGAGCGGAAACCATATTGAGATAAACTGATGAAAGATGCCAGGGAAAGATACTTTGAAAAATTGTCAACAATTAACAATATCGATCCCTACACTGCAGCGTTTGCGGATGTGACGTCACCTGACAATGACCGATAGTAAGAAGAGATAAAACTCAGAGATCTGTGTTTTATTTCTTCCAAAAACAAGAACTGTGATTAATTTTGTAGTGATGGTGGACACAGGAGCCTAACTGTCAGACATGATAAGGACAGGAGAGCAGAAGAAAGCTAAACGGGAGAGTGATACACTTGAGTGGTATCACTCCATAACACAGGGGCTAAATTGTTTGTGATAATGTTAATTCCAACCCACAGTCAGCAGTTATTCTGCAGTGGTCTGATCAAACTTGAGAGTCTATCAATAAAATAAAGAGTGAGGTTACGTTAGCTCTGATTGGTAGACGACTGGCAGGACACAGCTAACTGGGATTTACTGATGTTACACGTCACCGACATGTCTTAGAGCACCGGGCCACCAGCTGCCCTAAATATAAATGGCTACTGAACTAATTATAAACTGACAGCGTTCACTTGTTGTCACGTTAGCCTACAGATACTTTGGAGCACCGAGCTGCTGATGTTGCTAACATATAGCCGGCTGCTATGCCTGCTTGATGTCACATTTTAAACTTTAGCACCACGTAGCTGTACTGATAAATACCTTACCTTGGCACGTTGTATCCAGTAAAAAGTTGTCTTGAACACAGAAAATTTGTTTCCATCTGATCTCCATTGAAATCCAAAACAAGCCCACGTCTCGCTATGAGTAATTTACAACAGTGTGCAGAGACTCCGGGCCATAAGGTGGCGAGGGAGTGCAGTTAAAACAGGTTCTCCACATAGCATCTTTAATATTATTCAGTAAGCAGGACACAGAAGGCTTTTCTTGTTGCGTATTTAAAATTCGAAGCATGATTTTATATTTTAATCACTCTACAAATAACTTAGCTTTCAATTTAAAATAAAGAAAAAAAAATTGTTGATGGACTAATAATCCAGAGAGAGTTTCCCAAAATTTTGAACCATAGCTTGCTGACATGTAGAGTGACTTTGATTATGTTTCTTAATTTTTTTTTTTTTGCAAATATGTCTCTAACCCCATATGCTGGTGTAAAAAGAAGCCCTGGTTACCTCCTGTAAATGTGCTTTAGGCTAATGATAGCTCTGTGGTTGTGTGGCCCTGCAGCATGAGGAGTAATCTGAAGTGTTGAAGTGCCTCCCAGAGGGAAGTTTGCATATCTGAGGTCTGATCTCTGAAGCTAATGGTCCCTAACGTAAACACACCAAGTCCTTACAAGCAATTATTGCTTTCATAAAAACACCCCATGTTCCCTTCCAGCATTTAATTGCAGTAAAAGGAATGACTCGCACGGCCCAGAATGCACTACTCTTAACGACCAGCAGCTCGTGTGTGTTTCTGATTCATACAAATGTTTTCAGAAGACTGAGTCAGTGTGTGTGTGAGTGTGTGTTCTGACGTTGGTTGCCCAATCATGCTAACAATGGTAGACCATCAGCAGGAGTGCAGTATGATGTCATTGTGATATCATGGGGTATAACAGTGGGCAGGATGTGTTTAAGGTGGCTAATCGCTTCCTCCGAGCTCTGCACACCTTCAGCAGAGACCTCCAGTGCTCTCTCCAAGGACAAACACATTGACTGACGCTGTAAAAACACAACACTCGAAAGCTTCAGGAAGTCTCTGGGTCTTTGTGGCCACCGCTCCTGTGGAAACTCTGAGTGCCGGAGGAGTTCAGCTGGCTCAGGGCGTGTCAGAAACCCTGCTGGGCCATGAGGATACTGCTGCTTTCCTTCATCCCCTGCATCAGAGTAAAACCAGTGGACAGTGCAACATGGCAAAATGATCAGGGAGATGTGGGTGGTACAGGCTCTGCTAGTTTTTGTGTGTTTCTCTTTATTTTATGTGAGTGTGTTTATAAAAGCACACTGGCTGCTGTGGTTTTCCGGGCAGTGCCTTAATGGGCCTTTTCTTGTGGTCAGCACATGTGTGTAATTTAAACATGGAGCCAAACTCAGCCAGCGTGTGTTTTTTCTTCCCCCTCATTGGCTCTTATGGCAGACTTGACTTAAGTGATGTTTAGATCAGACACTCTTGGATTTTCCTATTTCTGACCCGAACCTCTGAGATGTGGGCAGAGTGACATGCATCAGAGGATTGTTTGATTCAGTGACGGATTTGACGGATATGAAACACTGACTGATTTTCCATCTGACTGTACTCACGTTGGTTTGCCTTTTCCACAGCTGTGTAAACTTTCCCTTTGTGTGTTTGAACTATTATTTTACTGCGGCTGACAATAAACTAAACAGAGGACTCATTGATCAAGCACTAAATCATCAAGTTAAACTTTGATGATTTACAGCTCTTTTTTGATCTGCTTGTGTCCCCCTCTGATAGTCGAACAGGACCAGGATCTTCTGCTCAACCACAACAACAGAGAGTTCCGGTTTGACCTTTCCCGTATCCCAGAGGGAGAGGCTGTCACAGCAGCAGAGTTCAGGATTTATAAAGGTTTCATCCAGGAACGCAACGAGAATGAGACTTTCAGAGTCAGTCTGTATCAGGTCCTGCAGGAACCTCCACACAGGTAAGCAAATGTTAACGGTTCCTCATCTGCTTCTCTGAAAAAAAAACAGTATTTTTACTTTGTGACTGCTTCCCACCTTAAATGATTTATATGGTTGTATATCACAGATTTATCTTGACTCTTGCCTTACTTTATTACCACCACCATTTACTTTTCATCTAAAACTAGGGTTGCGAAATTCTGGGCATTTTTAGAATTTGAAACTTTTTAATAAGTTAAAAATAATAAAGTTAAAAATAATGAATTTATAGAAATAATAATGCGAATTTCGGGGAATTTATCTAAGCTGCATTTACCTGGTCCTATACATGTATAAATATTTAAATTTTGATTTTTTATAAGAAGACATGCGTGCAAACATGTCTAACGCAATATTCTTAAATGATATTGTAAATTAATTTTCAGGAATTTTTCCTGATTCTAACTGTCTTGAATATAGGCATTAATATTTGTCACATGCAAACATACACTGCCTGGCCATAAAACGAAGAAGTGGCTGTGGCATTATTTCAACAAGATTCTGCAATGTCACAAGATTTATTTCCATCCAGTTTTGCATTAATTTTTCACCAGGATCTGTCATTGAAGATGGTTAAGTCTGACCGCTTTGCAAAGTCTTCTCCAGCACATCCCAAAGATTCTCAATGGGGTTAAGGTCTGGACTCTGTGGTGGCCAATCCATGTGTGAAAATGATGTCTCATGCTCCCTGAACCACTTTTTCACAATTTGAGCCCGATGACTCCTGGTATTGTCATCTTTGAATGTGGCTGTGCTATCAGGGAAAAAAAAGGCCATTGATGGACTAACCTGGTCATTCAGTATATTAAGGTAATCAGCTGACCTCATTCTTTGAGCACAGACTGTTGCTGAACCTAGACCTGACCAACAGCAGCAACCCCAGATCAGAGTACTGCCCCCACAGGCTTGGACAGCAGGCACTAGGCATGATGGGTGATCACTTCATCTACCTCTCTTCTTACCCTGATGCGCTCATCACACTGTAACAGGGTCAGTCTGGACTCATCAGACCACATGACCTTCTTCTATTGCTCCGGGGTCCAATCTTTTTGCTCCCTAGCAAACTGAAGCCTTTTTTTCTGGTTAGCCTCACTGATCGCTGACTGACAGCGGTCAGACTCTACCATCATTAATGCAAGATCCTGGTGAAAAATTAATACAACACTGGATGGAAATAAATCTTGTGACTTTGCAGAAGCTTATCAAAACAATGCCATAATGAATATGTGCCATAATCAAAGCTAAAGGTGGTCCAAAATGTTGTAGTGTGTGACCCTTTTTAAGTGCCGCCTTTTTTTTTTTTTTTTTTGCCAGCCAATGTACATGCAAACATGCCACCTGTCCCCTCAGTACCCCAAAAGAGTCCTGTTCAAAAATGTCAAAATATTTGGTTTAGCTTCTCTCTAGGCCATGCTTTCTACTCATCAAGCCAGCAAAGACCAGGATCTCATCATCTTCAGTAGCTGCTGTCTCATTATGACGGCTCATCACCTTCAATGGTTTCTTCCACAAAGCAACAAAAACCATGAATGGTGAAAAATAAAAGAATTTTTAGCCATCAAATTTTTTGACAAATTTATTTCTGTGTGGCAACACAAACCTGAAAATTTCCAATATTGCAGACCTAAAAATCCATTGTAAATTTCCAGGAAACTTAACCTAAGTTCAACAAAAAATTTCCACTGCTTTTCAACCCTACCTTTACCACACATTTCCACCTTAAGGGAATCCTGTGATCAGTGATCTTATGAAAGATGGGTAGCCAGTACAAGCAACAGATTACAAAGTGTTTTACAGGATGGTTGAACTGTCCTGCCAGTGGGGGTCAGGGTTCTCTACAGTGGATAGTATAAATATGCAGGAGGACACAGACAGAGGCAAACAAATAAAAATAGATAAAAAGAAAGAATGAACAAACCCATACATACATTAATAAAACTGGGATTGTCTTTGGTCTTGACATGATTTGGAAATGGTTCCAAGGAAGAATGAGATGAGATAGCAAGAATCAATCAATCTATCAATTGAAAATCCTTAAGTCTTCTGAATGGTTACCACTTGTTTTATTGCCTGGAACTTTTGTCTTCTTGTGACACAGCAAAGTGTTTCTCTTCATTTCCCCACGGGTTATTTTTGCTGCTGTAACTGTCAGCACGAAGCTGTTTACACAGACATTACTGCCAATTACAGAAGCACAGCGTTTCTCTCAGGATCATGTTTACTCTCACACAGTCAGAGCAGGACAATCCCAGGAGACCTGCATTCACAGCCCACCGCTCTCACCACATATAACCCTCTAACCCCCAACATGTCAGCTGACTGCAGAGGGCTATTCCTGTGTTTCTGTCTGTCTGTGTTTGTGTTTTGTCTGTCAGTCTGCCAGCACCTACACCTCACTGATTTCTTGTTTCACACCTTCATACAGCAGATGCTCTAGAGAGGAATGATAAGACACCACACATCCTCTCGTTTCTCAGAAGTTTTCCTGGCTTCTTAATAAAATCTCAGATAGGAAGACTGGTGTGTAGACAGCAGATTTAAGTGCTTTATTGGAGACAGTGGGTCTGACGATAGTGTTAAGGGCAACACTATTGTCATTCACAGACATACAAAGGCTGCTTCACACAGACGAGCAGACAGCAGGCAGACATCTGCCTGAGGGTCTTTAACTCTCTGTGAAAAGAGCTGTGGACTAAGAAGTGTTCCCTGAGGACAGCACATTTCAGTACAGAGGATTTGATGGAGTTTGCACAGTTGCAGTAAGCACTACCATGTCGACAATAATGGCTTGATTGGAAAATCAAATCCATCTACAGTTTTTGCTATGATGAACTGTGAGAGGCTTTATGAATATCAGACTGCACTGTATCAGTTTACCAAACAGTTAGAAGTCACCTAAATGGCATTTTTGTTATTTTTTCAGCACTTAATCCACTGAAACATGTCATTTTTGTCTGTGGAATAAATTTGATCTGAAAGTAATCAATGCACTAATGGCGAGTGTAGTTTTGTCTCAATGTTAAAGCCCCTGTGTGGAGTTGTAAACAGGCAGCATTTGCAACTGATGTCTCTATAAAAGTATTAAAAATTGAAAAACCCATCCATATTAAAAACAATCATTTCTATATTGAAATCTCTTGTTAATGTAACCACAAGTTGGGGTAGATGTCAGTCAGTGACAGTGATAGTAAAGTTTGTGTTAAAGGGAAATTTTTGTTATAAAATACAAACAAATGAAACAAAGTAGAAGTAGACCTCCGCCAAGCATATTGTGATCGTGACGCAACACTTTGGTCCTACTTTAATGTTATACTCTCTTTCAGCAGACTGTCTGATACAATGTGGTGTTAGTTGTAGGTTTGTATGATAATTTGTTTCCTGACAGTGTTGAAAATGATGATGACCCAGTTCACATTTAACATTCTGGATCTTAGTATCCAGAATACTGCCTGGATCTGGATCGTACTTTTACATTTGTCAGAAATTATCGTGACATTGTCTTGTATTGTTTTGCAAAGCATTCCGACCATTTATCATGGAGTTCTATACACATATGGTGAAAACGGCCCTATTTCACAATGATAAAGAATCCTTTGAAAAAGTCCTGGATCCAGACGATGATCCAGATCGCCTCCAAAATCTAATTAGTTCTTCCTTATCCCATTTTGAACATTTCCTGAAATTTTCATCAAGATCCATTTGTTACTTTTTGAGCTATGTTATTCACAGACAAAAACACAAACTCTCCAGAAAACATAACCTCTTTGGTGGAGGTAACAAACCAAAAAAAAAAAAAAAAACCCAAAAAACCCAACAATAACAGGATTTGCATATATAAAAACATATATCATAGACATATAACATAAAAAAGAGATGTCATATTGTCCAGAGTGGGCGCTAGATTGATTGAAACCAAAGGTTCCTTACTGAAGCTTTAATGGAAATTCTCAAAATCCACATTTTCAGTCCAATGAAAACAAAACTGGAAACCTCTGTAAATGAACATAATGAAAATTTTCTGATTATATTTGGTTCCTGCGCACCATCAACACTTCAGCATTATTAGTTACAGTGCTTATTTTTTTTACACACATTCTTGGCTTTTAACAAAGTTGGGCAGTGGATGGTGTCACACTTGGCTTGTTAACAACATACCACTGTTTCCATAAAACTTCTGTGCTGTGTTTTATTTATTATTTTCACTCTACATTTGCCAAGAATGGGGGAATTTTCATCACAACATTTGTTGCTCATTCATTGTTCACAGCTTGAATATTAACCCATGCAGACACCAGCCTAAAACATGGGATCTTATTTTCATGATTTTTGTTTCTTTTCTTTGGCATCTGCCATCCTCTCAGCTCTGGGGCTTTTAAAGCACCACAGATTACGTTTTCATTTTGTAGAATTAAAAAAGTTATCTTGGCATCCAACCATTTTCACAAGCAGACAAGACACTTTGGCTCAGTATGTTTGGACCTTTCAATCAGATTATGTCAATTTCAAGGATTGAAGTCAAGGACTTTAAAGCATGAAGTGTGCAACAAACTACACCACACATTTCAGGACATCAGCATTTCTTAAAAGTTCAGTTTTCGTCATATATCTAATGATACTTAAGCTCTTTGATGGTGCATCCAAGAAATACACGAGCATGAGCTAAACAAGAGTACTCCTAATGAAAAGCAATTATCCAACTGTGTTTGCCAGCAGCACTAAAATGTTTTCTTCTCAGTGAGGTGGAGCTTCTGCTGCTGGACCAGCAAGAGGTGTGGGCTGCTGAGGAGGGCTGGCTCATCTTTGACCTGACTGCCACCAGTAACCTCTGGCTGTCAGACCCTGAACAGAACTTGGGTCTGCAGCTAGTGTTGGAGAACAGCCATGGTGAGTAACCTGCATGTATTTCAAACAGACAGCTGTAAGGAAACAGTTTTTGTGTGGAGGAATGTTCTTTCAGTCCTGGGGCAAAGATGGACCACACTAGAGCTGAAACGATTCCTCGAATGATTCGAAGTACTCAATTACAAAAAATACTCGAGTAATTTTCTCCGCCTCAAAGAATCATTTAATTTTTAAAAAGATCAAAGAGTGGTATTTCAAATTGAGCTGAGGCCATATTAAGAGAGTTTTCAGACCCCTCAAGCTACTTCTTATACAAAATAGCAACTAGCAACTAATCTAGCTTCTTTTCTGGAGTTTGGAGACTAATGGGTCATTCTACAAAACAGGTGCCATTTGGGTACGCAACATTTGATGAGATGTACAAGGCACAAAAAATGTGTCAAAGTGTGTTAAAAATTTTTGGAGATACCAAAGCAAGTGCTCTTATTGACATGCTGTATTAGAAAATTCTATTACTTAAAGAGAAAAATTTTCATTTGAAAAATAACTGCTCTTTAACTAAACAAAAATGTATTTTATCCAATTACTCGATTAATCGGTGGGATTTTCAGTAGAATACTCTAATACTAAATATTTGATAGCTGCAGCCCTAGACCACACGACACTACAGAGATCTCAAAACTTCATCTATTTTGTTGTTAGGGGAAGAAAGATTATTAAGCAGTGACTTAGGGGTGATTCTTCAATTAGGGAAGTTTTTCTGTCCCCACAAGGTAGACATCCAAGAAGAAATGTGTTCTTAACAAAAAAATAAAAAATAAAAGATTGTAAGAACTTGGGTTGCAGAATTTATGAAAAAAAAGTAACTATGTCTCAATGATGATTTTTAATACTTTTTCTGAGTGTTAAAAATGTAAATGTGTGATTTTCACTGTTTTTGGCTTGTCACCTGTGTGAGGGTAATGCCATGTTACAGTTATGACAAATTTCACTTATTGCAGAAATGTTGATAAAGTTTTAGAGTTGCTAAGCTAACAGGTTAGCTGGCAAACAATTTACACAAAATATATGTAAATAAAGTGATTTATTTTTACTGATTTGTTGAATATTGAAATAGTAACTTGTTTGGTAATGACACCTAATAAACATACTCTAACATCAGGGTGTAAAAAAGATCACATATGTGGACATCAAAAAATCAGGCTTCTTTCTCATGTCTTAGAATTTTCAGTGTGTTGACAGTAATTTTTGTAAAAACTTAATTAGTCTGTAAAATGTGAAGTGTGTGATGGTAATAACGGAAGTATAAGGAACACCAATATTAAACCATAGTTTAATTGCAAATTGAACAAATAGAACAAATATAAACTACATGAATTTAAAAAATGTCTCTTTAAGTTATTATGAGGAAATGTCAAGAAAAGATTTAAATGAATTGAGCACTTTTATTACTTTATTATAGAGGGGGTGTTAAAATACAGGGATGGGGGACAAGCCCAAAACAGTGAAATTCTTGCACATTTGAATTTTGAACACACAGAAAAAGCATTAAAATATTATCATTGAGACACAGTTACTTTTTCAAAGCTTCCTAACCTAACCTAACCTAACCTAACCTAACCTAACCTAACCTAACCTAACCTAACCTAACCTAACCTAACCTAACCTAACTCTTACAAATGCAAGAATTAAGGGAGAAAAACTCCCTTAATTAAAGAATCACCTTTAGACATAAGTTTGGCTGAAGCCTTCATCCTGTTGCTCTTTCCCTCCCCCTGTAGGCCAAAAGAGGAACCCTCGACTGGCAGGTCTGGTGACGAGCAGTGGACCTCTGGACAGGCAGCCCTTCATGGTCGCTTTCCTCAGAGCAGATGAAGTACGACTTCGCAGCGTCCGCTCCGCTCATGGCCACAAGGGGCGCCACTCACACCGTTCCAAACCCCAGAGGACAGTACAAGATGCACTGAAGGCGGTGGAGGCTGCAACAGGTACGTGAGCCCTTTAGAGCCCTTCATGATATCATCACATTTACACTTGTGTGTTTTCATATTTGCATTTTTTTCAGTTTCAGAAAGCCTTGGCATGTCTAAAGAGGGATGTAAAAAGCACGAGCTGTATGTCAGTTTTCGAGACTTGGGATGGCAGGTATACTTCAGGGAATTCATGTTGTCTCTTATTAATATGTGTTAATTGTTAAAGAAGGTGAACTTGGCTGACACTCTCCTTTTGTTTTCTCTGATCAGGACTGGATCATTGCACCAGAGGGTTATGCAGCATACTACTGTGAAGGAGAATGTGCCTTCCCCCTCAACTCCTACATGAATGCTACAAATCATGCAATTGTGCAAACTCTGGTAAATCCTAAACTGATGACAGACCCTTTCCCATCAGCTGATTTTGTCATTTTATGGTGACTGATCTGTGCTTTTTGTCTCCAGGTGCATTTCATCAACCCAGAGACTGTACCAAAGCCCTGCTGCGCCCCCACCCAGCTCCATGGCATCTCAGTGCTTTACTTTGACGACAGCTCCAACGTCATCCTCAAGAAGTACTGTAACATGGTGGTCCGAGCCTGTGGATGTCACTGATTAGCTCTCTAAATCTGGATGGATTCTTAATGAAAGGAGAAGTGAAGGAACAAAAGACAAGGGATGATTGACTGGCTGGTCCTCAGGAGCATCAAGCTTTAATCTGGTGTACTATGCAGAGCTTCCCACGCAGTATTAACTACTACCATGAAGCAAATGGAGCTATTTGTCACAGAGAGAGGTTGAACAAAGGGTTTCTTTGTTTTCCTCCAGCTTTAACTTGCAGAACTCTGCAAGGACTTCATGCAGTGTTGAGACTGAATTCAGAATGATTCAGTCCTAGAAACGGAAAGAAAAACATGCTCAAATAGGAGACGTACACAAACCTGTACTCCAGTTCTTTTCAGACCACCAGATATCATTATATCAACACCTGCATTAAATGTGCATTTGGAAACTCATTTCAGAGCTCATAAAATTTGAAAGCCCCATCTGCCTGTTGAACGCTGCACCTTGTATTTTGGAACAGCTGAATGAACTTCTCCTCTGACGAGGACTGGAAACATGCTCTGTACCAAACTTTGCTGTTGCGGAGCTTCTTTTGCAGCAAGTGTACGACATCTGGCAGCTCATGGCTGTGATGATGAACAGGGGCTCAGTGATGATTGACAGCAGAGACTGTTAATAACAATGTGTATGACTGCATGGCTGCCTGTTGGACCGGGCTCCTCCTGATTGAGACATATTTCACCAGGCCTGTGAAAGTAATACAGTCTGCAGGATCTCAGAGAGTCATACCGTGAGGCAAACAACAGGCTGTGCACCATCAGCATAGACTGCAGCTGTGCTCGATGCCAGGGCATATCAGGTGGGCAGTGGGCAAAAGTAACTGCTTCTTTTATTTTGTCCGATTACACAGTCAAATAAAGCAAGGACAGTAAGCTTGTGTGATTTTTTAAAATCTTGTTTAGCCTAAATAAAAGTCTTAACTATGACTCATAATTTGTAAAGTAAGTCATAAATTGATGTGACCCAAGCATTTGGATTTATGTGAAAAATGCAAAGAAAACTTTACACAAGTCATATTTATTCATCCAAGAAACCTATTTTACAAAATGTAGACTAAATCTGCATGTCCAGCACCGTGCCTGCTGTCAGTGTGGCGTCACATTCCTGCTGTTTTGTTGCTTTTTTTTTTCATATGGCACTGTGTACATCTTGAGGACAGTACTTTTTTTTGCTGACATTCAACCCTGTACACATTAACAGATTGTGCTTTCAAAGTAGTCTGAGTGGAACAAACATTCACTGTGAAAAGTGGGACAGGCATTGAAAACGAAGCACCAGAAAACCACGCAAATAACGAAATTCATGAGACACTCACAGAGCTCCTATAATACAGCACAGCCCACAATGTTTATACAAAGAGATGAGTAGATCTTTCACCATGAATAGAAAATAGAGGTAGAAGTGTGATTAAATATTACTAAGTCAATTGAGTCTCATCAGGAAACTTGATTATTATTAAACTGAGGCTTACATTATCCAAGTTTTTAGCATCACATAAATAAAGTCATTGAAATGATATTCAACATGTAAGACCATCAAGAAATCTTACATAATGAAAGAATGAAGCTGGATAAACTTTGATCAGCAGTTAAGGACCTGAGGGGATTTCTCTGCTGTCAGAGGAACGTGGGCTCATTTCTTGTCTAGCTCTAAACGATCGCTGAATTAACAAGATCTTTTAACAATGTATTTTTACAGAAGTGTCTCCCTCTGGCAACAAATATGTAGACTTTGGTCTTTCACTTTTAAATGCAGTAGATGTAGTAAAATACTGTGCATAAAAAGTTTGAATTGACTCTTGTCACAGATTCAGATGAGCTCCAAAGCAAAGCTATGTTCTAACTTAATTCAACAATTATATTGTGGGGGTTCCTGAGATTTAATCATATCACTCCTCAAATTTTGCTCCTAGATTAAAATGATAGCCAAGCTCATACAAAAAGTATTATAGAGGTAGAGAGACAGAAGTTGTGGGCTGGATAAAGCAGAGCTTTGGAGAGATAGACTTCTTTTCTGTCAGTAATACAGACTTTTCTCACTCCAGACAGTTAGTCCTTGAACCTCTCAGCTCAGGGGCTGAATAGTGTCTCCTCCTTACAGCCTCTGTTTCCTTCTTTCTACCCCCTGCCTCTGCGGAAACATGCACCTGCTGTGCCTTCGGGGACTCACACCTTCCTTCTGAAGTCTTGGGGGAGGATTTTGGCTCCAGGTTGGCTGATGGTAGAGGCCTGTGGGCTGAGACAGGGGTAAGGGCGAGGCAGACATCCCCCACACTGAGCTGGCGGCACTGCAGGCCACAGAGACGGGCCGTCTTCTGGGGGCTGCAGGAGGACCAGCCCTGCCCACGCACAAAGAAGGGGTACTCCACATAGACATCCACCAGTTCCTACAGGAAGGTGTTACATATGAACAAGATGATTAGATTCAGGAATGCAGCTCACATGTCTCTTCACTAGGGGGTGGTGGTTTTCTATGTATGCAGCTTATTTCAAATAACAAGTGAGAAAAACTTAAAGAGTTTAAGGCTTCTTTAAAACAGCTCAATCAAAACTGTCAGGAAGGTGATTTGCCCATTTTAAACGTGGGGCAAAAAAAGAACAGAAATTTTATAAGGGGTGACACAGAACAACCAAGGGAAATTGGAAACAGGTTACATAATTGTTTGATAATAAAAAAAACACATCCAAGAGAGGCTGCTCTCTGAAGTATAAATAAGGAGGGGTTCACCACTGTGTGAATTACTGAGCTGGCAAATAGTGCCACAATTTAAGCAGGAGGCTGACATAAGCAGAGCATGGCTGAGCTGAATGGGACAGCATTTCTTTCACAATACAAAAAACATTTAGGAAAACATTGGTGTACAAGAGAGCACATCAAACCTGCTCTTTCCACAGAAGACAAGATCAATGCTGCTGAGTAGATATGATCCTATTTGGAAAAGATCTGGCTTACGACAGCAAGACAACACCCAACCACATAATGCACATTCAGCCTGTATGATAAAGGAGTCTTTACTTCTGTCTTTAATTTTTTTGTCATGCGATGACAATAAAAAGTACAGCACAGGCGAAGGTTTCATCATTTGATGTTCTGCTTTTATGTTACTCTCTGTTACCTGTGGTTGTCACTGTTATTTAACCGCCAAATTCTGTCCCAATTTTCAGGAAAAGGATCACATTTTCATCCTCTCTTGGGTGCCATAAAATGTTATCAACATATGCTTTGAACTTTCCCTCAGTTGTATCAGTGAGTTATTAAAGGTAGGGTCAGCAGGAGTTTCCTTAAAAAAATCAAAATGTCAAGTTTTACAGGAACTGTCCTGCTACCGTGTTTTCGCCTCGCACATCCTGTTGGATGATGTTTAAGTTGAATTAGGACGAGAGTGGGCGTGGTTACATAAGCCAACCCCCGCGCGCCCAATGCGCACGTGACTTTGCATGTTGACAAGCGGGTGGAAGAAACCACCCCTATCGGCCACGATAGTGGACGTAGCAATGAGCAAGAAAAACACGACCAAAGTGAAACAAAACGTCAAACGACTCTCTCTGAAACGAGGGTGTAGTTTGGCTGGACTTGAACTCACTTTCGGGCACTTGGAGAGCAGCACGGGACGAAGCGATGTGAGTTGGCTTTCTGCTGAGCAGGTATGTGTCAGATAACCCAGTGAGCCTGTGCTAATATGCCAAGACAGCTGCGTGGCTCTCGAGTCACTACCACGTAGTAACGCAATGCTGCAGGTGGTCGCTGGCTCAGTGAATGTGTTCACGTAGTCACGATCAGAGGTAGTAAGGAGGCGGTCACACTGGCAAACCGTGCCGTGCTTAAACACGTTTCAGCCCTTTCGAATGGCCCGTGGGACCACCGCGAACGTGCCTTCCTTGAGCACGGTTCTCTTCCCTCCTTTGGCGACTTCTGAGAGGTGTGTTTCGGCACGCTTTACGTCATGCACGAGCACAAACACGCGGACTGTGCGAATGATTCACGAGGTATGATCACTGCGAGCGCATCTCTCCAGGCATTTTAAACAGCAGCGGGGTATTTGAGGGCTGTGTCTGGCCATAACGACTTACCATCAGTCCAAAAGTCCCTAAGGTTGTAGCTCTCTGTGTATCAATGTGCTGACTCTGACAAGACCCTTCTTCATGTAAACAGAGTTGCCTAATGCAAGCCATTCACGTGTGTGATACCCACAGTCGGGTTGATATTGGAGTAGTGTGACCGCTGGCCGTACTGTCCAGCGGGGGAACGGCTCTGCTGGGGGCCATCGTGCTTAGGCACGGCACGGTTCAGATGGCCAGTGTGACGACGCCCTAAGGACGCGGTCACACTGGCCAACCCTGCCGTGCCTGCCATGCTTCAGCCCTAAAGCACGTTTGGAATGGCCAGTGTGACCGCAACTGTCATGCTCAAGCACGATTCCCTTCTGTGTTTTGGCACGCTTCGGAGAGGTGGGCTTCGGCACGGTTTACTTCATTCACGAGCACAAGCACGCGGACAGCGCATGTGATCCTTGTCATATGATCAACGCGAGCACATCCCTTGATGATCAATTTAAACAAAGCGGGGTGTTAGAGGGCTGTGTCGGGTGAAAACAACTCACCAAAAGTCTCTAAAGTTGTAGTGCTCTCTGTGTCTCATTGTGCTGACTCTGATGAGAGTTTCATGTAAACAGATGCTTCACGATGACGCAGGCGGGCCATGCGCGTGTCTGATACCCGGTAAAGTCTGGTTCATATTGGGGTAGTGTGACTGCTGGCCTTACTCTCCAGCTGGGGAACAGCGCTGTGGGGGGGGGGCAATCTTGCTTAAGCACGGCACGATTTGGATGGCCAGTGTGACCGCACCCTAAGTGTGCGCTGCCTCTGGCACCAAGTTAAGTAAGAACAGCTCAGTTTGAATGTTATACTATTAAGTGAAAATTTCTTCCGACCATACCTTCAAGGGTTTTTTTTTGTGACAATTACACACACACACACACACACACACACACACACACACACACAAACATATATATATATATATATATATATATATATATATATATACACACACATACACATGCAGGCTTTTTCTATCTCGTTGTATATGTTAACAGTATGTGATTTAAATATCACCTTTTGTTGTTACCCCTAATTTTTCAGCATTAAGGCCTGATTAAAGGGTATCTGACATGGTTTGTTGAGATTTTAATTTGGAGAATTGAAAGCTGCTGTGATTTCCAGGTCAAAGCTGCTCCCTTATGACTGTAATAAATATTTTACTGTCTCAGAGTAGTAATGCCATCCACATGTGAGAAGTAGACCCCACACAGACTTCTTACTCTACCTGTGAATGCTGGTTATGAAGCAGAATAAGCAGGCGGGAGATGGAAGAGGAAGATGAAGGGGAGATACTCTGCACCGTACAGGAGCTCAAACACAGGTCAGGGCAGGCCAGTGATCCCAACAGGAAGTCCTCTGTCTGCAGGTGCTCCACCCGCCTCAGCCGCCCGTCTCTGAGCTCAATCAGGGAGCCGGCCACAAAGTGAGGCAGCAGCCAGGGAAACTGGTTAGCAGAGGAAGAGGAGGATGATGAGGGGGCGGAAGGGGAGACCAGGTTGGAGGATCTTGATAAATCCTCTTTCATGGACATGTATGTGTTCTTTGGATTATTGTCTGATGAAACTCCTAGGAGGGAATGTCCAGGGTGTTTGGCAGCCTTTGCTGACCTGAGTAACACATCATGATGAAGGGTAAAGTTTTCAGGTAGAGGTAAATGTGTGCTTGATGAAGGAGAATTCACTTTTTCTACCCCAGGGAAATATGCAGTTTTTCTGTCTCTTCTCCTTAGGTATGGTCCTTTATTTCTCCCATTGCTCTGCCTGTCTATGTTCACACTCTTGTCCCTGATTGTCCTGAGATGCTCCCAATTGTGTCTCCTACTTCCGCTCTGGAAACCCTCAGGGAGCAGGTTGAACTGAGAGATGTGCTGTGGATACCCTGGGTGTAGAGCCAGTGTGGGGGACAGGTGGCTGTGGTGCTGATACTGGTGAGGTAAGTCCCATCTAGGCTGCAGGAGGTTGTAGTCTCTCCAATCTGCCCAAGCATGGTGCTCCCTGAACGCAGAGAGGACGTGGGGTTTAGACCTGGGCGATGTGAGAGTCTGCATCCAGGGCTGGTACAGAGCAGGGACCCTCCTCGGTACGGGCTGGAAAGGACTGGTGTGTTTGGTCTTGAGCTCACTGTGGCTCCTGTAAGGGAAGGGCGCTTTAAATGTTGTTTCATCACATGGTTGCTGATGCTGCTGGGGTGGTGGGCTTGGCTTTTGGTCCCTCTTCTTGAGCGGGAGGCTGTCCCTGTCCGGGACCAGACCTGGGTTCTCTGTGAAGCTCATTGGCTCATGCTGCCTGTCACTCACATTGAAGAGAAGGTGTCGTGTTCAGGTGACACAGGCAGAAACAGGGGCAGAAGCAGCAAGGTCAAAGGTCGTCACAATCTGTAAAGTATGAAGAAATAGTTCATTTTATATTAACTCCATTCACTTTAGTTCAGTTCAAAAACCTTTATTAGCATGACAAACATATATTTACATTGCAAAAGCAAGTGTGACAGAAAAAATGAACACAGTTAACGCAGATGTGCAACAAGCTTACAGTGCAAAAATTACAGAATTAACACTAAAGTATTCACAATGAGATAAAGTGTACAGAATGTTTCCTATACATGTATGGGACCATCAAAACCCTGGGCCTGGTCTGTCCCCTGCTCTGGGCTCATGGTGGTGTCAGTCTGTTACAAGCCACAGCAGTGAACGACTCTGGCTGCTGTGTTTGCAGTTTGCTGAACTTCCCCAAGCAAGTATGGGAGTTTGTGGACATCAGGCATGTCCTCAAAGTCAGTGTGTGGGTGTGTGATCGGTAGGAAGTAGGTGTCTCTGAGGTCCTGATACAGGGGCCAGGCAATCAGTAAGTGCAGCCTGTTCCCTACCTGACCCTGTGTACAGGTGGGCAGGTCTGCCTGTACTGGCATCTGTCGAAAGCAAGGGTGAGCTCGCTGAAGGGCTGTTAACACGACGACTGTTTGAGGGTGAAAATGCAAAAGTATTGTTGCGTTTTTTTAAGCCCACCTAAAACACAAACTTCCAGAGTCTCCAGAGTGGAAATTTTCTGAAACGCTGCCGACACTGTTGCCGTGTAAACAGTAAGCCAGCGTTTTCAGTGGAAACACTACGCTTCCTACAAGTGCATACAACAGGACTACAGTACTGTTGTAACTAGAGGTCGACCGATATGGGTTTTTTGGGGGCCGATGCCGATGCTTTCCAAATTTGGGCAGCCGATGCCGATATGCATAGCCGATTTTTTCCAATTTGATATTCAGGCCGATTGTTAAATAGATATATATTTATCACATTTTTGTGAAACACAGCAATTTCTGAGCAACTAAAAGAAATCTATTACAAGTCGTGTCCAGTCCTCTGAACATTTATTCAGCTTTCAAAACAATGAAATATTTTGTCTGAGTTAACACACAATGTAACAAGCAGTAGTAAACATTCACACTCTTCTTAAAATGTCAAAAAAGAAATTTAAACGTATTAATATAATTTGAACAAAAGTATGTAATGTATCCAAGTGGTTCCACAAGTTTGAGGTGCTCATCTTTTTTGTGCCTGATCAAAAATAGCGTCATTTTATACAACGGATCAAAAATCGCTAGGTTTCGGATGAAATGTTGTTGTGTTGGGGCCTAAGTCTGTACCTGGTCAAAGATCTTCTGAGCTGTGGATAGGTCACAGTGCACAGGTTGTCTGCCACAGTGTACTTCCTGTTCAGGGCCAAGTAAAGCTCCAGTTTGCTCTGGTGTTTCATTGATTATGTCCTGTGGTTCAAGTAGTTTTCCTTTTGTTTCCTATAGTTTGGTTTGAGTGGGCATCTGTCTTCAGCCTGTCTGTGGATGAGAGCATTGTAACAGAGACTGCTGGGCTCACTTTCCTGAAGGTGCTCATAGAATTTAATCGCTGTTTTCTGGATTTTAATTATCCAAGGATACCGTCCTAATTCTGCTCTGCATTTATGTTTGGTGTTTTTTGCTGAACACGAAGGATGGATTTGCAGAGTTGTGCATACAGAATCTCAGTTTTGTATAGTCATGGTTAGCGAGTGGACCTCAGATTTCACTATAAACCAGTTTAGTATTTTAAGCCTGGTTGGAATTGGGATGTCTAATTTAATGTTTGTTTTTGGCGTAGAAAGCTTTTCTGGTCTTGTCCCTCGGGTCGTTCACAGCTTTGTTTAGGTTTCCTGTGAAGTTGATGTTAAAGGCCAAGGAGGTGTAGTTTTTGGTGTACTCTAGGATGTCTCATTAAGGAGGAATTTGTGTTTGGGGTGCTGGGATCTTTTTGGAATGTCATTATTTTTGTTTTGGATTGGTTCACTATATCTCCAACAAGCTTAAACCAATAAAAAAATCATTTTTTTCTCTGTCTGTCACTTCCTTCACAGGTTTCTCAGAAAGTGGCAGAACTTTCTCCCTCTCTCTGATTGTGCCACCTGCTGAGATCATTGCCTGTAAACATCCCCTTGACACATCAATAACAACTTCTCCACTTGCTATGAGCAGTCGCTTTCTGACTTCAAATAGCTTTTTTTTGATGGGCAGCTAACAACTCTTTTGTTAAAAAGTTACTATGGTAACAAAGTACTGCTCTGTGAGGTTGTGAGAGTAGTAAGCACAATGCAAAGTAAATGGTTGGGGGTGGCTGTAAAGTTAGATGTAGTGTTTTTCATCACAAGGATGAGATCCTCCTTTGATTGTTTTTTTTATGAGGAAATTTTCTCTGTAAAGATGTGAGAAGTGTGTTTTCAGTGACAGGATCAAACACAAAGCCTGCACCTTTCTCATTCTTGTGATCACAACAACTCAAACTGTGAAGAACAATCATCCACCTTAAATGCATGCACAGGAGTGAGTCAGTGCAGGGCTAAATATAAGCACCTTGAGGCCAGACACTCACACACACTCACACACACACACTCACACACTCACACTACTGCTTCATTTTAGCCAAAGACGGCAAACACACCACTTGCACCGAGTGATGCAGAGGTAAACTTTTACAGCCTGTCAATGCAAAGCTCATGTCAATGCCTTTTATTATGACATCATCACTTCTGAGCATCACCACTGAATGAACCTCTGTACCTGCCCCTCAGGCACAGCTCTGATGCTGTGTGTGTGTGTGTGTGTGTGTGTGTGTGTGTGTGTGTGTGTGTGTGGGATCAGACAGCACCCTCACACTGACATTTCTGTGCAGCATTTTACCATGAGACATAAATAGATAAGTGTTTGTCTGCTAAACGCCTGCAGTGTAAATGCAAATTCAGCCAAATGGCCCAGATATATTTGATCGCTACTTACACATATGTACAATTAGATCATCAGTCCCACACTGTCAAGTCACTCAGGCTCCACGACCTTATGAGGTGATGAGTTCACTGCAGGAAATGACATGAATACACACACACACACACACACACACACACACACACACACACACACACACACAGAGCAGTGTTGAGTGTGTTGGGTGCTTTCATGGTTGTGATCATCTCCACAGAGGACAGGGTTATTTGCATATCAGCAGCGACAATATTGCTCTTAGTCAGTTTGATGTTTCTATCTGTGAAGTCAAAGCGCAATACAAGCAAATTGAGCCCGCGGTGCAGAATCTTAGAGACTGCAAAGACTTTCTCAGACATGCACTTACAGTCAGACTGATGCACATTTCAAAACCTGGAACATGCTTCATGAGTCAGGATATTTTCAGACAAGCTTTTTGTTAGATACTTACATGTGTCTCCATCCGTCCATCCATCTGTTTCTCTGTGAGTCCATCTTCACAAAGCGTGTCCCTTCATGATCACAGACACTCCACACACACACACAAACACACCTGTCTGGCTCCCAGTCTGCAGGTGCAAAAGGCACAACAGAGCAGAGTGAAGAGAAGCATCCAGACAAGCTCAACAGACTGTCTATCAGACACGCTCTCCTCCTTTTCTTTTCTCCTCTTCCTCTCTCTCGCTCTTTTCCCTCCTACTCGCTTTTTACATTTAACACTCCCACTCTACTTAGTCAGTCAGTCCTGTTAACCTTTCTCAGACACATTTGATGCCTCTCCCTCATCCTCCCTTACTTTCTTTCTCTCCCTCACATCTGAACTTGTTCACCCTGTGTTTGCTGCTGAGTAGCACTCTCAGCCTCTCCTCCATTTGTAATCACACTCTTCCTCTCTCCCTCTCCGTCTCCCTCTCTCCATATTTCACTCCTCTCTGCCGCTCGCTCCGTAGCTCTCTGTTGTTGGATGTATAATTAGAAATGAGACTGCTGTGCAACTCCTCAGCTGATGGTAGGCGTATGACTGCCTGATGGCTCTGGCACTCTGCCTGGTGTAGTGAGGGTGGGAAACCATTGCTTTACACCAGCCTGGACACACCAGCCGTAAAAAAAAAAGAGGGATTGCAACACAGATATCTATCACATATGCAATCTACACACATAGCATATCTCACTTCCTGCTTTTCTCACCTCAGTGGGCGGACGTGGAAGAGGAGTGTTTCATCCTGGACAAGTGAGACGCCAAACATGAACACTTCAAGCACTCAAGCCAATCTGCAAGAAACCGCGGCCTCTTTCATGATGGTGCAGTCCCCTCACAGCATGCAGCCTGCAGCCCGCTCTCTATACATATCTCCTCACTTTCTACTGGCTTTTTTTTTTTTCCTGCCTCCCTCTTTCATCTCACTCTAAATGCACAAGAAAGGAGGACTTGGCTTTTGCTTCATGGCTGCCTCAGCAAGCACAGCAGCCCAGGTCTCAGCTATTGATTCTGCAGGGCCTCAGCAGGTGAACCCCCAGTCATGAAACAGCCCACGCAGAATTTAGTTTGAGGTGAAGAGGATTTCTCACTTTGAGTCACACCACATTTCCTCTGCCCACTCTCGCTCCATCTCTCTGTTTTTTTTTTTCTTTCTGTCCTCTGATGTACAGACACACACACATACACACACATTTACACACAAACACACTGGCTGCAGAAGCTAACAGCACAATAAGATGCTGTTTCTTTGTCTCAAGCAGCACATTAAGGCTAAACCACAACAACCACTGACATTTACAAAGAGTTCTTTATTGATAGATATCACCACTCACTCCCACCACTTCCCAAGTTTCACCTTTCAGACTGGCACCTACACTGCAGCGCAGTTTCAGTAGTAAAAGTTTCTGAACTCATGAGCTCATCTTGGATTTTGTCTTTGGATCACTTTATGGAATTAAATAAAATATGAGGCAGTTATTAAGCCATAACTAAAAATATAACTGATGAGTCTACGAAGTGATTGAAGTCGCTCCACAAGTTTTCTCACTTTCAGCTGATTCTCATGAGCTGATTCTTGTAATGACTCACACCAGCAGTTTACACTTCCTGTGACTGAACTGCTGCACTATTTGAAAACCCCTTTCAAAATGTCGATGCTGTGTTTTGGAAAAAGGTGATGATGATGTAATGCTGCTTTTAAAACCCCCAGCGTGCAAATCCTAAGCAATCATAGGACCTAGCCTGGACGGACTGCAGGTGATGACTTCTGTCCACTAGATGGTGTCTAGGACCCACAGATTATCTGAAGATAAACCCTGTTCCTCATTTCCTGACTCTGTTTCAGATCCATGTGAGTCAAACAGAGTTTTCATGTACTGATTTTTAGAAATTGATTCCTGCATCAATTGCGCATCAAGCTAATAAAAGTCAGCAGAGGATTTAAGCAGGCGTATCTGCTGAATGGTGAAACAACTGGACTCATCTCTGACCTCTGCCTCTGCTTATTAAAAAACTTCTACAACAAAATCAGCGAATACACAATAAATATTTGCATTGTGCTTTTTGCCTTTTGTGATTCAGGATCATGTAATTGTTTGACTGGTGTGGCCTTCTGTGTTGTTGCTGTGTCTCTTTTTTGGACAGGCCTTTTGGCAAATGGAAGTCTAGTAGGTGCCCAAGGGTGGCCATGGTCCCTTTGAAATATGATTGGCCCCTTCATAATCTGATGTTTCATAATCTAATGTTTTTGTTTTTAGATAAGAGAAAGAGGGAAATGGAGGGAGAGGGGGTGTTTTCTTCTGATGGAAGGGACTGTTTTTCTTTTTAATTTAGTCACAGCTGCATCACGGTTGTTTGTAGTCAGATAAAAGAAGGCACTGCAATGCAATGACAGATTTAGCTTAAACTGAAGCATATGTTTCACTTTCACACATCAGAGTAGAGGTCAGCATCGCACTTATGGTTTCTCTGTTTCTAAATCAGTCAAAGTCGCTCCTCTGGACAAGTGTGGATACATCTCTGCGTAGTACTTGCTTGTGGCTGTCAGTACGGAGAAACCACCTTGAGGGACAAAAGAGGTTAACTGTCTCTGTAACGGTTATTTTTTGCGGTTTAGGCTGAAACGTTCACACATTCACCGCCCACACACACACACACACACACCACAAAGACTGATGAAGATATGAGTATGTAGAAATCAGTCCTGTGCTTTTCTGTGATGTGCTTAATCTAAAAATGAACATTGGACGAAGTGGACTGCTTAACAAAAGTTGTAACACTGGAGGAAAAGTGCAAACAAAGAAAAAAGACATTTTATTTAATCATCAACACAAAAGCCCATTTATAACAAGCAACAAGGATAAGCTGCTGATCCAGACTGGATCCGTCTGGAACCGCAGAAGTTAAGCAGAGTGTAATCGGATAACTCAAATTCAAGATATGCTGAGTGTTTGAAATTGAAAAACACAAAAAAAAATTTATGAATGCGCAAAAAAATTCATGATCTGAAAAAAAATTTCAAACTCTGAAAAAACATTTCACAATCTGCAAAAAAACATTTCAAAATCTGAAAAAACATTTCACAATCTGAAAAAAAACATTTATGAATGCACAAAAACATTTCACAATCTGAAGAAAACATGAATGTGCAAAAACATTTCAAAATCTGAAAAAACATTTAACAATCTGAAAGAAAACATTTATGAATGCACAAAACATTTCAAAATCTAAAAAAAAAACATTTATGAATGCACAAAAACATTTAACAATCTGAAAAAAAACATTTATGAATGCACAAAAACATTTCAAAATCTGAAAAACATTTCACAATCTGAAAAAACAGTCATGAATGTGCAAAAACAGTTCAAAAACTGAAAAACATTTCACAATCTGAGAAAAGCATTTATGAAATGCACAAAAACATTTCAAAATCTAAAAAAAAACATTTATGAATGCACAAAAACATTTCACAATCTGAAGAAAACATGAATGTGCAAAAACATTTCAAAATCTGAAAAAACATTTAACAATCTGAAAGAAAACATTTATGAATGCACAAAACATTTCAAAATCTAAAAAAAAAACATTTATGAATGCACAAAAACATTTAACAATCTGAAAAAAAACATTTATGAATGCACAAAAACATTTCAAAATCTGAAAAACATTTCACAATCTGAAAAAACAGTCATGAATGTGCAAAAACAGTTCAAAAACTGAAAAACATTTCACAATCTGAGAAAAGCATTTATGAAATGCACAA
The DNA here is from genome assembly GCF_033239565.1 of Halichoeres trimaculatus. Taxonomy (NCBI): domain Eukaryota; kingdom Metazoa; phylum Chordata; class Actinopteri; order Labriformes; family Labridae; genus Halichoeres; species Halichoeres trimaculatus. The sequence goes on along the minus strand of NW_027437179.1, from coordinate 16,801,081 downwards.
AAACATTTCAAAATCTAAAAAAAAGCATTTATGAATGCATAAAAACATTTCAAAAACTGAAAAACATTTCACAATCTGAAAAAAAAAAACATTTATGAATGCATAAAAACATTTCACAATCTGAAAAAAAAAACATTTATGAATGCACGAAAACATTTCACAATGCGCAAAAACGTTTGAGGAATCATGAAAAACATTTTGAGAAACCGGAAAGGGTAGGACCGTGGCTGAGCTTAAACGGTCATCCAGCGTAAACAGAAAGTAATGTAAGATTAATGCCTGATAGGCTTCAAATAAGCCAATCAGAGACACGTAGCATGGTCCTACCCTTTCAGGTTAAGCATTTTTTCAGATTGTGAAATGTTTTTGCGCATTCATAAATGTTTTTGTGTATTTTGAAATGTTTTTTTCGCATTGACCTTCAGGGCCACCGTATAACCCAGTATATTTAAAGGGTTTCTAAATGAATATCTTTTCTTGATTTTCTTTTGAACTAGAAGTTTTTATGGAAGTATTATTCATGTGTTGTAGCCTAATCTAGTCATTTATGTACTACAGCAGCTATTCCTCCCACAGTGTCCACTCATACCTTTTATTTCTAAATGAAAAATGATTCCCTGTGAATATGGAAACTGTTTTTTTAAAGCATCAAAGCTTTTCTGACTTAAAAAATAAAATAAAATCATTGAAGGGGACAGAGAAAAGAACAGTGTTAAACAAAGAGGACACAAGGAAAAAAAAAAGAGTCAGAGAAAAGGAAGGAGGGGGAGGGAGGGGGCTAAAGAAGACAAAAATAACAAAGGCATGTGTCTGTCTCTCCTTGGTATTTTCCACCCTGTTACATAAATTCCCTCCATCCCTCCTTCCTCTTCCCAATCCCTTCCTCCCTCAGCTCCTCCCTCCTCCCTGTCATTGGTCAGCTGGTCGACTCCACAGAGCCTCAAACTTATTCTCTCCTCCGCCAAGTGTCTCATCGTGTCTGCTGAGGGAAGTGGGGAAGAGGGGAAGGAGAGGCGCTGTGTGGCTCTCAGCATCAGTCACCGTGGAGCCCTAGAGGAGGTGGGAGATGATCGGCAATCTCTCTGCTGACCTGCCGTCACACACTGATCATCTCTGCTTCATTAACTCAGTTACGACTCTTCAGCAACATGAGCTCCTCTTCTGCCAACCTTCACAACAAACTCCTGCCCTGTGAGTCTTTTCTCTCAACTTCTTCATCCTTTCAAGAAACTTGTAGCTTGATATTGGCATAGGTTTTGTTTTTTTCATTTTATATTAGAGCAGAAAACTGATAGAGGAGATCATCACTGACCTGATTTGTCTTTTGAAAGTATAGCAGAGATTGGGATTGAGCAGTTAAAGAAACGGAAAACAAAAAGTGAAAACATCCTGTTTGTTCTGTTCAAGGAAATAGATGTGGAAGAAACAAGCTTTTTCTTCTTGAAGTCATTTTTAAAATGTCATTTAATGATTATGTTTGACATTCAGTTTCTACATTAAAGAAAATGTTTTAAAGAAAAAGCACATAAGAAGAGTTTGCTCACTCTGTTTTTGCAGTTTACTCTTTGTATAAAATAAATCAGATGTATCCCACGCTCAGTCATGTATAAGTTCAGCTGTGTGTGTTTGTGAATGTGTTTGTGTGCTAGGTCCGATGTAGACGCTGCTGTCACTGCTCAGTCATTGTGTTAAAAAGCAGCTCTTGTGTTGACGCTTCCGAAAGTGACGGGTGTAAGTGCTGTGGCAGCCCAGAATCAGACAGGAATGTTGAATCATCACCCTGAGTAACGCTGCTAATACCAAGCCAACAGTTCATACTCTCAGTGCACAGGAACAGGGATGAATTCATACACACGCACGCACACACATGCACACGCACACTAAGCAGGCTTGGATTGGGGCCAAGCTGCAGACAAAGATCTCTTATTTCTAATGGGATTGTGCCTGAAGATCTGATCAGGGGTCTGCTGACTGCAGCTTGTTCCACAAACACACAGACCCAGATTGAACATGCAGCACACAGACCTGGAAGTGAATAAGTCCCTGTGAGATCACTGTGTGAATCCATGAGGCTAAAAAGGATCAGGGCTGGGACTGTGGAGAAGACGCCTCCCATCTGTTGCTCGGCCTGCAGCCTCTGGTTCTCCACACTTCCCTCCATTCACTCACTGTGGTTACTGTGGGAATGTGCCAGAGAGTGGCACATCCGTGTGCTGTGGAGTGATGGGTTGACCAGCTGTGGAGACTGTGTTACAGACAGCATGTGTGGGACGTAGAGGGAGTATTCTCTGGTGTCCCTGTGTTCTTGGCTGGGTCAGATTTGAACCAGATTGGACCACAGGGTGAAATTCTGCTTGACGAGTAAATTAGAGGACTCGAGATTCATATCATGTCTGGTCTGTATCTCTAAATTGATCAGACTCTGAGGAATTCACTTTCACTGTTAAGCAGCTCTGATATCAAGTGACTGAAGCTTCTGAGCCGCAGAGATACAAGAGGGACCAAAGTGAGCTCACTGAAGAGAGATAAAAGAACATTATGTTTTACCCTCTTTAGCACTATTCCTTTAAAACGCAATCATTTAAGTTTCCTCTATACAACTCTTTGTTCCTTTACCTTAGTTTGACTTATTTTCTTGTACAGAAGACATGTCTTACAGCAAAAGATAAGGGACAAACTTATTAATTAAAAAAAAAAAAAATCAAGATTTGAGAATGAGATATGGTGGTGTATGTGATGTCAAGTCTTAATGCAGAAGCTGAAATATCCCATTAAAGTACACTAAAACATCAGCCAGCCCCCTGCTCTAAGAGTTTACCCCACCAGTTCACATAGTTCACCTATATACAGGGTGTCCGCAGGGTCTTAAAAGGTATTAAAAGTTGATAAATCAGTTGTGGGAAAATTAAGGCCCTTAAAAAGTATTAAAAAGTCTTAATTGTAATGTTATGAGGTATTAATTTTATTGGTATTCAAGCTTTGATTCCAAACATATCCATGAATATTTATTTTATTTATTTTCCTCCTTGTGGCTGTTACAAACTAACTTGACACGCCAGACAGACAGTTCCATATAGGCTATCCGCCAAGGAAATCGTCCATCTGGTTTGAAAATGTTTTCAGGGTCTGAACCTTCAAAAATAACCACACCTGGTGATTGGACAATCATTCTGCTCGTCACATTCATCACAGACCAGCGTTAGGATCTAGAAAAAGCTTTAGCATCTCAAAATATTTCTCTCTAGATCATAAGTTTCTTAAGCCTCCTGAGAAAATTTCTCAGACTTTTGAGGACCTGGGATCTTGGATTCTTACCATTTAGAGAAGGCTTCCCCAGCTTCCCCTGAGCTTAGTTGTTTTGGAACAAATTTTCTTTGTTCAAATCTCCTTTTCACTGGATACACGATGTGCGATAAGGTATTTATCAATACAGTTATGTAGCGCTGTTGTTTGAAACATGACAACAAGCAAAGTTGTGATTTTGTGAGGCGAGGGCTACATGTAGCGCTAGTAGCCTAACATATCCGTAGGCTAATGTGACATCAAACTCAGTTCGTACAGTAGTTTTGTTTAGTAGCCATCCATATGTAGCGCTGATGGAAAGCACATAACATCTCAAGCACTTGTCCTAAACTTTGACAATGATGAAATAAATTATTGGTTTTTTTCCTGCAAGTTGGCCTTGAATAACTGCTGTTACTTCTTGTGGGAATGGAAATGTCAATTAACCTGCCTTTAGTTTAATTTATTCTTTCATGCTTCATTCCTGCTCAGCGTACCTAATTTATGTTAAAATGCACACTACACCTGTCAAAGATTGGTTGCTAACAACAGCTTAAAGTTGCGATAAGGTCTTAAGACTTTTAAAAAGGTTTTTTAAAAAGTCTTCAAAAGGTATTGAATTTAACCTCAGGATTTCAGCACATACCCTGTATATAAAATTTTAAAGGGTAAGATCTTAGGAGGAGCCTGCAGCTGCCTAAACCTAAATGAGTAATGTGGAGTGTCTTTTTTTTAGGCTTTTTATTTTACTTTAACCATGATTTCATTTTTTGGGGGCATCTAGTGTTTTTTTTTTCAAGGTATTAGGAATGAATTGTGACACAATTATTGTTCAAATTCTGCACGGAGCCCTTCAAATTTTAAGTTTTTCTAGAAAAAATTCCCTCCAAGTTGTTTCAGTGTGCCCTTAGAAACGTTTGTTATGAAAGACAGTGAAAGCTATGTCAGCTCTCTGTATACACAGAGAAAAGAAAGTTACCATGACTGAAGTGAAATTTCCTGATATTAAGCCACAGCGCAGCACAAAAAAGTGTTAATTCTTTGGTATGTTCCCTCGGAAACAAGAGGAATGTTAAGAGGATCATCGGTTTTCGATGTGAAAAAAGCTCACATGGCATAGATACACAGATTATTCAGCCCTGCAGCCTGTCAGCACTTTAAGTTGATTATTATTGTGTGATTATACTAAACAGCCAAGCATGGAAGGCTGAGTAAGATTCCCATCTATTCCACAGTCTGAGCTGCGAGCCCCAGGGAAACAGACAAGCTCCTCTCATTAGTCCTCCAACAAATCCATCCTCTCGCTGTTCAGCTCAGTCCTCTGTGTACAGACACAGAAAACGCCTCCAGGCATACACTGAGAGTTCAAAGCCCAACACAGACACGCAGCAGTTACTGGTCATGTGATCGTTCTCCCACATGTGTAAAACATGGAGCACAAAATCAGCTCTTCAGTCGGTCAAAATAAAGAGTTTGATCACTGATGTGCTATTGTCAGGGGTGAGGAAATGCTTTATTCCAATAAAAAAGGCTGATATTCCTGGGCCTACAATCAAATAAAGGTTAAAAAAAATTTCAGTTCAACACATGGACCCTAATTCTGTGGCTTGAGGTGCTTAAGGCAAATTAACAGAGATTAAAGGAAACAAACCCAGCATAGAAGAAGTTGGAATTGTTGTTAGAGCTCAGAGTTTTACAAAAGAAATGATATAAAAATATTAAATTATAATAAACTAGAAAAGCACTCAGAGGGCACAGACCTCTGCCAAGCAAATTGTGATTGTCACGCAACACTTAAGTCCTACTTTAATGTTATACTCCCTTTCAGCAGACTGTCTGCTACAGTTTGGTGTTAGTTGCAGGTTTGTACAATAATTTTTTACCTGACAGTGTTGAAAATTATGATGACCCAGTACATATTTCATATTCCAGATCTTAGTATCCAGAATATTGCCAGGATCTGGATCGCACTTTTTCATCAGTCAGAAATTATCGTGACCTTGTCTTGTATTGTTTTGCAAAGAAATCTGACCATTTATCATGGAGTTCTGTAGACATGATAAAAACGGCCCTATCTCACAATGATAAAGAATTCTTTAAAACATCCTGGATCCAGACAGTGATCCGGATCACCTCAAAAATTTAATCAGGTCTTTCTTATCCCACTTTGAACATTTCCTGAAAACTTCATCAAGATCTGTTTGTTGCTTTTTGAGTTATGTTGATCACAGACAAACAAACTCAAAGTAATATAACACATTTAATGGCCAGTGCTTAAACACCACTAACTATATTCTCAGACCAAATGTTATGCCACTTTCCTACTTGATGGTCTGTAAATTCCCATAACCCTTATTCATTTCATACACAGCTACACTGTCATTTGATACGATTTTTACCTCATACATCACTTTTAGTGGATAATGAGCTCTGCCATTGTATTTTTTGTAGAGCTGCAAAGCATTCAAGTGTTATTAATCATCTCCATCTCATAAAATCCTATACACGTCCAGGGATTTCTGGCAAAACTCTTAAAGGGCAACTCTGTTTTTTTGACACCTGGACCTTATTTATAGGTGTGTGCATGCTCATATACTCACTCAGACAAACATCGTGCAGCTCGGAGTCCTTCAGAAGTTATTTAGATCCAACTGATTTTAGCTGCACTTAGCGGGGGCCACGGCAAGGGAGCCTCAGCGCGGGACATAATCTCTGCAAAATCGCTCATTTCGGCTGTATTTTTTCATCCATCGCCAGTGTTATCACAAAGTCAGCTCGTCTACCGTTTTCAGGTGGGTCAGCTGACCCAGAGCTGACCTGGTAAACAAACGTTTGACGGTTGTCCTTACCGGTTTGAGCCTCAGTACACGGACGAGGAGCTCCATGAAAGAAGGATACAGAGGGAGAGAGACGAAGAGCTGGCTTGAGGACAACAAACAGGAGCACGTCCACGACTCAATGCAAACTGGTGGTGCGCTTGTGGACAGTGTTCGCCTATGGCAACAGAAGAGGAGTGTGTTTGTGATAACGATGGATAGCGATGGATGAAACAATAAAGCAGAAATGGGCGATTCTGTAGAGATTATGTCCAGCACTGAAGCTCCCTTGCCGTGGCCCCTGCTAAGTGCGGCTGAAATCGGTTGGATCTAAATAACTTCTGAAGGACTCCGAGCTGCACGATGTTTGTCTGAGTGAGTATATGAACATGCACACACCTAAAAATAAGGTCCAGGTGTCAAAAAAACGGAGTTGCCCTTTAAGAAAATTACAATCCCTGAAATCTAAGCCTGCTACAAATCCACACTTGATAACGATAGTACATGGTGGTGGACGCAGCCAATGTTAAGTCAGTGCACACAGAGGAGAAAGTCTGGAGAGAGGCTGTGCTGCTTTCCCAGGAACTGCGTTAATGTTGAAGTGGTCACCATGACAGAAGTCAACACAGTCTCTGTTTGTCTTCCTTTCTTGTTAAAGCAACATTTGAGACGGATGATACTGAGTTAGTTCCATCAGATAGTTAATTCACTCAGAGTCACAGATAAATTATTTCACACGGTTTAGCGTGTACTTTTCATTTTCAGTTACTGAACAGTGTTGGGTTTGAAATTATCACAGTGGGTTACAGGATTTGATAATCAATAAAAACATCATGTGAGTGATGGTTAAGAGTCAGCTGGTGGTGCTTGTTGTGCTGATCAGAACTCATGACAGAGTGGTTGTGGGAAATGGAGGGCAGTGGGACAGGACACTGACCCACAAATAGTCCTATTGTCAGGAGTGAAGGAAAGAAGGGGTTATAGCTGATGTCATTGTTGTCCAGACGGACTGGCCTGATGGTGCTGGACACAGCTTTGTCCCAACACAAACAGCCTGATTTAACATGCAAACGTAAACACACACAGGCATGTGCAGAAATGTGGACCAGACAGACACACCAACACATCAACAGCTGCTATTAATAATTTAACATCCTTGCAACTGGAGCCTAGTAAATGGTGTTTCTTTTCTTTTTTTTGTTGGGAGACTGGAGAGCCAGTGAAACCAAAAATAAATGTGTGAGGCAGAGAGAGTGGTCCATTTTACAAGCTTGGCTTGCGTCCACCTGTCTGGTCCACTTCAGTGCAAAGTGTTTTCCAAAGATATCAGCAAGAAATGTGTTTGGAGACAACAGCCTCCAGAAAAAAACAGAGAAAAGTATGAACCAGAAGGAGAAGCTCTTGTTGTTAGAATAGGATGAGTCTTTTACCTGTATCTCACATGGAGACAGTGTTAATTACTGTAACAGGCTTGGCAGAGAGACTGATCCACTAATGACCAGCTGTAAGATGTTAACAGCCGGCTGCTGCTGTTTGAGTCGATGTTTAGCTGGAGGGCATGAAAGAGACTCCCTGTAAAAATAACAAGACGTCCTCTTGAACAGAATCTCTTCTCCCTGCCCACTCCATCTCTGAAACCCACACCCTTCTGTTGGCTCAACCTCTCTCCCAGCATATTACACTTTATAAGACATCCTCCTCTTCCTTTTTAGCCTTTTTGCAAGCGCCGTTCTGTCCAGCCTGACCTTTCCTCCTCATTCCTTTTAAAGCTTATCCATGTTTACAGTCACTTTCTTGCTTCTTGTGCACTCTCATCGGGAAAGTATCCATGTAAAAAAAACATATCACTGCAGAAATATCTCATTCAAGTGGCCTCTGCCCAAACATTCGTGACTGTCCTGGTGGTTTCTTAGAAGTGATCATCCTACCAGACAACACACAGCATGTGTGGAAGGAAGTCAGAGAACATAACGAACTAGAAAAGCACTCAGAGTGCACAGACCTCCGCCAAGCATATTGTGATTGTCACGCAACACTTTAGTCCTATTTTAATGTTATATTCATAAACTGAATATAGAGTGGGCAGCGTGGCTCCACCATTTACCATTGTACAGTTTTAAAGCCAAAAAATCTCCCATCGGCAGCAGTTGTGAAGCAAGAGTCCGCGCAATAGAGACTGTGAGGGATTCTGGGAGAATCTGAGTGGAGCCGAGAGACAAAAATAGTTATTAATTTCTTTCCAGAGTCTAATCACTTCTTGAGTCTACCCCCCGACATATTTTACAATTGCCCCCAAAAATACACAAGAACCGCAGCTGTCAATCATCGTTAAACATGACGTAGAGCCTGGTTTTAAACCTCTTATAACTAATGAAAACGAAACTTTCAGAAAATAAAGGACTTGAATACAAGGCAGCCAAATTATATCTTCAAATCAGCAACAACCAGGCATGAGAAACTTTTCTATGAGGTGAATTAATTTTTTTAAGTTTGACCACAGCCCATCTGGAATGACAAGCGAGAAAGATTTTTTGTCCTATACTACAGGCAGCCACCAGGGGGAGCAGTTTTTGTGGCTACCTCTCTTGGCGTCCATTTTTTTTACAGTCTATAATTTTACTTCCTTTCAGCAGACTGTCTGCTACATTTTGGTGTTAGTTGCAGGTTTGTACGATAATTTGTTACATGACAGCGTTGAAAATCATAATGACCTAGTACATATTTCATATTCTGGATCTTAGTATCCAGAATATTGGCAGGATCTGGATCATACTTTTACATTTGTCAGAAATGATGGTGACCTTGTCTTGTATTGATTTGCAAAGCAATCTGACCATTTATGCTGGAGTTATAAACACATAAGGTGAAAACAGCCCTATCTCACAATGATAAAGAATCCTTTAAAATAATCCTGGATCCAGACAGTGATCCGGATCACCTCCGAAATTTAATCATTTCTTCCTTATCCCATTTTGAACATTTCCTGAAAACATCATCAAGATCCATTTGTCAGTTTTTGAGTTATGTTGTTCACAGACAAACAGATGGACAGACAGACTCTTCCAAAAACATAACCTCCTTGGTGGAGGTAAATACAATACGGTACATTTTTTTGATATGGACATTAACGTCAAACATTAAAAATAAGCATAAGACTTGAGCCTTGTCTTAGATTTTATATCACACATAGCTTTTGGCTCCTCTCCATATACATCTGTCTGAAAGTGAGCCAGAATAACTGTTTTCATCATCCACATCATAGAATTAAAAAAAAGGTGTCTTATCATTTTAAGGACATTTTAAAGCATTTCTTAGCTAAGTCATTGTTTTGTGTGTTTTTGTATCATACTTATCTTCTTACTCTTGTGTCCAAGCACATGAACATGCTCAGACATTCAGTAGATGCACATAAAGTGTCTTTTCAGAAACATATTGGTTTTAATTTCCATTTATGTATCTTTTAATAGATAAGAGAGACACACAGTCCTGTTTACAGAGGGTAAAAAAAAAAGGAAAGGGTGAGTTTTAAAAATATTTCTGCTGGCACAACAGCAAATGAAGCTTTTCCTGACAGTCTGGTACTTCATGGTGTGATGACTGAAGCCACACACTGATGTATGAGCCACTGCCAGAGCCGTTTTAACAGTGATGACCTCATCCATTTGTGTAAGGAAACCACTTCTCAGAAAAGTCCTCGGCTTGGCTCGAATAAATGGACTCAAACTGAGAGTCTGGCAGACAGCTCTGTAATCACAGCAGAGGAGGAAGCGATGGCTTCCACTGAGGGTTTCTGCTAAACTACAGTTTACCGAGGGGTCGCAGCCAGAGCTGCTCTTCTCTGTAACAAGTGTAACAACAACTAGATCATCTGGAGAGGCGCTTTTCTCTGGTCCTGACCTTCCCTTTCCTGTCACAGGGGAGTCTGTGGGCTCAGTTAGAGCTGTGAGGGGCTAATGGCAGCCTGCGGGTGACACCCAGCCCTCCTATCCCGTCGTTTGGCTTCCAGATCAATGTGAAGCCTCTGTTACTGTGCAGTTGTTGCCTCTGGAAGGGAATTTTGAAAGTCGTCTCTTTCTCTCTGATTCTTGTTTTCTTTCTGAAAAATATGCTAAATAACAGAAAACAGGGATCACACTTAAGGTGACAGAGCAATGGATGATTTCAGGAAGGATAATCTGCCAACAGCCATGCAAGATTCTTCCAGGAAGTCTGACTCATTATGACAACTTTCATTAAAAATGTAAGAAAAAAATTGTACAAGAGAATTCAACTAGTAAAGAAATGTAGCTAAAGATGTAACACCACTGAGTGTAATAAAGGCTGAGCTGAGGTGAAGTCACTTTGTGTTATTCAAAAATGATTTCCTGCAAATGACATCTCCTCCGAGGAGTGCCTGCCTGTCTCGCTGTCTTACATCTCAGCTTTTGTCCCTCTCTGAATGGACTCTTTCTCTCTCTGCCCCCTGAGCCGAGGTCTGGATTTGTCTTCATGTGGGAAGGCAGAGTGCCACGCACACACATCCGGTCCACTGTCTGTCTGTTTCAGCCCCTCTGCATGTCCAGCTGGTCCTGAGCCCCGACCTTTGACCTTTTCTCTCACAAGTCTCTATGCACTTAGAGTAAGGATGGATAGAAGGAAGGAAGGTCAGAAGAGACAGATATACAAGAAAAGGTAATAGACAGGTAGAAAAATAAAAGGTAAACACAAATAGAGACATAAAGAAAGCATAAGAGGAAGAAAAATAGAGCAAAATAAAAGATGAATGCCAAGAAATTCACAAACATAAGTAGAAATAGAAACAGATATAAAAACAGAGGATGTGGAGGGAAAAAAGAAAGATAAAGGAATGGAAAAGAGAATAAAGAATGAACACGCCAGAAGAGATATGGGAGAAAAAGAGAAGGAGATAAAAGACATTTTTCAAGCATGCGGGAATAAGAGAGGATGAGAGACAGAATGAGGACAGAAATGAAAATGCAAGTAAGACTGTGAAAAAGATAAGAGAAATGGACAGAGGGGAAGAAAGAGAGAAAGGAATATCAGGTCAAACTCTTTCTCTCTTTGTTGGGCGGTCACAGGCCCTTTAGTCGTCTTGTGGTATGAAACTAAAGACTCTGGCTTGTGGTGGGGCTGCAGCGCTCCAGACATGTGAGCTCATCAGCCGTGCACACAGTGTCCAGACTTTTCTTGTGACGGAGGATTTTCCCGTGCGAGTCGCTGTGCTAATCAGAGGTCAGGGAGGTCGTCCGCTGCCAGGGATGTCGAATCGATCAAGGTGATTCTGTGGAAAAAAGAACTGGATAGGGAGGCTAAATCAATGTTAGGATATACATCTGTAGCTAACCTTTAGCTTCTCTCCCCAGGCCTCTGCCTTTGAGTAGTAACAATCAATGCTGAGATCAATCACTGTTGAACTAAGTGGAGAAAAACTCCAGGAGAAGCATTTTGCTGCAGCCTGTAATCTGAAATAAAAATCATTATTTCCAAAGATAATTACAGTCTTAACATACTTTTATTGTATCTAAATCTGCTCGTCTTCTGAGTGAAAAAAGAAGGTCATCCAGTGGCACAAACCCCAGGGTTTGACATGATGTCCTCAGCTGGTCACACAAGACAGGGAGCCTCTTCATCCACACACACACACGTCAAACAGGCAGCCTCTGATAGTCTCTGACATCCTGCTTTGTAAGCGCAGCTCTCTTCATGTGTCTGATTGTGTAACACGACAAGAAGCAAAGAGAGCCACGGTCACAACCTGAAACATCCAGGCAGAGACAGAAATGCAACAACATGAAAAGAGGCTGACACAAGTTCAACAGCGAGTAATCTTTTACCTTTAAATAACTTTACAAATGTAATCATGGCTGCTTGTTTAACATTGATGGTGATGCTTTTTTTAGGCCTGGTACTATAAGCTCTTCTTACGTTTTGATTCTATTACAATTTTTGGGGTGCTGATTTATTTATGTATTATTATTATTATTATATTATTATTATTATTATTATTATTTAATTAATTAATTTATTTTTCCTTTTTTTTCTCCCTTTTTTCCGATTCTATTTAAATTGCGATTCTTTGATGTTAATGAGTTTCACAATTTTTAGTTAGCCTTTTTGACACCAGACCATGTGAAAAAGTTAAATGATAATGTCTGCAGACTATATCAGGAGCCATATTTTTCCCATAAAATGCACATCAAGTGAGTCCAACAGAAACATTTCACCCTCTGCTGGAGAAAAGTGGTAACATTTTTTTTCAATCTAGTTATAAACAAAGACTGAAATAAAGAATTTGAATTATTATTATTATTATTTTTTTGACATAGAATCCCAAATTTGATATCGTCAAACAATAAAATCCAGATATGTTTTTTTTTTTTTTCTTTCTCCCCTAGCTTTTTGTTTGAAGGTAAGGAACAAAGCCTTTGTTGGCAACAACAACTGTAGAGTTATTGAGATATGGATTTGCATTCAGTGTCTCTTGATGAAATGATGGGATCAAAGAATTCAAGGCCTCTGCACAGCCCTAACTAGACTTAAACTACTCTCTTATTAAGATGCTACATCACTGGGGTATTTCCTCCTGGTATTATCATCAAGCTTGGGTGATCAGGTCATAATTAGACAGGTCTGAGTAGACTTTGCACATTACATTATCATGCGTCTCCAAGTCTCTCAGTTAAATTCCTTTGTATGCAAATACACACAGCCTCATTCACCTTTATTCTCCTTAGAAGGTGAATGTAGGATTGTAGACCAGAAGGATGAAAATGTGTCTGGAAAGTTTGTTTGAACACCAATCCTCCTATTCTTGAACAGGCCTGTGGATCATCAGATAAACACAAAAACTTCATTTCTGAAAAAATAAAATGCAGTTAACAGAAAGTACCTCTTTATTATACACGACAAACATTTAGTGGATCTCATCTCCCATCTCTGTCAATCAAAAAACGTACTGTAACTCAATTTCATCTTTATTTAACTGGAAAATAAAACTCCTAGAGATCAAAAATCTGTTTCACAAGAGTGTCTTGGCTGCTAAAGACTGCATACAAACAGACACAGGTCAAACTAGACGCCCACAATGCATTTCAGATCCATGGCACACAAAAAAGAGCAAATCATGTTAGGCAGAACACCTGCAGTAAGAAACACTCAGTAGCCTCGGCTCTTTCAGTGTTAAATGATATTTAAGGTTTGGATGCAAACATATCAAACAGGCTGTATTCCTCAGTGAGCAAGGGACAGAGCAGAAACAAAGACGAACCCAGGTTTTATTTTCTAATCTCCTCTTTTATTCATGAGTAACTTCTCTTATTGTGAACCTTGATCGTCTGCTCTGAAACAGAGGGAGTGGGCGGTTCTTTGTGTGACTTAGAAAACACGAGCACACACTCCAAGATCAAAGTGGAGAAAAGCATCCCTGACTGATTGGGTATGTGACCCGAGTGATTGAATCAGTGCATAGATGCAATGTGTTAACAGTATAACAGTGTGACATTTGTTGTTGGTGGTGCATGGATCAGTACAACTTTGAGATAAAACTTCACAAATATTTTTAAGGATGGTAATTTGTAAATAAATTGATAAATAAATAATGGAGGAGATAAAAAAGAACTTAAGGGAGAGGAGCTTTTAGTTTTTGTTTGACTCAGAGGAGCCAGGTGTCATTAGTTAACAAGATTATAACTTCTGCCAATGAGGTCATGTTTACACTGGAGCTTGTTTTGTTTGACAGCAGCACGAGTACAGTTTGGCCTCTGGACCAATACTCTATCTTGTTAATTTACTTAAAGATATAATGATTTATCCCATGTTTGTGTGTTGTATAAAGCTGGACCACTGGTCTTTGGAGGTTCTGAGTGCGTTTATTTATTGTGACATCTTTCTGATTCAGTAATTTATATAACAATGTTTTTAAGAACTTTGTTGAGAACTCTAAGTTTGTGTGTACTGACAAGCTGTAAATGTTGAAAGAACTGACATTATTGGTTGCTGTGTTAAAGGCGTATATCGTTCTTCTTGTGTTTTGAAACTAAATGTTTTCATTCTGTTTTTCTGTCTCTCTTTGTGCACACATACTGTAAGCCCCCTTGGTGCTGTCAGCATGTCCATTTTTGGGCTTAGAGTTGTCCTCTTCCCTCTCTTCCCTCCAAAGCTGTCTGCCCATCTGATCCCAGAGCCAGTGAGGTCACTGTACCCAGGAGGCAGGCTGTCAAACAGGGCAGAGCCGAGCCGAAGTGACAGGCGTGTGTCCTTCTGTCCACACAGACATGTGTCTGGTGGGGAAAACTGCACCGATGCTGCACTGAGGATGGCAAACCTGCAGCTGCTTTTAGGCCACATCTACATTTTTGGATGGGAAGTGTTTACAGCTTTCCTGATAGAAGCTGTCAATATGTGATGATTACCAATCCTTATAATGTTAAAAGGATATCCATGGGAGTCCTTCATACATATAAGGACAAACAGAGCCCCGGGTGTCTCTGTCTTTCCTGGTATTGTCAACATCCGGACTTAAATGTCTTTCAGTCACTCAGTGGTCTATTTATAGAGCCTCTGTGACAGTTGCTCTCAGCAGACCAGATAATCTTCACATTATTCCCTGTTTAGTCAGGGCCTCAAGGCCTCATCCAATTACCCCAATCCCTGCCTACAGGTTGTAATAAATCTGCTTAAGGCAGACAATGCTCAAAAATGTATCTTAATAAAATCTGTCAGTACAAACTCAGTGTGTGTGACGAGATGTGCTCCATATCATTTTTTTGCAGTGCATGTACACAAACTATTTTACTTTCTGTATGTTTAAGTCATACACAAAGCTACAGTCAGACAGAGATTTTTCATAGAAAGCACAGAGACATTTATTGGTGGCAGTGGAGTGTGTGAGCATTCAGTGTGAACAGTAATAGCGAATGAATAGACCCCTCTGCACACATCTTCTTAAGTGAATGCAACTTTGGCAGTTGGTCTATTGTGCTCAGCCAGTTGCCATGGCATCCATAGCATCCAGCATCCTTTGCAACATACATAGCAACCATCTACTCACTGTTTCCTAATTGATGTGAGTCAGACGTGTCCCAAGGTGAACTGAGAGGGAGAAAACAGCGGTGGAGCAGAGAGGGATGAAGGCCCTTGCCTTTGTGTGTTAACAAGAAAAGGACCAAACCAGGTGTGAAAACAGGTGCAGGTCTCTGTCTCACAGAGGTGACCCATTGGGAATTAACAGCACAACAAAAACAAGGATGTATATGGCTAACAGTTTAGCTTGTAGCTTTGCATTAACTGGTATTGTGACCCATTGTCGGGTCAGCATCCAAAAGTGCATCCAATCTCGCCCTCCAGGTCAAGGGGAATGATGGGGAAAAGGGAGTTTTGTGCATTGTTTGATGTTTTAACGTATCCCTTGAGTTACATAGGGAGTAAAAGGAGAGCAGCTCAACTTTGGCTCAGAGGCTGTTTTAGCTTGTTTTCACACATTTTGTCCTTGGATTTTAGAACTAACTCTAGGAGTTTGTTTAATTTTTGTTTCATATTAAAGATCTCAATGTGCGTCTTTTCCTGACAGACGTGTTAACTGGCTTTAGTGTGTAATTTGTTTTGTAGTCTAACAGCTGCAGTGAAAGCTTCCTCTAACACACAACGCACATGTGCTTGGCTTATTTCAGGGTCGTTAACGAGAGTAGGAATGGGATCATATCGTATCTTCAACGAGATTAACTTTGTAAAGACCTCACAGCTTGCTATTGTTGATCAACGTGTGAGTCAGAGCTGACTCATAATCTGTAGGCAAGTTCAGAAAGTTTGTTTTGAAAGTTTATTTGGTGTGGTACAGCAGCAGCTTCCTGATCCTGTTTGTTCAGTCAGAGGGATGAGAGTACCATATGTGAACATATACTATCATCAATACTGTGACAAATAGGATGACTTTTAGATATTTACTTCCTTCTTGGTGTTCAAACAGCTGCGTCTTGAGGAAGGGAAATTATCCCCCTTATGACTTGCTTACAGCTCAATGTCTCCCTCTTCTGGCAAGTCACATTTGTCCAACATCATGCCTATGATCTCACTGCAAAACCTTCCTAACCTCAAGTTTGTTTCTCCTTGAGTATCAGATATAAAACTGTCCCTGAGCTCTTATTTAACTCCCTGAATTTGTTTCATTTCTTTCAGCGGAGACAGAGCGTGGCCAGAGGCCTCCAGATGTCGACTCAGCACAGCAGCTCAAAATGAGAGAAAGGCAGCGTTTCTTTGAGGAGGTCTTCCAGCATGATGTGGACGTCTACCTGTCTTCAGCACACCTTAGTATCAGAGACTACAAGAGACGTGAGTTGGATGGCACAAAAAGTAAACACATAAATACACATTCATGCGACACACATTCAACACGTCACTTCTCTTTACTCGGCAGCTCCAATTGGCAGCATCTCGTCCATGGAGGTCAATGTGGATTTGCTGGACCAGATGGAGCTGATTGACATCTCTGAACAGGATGCTTTGGATGTCTTCTTCAGCTCCAGTGGAGAGGAAGGGGCGCTGACCTCCCCGCTGCCCCGTGGTAATGATACCAAAAATAAAACAGGGATTTTAAAACACATTATTGAGTTCAACCCCTCACAATAGTTTCTACTTTATCCACAGTTCAAGGAAACAACAACAACGAGGAGGTCATCAGTAATGGACTCTTTCGCCACGTCCTCGAGGGCCTTGAAGCCAAGCCTCGCCTGTCCTCCACATCTTCAAACTCATCCTACGACAGTCAGACCACCAGCGGTAACGGAGCAAACACTCCTGTGGAAAGATCTGATGACGAGGAAACACACACCGGCACACTGAAACGAAGAGACAAGGTGAAGAGTCAGACTCCATCATCCTCACAGGAAGCACCTCAGATCACCTGACTCCTCTCCCTGAGGGCTCCACTTGACTTTTGGACGTGATCTCATTGAAAACTGTCTTTTATCCTCCAGTTCTTCTCACTGCTTTCAAACTTTTCTTGGTTTCATGATTTGTAGATTGAGTTCTGTGTGTGTGTGTGTGTTTTGGAGGTTGGGGATAAGGACTGTATATATGGTGACGTTATGCTTTTCCCGCATGTTTGATGGACCTGCTCCTCTGTGTCTGACCTCTGGCAAACAATGAATTTGTACAGTATCAACACATTGCAAGACAGTTAAAAAGTGACTGGACAGAGAAAAATATAGATATGACAAAGTTTGATTCGAGATGAAACAATAGAAGGCTTATTATTTTGATGAACTGCTTTTGAGAGCGACACATTGTCCACCTCTCTGTTATTAAGCTCCTCTTAAATCCATCATAAGGTGTCTTTCTGTTTGCATTAGAGTCAGGAAAAACAACAACTAATTGTTTTAGAGTTTAAACAAACCTTTTTGGTCACATTGAGTCTCTAGTTCTCGGCCATGTCTGAATGCCCCAGGGGAAACCTGAGGACACTGCAGCCGGCAGGACCACATCATAAAAAGCTTAAAGTCAAAGTCAAGTCAGTCAAACGTGTAGACCATAAAGTTTTTGTTGAATAGTAACAAGAGTGAAATGTAGACAAAGTGAGAAGATGTTTTCTTCTGATTATCATTTTTGCAGGAGTGATGGTTGTTCAATAATCCAGCTTATTGCTAGAAGATTACTATAAGAGGGTGTTTCAAAAAAACAGATCTCACACACAGTTAAACACACACGCACACACACAGACACGCGCATACCTGGACTTACATTCATACGTGTGTGTGTGTGGGTGTGTAATGCAGGGGGTAGGTTCTCGTCCTCATTTACTTATAAGTCAGAGACTCCAGTCCTCAAACAGTCCGAGCTGGACAAACTGAACAAGCATCATGCTCTGCTCCTGTCTCATGGTACGTAAAACTCTGGCTTTTAATTTCTCTAAAATGAATTTTCTTTTCTAATCAGCGCTTTTCTATGTTTGACTTTCTCATTTAATGTCATGCTGTTTTAATTCAAAAACATCTTTTTAATAGTTTAGAAATGAAAATGTGACACGAGATCATCTAAAATGATGTGAAATGATTTTAAGTTTTTATAATTATAAATAAAATGTGTTGATCAATTTACCAGCACTGTCACAGTTTGTATCTACATTAGAAGAGTACATATATATTTATGTATCACTTGGTGAGCTATTAAGCTTTATGAATCCACAAAGTTTCATGTCAGGCTTCACACCGTACAAAGTCCACTCTCTTCCTGTGAAAGTTTTGTTCCTTCAGATATGCTTGTGTTTGAACTTGAAGGAACTGGTTCACCTAGTTTCAGGCGCCATGACTTACAAGTGACTTTATTCTAGTGTACAGAAGATGTGAATTATGACAACCCCCCAGTCTGCATAAGTATGTGCACACATAATCTTTGTGAAAGACCGTGTTTCAGGTTTGGTCGGCTGTCCATCTTTCAGGTTTACTGTTTTCTGAGTGTTTCATGCTCAGAGCTGCTGAGCCGCTCCAAGAGAGCCTGGATCATTGACTCCTTCACCATTGAGGAGGGGCATCCCGGACCCTTTCCCTATGTGCTGGGCAAGGTGAGAAAACCACTGAGGGTCAGAGCCAACACTTAATTACAGGAATATTCCAAAGAAGACAGCGGTAGATATATTTTTCAAATACCAAATGTGTGTTAAGACTTCTTTTTATGCACGATAAATTCAGACGAGTAAAAGCATTTGCATGCGCAGCCTTTAAAAAAAAAAAAAAACATCTTAGTAAGATGTTTTCAGTGAGCTTTGATGGACATCAGTGATTTTTTCAGTCTTTATCACTTTTGAGGAGGCTTTCATTAAACCATTAGCAACAAGACTGCTTATTCCCATATTGTAAATGTTAACATCTACATCTGCTCCTGAGGAAAAAAATGTGTCAGACCAGACTGTATGCTCAGGAAAATGATTTATTTAATGCTTTTTAATTTCATATATTCCCAGTCAGTGATATTTTTGACTTTTAAAGATGGGAAAATCAGGTTTTTCTCCCAGAAAACTTGACTTTAGCACATGTAAAACAAACGAGGTATCATATTTTCCTTAAAGGGTGCCAACCTTGACCTTCATAGATGTGCTTATGAAACACAAATCTCAAGCTCCTGAAAGCAGACTATGAAGTATTGGTTGTTGTTGTAGATACAAATCGATCGGGAATTTAGAGTCCTCTTTGAGCTGTCTGGAGAAGGAGTGGATGAAGAGCCAAAAGGTGTCATCTCCATTCATGAGGAGTCCGGCACCTTGTATGCTCACAAAGCGGTGGACTTTGAAGAATGGACTGTGCTTAAGGTTAGACTCAACACGTTTACACACGAGTGTAAGTGTACAACACTGTCTTGGTTTCCTCCGTAGCATCTTCTGTGGGTTATATTGTGTATGAAGAGTCTGATCTTATGTCTCGCTTCTTTACAAAGAGACAAATACTGAGAAAGTTCACCCATATAATATGGGCCGACAGATGTTTGAGTTAATTAAATAAAAATCTATCAGGAAAGTCTTTGGGACAAATGCTCAGTTACCAGGAAGAATTTTGTTTCAAAAAATGTCTCTTTGCAGGAAACCCACTCTATTTTGTCTTGCTTAGACTGCTGAAGCCTGGTATGAAAAGTTCATTCATTGGAAACACCAAGGGAGACCAATGCATTAAGAAATGCTGTTTGTTTCAAGACAAATTGGAGAAATTTAAAAACATCTTTAATAAAACAGCCCCACACTGTATTTCTTACCTTTATGTTGTAACTTGTTTTGAGTTTTATCTTTGAACCTACAGCTGAAATTTGAGGTGAAGAAGACGGACCGAACCATTGACACTAACTTAGGAATTCATATTGCTATACTGGACATCAACGACAACCCTCCACTCTTTCAGAGAGATCTCTACCAGATCAGTGTTAAAGAGGAGGCTGAACAAGGTGAAGGAAATTATGAAACCACATCCTCACTTTTTGAAAGATCAATTTTTTTTTTTTTTTTAAATAACAGTTTCAAAGGTTTGGTCCTTTTCCCACAGGCTCCCATCTTCTGACTGTTTTGGCACATGACAGAGACCAGCGAGGAACACCAAACTCCACGTTTCACTATGAGATCAAATCAGTGATCCCCAAACACCCAGACACTGATTTCTACGTTGATGAGTTTGGAAGAATCTCCTTCAGAGGATGTTTGGATCATGAGGCAAGAGAAATCATTAGACATGTACAATTGATCAGGTTAATGCAGCTTTTGTTGTTCTGTTACATACTCAAGTATAAAACATGACAGCTGACATGCATGTAAGAACTCGCTCTGGGCCATGACTAATTATATATTTTTCTAGAAAACACTTACTGTATTTAGAAATGAGCTGCAGGGTGTGTTTTCAATGGTTTCTTCTTTGTGTCTCAGTGTTTCCTCATTTCCTCCGAAACGTACAACATGATTTAATATCTATCACTGCAGTTACCTCAACCTTTAATAAAAACAAAAGGTTGGGATTAGTTGTGTGCTTAAATCTTTTACTCTGTCATAATTTGCTTCTTTTTTTAGGAGACTAAAATGTTCAAGGTGTTGGTGGAGGCCAAAGACCATGGGGACGTTGTTTCCCTGTCCAGTTCAACCACTGTTCTCGTTCATGTTCAGGATGGAAACAACCACCTCCCCACTTTCAGCGGACTAACAGTAGGCAGTCAAAGTTTGAAAACAGCACATCAGATAATGCTGAATGCTCTCTATTCATGCTTAACATGTGTACAGATATTCCAAATATCATATATACTGAAAATATGAGCGACATTATTCTGCTGCCTTTGTTTTACAAAACATATTCATTTGATGTCTTAAGAAAATAATGAGTATTAAAAAATTTACTCCGTTCAACATGTTTGGGTTGAGAAATTAGGTTTTAAGACCAGCATGTTTTGAACCAGCCTGCAAAAATGTTCATTTTCATTTTTGTGTGTGTGTGTGTGTGACAGTGGTGTTCAGTGTTTTTGTTGCCAGGCTCAAGTGTGTAACAGAATGCAGTCTTTCACAAATCTTCACAAGCTTCATGCTTTAAGCCCCCCCAGGTACTACCACAACATACAAGGAGGGACCTGTTTTTGCAAGGAGGAATCAAAAAGGAAAGATTAAAAAAGGAAGTAAATTATTATTTATTAGATTAAAGAGCAATCAAATGAATGTAGTACGGTAGGGATGGAATTATATCAGGCAAGTACAACAAAAAGGAAGATGATAGAAACTAAAAACATCAGTCAGTAGAAAGTCCCCTTTTAACCAAGCCTCCCATTAACAAATTTATTTTTTGTTTTCTGACATTTAATCAAAAATGTATATCTAGACCTATCCAGATCACTGTCTACATCAGTGTTTGGGTTCTACTTACTCTTAGATAAATATTACATCTGAGAAAATGATTTGTGTAATGAAACTGTGATATTGTATATGTAAGCCAGTAGCAAAATCTGAGATTCAATAACCAAAATTATGTTTAGAAAATAAGATGGGGTTTTAAAAACATCTACAGAGTCTTAAACCTGGGAATTACACAACATTTTCACGTAACTTAGCATAAAATATCAAGTAGGACAACTGTTTTTTTTCTTCTAATGAGCAAGCAAGTAAACACGTTGATACCTGTCAGCTTGAAGAAAACAGGGTATTCTCACTTTTTCTGTGAACATTCTGAACAGATGTTGATAATTTTCTCCTGCTCTTTGGTATCACACATTAGGGCTCTGCTAAAGTAAAAGAAGATGAGACTGGGGTCTCTCCTCTGCGCCTGCATGTGACGGACAAAGACAAACCATACAGCCCGGGATGGAGAGCCAGATACAACATACAGGGTGAAGAGCAGGACAGTTTTCAGATTGAAACAGACCCAGAAACAAATGATGGGGTGCTGACAGTAATAAAAGTGAGCGCTGTTTGACTGCATGCTTTACATTACAGCCACAGTGCTGACATGTAATTACATCACATTTCTTTTGTCAGACTCTCTGCTTTCACTGGCCCTGCTTGAAGGGTTTTAGAAAATGATTTTCAAATCTATTTTTTGCAATTTCAGCCTTTAGACTTTGAAGATGGAGCACAGAGAGAACTGCTCATCTCAGTGGAAAATGAGTCGCCATATTTCTCCTGTAAGGTGAAGGATAGGACGACCTCAGGCCTGTGGGAAGTTGACACCACAAAAGCTGGTGACACTGGAGCAGCTCAGCCTCATTCTGTGAAAGTCATCATTGAAATCGAGGACATCAACGACCCCCCAGTGTTCAGCGAGGCTGTCAAAGAGGCCATGATGGAGGAGAACGCTCCCACAGGAACCTGGGTGGAGAGAGTGACTGCTGCTGATCCAGACTCCACTCACGTGAGGGAGTTTGTGTAAGTGGGACATTTATTTCCACTGTTTTAGCTCTCATTTTGATTTCCCTGTGCTGAGGTGTAGTGTGTTCTTCTAAAAGGTATAAGGTGGGCCATGATCCTGCTGGCTGGATGTGGGTGGATCCACACACAGGAGACATCACAACAGTCCAATCACCAGACAGAGAGTCTCCTCATGTTGTTGATGGTGTCTACAGGATCCTGCTGCATGCAGTGGATGATGGTAAAGCTCTGAAAGCATGGAGAGAGATTGGGACAAAACATTCCTGTTTCAGACACAGAATTTCAATTTCAAAATAAGAAAAACAAAATTTGTAGATACATCAAATTTGGGGTGCAGATGGACCCATGAGGTTCACCCTCAAGCCGGTTGGCGGGCGTTCAAATCCAGCCTGTGGCCTGTTTTCCACATGTCATTCCTCACTCTCAACCTGTTACCTACTATATCCACTGTCCTCTCCTATCGAATAAAAGGCATAAAATAAAATAAAAATTGACTTTTTAAAATGCATCAACCAATTGCATAAATGAAAAAAAAATAATAATAATTTTTATTTTAATGATGTAAATCAAATGCAAAGAAAATTAGAACCCAAAACTGCATTTTTTCACCTAACCCAACTCACTTCGATGGATACTAAAAGACTGCCAGCTCCATATTAGATCAGTGGACGGACAGACACCAACAAGTGGACAGATATTTAGTGTTTAGGTGTTTTTTTTTGTGTGCAGAAACTCAACACATACTCTGGAGAGATAAATAAATTTTATGTAGATGTGCAAATGACGTTTTTCATTTATCTATCTTTTTTTTAATTAAAACAGATCTGAGGAGTTCATTTTGAAAAATATAAAATATATTTTCAGTGACTTATTTCATGTCTCAACAGCAATTACAACCCCAACAGTCACCTTCATGTGTGGCTGAAAGTTCTTTCAATTCTCGACACCAAAACACTGAGGAGTCTTCTGAGGCGGCCATAATCCTTCCCGGCCAACCTGGACCACTAGTTTTTATGTTTACTTGCCCCGCTGTAGTATCAGATGGTCATAAAATGTCTCCTTTAAGTAGCAGAATGTAGAAATAGGCTATAACTCATCAGTATGGGATATGTCATGGTTTGGATTCATAGTGTCCAGTCTATTTGTTTTCTGAAGTTGTTTTTTCTTTTTTCATGAAGACGTCAGCTTTTACAGCGCAAGATACCAAGAGTCTCTGGTTATTGAAGAGCATTGATGTATTTCTGCTTTTGACTTCCATACAACCAACTAAATTCTCAACTCTCAACTCTTTTGTTTCTATTCCTGACAGATGATCCACCCATGACAGGCACCACTGCAGTTGACATTTACGTGATCGACCAAAACGATAATATACCTCAGCTGACTGAGAGCATCCTGGTTATGTGTATGTCTGACAGTCCAACCACTAACAACATCACAGCCTTTGACCTGGACGACGATCCATTAGGGGGGCCTTTCACATTTGAACTTCTGGGTGACATCAATGGAAAATGGAGCCTGAGTCCCTCCTATGGTAAAAAAAAAAAAGAAAAAAGAAAAAAGAAAAAAAAAGAAGAGAGAATCACGCTAAAAGTGAAGTTTCACACTCGTGATTAAGAAAAATAACCATGTTGTTCTCTGATTATTTCTTCCAGGGTACACAGCCGGTCTGGTGAAGGGCCCTGGTGTGTATGTTGGTCCTCACACAGTTGATCTGAAGGTGTCTGACATGCAGGGAAAGTATGGTGTTTATAGCCTCAGTGTGACAGTGTGCGACTGTTCCATGATACCAAACTGCCTCAGTCGCCGAGACGTGACCACAAGTGCTACCTTTGGTGCTATAGGCATAATGTTCTCCTCACTGCTTCTGTTTCTGTGTAAGAAACTCAGTTATTTGTTCTCACAGTTTTACTTGGATTGCTAAAACTCTGAAACCTACTCTCTCTCTTGCTCCCTGACAGTATTCCTGCTGATGGCTGTTGCCATTTCCTGCAAGGAGGAGTTTACCACTCTGCAGACAAATGATACCTCTGGGGAAACCCTCCTCACATCAAACATTGAGCAACCAGGAACAGACTGCGAGGTCACAGTTTGATAACATTTGCAAACAAACCAGAGATGTATTTCCTTGTTTCTCTTCATGCAAACTGGTAACTGTTTACTCTCTGTTTCAAGGTTCCTGACGGTATCTTGCCACTGTCCACTGTTATTCAATGTCAGGATGTAGACCGTAAGCAAAGTCGGCCTGACAGAATGCAACACTTGCAGGTCTCATCTCAGGTGAGGGCCTACTGAGATAAAAGGACCAACTTTACTGTTTGCAGAACTTGAAAGACTTGAAACAGAGTCTGAATCATACCTCAGATTTTTCTGAAAGATCATAAAGTCTTTAACAAGCTTAGTCAAACATTTTGAAGACATAGCTTAAGGGTGTAAAGAGTATGATGTGAATGTGTGACCTACTTGTGTGTGTCAACTTGAACTCAGCTGTTTATTACAGCTGACCTTGTTCTTCTCTCCATAAGAATATACATCAAAATAGATTCAACGACCACTTTGGGTTTCAAAGAAAAAAATATCTCTCCTGTAATGACATAAACAAGGTACTGTATACTCATTAATGGTTAATTATGTCACAGCTGTGCACTTACAATCCCTAACTTGCATCTCTCCGTGTATCTTAGACATCCTTGAATTCTCTGATATCCAGCGTTAACTACCACAGCCAACAGGTAGAGTAATAGTTTCTAATTGCCTCTCTGAAGAAACAGCTGCATACACATCACATCAATGTGAACTTTGATGTCTTTAGATAGACACACGTATGATGAACTCCCCTTCCAAAAGAAACTTGAGCTACACATCAGATGGAGCTCTCCTCGCTCTGCTTCATCGGGTGGGTAATGCACTGATGCTGTCTTGTGTAAATACTTTTAAGAGAGGGGTTCACTGTATTTACTTGTGTGTGATTTCCTTCTGCAGAGGCTCTCCTCTCTACAGGAAACAGAGGAAGAACAGCTGGACTACGAGCCTCACACCTATGCAGATGAAGGAGAGTCTGACCAAATCTCAGAGCTGGAGGACATAATCATTCCCGACCAGGATTCACTGCAAAAAGCAGTGAATGATTTGGGTCCGAAGTTTAAACGGCTGGCTTCAATTTGTTTGGAGTCACACAGAGGAAAATGATTTTTTTTTCCCTCTTCTTCTTTAATGCAACATACATTCTGTAATGTATTGCTGATCTAGATAGGTATTTTGTACAGTACCAGCTGGAAAGCTATGGGTGAATAAGTTTTAGAAGTTCTTTTGATTGTGCACTTAGTATTTTTTCTTTGAACAGTAATTAACACAAGAGATGAAGGGAATCGTTTAGTCAAATATTTATTAGCATCTTTCACCAAAGTCCTCCACAGTTCTCATTTTGCAATAAGGCAAAAAAAATGAAGTACAGCTTTCCTCCAAAGGTAATTTGGAGTAACAATTGACCGTCAGGTAAAAAGATTTAATACATAAAACAAAAGAACTAAATTTCCCACCTTCTGGCCTGTTCAAGAGAAACATTTTTACATTGGATTTAACCAAACCACTATCAATGAATCAATTTGATTTCAGCATACTGCTTCTGTACTAAACAAATGTTTCCCAATGCATAGAATACATTTTCAAAGTTCAAAATTCTTACTGCACATTTGGGATAAAGAAAAGAAAAATTATATTTGCTTCAAGAACTGTGAATGAGAAAAAGGGAAGTGCTTTTTAAATAAGTAGAAAACTACTGTATATACAGAAATTTGACAAACAAACAAAAAAATCCTCACACCCTCCCACTGCCTATCTTTGGGAGGGGGCGCTGCTCAGCAGCAGTCTGTCCACTGCGGCCTCGGCCCCTGAATCCCCTGCCCCTCAGGAAGCGACCAGGCACTCCAAATGTTTCCATGTTAAGTTTTTTTTCCTCTGCCCACGAGGTTTTCCTGTGGACAAACAAAAACATAATAAATTGAGGGTACCAAATAGCATTATGAAAACCCTGAATGTGTGGCTCACCTGGGCTTTAGGTCAGACGAGATGTTGTCAAAGAAACATTTGGTTTTGTCGTAGTACTTATCACCAAGTGCTTCCTCCTCCAGCTTACCCGGACTATCCTGGGCCTCCCCACCTTCCACATTTTCTACTGCATTTGTGATAAGAAATAAAATACTCTTACAAACATGAAATCATTTCATGGTTTATCCTGCCAATAAAGAGACACCCCATACAGCAAACATACCAACATCCTCCTTTGTTAGGTCATCTTTGAACTGAGCATTTGCAGTTTCAAAGTCAAAGTCCGACACAAACTGCAAAGTAGTTGTCTTTGAGTTTTTCACTAAGAGTTGGCCTCTGCTCCGGTTTCTGGGCTTTCGACTGCCTGCATATCAGCAACACAAATCAAAGAATCGTTAAAGTGGAACTTTTAAGGGCAAAAAATGGCTCATTTATTCATATTCATGTCTGAAAAGACAATACTTCATTGTACTCTGTCCTGCTCAAAAAAGCAGTACTGCTTCACTTCCATGTAAACTACTGAGGCATTTTATTCTTGATACCTTGTTTTTGCTTTTGTTTCTGATTCTCAGTGCCTTGGCTTTGAATCTTTGTTGCACTTTGCTGTGATGACCTTCGACCTAAACCGAGAAAGAAAGACGTTTGTTTAATTTAACAGAATCTAAAAGAAGAAAATAATCAGCAAAGTAGGTTTTTTTTAACCACATCAGCAACTGATGTGTACTCACCAGAAGGTAAGTTTTCCTTCTGAGCCTGGGAACCACCCCGAGCTGATCGCTGGCCTGTACGTGTTTGCTGTCTGCTTTGAGGCTGTGTCACAGACTTCCCTCTTTTCTGGGCAGCACTGGCTGATGGCACAGTCTGGACAGCCTGCTCCACCATTGGGGCTCTTCTGGCTGGGATGCCGTGCAGTCCTGGTCGTGAGAGAACAGAAACAAATGGTTTTGTGTGAACAGCCAGCAAAAGCACAAATTAAAGCCTATATTTAACATTTCAGCATCACCTAGGTTCAATGCTGCGTTGTACTGCTGGTTGAGCAGAGTGCTTGCAGCCAACTGGTTGTAGGTTGGCATCATGTCTCTGTATGGACTCCAGCGTGGGTGGTAAGCAGCAGAGGGGTTGCCAAGAGAGGACTAAAATGACATTTAGGATAAAAACTTTTAAAATCAACTTCCAACTTTAAAACCCTGTTCACAGCAAATGTTACAAAGGAGGGAATTATTTTCCCTCAGTCAAACACCTGTACTATTGCTGGGTCACGAGGCAGTCCATGGTGTGGTTTTGGAGGTTCAGACACTGTGATGTCTTTGATGTCACTTCCTCTGAAAATAATAAATTCATAAATTTCATCTTTGGGCGGAACTGGTCTATCTGTGTGCCGGTCCTCTGTGCCATAAGATCTAACTGTTCAGAAAGAAAGTAAATGGAGGAGAAAAGGATTCACTTGTCAAAAAACCTCAGTCACGAGTTCTTACAGACATACATTTGTCAAAGAGAAAAGCCATGCTTGGATCAACGACCTACCTTTGGCTAAGGCAACCGTGGATCTATCGGTGTCTACAGAGGACAATATGCCCTCGTACCGAATCTTCGCTTTTGATATCAAACTTATTTTACTGCCAATGTAAGGAGTTCCCCCTGAAGCACTCATGGTTGCTGTATAAATATGCTTGTAAAAGAAAAGTAGCACTGGGAACACAGTTCGTCAAACCCCATGAACAACACGCATGAACTAATTAGCAATCCACAATTACCGCGCACCTGTGCGCTTTATAAGATGCTAGTGACGCACCTCTTTGGGTCACTTGTGTGTCGGGGTTAGTTTGTATCGTTCGTCAGCGTACACCGCTAGGAACGTCACCCAACTGCTGCAGCAGCAGAAAGTTATTAACACAAACTGTCAAGTTGGAAACTACCTTTTTTCACCTCATTATTTATTTTCCCTCATTTACTTAAGTTAAGTTGAAGGGGTTTAGTTAAAATTGCCAAAAACGGAGATGCCAGGAAGAAACTCTTTGTGCTATTGAATTTTTTAAATGATACTCCAAAACTTTTTATATTAAAGTAAAAATCCAAATGAAAATGAAAAATATGGGCCACACCTCCTGGTTTGAATGCATTAAAAAAAAACCCAATGATGGTCATTATTATTATTATTACTTTTAATGATTATAACAATTTATTTAAAAGAAAAAAAAATTTTTTTTTCGAGTATTACTAAAAGTGCCCTTTTTGTTATGTTTGAGCTGTTAAATAAAAATGAAATCAATGCACGTCTTTTAGCTTAGTTCTAAAAATAACCAATGGGACTCTAACCGCACTGTAGTCCATAACTGCTGACAGTACAGCGCGATATTTCCTCTCTAAGAAGAGGGTGGGGCGCTCTTAAACGCCTCATTACAACAGCAACTACACTTGCTGGCCAAAAACACTGCAGCCATCTTGCACAGCTCATCGGGAGTGATTTAACTCTGAATTTAGCACTGCTAGCTTGCTGTAAACCAGGTTATTATTCCACCTACAGTTATGCGGTGAAATTCTGAAACAGTGCAGTTATTGTGACGGCACAAGCATCCCCGTACGATGTAGATTTTCATCAAAATATTTCGGATCCGGTGCGATGTTGTTCCGTCTTAGGCATCCCATGGAATGACAGCTGAAGCCATTGGTACCGCCTTTTAGACTGTGGAACAGCCAATCACAGCTCGCCAAAATCCCTGCACGGAGACGTTTAGCTGCTGTGCGCAAGCGCATGTCAGTTGGTAAGTACCTCACTTCTCATAAGCTCGCAGGAGTGTGAAGATGGCGGTTGGTCCCGGCCCGTCGGATGAGCCGTCAGTGCAAACAGAGGTGAATAAAGCGGTAGTTTACCATCTTGTGCAGTCTGCAGAGTCACAATTGTCGGTCTTGTGTCAAAACAACCACTTCAGTAGGCACGAGACAGCCGGTAATTACATGGCTATAGTTCCGGGACAAGGGGGTAGCGCGAGCTAATGTCCAGCTGGGACTTGGTCAAGACGCTTTCCGAAGCAGGTACGCTGTAACTACTAATACTGTTTTCCTCTTTGTCTCTGCGAGTAAACACGAAAAGCAAGCACCGCTGCTGACAGTGAACATCAGTAAATGTACACGAGTCTTGTCCCTTCACATTCAAGATTGTTTGTGGTGCTTCTAAACAAGTTGAAGTGCAGGGGGTCTCATCATAACGAGGTCTCCATGGTTCAACTATGGATGCATCGACGACCAGCACGGAGCACACCACTGGACACAACACTGGCAAAACACTTGTTGTTAGTGGCGGTGTAACTTCTCTACCAAATGCCCTGGGGAAAGTAGGCTCATACTCCGCTCAGACTTTCAATGGGAGCCAAACTATGAACTCGCATAATTCAGGAAGCGCTACACCTCTCAGAGGGTCGACTGTGACGAGTGGCACTGGTAGCAGCAGCGCAAACGTTACTGCGATGTCTGTCACAGCTGTCAACAGCGGACCGATGATGTCAAAAGGGCTGAGCGGTGCGCTAATGCCTCTCTCATCACACAGTGTTATTCAAACGTCCCCCGTGAACTCGCAGAGTGTTGTCGCATCACCTCAGTCTGTGAACCAGGCAACAGGAGCCACTGTGGCACTTGTTAGGCCGCCTATGCCTATGCAAACTGCGGGGTCGGGAGCTATGAATGGAAACAATAATGCGAGCCCCGCTGCGGTTTCCAATGCAACAGGTCAGATAGGTATCAACATACAGACGCCGCTTGTAAACAACAGCCAGTCGCTTAACTCGGTGTCTGTCAGCGCAGGATCGCACATTATCAAGGCAGAACCCCCCACAACTATAATGCAGTCAGCACCACAACCGGCTGTCACTCCTGGAACCCTCAGCGCTCCTCGTGCTCCGGTAACGGTAGCAAGCGCTCCAGGCGGGATCCGAGCTCTGCCCCCTCAGATGTTGGCTCCAAGGCTCCCACAAGCCCCCACAGGACAGCCCAGTATAGGCCTGCACAACATCCAGCTTCCCCCAGGTGAGTGAAATGACATTTTTTTTTTTTACTATAAGCTGTGATTTTGTGAGATTTACAACATTAAGTTAACTTTGCACTGAGGTCAAACAGTCCAACATTTATTTATTTATTTAAAAACACCCCACGAGAAAGTCACTTCTTCCAAACCATTTCATGCAGAAGAAAACAAAACTTTTTAAGTTGTATTTTCTAACTCGCTTCAGGAATGATGCTTGTGCGCAGTGAGAGTGGACAGCTTCTGATGATTCCTCAGCAGGCTCTTGCCCAGATGCAGGCGCAGGCACAGGCACAGGGTGGCATGGCACCTCGGACTGCTACACCAACAAGTGCTCCTCCTGGCCAAGTAAGATCACTTTGTGTGTCTTATGGAGGGATGGCTATTTCGAGCAGTCTTAATATGAATGGATCAAGACACCTGTTGGGCGTAATGATTCATGATTTAACCTCACATGTAGGCATATGGACACAAAAGTGTATGTTATTACATATAATAATCTTTATTTGTTAAATAAAAAAGTTTTAAGCTTGTAATTTATTTTATTGACTTATCAGAATACTTCTGATTTATTTGAATATTGTTTTGTGTATTTTCTCAGGCTCCAGGAAACACCATTGTTAATAGACAAGTAGCTCCCAGCACCCTCATTCGTCAGGGCTGTCCGACTCCAACATCACTTGCTGCAACCACCACTCTTCATAGACCTCCTGTTCTTCAGGTAACTTTCTCTGCTGACAACACTCCAATTCTTCTTTTTTTATGAAGCTTTTTGCAGATCAACATGCAGAAGTTGTGTTTTGTCACATACTTTGAACACAGTCAGCATGATAATTCTTTCAGGCACTTAACTAACCAGCTTATTTTTCCAAGTGTAACTAAGAGGATGTAATGGAAATGGATGCATGTTTCTTCACCTAAAAAACAGCTCTCATCCTCTGGTTGGTGTGATTAGATGCATAATTCTGAGTATTTCCTTAGTTCCCTAGGTTTTTATTTCTTGATTGACTATAATACAGTTGAGATGTTGACGTGAAGGGATTATACTCAGTTTTAAGGTGTTACTTTTTCCAGTAGGCAGAGTTTGCATGTGTTGTTCCATTTTAGACGATTGTGTCTAAAAAGCAAAATGCATCTACATGGTTCTGATAAAAAAGAAAACCTATCAACCGTTGTGGTATGTCCTCTCACGTTTATGCTACAAACATAAATGGGATAAAGGAAATAGCAGAACTCATCATTTAGTTCAGTTTTCTAATTCCAGCTGAAGCAGTTTGATTTATAAATATGACTATAACAGCTACTTTTTGATGAATATGATCGAGATTTCAGAACATGGCTGACTTTAAATGTAGAAGCAGCACTAAATTGCATTACGTAATCATAACAGATTTCATATAAAACACAAGCTGGTAGTTGTTCTAGACTTGAGGAGGAGAAAAACTTTGTCATTTGGAAAATATTATGATGACTGAGGAAATAATGGCGTAATGCAGAATGGAAGAATGGACAAAAAGAAAGCACTAACAATTCTCAGCAGTAGTCACACCGAAGAGACTGTCTTCAGTGCATACGAACATTTATTGTTGGTTTTTTATTAATTTAGTGCGCACAGACTTCATTTTTAAAAGCCATTACATGGGCTGATTAATTGGGCTTTTTCAAACTTAATATCTGCTTATGGTTGACAACACTATTTACGATTTTTGTTAGGTATCAGTGAAGACACATATGTAGAGGAATCAAAAACACACCTGAATTTAGTTGTTGGGCATTAAGACTTGTTTTATAGTTACACCACAGATTACTCAGTCTTGTCTTTGAACCTTTGTCTGGTCCCAGTGCTGCAGCTGGCATTTTCAGACAGCAGAAATTTGATAATTTATGAGTCTTTCTGTGACAACTCTACAAAGTTTTGTGTGTTCAGTGATCAGTGATCCAGTGGTCAGATCTACAGATGGTTCAGAAAGTGTTATAAGTTGCACCACCAGAATACTAAACTCTTGCCTAGTGTTTTGAAATTGAGGTTCATTTTTGAGGAAGAGGCCTCAAATGAATTACTGCTCTGAACATGCACACCTGTTTCCTGTTCAGATCATTTATTTTTTTTGCAGTGAATACGCTCTAAAACAGCTCTCAACCTTAAACTGGAGCAACTTGGAAAAAGTGGCCAAAAAACAAGAATAAAATGTCATATTTATGGTGTTTCTCCTAGAGTACAGTTGGGGCTGCAGTACCAGGAATGACCCCCAGGACTGTCAGCCAAACAGCAGGGACCACAGTTACCTCAGTAACAGTGAGTAAGGTGAGTTGTGTGAAGCCCAGTGATCACATGGAGCTACTGCCATGCAGTGCAACATCAAGCTGCTCCAAGACACTCAACATTTACGCTTTAGTAGACTTTAATATGGTTGTAAAAAAGACAAAGCAAGGGTGCTGTGAAATAAAACACTGTAAATCATTCTTTGGAAATGAGACTTAATAAGCTTTTCTATTGTTTTTTGGCAGGAGACAATGGAGAATGTGAAGAAATGTAAGAACTTTCTGTCTACATTGATCAAGCTGGCATCTACAGGGAAGCATTCAACAGAGACTGCTTCCAGTGTGAGAGAGCTGGTTAAGGACCTGCTGGTGAGTAAAAAATGCACACAAGAAACAGAAAACAGAAACCTAACAACTGCTTTGTTGTGTACATTTTTTATACCTTTTTTGAGAGTGTGGACAAACAAAGGTTTAAAATCCCCAGTTTATCTCTAAGAGCAGAAGAAAATGAGCTTGAAGAAGAACTACCTGTCTTTGAGAACAACAAACCTCTCCCTTCCAACTCTCTCTGCCTGTATTTTTTAATAGGAGGGCAAACTGGAAGCAGAAGAATTTACCAGCAGATTGTACAAAGAGCTAAACTCTTCACCCCAACCTTACCTTGTGCCTTTCCTTAAGGTAAGAAAGCTAACCCATTGTCATTTTCATGATGGACCACCCTTATTAAATTCAATCATGAATGTGGTTATGCACTGTTGTGATTTTCATTTATAATTTCTTGGACTGCAGCAAGCAGAGAATCATCTTCAAGTCATTGTCAATAAGGGCTTTTCACCCATTTGTCTTGCAGAGAAGCCTCCCAGCATTGAGGCAGCTCACCCCAGACTCAACAGCCTTCATCCAGCAGAGTCAGCTTCCCCAGCTCACCTCAGCACCTGCATCCTCCACCTCATCTGCCCCTACCACTGTGGTCCTGGGCAGCCCTGGCCCCCGCCTTGCTGCACCAGTCATAAGACCCCAGCTCCAGCCAGTGGTCAGCAAACCAGGACAGACCCCCTCACTGGTAAACTGAGTACTTCTTGTTAAGGATCTATGATTTAAACCTATAGAGGGATTATCAGTCCAAGTCATAAAGATTTGCATGCATTTTGCCTGCAGAAGCAGCGTTTAGCTACTTTCATTCCGAGGAGTAAGCGTTCTTTAAACACTAATTTCAACTTGTTGGCAGCACAGAAATGTACAGTTGTTCTGTGGTCAGTTGTCAGAAATGATTCTATACAACAGAGCCAATGTCTATCAAGTTTTGACTGTTACAGAGCAACCGGTGTTTAGGAGTTAATAGCAACCACGCTAACTGGTGACTCTCAGCTGAATGTATCAGTGATTAACAGCTGTCACCAGCGAACAGGGTGCAGGGTCACACTACACTAAAACACCAGTGACATCTGCGGGTGTGTAATTAAATGTGGCATCTCTATCCAACTTTAGTCAACCAGGTTAGACCGCAAACAAGCAATATTAACTGCTGAAAATCAAAATCCAGGTTTCACTTTGCTTATTTATTGAAAAAGTTGGTTTCGGGACAAGATTATGACCAAACATTGACTCATTATAGAGAGTAAATGATAAGTGAAGCCTTAAATTTGATTAACAGAAACAGATTTTATAATCAAAGTAAAATTACAGAATATTAAGAAATTATTAAACAGTCTATTAACCCTGAAATACACAACCATTAGTATTCAGATCTGGTGCAGTTCTCTGGATGTAGTTTTCTGGTTCTTTTATTTTAAACCGGGTCTCAGACTCAGCAGTCTGTGTGCTCGCTTCAGTTATGGAGAATTTCTCATTTGTTGACACATGTTTATGTCCTGGGCCCTGTTATACGAAGCAGGATTACTGCCTAGCAAGGTAGCTTTGAGGATAGGTTTCGGATTCCCTG
This sequence comes from Halichoeres trimaculatus, assembly GCF_033239565.1. NCBI lineage: Eukaryota > Metazoa > Chordata > Actinopteri > Labriformes > Labridae > Halichoeres > Halichoeres trimaculatus. Next base: position 16,766,348 of record NW_027437179.1, on the reverse strand, counting down.
TTCAACGACACGGGATCACTCCTCAGCGAGGCGAGTCTCCATGGCAACATACACTGAACGGCTAACCTGCTCCGGGGCAGGTTAGGTTCCAGATTGAACTCGCAGACTATAAAAACCCTGCCCACTGACCAATGAGCCCTCACGAAAAAGTGGCTTGTCCGTTCTTAGAGGATCCTGTGGACATCGGAGCTCGCATTGTCCGAGGAGCACTCTGGCGTGCAAGAGTTTTCAGGGACCGCACCGAACCACTCTCTTTTTCTGATGACCGCCTTTATGAAAGGTACCGGTTTTCCAGGGAGGGGTTGGTAGTACATGACACTTTCTACAGGTAGTTAAAGGGAATGAAGAACTCTCATTGCCGTAATGAGATCTTCAATGCCAACACTTCTGTTCCATGACAATATTTTGTTGCCCGTATTAAAATTGTGACAGGAATTCATGTAGGGCTCATGTGGACTACATATCACGCAAAAAATGTAAACACGATAGGAATGAACAAATGAATAAATTCATCTAAGAAATAAATGAGGTATGGTGCATTTTACAGTAAAAGTGCATGGTGAACAGTGCTATTTCAGGATGATAAGGCACAAAAGATTTTTTTTGCACTACACTTATGCGTTTAGACTGTCAGCAATTTTCTGCCATACACTCCTTCCGTGCTTTTGCAGCGACGACGGTGTTGCTTTTAACGTTAATTACATGTTTCACCTCGTCATACTTCCTCATGATCACCTCCTGCTCCTCCTGTGTGAAGTACGCGGTCCTTCTCTCTCCGGCCTGCTCTGACGCTCCAGACTGCTCCATGTTCGCGATTGGTCAGATGCAGCGGGCTCCGCCTTATATGCGTGCACGTGCTCATTGCCTAGCTGGATCCACTTATGAGGTTGATAACCAGCGTCGTAAAACCGTGTAGCGAGACCGCCGGCTACCGCGCTCAGTCCAGCGAGGTAGCTCCAAGGCTATCTCGCTAGGCTGAACTTGCTTCGTAAAATAGGGCCCTGGCATGTCAAAGTCTTGTAAGTGTCAACAGATAATGCAGTCATGAGCATGGTGTCACAGATGAAACACCAAAAAATGTGTTTTTTGGTGTTTATCTCCCCCACGTCAGTTGAAAAACCATTATAATCTGCAGTGCTTCTGCACTCAAGTTGTGTGTGCATCTGCTGTTGTTGATAAACAAATAATCCCTCTGTACTTAAAAAAGGTTATTACTCCAAATGTAATTCATCTACAGTGCTTGGCTGTATAATAGAAAATGCATTTATTTCCTGTAATTATCTCACAATCTGTTTTTAAACCACAGGTTTTCCAGCCTCAGCAGCAGAGAGCCATGCTGAGACCTCAGGTAACCTTACCAACGACTCCCATGGTGACTCTCAGGAATCAGGCCCCTGGACGCATCATAGTGGGGCAGCAACAAGTCCAGCTCAAAGAACTACAATCAGATGAGGGTGCTAGTCTAACATTACCCTTTTCTGTTATGTGTATGTGTGTGTTTGTCTCATAAAATGACCTGTTGTATTCACTCTGATTTTGTGTTTCTGCCAGTCCCTGTAAGACCAGAGGGGTCACCTGTTTGTAAACAAGTCTGTGGTGCAGCATTGACCCCAGCTCAAAAAAATAAGTTGAAAGAAGCAGGAGGCACTTTCAAGTAAGAACAAAAAAGATAAAATGTGAATTTAATTGAATTTTTTTTTTGAAAAATTCAATTTTTCTCAATAAAATACAATTAAACATTGGTAAATTACACATTCTCATGTTTTCATCACTTAGTACAATATCAATTCATTCACAATTTCCCTCTGATTTCTGACACACCAGTGTGAGACATACAACATGAAGTATTCATGACCATCTGTCTAGTGACTGGGTTTGCCTGTTCGCATTTATGTTCACAGAGATGATGACGACATCAACGACGTGGCTTCCATGGCTGGAGTGAACTTATCAGAGGAAAGCGCAAATATTCTAGCAACCAATTCTGGATTAGTGGGATCTGTGACACATTCCTGTAAGGATGAGGCTTTCCTCTCTTGTGCTGTACTTCAGAAAAGAATGCTAGAGATTGGTAAGACACTAAAAACAATGACATGGTATTCATATTGTCTATTCCCACACCTTTAAGAGCCCCAAATGACTTGTTGTTCTCCCCCAGGCAGGAGGTGGGGTGTGACGGATCTTGGTGTAGAGGTTGTGACCTTCCTCTCCCATGCTACTGAGCAGCGGCTCCAGAATCTGTTGGAAAAAGTTTCCCAAGTAGCCCAGCAGAAAAACACAAACTTTAAGGTATTGGTTCTATGATTGCAAAGACTTTACAGTATTCATGAAGTAATTATCATTATTCTCTCTTGTCATCTTTTGATCCGTACATGGACAACATGTGATTGTCTCCCAGCAGGAGGATGACAATTACGAGCAGAGCAGTGATGTTCGCACTCAGCTGAAGTTCTTTGAGCAGCTGGACCAGCTAGAGAAACAACGAAAGGAGGAGCAGGAGCGAGAGATACTTCTCAAGGCAGCTAAGGTAGAGTTTACATCAACTAAACTCTAGCAGTGCTAAAAGGTGATGTTGCAGATTTTCCTAGGAGTATTCAAAAACCATAGCTTTGGAGAACTGATCTTGGGAAAAAAAGCTTGCCACTTGAATGACTTGAAAAACTCCTTTAACAGATGACCTCATTGGATGATCTGTGTAGTTTTTGGCTTGTGCAGTAATACTAGGTCTGACATTTAGTTGTACAAAAGGCTTGAATGTAAATTAAAATCTTAAAATCAGTTTAATTACAGACAGGAGGAAGAGTAAAGATCATGGGGCAGGAGCATGGGTCTTGTTTCTTGGTTTTGGTTAAAATCTAGCATGTCACAGAGATCTTGCAGCTTTTAAACATTTTTCAGTGCTATATTTGACACAAGTTCAAATTTAGATGACCTCAATTGCAGCATTTGACATTTGAAGCGTCTGTCAGTCTTTATTCAGCACAAAATATCAAATATATATATATTTTTTTCACCTCAAAAGAAAGTGTTTATTTAACCAACTTCATCAGAGCCTTAGTATTCTTTTATGTTGTTTATGTAGGGGGCTTTTAAGACTACTTTTAAAACTCTCCAAGTTTTCATGAACAGGCCATAAAACACCTGTAAACCTCACAGTATCTCTAGTCCTTCAAGACCGAAGCTCTAGAGTCTCATCTGCCAATGCCAGTTACTTGTGTGTGTTGCATTTGGCCTTGCAGTCTCGAGCTCGGCAAGAGGATCCAGAGCAGCTGCGTCTGAAACAGAAGGCAAAAGAGGTATGTAGAGAAGAGGAGCACAGCAAGCAGGTCTTTGTTTCTGTGTGTGTGCGCACTGTGGGCTTTACGTTGGAATGTGTGCATTGTCCAGATGCAGCAGCAGGAGCTGGCTCAGATGAGGCAGAGGGAGGCCAACCTCACAGCTCTAGCAGCCATTGGGCCCAGGAAGAAGAGGAAGATTCTAGACTCTTCATCTTCGTCTGCTGCCACTGAGGTAACTGATAATAAACCTACACTTAATAATGTGTGGGGGTATAACCAGTATAACCCAATCTCTGTGTCATTGTACACCTTTTCACTCTGCAGATATCTCCTCATATTCATTAATATGCACTAGCTGAACCAAAATACTCATGCTTTCTCAAGACCCAAAGCTTCAAAATTAAAATGTCAGTGACACAAACAAATCCATGACAGTCAAACTTGGTTAAACTATAGCAATGAAATATCACTGACAAAACAGTATTGTGGCAGAAACCTGCTTTCTGTTGTCTGCTCTGTTCACATACCTGCAGAAAAAGACATGATGATACAGGTCAATTGTTTCATTTTAGATCATCTTAAAAACTAAAAAATATTTTGATGAACAGATTGAGACAAAGAGACAAACCCTTCCTCAGCTGCTGGTTGAGTTTGGGCCCTGCCTACTATACATCACTCACTAAGTTGGAGGGAAGAAATTAATATTTTTTACAGATCTGCTGTAGGTCTGTGTTTTTTTTTATCCCCCTTGCACAGAGTATATGCTGCATATACATATGTTGAGTTCTGCTCTGTTTAGTCTGTGCTTGGTTGTTTCTTTTACTCCCTTCTGAGTCTTTGTGCTGTTCTTATTCACTGGGGAGCATCTGCAGAAGCAGTGCCTGTTCTTAGAAATAAATGTTAAACAATTGGCTGGAATAAATGGCACTGCGCTCTTCCAGCTGCTGCAGACAAGAGTTGGTTTGTTTGGAAACTTTTTATTTGTTCATGTGTTTACTTAATTTGTCAAAGGCTGAAGTGAGTCACGCTTTTTATTTGTACACCAACGGTAATACTGCTTTTAAGCTGTTCTGGATGAAGGTTTGTTTGTATTTATAAAACAATGGAGAGAGACAAAAAATATGGTTGTACAGTAACTTTCTACAAAATTGTCCTTTTTTCTTCAGAGGTATTATGTTTATTTTTTATTTTTATGTGCAATAGAGCTGGCTTCTGTAAGACTTCCAACCCTTGAACACCATCACTGCAAATAGTAACACCATTCTGGGTTTATTCTACCCAATATAAAATACCCAATAAAAATACTTGACATCAAAATATTTTGAAGTACAACAACACATGGCAAAGCCAAATACTCTTCTTTAAATTTTCCATATACAAATTCTTATAAAATGAAAAAGGCATCATAAACAGGTACCTTTAAGGCTCTAAAATTTGTGAAAAATCAGGGAGTAATCTATTAAAAAAATCCTGAGAAACAAAACAAAAAAACCTTATGAAGCTGGGAGCTTTGTCTTTGGTCTACCCATTCCTTGGAAATAGGAGCCTTTTTCAGTGAAGGTTAGAAGAAAAGTTTACATTCTTTTGATAATAAATGAAAACATTTTACCCATTAAACATAAAGTGAAGTGATAACCACCTGAACACGTTCCTTCTGAAAAAAAGAGGGACGGTAGCAGGAAAACACGCCTACCTTTGATAACATCAGTGAGCAGCTTGAAGTAACCCTGGAACCCTCAAAACTCAGACAAATGCATCATAGTGAATATCATTTAAATACATTTGCTTGGGTGAAAATCACCTGGCGACAGTGTTGTAGGGCTAAGACAATCTGAATGGTATCACTGGCAGATCAGGGATCTTTATGGAGAAGAACCCATGTCTCAAGAAAGAGGCTAAGTCGATAACTGGATGTGGAATTGGCATTTCATCCAGAGTGTCCATAATAGACTTACATCAAGTAAAAGTCTGTGTCACTTTTTCAAATTCTGCTGTCTCACTACATGTTGCTAGTTGGACCATTTATCCATTGTTTACCTCTTGTGGTTTTAGCACTCCTGTTTGTCAATCACTGATGTAATCTGCTTTGGACTTTGTGAGGAATGCAGAGCATGCAGAAGAAACTCCAACAGGAGATCAAGCAAGAAACCAGCCATGTGCTGCTTTCAAACAACGTTTACACTCTTTGTGTGACTCTGTTGCTTCTTGTTGATTCACATTATTTACTTGTGCCAAAGATCATGCTGTCATGAGCTCCTTTAAGCCTTCCTTTGAGTTCAGTAGAAACTTTTTAGTTAATTATTCATCTGCTCCTTTTAGGTTGATTAAACTGTTTGTGAAGGAACAAACAAAAGGCTGACAAACTGTGATTTTATATCTGTGAAGCTTGACTTTTTGGATCCTCATCAGTGGTCTGTACCATTTCATTCAAGCTGATTTCTACCCCAGTCTTCTCATATTTCTTTACTGAGGAGAAAACAGTTTGAGAATTATAAATGTAGACAAGTTATTAAACTTCTTTTAGTTGGGATATATGTTTGTACACCCACACGGTGGTTTGATTCCAGGACCTTTACTTTGGATGCTCTAAAATGGCAGTTTTGAGACATTTACCCTTCCCTGTCTTCCTCCCTTCTGCCTGTCTCTTGCCCACAGGGATCAGGATCAGGTCCCTCTCTGTCTGGCGGGGCTGGTTCATCAGGCTCCAGACCCACACGGCAGCGCATCACACGTGTCAATCTCAGGGACCTGCTCTTCTGTTTGGAGAATGAGAGATTTACCAGTCGCTCCCATTTCCTCTACAAGGGCTTCCTCAAATAGGCTTGATGTCAGAGAGGAGAGGAGAGGAGGGGCGGATGAAGTGTGTAGAGAGACCAGCCGCTCCTACCACAGAGAGAGCTTAAGAGACTCTTAGAAATGAAGAGAAGGCGAGCGGCAGCTTGGCACATTTCAAGGTCTTTTCAGTTACACATAATAACCTGAAATACTGTAGTAGCCATATAGGCTATAGGATGGCCCCTCTACCTCTCTCCTCACATAATGCTTGTTTTTCTTTTCAGAGCAGTCATGGACTTATTCCCCTTTATTTTCTCCTTCAATACATGTTCCCAAAGGAGGACTTTTTGTAGGAACAAATAATCTAATGGCGGTTATGCATTGTCTCACAGTGCAGTTTATCCGAATGATTTGTTTGTGTGCATTAGGCTTCAGAGCAATGAAAATTAACAGTTATGTTTTGATTTGTTTGAGACCACATACTCATTTAACAGACTAGTGATTTTATTTTCTATAATATTGACAACTGAACTAGTTTCAGCATCAAACTGTGTAACCTACTGAGTTGCCTTCCTTACGATGAATAAGCCATATAGCCATCCTTGAAGCAATTAACCCTTCTGTAACTCCTGAAGCAGTAGCTCCTTTTCAGTCATCTATATCACTTTATTTGATTTTTAAAGCATATTTATTTACTAAATACAAATGAATGTTTAGCTATTTATTTAATTTCATGTGACACCTTATTTGTTTTGTATAGCTTAAATTTTAAACAAAATGTTTATTTTTATTCTATAAGAGGTGCTTTTAATAATATGTTGGGTGTTTAGTTTTGAGTGCATGAAGAGAGGTGTGCACTTTGGTTTTATTTTTCAATCTGTTTAATTGTTCTCTTTACAAATAGTTTGACTTTGTTGATTTTTAAAACTTCAACAGGTTTCACAAAGCTTTTAACCTGTATTGCTATACCAAACATACATCTTCTGGATACTGATTTCTATTTTTGTAGCTACCCAACACACATTTTACTCTTTTAATAGTGACTGACCGCATCCTCCGACTCGAGAAACTGGAGTTTCTTCCTTGTATATTTGTAAATGTTACATCAGAAGTTTTACACAGTTTTGTATAGAATTGAGAATCTATCAATACAGCATACAGAAGAAACACATTTTCTCTATTAAAAGGTTTGAATAAATGAGGATTTTACAGTAAACTGGATTTATTTAGTGTTTTAGTCCTCAACTGTTTTTTTTGTTGTATTGCATCACACTAGAGGGCAGCATTGCATCAGAACATCTGCATGTGATGATGTGACTATGGTGCAGAGTATTGTACAGGAATAAGCCAAATACCTCTAATGTCTTCTGACTCAGACTGTTCACAGATAACTCCACTGAATTCCCAAACATCTGTAAAGCCACTTATATTACTGAGTATTACAGTGTGTCCCCTGGGTCCATTGGCAGCTATTAAGCACAACTCCCATGAGCTGAGCACACAGCGCTGAGTTGAATTCACACTCACACACAGTCTGCCTGCCGTCTGTGCTGTTCTTTGTTGGGCCGTCTTGTTTGAGTCTGTCTCCATTATCAGCCAAACACACGGTGCTCCGGCGACAGCTGCAACATCAGCTGCTAACATTCACCATGACCAAAGGCTGGAAATGATTAGGCCATTCTGCTTCTGGGACGGTGGCCTGATGTTACCATGATTGGGAGCAGCTTTTGTATCTGCGTCGGCCATAGAGGAACAATAAATGCAGATTTGGAGCAATGGGTGGTGATGAGCCTCAATCTATTTCCCACAGAAAAGTACTTTTTGGAGCCACTAGGTGGCAATAGCTCATTTTACCAATTCACTTCATCTGACAGTGAACTGATGCTGCACTATTTGCCTCTGCTAAAAAGTTAATATCAGTTGGTAACAATTAGCTGACTTAATGTTAAGTTTGTCACGCTTTGGCCTGATCAACATCAGAAGTACAAACTCAGGCCAAACTGGAGGGCACCGGATTGTTTGTCAAACATGGTGCCATGGTGAGGAAGCTGAGCCAGATAAAGCTAGGCTTGTAGTCAGGGGTGCAGAACCAGCCTGGTCTGGCAGTCCATCATGGCATTCTCATCGGGTATCGTGGGATTCAGGTATGGCCTTGCCCCTTGTGCACCATCCAATCCAATATTTTTCCTGGTAATCCCTCTTCCACTCCTCAACACTGCTGCTCTTTTAGAGTTAAGTCCACATAAGCTTCCACTTGAGTGCCAGTGGCAGAGCAACAACAGGGATGGTGCGGTTGCCTAGCGACGTTTCAGTCATTGCACCTGCGGGTGTTGGGTAAACACCTTGAGCCTGCCAGAGGGAAAAAGAGAAAAGTAACATCAATGCTTTCCTCCATGACTATTATTAGACGGGGCTGTTATTAATTTGTGACATTTAGTGTTGTCATTTTTGCTTTCACCTCAGGGTGAGATTATATAAGAAATATCTGAAGCAGGTCTATTTGTGTGTTTATGCGTGCAGGCACGCTCTTGCTCGTGTCTCTGACTGTTCTTCTGTACTTGGTATGCTTTTGTCTGATTCCTGGATGAGAACTGACGGCTCTGATAGTGCTTCTCAGCAGGGGGTTCTCTTTGCACTTTTATGATAAGTCTCCGCTCAGAAATGTTTTGCTTGTTTGTGCTCACAAAGTGTTCACTTTCAATAATGGTTAGAGGTTTGTGCAGACTTCCTGAATCCCCTTTACATACGTGGTTCCCATTCTTATGAAACTCCGTATCAAGGTAAGACGCCTATAGCAGTATGCATCAAAGGTTACGATAATTGCATCACTGACCTTACTCTGTAAACTAATGAATTTAAAATTACAATTGTAATCCCACCTTATTCATGCTTTTACAGTAATGCCCCACTAAAGCCAGTTCATTAATATAATCCTTTTCAACGCCTCCTTGCACATTGTTGATTAAGCTCATGGCTTATGAATATAAGTCTCTCTGAGGAGGGACATGAGATGTGATTTGGAAGAACTGATGTGGCAAACTGTGATCCAGTCACTGCACTTCATCATCCACTAAGATGCACAAATTCAGTAGCACTCTGTCCTGAAATAAAAAAAATAATGGCTTTCAGACTTTACTGAGGAATCAGAGCTGGAGAAATAACATGCAACAACAGTTCATTAGTTTCCACCTCCTCACAAGTCTGTTTCCTGTGCGTCTGTGCCCTTGTTCCACCCAGGTTAATGCTGACTTTAGGAGTCCTTTGTTAGAGGGTCAGCTGGGGCACTTTTCTTTGGCCTGGAGATACTATAATAAGACCAGTGTTTATGACCACTGTTGAAATGGGTTTGTAAGCGTGGCTGAACCTGCAAGGTATTGATGCGGGGGTTAATAGCCCTATTGGCCTCTTTAATGGAGCTGAATCAGGTCAAGCAGCAGGCGGTGTCAGCCCACAGGAGAGGAACATCTCCATTTACAAAGTCAGCTCCTATGAGGACAAAGAAGCACCAAAAGGTGTTGAATGTACACTCCTGTGGTTCACACAGACAAACGTGGGACGAGCACATATAAAGTAACTCAAACTGGCACAGGAACAAACTGATCTAGCGGTAGCTTACCTGATATAAACAGCACAGCTTAGTGTGGCTGCAAACGCAGCTTTGCATCGAAACACACTGATATCTCATTTGAGATTAATGTTGGAGTATGTTTGAAAGATGCAAAAATCAAGACTTCAGTGGCACATGGTGGAAACATGGATGCTCACAGCTGTGATACTCTGCTGATGCACAGCAGTGCTAATTGCTAACACAGAAAAGGCTGCGCACTCACAATCCCACTGCTAAAACGCTGATGTGAGAGTAGTTTATTTAGGATTTTCAGAGTTCCACAGTTTTAATAAGCTCCCATTTTTATAGATGAGCTAGAAATGTTTTTGAAGTTAATAAACACTTGTGTAATGAGAGGGACATAAATGTTTGTAGCACATTTAGTACAAGTTGATATGTTTTATTGTCTAATTCGAAAACTGGATATAAAGTTGATAAAACATTTGACATTTTAAAGTGTGGGTGAGGATCTTCATAGATGCTTGAGTAAAATTGAAAGACATTTTTTGAGATATCCTAACATTTGCAAAAAGTGATGGGCCAGCTAATGAACAAAATGACATAACCATTCACAGAGCAACACTAACATACCCTAAAATAGTCAGATTATGTTAGAATTTTAGAATTTAAAAGTAAAAAAAGAAAAAAAAAAACCTAAATAAATATATATATGCCAAGATGTTCACCTTGTCTGGGAGAACTTTTTAGGTTTCAGGGAGATGAAAATGAATAATTTATGGAAAGTGTCTAAAGCAGAGAATCTCCATTAGACTTATGTAAATTATTCTCTTCAAATGAGTATGTACATAAGTCATATGTATTAGAACAGAGTCATCAAGCAGAGACTAATCCGCTTACATTGGGCACATAGCCAGATAGGTTGTCTTTCCTCCTCGTCTTGTTTACCGTAATATCATTATTACATTTACAAGACCAATACTGTTACACACGGTTGGTGATCTTTAATTTATTTATACTAATGAGTGTAATGATGACTGCTTCACATCCATTATTAATGTTAAGTGTTGCTGTATTCCTTGAGTAATGCTGACAGAGCGAATCAGGGGGGCAGAAGGTAATGGAAGCATGATCTTACCCTTCAGGACACTAGAGACCAACTTGGCTGTGAAGGAATCATCTCCTACCATTTAGAGGTGTAGCCAGCGTCCTGGGGAAAGCACTTAACCTGTGGCTAAGGTAGGGAATTACATGTAGTTGATTAGAGCAGCCACTCTGCCAGAGGGTGCAGCTTGAATTTCAGACTGCACTCCACCATATAATCACACCCAGAAGCCAATCTCTACTGAGATGATCCACATCAGCAGCAGCAGCAGCAGCAGCAGCAGCAGCAGCAGCAGCAGCAGCAGCAGCAGCAGCAGCAGCAGCATAGATTTCACGAGCTCATGTGGAAGATAGTCAACAAATAACACAGGAGCTATGCAGTAGTGCATCATTCTGTGGAAAAAAATCTGAGTGTCCCTGATCATGATGAGTTTGTTTTAGCAGTTGTGTGAGCATTGTTAGTGTTTAACTGATCACTCTTGAATAGCGTGGTCATGATGTAAAAACGTTTAATAGAAATAAAAGCCCAAACCAACTGTAAGGACTTTTTAAGTGGTCTTGAAAAAAGTCTCACTTCTAGGTATATGCTTGATCATAACCCACAATTCAAAGGGACAGTGAGGACTACTTATTTTACTTGTTTGGAATGAACATTATCAGAAACAACTCAGCCCATGTTGAAACATTTAGCCTTTAGTTCGTTTTTTAGTCTTTAGCTCATGTTACATAAATCATGCTCTATCACTGTCTCATTAAGCATTCTCCTGCTCTTCTGACATTTCTCTTTTTTTTGTGGCTGGTCCAGCTACTGTGTCTACCATTACCACAAAATTAATCCAAGAAATTGTTTCTAGCAGAGAAAAACAGATCTCTCTTCTCAGTACTAAACTTCCCATACGTTTTGTTGTCTTAGAGAATTCTGTTCTATTACAACACCACGTTAGCCTACAAAGTTCAGCAGTGAGAAAAGACATTTGTGTTTTTTTGATTGATAAAATTAATTTTGTAGTAATGGTAGACACTAGAATAGAACTGTCAGAAAGGAGAAAAGGACAGAAGAGCAGAAGAAAACTAAACAAGAGAGTGAAGAGCAAGAGCTAAAGGCTAAAACATGAGCAAAGGGCTAAAACACGGGCTAAGTGGTTTGTGATAATGTTCATTCCAACCCACAGTCAGCAGTTATTTTGCTGGTCTGTTCAAACTTGAGAGTCTATCAATAAAATGAAGAGTGAGGTTACGTTAGCTCTGCTTGGTAGACGAGCACCAGCAGGACCAGGGCTGGGCACCGCACTTGGGTTCTTTTAATGGCTCCGCCTGAAATGCTTCTGCAGTACCCAGTATCAAAATATACCTTGTCTTTCAATGCAAAGTATCAGTACCCAAGAGTTAATCAGGTAGTCAAGATCTAATGTTACACATTATACATGGTTGTGGCATGCAGAACAGTGTTGATTGCTTAGCGACTTTTCAGACCCCTCTAAGGTCTTTTTTTCAGACTCGACTAAGGTCTTTTTTTCAGACCCCTCTAAGGTCTTTTTTTCAGACTCGACTAAGGTCTTTTTTTCAGACCCCTCTCAGGTCTTTTTTTCAGGTCCCTATAGAGCCCTTTTTTCAAAAAACAACAAATCTAGCAACTTTTCTTGAGTTTGGAGACCGATGTAAAAGCATGTTTAGATTTCCAGCACCCTCTGCCTCTCAGCAAGCAGCAGGTGCTGAGCCCCTCCCATATTCAAGACACTCCTCGCTCACAGCAGTCCCTCCAAGCTGTAGCCAGAGCAGGTGACTGCTGCAACACACTTGTGCCTGTGTCTTTTGAGTCACTGCAGCCTGCTTAACCTCTTAAGACCCAGCATCCACATATGCGGACACTACATTTCTGCCTCTTAAACCCATGATCCTTCATTTTTTAAAACTGTGAGCTATTAGCCACATTTAGGGACACTGCCCCACATCTTTTTTTTCTCTCTGAAATTACAACCCTTTTAGAGAAAAAAAACATTGTATTTAAGTACAATAACACTGATAACAAACAACTAATAGAGAACTCATAACACAAATAATCAAACTTTCCGTAAAATAACCAAGTTTAGTTATTACACTTATTAGGTCTTACTTTTCCCAAAGAGCAAGGTGAATTAAGAATTGTACACCAGAAAAAAGCTCAGGTCTTAAGAGGATAAAGGAGGAGGGCTGGTATTTTCACATTAAAAAACAAAACAAAAACAAAAACAAAAATGAACAGAAAGAAAGTTAGAAAAGAAAGTTAATTCATAGTTATTTACATATTTATGGTGTACTCAGTTATTACCTGTCACTTGTTTACAGCTGTTCTAAAGCACTGGCATTTAATTGTTTATTTTCTATGTGAGAAAATTGCTCCAAAACGAAATGACAAAATGAAACAACAACAACAACAACAACAACAACAACAACAACAACAACAACAACAACAACAACAAAACAGAATAAACAAAATAAATGAATAAATAAATTCAAACAACATTTTGGTAAGAGTCCCATCCCAATGACAGTGGGTGCAAGTGCTCATGGGAAATGGATTTTTTCACATAGTTCTCACAGCTCCTTTAACGTCTTAGACCATGAGAACTAAATTTGGTATTGTACCTCAATAAAGCAAGTCCACTTGATATACAGATCTAGTAAAGAGAGGAATAAGAGGGCTGACATAGCTTGATTTTTTTTGTGTGATTTTTCTGTACATGTTTTTCTATTTACTGTTATTCCATTTTTTGTATCTGTTTTTAAACTTGTTTTTTATACCGCTTTTACCTTCTAAAGCCTCTTTGAGATTTTTAAAAGTGCTCTTTAAATAAAATGCATTATTATTATTATTATTATTATTATTATTATTATTATTATTATTATTATTATTATTATTATTATTGTTATTGTTGTTATTGTTGTTATTGTTATTATTATTATTATTATTATTATTATTATTATTATTATTATTATTATTACATGTAAGAATTTTCGAAAACAGGAACACTACATCCCCCAAGCTGGAAATACATAGCATTTTTATTAGACCTCTCTATGGAAGGCAGCGTGAGCCTGAGAGAAACCTGGTGCTCTCATACTTTGAGCTGTATGCCTTATGACAGATACACTGAATTTTATCTGTAACACAGGTGGGTGTTCTCTTAAGAGTTCTTCTGAAGTATTAGCAGCAAAATGTGCATACCTTTAACAAGTAAAAACCTTCATAAATCCTCTGAGAGCATCCTAAATTATTGATACATTAACCATTAGGCAGCTCAGCTATTTCTAAGGAAACCAGATATCTACCAGTCCTCCTGATCTTACTGTGTGCCACTGAATGTGTTGTAGGTTGATTACATAAAGGTTTTATTGGAGAATCAAATTACGAGTGCATGGTATAATGAGCTTGTGTGTTATGAAGCTCTGTAGTGCTGTAGGTTTATTTGGAGCCACGGGGCCACTCTAAAGCTCCTGCTCATGCCTTTATTGGTTACTTGTTATCATTTTGATAACAGATGGTAATAATGCCAGTGTAATCTTAACTCCCTCAGTTTGTGCTGGTTAGGGCTAAAGAAATAGAATCACGTAGGCTGGTTGAAGTTCATCAGTCGTAATAAATCATTACATAGTCAAAATTTCTCCTCTTTGTGGTGCTTAATATGATATGCTTTTAATGACTGCAAACAAATCAGTTCACCCTGATTCAAGTTTTAAATAAAAGTCCATTAGAAATAAATCAGTTTCAGTGTATGGGATCTAACACAGTTTAGGAATTCTGTTTCAAGACCCTTGCACTTTTCATGCTGCTTCATTGTCACAGTAGCACAACTTTCTGTGGAACTGGAACAGATCGTAAAGGTTTCTGTAAATCAGTAACCTATAATGTAAAGCTAGGGTTTAGAGGGGAGAAACTCTGCAGATGTTGGTGGCTTTTTATGTTGATATTGTATGTCTTGGCAATGCTGCTTTACAAATAGATCAATAGATAAATAAATAAAGCAACAAAACCTTTTTTTTAAAAAAAACTTGGCACACTATATTCCATTGTTAATACACATCAAGCAGAAACCTTCAGTTTTTATGAGTGAGGCCAAATCTGAAGTGCTGTCTTTGGTCTTGCCTAAACGGCTAAAATGTCATAAATCAGGTCCCAAAAGAACAGTCCAATATTTGGCGAGAATATTCATTAAACATCATTAAGTTCACCTCCTCCATTATAAGAGATGGAACATGGGTCAAACTGGAAAATTTAACAATATGTCAAATCAATCAGGCAATTAATCTTAATTTGAGTAGCACCAACTCACAACAAATGTTATTCCAAGATGCTCCACAAAAACATAATCAAATTTAAACCTAATGAAATCTCAAACATGCTAAATAATGTGACAGTTGGTTAATATTCTGCTGATGTTGTTTTTCAGAAAACAATAATTAGTTATTTGACACTAAAAGAAGAACTATGCTGTGCTGACTGACAGCTCTGGTTACGTAGATTCCTGCTGCTGTCTTTATTGTGCTAATGAACTAGATGAGAAATGGTGAAAAACCACCCTCCAACAGACAGTGAGCCTCCGTAATGATTATCATCTTCAAATCAAGAAGAGAATCTGTTTGTGGACAGAGTTAGCGTGAAGGTCTTGGACGTTTTATCTGTCTGTTAGATGTGTGCTGTACTTAGCCTAAAGATGATAGCAATTTCCCAAGCGTCAGCAGCCAGATTGCCTCTGTCATCTGGGCAATAATTTTATTCATTTACTGCAGTATTTTGACTCTTTATTTTTTTCCCTCTTTTTTGTCCTTCATAATTATATGTGGTCATTAATTACATCCAGTGTAGAAATGCCTATTTTCAAAGCACAAATAATCGTGTTTACAACCTGAGGTAAACAAGGGCTCTTAACAACGAATGTCCTTTTATTTTATTTCTATTCATACAGACTGTTCTGATTTTTTTCTTTAATGATCTGTTTTCATTTATCAAAAGTTAAAAGGAAATAACATTTTTCAAATGATGACAGCCATAATTAGCTTTCTCTACCCTCTTAAGTAAAAATCCATGTTAACAGACCATTACACACAAATAACGAAGCGCTGATTGAAAATGTGGCTGCTGAATAAGTATAGGAGATTAAGAAAATAAAAAATGGTTATATTTTGCACTAAAACAAACCATGCCCTCTTTTTGAATGTAGACTGATATCAACACAGGCAGTGTTTCAGCTGTGACTGGGAGCACTTTCAGTATTAGCAGAGAGTCTGCTCTGGACCAGTCATCCATATCATAAATGGCTGGTTGTTAAACAGTAGATTTTCTCTCCCTCACTTGCCGCAGGAACATCAAATTTATTCTGCTGCTTTGATCTCATTTTAGACTGAGTCCTGAAATAGCAGGAGGCTTGGAGTGGTGTCAGCAGAAAGGCAGCCAGCAGAGGCAGCCCGGTCTGACGGTACCTTCACTGAAGAACTACCACACGAACACTGAACAGTGAACAGCTGATCACAGAGCCAACATCAGAACCAACATCGGCTGGTGTTTTTTCCGATTGGACTGCTCCCAGCTTCAGCCCAAGAGACTCACTGTATGGAGAGGAAATGAAAAGAGCCCGGCTCGGACATGTTTGAAGAAGAGAACTTTATTTACAACACAAGGTGCTGGCTGTGTGCCAGCAGCAAAGCTATCAGTCTACATACACCATCTATCAAGGGAGCAACTTGAGTCTGCTTTCTTCTCTCACTTTGCTTTTCTGCCACAGGAAACCAAGTGAACTCCAGCTAAGCTCATCAAGGAAACCTTCCCTGAAGTTAATCTCTTTAGCGAGCGGCTGTCTAGCTATAAAGACGACCTTTTACTGACCTGATTATTATTTTCAAGCACTGGAGCCCACCTCTGAGGATTTTTTTATTAACATACTGTAGGTTTGCTCGGTCCATGCCAGAATTCTTTATTATAGTGCGGGTTGACATGGGGTTAATTATTAAGACACCGTCATTACTGAGGTACTTGAAGAGAGATAAAGAATCAGACCACTCATAATTAACTAGTCCTCCATCAGCCCTGATCACCTCTTTGTTGTCATAGAGGACTGAGTTTGTCTCTTTTTGTTTTAACCTCTCTCTGAAAGCATTTTCTAAACGTAACGTATCCTCCCTGCTGTGCTCGATACTCACTCCCCTCATCCCCCTCTGCTTAGCTGACCTCGTCTTCCATCCTACTAATCACCTCTCCACACGGCCTACCTGCATCCTGCCTCCACCTCATTTTTCTCCCACTCTCTTCCTGCCTGCCTCTCTGCCTTCTCTCTGGGTGTCTCATTAAAGGCGCTCTATCTAATGAGATTACGCCGTGGGGATTAATGGTGTGGCTAATTGATAGACACACAGCCGGAGAGGATTTAATCCCTTTAAGTCCCCAGTGGGTTTTTTTGGGCGCTTGGGCTGACTAATTGAAATCATGGGAATGGACACAAATATACTCCCTGACCCTTTACGCTGCTCTCCAACTCTTTCTTCTGCAGAGCAATAAAAGGACAAATAGCGAGTGTTTTATTAGAAACTGTAGCCGTATCCAAACAGAGGGGTCAAAGATTAACTGTGTAATTCCAAAGGGGCCTTGCAGCTTCACTTCTCTTTCCAACACTTTGTAAAAACATGACTCCACTGTGAAAATGAGAGAAAAAAAAGACTGTGCAGCCATTAAGTGTGCAAATACAAACCAAATATTTCATTAAAGGAAAGTGGAAGAGCATACCACTGAAGCTGCTATGTTGATATTCCTAAGCATATCTGCAATCAATCTGTGACGGCACAAGTGTTAGTACAATAATTAGACAATCCTGGTGAAAACTGATGCAGTCTGTGTTGCTTCCAGCTCGTTCATCATCACTCCTCCCCGGCTGATCCATGTGGGTGGGAGGGGGCCAGAGGCATGCACTGCTGTCTGCCAAACTATCTTCTTTGATAGTACCACTGTGAGGCACACACATCAGAAATGCTCCAGTCCAGCACATCGTGGCTTGAAGTCTTGGTTAGTTTAGACAGAGCTGTAATAAATGACCTTAAAAAAAGTGGCACAGAAGCCCACGGAGGCCCATTATGGTTTAAAGCTTTAAGGGACATATCTGAAAATACAACTACTGAACCAACCTGACTGCATCACACATTTCAGCATACACCTGGAGAAGGTGCATGTGAAGGACAGTACAAAAAGGAATTTCACATTTTTAAAACATGTCTTGTTTATTTACCGAAGCACACATCCAGTATCTAGATGACTGAGTAAAAGAATTCCAGGACACACTGAGTAATAGAACAACTATCAGCAGGCATTGCTAATGAACCCTCCACAGCCCTGAGGCCAGAGGCCAGCAGGAGGAACACGTCTGTCAGAGACAATGCAGGGTGAAAAGAGGGGCTCACATATAAAAGGAGTATAACAAAGCATTTATAGAAAACAATCCCAAAGGAGAAAATAAATGTAAAAGCAGGCATTTAAAAAATGAACAATGCTGTCAACAGAAGACAAAAGTATCCAGATATTAAAAATGAAAGGGCCAAAAATCCCCTTAGCCCAGTAGAGAGCCGGAGGATGAGCAGCAACTTCAATGTCATCAATACTTCAAAAATAGGTATCTTACAGTATTTTTATTTTCTCAGTGTCTTTATACAGAGTATATTCATATAGTTTCTGCTGACTATTTTCACATTCTCACCACATAGTAACAAGTGCTTTAAGTAAATCATTTTGGGAAAAAAAAATCATGCACCTTTTAATTGTTTTGTTGGCCTATAAAAAAGAGGAATGTTCAAGGCGACAAAACAAAACGAAACAAAAAAAAAAAACTCCCTCAGATGCCTTGGTACCAGGTCATTCAGGTTACTCTTCCTTACACTGTCTGACTAATCAGATCATGCCTACGTAAGCTTTACACTGTGGAGAAAGCAATACAAAACCATACAGGGCAGGCAAGCGTCTCAACAGAAAGGCTCCTAACATCATGAGTCCGTAGAGGAAAGGCAGGCATTCTCCACTAAATTAGAAAACCCCCACATGTATAAAAATGGTCTCACACAATGTCGGCGTGTCGACAGGTGATGCTTGTGAAAGTCAGACGGAGCAGGTCCTTGGAGAAGAGGGTCCTCTTGCCCTCAACATCTCCTATTGGCTGTTTGAGGCCATAGTCCATTGGGTTATGATATCCGATAGTCTGCCCTGGTTGTGTCCTCCCCTCCTGGGACTGGCTGCTGGGGTTGTTGATCTGCACCGCTCTGATAGCAGAGGAGAGAGACAGGCAGGGCTGGTTTGAGGAGCGCAGGGGGGCGACTAGAGAATGCGCCTCCACTGTACTGCACGAATGGCAACCGATCCTGAGATAGCAGGAGTCTGATACAAAAACACACCACAAAAGGCACTTTATAAAAAAGACAGTGCTTCTGTTCTAAGGAAATTCAAGTTGACAGAGTGAAAGAGATTCAGAGTCCCAAAAAACATTCTCTTCAGTGTGAGACTAAAGCAAGAAATGGTTTCGTTTTAACAATCAATCAAAGCACAAATTCACTATCCTGTCTCTCACAACCGCCTTGATTCATCCCCAGAGAGCTCCGGGTCCAGCACGGTGAGAGAACAACAAAAACAAACAAACAAAAAAAAAAAAACATCACACTACTTACTCGCCACTAAAAAGTATAAAGCCAGAATACAGTTGCGTTGCAGCAGGATTCATGTGTATGGGCTTGGTTGCTGTGAGCACGCTCACACAGCCTGTGTAAAGGTCTGTTCCTTACATGTCGAGCACAGAGCCTGCCTCTACCCTTATCTTTGCCCCGTCCCATGGTTTCTAGGAGCATCAATCCATCCGACCCCTGCCACAGCCCCACCCAGCCCCGCTCCCCGCTCTCAGTCATCATCCCCTCCTCCATAGAGGTCAGCCAGCTTCTTGAAGCGAGGGCCCCAGTCGTTGAGGTAGTCGTAGTCCTGGTCCCCTGAGCTGATGGAGTTGAGTGAGCTGACGGAGCCAGCAGTTGATCCGCTGCCCTCGTAGTCAAAAACCAGCAGGGAGTCGTAGGGGGGAGCTGTGGGGTCGTTGTCTGCTGCCCTCAGACCCTGGAGACACAAGAGGACACAGAGGTTGTGAAAGCTGTTGGACTGCTTCTTCATAGTTTACAACACTCAGTGATATGAGTGGAAAGAGTTCCTGTCCCAGGAACTGGATTAAAGCCAACAATTGTTTTTCACCGGCTATGAAGCAGAGGTGATGATGCCTCACACAGTTACAGGTTCAGATGGCCAGACTGTAAAAGTTGCAATAAAGTGTGTCTCATCTTGTTCACCCACCCATTATGCTTTTATCGCTCCATCATGGTTGAAATGATGTTTTAGAGCCAAATGCTCAGCGTTTTTTTAGAGGACAAAATATTTGCTGCCAAAGAAATATGATCTTCAGTTCTAGTGTGTTGTGTTTTTTTGGAGGTGTTTCCCTAAAAATGACCATTAAGTCTCCAAAACTGGTGTTGACTGTAGTGTACATTAGTCTGGGAAAGCTGTGTACCAGAAATTACACAACAACAACAACAACAACAACAAAGAGTTTCTTTTCCTTTTCATACTTACATCATTAATGAAGTCTCCTATGTCTCCAGGGTGGGGCAGACTAGGTCTGACAGGGTACTGGGACTCAGCGATCACAGGCCTCTCATCGACCCTGCGCACCCCTGCCGGCTTATTGATTATGTGGTCTAAGGACTCGGGCTGCTGCAGCTGGCTCAGGTCATAGTCCTGGATGATGATAATAGAGAAATGATCAAGAACAGGTTTTTGTGTCCTTTATTTAGCCTGGTTGGTGAAACATTTTCTTCTTTTCCAATTACCCAGAAACAACTCAGACTGTGATATAGTTTTCTACAGAGTTGTTGAAAGTGTGGGATACTGTTTTCAGTCATGTCTAGGCAGCAGACTTAGTTTGATCAGACTTTTATATCATTATTTACTTTATCATCATCTGAAAGGCATGAGCAACAATCAGATGATTCCACATTACAAAATATACACCATTCTTCACTCTCTAAAACAAACGCTCTCAGTGTGCTCAATGTGCTTGGTATTCTCTGCATCATGTGCTTGCTGTTAAATCTATATCTATAACTGATTTCATTGAATCTAAACTAAAAGCTATAAAATCAATCTACAGTCTGAGATAAATACAAATAAGGTTACAACTTGTGTTTCTTTAACTTCCCCGTCTTTACCTGAGTGCTGTAAATAGAGCAGGTTGTTGAGGTGTCTTTACTTCTACCCTGCAGCTGATTATAATTGTGGTGCTCAAACCTGCCAGTGTACACTGCAGTCCTCTGATTCGGCCGTGTGTTTGTGCTCTTGATATTTGCTAAGAGTGGGTGTAGCAAAATGGCAAGTGTCAAAAATGGCAAAATTATTAACACAGTTCTAAGTTTATCAACGCTCTTACAGGTTAATAATGCAGAAGGTTTTTATTTGTGCAGAGGGTGTTTGTGGATAAGAAGAGGTGGTGTTGGGATAGTGCGTATCTCATCTTTTTCTGCTCATCATGTGGAAACGGCTGCAAAAGATGTGGAGTTGAAACCAAGCCGTCTGTTCAAGGAGCAGAGGGCAGACTACCACCCAAAAGCATTTTCACAAGTTTTATTCACTTAGAAAAGGATGTGTCGTTCTCTAGACTCAATCTGCGTTACAAATGAGGGAGCACCCTGTCACTGTGTTGTGTCATGGTCACTGACGGTAAATCAATTAATTAAGTTTTGCAAATGGAAAAAGATGGCTTCATGTGTTTTAATTCTGAAATAATCAGGGTTTTAAACATTTTTTAAATTTTTTTTCTTTTGGTTGTTGATGTTGACTAAGAGCAGCTGGTGCTCAGAGGTAGAGCAGGCGACTAATTGTTGGATTAAAAGTTTGATTCCTGACTCCTTCAGCCCCCATGACGACGGGTCTTTGAGTAAGATGCTGAACATCAAAACGCTCCAGAAGGAACTGGCATCGTGTGTGAATGTGTGTGACTGTGATAAGTACTAATGGGCAGCCTGTCAAAGCAGCCTCTGCCATCAGTGTGTGAAAGTGAATGTGTAAAAGGGTGAGTACTGACGTGTGCTGTGAAGGGCCCTGAGTGGTCAGAGGGATACAGAGATGCTTTAGAAGTGTAACCCACTTAACACTTATCCAAAGACTTATCATGTGGTCATACAGATATAAAATAGTATTAGACAGATTGTGTTTAAACTGTTTGTCAGAAAAGGTTCGGATGAAGTTTTTTTTCTTAAGGCAATTTCAATAATTCATGGCAAAAGTGTTTGATAGGATCTTTTTTTATAACAACATTTTTTCTATGTCAGGAAAAGGGATCATTATGCAAGGTAAAAAGGCTTTTGCCATTAATTTGACTCCTGATCAGTACAAAGGTTTTGGAGAAATGAAACTAGAAGATGGTCCAAATCTATTTCTGGTAAACTGCGTTATAGTGAACTTGATGGATGTAAAGACGTTAAAAAAACACAATCTTTACTGTTGCTTCTTCCAAAAATCCTTCAATGATACTTGCCAGTAAAGTGTGCAGTCAACAGTTTGCTTTGTTTTTTGGGTGTATGGCCAATTAATTGACATCAGCAACTAGTTGTCAAAACACAACGATCAATCAAGAGACAACCAACTGCTAACTGGGGATGGGTGCGAGTAATCAAGTACTTGAGTACTCGAGTGCTCCCTGTTGACCCCATTATTTGAGTAACATTTTGTTGTTCGGCACCTGTGCGAGCGCTGCTTTTTGGCGACATAACTTGAACACACACAGTGTTATAAGTGTGACCCAGCTCTTTGTCTTTACCTAACTGACTAGTAGGGCTGGAACAATATGCTTTTCTTGCGATTCGATTCTTGTACGATTTTTTGGTGCAGATTCAATTTAAATTGTGATTCTCATACATTTACAATTTTTGCGATTTTTTGGTTTTCTTTTTTAACACCAGACCATGAAAAAAGTTAAATGATGATAATGTCAACAGACTATATCAGGAGCCATATTTTCCCATAAAATGCACATCACATGAGTCAGAGAGAAACATTTCACTCTCTGCTGGAGAAAAGTGGTAACTTTTTTTTAATCTAGTTTATAAACAAAGACTGAAATGACGAATTTGAATTAGAAAAAAAGAAAAGTTTTTTTCACAAAGAATCTCGATTTTGATATTGTCAAACAAAAAATCCTGATATATTGATTTTTTGATTTTTTTCTCCTTTTCCTACTGACTAGATAAGAAAATTATTGACGACATACAAAATCATGACTATTCCGGCCACGACTTCAGCACACCGTGCCAAATTTCAGCAAAATGACTTTTTCACAGAAGCTCTCTAGGAGCATATTATTACAGCACTACAAATGCAGAACTGTCTGCTTCACCTGCGATGTCAGTCAGGAAAAGTGAGGTTAAGTGCTTCAAGTACATAGTATGAGTATACAGATGCAGTGATATGTTGCATCAAACTTGAATGCCATAGGGTAACTAGTTCGATGCTTAACCACATGCACTGATAGCACAAGGAGAAAACAGTGAAGACAGGAAGTCTTGCATCATGCCAAATGCTAGCTCTGTTAGCACGTTGTTGTGATGAAACCAGAATGGAGAAGATCACTCTGCTAATAACCAAAGTGGTGACTGGAGATGTGCTCCTAATAAGTTTTGTGGAAGGGGAAGGCTTCAATGAGCTGATGGCATTTGTCGAGCCGGAGTACAAGCCACCGCCATGAAGAGTGGGAAAGATGTCTGTAAAGACCAGTAAGGTCTGTGTCCAACGTACTCTAGTTTAGTTTACGGTTGAAATAAGAATAAAAATATTCTGGGAGTACTGGAATATTGGTTTGTTAGATATTTGGAGTATTCAGATACAGGACTACTGTAAATTTCCATCCCTGTTGCTAACTATAAAGGTAAATCTTTCAACTTTGACAGGCAAAAAGCTGATGTCAAAGCAAGTAGTGGAAAAACAAAGGGAAAAAAAACCCAACAACCAGAGTTATAATGTTCATTATTTATGGCCATCAGTAAAGAACTGATTTTGTCAAATATAATGTCCCCCCTAAGGATTTTTTTTCAAAATGAGCTCCTAATCCTCTGTAAGTGACCACTACCATCTCAAAAAGAAAAAAAAAAAAAGATTGTGTTGCTTGGACAAAGTAACAGATGGAGTTTCTGATGATGACACTGGTTTAATAGGTACAGATGTGTACTGATGATGTAGAACAGATACCTGGTCCTCCTCTCCTCCTCCCTCTTCATCATACTTAAGGATGTTGTCTCGGACATCGTCCTCTGGGTCGATCAGCAGAGGCTTGGCCTGCCGCTCCTTCTCTCTTCGTTTCATCCACACCACAAACAGCAGAACCATGCCTGAGAGAAAGCCAGGTAGAAAGAGATAGACGCAGATGAAGAAGAGGCTTTCAAGGTTTGTTTAGTGATTTTCTGAAACTACACTGAACAAAAATATAAACCTAACACTTTTGTTTGCTCCCTTTTTCATGAGCTGAACTCAAAGATCTAAGACTTTCTCTATGTACACAAAAAAGCCTTTTTCTCTCAAGTATTGTTCACAAATTTGTCTATGTGCGTGGAAGTGAACATTTCTTCTTTGCTAAGATAATCTATCCACCTCACAGGTGTAGCGTATGAAGATGCTGGTTAAACAGCTCGATTATTGCAGAGGGGTGCTTTTTGGCTGGCCACAACAGAAGGGCGCTCTGAAAGTGCTGTTTTACTTTATTTGGAGGAAGGGGGCCAGAAAACCGGTCAGTATCTGGCATGACCACCATTTGTCTTACGTGTCAGGCTTAGGGTTGATCAGGTTGTAGGTACTCCTCTTCAACAGCTGTGCCAGTTGGTGGACATTGGCAGGAACTGGAACATAAGGCCATTTACGCCAGTCCGGTGGATGATATGTCAGATGAGTATGGTGGCCATGTTTTCAGCTTCCAGGAATTGTGTACAGACCCTTGCAACAACTCCCCATTTTCACGCTGCAACATGAGGTGATGGTTGTAGATGGATAGTATGACAGTGGCATTCAAAATGCCATCATTAAAGTGCACCTGTGTTCATTGTCCTTAATATATGCCTGCCCATACCACCACCACTTCTGAAGAGAGCACTTTTCCAGACGTCAGACGTCATCCGACATGAGCAATTGCCCACTCAGGTCGGTTAGGAGGATGAACTACAGTCAGGTTGAGACCTCAATGAGGACAACGGGCATGGAGATGAGCTTCCTTGAGACGGTTCCCGACAGTTTGAGCAGAAATTCTTGTGTTATGCAAACTGATTGTTGCAGCAGCTATCAGGGCTGGTCTCAGACCATCTTGGGGTTAAGATGCTGGATGTCCTAGGTCGGGATGGGTACCTTTCACATTTGAAATGGTACAGTACCGATGCCCGGTACCAGGCAATTGGTATCGATACTTAACAGGTCCAATTTTCAGTACTTTTGTGTGTGTTTATGTGTTAATAAATATCAGTTTGTTTGTTAATAAAATGTCAATATATAACCTTGCAATGCTGTGTTCATGTCCAGCATGGAAAATCACCTACTCCTCCACTCCCTCACAGTCACAAGGATGCGTTAAGGTACCTTTTGATATTACATGAATCAGTACCTGCTACTTTTGACAGAATTCGGTTGGTACCTATAAAGTACCTAATTCGGTATCCATCCCTGGTCCTAGGCTGATGTGGTTACATGAGGTCTGCGGTTGTGAGGCAGGTTGAATGTACTGAAGGATTCCCCGAAACGCCTTTTAGAGATGGCTCGTGGTCAAGAAACGAACACTCAATTCACGGGCTGTGCTGGACATTCCTGCAGTAAGGACGCCGATTGCATGCTCCCTCAACTTATAACTCCTGTGGCATTGTGCTGCGTGATAAAACTGCACACTGGTATTTGGGAAACCCAATATGTTTGATACGTTTAGGCCTATCATCCACACGAAACTGCAGTTTTACATCACTAAAAACAAGGTTTCTGAAAAGTGAAGATTTTGGAAAACTCTGGTTTCATGGCTTTGTGTTTATGACAGGAAACAAGAGTTTTTCGTTTTCTCAAATGTCACAGCTGATTGATGGAGGTTCATTCTGATTGGATGGCATGGGTTTCACGTCTGAAAACACTGGCAAATATGGGTTTGACATGCTTCAAGCCGCACTTTGCGGCAGATTTTACCTGATGCGTGTGAAAGAAAGTATTATGAAAAACGAATGAAGGGAGGATATTTGTTTTTTGGAAGTACCCAGCTGCGTGTGTACAAGAGTGTCCTTTTATCGTGGCCAGCCAAAAGCACACCTGCGCAACAAACAAGCTGTCTAATCACCATCTTCATATGCCACCCCTGTGAGGTGGATGGATTATCTCAGCAAAGGAGAAATGCTCAGCAACACATTTAGACAAATTTGTGAACAACATTTGAGAGAAAAAGGCTTTTTGTGAACATAGAGATAGTTTTAGATCTTTAAAGAGGTGGGAGAGGGGAGCAAAATCAAAAGTGTTATGTTTATATTTTTTCAGTGTTTATACTACAATACTAATAATTCATATCAGCACTTTGTTGTACTCACTGAGCAGTATAATGATGCAGATGAGAATAGCGATGATGGCCCCAGTGCCCAGGCCTGCAGCTGCAACGGCTCCTGTAGCGCTGCAGTCCCCGCTATCGTCACAGGGACAAACTTTGACTCTGATCAAAGACCGGTTGGACAGAGGAGGATTCCCAGAGTCAGACACAATGATGGGAATCTCGTACACGCTTGCCTCCAGGTAGGGAATTCTTAATCTCAGCTGGGCATAGTCACCTGATGAAGGGGTGTGGGGTTGTGTTGATATAGAGAAAAAAAAAGGAAGGGAGAAAATATCAAAAGATGGATGTGAAGAGGGGAAATATAAAGACGAAGAAGAGGATGGGGAGAAATAAGATCAGACAGTGCACTGCAGAGAAATCACATTTTGTTTACTGCAGGTCATCCTGTCATCATACCGGCAGGTACATGTGAATGACACACCGAATAAAAGCCGCCAAACAAACCACACAGCAATCATTCCGACACGAATGCATGCAAGGACGCATCAGAGATATACAAAACAACAGAAGAGATATTCCTCTTCCATCACTCAGTCAAGCTGAGACGTGAGCCTCAGCGGGAGAAGAATCCAGGTATGAGATCAGATTTGTCCTCAAGACAACTGCTGTGATACATCCATCTGGGTGGATTAGGTGACAGATCGGGTGCTTGGGGGACAGAGAGATGAATGGATCTCATTTGTCACAAAGGATAGATCGTACGTCAACACTGGATGGCACCCGTGTCTCTCACTGTGAGCTTTGCGAGACGTTTTGTTAAACTTGGACTTCTCTCACAGCTTACAGCAATCCCTGATCCTCTGATTGATGTTAGCAGTTACTCTGCAGAGGGGCTTTTGCATCCCATCTGTTAGGTTTATGGTTTAATTCTGGGGATGCAGAATGCTCATATATCATACCAACATATCTTATAAATGTTATATCACAAGGGTGGGTGGAATATCTCCAGCAGTAACTACAGTAAACACATTGTGAAGCTTTTTTACCGCTGAGTCTGGAAATCGTCCAGTTGCGGCGAACGCTGGCAGGAAAAGAAGGCAGCTCAAAAACAAAGGGCCCAACATTTGGGTCAGCATCAGCGTCTGAGGCTGTGATGTTGATCCTGGAGTTTGGACGAGCACGCTCGCACACCTGGGCCTCCCGAGGAACCAGCACTGGAGCGTTGTCGTTCACATCGATCAAGTAGATCTGGAGAGTTCCTGTCCCACTGGCTTGAGGCGAGCCTGAGGGGATGAGAGGGGGAAGACGGGAGAGAAAGAGATCAAAGGAGAAGAAGTCGAGATAATGCTGTAGCTATCAAAAGAAAGGAGTTGAGGAGCACAGGGGTAAAGGTAAAATGATTGGCGCAAAAAGCAGGAAAGTTGAGTTAGAAGACAGTGTGATGAGAGAGCTACAGAAGAAGGATAAACAATCCTTCAGTTTCAATTACAGTTTTCCACCTGGGTCATGTGCGAAGGTGAGAAAATGAGGCGTACAGGCAGGGAAACAATTGGATGGGCAAGGTTTTGATTACTGCAGCTGAAACTGGAGGACAACACTGTGTACATTTATGGAGGAGCAACCAAACAAAACAGCCAAAACAAATAAAAGGACACATACATTTTTCAGTCCTTGAGTTCAGAACCAGCTGCTTTCTGAACAGGCCGAGGCGTGGAGACAACACTCACAGTAAGATTGCTGCTATCTGCGCTGTGCAAATCCCCTTGGGGAAATGACTCAAACACTAACCCTACACTACATCCAGCAACACCAGCTCATCATAACTTATTCAGGCTTTCCCATGACTGTCAGACCAGAAAAGAGCCATCAGGCTGGGAGGCACACGTTTGATGATTTATGCATTAACAGCAAATCCTCTAATGTGCTCTGATTACAGCACACACTGTGACTGAACTACACCTTAACCATCTGAGAAATGTCGTTCTGCTGCCACACTGTTTTTGTCGCTCTTGATTCTGTACAACATGATGCTGGGAACAAGCGTCTTAATGTTATTTAAGCACACTGCTTGTTCCCCACCGAGTGAAGTGGTTTTCAAGGTGTTTCATGGTCTGATTTGAGTCAGAGCACCATGAAAGTAGTGAAAACATTTGTAACTTTAGAGCTCGCACTCTAGCATAAGATAAAATATTTCAGTAACACTTTGTGTCAGCTTTACCCTGTTTAGCATTAGTTAAGCCTTAGTTAGAATAGGACTGAATAGAACTTTACTGCCACTGTATCAAGTGCAACGAAATTGAAGTCACAGCAGCAATCAAGAAAACAAAAGTAAGAAAGTGCATAGAAAGTGCAAAAAGGTCCATAAGAAAATAGATGCTGACAGCTTGTCCATCATTGTCCAGTTCAGCCAGCCTCCACCTCCACAGGGTCCAGGACTGAGCTTCTTCAGTCATGCTCCATCTCTGTCTCCTGGATCCTGTCTGCTCACAGCAGGTGAAGCTCTTCTAATGTGACGTTGGTGTCTGATGTTAGCTCCGTTAGCCATGTCTGTGAATAGCATGATGCTACTCTGCCCTCTGGTATTCCCTCTGTTGCTGGGTTAGCACAGCTAGCTCATTCATCTTATTGGAGATAGATCTTTCGTTCCCAATAACGATGGATGGAAGGACAGGTCCATGTCATCACTTCTTAGCTCACACCCGAGAACCAGCACATCGTCCTCACCTCCTTCTCCTCACCTTGTGGGAAGACATCAGGCCTTACACCAGTTAGCATTGACATGCTACAAGCTGCTAACAGCTGAGTTCACATGTAAACAATGTGACCATGGTTACATGTAGGATCTCCAGACAAACACAGGAGAAAAAGTAGCAAAAATATCACTGAAGCCACAAAAAGTTTGGTGTCTATGACCAACAAATGAGCCATACAAAGTAATGATCCACTCCAAATACAAAGATTACGAAAAAGAGACAAAAAGTTTACAAGAAACGGACAAAGAAGTGAGAGCTGCTGCAAAAGGCAGCCATAGCTTAAGCTTTAGTTAACACTTAACTCATTATCTGTAAAGCACTGTTCATACATTAATGCTTATTTGTACAGCACTTACAAACGCAGTAATAAATATTTTATTACTGATTAATATGACCCTCTGTAATATGTTATCTAACACTTTGTTTATACTTTATAAATAATTGATTGAACAATTACAAATGAGATATTATAGTCATTATGAACTAGTTATAAGCGCTTTACAAAGCATTTATTAATGAGATTAAAGACCAGCAGTGCCTTAAAACACAGAAGTCACAGATATTGATTCAATAGAACAAGGACCCAGACACAACATGTACTTAAACTTGTATTTATTAAAGGGAATCAACCTCTGTATGAAACTTTTAAAATAACTCTTCATATAAACTGAATATATTCTACAACTAAAAAGGGTTAACAAGGTTTTTCCAAGTTGTTGTGACTGTTCAGTTTTGCTGCTGCTTCTATACAGCCAGTGTTTAAATGCTACTGCCTGTTTAATTGTTACCTATTATTTGATTTAAGTTTTGCCACTTTAAGTCTGAGTGATTGTTTTTTAGTTATAGAATATATAAGGCCTTTGTGAATACCTTAATTGATCATGATTTTCTCTGCAATTAGGCGTTCACTAATCCTTTTGAAATGACACAATCACAATCTGTAAATGGCTTATAACTGGTTTATTATGACTATGATATCTCATTTGTAATTACTGAATCAACTATTTATGAAGTATGAACATAGAATTAGTTAACACATTACAGAGGGTCATACTAATCAGTCATAAATCATTTATAACTGTGTTTGTACATGACATACAAATGGGTTTTAATGTATGAACAATGCTTTACAGATGATGAGTTATGTGTTATTTAATGCTTAACTAATACTTAACAGAGTGTAGTTAATACAAAGTGTTACCACTTTCTTTCACTCTGTGATGATTAACAAAGTCTCAATGATAAAAGTGTCAAGTTCAGCCCAATACAAGTTGCCTGCATTTGAGTCAGTGAAATAAGCTGGACACAATGTAAAATGGCCAAATTGAGAAAAAGTTGTAATAAAACACATCACACATCCTGCAACTTATTTGTTGCCGAGCAACTGTCAAACCAATTTAATCAAACCACACTTAAACAGACTCAGAGAAGCAACCGAGTCCTCAGTACTCAACTAGTATGATTAATAATACAGAAGGATATTTCAACTGATGTCTGTTTCATATTGATGCCTGTTAAGTCGTTAATGTTTAAAAATAAGTGAAAAAAATTAAGATCTGAAGTTTTCTGCAAAAAGAGAAGCCATAAATAACTGTCTAAAAGTTATACTTGAAAGCGAGTCCTATTATTTCTCAGTCGTCATCGTTAAATCATCAGGTTTCATTAGATTGTTATTGTTTTATAACCACACAATGTCACTGAGCACATGTAATCACGCATACTAAGGTTGTCAGGTTTAAATTTACATCATAACATATTGAACACCTAGTTTACTACAGTGAACATTCACATGGAAAATCAAATTTCACAAACAAAATACTTGTCAGATAAAAGATGTACACCACTTCTATCTGCATCTTGATTTTTTTTTTTGAGTGTTAAAAACATCTAATGTATTAAGGATAATAATAAAAAAAAAAACTACAACACTAATCACAGTTTCTATTCCGCGCAAAGACTAAAAAAAATGAACATCATCTTGCTCAGCTCGAAGTGAGGTCGCCAGGAAAACTGCTCCCCCCTGGTGACTGGCTGCAGAATAAGTCAAAATATGCAGCTTTCCAGTCATTCCAGATGGACTGTGGTCAAACTTTAAAAAATTAATACACCTCATAGAAATATTTCTCACGTCCGATTGTTGTGGTGACTTGAGATACTATTTGACTGCCTTGTATTCAAGTCCTCTTTTTTCTGAAAAGTTTCATTTTCAGTAGCTATAAGAGGTTAAAAACGAGGTTTTACGTCATGTTTAACGATGATTGACAGCTGCCGTTCTTGTGTATTTTTTTCAAGGACTGTAAAATATGACGAGAGGTAAAGTCTGGAAGTGATTAGACTCTTGAAGGAAAAAATATATATATATTTATGTCACCCAGCTCCACTCAGGTTCTCCCGGAATTCCTCACAGTCTCTACTGGGAAGACTCTGGCTGCACAACTGCTACAATGGCTGTGCCTGTGACGGAGGAATTTTGGCTTCAAAATCATACAGTCCCACACTGTATGGTAGAGAATACAGCCAGCGGTCACGCTACTTCAATATGATCCAGACTTAAGTCTCACGCACAGACTGCCTTTGTCCCCGTGAAGCGTCTGTTTACACAAAGCATGATTTCATTAGCGCTGGCACAGTGAGACAGAGCACTACTACAACTTTAGAGACTTTTTGGCTTACGTTAAGTCGTTTCGACATGCTAAAGTGAACTAAAGCCTGCTGAAGCAGAGAACTGAATAGGCATACTTGCAGTCACACTGGCCAAACAAAGTTGACTTTCAGGACTGAAGCCTGCTTGAGCACGGTACCGCTAACCAGTGTGACCGCGCCCTTACATCAAATAATTTTCTGCCATCCCTATAAACTATTTTTTACAAAAATTCAAACATTTTTCAGTTATATGGTCTATGATGAAACAGTACAACCTCAAACGTCAGATGATAAGTATAAGCAGTGTGAAACACACTGCTGTGTGATTTATTGTAGCCTTGATATACAGTTGACAGCTTTCTGCACAGTGATGCAGTACAGTATGTACAGTTTAACCCTGTAGCTTTTCATTGTTATATTTCAGCTGTTTTCACTCTCTCAGACAGTAACTTGATGCATCAGCTATGTGAAGGTCTGTTGCTTGAGGCCCCAAGGCCCATCGACCGTCTTGTCGGTTATGATTGGCTTGGTGATTTGTTGCTTCTTACACCGGGCTTCGGTGGAATAAGTAAGAGAATTTCAATCAAAGTGGAATATATCCCCTTGTTGGCACTGGGCTCTGGGATCAATAGGCAGTCAACACTTTGAGCTTAAGTTGGAGTGCTTCGGGCCAACCATCTCTCATTTTTCCACACCAGCGTAAAAACACCTGGAACCTTAACACAGAGAGCAAGCACCTCTGCTTGTAGAGCTTCAGTTCTTTAGCTTTGTCTACTGTTACAGCACCTCAGGCTGATACACAAGACCTTCATCGACAGGTTTTATTATTCTTTACCTACTAGCAGAAATCATGTAATGAAGGTCATAGCATATATTAGATCCTATGTAAAGTAAACAAACATCCATCCATCCAGCTTATTTACATTTCAGGCACACTACAGGATATCTGTCTGTAGAACGAAAAGGTTTGACCATTCCCTGTAGCCAGCTTTCATTGATCAAATTCCCTCTGTTTCCTTTGTTTATTAGATTTTCCTGTGTACAGATAAAAGTATTCTGTTTATAGAAGGAGCTAAGCCCTGCCCGTGCTTCTTCAGCACAGAGGTGAGGTGTGCCGAGGTGAATGAAACACCTTACTCTGCTGTTCTCACATTAACAAGCTACACTGAGTTTTATGTTCTCTGCAGTGGCCCTGTGACAAACGTTTAAGTTATCTCCTGTCTCTGTGGCGTGTACTTCTCTCCTGATGAAGATGAAAAAGATTAAGACAGCATTCTTTATAGATGTAATCATTTCGCAGTGACAAGAGAGCACACGTGGAAAGGTCAGCAGTCTACATCTTCAGGAAGTAAGTCATAACACTTCTTAAAGCACAACATGCTGATGTTTGACAGGTGTGTCATGTCATCTCTGCGGAGCGAAGGCATGAAAGCGGTAATTAAAGTCGAGCATTTGTACAGACATTTATATATTACCCCAGGGTTTTAAAAGCAAACACATTATTCATATTTCAGACCAACAAGTTCCTTCTTTGATTAGGGCGTCAGGTGATGCAGCTGCTGTGTGCCTTAGCTTCTTCAGACTACGCTCTTCTCTTCTCTTCTCTTCTCTTCTCTTCTCTTCTCTTCTCTTCTCTTCTCTTCTCTTCTCTTCTCTTCTCCTCTCCTCTCCTCTTCTCTTCTCTTCTCTTCTCCTCTT
Organism: Halichoeres trimaculatus; assembly: GCF_033239565.1. Lineage (NCBI taxonomy): Eukaryota > Metazoa > Chordata > Actinopteri > Labriformes > Labridae > Halichoeres > Halichoeres trimaculatus. The sequence continues at coordinate 16,732,942 of NW_027437179.1, read as the reverse complement.
CTCTTCTCTTCTCTTCTCTTCTCTTCTCTTCTCTTCTCTTCTCTTCTCTTCTCTTCTCTTCTCTTCTCTTCTCCTCCTTTCTTATGCATTTTCATTCCATTCCTATGCACGTTTTAAATTTACACCTATTTTTCTTACATTCTTCTTTCTAATTTCCTTTTTCCTGCTGCTGACTGTTGTTATCTCTATTTGTTGACTCTAAATGTGTGATTACTTTATTTGGCTAGAATGTCTTCCAGTTTCATTTTCTTTGAAATATTTGGCAGAACTATTTTCAACACCATTTTTTCCCACTGCCCTCTTTCTGGGATATAAAATTATTGTGAGGAAGGTTTCCTTGCTATTGTTAAAAGTATGCTTTAGCAGGGACCCTTTAAAGGATCAGACATGCTTAAGTTTAACTTAAAAAAAAAAGTGCTTGGACGTTATGTGTGTTATTTTTTGGTGTGAAATTAACAAATCTAGACTTAACAATGACTTCAGTTGAATTCATCCTTGGGGTGGGCCACATTTCATAAAATTCAATCCAGAGAGGGTTGACATCTTTCATTCATAAACAGCAAATTCTAAAAAAAGGTAAACTCTTGGTGGCACTAAGAAAATTCAAGGGAACACCACAGTCCTCAGGGGACTCTTGTTCTGAGGGGCACTGCTGCATTTCCTGGCAACCCATCCAAAAGTGAGAATATTTTAGTCTGGACCAGAGTGCAGACTTACTAACAAGGTCATGCCTGAAGCTGCTCTGCTAAAAGTGTGTCACCTGTCCTGAATGTTCTGTACTGTTAATCACATGGAAAAAAAAACACTCCGTTTTTTCAGACTTACCAGACTTACCGTTGTCGAATGCCAGGAATGTGGCCTCGTACACATTGTTTTTGACATGTATGGACTCTCTGTCAAGCAGGGCCGTGGTGGTGATCTGACCATTTGTCTTGTTGATCTTCAGCCAGTTAGCTGGGTCAGAGAGTTTGGAGTACCTGTCAACACACACAAAAACATGGACACAGAATAAAAGCACGGCCTTGAGACCAAGGGGCAACATGTGGTTTAGAAAAATGAAGCCTATGCAGAAGAAAAAATGGCTTGGGTCTGAGACGCTGATTTCACTATCGTCACACACTGTATGGTGGGTGATTTTTTTTTTTTTTAACTTTGCGGTTTTGAAGTGATTAGGATTGTTTGATTGTCCAATCAGAGACACAGCTCAGCTCATGTGACTGGCAGGCGCCCTGTAGCTGTTGGAAAGAAATCCCACTAACCAATAAGGCTGAATCTGAGGATTAGCTTAATTTCAAGGTATCATGTGATGTCGCAGAGACTACGTCCATGTTTTACACAGCTTATGCTTAAAACAGACAGACAGACAGACAGACAGACAGACAGACAGACAGACAGACAGGCACACACACACACACACACACTCACACACACACACACACACACACACACACACACACACACACACACACACACACACACACACACACACACACACACACACACACACACACACACACATGCAGAGAGAAAGCTTCTCCACGTATCAACTGTTGCAGCCACATGCAGCTTGGGTTCCAGCAGCTCTGACTCTTTTATTTGTCAGTTCAGAGTACCCATTATCACATTGAACATTCATTACCATAATAAGTAATACCAGCCAAGCACCGTCGAAATATTGTAGTGAACATATGCTCACTGAGCTTATCATAGCAGAAGCTCATTAGCATGACGACCGATGAAAACCTGAACCCATCTGCAGAACAGCCAAGCAGTGCTCTTAACAACACCACCTCTCTATATATACACACACTTGCCACAACCACTCGTTCTGCTGTCACCTGTCGTGACATCAAGGCAGGGGAAAGTGACAGCAGCAATTAAAGACTGTAAATCTCCTTAACAACTATGACAAGTCTAGCGTGTGGAAGCGGCGCTTCTCGCTCAGGCCTAACGAGGAACAGTTAATTGTGGACAAGTGAGAAGTCTCACTTGTGGGTGGATGGTCAGTGTGTCACAGAAAGACTGAAGGCAGAGGGTCAGAGAAACAGGCAGATGGAGACGGGAGTACGACAGATCTGTAGCGTGTTGCTGAATGTAGATGTGGTCAGGAGGAAATGTGGTGCTGGGAGAGAGGGGCTTAATTAAAGCAGTACATTGGGGTTGACACTGGGTGACCACAGGCTAACAGGCACAAACACAAACTGCACCTCCAGCTAAAGATGCAAACTTTTCAACAAGTTAACTGACTGACAGAGAGACATGGTAATGAATAGGTTCACTCTCGATCATATTTTTAATGAGAAAATAAAAAAGCAAAGAAAAATATGTACTCTCTGCTCAACAAGCTTCAAATACAGAGTTAGTCAGAATTGGATGTTGCCCTGCAGGTATAACTGTGTGTTTGTGTCTCATGTCTGGCACTCTCATCTCCTCCTTGTGCCAACAAGATGTTGCCTCCTGCTGTCTTCATTCACAGCTGCACAGCAACACTGTTTCACTATTTTTGCGAGGCCCTCCAGAATCCTAATTTTTGGACTCACCGCTATCTCAAAAGTCTTTTTTTTTTTTTTTCTTAAAAAAACAAGATTTTCTTATTTTTCCCTTACTTTGATGCTCCATTTTCCCAGTTTTAACAAGCTTGTGGGCTTAATTCTAAACTGTTCACAAAAGTCTTGGGTAGGGGACAATGATTTACATCTGCTCTTGGTATCAGACATCCAACTAGAAAGCATGATTCAAAACAGATTTTATATGTGATCCTTTTAACAGAGCTCTAATGCAGTCAACAGACTTTTGTAACACACTAGTCATAGAGGAATTATCACTTGGGAAAAGTGACTTGCCATTATATCGAAGACACTATGAGGAGGATCTGTTTTAATTGGACTGCCTCGCCACCTTCCGGACTGGAGTCGAACACACACTGTCACAAAGATGTCACTTTTATACAGGCGTGTGTTTGTTTTGGAACAAATTTTCTTTGTTCTAGACAACTTTTTAACTGGATACAAGGTGAGGTATTTATCAGTACAGTTATGTAGTGCTGTTGTTTGACACATGACAACAAGCAACTGTTATAAGCCACAAGTAGCACAACAGCAGCCTGGTGCCACGACATATCTGTAACCTCACTCTTCATTTTATTGATAGACTCTCAAGCTTGTACAGACCCCTGCAGAAAAACAGCTGCCTAACAGTTGGAATAAACATTATCACCAATAGTTTAGCCCCTGTTTTAGCCTTTAGCTCAGGCTGTATCACTCTCCCGTTCAGCTTTCTTCTGCTCTTCTGTCCTTTTTCTGTCTGACAGTTAGGCTCCTGTGTCCACCATTAATTAAAAAAACTGATTTCAGCAGAGAAAAACCCAGATACCGTATCTCTTTTCACTACTAAACTTTGTCAGCAGGCATTGCTATGCAATGAATATCCTATCTTTAATCAAGAGAATTTTTAATTGATTTGACAGCAGTATTGTATTGATTTCATGCTCAGATTTCGTGATATTGTCTCTCAAAACTCTACTCTTGCGCTCAAATTTTCTATGCACGTGCTCAAACTGTGACCTCTTGCTCGGTTACAATGCTGCTCGCTCAGATTTCCTGTGCTCACAGATCTCTGTCTGCTTGGCAATGATTTGTGGATCGACCAATAGGAGGCCGAGTAGTATTGACCAATCAGAATGTCCCTGTTTGTTTACGGGCGCGTTCGCTGTTTTTCCTGGAGCATTGCATACGGGCAGGCACTCTTTTAACCTGGTTTATCACCCCCTGACCTCCGGGGCTGTAATAAATGTGATTTCTTTAATTTTTTTGTTTACTGTTGGAATCAAATATCATTCAATAAATACAGGAGCGCCTGTGTTTTTACTGAAATAGTTATATTGTATATGTACCATAACCGCATGACACAGTGCTCTTTGCAGAGCGTTTGGTCCCACCTAGCTTCATGATGGTGACATCGTTTTCTCCACCAGCACACCACAAAGAGCACTGTGTCATGCGGTTAAGGTTATACAATATAACTATTTCAGTGAAAACACAGTACAGTTGTATTTCTTGCCATATATGTTATTAGTATACAAAAGTTTATCTTTTAAAGGTCCCATATCATGCAAAAATCACTTTATAAAGTCTTTTAGTGAAATTTGTGGGTCTTTGGCTTTCCTCCCAGTCCACAAAATGTGATATTTAATGACAAAACCTGTACTTAGTAGTGCTTGTGAATGTAAAATCCTGACCCAAAACGGGCTGTTTGCGGATTTGCCGACGTCAGCAATTCCCTTTTTTGACCAATCAGGAGCAAGTCTGACCTAAATGGTCCACTGCAGCAGATAACCCCACCCCCTCTCTGCCCACACACCTCTGTGTGGCGCCGCTCTCAGTGATGCGGTATCAGTGGCGGCTCATTTACATATGAAGGTCACGCCCACTAAATCAGAGTGTTCTGAACAGAGGGGCTATGAGAGCCTGGAAACAATGCTGCTGTGCTTGATTTATTGGCTTTTTGGACCAAAACATGTTACTACCATTTCATGAAGACATCAATGATCCATATTAAACTGCAGAAAAGGGGCACAATATGGGACCTTTAATTTATGGCATTCAAATATTTCCAGGGTATGATGTTGTTTTTCCATCACTCTTAAAATGATTGACACATGTTTGCATCCCACCATACGGTGCTGGGTTTGTAAAACGTGGCTACTGAGAATGCAAAAAAAAGAAAACTTCAGTGCAAAGTTACTCCACAGTTGCATTTTGGTATTTCTACAATGAACCCTCAGTGAATTTGATTCCTGCTGTACTTAAAACAAAAGGCTACTGGGAGATAAAGATGTACTCACTCTGCAGTACAAGCACTGCTTCTGCTGCTCAGCCTGTGACAGACTTGTGTAAATGTCAAGATATTGTCCCTGTAGCTGCTTGTTTAATGATTCCTTTTTTGCAATGAGACTTCATGACATGAAAACTATGGAACACATCACACATATGACAATAAACAAATACACATTTTTACAATCGCATACTATAGGTTCCTGATTTAATTCAAATTCTATTTCTAGTATCAGAAAATTTCAGCTGACAAAAAGGTTGTGCCACAAGAGATGGAGAAAAAAGCAAGAAATTCAGAAACATCCACAAAAAATGCTCAAAACTGGCTTGTCTCCAGCTGCTCTTTCCTTTCAGTCCGTGTTGGCTTGTTGCTCGTGTGCATGTAGGCGTACGTTTGTGAGTCTACAGTTGTGCATTTCTGTGTCTTTTGTGTGAGCTTTAGGGCACAAGCGAGGTCACCAAAAGGGAATACAGCCGCACCAGAGATGAGGTGAGCTGTCTGAGCATGAGCTGAGCGTCTGCTGGCAAGCTGCTCCGGAGCAGACAGCAGCTCCGAGGTCCCATCAATAAAAAGACCAGCAGACTCACAGGCAGCAAAGTGACCGGTCCAGAGGAGAGAGAAAAGAGAGAAAAGAGAGAAAAGAGAGGGGGAGAGGGATGAAAGAAAAGGTTACAGGGGAGTTACTCTTCTCAAAGGGCGAAAGAGCTCAGCCCACTTGGTTTGCATGACGTCTTTTTGAGAGAAGAAACCCAAGTGGTGGATAATTCTCAGTGTTTTTCTCAGTATATATGTATACCTATAGACTGTATGTCTGTGCATACACTAGTCTATCTCCCACTGCCTCGCTCACATTCAACTCAGTAACATTTCCACTGGTTTCCTCAGTGGAACAGGCCATCTCGATGACATTAAGAAAAATCAATCTCTCTCGTTGGAGCTGGCGATGGAGCGGAACGATGGCGCTGGACCTCAGTGGGCATGTGGGAGTTTCCATCACACAGGGTCGATGCCTGGGTGGCATAATGCCCGCTGCGTGTCATCCCAGTTAGCAAGGCTGGAAGGAGGGATCAATGAAGAGAAAGAGAAGAAGGAGATAGGGATCTAAGGAGGGCAGACACACAGTGTCCAACTCATTACAGGATGACCTCTTCACACCTGTCACCTGGCAACAGGAGGAAGCTGGAGCCTGGGCTGAGGGTGGGAAGGGGCAGATGGGGTTGGTTGAGAATGTCACAGATGAGAGACAAACTTTGGAGAAAGTGCCCGCCATGGAGTAAAATCTTACCCACCTCACATTCATTTCACCCAAACTTCTGGGGTGGGGGGTGGGCTTAGAGGTTTTATGATGTTGCAGCTACACGTTTTAGCTGATGGATAAATTAAAACAAATGGTGATACTTTACTTTAGAGGTATGCAAATTTCATTGCACTTAGGTAATAATTAGACAAAGTTTTTTCTTATTTCTTTGAAATTACCCCCAAAATTTCATGAGAATTTGGTGAAAATTAGCACATAACTTCTGGACAGACTCTGTTTTGCAGTGCCTGTACTCGCAGTGTCTATCACAATCAGGTATGGCCAATTTACAACCCCACTCTTGGTGAATATCACATCTGAAGCCTTCAGTTGTACCATGTAAAACATTATAGGCCCAATCATAAAGGTTTATCATTTTGCATGTGATCTCAATTATGCAGATCAACAAACTCGGTACGAAGCAGCTATTTATCATCTGCTTCTCTGGAAATAGCTGAAACCTTGGGATATTTCCAAAAACATTTTGTGGTGGGCTGTGATTTGAATTCAAATTAAGTATTTAAAAAAAAAAAAAAAAATCTATGACCTACCAATTTTGACTTGTGACAATAAATTTGGACATTATTTTAAGGAAGTTATGTGCTAATTTCAAAGAAACAAGAAAAGCTCTGTCTAGTCTAATCTAATTATTACCTAGGTGTGATGAAATTTGCAGACCTCTAAAGTAAAGTGTTAACAAATAAATTAATAAATAGACAGGGATTTTCAGTTTGACACACAGACAAATTTGTTAATTCTCAGTCAAGATCAAGTCTCATGTATGAATTAATGACTGTAAGTAGAAACTTATGCTTTAACTTACCCTGTTTACATTAACCAGCCCTGCCTCACACACCTACAGTTTGTCTAAAATGCTGCTTCTCTTCTCGCAGAAAAAGATGCTCAGATGCTTAAACCTCTCCAAATCTTGGCTTCCTTCCACATGCTTTCTTGTATTTGTTGTTATTCATTTGAGATCTTTTCTTGGTCTGTTTGTTTATGTATACTATTTTAATTCACTGTGAAGCACTTAGGTATCCTCCATTCTTTGTGGATATGTGCTGTATAAATTAAGTTGAATTGGATTGTACCTTTGCAGTAAAATCTTGCAACTCAAATAAACCAAGGGGATCAAACAAATTGTTGCTTTTTCTCCATTCCTCAAGGAATCAGAGCCGACGGGTGGAGAAACTTGAGCCACATTTCAAGGTGAAATATGCTGAAGGACTCATAAGCTACCAACAAGTAATACTACAGCTTTCACGTTCATTTAACTCTCAGAGGGCACAACTTATAACAACATTATATAGCTTTAAGCACTGTGAGATATAAAGTTACTCTCTTTTTTCAATTCCATGTAATGATCAATATTAAAACTGTTTTTTTTTTTGTTTTTTGTTTTTTCAGTTGTTGATGAGTGAGGGGGTAAGGACACAAAAGAAGGCTAAATTTTGTGATACAGTCTGTTCAGGGAGCTCCCTGCACTTTGCAGTGTGCTCAGGTAGAAAGACAAAGAAAGACAAAGTCTGAGGTAGGGAGAACACACCTCCTCTCTCTTTGATGTGCACACATGAAAAGCCAAGGCAGGGAGAGCAGCAGCAGCAGCAAAGACCCCCCAGGATTCAGAACATCCATGACAACACATGACACTAGTAAAATCAGACACAGCAGAAATGAAGGTTTCAGGTTGAGGGTGTGCAGCAAAGCTTCGTGCCAATCAGATGTCGATGTATCTCGCTGAGCAGCTGAGAGAGCAGGTGTTCACAGAAGCTGACGGTTGACTTTGTGGCCTGCCTGAACCAATGCTGGGCTCAACTGGTCACAGTTTCAGTCTTATTACAATTACTAACCTAGACCACAGCAGTTGACAATCATCACAGAGTTTGAGTTTCAGTCCTGAGAGGGGCACTACGGTGGCTGGTAGGTGTCAGACAATTTGGAAGACATTTGAAGTACAACCAATGTGAGTAAATTATTTTCTTTTTAACTTCAGCTATGATAAGTAAAGCTGCATAGAGGTGCCACCTAGTGATTTCCATAGTACTTAGATTTCTTCATTTACCAGCAATATGTCATCTTATCATGGCTGAAGTTATAAAAGAAAATAATTTGATTACTGACTTTCACAACTTTTCTGAGTCTGTGAAAATAACTGTCCTCTTAACTTCTGTTGTGTTGTGGCTTTTGCATTTGTGTTTTTCCATTAGCATGTGTTTTGTTGCTTTTGCAAATCAGCTGACTCCTGCTGGCCACCGTACAACGCTAAGCAAACACCTGCCTCTTTATACAATGTAAGGTAACACTTCTGGAAATTCTTAAATTCCCTCAATTTTTACAAGTCTTGGACCATCACAGGTGCTTCAGCTTACCTGCAGAGTAACTAAAAGTAAAAATGCAGCTATGACTAAGAAGAACCAAGGAGCAGATGATGACTTAAAATAATTGGAGAAAAAAGCAGCAGGAAGCTGCAGATTAAAAAGGAAAAAGGTCTTTGTGGCAAGACTTTGACATGAAACGATAACTTAACACAAGATCAAAGAGGTCATTTGTTCTGTTCTCGACTTTAAAAAGCGGCATTCAGTTTCTAAGAACTGAAATTACTCATGTTACTATTTACTGGCTTTTTATACTTATAAGTTTTTCTCTTTATCTGCATTAACTTTGTCTCTCAGCATAATGAGTTTCCTTGACTGTTGTCATCATTTATTATAGAAGAAGTTAAAACCCAAACACACACAGCTGCATAATTAATATGAAAAGTTGCTGAAAGAAACTAAACTACGTTGTTTGATCTTTTAGTAATTAGCAGTATGAAAGAAAATAATCTGTGTTATTTTGACTTTAGATGCTAAAATCAAAAACCTGAAAAGAAAATCAACTGCAGGGATTGAATGTAAATGAAAGAACTTCAATGATAACCATTCACAAAGTGTCTGGGTCTACAGCAGGCCTTGGTGTCCTTCAGCACATTGTTTTGGTGTCTCAATTGCTGGTTAAGCTCAGTCACAATACTGTCATTAATTCCTTCTTCTTCTAGCTATCAAACAGCAGTTAGAAGAGACAGACGTCACTCTGAAGGATATATCTTAATGTTACATCTATCTACACTCCATAGACACCAAAAACTCATCTGAAAAATGATTTAATAAAGGATAAAGTTAGGGATGGGTACCTTTCACTTTTGAAACGATGCGGTACCAACGCCCGGAACCTGGCTATCAGTATCGGTACTCAACGGTACCAATTTTTCGTACTTTTTTGAGTTTATGTGGTAGTTAATATCAATTTGTTTAATTAAATAATAAATTTTATTTTATTTTCAATTTAACATATTTATTCTTCAATATAAAACCTTGCAATGCTGTGTTCATGTCCAGCAAAGAAAATTGCCCCTTCTCTACCACTCCCTCACAATCACAAGGATGCGTTCAGGTATTCAGTCGGTAGAAGTATTTAATTTGGTACCCATCCTTAGATACAGCAGTGGATCGAGCTGGGAGTGACAGAGTGGGTGGACAGCGACACAAGGGAATGGGGCCACCCGAGTATTCCCCGTATATTTTTACATCTGCCAACAAGTCCTGCCACAGCGGTGCCGTCAACAGTACCTGACAATCTGGTGGATGAAGTGGTCAGGGTCCTGAGCAGCAAACACAGTCAGAGTGGTCCCTGCCGGCACGCCCTCCTCAAAGCGGATCATCTTGGGGTTGACGGGGAAGACTGGCGGCTCGTTCACATCCTGAACAGAAATGGTGACTCCCGCTGTGGACTGAAGCGAGGACTGGATACCACTGGCCAAGTGGGCCTGGTTGGACACCACCACAGTTAGCATGAAGGCACGATTCATCTCAAAATCCACCGGCTGGAGGAGAACCAATGAGTCGAGAGAGAAGAAAGAGAAGGAGAGAGGAATGAGAGACGAGAGACAAATGAGGGACTCTGATTGCAAGATTGGTTCTAACTGTGTTCCAATTTGAGAAATGACATATAATTCAGAGAAAACAATGTGAGAGCAAAGTACTCAGTCAACAACATCTGGCACTTGAGAGCAGGTGGAAACTTGCAGCCGTTGAATAATAATGAAGAACAAATGTAGCTTTTCATTTCAGTGGAGCTGAATATCAGTCATCAGGATGTCTGCAGAGAAGCCAAACACACGCTTCTGGTTTTACCTTCACCACTGTCAGCATGCCCTCGTTGGTGACGGGGTTGGTGCGGACAGTGAAGTGTCCAGAGGGGTCTCCGCTGACGATACGATACACTGCGTTCCAGTTGGGACTGTGAGGCTGATCTCTGTCCACCACCGTCAGGTTGGTCACCACCACGTTTACCTTGTTCTCCGGTACCTCCCCTGAAAACTACAGAGCAGGAGGGAGAGGGGGGGGGGGGGGGGGGGGGTGGGGATGGCAGAGGAGGATGGAGTGGATAACATTATGGTGATGTTTTTCCAGCACTGGGCTAATGAATGTTAATAAGTTGATTTATTGAGACTCTAAATATTTGCTTGTGCAATCATCAATCTTTGAGCATTTACTGTAATTGTTATTATGAAAACAAACTGCTCTTAGGGTCATGCCCGTAACGCTCATTACACTGAAACATGAATTGAAAGAAGCAAAACAAATGGGGAACAAATTACAGAGATTGGAAGGGAAGTAAAAAGAAAACATATTTAAACCTGCATAATAGAGAATCATATCTTCTATTATGTAAATGCTGTCCCTTATTCCCCTCCACGTCCGCTCATATGAAACTCTTTATTTTAACTAATGGATTTGTTCAATTAACTGTTTACTCATTTAAATGAGATTCTGTGCATTCAACAAATCTAAGTCTTAATAAGCAATTAGATAAGTACTGTAATTAAGGCTGTGGAAAGGAATAATCTTTGACTAATGATCTTCATTATTTTGCAATCTAACACAACTTCCCTCTGAAGTAACTCTGGAGTAAACTCTGTGATAGCTGCGGCACCCCCAGAGGAAGGTTTCACAGCACAGGGGATGCATGTCCCTCTCTATAAGGGCCTAATCTTCTACTAAAAGGCAGGCAGACAGACAGACAGACCCGCCCACACACACACACACTCAAAGCTCTTATTGTCAGAAGTTAATCCTTGTTTCCTCTTGTGAAGAGTTAACTTGTTTATGGTGTGTGTCTGCCAGCTGCTGTTCATTTTAATGGCTTCATCATCATGGGACTGAAGCAGTGTCCAAACCACTCAGTTCCTCTCTTCTCATTCCTCCTCTCCCTCCTTGCCCCCTCTCCTCCTATTCCCTGCAGTATGACCAGGCTGATAAGCACAAAACAAATTAAATATGCACTCTCAGTCCCTACAGCGTGGGCTCCTCCATTTCATTTTCACCTCCAGCTTTTGCACAAACACCAACACAAACCTTCCCAGCTTGTTGGGCCACGCTTGTCATACAGCCAAATGGAAAATGCTCTCTACACAATGGGGCCGACTGTAAGGGAGGGCGCTTCCAAAATGGCTACTTTCTCCAGAATGCAATGTGGACTCATTGATAAGCCACAAGAGACACAGACTTTGAGTTCCAGGAGGATTTAGTTGGTGCGAAGGAGCGGGAGAGAGCTGGGCTATACGATCCAGTCATAGGTAATTGTCGAACCAGACCTCAGTCTACTGTGCCACTGGAAACAAAATTCAAATGAGACAATAATGGAAAGATTCATGAAACCTAAATGGAGTGGTAGCTAAAGGTTAGCCAGGGTTTTATTAACAAACTCTATGTACTTTCTTTTCTAAACTTAACAACATCTAGAGAAAACCCTGGGATTGATATGAGCTTGTAAAGTCTTAAAGAGGCACAGGTCCAAAATAAAACCCATAGGACAACAAAGTTGTTGTGCTGATTGTTAAAAGGTTTTTCCCAAATCAAGTAACTGTTGCAGATTTTAAACCATTTTAGCATTAAAGCCTGACAAACTGCATTTTAAAGCTGCTGCAGTCACACATCAGAGTAAAAAGAAAACTGTGTCGGATAAATGCTTGACTTAACTGATTCAAACCCTGGTTTCTGCTTCAAACTTAGTGGAAAACTGGCTTTATGCAACTTACTCTGAGCTTCACGGCTCATCTGCATTTTTAGTTCTGTTGTTTTTACAACCAGTTAGCTTTCTAAAAAGAAAATGAATAATGTCAAATAACTTAATAAACACATATTTTGCTCTGCATGATTGAAAAACTTTTCTTCCTTTCAGTCATCAGATGGATGATTCAGTCTGATAGCCAGTCGCCATTCAGTGAGAAATTCTCAGAATAAAGCAGATAAGCAGTGTAAGTAGAGACACCTAATAAAGACCAGAAGCTCACCCTCAACTCCTGCAGTCACATGCTGAAGTGCCCTTGAGCAAGACACAGCTTGAATGTGAAAAATTAAAATAACAAGTAGCATAAAAGTGCCTTGAGTAAAGCTAATAAAATTAACATCTTAACAAATCCATCGACTAAATCAGCCAGGTTCTTGGCTAAGCTTGCTGAAAACGAGCAAGGCTGCCTCTTATCACTTATCAGTTCAGGTCTTCATGAGTTGCAAAAGAAAAAATAATTTCTTCCTACAAACTTTTCACAAAGTTGAAGGCAGAAAAAGGCTTTGGCAGGGTGAAGTGGACTTACATTAGGCCATCAACTTTTGACCCTGTAAAGAAAATTACTTTCATGTTTAAACCATTCAGAGCTGAAGCATCATCATGGTCCAACTCACAGTCTTTTTATGTACTCAGCCATCAATTCATCACACATGTATGAAGGGCAAACTAAGACGTGAATTCACTGATCATTGAGTTATTGCTTTTCATGAATTAGACTGTGTATAGGCACAGCCAGCCTTCAGTACTTGATCTTGAACCAGGAGACATCAGTGGAGCTATGCTGCTGTACAGATCCCAAACCATTTCAGAAAACAAATCTGCGGCACCCAACAGGGGAAATCTACCACCTTCTTACTGAAAATTGACTCAGCAAATGAAAATGTTCCATTTCAGACTGCAGTGCTGCAGCTAAACAAGACTAAATGAGCTCTTCTTCCTCTTTATGGGGTGTTGAAAACAACACCAAATGGTTATGACAACATAAAATATAAATATATGTAACAAATCCAGACTTCTTCTATTATTGGACTGAAATCAGTCCACTTAAGCAGACTGTAATGACTTTGCATAAAGATAACGCTACATGCCATAGTCACCAACACTCGCTGTCTTTCTTAGGTCTTACAGACTGTTGGGAGTCTTTTTCTAAAAGCACAAATCAAAGTCAAAGCGTGGCAGAAGAGGAGAGCGGAAAAGTTACTCTGGCTCTTCCAGGTGTGAGAGCCGCAGCTCTACAGGTGATACACAAATAGCTCTCAGCCTTTGCTCATTAGATCTGTGTGTGCCATCGTGTCTCAATGTTCAAACCGTCAATCTCACAAGTTCTCCAAGAAACTGTCCTGGCTTAAATCATATTTCATGGAACAACAAACCTCTAATATCACTTACATAAAAGTATGATACACTTGATTGGTTAGCATGATTAGATAGATTATTTTTATTATTTTTTCATTGTTTCAGTTATCTTCTAATGTAGAACATAACACTTACACAGTGCTTCCTGGCCCATGTGGTAATATGAATAATACATCTGGCTGTTTTTTTTTTAAATTAGACTCTATATATCAGCTTGGTTTACGCCCCCGCAAGCAATTTCACTTAATTAGCATGCTTATGTTTTCTCTATGCCTCCCATAGCGAGCAGTGAATTCTTCTCGCGTTTGTCATGCACAAATAATTACTGAAGCGCTCAGAGTTAGGATGCATGTGTGGGAAGCAAAACAAAAAGTAGAGATTGACAAAGCTGAGGAAAAGACATCTGGAGAAAAACATTATTTCGTTTGCGTCTAAGTAAGGGGCGTGCAACAAAAACATATCTTTATTCATTTTTACTCATTACTACGTTGAGTCAGGCAGAGAAATATGGTCAGATGCTCCTTCACAGCTCAGCCGAAGCTGCTCTCATTTATTCAAGAGGACTTGAAGTAAAAGTGACGCAATCCGAAGAGGTAACCAACTTTTACAGAGCATGTAGATGCAAACGGAAGTGCACGTCTAATACTGCGTATGTCACACATGTTCATAAGTGGTGCTAGCGGAGATGTGTGTCCATTTTCTAGCTAGCAAGAGCACTCTGGTTCAGCTCCCCACCGGTAGAGACAGTGATGCAGCCAGCACAGCAGACGGGGGATGGTGCAGTTTCTGAGCCGAGCAGCAGCTTGTTCTGCGAGCCCTCCCCTCCTTCCGACAACTGGGGAGCTCTTATCAGAGCACGCGGCTGGAACTGTACTGGCATGTACGCTGCAGACGGCCCGGCGGAGGAGACAGGGATCACAGTGTGTGAAGCTGACACACTGCTGCTTCTGCCACTGAGCTCCTCTGCAGACAGCATCTGTCTCTCTCTGGAATCTAAGAAATCCAAGAGCTCCTATGAAGAGCAGCAGCTTTCCTGTAGGTCTACCAGGATGTGGTCAACATTTCAATCACTCCTGAGCAGGTTAAGGATGAAGTTTACAAACTCTGTACAGGAGAAGCTTTAAAAACAGAAACATTAGAACATCTCTTAATGTTTCTGTCTCCAGATCCAAAACTTTTCTAAATCCCGAGTCTAAAAAAGAGACAATTCCCTACCTGACCACAAACACTGCAACAGTGAAGTGTGCTGTAGCGTGACTTCCTGTCAGACCAATGTGAAGGTCTCAGGGACCAGGGCCAGATGCCCGTAGACAAACCGTAAGCCACCAGAGGCCCTGCTGGCACGGAAAACACAAGAAGCAAAGAGGGAGGGGGGCAGGGAGGGTGCACCGTCTTTTCACTAAAACTGAACTTTCAGTAACAGTGCCTTTTGCCGCCACAGGCCTGGTTTCATCCATTGGCTGTGTTTTCATCTATAGTGCACGTACTGAATATGTGTTTCTTATGCATCTGCCCTTATCCTACATCTCTCTCTGCCTCAGGGCATTCTTTCATCTCAATATTTCCTGAAAACAAATAACAGATTACTATTATTACAAGATATTTTTGTTGTACAAGAACCAGGTGACATTTTTTAATATTCATGGTTTTTTGTCAGCCACGGGGATCAGATGATATGTTTCTAATATTGTGATTCTTGTCTTTCCCAGGGACAGGCAGGTACTTTTTTTTAAATAATAGGACAACAACACCTGAACACAGTGTCTTCTGCGCTATGAGAGGCTCTGTAAGAGCTCTGCAGGGAAGTGGTGTCGCATTTGGCTCTTTGGACCAAGTCTTTAGGGGACAGCATGGAAATGATTTGGCAGGGACAGATATTTCATTCTTCCACCTTAACTTTTAAAAAGGCTAACTCCTCCAGGTAGAAATATTTTATCTTATCTGTGGGACAGTTGGCACTCACCGTTCTGACCGTCAGCTCAGGGGGATTGTCGTTGATGTCAGTGATGCTGATAAGTGCTGTGGCTGTATTGGACAGGCCAAAGTTCAAGTTGCCCTCCATGTCTGTGGCCTGGACAATGATGGTGTACTGGGAGACTTTCTGTAGGAAGAAAAACAGAGGAGACATACTCAAAGAATGCTACTTAAAATGCTTCACAAAACCTGGCTCTGATGCATGACACTCTTTGCCATGTGACAAAGACACTGTGAGTCATAATGAATAAATGCATGAATTCAGATCATTCCAAACTGCCAGCCAAGGGTACACATCTTTTCTTCTTTCACAGCTCACTGAAGTAAGAACAGGAGTCTGTTAGAGCACCTTATTCGCTCAATAACAGAAGGAGAACAGTGCACACACACACACACACATAGAGACACACACACTCAAGCGCATGCACTCACACATGAACTGACATACACAAAGTTGCAGGGAGAGATCGCATGTTGGTAAAGGGCCCATCCATTATTGCCTTAAAGTCTTGGCTTTCCGCTGTGGGAACAGACCTGGGTCATCACTCATTTTAATGGAGGCACCGGCACTTTAAGCTGCACCACAGCGCTGCGGATAATACAGTGAGGTGGACAGGCCTTATTTAGTCCAGTTACAGTGAGGGAGAGTCAATCCAGAGTCTGCTGCAGTGTGCACTGCAACATAACAGCTCAACACGAAGAAGCAGCATCAAACAGAAGAGAGGAGAGTGCATCAACATCCCAGCTCTGTGACGCTGTCCATGGTGCTAAAAGTTCAGTCAGTCCCCAGACTCACCACTGAGAGGAGGACAGTCCCTCTCTTTCCCCCTGTGTGTGTGTGTATGCGTGTGTTTCTACCCTATCAGCATAAGCCTATCTGCTTTGTGGTCTCTTTCTCTCTCTATTAATCCATTTGGCTCCAACCTCCATTATGTTACAGAAAATAGACAGATTGAGGGAGAATGCACGTCAAGGACAAGCCGGTGTTTTGTGCACGGGCCCTGCGTCTTTGTCTAGCACCCACAATGCTTCCTATTGAGGGTCTAATCCTTGCTTGTAGCTGGGTTAGTTTTGTGTTATTCATCCAAGGGTCACGCTTTCTGCTATAGTCATCCCTGGGTCATGGTTTCTGACCACTTGAAGGCCAGCGGCACTGGTGTCAAAGACCAAACGGAGGAATAGGAACACACAGGTTGAGGTCTTGTACGTGAAGGTGTGGGAGTTATAGTTACTGTTTTATGTGGCTGCCCCTTTGCTTTCTATTTCCTTGATGTTTTCTTTTCCCTTTTCTGTCCACAGTCTCTTGTTAGCTCACATTCCCCACTTCTTTTGATCTCTCACCATTCTGGCTCATATATGCAACCCGTCTGCCCTCTGTCTATCCCTCACTCTCTGTCTGTCTGTCTGTCTCTCTTCCTGCTGATGTCTTTAGCTCCCTGGATCTTTGCCCCCCAATCCCCCACCCCCTTTTTCATTCTCAGTTGTGAAGGATGCGGTTGACTGCTTGATCAGTCAGACCATTGAGAGCAGTAGAAACACACAGCTGGAGTCATTTAGTATCTCCCAAAGTGATTATAAATTGAATAGACATGTTAATCAGCACCAAACCAAACCTATTAATGAAAAATCAATACTGGCTTCTTTTTTATTTGGCTCATAATTAAATCTCAATATTATTTTCCCACAGAGCGCTTTGTGAAAAGAGCTGTACATGAGTGTCTCTCTCTGTAGACTTTTAGGCCTAGTCACAGACATCAACTAAGAGAAAAAGAGATGGCTGTAAGAGGTGAGGTTGGAGCTTTGATGGACACTCTTTTTGGTTAGATTAGTAGAGGTGATCCAGCAGGTGGAGCTATCACACAGTGGGAGGTGTGGCTGGTGCACTCTTTCCTGCAGGGTTATATCACTGATCTGGGAGTAGTTGTGAGTTTATGGCTTTTCTAGTGCAGACATGCACATCCGCCGGTGCTTAAGTGAGTAGAAACAGGTGGAAGTCTCACTCTTACACCAGGCATACATGTGCACGTGTTCACTAAACACTCAAACACACACACATTAGGTGAGCCTCACTCTGATGTTGGAAAGTGACTGCCCATACAACCCACTAAAGGACTCTTTAATGAGTACTACAGAAGCTCTAAACAGAAAATCTCTCCGTTAGATTAGAGTTTAGCACTGGCAGGAAATACAATCACAACAAACCCAGAGCCTAACAGTCCAAATCTGCAGGAGCTGAAAGCCATCTGAGGCCACGGAAACACCTGTACACAGAGCCCCGGCAACAATAAAACCCAATCCTTTCTTTTCTTCGCAGACCAAGCGAGGAAATTTACCATCCAGCACACTGAAGAAAGGAAAAGGAAAATGGCTTTGGGCACTCAGTGTTCGCCACTTAATAAGTCAAGCCAAGCAGCACTTGGGACAGGTGGTAGACCTGGCCACTCAAGGTTGGTAAGCAAATGGACTGATGCTCCGGAGAGACTTTGTTAGCAGGAACAAAGTGGAGGAAATAATGGATAATGGCTTGAACATGAAGGACAATGTGAAACAAGAAAATGTAGCAGTGGCTGTCTGGTAAAAGGTGCACAGAAGAGAAGAAACAGTGCCTGAGCTAAGTGTGTATGTTCACAAAGTGAGCTGTTATACAACACTCACAGAAGGTAAAAAAGACCAGATCAGTGCGGGGCTTGATCTTGCTTGTGTCGTTTGTGGATTGAGTTTCAGCCTGCCAGGCTACTAGTGGTCACAGTTATTAGCTTGTCACTTACAATCTGTCTCAAATAGGCTGGTGGCGATGACTGCTCCTTTCCTTTCATGGACTTCACTCGCCATGACCCCTTTAATGCTTGGTGCCAGTGACCCTGTCCAGAGTTTCCGCATAGTGCAGACAGGGTTAAATTTACTCATTTTGAGTTTAATGGATTGGAAGAGATGAGTTAAATTCAAATCATTTTATTTCAGCTTAGTCTGACATCTACTTTGGAAATAAAACACTCTTGTAGACATAGTTACAAATGAGGGGGAGCTGCAGTTTTGGGATCATGGGAGTATAATACAGTACAAGTTTACAGTTTCTTTTTTTACATCTCTTCCCTGCTAGAGCTAAAAATATGCAGACTAGTCTGTTTAGTCTCCATCTTCATCATTTGTTCTTCACTTCATCCCTCGCAGGGATGTCTCTATGGTTGGGCTGAGGACAAAATAGCTCGACTCAGTTTTGAAGGGAACTCGAGCCAGCGAGTGCTGTTCTCTGAACGCTTCCCTCTGAATCCCATTGCAGAGACAGTCTCTCAGATACGTAGGTAAATCTGAGATATGAACTCAGAATCCACTTGATTAGATATGCCTCCACATTTACGCAAACAGCTCGCAGCCACATACTGGATAAATAGAGGCTGTGAGTCACATATGGGCAAAGCTGCAGAAATAAAGAACTCAACATGGTTGGGCAAAAGTTTAGTGAATCCTACAACCGAGAATCACAATGCAGCAGACATAACAAGATTAGGCAAACAGTGGTATGATGAGCATGCTGTTGTCAGACTGTCTGGCTCCAGCATGTCACAAACTGATAAAAACAATAATGCCAGATAGCAGCAAAATACTCAGCGTTCTACTGCAGCAGATTAAGTCAGGTTTTATTAAACTGTAGGTAAAACGAAGAGGACCATGTGGTTGAGGAAACCTGATAATGATGTTAGAATACTTGAGCCCGCAGCTCCAGCACCGATAAACCAGGCTTGTGCTCATACTTGAGCAAGAAAGACAAGGAACAAGGAAGATTGAAAGAGGACATAAGCTTTAATAAGCTGATTCAGACTTTTTACTTGTTTTTTTTTCTTTCTTTCATTATTTAGCATAAAGCACTTTTAATCAGCTCAAGCAAAGCCTGCCGTTTGTGGTCACCTGTACATGCATTCACATGCTGTCTTGCGTAGCTACAGTTCCTGACAAGATTTCAGAAGAAATACCACAAATGATGAGTTTTGTGTCCAAGACTTTGCTGCAAATACTATGAGCAAGAGCAGTGAAATATATGCAAAATGTTTTAGCACCATGGATCTGCATGATACACACAGAAAAGAAAGCTATGCTTACGTTAGCCTACTTGGACAATTGGTAGCTTTAATGCCAGCGAGTTGTGGGTATTATCAGACACTAAAGTGACTCAATCACTGAGTAACAGATGTTTGGTGTGTTAAAATTCTGATTAATAGTGATTTGGCTTCAGATATTTAAGAGCTTATGGAGCATCCGCATTGAGCTCACTGCAGCAAAACTGATGAGTTATCTCCCTTTAAGAGAGCCACAGTGTGTTTTGAGCATGATGCACAATACTGTAAATCCTTGACTCAGAATCAAGGTTTTGTGACTCTACTATAACACTGCCTGATATCTGTTGCTGCAACACCCGATTAAAGGATTCTGAAACGTTCATTATACCATATTTTTCCAGTTTAACCATGACAACAAACTCAAGGAAATAAAAAACACTTGAGACAAGAGATACACTTGTGTGAAATATTATGGGGAAGAAAGACAAGAAATGAACTGTATAACTGCTTAAATGTATCTGGTAAAGGTCAGCACATCGAACTATCACTATCCAAAATGCAGATGTGAAGATATAAAATAACCTTGAAAGCTGCTGAAAGTTTAATAACTTTGTTGATCAACTTATTCTTTTAAGGGGCTGTGAGGAGTTTGAAAGTGATCTTGAAAAAGTCTCCCTTCAAGATATATGCCTGATCATAATCCACACTTTAAAATGAGATTATCAGCACCAATATTGCTGGTCACAGGTTAGTTTAAATCTCTACTTTTTAGTTTCAAGTTCAGGTTGACCAGGACCGGATTGATTTACAGCACGCCTAGGTCTCTATGACAACACCACGCCGGCTGATGAAGTTTAGTAGTGAGAAGAGATAAAACATAGAGATTTGTGTTTTTCTCTGCTGAAAACGATATCTGGTATTAATTTTGTAGTGTTGGTGGACACTGGAGCCTTACTGTCAGACAGAAAAAGGACAGAAGAGCAGAAGCTAAACAGGAGAGTGATATAGAATGAGCTAAAGGCTAATTAGCCTTTAGCTCGTGCTGTATCACTCTATATCACAGGGGCTAAGCTGTAACCGGTAACGTTCATTTCATCCCACAGTCAGCAGTTATTCTGCAGCGGTCTGTTCAAACTTGAGAGTCTATCAATAAAATGAAGAGTGAGGTTACGTTAGCTCTGCTTGCTAGGTGACTGGCAGGACATAGCTAACCAGGATTTACTGACATTACACATTACAGATATGTCTTAGAGCACTGGACTGCCAGCTACACTTAATATAAATGGCTACTTAACTACTTGCATACTGACAGTGTTTGTAATTAAGGCAGAAAAACAAGGTTGGATGGGCCCCTGCGCCACAAACCAGGCTGTTCCAAAATCAAATTGGGATCAGAATTAGAACTGTCTGTACAAATGATTATGTCAGTATTAAATATTTTGAATTAAATGTAAATTTTTGCAACAATTAATGTGCACCAGTATTCTTTACTTTGCAACCTGCTCACAGTGAATCACTGGCTTTGTTGCCTAATAATAATTTAGCATCCATGGCCACATAGAGCACAGTACCCATCAGAACCCATGCATACAGCCACTATCTCCATTCATGCTCTGCAGATCCTAATAGAGCCAGACTGTGGGCACTCGTGTCCTTAAGGCAGTCCAGGCGATGTCCTAATCATCGACAATACAGTGCTACAGAGCCGGCAGCAGCCTGGTGGACAGCCTGGCGTTCAGCCACACCTCACCATGTTACACCAGACCATTCCAATCCAGGACTCATGGGGGGATTGAGACAGCCTGGGGTAATAAAAGACAACAGCTCTCTCTGCCAGTGGAAGCACAGCCACAGAGGGGAAGTACATGTGTGCCAGCTGTGGCATTCTGACATCTCTCCCTGCCTGCTACCTGCTGCACAAGAGTTATCTCCACCCCAGTAATGCATGTACGCCTTCCAAAACAGAGGGACATACTTTTTTTCTTTCAAACTTAATATAAATTCATGCAATCACAATTTTGAAAACCTAAACAAATCTGCTGCCTTTAGCAATCTTAAATCAAATAAAAGTCCTTGTTCTTGAAAGCTTTGATAAGTAAATCTTGAAAGTAAGACCCAAATGAAAAGGTGATGTGATGCTCAAACTGAAAGATGTACAGAGCACCTTGTTATGGAAGCATGTGAGGTCAGCAGGGGAGAGGCTCTACGGGCAGTGGAGTAATAATTGGTGTTCATCGGTGCCAGGGATAAGTGATAGCAGGCTAACCTCCATGCACCCCCTGGTCTCCTCAACACGAGAGAACCTGCCTCACCCCTTAATTAGCACATGAATATTGTAATTAAGCAGCAGCACAGTAGAGGAAGAGCAGAGTGTGAGCGTGGGAGATGGAAGGGTAGACAGAGGGTACGCAGTAGGTGTTCTCACGGTGTTTATAGTAAACCCAGTCTAAATACAAGCAGTATGCATATTTTTGTTTGATGTAGCAGGAAACCATTCAGATGGCACAGATCCTTTCTGACTCCTTGAATCTCATTTTTCACTTTCCCTGCTTTTCCCTGCTATTTAACACGAAGTGCAACTGCACGGGAGTGTGTGACACTGACACATGCCCATGTGTCTGAAAGCATTTGTGTGTTTGTGTTGATGACCTTGACAGCAGGTGCATAAACTCCCAGGTGTGTCCTAGTTTTGGTGGGAGGATCAGAGGCAGGTGGGACTGAACCTGGCTTGATGTGTCCAGATTAATGAGCTTTCCCTCACTCACATCAGCTGCTACTGCTGCTGCCCGGGCCAAGCTGGAAACAGGGACACAGAGCTGGCTCGCGTACACTTGACTCATTTATATTGTCCCACAAATGTGCCATGCTGTCATACCATGCCAGCACAGTATTAGATTTGGACGAGGAACCAGCATTGATGTATTGTACTCTTCTGTTATCGAAATCTGGGTTTGTTCTTGAGATTTGAACCATAATTGTTCTTCAAACATGCTTATTGGTAAATCCCAGATTTAATTTCCTGAGCGTTGCCCGGCTGTGTTAAGTGCTAGGAGGGACCATTGGGACTTCTCAGAATATAAACATTATGAGACACACTAAACGGTGTTTTAATGCTTGTAGTAAAATCAGCCAGCTAAGTTACGAGGATGAGATTGCCCTTATAATGGCGACATATGAGTTTGAGTGTTTCCCCGATTTTGCCAGTTGTATTATTCTTTAAAACTGTGCACTGCAGAGAGATAAGGGTTCATATTCGAGTGCCTGTGAATGCCCATATGAGAGAAAGCCTCCATTATGAACAATCTACCACGAAAAGCTGTAACCAAAAGTCACCTGGTGCGTATTGGGATAAACAAGAGACGACCCTGCATGACCCTCCTCATTAGTAGGATAAGATGGAGCGGGGAGAATTGTGTTGCTGTTGTTGTTGGTGCTGTGTGGGTTGGCAAACAACTAGAGCAAGCAACAGACGCACACAGCAGCAGTGGATGACACCAAAGAAGACAATAAAGAGGAAGCTCCTGCGACCTCTTCAGCAGAGAGGTGCTGAGTTTGTGTGGTCGTTATTTCTGCTCGGCTTTATGTCCGCTGAAAAACATACCAGCCGTGCACTGCTGCATACACGCAATGACAGAAAATGGAAATGACTAATATAAATGACTGATTTAACTGAATTTGCAAATGCATTTGAGAGCCATCCTGTTTTTTTAAGTTTTAGTATGGAATGTTTGAATCCAGAAGCTCTCGAAATTGCTGGTTTACAAACAATCTATTTCAACATATTTTGCCTAAAGAACTACACAAAATATTGTGCACACAAAATGTAGAAAAAATATCAAATAACTCAGTTCTATGACTATTGTCATATGATGGACTGATGACATACAGTGTGACAGTGATAGTTCTGGTTTAACACAATCTGATTTTAATTCCATTATCTGGCTATAAGAGAATCTATCGTTTTAATTAGAAATTACTTTGACTTGTATGATGACAGGGAAAATGTTCTGCATGAAGATATTAAATCTTTGATGTAGCCTTGGAAAGCATCTATAATTGCAGCTTTCAGGTGATTTGATTGGTCTGAATGTTCTCTTTCCACAGAGACACAAGCTCATATGAATCGCTCAACGGTGCTCTGCTGAAAGGCTGTCTTTTCAATTTCTTATCCCTAATGAGCTGGACATGGCAGCAGCGAGTCGATAAATCAAGTGTATCAAATATAAAGTCAGTCTTGTATTTTTTTTGTAACTGGATGGTTTTAGAAATAGTTTGACATATTGGAATATAATCTCATTTACTTTCTTTTCAAACTTGGCTTTGCTTGTATGAAAGATCTTCTCCTCCAGTACAAAGTCTAACAGGAATGTTGCTTAATGCTCTTCTATTATTATCTTCCTTTTTATGTATTTCTGCCACAACTTGTCCAATCAAAAATATAAATAAATATTTATGACCAAGGTGTTAACTCATCACATTCATCAAACCTGGGTTTTGGCCAATTTATTGAGGAAGAAAAACCTTCCTAAGACATCTTCAGTAAATGTTGAAACCAGGGTGAAAATTCATTTATTTTTCACTTTCTATTTGAAGATGATGATCAAACTCCACTGCCATTGCTTCTACCACAGGATTTATCACACATTTCCATGTGCAACCCTAGATCCATACAGTTTTGGAGCTTTGTCTTTTAGTGCTGAGACAACATTTAAAATTTTGATGCAGTGTCCAAGATTTCCTAAAGAACTGCTTTGATTGTTAGACCACAAGACACTTTTCCACTTTGCCTCAGTTTATCTGAAATGTCCTCAAAGAACCAATGTTTTGCATCTTGTTGAAGTGTTGTTTCCTTTTTATTCATTCATTCATTTCTTAGCCGCTTATCCTGTTCAGGGTCACGGGTGGCTGGAGCCTATCCCAGCTGTCATCAGGTGAGAGGCGGGGTACACCCTGGACTGGTCGCCAGCCAATCGCAGGGCTGACAGACAGACAACCATTCACACACACACTCACACCTACGGACAATTTAGAGTGACCATCTAACATGGTGAGCATGTTTTTGGACTGGTGGAAGAAGCCGGAGGACCTGGAGAGAACCCACACATGCACGGGGAGAACATGCAAACTCCACACAGAAAGGCCCACCGGCCAAGCTGGGAATCAAACCGGAGACCTTCTTGCTGTGAGGCTACTGCGCTAACCGTTGCACAGCCTGTGTTTCCTTTTCGCGTTTCATAGAATTATGTATGCAGAAACTGTTATTACACACAATAGCTTTTAGATGTGATGCCAAGCCCATGCAGTGAATTCCACTGCAGAGTCTTGCACTACCTGAGGGCCAAAAGAAAGCCAGCATGAGTTATCAGCCCTGTCCCTATTTGACATAAATTTCTCTTGTTGCTTTGTTGCTACATCATTATGTCCCATAGTTGATAAAATCCAACATTATTTGCAATCTAATGCTCAAAAATACTGTTCTGGAGTTGCTGAATTGAGTGATGAACCACTTTCCATCTTTGCTTTTCCTCTTTAATCCCCTAATACCCAGTTGTGTCTCCAAACATTTGCAAATTAATGGTAATATTTTTCATCACACAATCAATCTTATCACTTACAAAGTTTGACATGCTGTTTCTGCACTGATATCAATCAAATAAAGTCTTAAAATGATTCGAAAACCATTAAATTCTGGTTTTATTTTCGCACATCTTCCCAAATAACATGAAACAGAGCTTTTAAATTAATGCAAGTCTTCAAGTCACATATACATCATGGATAAAATTATTGTATTAAGGAGCATGACAGTTACCAATTTATAAAATCATAGGGAAGAGGATGCCAACCTCCAGGTAACTGAATGTAAGTCAACAACCCATTAGCCATCTGGCTCTCGCAGAGGTCAGTGTCTGTAGATATTAATCAGCTACTGTACCGGGGATGTTTCCACCGTCATGGTCAGAGTCACACAGCCAGAGTTCAAGCACATGTGCAGCCTTCTTTTTTTCTCCCTCTTTGAAAAATATTTAAAACTTCAAAACAATGTCTTAACCTTTCAAACGTCATGTAGCCCATGATTACATTTTGCACAAAGCACAAGAAGACATGATTTAAACTACTGCTGGAAATTACTATGAAGAAATAATGTCACAATACTCACTCCTGTCCTCATTTAACCTTTAAATAAGTTGTCCCTACCATATTTCAGCAGAGTAAAGAGTAATGTGGATTAGCTCTCAACCACTTTTTAACATTTGACTCTTGCTCAGTTTTCACTGAGTTATGAGGTGGACACAAATGATACACAGATTGAGTAAATGATATGAGATTAAGGAAACAGGATGCGTTCACTGACCTCTCTGTCCAGGCCAGCTGCCACAGTGACTATGTCTCCCGTCTCACTGTTGATGGTGAACATGTTGGGGATGGGGCTGTGCGGTGTCTGAGAAAGGATGCGGTAGCGCACCATGCCGTTGGCTGTGGTGGAGTCGTCCGAGTCGGTGGCTGTCACCTGCATCACAGACGAGCCTGAGGACAGAAAGTCAGTTAGGGATGGAGCGTCAGAGCCAGGACGAGGTAGAATATTCTGCAGTAGTTGATGATGTACAACAGTGCACAGGGCATGAAAGGAGTTCAAGCAAGGAAAAAAAATCTAGTCAGAAAAACAAGCAGGCGACATTCATTAAAAGTCTTCGATGTGCTTTTCAAGGTCCTCCACACACATGGGCTCCTTTTTGAAAACATGTGGCATTGTGAAGGTTTCCTGTAAGCCAATTACTGCTAATGAATTTATAGCAAATATCAAAGAGAAGGAAGAAGGCTCTGAAGACAACAGACCCATTTATAAACAAGAAACAAGTCAATCAGACTTTGCAAATTGCTGTGACATTCTCTGTTCTTTTTGCAAGCAACTTTCAGAGTGAGGGCCATTACAGCACCAAGCACAAAAACACAAAACCATTAAATAAGACCCTATTTTAAGCTGGCCTGTTTTGTCCTTTGTATATAGAAAGCTGGTGGGGCAAAGTTTCCACCTCTGCAGAGTCCATTTAGTAATGAGCAGTGCTGGGTCTTCTGCCATTTCCACCATCCATTATTTCAGCCTTCAGCGGCTCCGTGGCTGCCCTTAATGCTCCGATGCTCTCTCCCTATTTGTCTTAGAATCACGGATAAACACTGCCATTTAAGCCAGACAGCACCGAGGTGGTGAGGTGAAGGGTGTGTGCGTGTGTGAGGGTATAGTATATGAATGTTGGGTACATGTATGCATCTAAATGCACGTGCTTGTGTTTGTCTTCCCGGCACGTACCAGGGTGAGACGCTCTGTGTCTCAGCATCTTCCCTCAGCAGAATTATTGATTTGCACAAGTTTGTCAGTTGGGCTCAGAAATGCGACCAGGCAATTAGGAGCACTTTGTGCAAGAAAGAGGAGAGATCACCTCGTCTCTCTCGCAGGGTTCTGTGAAAATGTCACTTTCCATCAGGCAGCCATTTACACGCTGCTGCTGCTGCTGCTGAGAGGGGAGACTGTCAGCTTGCAGGAGGGGGACTGCAGGGAGATGAGATGGCTGTGGCACTAACATGCTTCAATAAGGAGACGGTGTAAGTGGAAGATTTACAGTGAAGGCAGACAAGGACATTACAGCTCAAAATAGAAAACAACAACAGCAAAAACTAAGAAAACAGGGCATTGGGGAAAGCCGTGAGGGTTAAATGCCCTTTTTATCCCCTGCCTTATTTGGAGACTTGTAATGTTGATAACATTTTGGATGATTTTAAAATTATACCTGGGTTTTCATTTTAGTGGGATGCATCAAGTGACTCAGAGACTGATTTGTGCTGCTGTAACTGCAAGTAAGAATTGTAAGAGGTGGTATTTTTATGCTCAACATGCCCCTTGTTCTGGCCTTACTCTAATTTAGTGATTCTCAGATGGGGAGACATGTACCCCTGGGGGTATGCGAGGGCACTCCAGGGGATACACAAGTTTCAAAAATGTTTATTCAAAAGATAGCAACCAAGCAATTTTTTTTAAGGCAATTTATCTAATTAGTGTTTGAATACAATATAAGTTCAGGTTCATAAAGTGAGAACTATATCCATTAGATACTAGTAAAGCGCTGTGTTTTACGTCTTTTTTTACAACCACAACTGCTTTGCGCTTATTGAGGGGTACTTGGCAAAAAACAAAAAAACAAACCATCATATAGGGGTACATCACTAAAAAAAAGCTTGAGAACCACTGCTCTGAATCATACTGAAACACTTTTCAAAGTCACAAAAACGTTTCTGAGGTGGCAATAAATGACAAGAGTTTTGGATAAGCATAAGGGGTGGGAGCAAAAATAAAAAATCGATATATCAGGATTATTTGTTTGAAAATATCAAAATCCTGGTTCTTTGTAAAAATATTGTTGTTTTTTTCAAATTCAGAGTCTTAATTTCAGTTTTTGTTTAGTAACTGAATTAGCAAAAGTTACCACTTTTCTCCAGCAGAGGGTGAAATGTTTCTCTCTGACTCACGTGACGTGCATTGTATGGGAAAATATGGCTCCCAAATATAGTCTGTAGACATCATCATCATCATTATTTAGCTTTTTCACACAGTCTGGTGTTAAAGAAGCAAACTCAAAATCGCAAAAATGGTTAATATCGAAGAAACGCAATTTGAATTGAATCGGCAACCAAAAATCGTAAAAGAATCAAATTGCAAGAATAGCAAGTCGTCCCAGCCCTAATAAGCATGTGCTCTGGAATCTTGGTGAAAAGTGTTCATTTTCTCCACTGTACTCTCACGGGACAAGCATGGGTCTTAAGTAGGGGTGCATTGTTCACAATTGTCTGGCCAATCACCTATCACTGATCTTTAAAAAACCTGACCTGCCGATACTGATTTGGGCCGACACTGATTTTTTTTTTTTTTTTTTTATAACTGACAGCATATACCTTCAATGTTCCAATACTATTTTATTGAAAATCATTGAACGATACTTGTGAAACAATAAACTCTTTATGTTTTAACTTAAACAACCAATAAAGTGTCCTGAGTTTTAGGTCTCAGAACAAAAAGCAACTGGCTGGCTATCATAAGATCAGTTTCATATGTAAGGATGGGCCAATCACCTATCCCCAAAAGTTAAGGAAAGTGGCACTGATCAATCAGTGCATGTCTAGTCTTAAGTCTTGTGTTAATCAGATGACCTGCAACAAGCCTCTGTTTGGCCTCTATGACCTCCTTTCAGAAGAGCACTGCCTCTTTAACACGTCCCCTCTGTTGTCTCAAGATTGAGTGAAGAAGAAAAAAAAGAAATTCAGCAGCCCCAAAATGTCCAGTGCTACAGCTGCTAGCTAACTGGTCAACCACTGTCCCAAACAGGGCTTTGGGTCCAGTTGTAGTCCCAGTCAATGACCCTTCAAGATCCCCAGACTCAGCAGAATCTTTGGTCTGTGACTAAAATCTCTGTGAATTTACAATGTGAGAGGATGATGCTATCGAATGTTGTCCTTTAAAGGTGTTTTTAAAGGTGTTTTCAAAGTCTTGAAGTGTGTTAAAGCAACTTGAAAGTCTCTATTTTTGTACAGAAGAAGTTATAAGGAAAGCTCAGTCAGAGACTTTTTACTCATTATTGTGAAGCATTTACTCATTATTGTGGACTCTGGCAGATCCAGAGCTCCCTTGTGTGTTTTTGTAGTTTCAGGTGTCGCTTCATAATTGGGTCTTGATGGCGCCATCATTCCTGAGACAGCCTGTATGAAAAGGATTTATTTCAATGCTTAATAAGTTGCGTAGATGGATTTGTCACAAAAAAAGAGACAGATGAAGGACAGGAAGTTAAAAAACAATTACTGCCATTCCTGAGAGGAAAGCTTCAATGTAAATAATCAAGTATTCCAGTCTCGTGGAGGATGTGGAGGATGTGGAGTTGGATCACATGACAGCACTACGACCTTTCACTTAATTGAGAAGGATTCACTAATATTATGACGCTGTGCTTCAAGATCCAAACAAGGTTTGCTATGCCTCAAAGGGTTAATCTCTAAGACCGTTTAATTCCTCTTTAATTTGAGCACTAATTCCAAATCCTAATTGCTTTTCCACCAAACTCACTAGAGCTGAAAATACAACCAGTAGCGTGGGGCACAAACAGCTGGCCATTTCGCTCATGTGGTGCAAAATCATGGTAGGTTTGGTCTATCTGCTTCCTTAACCAGAGATAACATCTTCCTCTAAATTACAGGAAAGACAGAGACGAGAAAGAGAGATGGTTACAGCGATAAAGCTGTAATAGAGGGATAGATATGTGATGTAAAGATAGGAAGCAGAGGAGGAAATTGCAAAGCAAAAATAGAGAATAAAGGTGAGAAGAGAGGCAAGAGGGTTTCCAAAGACCACTAAAAGCAAGAGTACAAGAGGAAGTCAGGGAGCACGAGGGGGTGGATGGTGTAAGAGGATAATAACTCTCATCAGTGGAGGGGAGATAGAGGTTGAAAGAGAAGCAGTCATACAGAGGATAGAGAGCAAGAAGGAGAAGTAGAGGTGGAGAGGAAAGAGAAAAGGTTGAAACCTAGTGAATCTTGGGGGAAATGAAGAAGGGGACTCACAGAGTTCACACAAGAGCCTTTAATGGAGCCAGCGTTTTTCTGAGGACACCGTGAAATCATCCAAACTATTCAAAAAGGCAGAGAAGAAGAAGTCAAAACTGGCAGCATTGATTGGAGGATGGAAGGCCAGATCAAATGCAGCTTTTACTTAGATCACTGTTACTGCCTGATGGCCTGTGCATCCTGACGTGTAACTCTTACCCAGACACAAATAATGTCTGAAGGGCAAACAGTTAAACCTGAACAAGCCTGGCTACATCACTCCAAGCTGTCAGAAAGCAGCAACACTTTTTAAAGGTATGAGCTTCTGTTTGCACGTAAAGTCTTGTTTGTGTTGAACGGAGAACTCTTAAATGTCTTTATTTTTCTTTTAGCTGCTCCCAAAAACGTTCTTTCGTCCATCTTTTTTTTTTATTATCACTGTCCATCTCTTTATCTCACGTCCTCTGTCCTGCCTGTTAATGTGCAGGTGTCTGTCTCTAAGAGTCTGATTCTTCCTTTCAAATTTTCCCTCTTATAAAGAAATGTCCTCCTTCACCTACTGCCAAACTTTTGCTGATGGTCATTTTTTTATGTTCTGATGCTTTAAAACACACTGCATCCAGAAGTAACCCTTCATAATGACAATGCAATTATTATTTTTATTTTTTCTAATTTATAAAAAAAAAAACAAAAAAAAACATTTTGATATATTAAATGTACATAAATATTCACAGCCTTTGGCACAAAGCTCAAAATTCAGCTCAGGTGTACCCTGTCTTCACTGATCATCCTTGAGATGTTTCTACAGCTAAATTTGAATCCATGTGGTGAATTCAGTTGATTGGACATGATTTGGAAAGGCACACACCTGTCTATATCAGGTCTTACAAGTGACAGTGCATGTCAGAGCACAAATTCTGGGAAAGGTACAGAAACATTTCTGCTGTTTTAAAGGTCCCAGCGAGCGCAATAGTTTTTATCATCCATTAATGAAAGAAATGAAAGAAATTCAGAACCACCAGGACTCTTCTTCAAGCTTGCTGCTGTCTAAACTGAGTGACTTAAGGAGTATGGCCTTAGTTAGGGAGGTGACCATGAACCCGATGGTCACTCTGTCAGAGCTCCAGCGGTCCTCCGTGGAGAGAGGGGAACCTTCCAGAAGGATAACCATCTCTGCAGTAACCCACCAATCAGGCCTGTGTGGTAGAGTGTCCAGACAGAAGCCACTCCTCAGTGAAAAGCATATGGCAGCCTGTTTAGAGTTTGCCAAAAGGCACCTGAAGGACTCTCAGACCAGGAGAAACAAAACTCTCTCCTCTGATGAGACAGAGATTGAACTCTTTGGCGTGAATGCCAAACGTTGCCTTTCACCTTGCCAATAACATCTCTAGTGAAGCATGGTGGTGGCAGCATCATGCTGTGGGGATGTTTTTCAGCAGCAGGAACTAGGAGACCAGTCAGGATCAAGGGAATGAATTAATTCAGCAATGTACAGGGACATCCTGGATGATAACCTGATCCGGAGCGCTTTGGACCTCAGACTTGGGTGACGGCTCATCTTTCAGCAGGACAGCGAACACACAGTCGAGATATCAAAGGAGTGGCTTCAAGACAACTCTGTGAATGTCCTTGAGTGGCCCAGCAAGGGCCAAGACTTGAATCCATTAGAACATTTCTGGAGATATCTGAAAACGGTTGTGGAACGACACTCCCCATCCAACCTGACGATACTTGAGAGGTGCTGCAAAGAGGAATGGGCCAAACTGCCCAAAGATGGGTGTGTGAAGCTTCACATTCAATAGGACTGTAAAGGCTGCCAAGGGGGCATCAACAAAGTAGTGAGCAAAGGCTGTGAATTCTTATGTTAATGAGACGTCTTGATTTTTCTTATTTTTAATAAACTGATAAAAATGACTAGAACCAGAAGATCCAGATCTCTGTAGAAGGCTGTGTATTAACACAAGACCTCTTGGTTTTTTGTTCAACATGATTCTTTACAGGTAGGTACATCAGAATAATGCCAGTGGCCCCGGTGCAGCATTTCATGATAAATATTGATGGTCTGTAGATCAAGCTGGGCAAAACTCAGACATTTAAGGGAATTTTACAAAATCCCCCCAACAGACATAATTTTTTGACCAAAGAGGAGGACATATGGTCACCCTATATTGTATGGACACAGTGGAGTCACTATTGCATGTTGATTCATAAATGGTGGAGAGAGCAAACTAACACATAATCATAATGCTGAAGTTAGAAAGCGAATCTGAACCCTCCATTCTCATCATGATTAACACGAACATAACAGTTAGAGGCCCAGTGACAACCACCTGCTCACAAAATCCACGTCCAACCCACTGAAACATCTCTGTGCTCCTCTAACTCTGCTCGCCTCCATCATGCCATCTCTCCCCTTATGTGCCAATTCCTAATTATCCCCCCAGGCAAAACGGAGGGAAAAAGTCTCTTAAATCTTACTGAAACTGTTAGCAAACTCTCCAGGAGAGAGAAAGAGCAGAGAGAGAAAGAACCAGAGTCTCATCCTCTGTCCCCTTTGGGAGGGCAAATCGACTGTGAGAGAAGGCACTCAGCTGCTGGTTTTGATCTTGCACACTCATTTCCGAAGGCCGTTTTTAAAAAGACTGACCATAAAAGGGAAAGACTTGCTGTCAGAGTTGAGGAGAGGAGAGCGACAGGACATGGCAGAGCAGATGTTCTCGGTGTGCTGCAGAGATGGAACATGGGAGCTTTCTGCAGGAGTCACGCCATGTCGACATGTCGTCATCTGAGACCTTTTAGAAGGGAAGGACTATTCCACGGTGTCAAAGGTTTTACAGATGTTCACTACACCATGGTAGCTCTGTTCATCATCTTTTCATTGTGTGTGTAACGTCATGTGAATTAAACGTCAAGTTCTGCTCACGTTGAAGCTGGCTGAGCTTGTTTTCCTTTGATTTCGAACTGAATCCAGTTTATTTCTTATTAACAAGAGCTGAATATGATCAGATAGCTCACACTGTCGTGTAGTGTCTTGTTAAATTTGATTACCTAAACAAATTGAACTCTATTAGTCACAGGTTTATGTGGTGCTGAGCTGGAGCCCGGTGGCAGACAGTAACAAATGAAGCCGTTTCAAACTGATCCTGGCTGACGGTTTGATCAAATCTGCTGGTGAAAATTAACATCTGGTGGCCACGATAAGGCTTGTTCCCTGTTGGTCCCCGCTCTTTGAAGACTGTCACGCAGTGTCACATGTGAAGATCTGTTGTAATGCTTTAGAGAACCTTTGATATCTGCGTCCGTAGATGCAGAGTGTGATACTACGTCAGCTCAGCAAAGAGAGCCTCCTCTTTCTTTTTGGCATTTACAGAGGAATGGTGAATGGGCATCAACAAAAATGTGTTTGCTGCTTCACAAATTTTTTAATTAACTGAGAAATATTTGACATTGTGAAATATTCTTCTTTGCATATTTTGTTGTGCTTGTAGAAATGAAGTGCATACAGTCCTCTAAACATATTATTTTCACTCCTCCTCATTGGTACGGTAGGACACAGTGCAATGAAGTCTTCATGTCACCATATTTCCTTTTTATTTGGCAGAAAAAAACACAAATCAGCAACTTTCTAGTGCACATGAGCCCTTATCTAACTGCAAGTCATTAGTAGAAGAATTACGTCTTGGAATCAAGTTTCAGCTTTCATTAAATGGAACACTTTCACTCTTTATCCGAAGAAATTAGGGGTTGAAAGTCCCCAACCTTATTCAGATTTCACAGTTAACACTCCTGGTGTCAAACCATGCACATAATTCATTTTTTTTGCTAGGGTTTTTAGATCTCTGCTGCTGAGACTTCTTTCCCAGTGCCAAGTGAAGTGTACAAATTCATTTTGTTTTGACAGCTTCAAGAGGTTAGTGAGAAAATATGCTTTCAATTGCTGGATGGTTTTTCATTGTGGTGAAACTAAAACTGAAATATTCTTTTTGCAAAATGATTCATAACACCGACAAACCCTCTCAAGTATAGCGCTGCTCAACACCGTGGAATTTATATCTCAAATTGTGAACACGGGCGACGCTCTTCTTCGCTGTTTTTACAGTTTTGCTCAATGTGTGCTGGTGTAAGCACGCAGTAAGTAGTTTATAATGATATACTGGATGCGGGCTGTGACTGTATTTTGCATTTAGAGACAGATGTAGTGGGGATTCTTTGATGTTTTCGCCAGGTTTAAATCTGGAGGGCAGTGGGAGACGGAGGATTGAGATATTCCAGGAGCATCTCTGGATACTCTGCCCCGAGCAGCACCTGTCAGCTGCAGTGTTGTGATTCAACACACCAGCTGCTGCCAGGATGGAAAGAGAACGTATCACCTGGAGGGATGCCTCAGGAGTTTCTGTGGTCATATAAGTTTCCACAGGATGATCCAAGAAACATGCAAATTCTGCACGTATGCAAGGGGATCTGCCCTGACTGCTTCTTATTTACCTGGTGCTTCTTTTGATAATCTCTTTAGCTTTCAGGCTTCTACGAAGGGTTGGTTTCAGTGGCTGAGCCAAAGAAGCTAGGGGCAGTGCTGCAGTGGTTCAAACAGTTAATAAGAGTTTTTATTGTTCGGTAAATGTGAGGAATAAAAGAAACAAGACTGGAGAAATCTTGCGATTCAGAAGCAACTTTTCATGTGAAAGCTTGATATTTTCAGTTACCTTGTGCTTTGGGATCTGAGTTTCTTTTGTGCAACAAAAAGAAAAAGATGATATCATTTTAAGTACTTTACTTCAAGTGCTATCTTACAATTGTCCTTGGCTGTTATCTGCCTGCAGAGCTGGTGGGTATGTAAACTGACTTTAATCAAACTGTTTGGCTCTTTGCTTGAGTTTTAAACTGGGCCCGTAATTAGTCAGTAAAGGACGTGACTTGTAGAGGATGAATCAAAAGCTTAAATGGGTTAGAAAGGTATAAAATGTCACTTTAAACCTACACTTTAGATAAATGGCACTCTTTCTTGTTTTCTTTGAATAAACAGGCAATTAGGCCAACACAGCGTTGCAGCTTATTTTCCTAATTAAAGTTCATTATTTAAAGACCAACGAGTGTGCAAAGGAAGACCAAAGCACCGCGCTCCAAACACAATGTGCTTTTTGATACCGAACCCTCAACACCTGACACCGTATGCCGCACAAACAAATGTTACCTGGCAGTGACTGCATACTGAAGGGCACAGCAATTAGACCGCACATAGCCAAGGCTAATATATTTCTTGTTAATTGGTATCACAGACTGCATTCTGCTCAAAACAAAACCACATTCAAAGACTTTTGTCGTAGCTCGCTCTCATTTTAAACAAAGCCGAGTATCAGCTTGAAAAAAATGAAGAAAGCAGCTTTTGGAATGTCTGGTTGCCCTCGCTAATTAGGAGCTCTGTATATAGAAGCATGCTCCACTGAGGAGTAACTGCTATGCACACACACACACATGGACACACCAACACACACACACACATGAGCACACACAAAATGCTTTTCTATATTGTTTACAAATCCCCCTGAGATTAAACTTTGCAGCAGAACAATATCAGAACGCTGTGAAGACAAACACGGGTCCTCGGGGTCTGATTGTTAGAACAAGAGTTCCTCCAGTCGAGACATAAGAGCTGCTTGCACATTCTGCTCTCGTTTCAAGCTTTGCACTGACCACAGCTCCGTCTTCTGATTCTGGGGGAAGGTCTACGTCTCGCCATGCTCTGCAGAATCTGATAATGATGCATCCAGCCAAGACACCATCACAAATATCACATGAGCCTGACCTGATCTGAACCGCCTGAAAACTTCAGAAGTCACGGTGAGTTCACACTTTAAATGTTGGTTGGCCAACCATGTGCAATTTTATTCTGAGAGTCTGTACGTGAGATTAAATCATAAAGGATATCTGAAGGCCTGACTCAAAACAGAGAGGGAAAAAGTGTGATAAGTCAAACTGACTGAAGTAAGATGACCCATAAAACTCCAATAGATTAAAAAGTAAAAGGTGTAAAAGGATCTTAGAGCAATAAAAAGCTGTGTATTACATTAAACATTTTCTTCCCGCTGTTGTTAGTAGTTTAAACTAATCCAATAAAACCTTTTAGCTATTCATAAATCAGTCCAAAGCACGGCTTCAAATGGATTATTGCACTAATAATCTTGTGCTGAGCGCAGCACAGAGGCTACAAATGCCAGTAAAAGTGCTGATTTAACGTGCATTGATTTCAACAGTTACAAGTGAAAATGATTAGAGGCTTGTATCAAAGGTGTTTTATGGCTTTCATGATGACTCAGTCAATTGGAGCTGAACAAAAAGTGCAGTTTGAGATCATATTAGTCAACAACAAAAGAGGGAAGCGCTCCTTCTCCACAGTGCAAGCTCTGCTTTGTTAACAAGGCTGAGCCTGTGAAATTTTTGCCACAGACTTTTTTTTTTTTTTTCTGTTTTCTTCTCTCTTGTGTTAGACTTTAATGGTTGACTGTGAAAACAAACTGAAGAACAAAATCACTTTACTTCATCTTTTATAGACTGAATGTTTCTTGAAGGTGGACACTTTGCTTGAAGAAAGAAGTTATTCACTGAGTCAGATTCATCATAACGTCTAACAATAAGAGATAAGTTTCTTTGGTTTCTTGTGGATTATAAATCACAGCATAAAGTAAGGCAACAGATAAATCCTCCTAAAGATTCTGTTTGTGAAAATAAGCTGGAAGAGGAAACGTTTTGGATTATAGCTCTGAATGTTACATGCTTGTTTTTCCATCCAAACATTATTGAGGATGTAGACCTTTTAAATTTACCATCTTTTAACAGTTATCACACACGAGTCTAAGGCCTGGACCACACGAGTATGGATATATTCTCAAACGCACATTTTTCTGTCCAATTGCCCAACCCACATAAACAGATATTTTTTAAAAACAGATGAAAAAGTGAAGAAATAAAAAAATATCAGTCGAGTGGATCCGTGTAGCGGTGTTAAACGGAGCTGGTGTTAACGTGATGACGTCAAGCGCCTAGCAACAAGTCACTGTTGCAACGGTTGCCAACAACAAGAACAATGGCCGACATTTACAGTTCTATTTCTGTGCTCTTTGCACTTTTTCCCTCATCACAGCTCTACAAATGAATGTAATGTTGTTGATAATGATGTTGTTGATGTTAATAAGGTAACAAGCCCACCTCATCGTCCATCCACATAATAGACTCAATTTTATTTGTTTTTTTCGCCATCTCTTTACTTCGTTGACTGCTTCTTCTTCCTGTTTTTGACTGTGCATGCTCATAACGTTCTTCTTCTATGGTTTTCACATTTTGCTAACCTGCCACTTATCAGCCAGGCATGGCATTGCAGGCTTCAGAGGCCATTGTTTTCAGTTTTGCCTCTTGATATGCACAGAGATATTTCTGTGGTGTGGACATAGATTTTTTTTTTTTTTAAAAAGGTCCCGTATTATGCAAAAATCACTTTACTAAGTCTATTAGTGAAATTTGTGGGTCTTTGGCTTTCCTCCCAGCCCACAAACTGTGACATTCAATGACAAAACCTGTACTTAGTGCTTGTAAATGTAAAATCCTGACCTAAAACAAGTTTTTTTTTTTAT
Organism: Halichoeres trimaculatus; assembly: GCF_033239565.1. Lineage (NCBI taxonomy): Eukaryota > Metazoa > Chordata > Actinopteri > Labriformes > Labridae > Halichoeres > Halichoeres trimaculatus. The sequence goes on along the minus strand of NW_027437179.1, from coordinate 16,695,110 downwards.
TTTGGGGATTTGCCAGCGTCAGCAATTCCCTTTTTTGACCAACCAGGAGCAAGTCTGACCTGATTGATCCACCAGAGCAGATACCCCCGAACCCCCTCCCCACCCACTCCCCTCCCTAGTTGAAGAGCCATCACTGCTTTGTTTTTGGCTGTAAACAGCCACATAGTTCCATGCATAAGCTTCTCATCTCTGAAGAAGACAAGACTGAGTGGCTAGAGTTCATTTATCAAGGAAATGTGCCAGCTACACTCAGTAAAACTGTGCAGGTGTGAGCTAGTCACTTAACGGCCGGCTGCTTTTCCAACTTTGGACAGTACAACAGAGGGCTAGTGAATAGACTGGTCCTGAATCCAGGCACATTACCAACCACCCGCCAACTAACCTCGGACCCTGGAAATGTGAGTATTTTAAATGCTGTGTGCTGTGGAGCAGATGTAAGAGCTTTTCCTCAGTGCCCCCCCTGTCTCTGTGTTAGCTTCAGGATGCTAACTTTAGCTGCAGTTAGCCTGTTGTTTTAGCCTTTAATTGTACGGTAAACGAGCTTTGCTGTTTTCTAAACATTGTGTACTTGGAGCTCGTGGAGCCGCTCTCAGTGATGCGTAAGAGCGGGGCGGTATCAGCGGTGGCTCATTTACATATGAAGGTCACGCCCACTAAATCAGACCGCTCTGAACAGAGGGGCTATGAGAGCCTGGAAACAATGCTGCTGTGCTTGATTTATTGGCTTTTTGGACCAAAACATGTTTCTACCATTTCATGAAGACATCAATGATCCATATAAAACTGCATAAAAGGAGCATAATATGGGACCTTTAACAAAGGACAAAGATATCCAGTCAAAAAAATATCCATATACATGTGGTCCAGGCCTAAATAATCTTACCTGGTTTGGAGCCTTCAGCCACAGAGCCGTTGTAGACCTGATTCTGAAACTCAGGTCTGTTGTCGTTCATGTCAATCACGTAGATGTACAGATCGATTGGATTCTCCACCTGGTTTCCGTTCATGTCGACGGCATGGGCTCGCAGCTGTGGATATAGACAGGGAAGGAACAAATCATTAACATTCTCTGTTAGTTATGAGCTTGGATCTAAATTCTGAATGTAGCCTGACTGACAACAGGCCGCTTGCTTGATTGATATGAAACGCTGCTGTCTGACTGTCTGGATGAGAACTCAACACATAGAACAACTTTGACTCTGCTAATTGGCAACTTCATTCAGCGAGCAAATGTTCTGTTCCCTGTTTGCCAACAGGGCACAAGTATCCTGTTGGCATCTTGGCATAGATTATAACAACACAGAACAGGGCTGCGTAGTGAAATGTTCCAGACACACAAACAACACCTATTTGGTTGTTAGCACAGCCAGAGGCCTGAGAAATATCAGGGAGGTGTTGCTGCTCAAGCTGTGGCTCTTTTTTTCTGAAAGGGGGGAAGCGTGCCTCGGTTTGGTTGGACAAAGCCCGCCATTTGGAAGGGTGTAGCGGCTGATGAGCTGTTCCTTCTGAATTCACAGTGGGAGAATGGAGGAAAGGAATAAATGAAAAAGGCAGTGCAGGATAAGGCACATGAGATGGGAAGGAGAGGAGCAGAGTGACAGAGCCTTGTGCAAGTAAATGAGAGATGAAAACACAAAGAGGCAGTGTGGGGGTGTGGGGGCTCGAACAGGGAGGACTGACAAAAGCAATCATCATCTACAGTGGGATGTCTTAATCTCCACCGCTGCTGCTACACACCCTCCTCTCCCCACCAATCCTCGCTAATGATATCTAACATAACGCAAAGCTTTGTAATAGCCCTGCAACCAAAGCTGCTCTGTTCACTGTGACTTACATTACCTTCATTCAATCGCCCAGAAATTCATATCCTCTGCAGAAATGTTATTCAATCACAGTGTGGCTTGGTGAGGGGAGCGGTTTCCTTATTCTGGCTACAAGTGACACACTGGCAGCAAACAATTTTGTCGGCAACAACACAGTGGAGGAGGATCTGCCTGCCAGCCTATTCACTGGGAGTCGTGATGTTTTGTTGGGTGACATGAGAGACTCAATGGCGGCACCTGTCTTCACCGAAACACAACTAATCATGTCAGCTTTTGTGCCTGCCTGTCAAGGATGTATCAAAACATGCCCAGACGCTCATCCAAATAGTGATTCATACACGTGTTTACGCATATTAACACGGACGCTTTCACAAGCACACAGACACACACTGAGAAGACATACACAGCCAATCAAAAGAGGCCTCTTTAGCCACTTAATGATCCTCAAGATGCTAGTTTTCCATTGGCTGGAGTACAGCAAACAAACATGGAGAGGAGACCCAACAAACAAACAAGCCCAATCTGTTTTCTCAGCTGTGAACACTGCACACTGAGGGATGTGTGCCTGTGATTTGTGTGACTCTTTCACTGCATGGGTGTGTGTGTGTGTGTGTGTGCAAATGAATGGTAATGACTGTGGCTTCTTCTCTTTGTTAAACTGAGCATTTTTGTGTGTGTATATGTGTTCTCTTTTGTGCTTTTGGGTTGGAGCGTGTTTTTTCCAGCACATTTTCTCAGACTTCTGTAATGTAAATATTTCTATGCTCACATCTGTGTGTATGTGTGTGTGTGTGTGCCTGCGTGTGTCTCCTTTTGTGTGCACCATGTGGAATTGAAAATGTGATCTGAGGGCCAGGAGGAGCGTGTGCTCTATGCAGACAGCAAACCAGTGTCTGTGAGGCTGCATCAGTATTCTGCACCGGGAGCTTTAGTATGACTGGACCAAACTCTGAGGAGAAATATAGTTTTATGTAGGTCTCCAAAATAGGTCTCCTTTGCTAAAATATTTAACCACCTTTCTCACAACAGAAATGCTTCAACAGTTCTCTCTGTGTGCTGTTTTTACTTTTTCTGCATAAACGTTTTGGCTACTGCCGCTAAAGCCAACAACCTCTCAGCTCAAAACCTTGAACATGTTCCACTAAAACTTACTTTATCTTTTGCACTTATCACACAGGGTGGCAGTTTTGTAGATGGCACATTCAAGGTAGACACAAAACCAGCTGTGTATGGAAAAAAAAAAAAATCTTTTAACTGCACATTAAAAGGCTGATGTTTCCTGATAGGATTTAAAATGATTTGACAACATGCCAACAGAAAATGTTTGATGTGTTTTGGGTTTTTTTTTGTTGCCACAGACTGCCAACGTGTGACAAAACCATCGTAGATTAACTCAGGAAACAGCAATGTGTGCGCACAGGATTGGCCTGTAAGTGTATTTCTACAGCAGGGGCTCGTCAGTCTACGGGCCGTGTGATGCTGTTGAAGCAGTGACCCCATCCTTGAAGAACAACAATCAGTGAGTACCACATGCTTAAGAGGAAAGGATAGCAAACAGCGGGGTGTGCTGCCTTACATACTGTCAGGGACGCAAAAATTCAATTAGGCATGCCTTGATTAACTGGCTACGGTTATGCAAGCCTCAGTGAGTAAATGTGTGAGTGTAAATGGAGGAGCAGTACCCCCAAAGTCCTGTAAAGGGGACCGCCTACGCTAATAGATGTACCATTTCTTTGGAAGGCAGGATACAGGTTTGGATGGTAATCTTAGATGAACATTTAACTTGTTTTCTACAGATCACGTGATGTCAGCAGACCCTCCCTCTGTCAGCTTTATGATGCTCCCAAGAAACTGGGTTCATATAATCAGGTCAATAATCAGGGCCATATCAGGACATAAGATGTCATAGACTTCAGGTCTTGGAATAAAAGCTGTCATCACTTCATCATCCTCGATAGCAGACTAGAAGGACAAGACCACCCCAGTTCAGTACATGCTCGTGGTGCTTATGCAGACCTATCGAGTAAATAACAGAAAACCCAACATCATGATAAATCCTCCTGTGAGGAACTCCTGGTTTGTGTTGATTTTGGTGCCCCCATGGAAAAAAGTTGCCTCTGTTAAAGTGTTTTTTTTTAACTATAAACCCTCCTCCTGCTTTCTTTGAACTCACATTGAAAGTCTCTGACAGAGTCAATCTGAAAAAGGCTTTTTCAGCAATGTGCAGCCAACCAATTTGTCCAACGCCTACTGTCTGCCAGTGGTAGACCTAAAAAATAACTATATGGAAATATTCAATCTTTTCACTGGTGGCTGTGTGTGCTTTGTGGTTCATCCCAGTCTTAACCAGCTAAAAATCCTCATGAAAACTCTGAGATGGACTGACCAAGAACGTGGGTTACTTCACGTGACCAAATGGCTATGATCTGAGTAACAAGATGTATTCATAGGCACAAAAATTGCTGCACCACCAGCAGGTCATGAACCACGCATACACTGAAAACACACCAAACAAATTCACTGTCCACTAAAGTGTATTCAGAAATATATTCAAAAAATCATTTTGTATCTGCTCAATTCTCCTCTTGCCCCGTGGATTCAAAGGAGATCTGTCTGACAAAACTGAAGCTCAGGCTAACACCCACTCTCCTCACCTCACAGATCACTTCCCCTGGTGCTTTTCTGTCAAAAACAGCAGCCTTGTCTCTCTTTTCACTTGAACCCAAAACTAACAAGCAAAGTTTGGCCTCCGAGAGCACAGCAGCGCTCGGAACTACATGTCAAGTTGAAAGAAAGTAAGCAATGGACTAAATTTCCCCTGGGCCACACCATGGATACATTCTCCTACACCAGATCCTTCATCTCATGACAAACTGCATGGATACATGAGGGAATAAATTAAGTATGTACATATACTGATGCTGATAATGAGCATAAGTTGGAATTAGCTTCAGAATCTGAATCAAAAAGCTAATGGGCTGTGATAGGCTAATGTTTTCAACTAGCCGGGTCTTCCTGTGGGAAATCATCAACATCACACGCATAAAATGTTAGATGCTTTACATCCAACACTCAGTCACTGCAAAGTTATAACATTTTATCTCCAGAGAAGGCCGTTGAAGCCCTGTGTTGGCTTTCATGTAAAAGATATGAAACTCTTAGCATTATGCTTTTTATCACAAACTATCAGCACTAGCGTTTGGAACAATGTGCTTTTCTCCCAATTCACTTCTTTACAATTTTTGGGATGCTGATTCCATTTAATGTGCAATTCTTCAATATTGCACAATTTTTGCGTTTTTTAATTTGCTTCTTTTAACACCTAGCTGTGTGCAAAAGCTAATAATGATGATGATGATGGTATCCATAAACTGTACCAGGACCCCTGTTGTCCTAAAAATCACGTCACATCTGGGTCAGTTTTTAGGATTTGTTTAAGAGATCTGATATCGCGTAACTAGATAGTTGAAGAAAAACATTAAACTCTCTGCTGGAGGAGAGGAGTAACTTTTTTTCAAGCTTTTAGACGAGGACTAAAATAAAGGGTTCAAATTTGAAAAAAAAAAGAAGATATATATATATATATATTAGAGGTAGACCGATATATCGGCCGGCCGATATATCGGGCCGATATTTGGACATTTGTCTCTATCGGCCATCGGCCGTATTTTCTTTTAAAAAGTCGATTTTTGATCCGTTGTATAAAATGACGCAACTTTTGATCAGGCACAAAAAAGATGAGCACCTCAAACTCGTGGAACCACTTGGATACATTACATACTTTTGTTCAAATTATATTAGTAAGTTTAAATTTCTTTTTTGACATTTTAAGAAAAGTGTGAATGTTTACTACTGCTCGTTACATTGTGTGTTTACTCAGACAAAATATTTCATTGTTTTGAAAGCTGAATAAATGTTCAGAGGACTGGACACAACTTGTTGTAATAGATTTTTTTTAGTTGCTCAGAAATGGCTGCGTTTCACAAAAATGTGATAAATATATATTTATTTAACAATCGGCCTGAATATCAAATTGGAAAAATCAGCTATGCATATCGGCATCGGCTGCTCAAATTTGGAAAGCATCGGTATCGGCATCGGCCCCCAAAAAACCCATATCGGTCGACCTCTAATATATATACACACACACACTGCAAATAAAAAATAAATATGAATATATTTGTAAAACATTTTCTCCCACCCTTTATCAGCACTCTGTATCAGCTTCTATTCAAAGCTCAATAGTTCCTGGTTTTCAAACTAAAGAAAATGAAACTTCAGTATGTCCGAAGTATGTTCTCCATTCAGCCAAACATGCTGTTTTCACAACAGGCAGTGTGGAGTATGAGCTGTTTACTGGGCCACTATCCTTTCCCAGGGACCAATAACCAGCTTGTTTTATTGATCCCATTTTGCTGGTTGAGTGTGTAAGAGCAGGTATGGTGAGACAAGACACAGTGGTGTCTTGAGCCTGAACATAGCAAGCGGAGTAACAAGAGGCTCATCTAAAACTTAATGGATCACTCACAGAAGTACGAGACAAAGCCATCAAGAAGACAATTACCCAGAGCTTTGTGTTTGTTTACAGTCATTTCACAAAGTGTATTGTTGTTTATTTTGTTGCATAATGCTGAAAGTGCACACTGATTCACTCTCCTTTATTCTATATTTCCTCAGAGACAGCAGTGTGTTTTTGAATTAGCCCTATCAGCAGCGCAGCCATCCGTCATGCTGACAGGCACGTGGGTGCTGGGAGTCTGACACCAGTGCTCACCTTGAGTGGAGGTGTTAGTCTTTGCTGATATAAATTGAAACCTGTAATGTGGGTATATGAACCAGCGGCCCTCAGTTAACACCAGTCTCATGTGGTCTGAATATTTAATTTACACTCTTGCAAAGCTGTTTAACCTGAGCTTCCAGAGGGGCCAGTCATGAACCCAACTCTATTGCCTTCTGTGTGTGTGTGTGTGTGTGTGTGTGTGGGTTTGCTTGTGGGGAATCTTATAGGCCATACACGAGCTAACCATACTGCTGTCAGTCTGAACCTTTGAGCATCCCAGCTGTGATGCGCTTCAGGTGAGTGCGCAGCAATGTTTGGGGGTGGTGAAGTAAAACAGCAGCACACAAAGGAACGAGGGAGCACATGCAGGAAGGAAGAGAGACGGGGAAAAGAGAGGCCAAGTTTATGGTATAAACACACTTCAAATATGAATCAGCATTCAGGACTGGTGCCCACACAAATCTTCGCAGGCACACAAACATGCACGCACAGACTTGAAGCTGCACCTGCTCATTAACTCCCAACAACAGTTTTCCTGCACTCTTCCTCAGCTCTGTCTTTTTCACTCCGTTCTATCCATCCTACGCTGCTCTGTGCAGCTAAACTTCAATCTAAATGACAGCTCAAGTGGCTGTGTGTTTTGCCAAGGCATTCATTATTTCATTTCAGGCTTCTGCATCAATCAGAGCCTGGAGAGGCTGCTGTGAAAACCTTGTACAGCATCTAAAAACAGAACTACAAATCACCGGGTGAGGCCCAACTTGTGGTGGACGGGCCACATTAGGGAGCTGAGGCAGAGAAGGTGGAGGTAGAATTTAAAAGAAAAGGCACTTTTTCCACGGGGGGAGATAATGAGACTGATGAAAATGGAGCTAAAGGAAAAACAGATACAGAGAATAAAAACTGAATTCTTTCTTACATGAAATGAGGCTCTCTCCTCCCGGTCCAGGGGTTGAGTGACAAACATGTTGCCGCTGATGGGATCAATGTTGTAGATCCCACTCGGGGGCTGATCAGCGCCTGCTCCTGTGATGCTGTAGCGGATTCCAACATCTTTGTCTTGATCTGAGCGAATCTAGGGACACAACCAGATAAACAAGCTTAAAAAAGAGGAAAAGATGTTTGGGGGTTTTTGCTTGCAATGAGAAGCATGAAATGCTCTGTACAGAGTAACATAAAAGCACATTGAGAAGTACAGGCAAAAGTTTCAGAGTGTACAAGGGATGATATTTGTTAGATCGGTTGATAACAACATTTCTACAGAAAGCTTTCTTGTAAGCCTGAAGGGGAAAACAGAAAACCAAGCAATGTGCAGAATTGGAAAAAAAGGATCTGGCCTAACCTGATAACTTTTTGACCTTTTAAACATTTACAGCAGCTTTCAGCAAAATTGAAAGTAAAAGAGCCTCACTGCTAGTTGATGCTAGTCATTGTGATTGTGATTGTGACGGCTGGCCAAATGATGTAAAAAAGCTTTACGTTGTTATTCCAAATCAAGTCTGACTGGAGTCTTATACCTGTTTCACCTTTAATACTTGGACTGTTATTTCACACACAACCCAAACTGTGACATTACAAGAGTGATCTATTTTACCTTGAACAAGTTTGGATGAGCAGCCCCACTGCTACAGCAATAAAAATATCAATACTTTTGTTCTGCGCCTTACAGAGTTAAAGAAGATAGAGGAAGATGAGATTGTCTCCTTGTTGTATTGATTTTGAATGGGTGCTTAGGATACTACTGTCTCACCAGACAATGCTGCAGCAGCATTAATATGATGTTACACAAATTGGTGGTCTAATAATGTTACGAGTACCAGAGACAGAAAAGCTGGTTCCTCCAAACAACTGAAACTCTCATCATTCCGTCATCGATTTAATCATAATAGTATTTGCAAAAACATTAATAAGAATTAAAAAAGGGTATAAAATGAAAACAATGAAAAACAGCTTCTTTGAGAGAGATGACTGGCTAAATATCAACATAGTTAGCCTCTGGTGTTATCAGGAAACAAGAGGAAACATTTGCCCACGAACTGAGAAATTGTTTGGTGACATAGCCCAACCATTAAGTTTTTTGACTAATTTTTTTTAACAGATTGAACAAAAAAAAATTGAGACAGTGCAATGCTAACCATGCTCACATATTTGCATTGTATTGTCTATTTTTTTTCTTTTTTTTTGACTGGGATGGCTTGTATTTGTGTCTGCAAAATTCTAAAATGTTGCTGGCAACACATTTTGGGCAGTTTGTTCAAGTAGATTTGAGTTTTAAAAAAACAAACAAACAAAAAAACAGTTTACCGACCAACATAAAGTATTTTGCACACTCTATGGGAAGGAGTTTTCTTTTCTGCTAGCACTTTGGCTAATGTGTCACCCAGCTTAGCAGCTAGCTTGCTTGGGGCCTCAGTAAATCTACTTTGGACAAATTGACACAATTTCCAAGTGGACTGCAACAAACTCCAGACCCATTAACATCATTGAGGACATAAGGGTTTACAGATGTTTTGCAAGTTGCCTCCCAAGATGCACTAAATACAGCTCCATCGAAAAACACAAAGCTTTTTGTCAACATGAACTGTTAAAGGGGTCGAACAAAAACTTAAAGGGCAAAAAAAATATTTCCTGCTTGAATTTGTTTGCTCATGCAAAATGAAACATGATTAATAACCACAGCAACCCTGTGATTAATCTGATTTAAAAAATAGTCTTTACTCAAAACAAGATTCAGTCAATTGTAGTATTTCTATAGATTCTATCCATCTATAGACTTTGCTGAGCCCAAGGACTTTGTGTGAATAATCATAATTTATCACAGATTAGACATTTGATTAACTAATAAAACTTTTTTTTTTCTAATTTGGTCTTTTAATCACTTGACAACACTACTTCATGTCTATTTTGCCTTTAACTTTGTCTGCACCCCCCACAGGTTGTGATCACCAGCTACTCCTGAAGTCTGGGAGCATCTGACTGAAATCACACATCCCAAAAAAAAGTAAATATACCAAACAGAAAATGCTTTAAGCCCCTACTTGCAACACAACCCAAATAGTTTATTTAACAAATAGTTTATCTCTCAAAATGCATTCATAGTTTAGGATTTGGGGCAGAATCTTAGCTTGTCAATCACTTATCACGGAGGGCGTGGTCATTCCAGGACCTGCTGCTGCTTGTTTGAAATGTTGCTGTGCTAATCTAAGCTGCTCTTGGTTCCTCTTCTCAGATAAAAGTTATTTTTGCATTTCATTGGGAATCAAGAGTGGAGAGGCACAGAGTCCAAGTGTACTGAAGGCCAGTGTAAAGTTTCCACAGATATTGATGGTTTGGGAGGTCATGTATTCTGCTGGTGTTGGCCCTGAAGTCAAGAGTCAACTCAGACATTTACCAGGAAATTTTAGAGCACTTCATGCTTCTCGATGTTGCTGATTTCATCTACCAGCAGAACTTGACACCTGCCCATCCCACCAAAAGCACCAAAAGTTGGTTGAAAGACCATAATATCACTGTGCTTCATCAGCCAGAAAACTCGTTAGCCCTGAAACTCTATCTATTGTGGATGCAGCTATAAAAGCAACCTGGGCTTCCATAACACACAGAACAGGCTGACTGCACTGATGCAGTAATTCATGCAGAAGGAGCCCTAACCAGGTACCAACTGCATTCAAATGAATCTGCTTTTCAGAGGGCTAACACTTCTGTATCAAAATACTTTTAATTGGTCTCATGCAATGTTCTTATTTTATGTGATCCTTACTTTTTTTAAAAACTGTCTGTCAAAATCATCCCAGTTAAAATGAATTAATGTTAAAAACGTTTCACTCTGTGTGTAATGAATCACTATAAATTATGACTTTCACTTTTTGAATTGAAACACTGATTTGAGTTCACTTTTCCACAATATATTCTTATTTATTCAGACAAACCTGTAAAAGTAAATGATGATCTTGAGACTTTCAGTTCAATTATTTTGTACATGAATTAAGACAAATGCTATACACAGAACTTAACTTGAACAATAATGTTTGTTTTGTGTAGGCCAAAATTCAGAGGAAGACAAAGATGGGAGAGATGTGCATGAGCATCATTAAGTCTTGGTCTACACTTTCAACATTAGTGAAGAATAAATAATTCTTTGTTTGATTCATTCTGAGGTATAATGCATGGTAGACTTTCACAGACAGTTCACAAAACAAAATATGTGTCGAGTTTTACTGATACAGAGGATTTTGTTGGGGCAGAATTCAATCTTTTTCTCCTTCTCATAAATTAACTCATGACCACAGCAGTGAATCTAATAAACAGTGTCAGCTTCAGGGCTGTCATAAAATGACTACAAAATAGCCACCTACTTGGAATAGTTGCACCTGTATCAGCGGGCTCGTTTCTTGTTAACACCCTGATTGACAGGAGGCGTTCAATAAAATGAAAGAAGGAGACGACTCCTGTGGAGTCATTTTGTGCATTCATGTACCTCAGACCAGGATGATGTGACTTCAAGAGCCAAATATCTCATATCATCTTTTCTGTAACCTTGCCCTCTGTTTCTGAACATAACAGTGCTTTGACTCCTTTTTCCACTGGGACTGAACCATCACTATGGTTACAAGTCTGAGAGAATAATCACAGAGTCAAATGGAGTAAAAGGAAGGCTTGGCTTTTTTTTCTCTCTATCTTTCTCTTCCCCTCCTCTGCAATTTTCCTGGTCTGTGGGGCTGCAGATCATGCATGAAAATGAAATTACTCCATCCATTCAGCAGTGACGGCGGCTTCTGCATAAAACATCTCTCTGTTTGAACATGATACCCTCTCTCTTAATTTCCGACGTGGTCCTCCCACACAAATGCTGTAGCACTCTGCTGCAAGCTTTCACAGCTGCAATTTTCATTTCCTGAGCTCCCTTCACACATGATCCATGTATGAAGCCTGCAGGTGTAATGTGCAGCATTGTAGAGCTCCGATCAATCAGTAATGTAATCACTGTAGCATGACAATGATCCTGTTCAACTAATTACATTTATTATTCAAGACTGCCGACCAAAGAAGGACCAAATCAAGGCATAAATAATGCTATTATTTGATCATTCACCCCCATCATTATCATCATCATCATCAGTGTCATTCTGCTGAATTACACATTGATAATATGGCATAAAACAGACACATTGCACATTTTCGTAACGAGAACGTGCTTGAGAAATCCTCTGTCTCATCGGTGAAGCAGAGAATCTCGTGAAAGCCTCAGACTTCAAATCTGAAATGAACTGATGCACACCATGAAGAATCTGCTTCAGTTGAAAGAACCTGTAGAAAAAAAGCTGTCGTCATGTACGTGTGTGTAGTGAAGTGTCGGACAGGTAAGAGATTCTGTGCGTGCACACCAATGCGTGGATCAAGAGGAGCGACTCGGTTCAATAATTCACAGGGCCGTCATGTGGGAAACACATGAAATTTTCACCGGCCACGGCTCTGTGTCTCTGCATTTGGACAAGAGCACAGCTGCGTGTCTGAGCGTGTGTTTATGTGAGATCCGTCGTCCTCACTCCAACTTCAAAGCACACTCTGTGTAGCTGGCACTTTGGTGTAATGGCCCCACGGGAAAACAAAGGGGGCTCTTACGTGTCATGTGGTCTATGTTTCCAAGCCTGCTAAATATTCCACGTCAAGGCCACCTGAGACCAGATGTCACATTTGCCGGTGTCTCTTAATGAAGAGTCTTTATATCAATAAATTGAATAAATGAAGAAGCAAGGCTTCTCAGAGCCCTGGGAATCCCTTGAGTGACAACTGCTCAATTGAGCCATTTGAATTGAATGCTAATGATGAAAGCAGGGATTTCAGCCCTCCTCTACCTCCCTCTCTCTGTCTTTCTATGGCTATCTTTCATGCTCGCGCTTACTTCAGTACTTCCTGGCAGATAGAATGGCTACTAATCACACTAGAAATAGCAGAGCGAGGCAGATGCAAGGGACTTAACTGGCTGTCTGTCTCCGTCAGATCAGACCAGACATCAGATAAGTGACCCATTTGTAGCTCTTTGAGAGTGATTTCCTTGATTACTGACAACTGCTGGGGTCCTGTGGGACAAGCTATCAGCGTGAGAAGAAAGATGGAGAGGGATGGAAGCTGAGAGACACAGGGAGGGAAACCAGTGGGGAGTAGTGGGGAAATTAGTTGAAGAATTAGTGTTCTGTTTAACTCCTCGGGGTGACGCAAGGCACACAAACAGACAAAGTGGAAGCAACGGAAAGGAATACATTTACATTTATTGAGCGTAGCGGCTTGCTGCCTAATTAGTGCGCTGTGAAGTTTCAGGCCGTCCGAATTCACTTTAATTGATCCAGCCTCGTATGATCACCTTATCTGCATAAATAGCTTGATGCCTACATAAACAGAAGCTAATTTGGCGTTTATTTGATAATATTCTGACTACATTCATTGACTTTGTTTCTGCATCTCATGTTTTTAAAAAGACACGACAGCAGTCATAGAAAGGCAGCACGCGTGGAGCTGTACTTCTCTTTCTCTTGCAGTGTTTTGCTCCCAGGGATGAACAATCATTCATCCAGGAAGTCATTAAAGGACGGTGTGCTGCAGGCACCCATGGGATCATTAAGGGTTACTGTGTGCTATGGGCTAATGTCACACAATAATGGGAATCTGTGGTTTACACTCTTTGATAGCCTCTTTTATGTCTCGTCCACGCTTAATGGTTCAGGCTGGTGTTGTAGTCCTTTGGCCTACACACACACACACACACACACACACACACACACACACACACACACACACACACACACACACACACACACACACACACACACACACACACACACACACTCTCTCTCTCTCTCCTCTTTATTTTATAGCTCTTTATGGGCTCAGTCACCTCACTCTGCCTTTAGGGCACATCAAACGCCCCCCGCAGGTTACACAGACCCAAGAGCCACACCAGGAAATCACAGCCGCGTTCAACACCAACAAAGTAAGAACACCCTTTAACAATCCTCCACCCACAGCGCATCATCAAGAGCAGAAAACTGCATCCAGTGCTTCACATTTCTGTTTATATAAAGCTTGAGGAAAAAACCCAATCCTCCAATCAAAGTTTAGGATGTCAGACCTGCATGCAAGATTGACAGTGTATCAGATTAGTCCGATACATACAATCGTCATGACTGCAAACCTGAAATGCTGCCTTGAAGACTTCTACCAGCTTCTAAAACCTTTTATACTGATAAACTTCATATCACACTACCTCACTGCTGTGTTTCCACATTGATGTGATGCAGGTTCAGCAATTTGTTTAGAGTTTTTGTATTTCTATTTTCCTTCTATTTGAATGTGTGTCATGCTTGCACTTCCTTTGCAACACTCTGTCCTGAATTTTGGTGAACACAAACTCAGAATGATCTGAATACGCTGTGACAAGCAGCATCTGAATCAGAATCAGAATTGAGTTTATTGCTGTGTGGAATTCACAGCAAGGGACTTGTCTTGGATTTATGGTGAAAAAAAAAAAACAATGAACACATGAGTATAACATGTAAACAAAATACATAAAAATACATGAAGTTATATATTCAACAGCTATACAGAGATGTATAAAGCAAAGTGATAGCAAATGTATGATTCCAATGATATTTATTGTCTGTTTTTCTTGCTATCAACTTATCTGTGTTGAGTACTGGAATCTGATTGGTCAAAACCACATTTACAACAGCAACAGAGCATTTTTTGCAAAGACACTTAAACTAAAAGAAATAAAGACGATATCAAACAATCATTGCATTGTAGCCTCTCACCATTTTTGCAGTGAAAGGTAATGTAAAATCTTAAAGGTACAGCACCAGAAATGGCAGTGTGATGAAGGGGCTCAGTGTAGGCAAACAAAACAAAACAATTTTATTATTCACTTGAAAATGCACCTATTCAAACATGTTTATGGTTGAAATACTCTACTAGTACCAAGTCTAACAGCAGATTATATGTTACTTTCCACCCCTAAGTTGGTATGAACCCCCCTGGCTAAACAAATGATTTTCATCAATTAAGTCAAATTACCTGAGAAAATAAAAAGAATAATTATTTAGAATTTAAATTAGCTACATTGGCTAATATGTGGTATTTCAGGACTAACAGAGCCTTCAAAAAGGTTAATAGCTCATTCTGCTTGGTAATTTTCATTGCACATGTCCTTCCCCTCCTTTTATTTTGCTGCCAGTCTACCCTGTAACAGGTGCACTTTTTTTGTTTCCTAAAAAGCACTCTGACCTGTGTACACATCAGCATGTGAAAACAGCACATCACTCATCCACAGGGTTGCAAACTGTCCTGTGTTACCCAGAACATCCTGCCTCTTCAACTGAATTGATTTGCCCTCACCACCATTTGTCTCATATATTACCGTTCTTTACTGCACTAGACAACACTTCACTGATCCTAGATTGGAGTTAACACAGATCCATTATGCACTAATCACTGACATCCAATCACAGCCCCCCCTTAGGTGCGTTAGATAAACCCTCAACACCAAAAGTGCTAAATCCTGCTGAATTAAATCGTCAACCAGCAGTGCGAAGCAAAGAAAACAGCGGGTTCAGCTGGTCAGCAATGACTCAATGAAAGCCTCCTGCACCTTTTGTTGTCAGGCGTTTTCAATAGGCCACAGAGGTGAACATGACCTAACACAGCACTCTGCTACAGAGATGTAAAAATAGGACGTGCTCGTCAAAGGTGCAAACATTAATGGTGCACCTTGTGTCACAAAGACAGCTTGAAGCTGCCAAGAGAAGTAAGAAACATCTACTGAAAGAGAAAACTTGGTGAATTATGTCTCTTTTGGGTTTTAGATTGCTCTTTGTTGTCTGTTTTCATTACGAAACTCTAATCTGTTTTTACCTCCGCCAGGAGGTTATGTTTTTGGGAAAGTTTGTCTGTCTGTGAACAACATAACTCAAAAAGTAACAAACAGATCTTCATGAAATTTTCAGGAAATGTTCAAAATGGGATAAGGATGAAGTGATCAAATTTTGGAGGCAATCCAGATCACTGCCTGGATACTGGATTTTTCTAAAGAATTCTTTATCATTGTGAGATAGGGCTGTTTTCATCATATGTGTATATAACTCCACGATAAATGGTCGGATCGCTTTGCGAAACAATACAAGACAAGGTCACCATAATTTCTGACAGGTGTTAAAATATGATCCAGATCCTGGCAATATTCTGGATACTAAGATCTGTTATATGAAATATGTACTGGGTCATCATAATTTTCAACACTGTCAGGTAATAAATTATTGCACAAACCTGCAACTAAGACCAAATTGTAGCAGACAGTCTGCTAAAAGGGAGTATAACATTAAAGTAGGACTAAAGTGTTGGTGACAATCACAATATGCTCCTGTGCTCTCTGAGTGCTTTTCTAGTTTGTATTGTCTATTCTAAAATGCTGCCCCCAATTTACAAGAATGTCATGGGCTTTTGAGGAGGTTAAAAAAAATATTCTATGATAATTTGATTAATGAGTAACACAACCGCAGAAAATGCTGTTTTAGACATAGATTAATTGTCTCTAATAAAATATCAAAAAACATCTTATCCTTTTTAAAGTAATACAGTTTAAGTAAAAATACACATTGAGTACACATTTTTATTACTCCTCCTATTACACCTACACAGCTGTGGAGTTGAGCTGATTTGGTACTTAATAAACTGGCAACCACACTTATCAGGCGTTACCTTTTCAGTTAGATATGATGACATTGAATTAGGGGTAATTTGTGTTTGATTTTTAAACATTTTAATTTGTAATATTAGCATATATGACAACTTATTACCGCAGTTTGTTTCCCCAAAACATGGTAAGCTAATGCATGTTGCCTTGTTGCGTCCATGTTAGCTAAACTTCTAAAATGTGGGCAGTGATTTAAAAGTTAGCAGGCTCCAACATTAAAAAATAAAACAAGACAAGATTTCAGTTTTTGGATTGAAGTAATAGGCAAATAACGGTTTCATTTTGAGTTAAGTTGCATGTACAGCCGAATGCAGGTAAACAGCTGGGGTCCTGGTTGTAGCCTGAAATTTTCAACCTCTCTAGCTTTGCCTTTTTTTTTTGACAATTTGTCTTTTTTAGGCTGGGGGGTTAAAACTTCCTTACGTTTAACTCAAAACATTTCTCTGTGAGAAAAAGAAAATATTAGAACAGAGCAAATGAAGTTCGAGAAGCAGCACTGAGTCAGCTATTAATAACTTTGGATGAGAGAGTAGATGTCAGTGATGGCGCCACCAGCCAAATGTGGAAAACATCTTCAACACAGCAGCTCCAACAGTTTGTGATAAAAAAAAAAAAACCTCTGAATATGCCGGTTTGAGGGGGATAAATTCACAGATAAATGCAGTGAAATCTGGTATTTCTGTTGTGAGGTGTGTTGTGGGAGAA
Organism: Halichoeres trimaculatus; assembly: GCF_033239565.1. Classification (NCBI taxonomy): domain Eukaryota; kingdom Metazoa; phylum Chordata; class Actinopteri; order Labriformes; family Labridae; genus Halichoeres; species Halichoeres trimaculatus. The sequence continues at coordinate 16,678,060 of NW_027437179.1, read as the reverse complement.
GGTGATGCCAAACACTCAAGGTACAGACAGGATATCACAGATCCCTCCTGGCACCCTCTCAGTCACGCTTTAACTGTCATAGCTGTCAAGCATAATTAAAGCACCATGTGCCAAATATCTGGATTCCTTTAATAGGAACTACTTACTGACTGCACGCTTCATATACTCACAAGCCTGCTTTACTTTTGCACAGAGTGTATGCACACAAGCACATACGACAAATAAAATATGGTTATTAAGGGGGGATAAAAGTATGAGTCTGAATTGATTACACAAAGTTTAGATAATGATGAAAAGTTCTCAGAGTCTGGATTAGTTTGAGGTGCTGTGTTTGAGCAGCAGATGGTTGATTCATTGTGCGGATTAGGGTATTTAACACTTTTAAAGAGGCTTTTAAAGAAAGAAAATCTAATTTGCTCTCTGATGCTTTTACTCTTCCTCCTTAAATAACTCAAATTTCCCTCAAGTAGAGTAAATTTCCTGTAATTCAGCTCTGAGCTTACATTCATAATTTCTATTGCTTTTCTGCTCATTTTTACTCGACTGCCTGCGACTCCTGGAACTTGCTGGCAAGATGTAGGATAGTTCAAAAATATGCTTTCTCTTTGTATCTTTCCAAAGCAGATTATAGCAGGTCTGGCACTTAAGTGAGGAGCTCTAAAGAAAGAAAAAGATGCTTTCATGCTGAAATAGACTATTGATTTAACTATCCTGAGAATCCTGATGTGAGTGTCACCACTGTTAAACCTTCCTGTTAAAATATTCAGATGTGACAGCAAACCTTTGCCCTCACAGAAAGCTGGAACGCCATCTAAAAGGAGTCAATGCAAATGGTGGGATTGCTTCGTTAAACAGCATTATCAAAAGCATCGCAGCGTCTGCACACTACACAGGCATCCTTGAAAATAGCTCCGTTTGATAATGTCTCATCCTCCCCTGCTGTTATACAGTATCTGTTTTCTCTTTGTTGAACATGAGGGAAACGGCAAAACTACATGCTTTTTAACTTCCTCTTAAATTTCAGTTTTGCATTGCTTTGATCCTTCCTGCTGTGTGCTTGTCACTCTTCAAAGCAGATGTGCCCTGTTTTTGATGGAAGAGAGGAATTCAAACAGTCTGAGAGGCCATCCACACAAACATCCAACAAAATGACGCAGGAGGAAAAAGTGAAGCAGAGGATGAAAGAAAGAACAGCGAGAGAGATGGGCTGACAAAATGGAAATAAAATTTCCAATTATGGAAAATGTGGGACATCAAGTTTTTGCCAGGCTTCAAACTTTCTTTCCTTCAAAAATACAATAACAGCCTTACAGGCGGGAGTGTGGTGATAAAGAGGGTGAAACCTGTCAGTTTAGTGGCGTCATGAGAGGGGAAAAGTGCGGATGCTTTTAAAAATAGTCACATAGGAGGTCTGTGAGGTAGAAGCTGCAGAGAGCTCGGGTTTAATATCTCTCAAGTGAGAGCCGCTGACAGGCAGCGTCGCACACAGTTATCCCTGATACTCATAAAGAACAGCAGTGTCGGGGCCTCAGCACACAGGCATGTTAGTCCATAATGGATCGGAAACGAAATGGGAAATGAACCAAGCCATGTGCAGTCAGAAATACATATTTTTTTCTTTTCATTTGTTGTGCTCTGCCATTCTGTCTGTGTCTGTCCTCTGTTTGTTGCTCTCTCCTCGTTGCTCCCTTCTTCCATCTCTCCCAGAGGAGAGGAAGCAGCGAAAGCTCCATCAACTCCAACAAGCAAACCTGAAGGTTTGTCTGCTCTAATGCTGACATTGTTATTCAGCCATTCCTCTCCACTTCCTAATGCGGTCAACAGAATTGGATCCTTTGAGTTCTTCAGGTGTCCTGGGGTAAGGTTGATGTGAAGTGGATTTAGATTTAGAGATGATAGAGTAAGACTTTGTTTTTTTTTCTCGACAATCGAAGGTAACAGAGGTTTTTGGTCTGTTTTTTTCTCCCTCCAGAGGAGCTGTTTGTGTTGCTTAAGAGGAAAAGACGATTCAGTTAGGTGAGGGTGAAAAAGGGATGAAGCTCAGAAAAAAAAAACATCAAAGAAGGCAAAGGCATAGTCGAGTAATCTGTCTTTTAATAAACAGCGAAAATCATACAGGATGCTAGCAGCATATCCAATAAATAACCTTCACATGAATACAATTCGGGCTTTTAAAAAATAGATATAAAGTCTTAAAAGAAAGATTTTTTTTCCTGCAAAGCACATAAGGATCACAGGAATCTGAAAGCTGTCCCTTCAGTGCTGACCGTGACTTCTCTAATGTTTTTTGGTTAAACTCAAATACCCCCGCTCCTCTTCCTGTTTTTCATTCATCAATACCTGAAAGACAGAAAAAAGGGCCCTCATATTTTAAAGTTCCTGTCTGCTAAAAAATAGATTTGATGCTCTTTCAAGCATACACACTTACACACACATCACTGCCTCCACCTCAGACCATTAAACCAGACAGAGGAAAGAAATGTAGGATTGGAAAAAGGGGGGCAATTAGAGGGAGAACAAATATTAATGGAAGTTAAGAAGTGACTCACAAAACCAATTACAGCATTAGCCAGGCAATTTAGATGAGCTCTGCAAGAAGCGCGGATCCTGTTGAAATGTACAGGCGGTCTCTCTGCATTAACAATAGCATTAATTCCCCTGATTCGCAGTGAGGAGAGGAGGATGGAGCAACTGCAGCCATCCTGACTTTAAAAGAAGAGCCACATTCCCAGAGTCTGTGATGTGAATAAAGAGACTGAGGAAGAGACAGATGATCATGTCTTAGCTTACCGAAATAAAAAAGGGACCCCTGGAGAGTCTCAGCTCATTATATTCTACAGCTCTGACTAAAACTTCCAAACACCAGAGTTGCAGGTAAAGCATTGTCCATGCGCAGAGAAATCTCCAATAAGACAATTGCAGTGAAGATATTTGAGGCTACAGGAGGGCTGAGTGAAAAGAAAGATGGCAGAGAGATCTTAAACAGTTATAGGAGGAGGGAGGGGAGGGGTTCGTGAAAAGCTTTCTGCTACTTCCCATCTTCACCTACTGCTATTGTCAAATTGAATCCCTCAACTCAACCTGCCTCCACAAGCTCCCATAGGGGACACACGACCCTGACAGCCCGGCCAATCAGTAGCACCCTGAGGCCAGTTGAAAGCCCTTCTGGCATGCCTCAGGCTAACGGGGTCCAACCAATCAGTTGGAGGCCAGGCTTGAAAGGAGGGCCCTGCTTGGCTCGGGGAGCTGCTGAGGCTGCCAATGAGAGTCCAGAGGGGAGTGTGAGTGGCTCAGAGGGAGGCTGCCAGAGGGGTCAGAGTGGACGAGGGCAGACTGACAGTTATTTAGTGAGAGGCAGAGCTCTGTGTCACTCACAACAGCACTCAGCCTTTGTACTGCAGGGTGGTCTCTAATGGGACTGTCACCTTCTAATTGTCCAACCGGGGATGCTGAGAATGACAAACCCACAAACACTACAGTAGACACACACAAATACACACTCCCATTCTGTGTTCTTGGAAAAATCTCACAGGCGAGATATGTAAAACTGCACCAACCTCCATTAACATCATGAGCCTGGGGCTAATTTATGAAGCACACCTGGTATCTTAAATTTAATAATAATATCTGAATATGTTCCCACAAAAATTATATCCCATTAAAGTCTATCCAACGTTGCTGTGTGTTACGTTCACTGGTTTAAAACATTTCAGTATTGAGTGTGTCGCCATTGCAGATATTTCAGTACAGAATAATGAATGCATTTTAAATTGAAAGCTTCGGAGGGTCTGACAGATATTATAAATCTGATAAGGTTTTTTGTGAGCTTTGCAGCAAGCACGAAACACAGTACAGGAATATTATCGAAATCTATATGAAATAAAAAATGAGGCTTCTTATGCAGCTGATAATTTATCAAGTGAGGACTCCAGTGCAGTGAGGAAACCAGCCTGCAGAGACTGTGAATGGTCTAGTGGTTTGGATACCTCAGCATCCGCTAGAAGAAAAGTCTGACGGCCCTTACTGATAAGAATACACCACCAACTTAGCCCTCGCCAAGTTGGTTTAGACTGTTGAGTAAATAAACAACAGTAACTTAACGCCTGGTCAAATTAAAGGCTTATGTTCCACTTTAATTTCTTTAAGGACTAAAGGTGACCAAATATCATCCTTTTCTGTTGTTTTCGGTCTTAAGATACAGATGTGTCATTTATCTTACCTTATTTTATTTATATATTTATTTATTTTTCTTTTTTCCCTCTTATCATGAAAAACTTAATGCAGATTTGGCCCTTTTTTTGGGGGGGGGGGGGGGGGGGGGGTTATATGCATGTTCATTGTAATAAATGGTAAATTTCTGCTCACCTTGTGCCAAAAATTCAATAAAAAAGAATGTTGAAAAGAAAAAAAAAAGATACGGATGTGTCTGGAGGAACTTGGGAGGGCTGCAATAATTAAGCCCCAGCTCCTCCAGATGAATCAGTTTGGTTTGTCTCGGTACAGCATGCATTTTCCAGCGTTTCCACTGACTAATTCCAGGACAGATTCCCAAATAACGGAGACAAACCGTCCCACTTTTTGGCACCCTTCTGTTGGGGTGCCAGACAAAACCGATCCGACCCCAGACTCATTGGTCGAAACTAGCATCACTTATTGTGCTACAGTGGCTGCTGTATTTCTTTTTGTGGCACACAGTTTTTTCTGAAACAAAGCTTAGTTGTGCCCCATGGAAATCACAAATAAAGCAAATTTCTGGAAGTCTCCCATCATTGCACTTTGTTTACTGTATCAGGTCTTTATTCTTCATTGGATTTATTAGTGGGGTACACTGTCCCACTGCTATGGTGTCACTCTTTTACGTAACTGACATGGCTATGAGCATCTGGCTTACACACCACCTACCATGTGGGAGCACGGTTGGCTGTGGAAACACAAAGAGGATTACGGCTGAGATATACCAGATGTGCTGCAGGCCTCCATCAGAGGAACGGATCAGATAGATTTCCAGTCAAGTCAATGTGTCAACTTACACTGGATCCCCCTCAAAGCAGTCTATCTGCGTGGCTGGTCCGTTGTGTCGCGGGTAGTACGCAGCCATCCTATTTTTGCAGGACGCTGAGCTGTGATGCATAGATTAAGTGTAGGGAAGATCGACAGGAAGTCGTGACCTGAAACTACTCAAAAACACCCAGTGACTTTCAAAATAAAACAAATTGTGTCAAAATCATTTAGCTCAATTATGACGACAAATGGACATAATGAGTGGAGCCAGACCAGGAGTCAACAGGTGTGAGGTTTTACAGCCCAACATGAATGAAGAGAGACTTATCAATGGAGAGGGAAGCATGGGAACTCCTCCGCCTTGTGACTCTAGCTGTCTGCCAGTCATACAGCTTGTTGGACTGAACATGCAGTCGATATGAGTTGAAAAACGCAGTCAACATACAATGGAGTCGGACTGGTGTATTTCAGGCGTTTGGTTTGAATCTACCAAACTGTGCTGATCTGAACCGCACCGCTTGGTGGAAACAGGGCGTTACATGGAGGTTCAGCCTGTCTGTGTCTGTGCCAGAATAAAAAGAGAAAGTTAATATTACATACTTTGGAGACATGTTGCTCATCTACAGCATTATTTTGTAATTTTTGGATTAGTATAGGGATGATGGGGCTACAAAGTTTGAACTTTTGTGTCACTTTGTCCCGCGCAATGCTTCTCCACCGACAGAGAAAATTAAATGTGGGTTTTGTGAAACAAGATTAAAGGGATCTTTATTCCTGGAGACCTTGCTGTTGTTTCAGAGCTATTCAATTCCTGGAGAAAAGGGGATTCAAACCAGACGAGACAAACTCTGTCTGCTTCTTGAAGCTGAAAGCTAAACTCACAGTGAACCTTTATCACAGGCTGATGCTGCACTCACTGAAAAAGGGAGGATGAGCTGCATGAGACTGAGTTGTGATGAGTTGTTATTGAATGAACCAGTGCTTATTAGCTGTATCGACATGAACCATAACTGCCATGTAATGAGAACTCAAAGACTGACTTATTTTAGACATTCAGAGGCATCGAAATGGTTTAAATTGATTAAGAGATAATCTTTACCTGCTGACAGTTTCATGAAAAGAAAACTGCCATTCAGATCAGTCATGAAAAAGAGTGCAGTTGCATGCAAGTCAGTATTTAACCTAACGCAAGTGCTGTGTGCTGTAGTTTAAGACTAAGGGCCCTTTCACAAACCCAAAATGTCTTGGTGTACAGTGCAGTGTCATTGTTATTTTCTGCCTGACCATTCTTCTTGCCCAGTGCCCCCGTTGGGTGAATAACAAATGAACTTGCGCTTAAGTTAACGCCAATGGGGCTCATCTTTTGCACCTCAACCCTGCACCAGCCAATTATTCAAGACCGAGGCTGTTAACAAACTCCCTGACATGTGCACTCACAGATGCATAAAGAAGCAACACACATGGACATGCTAACAAACAACTAAAGGGCTTTTTTTTTCTTTTGAGGTTTTTTTTTTACCAGAACTGCCACTGACCACAAATAAAGAGTAAATAGTGCACACAGTACATAATGAAGAAATGTGAAACACCAGCAATAATAAGTTATTTAGATTCAAATAATTTCTTTAATAGAAAGCTCATAGGATACTACTGAACATCAGACACCGTCATCATTTTCTGAGTTCCAGATAATATAAAAGCGTTAACTTAGAAAGTCACTCAATGCCTTCTGTCTAAGAGAATTCAAAAATCATAACATGATGTGATATATCTTTTACAATGCCCTACATGTGTCTTTTACCTATTTAAGTAAAGGCGTTGTTAGGTACAGTTGACAATAAAACAAACCTGCTTGAATCTCGTCTTTTTAATGAGAAAGGCTAAAATCTGCTGTGTTTATGTTAGTAAGTCAAACCCATGAATACTTAGAGGACATATTGCTACCTCTTTGTACCCCACACCTTACGAAGTGCCCAGATTCTGAGCTGTTTAACTTACAATAAGTGAAACTCCACGATCACTACCGTGGGGACAGACAGCAGTAAAACTGAAATGCCTTCACAGAGTGTGAACACAATTGAACACACATTTGACCTTGTAAAGCCTGACCCATAAAAAACTAGCCATATTTTTTTTCTTTTTTTTAACATGAGATGTTTATAACCCTTTCAACTTTATCCACAAAAACTATTACTGTAACTTTTTACGACATACTTTTTGAACCATGTTTGATAAATTGGGTGGTCTTGTCAACTTTTCAGTAAAGTTTTAATTAAATATGCATTCTTTCAATGCAAGAAATACTTATTTAAAAATTGAGTGACAATTTTATTCTAACTGCATTTTTTTTTTTTTTTGAAAAGTAGCACAAATTTCCTTGGTGTTATAGGGCCAAGTTCCTTCAGAGCAAAAGTCTTCTTGATTTGAGGCCAATTCTTAAAATATTTTAATCTATCAAAACCATACAGTTCAACCAAAAACATAAATATTTTGTAAATTATTTTGTGATAGTTGTGTTGTCTCGAAACAAATGTGCTTAAATGAATTGTTTTGTTGTAGAACTTCTTTAAAAAGTCAAAGTTTTTAATAGTTCCTTACAGAGAGGTGTATTGTGCTCTTTGAAGACTTTACGCTACATCTCTGGTACCTCAGTGGATAAGATACATGACTGACTGACTGATGACAGAGGAGGTGGAAAGGAAGACTCAGACCTCTTATTTGATAAAGACTGTTTCGTTGATTTTGTATTGGAGAAAGACCAATAAAGACAAGTGTTTACCTGTATACTGTCTTGTTGAGTTTACATCAAATTCAAGTAAAAGTGAAACACGTTATATATGTGAAAAAAAAGAAATTAAATTAATCAGAATCTCTTCAGAATCTAATTTAGTGAGATGTTTCAGTTATTTAGACTTTTGTTCAAGCTATGAGCCAATAGTTCTACATATGAGTCTGCTATTATTAAATATTTAAAATTATACCAAGGTTTAATCACTGAATAAAGGCAGAGCTCCACAGTATGACTTTTTAGGTGAAAGAGACCTCACTCAGACACAAACTGAAGTCTTATTTTAGAGACAGGGACTCATCTCTCAAGCCTTAACACTTAGTAGGGTAATTGGCTACAATGCAGGTCCAGACAGACAAGTCTTGTTAACACTTTTCGCTTGTGCTAACGCTTATATCATATTGTGTTTTAATTTGCTTCTAATAATCAAAAAAATAAAAGAAATAAAGTTACAGCACCTGGTCTCAAAATGACTTAAAATCTCTGCGCAAATCATTAATGAGGGGGGCCAACATGAGAACGGTTTAAGTCAGTTTTCCTTTTTCCTTAAGCCAGATGTGTAGAAAACAATACAGGCTGTAGACTCTGAGTTGTGACGTGCTGCTTTGGTGGAAATGCAAACCTGCACATACAAGGTACACGTGCACCTGTATGCATATGTAGATTGGAGACATGTGGGAGTGTATGAGAGGTCCAATAAAACAGTGTGAAATAAGAGGTTGTATGTAAAGCTCTGTGTTTTCATTGCAAGGACTGAGGCAAAAGAACGGCACTGTGATATACAGCACCACCCATGAATAGAGGAAGTGGCTGATGTCAAGAAAACATACACTGACTAAAGGACAGCACCAAAACTGACCATTGACACACAGAGACAATATTAGTAGAGGCTGATGTCTACAATACGAGGCCGAACCAAGGTGCAGGCTACGAAAAGATGCTCCAGAAGCAGGACACCATGATGAAGTGGGGTACAAGCTGCAGGCAGGTAGCACCTACATGGAACACCTACATTTAGGTGAAGGTCACAGTTATAAGATGGACGACACCTCCAAAGGTGGCAGAATGACTGAGTCAAGATCCTGTGGGAGTCCAGATCCAGACGGATAAGTTGGCTATGGTGAATCAATCAGACACTGTGGTGCTGGACAAACAGCAGAAGAAGGCAGAGGTAGATAGATGTAGCAACATCAAGACAAAGGAACAAAAAAAGCTGACGAGGTACCAAAGTCTGCAAGAACAGCGGGAGAAGATGGGGGAAAAGAGCCAGCATGCTTATAGTGATCAAAGCGCTCGGGGACCGCTAAACTGGGAGAGGGTCTCCAGCAGATTCCAGCAAGAACACTCTGTCACCAACATGATCTGTATCCAGAGAGCTCCACCACTCAAACAGCTGAGATATTCACAGGACCCTCAGGACCCTCAGGTTCCCAGGCCTCTCAGGCAAGTGGAGGAGAAGGCAATAGAAAGCTAATGCCGGTGAGTGGAGGGTTTATATAGAGTAGACTGTATATAATACACATTGTATGTTCCCTATAGGAGCTACTCAGCACAACAAACCAAGTAATATTCTACGACAAAATGCAACATATTTCTTCAGTTTCTGAACTAAGGTTAAAGTTTTTCTTTCTGCCAAAGTGTTGAAAGTTATCTGCAGTGACAGCTGAACTTCACTGTTTGTTTTGGTTTCTTTGTATCTGTTTATTTTTGATGAAATCCCTTCAAAGAGGTCCCCAAGTCATTCTGACTCTGACACATTTAGAACCACACTGTGCGGTATTATATTACCCATGAGCACTAGCATAATGGGCTATTCGAAATAACGAGGTAAACCAAATCATTCTGAGATGCACTCTAATAGGCCCGTTCACCTATTCACCTTAAGCCCATAATTTCTTCCACATTGTGAATGTATGATAAAGTCTATGTATTATACATTTCATTATGGCTTCATTTAGCTGCTTGGAAAGGGCAGAGAGTCACGCAGAGTGAAAGAAACAGCTAACGCAGACGTTTCTCTTTAGTCTTTCCCTCGACTGCAGAATCACGTCATATTAAAACAACCATCCACAATGTGCTCAATTATTTCCAGCCCATATTTTTCTTTTCACTGTCCAAAGCGTGGGTCAGGGAGGGAGCCAGTGTTTGAGGCCTGCTTAAATGAAAGCACAGTCTTTTCTCTCCCATATTCAGACTGCTTTCCATCAGTTTTGCCTCATTGGCCCCAGTGTAGGTGCTGCAGGAGACGGTTGAGATGAGAATGCCACAAATGGCCTGAAACTAATGTTGGCCTCTCTCACCCTGTAGATTTACAGCGCTCTCCAAAGACTTTCTATTTTTTCTTTTCATGTTTTTTCAATCCCAGGCTGTCCTCTTTCTGTTCTTTTTATCTCCTGCCTTCACTCCTTTCACTTTTTCAAAAAGCGTGTCCCTCACCATACACCCCAGTATCCATTTAACTCAAGTTGTCTCTCAACCTCTCTATTTCCACTGCACTTACATCTGTCATGTCAAATCATCTGACAGCTAAAGCTCGGAAACATTTTCCATTTGAGAACAAAGGCAAATCAATGGCTCAAGAGCTGCACCACTTGTGATTCTTTATAAGTGAATTGCACTTGACAGCCTTAAAATGACCAGTAGCTCAACGCATCTCCTATACATCACTGGCATGTGTAGACATCTTTGTGAGTGTACGTGTGAGAGAAAGAGGGAGAGGGTTCTGTCTGTGAGCTTGGTTTGTTTCTTTGATGAAGGAAGAAGCGTTCAGAAGATGAACCACAGTTATCTCTTCTGAGTGAAAGAGCTGGAATGAAAATCGCTGGTGGAATTGACAGATACCCTCAAAGATTACCTTAATAGGGCCATAAATGTGATGTAATGGCAACAAAGGAAAAGACAAAAGCAAATTATCAAATTAATTATTGTTTTGACTTAATCAGCAAGAATTTATTTTGTACATGGAATTTAATTTGCTTAGGATCAATCAAATGCCCCACAGCCCCAGATCTAGATAAGCCTCCCTGTACCTTGCTGTCAGTTCTTTCTCCACCAACACTGAATCAAAGAGAAAACCATCAGTGGTCCACTTCACACCTCTCTGGGCGTGTCATTTGCATCCTTTGATGCTTGCAAAGCTGTAATTACACTGTGAAGGTTAATTGGTTCTTATAGACCCAGTGAACCTGGCTGAGTGAAGAAACACAGGTAAAGAAATCTGAAAGAGGCTGCAGGAGAGTGTGTGTGTCCTGAAATTAAGTGTGTGTGTGAGCCTTAAACTCTGTTCTGGTTCTCTTCTGAAAACAGCCTGACAAAGCCTGAACTGGCCTCTGTTCTCCCCTTCAGCTGTCTGTCAGGATGCAAAGCGCTGCTGCACAGAGATCCACGACAGCATGAGTCACATCCCCCATGGTGCACTGCTGTCAGCCATGGCTGAGGGCTGAGGAAGAGCCATACTGTGATCACATATATACATCAGTGAAGATGGTTACACACACACACACACACACACACACACACACACACACACACACACACACACACACACACACACACACACAGACTAACCCAACCTAAACACTCGCATGGCCACATGCAGAAAGGATACCCTACAGGTTTATTCCAACCATCAAACAGCTGACATGTGAAACAAGGATAAAAGAGGGTCCATGTCTCCAGCAGGGCAGCACAATTTGGTGCCCCCACTCTCACCCCAAACACCCCATGGCCTGACTGTGTGTGTGTCTTTGTGTGAGGGTGAGAGCTTCCATGGTTTGCTGGAAAATCTGCCCTCTCGCCGACATGTTGGTGAAAGGCGATTTCCGTAATCCGGGAGTGTAAGCCTCGCTGTACAAATGGGCGTAAGAGACTTTGTGGATGTGTTGCTGTGTGTGTGTGTGTATGTGTGTGTGTGTGTGTGTGTGTTGCTAGTAAAAGCTGCATGTCTGTCTGGGTTTCTGATAAGAGGCATGGAGTGAGAGTTTGGAGTAGCAGCAGTATGATGCTGCCATGGGAATTCGCTATGGATTTCACTTATTTCTTAATGTATAAATGATGCATAGCAGCAACAGACCATGGTTACACATAAAATGGTGTTAATAAAAGAACATCAGGCCAGACTGTGCATCCCTCAAGGATACTTGAGGACGCTCACACTCGTCTCTTCCCGCAGGTTGCCCTGTCTGATTTGGTAGAAAATTGGAAATGAGAAAAATAAGATGAGAGTCCAAATCCAATATGCAATATTCTTTCAGGTTGTGCGTCAGGATTAATTATTTTTACAGTGCACGCTTGAACATTATGAATGTGTCTTTTAATGTCAGCTCCTTTAATGTTAAGCTCAGTTCTGTTATTCTTTTGATGTATTCTTCCTCTGTGTTTTCCTTGTTTGATAATTTGACTGTTTTTAGTTCCATTATTTATCTGAGAGGGCAGTGTGTCTAAAGACTAAAACTAAAACAAAACCCTCAGAACATTCAAGAAGATGACAAACAGTGCTATAAATAGTGAAGCTTTTAGTTGTTGACCTTAAAGAGCCAATCAGTGAGTTTGAAGCTTTTTTTTCTGTCACTGAGAGATTGACGCACATGGTGGTTTCCATTCTGAGTTATCTGCACAGTTCATTTTACTCAGTTCACAACACAGATCCATGCTCATGCATACATTCATAAACCTGGCACAAGAATGTATATGCATATATTTCACAGTCATAAATCTAAGCTATATGTACTTGGCCCCTGGTGGTTGAGAGGTCAATAATCATACAATAGTTTTATCTCTGGTGATGAAGAGTATAATGTTTGCTGTATTCTTCTCTTTTCTTGTTCCATTTTGTCTCTTTTTAATGAACAGTCTTTCTGTTTACACATATTGTTATGAGACCTGGAGGTACTGAGGCCAAAACATGAGTTCAGAGGGGACAGAGTTTTTTCTGTTACTGCTCCAAAATTGGGAAACAAGCTCCCCCTCCACAAAAGACAAGCCCCCTCACTGTCCAATTTTAAACCCATTTTCATTCCTTGGCTTTTAACCCAGCTTGAGACTCTGGTAGTGTGTTAGTGGTCTATGGTTTGTTTTAAGTTTTTAGTAGTTGTTTTTATTGTACTTAAATTGTTTTTAAAAAATGAAAAAAATATTGTAGTACCTTAGTTTTATTGATTTATTACCTCCATTAAGGAGGTTATGTTTTTGAGACAGTTTGTTTGTTTGTTTGTTTGTTTGTTTGTGAACAACATAACTCAAAAAGAAGCAAACAGATCTTGATGAAAATTTTCAGGAAATGTTCAAAATGTAATAAGGAAGAGTTGATTAAATTTTGGTGGCAATCTGGATCCAGGATTATTTAAAAGGATTCTTTACCATTGTGAGATAGGGCTGTTTTCACCAAATGTGTATATAACTCCACGATAAATGGTTGGATTGCTTTGTGAAACAATAAAAGACAAGATCACCATAATTTCTGACAGATGTTAAAGTAAGATCCAGATCTTGGTAATATTCTGGATACCAAGATCTGGAATATGAAATATGTACTGGGTCATCATAATTTTCAACACTGTCAGGAAACAAATTATCGCACAAACCTGCAACTAACACCAAATTGTAGCAGACAGTCTGCTGAAAGGAAGTATAACATTAAAGTAAGACTGGAGTGTTGTGTGACAATCACAATATGCTTGGCGAATTGCTTTTCTAGTTTGTTTTATTGATTTACTTATGCATGCCTGCACCATCTTTTATGTACAGCACTGTGTTTCAGCTGTGGTTGTTTTTAAAGGGCTTTATAAATGAAGTTGAGGGAGGACCATAATGCTTTCAAAACGCAGAGTGAAAATATTAAAGAAATCTATCAATGATAGTAAAAACCACACACTCAATCAGAAAATCAAACACAGGTTTGTCCAATGTTTAGAGTGAAAGTTTTCATACCCTTGATTTTGTCTAAGCAGCTCTGTCTCTGTAATGCAGGGTGTACCAATGCCTCCACTAAAACAATAAAATAAACTGAAATCATCAGCATCCATCCCAACATATTCAATAAAATGAAGCTAAACCCTTTTGTTTGTTCCAAAACGTTTACTTAATCAAATCGCCGGCTTTCTGAAGCAGATCTTTACCAAACATTCATTTCACTTTGAGGAGTGTCTGGGGAGCTCAGAACAATATGGCAGTCATTATCATCAATTTAGGCATGCTGTAATCTACAAAGAGATGCTCTGCCATGTGAGAAAATGTCAAGCAGCTATATTAACAGGTGTAGAGGTACCGCTGAGAGAGAATACTTCTGAATAATCCTCTGATCGTTTCTTCCGAGACCAAGTATGAAGTAAGTATTTGTGTGCTTTTCAGGCAAAGATTTTTTTTTTTTTGTCTACCCGTCTGCGGTGCCCAGAGGCACAGCAGACAAATCATCTGGCATCATGACTTAAATCGGAGACAAGAGCAGTGCTTTTCGCCTGCTGGGTTGTGTCTGATAGAAAATACCAGAATGTTGAGTCTCTTGGCCTCACAGTGATTCAGAGAGGTATACCTGTAGATTCTCTAATCTGCACTCCTGCCTGGCCTGAATAAGCACTCTGAAACCAAACATTGGTTGGCTGTATCGTTTTTTCAATCACAGCTTTTCTCTTCAGAGGCATCTATTATAAAAGTTTCATGGCACACCAAAGACATTCGGCAAGAAGAAGAAGTTTTTGCAGGAATTATTCAGACTGTCACTCACCCTGACAAGCATGTGAGGGAAGGGTCCTCTGGAGTTTTCAGGCACATTGATGGGTGGAATGACCCAGTCTCTCTTTTGTCGTCTTAGCCCGTTGGCAGAGGAGCCCCTCTGATGTTTTCGAGGAAACTTAATCACTCTGGGTTGGGACTCCCAGACTCTTGAAAACATTTCCTCAAAGCCAACCTGAAAAGAAGAAAAGGACAAACAATATCAATCATATGTCATAGCATCGCATGCTGAATGTCTTGTCCATATAACCATTTGAAGATGCTACTTTTCCAGGATAGGTTACGAGATGAATCTTCAAAGTGCTACAAAAAGTCCAGTTTTCCCCTCTACTAAAGATTGAAAGTAAAATACTGGGTGTCATGCTTACAATAAAGCCATTTTGGAGAGTGACGGGCGAAAACATGAGGAAATAAGTACATTTTTTTCAGACTGCATCACATTTCACGAGGGCTTTGGCGAGGCAGATCCCTCACAGAAGCTACACGGCTAGATTTTGTCCACTGTGGTCTGTCTTTTTACTTGTTCTGGATTTTCCTGTAGGAAAATATTCAAGACAAGCCTGTCCCTGTCCCCTGTTTCCCAGCTCCAGTCTGAAAACAATGTGACACTTTGGCCTGACAGGAGCCTGTCATCACTTAAAACAGGTTATGATGAAATAGCAGTGTAATAATGAGGGTGACAGAAGAGCCCCCCTCCTTCAGTTCCCTTTGTGGAGCAATAACTTGGAAGACGAGCAACTCAAATGTCAACCAGGACAAGGGAGATATTTTCTCTAAATAAACAAAGTAGAACAAAGTGTGCAGACAGTTATGATTACTGTCCCTCATGGGCTTGTATAACTTTACTCCTTTGCAGTTAAAGTGAGTCTGAACAACATGCAGGACAATGGCATCATGGGAAACTCCTATGTAAGGATATATGGATGTGTACACAACCCCCTGCAGCTATATCTGCAGCAAGAAGATTGTGTTCGTGCTCATCCTGCTGAAATAGGGGTTAGAAGGGTGTGTAAAAGACGGCGTGTTTTTCCCCATCCTCTGTGGTGTCCTCCTTTGTAAGATGGTTGTATTGCTGTAATCCACCTAATCCTATTGTTGTCTCTTGCTCTGTGTACCAACACACACACACACACACACACACACACACACACACACACACACACACACACACACACACACACACACACACACACACACACACACACACACACACACACACTCACACTCACACACACACTAAGACACACACTAACCCACACAGACACGCTGGCAGCAGCCTGCTGTCACCTGAAGCGCAGTGGAAAACCTCCTGCTCATCTCACCTTGAATACACGCGTAAGCAGTCATACAGGAGAGACACGTGTGCAGGTTTCACCACACTCAGGTTTCCATGCCAAACACAAGGCAGCAGTTCTTCATATCAATATACACCTGTAATCCACACCTGAGCAGACTAAGTGTATATTTTTCATCTTTTGTTTGAGCTCTTTGCACATTCACAGCTCAGCGGATTGGACAGGCAGCTCAGAGCAGAGCTCCTGACAGCCAGAGCTGAGGGTTTAGTGACGTAAAGGGAGCGGGGTGAGCGGGTGGCTGGTTAGAGGACAGATAGAGGAACAAGTGGACCAGATGTGTTTCCCAGATAAGATAACTCTCATTGCAGCTCCACTCATCCACAACACTAACAGGTACCAATTGGCACAGGGGAGGCTGGGTGCTGCCAGGCCCCTGCATGGGTGGCAGGTGGAATTAGTCTCTGTCTGTGTTTCTGCGGCTGTGTGCATATTTGCTGATGCTCATTTGAAACAAACAAAAATCAAGGGAAGACAAACAATGATGTACCAAAACAAACACACAAATGAGGATAAACAGCCGCTCTCTCTGGCAGATGATGTTGAATCATCAGGAATGATTGTAAGTCGGTGCATATGGACATTTATATCATACATGATACCACAGCTCTGTTCCTCCCACAGCCGGTCCAAGTCCAGCATGCTGCTGCCATGATAAAGTCTTTATCTGCCTCCCCAGATATCAGCATAAAAACAAAGAATTATTTCTTTACAGGAACAAATGAAGCCGGCAAAGAGGATGTGAAAGCATCCGGTTGGTCGAGTCCAAACATTCCTTTGAAAATGTTGCCAAAACAGAAATGAAGAGGCAAGACAGTCAGGCAGGAAGACACAGAATAATTAAAGGGAGATGGACTTTGTTGCTTGTGGATAATATCAGCACAGCAGCTGCATGTGACTGTCACTGTCACACAGCATGGCAGCATGGCTGTTCACAATATGACAATCACAGAAGCACAAAATCAACACAGGATAACTGGATCAGGCTCTCCATGGGCTGCCTGGACTCTAGGTGCTCACTGGAGATGTACATGTGCAGTGTGCTCAGTCATGCCTGTGCGTACATATGGGAACTCATATGTGCCGGCCTTCATGCAAGCATGTGTGCACACATTCAGATGTGTGTAATGCATGAGCATATGTGCCAGTGTATTTGTCGTGTGTTTTTGCATGTCCCAGACTGTTAATGTGCGTGAACACATGACAAGGAGTCAGTAAGTATGTTCCTAATGCGCCCGCAGCTCCTGAAACCCAGAGGCAGCCGAGGCCAGCTGGCAGCTCTCTGCTCCCAGGCAGCCTGCACATTGCTGGACCGTTCTTTAGGCCTGCAGCCTCTGAGCCCTGGAGCTGACATCTGGAGGTTATCAGTCTGACAAATAGGCAGAACAATACAGTGTGTGCTCGTCATTGCCCATTCTCTGTTCGGTAGGCACATTTGACCAGTTCCTTTGAAGTTATTTTTCTGTCTTAAGTGCTGCAGTTCCCTTTGCTGGTTTACTGTGATAAAATAGACATGACTGCAAGTCTTCTGTGAGTACACCGTCTCCCATGAGAGCTTCTCTGAAAAACTCAAGTGAAGAAAAGTAACAACGAAACCAAACTTTGCACAAAATGTATTGAAATTCTGAAAGCAGCCGTTTTCTTGTTTAGACTTGCAGCTTTGCAGAGTGGATTGTCAACATAATCAGGATATAATCACAAAGTTTAAGCACACAGGCATCCAACCCTGCTGCCAGAGCTTTTGAATGACCAGTGGACTCCAGGGTCCAATGTTCCACCCTGCTGCTGGCCCTGCTGTAATCTACCTTGAACAGGTGAGGCTGTTTGGGGAGAGTGCAGCAAAAATGCAAATCAAATAAGCACTCGCTCTGGCTACCAGTCAGGTCCAAATCCAGTGGTGCATAACTGATGGGCTCTAAGCTGGTGGAGAAGGCAAACCAACGTGCCATGAAATCAGTACGAGTTAGAGAGCACTCAACGAGAGGCCCTACCTGTGTGAGAAGCGATAGCCTGAGTACATAAACACAGCAGAGAGGGCTCTCAGGCCAAAGATGCTCTACACTCCGATTGCTGTGTATTGTACCCCGGAAAAAAAATTAAATACTGAAATGAACTGGTTCATCACAGAGCACATTCCAAATGTGCTGATTTCTGCTGCTAAAACAGCGCAGCGAGAAAGCAAGCCAGTTATTAAAAGCACATCACTGCACTCGCACTGGGGCTACACAACAAAGCAGGCATAGAAAGAGATGAATGCTACATTATACTCTGTTCAGAGTAGAGATCAACCAATCATACATTGTGTTTCAGTTCAGCATCTCTCTGCACGCTATCTGTCTGTGCCCGAAGCCAGTGAACAATGTGAGCCACTATTTGAGCTGTCTGCTTTTTAATCGCCACCAGGGCAGAGAGGATATCCAAAGCTGCTCGTTGCCTTCCCAGCCACCGCTGCACTTGTTAAGCAGAGGCAGATTGTGGTAGGGTGACGTGATCATGATAACCTCTTTTCCAAAATAACAACTGACATTCAGAACAAAGAGATGGGTGATACCCGCTGCACTCCTTTGTGTTTACTGAGGTAGAAAAAGGGAGACGGGTCACACGTTTTTAAAACGCTACAGATAAAACTTTGCCTCCTGGGAAGCAATGGTACTTTAGAGCTTTCTCTGAAGTTTCTCCTGACATGCTGACTTCAGTTGAAATATCATAAATTAGAGGAAGAAATCTGACATTACTTGCCTTAAGACACTGCTGCTGACTGTGAGCTATGTCATTTTATTTAGAAATTTCAAAACTCAAACAGGTCAAACTCAAAGCCCACTTTGCCAACCTAATAACTTTTATAGTGTTTTAGTACAAAATGAAGAAACTGTATCCAGATCAGTTTTATTTCAGACATAACAGAAACAGATACTCATTAATCTCACTCTCAGTAATAACTGTGAATGTAGATGAAGTACACTTCATTTATCTTAAGTTTATCATTTACTGTATTTCAACCATGTGGGCAGAATGACGCGGGAGATGTTCACCCTTTGTTTGTCACTGTCTTCTAAAGTGTAACTCTGTGTATTAAATTCTTTCATTTGAGATAAGGTTTAGTACTGACTAGTAAAAGATAGCATGCTAATATATGAGATGCTATTGTTGGAAGCGTGTTAACTGTGTTATTTCCATTTTGCTGCCATAAAATGTATCTTTGCTCTGGGTAACAACTTTTTAATACTTGCTGTATTTTTCTTCTTGTTGAAGTGTACAAACTTTGAAACTATAAGAGCAAAACACGGAAAGCAGCAGGGAGCAGGAAGTCCTGGGAGACATGAACATGACCTCTCCCACAGGGTCAGAGCCTTGTCTGCAGGGCCATTTCTTATTAGGACAGCTCATAGATTCAGACCACATCTCCTGCTTTCTATCTTCTTTTCTACATCCGCCATGCCAAATGAAAGGAGTTTAATAAATATCCAGATCTGCAGAGTACAAAATGTAACAAATAAATGAGTCAGTCAGACTGAGGGAGTCTGCAATAAAAAACTATGATCGCTTGTGAATGTCACTCTTCCCACTCAGGCTGTAAATAGCCGATGTCAGTGAGGACAACTTGTTTAAAAATGTTTTTCAGAGATGTGGAGGTTGCTGCTCAATGTTTCACTCTTTACATTTTATGCACTTTTGTAACCTTGTCCATCAGAAATTCTAGTATCACCTTTTGCTGTATGTACCAGAAAGAGGAGGAGGAGGATGAAAGGGATTAATCACCAGTGAAATTATTTTTCTCGGCAGGCATTGCTTCAACCCTGAACATATCTTATGTTGTTCTAATAATTCCAATATTTTATGAACATGCAGTGACTAATTTATCGTCATCTGGCTTTATGAGCTCACTGAGATCCTCCAGAAACACTTTCTCATTCTTTATTGCATCTGACACTGACAAACACACACCACCAGTGTGCTGAGACGAACATATGTGTGATGCCTAAAAGCTGCTTTTCAAATTTACGTGTGATATGGGAACACACATTTATTGTCACTTGTTCAAGTATTGAATCTTTCTCTGGCCGTATGATGTGGGAAACGTAATTATACAGCGAAACTACATCACCTGGTCCTTGCAGACTCCGCAGAGTGGAACATTAGCTCAATCAATGTCAATTATATTTTACTCTCCATTATTGCACCGCCAGGAGTGGGCAGAATTTTAATCCCCATGCTGCAATTGCTTTAGCTACATGAGTTCTTTCTTTTTGTCATGATTAGAAACATGACTGAACATTAAGCCCTTTGGCTTTCAACAAGTAGAGCAGCAAAAATGATAACGGTTTAGTGCTCTGCAAACTGCTGTCGGGTAGTGGACATCAGTAGCAGAGGGTGTGCATCTGGTCTTGTGTTTTCATTTTGTGTCAACTTACCGAGCAAAGCTAGCAAACACAACAAATATAAATCCCTTTTTAATGTATTCAGTAATAATACATCTCTGTCTTTAAACACTTGCCAGTAACTTAAGTCTGAAACGATTAAAACGAGAATCTGTAATCTCGAGTTCTGGGCTGATTGGGCACAAAACGATCTTTGTGTGGCAGCCAAAGTAATTTTCACAAACCAGTTTCTACGATTTGAAGCAGAGCAGATACTGACAGACACACTAATCAAGAGCACTAATTTGATTGCAGTTGAGATATCCTAGAGTACCTGTGTCTTGATCTTCTTGTATACCAGATGCTCCTTGTTGCAAAGGCCTTGGATTTCAATGCACAACTATTTGGTACATAAGGTTCAAATGTTGATATGATAAAATACTCAGAGCCTTTCTCGATCAGGGGTAAAATCTTTTCTTCACTTACAAACTAACTTTTACTGACTAACTTTAACACAACAGAAACAAAATCTTAATTCTATCCTTGATGAAATTACTTTACATTAGCTACAGCTGCTATTTCTATCATTATCCACCAATGATAATTATCTGTAATGAACTTTTACTGGCTAAATGAGAAACCTGCAACCTGAACCTTCTCTACATTAATCTCTGCTAATGGAAGAGAGGCAAAAAAAAGTAATTAAGTAGGGGAGCGTGTTACTGTCATGCCAGGGAAAGGAAAATAGATCAGTACAATGATAGAAAGTGAGAGTTTGTTTGTTAGAAAAAGATGTTTTGCAAGTTATAACGAAAGACTTAAATTTGTAGTGAACGAAGGAATGTATTCCCATAAAAGAAATTAATAAAGTTATACTTAATATCTGATAGCAGAACACAGAGCAAATATAATTAGTGTTGGGGGCTTTAAAGAGGTCAGACTGATGATCACATGACTACAAGTATACAAGGTTTTGTTTACAGTGTGACAAAAAAAAGGGAAAAACATTTTAAACTTCAACACTTCTCTGTTGAAAGCCAAAAGTTAGTTCACAACTTGTTCAAAGGCAGATCTTTTACTCCCAAGACCAACTTAATTTGTTTTAACTTCTATGTTGTGAAAAGCTAATCATACATGATCAAAAGAAAACGCTGTTTATCTTTTATGTTTTGTTATTACGTGGTAAATCCGTGTGATGTAATAATGTGAAATATATGTTCTTTGTGTGAAATTAAGTTGTCAATGCTGTGATATATAAATGGTTAACTGGGTTAGCAGCAGTGAGCTTTCCCTGTGTCTGACATCTCATCCTGCACCCGTACTTCCCACGGCCTAATGTTCATCCACTTTTTTAATACGCCGTTTGTAGTGCAACTCAACAAGAAACATATGGCATATTTTTGAAGAAAATGAACATACCTAAAAGATCCTGTGGATTATTTTGGGTGTCATGTCACTATCCGAAAGAGTCGCTTGTTTAGCTCCTTTAAATAAAACGTAGATGTCCATCATTTATCGACACGCTCTAGACGGAGAAGCTACAACCTCTGGGATACGATGACTAGAGAAATCAAGTCAATATCAGCCTGTATAATTCAACTGCCCTTTATTTGATTTATGTTAAAGGTCCCATATTATGCAAAAATCACTTTATTAAGTCTTTTAGTGAAATTTGTGGGTCTTTGGCTTTCCTCCCAGCCCACACCACTGTACTTAGTAGTGCTTGTGAATGTAAAATCCTGACCTAAAAGGAGCTGTTCGGAATTTGCCGACATCAGCGATTCCCTTTTTTGACCAATCAGGAGCAAGTCTGACCTGATTGGTCCACCGGAGCAGATACTCCCCTCCCCGCTGCTGCTCCAGCAGCCATCACTGCCATCACTGCTCTGTTTTTGGCTGTAAACAGCCACATAGTTCCATGCACGAGCTTCCCATTTCAGAGGATGACAAGACTAAGTAGCTAGAGTTGATTTATCAACGAAATGTGCCAGCTACACTCAGTAAAACTGTGCATGTGTGTGCCAGTCACTTCACGGCCGACTGCTTTTCCAACTTTGGACAGTCCAACAGAGGGCTAGCTAATAGACTGGTCCGGAATCCAGGCGCATTACCAACCATCCGCCAACAAACCTCAGACCCTGGAAATGTGAGTTTTTTAAATGCTGTGTGCTGTGGAGCAGATGTAAGAGCTTTTCCTCAGTGTCCCCCCTGTCTCTGTGTTAGCTTCAGGATGCTAACTTTAGCTGCAGTTAGCCTGTTGTTTTAGCCTGCAATGTTACAGTAAAGGAGCTTCGCTGTTTTCTAAACATTGTGCACTCGGAGCTCGTGGCGCCGCTCTCAGTGACGCGGAAGAGCGGGGCGGTATCATCGGTGGCTCATTTACATATGAAGGTCACGCCCTCTAAATCAGAGCGTTCTGAACAGAGGGGCTATGAGAGCCTGGAAACAATGCTGCTGTGCTTGATTTATTGGCATTTTGGACCAAAGCATGTTACTACCATTTCATGAAGACATCAATGATCCATATTAAACTGCAGAAAAGGAGCAGAATATGGGACCTTTAATGGCAGAATAGTGAAAAATGAACAGATTTTCATTTGTTTACATTTCATTTGATTGATAATACATGGATTCTTCACTCCTGAATTTGTTTATGCACCTTACCTTGGTCAAAGCTAAAGGATGAGGATGTCCAGCCATGGCGACCTTAACAGTCGTCTCCCAGATGTGTGGGTCGTGGATCCCCCGAGCCGTCACCATGAACTGGACCGGCTCCGACAGGTTGGCTACCTCCTGCTCGGTGTACACCGTCCCATCAGGCTTCACGCTGAAGTTGGGGTCATTGCTGACAAAGCCCACCTCCCTGCTGCGCTGGCAATCCTCAAACTTCACTGCAGAGACACACAGGAAGGGGAGAAGGGGATAGAATTAGAGTGCAGCACAGTGACATCTAGTCCACAAGGTATTTTGCAAATCCTTGACACATCTGGCAGGATTAAGATTAACCTGCATCCATCAAGACGTATCTTGAAATATCTCCTCCCTTTGGCTGTCACTTTTGATTTGCCACTTTGACGTCTTTGGCAAAACAAACTGCTTATCTGTTTCTGAGCCAGAATACACGGGAGGAAACCTAATTCTTTTACATATCATTCTTCACCAAAACTAGACAGCGATAGCAATGTCAAAACAGCATTTCCCTTGGCTTCTCTGGGGGGGAAAAGCATGAAAAAAGGTCTAAAGCACATTAGGCTGACTGGGCTGGTTCTGCTCCATGCTTGGCTGCCAACAGAGAGCAGAGGCATGAATGGCATTCAGAGGGTTCTGCTAAAACTACACCGCTATTCCTGTTTCCTGTGTAATGTAGCATATGTGTGTGTTTGCATGGTTTGGAAGGGGGATTTCGTTAAAGAGGGTGATTGCAGTCTTCCCCCGCCACTTATGATTTAAGTGTTGGAGGGCAGTTGAGGGGATAGATGAGTGACAACTGACTTGAATCCACCACCACAGCACCCAAACAGAGAGGAAACTTACTGTGCTTCAGACAAGACTATTTAGAAAATCCTTTCATTCCACTGCCAAATTTAATTAACACTCAGTGCATCATTCACCCATGTTTCACAGCATGATGCAATGACTTGAACGCTGAGAATGACTGATTATTGTTTTCACCATCTATTATGTTACATCCACACACACACACCATCCCTTGCCGGCTTTACCCCCAAGTTGAAGCGCACATGCTCTGATCGTATCTCACAAACTCTGGCTGCTGATAACAAGACAAAATGATTTCATAAATCACAGAGGGAACAGATCGCCTGTTATGAGTGTTGGCAGCATGATTTCTCAAAAATCCAGCGTGAAGAATTCTGCACAGCGGGCTTTTTATCAAGCCATCTATTTAATTTATCGCCCAGCTTCCTGTCAAAAGCAGCTCCAGAACAACAGGCTAATAAAGCACGAGATCTCCTGGCCACTGCAGCTCGTCGTTGCACAAATGAGGCCGCTTGTTTTCAACCTCTGAGTAATTGCTTGTGTAATGGGACTGATGGTAAACACAGTTTTGACAATGTGTGCATCTATCTGTGTTGACAAACGCAATCCATATTTTCATTAAAAGAATACAGGCCAGTGGGGAACATCCTTATGTGAATGATAAGTGATTACCTTACTTTTGGGATCATTTATCAAGGCGGGGACTGTGGGTACGGATTGAACATCAGGCTGTAACAATGTGACACAGACCTGCTTGAATTGTCAACAGATGAATTGTGATGGCAGGCATGTATTATGTAAATGACTTCAATTAGCTTGAACTCAGTGGGCTAATTGTTGTCACTTCGACAGGTCTCTTGTGGTGCAGCAGCAGCAAGGCTTAAGGATACTGCAAAGCGCTGCTTATGAAAGCCTCGGCTACTGGGCGTGTAAGAGTGGATATGTGTAGGTGGTGGTTCAGAGCACAGATGCTTCGAATGTGTGACATAAACTAATTTACATCAAAATTCTACGATAAAGCTTGGGAGGTCTCTGAGGGGCTGTCTTTGCTTTGTGTACTTTGCCGATGTCAGTGAGCATGGGAACACACATGAAGCCATTGTGACATTAGCCCTGTTTCGCATTGTTGGCAGAGTGTCCTTGATTCTTTGTGAAGGCACAAGGCCACATCTCAGTCCACCATCCACTGCCTGCTGGTGCATTCCCACCAGGGGCCGGGGACCACGACCCTGAATCTGACCGCATCTACTTAGTCTGGAGATATTCATGAATGCTTAGCTAGTCATTAAAAATGCTGTTTGCAGAGCACATTTAAATCAGCTGGTGGGATCTGATCTGTCACGCTGTTAAATGGAGATGAAAGCAGCAGAAAGACACAACGCTGAGACGAGATACTGATAGAGAAACTGTGCATGCGTACGTCACAGAGAGACAGAGATGGAGTGATAAAAGGAAGCAAGCAAGAGACAAAAATACTATAGCACACAGAATGTGAGAGATAAATTATGGATATATATCATAAACATAAAAAAAAAATCTCATCCTTCATAAGAAGTTCTTTGTGTGAAGACCTGAACACGAGAAGAGAAAATGCACAATGCAGCAATGCAGATTATTCATTACTGTCACATCATAATGGAATAGAAACAGTGAATAAAGATGAAGCACTGTTGATATCTAATCTTTGCTTATTTATTGTGATTGCTCTCTGGTGCATGTAATTCATTTTGCCATCTTATGCTTGACAAACTGCGGCATACTTTGTGCAGAAAATTGAATTTGAAATGTAAAACTGCAGATGAGGCCTCAGGGTGTTTTTCTAAACTGGGGACCCTGAAGGTCAGTGAGCTCACACTCCTTCATGAATTAAATAAAAAAAAGCCGCATAAATATTTCACAGCGAGTTCAATCAATGCTGCCACTGGACTTAGAGTGATCACCAGGTCACTTCATCTGGAGCAGCAGGTCTGAGCAGAAGAGACGAGTGCACCCAAGGCCTATGGCGGGAATGTGGGAGAAGTGAAGATGTGTTGTATGTCATTACCTATGGATGTGCCCAGTATGGTTATTTCACAATGTGGCACTTTTCAATTTTTTGACATCTCATCATGAATGTTCCTTTCCTGTCGGGGAGTGAGTTCTGTAAGAGGCTTATCTCTGATGGGAAAACCCACACATGAGCACAAGGATTTCTGCTTTTTCAGACAAAATTCTCCATTCAAAGGATTTCTTTTATAACATGGTTACATTGTTGAGAGATGGCAGATTTTCAGGTGTATTGTTTATTTCAACAGATACAAGCTACTAGAAAAAATGAATTTTGCCACAGACAGACCTGGGCTAGTATGCTGCTTCTTACACTGTTTGTCTGACTTTTGTTTGCTTTGTGAGCCAAGATTGCCTGATTATTTCAACACGTCTGAATGGAAAGTCAACATAACAAGCCACAGGGTGTCATTGTTTACCAAAAATGCATCACAAAATTAAGGTAAAAAACAACTGTATAGGTTGCTGAGACGTCTCTGCTGCCTGGACCTTCATCTGCATTTGGACCATGTAACAAAACATGGACTTCCTCGTTAATTAAAGCCTATAAATACCATTACTGTATGGTACTTTGCTATACACAGGGGTTTTTGGAGTGTGCAGGCGTAGCTGAACAGCTCTATGGAAAAGCTGATTGCGTTACTTAAACAGCTGTTTCAGCAGTTCATCAGAAAGACTTGTAAACTATACACAAGTGTTGTGTCTTATTGCAGCAGCCTCCTGACACAAAGATCAATTCTGTCAATTGCTTTCTACCTCTGAAGGTGTGTAAATGTGTGTGTGTGCTGTGCTGTGGGTTGGCAGTCGATGCAGAAAACAAAAAGGGTATTAAACCACCTGCTCAGGCGACAGCCAGTGTGTGTTTGCCGTCTGTTCTTCTATTTTGTAGCCCAGATATTTGTAAATGTGTGTGTGTGCGTGTTGTGTGGTGTTGAGGGTGTTGGTCCACTTCTGTGTGAAAGCTTCAAAGTGAGTGTGCATGTACTGAGTGTGTACGCTCCCATGTGGGTGTGTTTTTGTGAGTGTGTCCTGTATATTTTAGTGTGTCCTGCCATCCACAGCAGTGTTTGGCAGGCTGCTGAGGCTGGTGTCATTCTGCTTGGCTGCTCTTCTCTGGACTCGGACGGTAGAGAACATGCTGTCCAACAGAGCGGCTAGCGCGGCACACACACAGCTAAAACAGAGCGGGCAAGCAGCCGTGACTGCCCACCACCGAGTGCACACACGCACATGTGCACACACACACACCACTCACCTGACTACAGAGGGAGAGAAAGACACATTTATGCTCTTTGTCTCTGCCTGCTTGTAGATCCACGACAATACCCGGAGGAGGCTAGAACAGCTCTTGAATGGAAACATTACAGGTACATAATGTAGATGGCAGGTGGTACATCTGCACAGTCTGCTCTGTGCATTCACATGGAGCATGCATCTCTCATCGCTGTGCACCCGCCCACACCATGTTCACCTGTCGACTGTGCACGCCTCCTCTCCCCTCCCTGCTGATCCCTCCACTTCCTGTCACCTCCTCCTCTCTGTCTCTCCAGCTTCCATCCTCTCCTCTCGGATCACCTCTTTACCCTCCTTGCTTTCTGCTATCCTTATTTCCTCTCTTTTTAACCCCCCACCTGGGCTCTTTCTCCTCCTCCCTCCCCTCTGCTCCCTGCAGACTGAGCCCCTTTCTGTGCATGCAAACCAGGACACCCAGTCTGAGCCAGCAGCTCAGCCAGACATAAAAACGGGCACCCTGGTGGGTCAGTTATTACCTTTGTCAAAGGGAGCTGAGACACTCTCACAAAAGCAATGAAAAAAAGACATCACACAAAAGGTCAAAGCCACATAAGTCTGATCTGAGCATTTATTCACTTGTTTTTTGAAACAGTTTTCCCATTTTAAGGGTGAATAGATGAATCTTTTTATAGACTTCCCTTTATCCAACACCTTTATCACTGTTCATAGCCTCTCTTTTATGATTTTTACTGTTGTTCTGCATGTCTCAATCTGAATTTACTGCCTCTACTTTCATGTGAGTTGAAGTGCTTTAACTTTTGTGGTTTGAAGGCTCTATAAATAAGGATTAGGGTTCTGGTTGCAGCAGCTAAAAGTAGAAGTCTGACAACAAACACACTGTACATTAATGGATTGGTGTGACATAAATAATCCTCTTCCTTCAGCTGATGCAGTTGTAAAGTAAACTTTATGTTCAAAGTCTGACTGTGGCACACATTTCGCAGATTGTCAGGTAAATTATGAGGACTCGGATCCAAACGGAGCATATGGAGCTCCTTTTGTTAAGGAGCTGTTCATCCCAGTCGTGTCACAGTGCTAAGTAAACATTCCCTCTGGTGCCCCGTCGCTTTCCTCAAGCCAACAGGAAAATCAACGCCACCCACTCAATTTGCAAATAACAGTGTTTTTGCCAGGCTGGGGCTGTGATAGACAGCACAACAGACGAGGAGTAAACCAACTCTGCTAAAACACAGAACAAACTGTGTGTGAGAGGCTACAGGGATATCTCACAGAAAGACACAAACTTCAGCCTGACTTTAATTTCAATAGCACAGAGTGTACACTGAGTACTTAGCTTAATCGTTCCTTTAATTTTAGCCAGTTAAAGCTCGAACTTCTAAGATTAAAAGATTTAATTTGGCATCATTCACAAACAGAACCAAAAAAATCGACCTAAAAGTAAATGATTTCTGTTAATTACTCTGATAATTGGCACCACTTGCAGCAAACTGAAATGAGTTTCTTTGTGACAAACTGCATCAGACGTGTCTCGGTGAAACTGAATGTAAAAGCCCTATTTGTCAAGTCGACGAGACCATTGAATTCTTCATGAAATTCACTGCTTCGAGCAATGAACTCAAAAAATCTGAGTCCTGTTAAAAACCTATACTTTATCTTCAAAATGCCAGGGTTTCAGCAAGAGAGACAGAAAAAGAGAGCAAGTCATGTTTAAGCCAGACTGCCAAGAATACTAAAATGTTCTCGTTGGGAGACTAAATGGTTTTGATGAACTGAGAAATTCCCTGAAGGTGCATTTAATCCTCCAGTGTAAGTTTAAACATGAAAAATGACTGAGCGTACAAGGTTTACCTGACAGTGACATTACAGCAGCTTAAAATCAACTCAAGAGACATTTAAGTCGCATTAGTCTCCCAGCTACTGGAGGCGAGCGGAATCAGAAAAGTTTACACCATTCAGTGGGAGTCAGAGTACCTGCAGTCGAACCAAGTCGTACTGGCAAGTAAAGATGTAAAACCTATTTTCTTTTTTGATGTTGTGTTTTATAAACATGCCGCTCATTGTGAATCTACAGCCAAACCAGAAGCACTCTGTGCAAAAACATCCACAATCCTTTAAACTCTTTTAAAACCCAACCCACTGAGACCCACAGGAATGCTTATAACTAATGCAATTTACATGTTGCTGTTTTTCAGACACTACAGGTACAATGTGACTTTCCTGAAAAGGCTTTTTTTTTTGTCGCAGTTGGAAATGAATTTCTCTGCCTCTGCAGCTCTCTGTTTTAACAAAAGCCCACACAGTTCCCCCTGACAGCTCGCTCTTACAAAAGGAAACCACTGCGACTCAAGTATGTGTGTACACGCGTGTGTGCGCGTCAATGTGTGCGCTTGTGCGTGCAAGGCAGCCAGAGTGAGAGAGAGAAATAGAAACATGGAGTGAGAGCAGAGAAGGGACACTGGAGTGGGAGTGTTTGACACAAGCTCTTTGCATATATGATTATTACAGCTGATGCATAAATGGGTATGGATGTCATCGACTCATCGCGCTCTCATGGGTGTGTGTGTGTGTGCGTGGGAGAGGAGGTTCTGTCAACCTGCATTTGTGTGCATCAGCGCTCATGTTTCACTTTTTAAACACCACATGCTTGTTATCTGGTGCCAGCGCACTTACGGGCTGAACAAAACCTTGTCTGAGTCTAAGTGCACTGTCACATCTATAGGGCCAACATCCACCCACATGCCCCTCCACCCCCACCCCATCACACCTTTGTTTTTCCTTCTGTCACCTTGCTCATCCTGCAAGTGCAGAGCAACAGCTGCGATAGGCCCTCCTGGGTTGGCTCCTACCGGGCTGTCAGGCTACAGAGCGAGTCTTTTTACTGCAAATACATACAGCATGTTGTGTGGGCAGCACGTTCTCAGAGGTTGTCACAGCGTTTCAATGGATTATGAAGATTTCCTCGCAGATATTTGGCTTCCCTCTGCACACAGCCTCACCTGCACGTTATCACATTTCACAGGGAGCTTTTCTCTACATCACAGCTCGAGTCTCAGCCTGTTCAAGTGCATTCCCTGTCCTGTGAGTTTTTGCCAGGGCACTTTTCTGGGTAGAGTATTTTGGTTTTTCACAGCCTCGGCCTTTTCCTCTTATCTCTGCATTAGCCTGCTCTCATGGGCACAGGCGTGAGGAGGCTTGAGGAATGAGAAAGGGGAAAGAGGCGAGATAAAGAGGGAAAGCAGGAGCAAAGCAGAGCGGATGCAATTAAAAGACTGGGTCACAGATCGCAGTGCCAGGCGTCACTGTGATTAATACACCCCCATTCAGCCCAGAAGCTGTTCTCCTCTTTGTGTGGATCTGTGTGTGTGCACGTGTGTGCGTAGTTTTGTTTGTTAAGCTGTTATTGTCCAAGCTAACTGCAGCTAGGGGGCACCAGTGTCTCAATACGTGCTGGCCTCAGGTGGGCTGGGATTGACCCTCTTTAAGGTCATGTCAGGGATCTTGGTGACCTGAACAAACGGGTCTGATGAGATGATCCGTCTCTGTCTGACCTCCTTCAGTTTGTCCAGGAGATAAATCAACCCAACATCCATTTTTTTCTTTCTGTTTGTTATAGCAAGGAAAAGCACTGGAGTAAGGGACAGGCATGTGTCTTTAAACAACCACAGCCTTATATATCACAGCCTGTGGATCACAGAAGACCACAGTAACTGATATGGAAATTGTTGATAAAGGAAATTTTCCTTGTTGCTGTCACTCTGTGTTCTCAGCAGCTACCAATAAAGTCAGACAATTTTGAAAAAAAAAACAGTAAAATTGAACTTCCAATTCAAGTCAGTGCAGAAATTAGAGCACAGGAAACTCCCATGCTTGGACCCTGGCCTTTTCCCACAGCATTTTGCCAATCAAAACAAGCTCAACAAACACAATGACCATTATTTTTGGTTATTTCCTCTCATCCGCCTGCCACTCAGAAGACCTTGCCTTCAAGGCTTCTGCTAAATTTCAACACAAGTGGAGAAGAAGCCACGCTTTATCGCAGCAATATCTTCTTTAAGGAGGTGAAACGAAGAGAGTGCCTCAAGGCAACATGCTGTCTGTTATCTTTCAGTACAATATAATAATTTCACATAGCCCAGAGCAAGGTGTGGGGACCTCAGCTGGGCAGAGTGACAATGTGAGCAAACTAGGGGCAAGGATCTGGGGACAAAAGGGGCTTGTGGGAAATGTTAGTGACCCTCACTCAAGCGGATAATGACTGTAATGAAAACCCATTACTCTCAAAAAAGCTTCTTTTTCTAGTTGGTAGGAATTGTCTTCACTGCACACCTTGTACAATGCAGAGAAGAAACTTTAAAGATGACTTTCTTTATGATACGGAAATCCTCTGATTAGACCTGGAGACAAAGCAGCTGAGAGAGTTAAAGAGTAAAGTAACAGTACATAAGCAGTGCTCTGACTGTGTGTTTATGTCTGCAGCACCTTTCAGCTGGTTATTTTTAGCAGCTCTTGATTACCCTGGAGGCCCTCCTTAATAAATACTATAAGACTAAAAAACAGGCTTCCTCCCCCTCCCATCCTCAGAGAAAAGCAAAGACTCACTCACGAGGTAATCAGCTTTTAATTTTCTCCCTCTTTCCTCTTACATTCTCTCATTTTATCTCCATCCCTTTTCACTCCCCACCCCCCTTACTTAACTGAGTGGACCAGCAGCCCCTTTCATCTCTCTGGTTCTGTCTTTTCTCCCTTCCATCTTTTTCCTCTTTTCGTGTTATTAGCATAAAAGTGTTTGCATCTTTCCCTGGTGATTGTTTAGCTGCTGTGTTCAGCATCTTGATTTGAATTCCCCACAATTGGACTAATTAGCATTACAAATATACACTTAGAGAGGAACAGAAATATCTGTTACGGCTGACAGACTAATTTAAGAGAACTGAGGGAGAGGCAACACTAAATTTTGTGTGATAAAAGGTATATCAGAGTGTCTCAGTAATGAGGTGTCTCATTCACGTCTGCTGCAACTATTCACTACCTTTATGAAGACCAGTAAATGGTATTTCTACTTGAATAAAACCGCAAACCAAGCAGCTTACAATGCGATCATATTGGATGTCCGCTGGTGATAAAAGCTGTAATCACAACAAGAAACAGACCTCTTATCTGCTCTCACCTTCTCTCAGCAACCCAGATCATGTCCTCTAAAGCCAATGATTAGACTTAAGACAGATCTCCCTCATTATCCGTTGCTCTCATCCATTTCTCTCTAATCCTGTCTCTACTACAAAGACCCCTGGGCCAAGCGACAGCCCAAGGCCAGCCATTAGTCTCTAGGCCCACAGACCAGACTGACTAGCTTGTATGCTCATCTTGAGAAGACTGTGGCCACCTGAAATGTCAACCACATGGTCGGCTAACATAAAACTGCCGCATAGCTTATTTTTCTTACTCTTTATTTCTCCATGTATTTGGTATGTAGAGAGGTGTTTGACTTTCTGCAACAAGCTGTCACTCATGTGATCCTAGATATGAGTTTCTGGGGTGGAAAGAATAAGCCAAAGTGATGTTCAAGTCACTGCTCAGACAGATGCTACGATCTGAAGCCATAAAGGTCATCCCACTGATCAATAAGCCAAGTAACTGATGAAAGTAATTGGTCTCATTGCTGTCAACCGGCATTCAAAAGTGGTTATCGGACTGTTCCTCCAGAGAGCCGAGCCCTGAAAGTAGATGACGGTCATCAGAGGAACGCGGCTACGCGGACAACAGGGCCAGATTGTTGTGAGCTGGGTGCTGATGCCGTCATTATGTAGGATAAATGCTTCTGCAACTGAAAGGATTGGGCAATAAGGCACACAAAACTGCAATCAATGCATTCTGCTTCAGGCTTTGACAGGATATTTTACACTGAGACAGAAAGTCAGGCAGAGAAAAAAAAGCTTTAAGAGAAGTGTCTGTGTGCACTTACAGTCTGAGCCGTGATCAACAACAATATTTCCGCAAAAGAAATGTTTTTAAAAGAATTAATGATATGAATTAAATAATGAATGAATTAAAAAGCAATTACATTTCTATTGACGTAAAAAAAAACATGTTACCTATTTATCAATTATGAACCTAACATCACTTAACTCCTTCTTTGGGCATTTCTGTGAGTTAGATTATATAAACCAAGTAGAGTCGGACTGCAGACGTTACTAGTGTCCTTCATACATTATAAAAAAAAGGTATTACACCTTGCAGTCAATGTCACATAGTGTATACTATAGGCAGAAAATATAACAAGTACCGTACTTAATGCATATACTCTGACTTGAGCTAACTTTTATCATCAACTCTGTTATGTCACCCAGCAATGAAAACATTTGTCTCCCTTTTGGTTGTTTGGCTCTATAAAATCCCAGTTTCAGCTTGGCTACGCGGACGTGTACGTGGATCAGACAAATACTGTCTGAGCCTTTCAGAGAGCAACCCTCCCTTAAAAGCAACAAATCTCAGTTTCTTTCAAACACTATTTGCTTTGAAGTCACCTTGGCCTGTTCCAGAAAATCAATTAAAAACATGACTAATACATTTGCACCTAACACTTTCCACTCTTCCTCCTTAGAGTGTTTGATGTCCCTCACTGCCTAACACTGTGTAAACGCTGAGATCACAGAGATAGTGATGGAGGTATTTCAGCGCGGACCCATTCGCACGTCTTTTCTGCTTCAAGCAAGGCAGACCTGAGGTGAAATGAAATAACGAAGAATATCAGTGGACCCCTACTGTGCTGTTTTTGCACACCTACAAAGCCCATCAAACGAATAGTTAAGTATATTTTAAATATAAACCCTTCCTTTTTTCTCTCAGGCTTTCAAAGACATTTCCCTGTCAGAGGATTTTGTAAGTATTCCAATACAAGAGTCATTTCCTCTCCCACAGATGTGCCCTGTACAAGTCCTCCAGTGACACTTATCGCAGAGATCAGCAGTGGTCCCTAATATGGGAATTCTGCTATCCCTTAAGTGGGCAGTGCTGAGCCTCATTGTGTGCTATAGATGTAGGACGGACAATGGGAGAGGCTGAACCTTTCAGCTCAACTATCTAGCAGGAGGGAATGGGAGGTGGGTCTCTGTAGGCCATAGCGCCAAAACCATTATTCTTATCACTGCAGGACAACTCACCGCAGGCCAGAAAAAACCCTTCTGAAAGGTGAAATGAGTGTGTCTCTCAGTGTATGTGTGTTTACCTCGCCCTGCCTCTCACACCACACATTTCTGTATTTCTCATTAACTGATAATACATCACTCATGACCTTGTGATAAAAATACATTAGTTGGAGACAAGTCATTAATCTATAGAGAATCGGGCTGTTTAGGTTATCAGTTGAGGGTGGTTATACGTGTTATCGCACAAGTAATGGAAAGAGTCTTAATCGCCCGTCTGAAACGAGTTACTATATATACTCTCCACTATAGAGAAAGGGCTTTACATGCTTTCACTGAGGGAAGTCAAACACTGATGGCTCATGAGGGAAGGATGGCCAAGTATGTAACAAGACTGGTGGTCAACATGCAGGGAGTGTCATGGCTTCAAATTGCAAGATGTAAGCTTGCTTCTTTTGTTGGCTTGATGCAGTCGACTGTGAAGAAAAATTTAAAGATAGTTTGGACACTTGAGCCCCGTTTCCACCAAACAGTCCAGTTTGGATCAGCACAGTTTGATACAGGTTGGCTCGGTCCTGTTTGCGTTTCCACAGCCAAATGTGTCCCCTCGTGGTAGGCTGCGTGTAAGCTAGATGCCGACAACATCAGTAATATAATAGTGTGACGCCATAGCAGCACGACATAGTGTACCCCGCTAATAAATCCAACGAAGGAGAAAAATGCGACACAGTAAACATAGAGCAGCGATGGAAGACATCCAGCATTTCGCCCTCTTTGTGATTGGCATGTGGCTCTTAATTAAAAAGTGCAATCAAGTTTTGTTTCAGAGAAGACTGTAAGATGGGCTTAAAGACAGTAAGTGACGATTCTTTCGACCAATCAACGGTCTTCTATGTTTTAACTCCACGTTCTGAAATCAGATTGGTATAGTTTGACATCCCTACAGAAGAGTGGGACGGCTCGTCTTGGTTGTTTGGGGATCTGTCCCTGGATTTATCAGTGGAAAAGCCGTAAAGTGCATGACATGCCGAGACGAAACGATCTGAACTGCTTGGTGGAAATGGTGGTAAGATCTCACCTTTTAAGAGGATCAGGATTTGTCAGTTACGTCAAATGTCCTGTAATTACTGACACAAGAATAACCAAGATGGTGGGATTTGACCACTTGCAGTCACATGCCTGCTATGACATAAGTCACTGCATTCAGATAGTAGAGGTGCCAATGCAGGCTTAAGACAATTATACATTTTCAGAGATAATAAGCAGACATAAAATTAGTCACACAATCTTGTGGGATAAAATCAAACGCCTTCATTTTAACACACTTGAAGCAGTTAACAGCTGATACACGGTAAAACAACCTCTGGATTACCATAACCATGAAGTGAAGGATCCAGAAGTACAGTAATATCAGCTGCCAAGTCTTCCATTGTTTGGCTCTGATTCATATCTGACTTTTGCTCAGTTTTACTTGTGATAGAAAGCTATATTAGCATTGCCCTGCATATTAGTACACCCCACTGCATGACAGGGAATAATGGTAGTTTGACGTGTGAATACCAGTTTTCCTGTGACCAATGAGTGGACGGGAGTATAGATTCAGCACTGGCATCCAGAAAGGACGTGTGTTTTGCAGTCCAGGCAGGGCAGACATTGTGAGATGATGCAAAAGCAGCAAAAGCTCTTTCCATCTAGTCGAGCTCAGTCAGTTATAATTCTCAAGGCGTCAAATGTCGACTCTTCGTCAGGTACACAAGGTACCTGTCAGCTTCTCCATGAGACGAACCAGACTTTCAACTCAATGATGCATCAATATTAGACACTGCTTGTAGCGACGCAGTGGAAAGCCAGAAAAACTCATCGTTGGCTGGTGGCCAAGGTTGCCTGATGGGTCAATCAATGCAAGAACCTCATTAGGGAGAAGGTTTATGTGAAGTCCAGTGATTAATTTAACTTATCAGTTTCATATTTCCCCAACCTTAAAGACTTAAAATCAAAGAGATTCTTTGGTAAATGTTCACATTTTCTGTGTACATATCAAAGGTGTGTTGTGCATCAGAAAGAGACCCCAAAAGTGAGGTTTGTCACTAAGTGCAATGAGAACGTGTTTTATGAATCACTCCTAAATGTGTCTTAGAAGTGAACAGCCACTGGCACTCTGTGTGTTCACGTTTTTCATTGACTGCGACAGATCGCTGTAGGCATGCAGATGTCTTCACAAGACGCTTGATTCACAAAAGAAGAACTCTCCATCATCTTTCTTGATGCTGTTTTTACTTTTAAATAATGGAAACATGTGGGACAAATAAGCTGGAGACGAAGCTGGTTCTGCAGATCTTAGTGATCAAAAGAGCAAATGCTTTTAGTTGTAGCTATGTATTAGACATGCTACAACCTCTGGACACTCAACATCGAATCAATGCCTCAGTTTTCAACATTTGGATTTGCACTACACCATTTTGTTTCAGTCTGATCACAGCTAACATAATTTATACTGCACCTTTGCCTGAAAAGCAAAATTGACCCTTGACATTTTAAAACCCATCAAAGCACCAGTGCTCACATTTTACAAGTGATCTCTAAATGACCCCTCAAAATTTTGAGCAAGTGAAAAAATTCAAACAGTTCAGCAAAGAAAAAAATAAAGAAGATACGGTTTCTGGTTATGAGCACTACTTGTTTTTAGGCCAAAATAACAAAAAGAAGTCCAAGTGTCCAAGTATGATACTTTAGGGTAGATAAAAGCAGAGGAAATTGTAGCAGGTTTTTCCATTGTAAAGTGGAGCTTATTAACTGTTTGACAACACTGTTTACTACATTCTTTGACACATACAAAGCCTCTTTATTATTTTTTCTTCTTATTTACAATTCTGTTGCATCATTTTTTTTAGCTTTTTAAATTTCCCCACAGAAAAACAATACTTTGAAAGTTAAGACTCAAAAATTGGACTCTCATTGTTTTATTTTGCCTCTTAAAGCTGCAGACACTTTGTGTGCTCTCTGTGTGTGTGTGAAGTATTTGTCTGAATGTAACACAACAGAGAGCTTAAGAAATAAAAATAAAAAAATGTAACAAGTAAAATATGTTCAGTTATTCTAGGTCTGATTTTATTGATTAAATATTTCCTATAATTACACAAAACTATTATCTTTTCTATTAC
The DNA here is from genome assembly GCF_033239565.1 of Halichoeres trimaculatus. Taxonomy (NCBI): domain Eukaryota; kingdom Metazoa; phylum Chordata; class Actinopteri; order Labriformes; family Labridae; genus Halichoeres; species Halichoeres trimaculatus. The sequence goes on along the minus strand of NW_027437179.1, from coordinate 16,640,731 downwards.
AAACAATTAAAAGACACCATCCATTCTGTCTACTTGGCACCAAAACATGATGGCTGGTTGCCAGCCTGGCAAACGGCTTCAAAATTTTCCTCTGCGGCCCTGGGGAGGTTGGCTTAATTTTGTTTTCACTTGAACAAAAGCTTGAGAATAACAGATCCAACCAGAAATAACTGTACTGAATACACCACACAAAGGAACACGAGGGCTTCTCTCTCCACCCGGGGCGATGAAATGACCAGTTTAACTGCACTGAGTATCAGACTGAACAGTTCTTACCTCAGCCTACGGTCAGGTTTGAGCATTCAGGGATGCACTTTTTATATCTTTCTCTGAAATAAACCAGCTTCTTGAGGAAAAAGAGACACAAAACTCATACAAACACAATGAAAAACCCTTAAAACTAAGATTCAGTTGACCGTGTTGACTTATGCTGTACGTGTGAAAGCTGCTGGATGCGTGAGCACCCTACAATCTCTAACAAAGCTAGAAGACGCATGTCAGTGTTCAGTCATTTGCATTTTCTATTCAAGTTCTTGGCACGTAACAAGTAGTTATTTCTCTACTCTGTGATTATAACTTGAATGAATATGCCAGTGTTTCAAAATATTTCCACACACACTCAGGGTGAAAATTTAGAATATAAAAAAAAATGTCTGGCACCAAATACGAGTGTGAAAAGTTAGTTTAAACCTGGAAATCATCATGCAAACAAAGTCTGTGAAGGAGGAAATGTGCTTAATAAAATCAACAGTACTGAAATCACAGCTTTGGCTCAATTTATCACATTTAGTTAGTTATGTCCTCGTGCCAGATCCACGCCTGAGTTTGACTTATTTTGCCAGCATTTATTTGTGGAGGTGGTAAACTTTCATAACCAAGCTATCAGTATTTCTAGTTTCATGTGCTTGCTAACCTATGCCATATGCTTGGACTCGAACTGTCTTCTATGCATAAATCTCCGTCCTGCTGCAGGCGAGGAGGTGACAGAGAGGCAGATGAGGACATCCAGTGCTGTATGAAAGATGGTGGCAGCCGTTCCCCTCAGGCCACGGTGATGGCACTACATCGATCCAGCCACTCTGGAGCCCAAAGTGCAGAGCCTTTTGGCTTTGTCAGCACTGTGCAGCTCTGCAGTGCTGCTACTCCCTCGCTCACTGTCAGAAACCGAAGAGGAAAAGACCCAGAGAGGAGGCAGAGAGTGTGCCGATGTTCTCAAAGCCAGGCAGGTGGCGGAGAATTGGCTAAACAACTGCTAACTATTCATGAAGCACTTCTTTATAATTTTCTCGCTGTTTGGGATTCAGGTAAATTAATGTTTACTGTCAGGCAGAGGAAAAATCAGAAAGACGAGGAGTTTTCAGGAGCTGTTTCTCCTTCATCTGCCTTTAAACACCAGCACCTGCTTGTCCTGTTCAGATTGCCAACTGCTCCTCCAGGAAACTTAATGCTACTAATCCACTCATATATTTACTCAGATGGAAGCATGCTGGAACCACTAAAAGGTATGCGCTGTCGTCCTCAGGTGGCCAGTGTTTGTCTTCCTCAGAGACTCACTGTGTACACTGGTTTATATGGTGTGTCATTAATCTGTGAAGTCACTACGGATGCACCTAGGGAGTTTCTGCTCCCTCTAGCCTCTTCGCTTGCTGAATAGGATCAATACAGGCCAAACCTTGGACTTTGAGCTCCCTGTTTTATTATCCTGTTTCCTCTTGATCTGAGTCGGAGCACAGAGCAGCAGAAAGTCTGCAGAATCAAAAGCATGGGCCTTGGCACTGAGGAGGCCTTGAAGTCACCAGACGGAGAGACTGAATTGGGTTGAAATCTCACGTCCTGGGGTTAGTCTGGAGCATTCTGAGTGTGGCAGTCAAGGATAGGTACAGACTTCAGGTACCTGCTTGAAGTGAATAAACATCAAGATATTTCTATCAGGCTATTTTTTCCCTTGATATGTTTTATCACTAAAATAGACTTCAAACAATTCTGTCAAATTGTACACACAAAGTCATTGTATTAGCGCAGTGGTTTTCAAAGTGAGGGCCTGCTAGGAAGCACAAGGGGGCCTCGGAAAATTGGACAATTATTTTTTTTATCATTTATAGTATTCATTGTTTTTTGTTTTTTTTCCACAACAATTTGACCTGAACATACAACAAATACATTTCTGTAAGCATCGGGTCCACAAGATTCTGATTGTACCTAACTGCACCTCATGTGGCAGCTGCAACTTCAGCATGATGATGTCATGGCTATTTTTAAGCTATTTAAAAATCCGAACTGAAATTTGAGACTACCCCCTGTCTAACTACTAGCTACATGTAAGAAAGGAGTATCCTGCTCTGGGTGACAGAGCCCTGAAATGTCTTCTCCCATTTGTAGCAACCTTGAGTGAGTCTGGCTTTCGTTTTTAATAATTTCCTATTCTAAATCAATTATTGAAAAGTGAATAAAAGAAAGAAAATACATTCCTAAACTTGAAATTTCTTTACATATTCTAAAGTCCGACGGTTCCCAAACGGGGTCTCGACCGAGAGGGGTCTAGCTGCAGACCTGCACTTTCAGTTGCCTGTGAACCGTAAGCCACCTCCATTGTGGAACGGACATGACGTAATTCTAATCCTTGTAGTCGTCTGATAGATTTTTACAGTTAAAACAACAGTAAATGTAGAGGTTGTTACAGGACTGTAGCACAAATGAAACAGTTGTCTAAACAAAAGTGGTCAAGACCATTAGACTGAATGGTGGTGTCCACCGATTTCTGGCACTTTATTCTGTGTTTCCCCAGGTCCCTCTCCAATATGAAGTGAGCTTGTTTGTGTATGTATATGCGCACATGTGTTTGTGTGTCTGTGAACCCGGTGGGGCAGACCTGATGATGTACAAATTACATCCTGTCATGTAAAATAGATTAACAAAAAAATGCTAAGTAAAGTAAAAAAAAAAAACTAGCTCTTGCTAGAAGGTGCCCTGGCTCAGGCCGAGGACCCTAAAAAAAGGTTTAGACCATAGACTGTAAAAAAATGAACGTACGCTTGCTCAGCTCGAAGTCAGGTCTCCACATAAACTGCTCCCCCTGGTGACTGGCTGCAGTATAGGTTAAAAAAAATTCGGCTTTCCAGTCATTCCAGATGGGCTGTGGTCAAACTTTAAAAAATTAATACACCTCATAGAAATGTTTCTCATGTCTAATTGTTGTGGTGATTTGAAGATATCATTTGGCTGTCTTGTCTCCTCTTTTTTTCTGAAAAGTTTCATTTTCATTAGTTATAAGAGGTTAAAAACTGGGTGTTACCTAACGTTTAACGATGATTGACAGCTGCTGTTCTCGTGTATTTTTTTCGGGGATTGTAAAATATGTCGGGAGGAAGAGTCAAGAAGTGATTAGACTCTCAAAAGAAAATAAAATATATTATTATTTTTGTCACCCAGCTCCACTCAGATTCTCCCAGAATCCCTCATCGTCTCTACCGCGCAGACTCTGGCTGCACAACTGCTACAATGGCTGCGCCTGTGACGGGGGTATTTTGGCTTCAAAACCGTACAATGATAAATAGGGGAACCACGCTGTCCACTCTATATACAGTTTATAGTTTAGACCTGGTTATGAGAGAGGCAATTCACTGCTGCTGGAAAATAAAATAACCTTGATTTCCAGGGGGGCGAGCTGCCTCTTTATGTAGAAACAGTGTTATTGCTGATGTGCATTTTAATTATTTTCTGTTTTTTGTATGTGAAGCTATCCAGGAACAAAGTTAGCCAAGGTAATCAAAGTGTCTACCCAATTTAATTTTGAAGGCAGTTTTTCTTTTGAAATGTTTTACTATCATGACGTTTTTCCTTCTGACAGTGGTGGAGTGGAGAGTTGGCTCAGAGTGCAGGTCTTCAGCTGGACTGTCTTGCTCCGACCAGAAACAGATAAAGTTTGGGAACCTTGAATTGACAAACTCTATAGATCTAATGATCAATTTAACTCGAGCATTTGTTTTTCTCATAGCCCTTCCTGTCATCTTTAGACTCAGCTTGGCTTGGGTCTTTGCAGCAGTAATCCTCCATACATTAACATTTATCTGAAAAAAATAAACACCATTCTGCCAGGGCTTGTAAAAAGTGAACTTAGCCTTTCTGCTTCGCACAGGGAAACAGCTTTCATTCACTCTTCGACTATTTGTGTGTGTTCAGCAATAACAGAGCAGTGAAATCCATTAGGCACAATTGCTATGTTGGCATGGTTACTGTTTAGGTGGGATAAGCAAATTCTTGCACACACAGGGAAATTTGCAGGGTTGTCAGATGTGAAAGAGACGAAAAATATCCATCTCTGCTGCGATGCATCAACATAATCAAGCTAGTTTGTCTAGGAATGAGGGGGAATTGTGTTTCCCCGTCATGATGCTTATAAAGTATAATGAGGCCTGTTATGGTTCACGTAATTTCACATTTACCTACTGTTTCCTTTCAAAGGCTGCAAAGTCTCATCATTTTTGTATGCAATGATATTCTAACATGTTTATTCAAATGGGTTTGAATCAAGTATTCAATACCCCATAAAAGATCATAAAAGTAGTTTACAGACATCCTACATAAAATTATGGCAACATATGGCATTTTCCTGCTCTGCGCTTTTGGGGACAAAAAAGCTGAGTATTTCCTTTAAAAGCTTGCTGGAAAATGTCAAGCCAGCTGTCATTAAAGATGTGGTGACATTTTTATTCCATCTTTTAAAGCTCTGATTCAATCTCCACCAACAGCAGCCCTAATCTCTGCTTCTACCCAACAGACAGAAGCCAGACAGATTAACTCAATTACTCTTTGACTCAAGTGAATGAAGGAAACAATACATTTCTCATTTAAGCCTAATCCTGTGTGGGAGCAGCGGAGGAGTGATATATTTCAGGTGGAGGGAAGGCAGACATGGTGAGAAGACGGGGATGTGCGGGGCTTGAAAATGAATTCTGAGGCAGGCGGGATGTTTGCTCATCTTTTTTCGTGCTTTCTCTTAACTACAGCTGGAGAGCAAAGACGGCGAGAGGCAGCAGGCGGGAAGATGAAGAGGAGGCAAGGGGGAGATGGAGAGATAGACATGATGGAGTGACAGACAGGCAGAGAGTCAGGCGGAGGGGAAGAGAAATAAGAGAGACAGAATGGGGTTTACAGCTTCAATATGTCAGAATTAGTTTGTAAGATGAAGCAGCAAAAATCCACCAATTTCCACAGTGCTGACACACCCAAACTAATACCCTGCATGGGGCATTAAAGTCAGCCCTGTGTATGAAACACAGTGTGACACATGTGGCCTCTGTGTTCTCTGCAGCATCTGCTTGCGGGGCACAGATGGCTGTGGACATCCTCGCCACTGCTCCACCTCGTGGGAGATGTTGTCTGTGATGACGTTTTACCGACAGAGTGGGCCATCTGTCAAGATATGACAGCTTGTTTTCCCTGCTTCCTTTTTTTTCCCCTTCACCTCTTAATGTGGATCTAGATGTGTAGGGGTAGGATGTGGAAAACTCAGTCGCCATGTGAAGGATAGATATTTGTACTGCGAGCTTGAAAAGGTCAGGGCTGGGCGCTTACTGCGGCAGCAACATCAATGAAACCCTGGAGCGGCAGCAGCGGTGAAACCCAGGATCCTCGACAAAGCTCTGTCAGACTGCAGGAGAAAGCTGTCAGTGCAGATGCCTAAACCTTTACCGCCCTTCCCTCTCCCTCACACTGGCTCTCGCCTCGCTCTGACTCATTGTGTCAGCTCTTCAAACACTCCCCGCTCTCTCCTGCCTTGAGCGAGACGCAGAGAGCAAAAGGGAGAATGAGTCCGACTTTGGCTGCTGTAAACAAAAAGGAACACACTGTGGTGTGTGAAATCTTCTCTCCCCAGTCAATGTGCCACATCAAACTCCTCTCTCTACATGCAAGATGGGGTTCTCCCCCCTCCCGTTCTTCAGCGGTATTTCTGTCCTTTTGGTTCTTCACAGATAAAAATAACTGGGAGGAAGGAGATAATGAAGATCTGATGGGGATGAGGCCGAGACAGTGATCCAGGAACACTGAAATTGACTTGAGCAGCTCCGCAGCTTTCTGCTCTTGCTCATTTAGAAGGGTGATACAGACTCATTAAAATTTCATCACGCTTCTATGAAAAGAGCGAACGTCCGCATTTCGGCTGGACTGAGAGACAGACAGACATGTCTGGACAGTCTGGGGCTTGGGCTGTGTCTCAAAGCGCTTACTTCTGCACTTTCACTTACTATTTTGAGTGTGTACGTGTCCACACTGAAAGTACAGAATAACATAGCACAAGCGCCTCATAACAGTCAAAAAGTTGAGTGTGGATTGCTGGACACTTCTCACCTTTAATGGTTACCATTGTGGCTACGTAGAGGAAGGGGTGGGAACGGATTGAATGATGGTTGGGACAATAAAAACACCCGTGAACGGTTGTGAAACACGATTTTCATTTCCAGTAAGTGCGAGGCAGCAGTGTTTGATTTGAGACAACACTAAGACTTTGTGCACCCTTCGGATACAGAGTGTATACAGTGTACGTCATGTAAGTGTACTCAAGAAGTATCTGATTTGAGACTCAGCCTTGGTGTGAGAGATCCTGTCTGCTTCTACAACGACTCACATCTGAATCAAAGCACAAAATCAATACCAAAGAGATCGACAGTGCTCACAGAGTGGTGACAGACAGACAGACAGACAGACAGACAGACAGACAGACAGACAGACAGACAGACATTCCCCTTTTGTCCGCATGGATATTATATCATTACTTCTTTTACTAAAAATGGATAGTCCCTCCTTACAGAAGCTGGCATATTCAAATGTGAAGAAGTTAGTGGTCACAGGGGGCCAAGGCCATTTCATATTCAGGGCAAAGAAGACATTTCTCATCCCTTTCATTTCCTTATTTTCTCTTCTGGATACTACAGGAACTAACAAAGCTACCTGCTGAAGTGGAGAAGCTGCCTGCTCAAGAGTAAGAACCCTTTAAAAAGGCTTCACAGATACAAATGTCTTTTACAGCTTCTGCGTTCTGGAGTCTAGACTCATCATAGATCAACTGTCCCTGAGTCTGTGGAGTTGCCCAACATAGGCCTGTATAACCAGAATTGCACTAAAAGTGGCTTCATTGGGTTTATAAAATAATCTACTCATACATTTTTTTTTAGAGAGAGTGAAGGGTTTGCCTGCCAGCAGAGTTCCCTGGTGAATGTGTTATTTAGCAGGTGGAAAAAGATCAGAAATTTAAATTAAGTGAGCTATCCAGTTCCCACAAAGCTCCTTTGAAAATCCCCAGCATGCCATGTTCCAGCTTTAAAACACTGAAAGTGAATACTGAGGCTGATGCCATTTCTTGGGAAACATTTCCACCTCTTCAAATGTTGAAAAGCAGAGACAGTCTCAGTATGAATACACAAGGACATTTCTCTAAACCTACAAATAAATGTGGTCAAACAAGTTGCCTGCACTTAACACTCAGCACTCTGATTCTCTGTGTATTGTTCAGGAGGACGCAGCAGCAATGAGCCAGACTGATGAGCACTTATATAAGGGTTTTATTCAAACATGGCTTCAGTATAACATCTTTCAGGCATTATGCAGGCATTCCTGAAACTGCTATATTGAATATTAAAATCTAAAGTATTTCAGTGGCATGTCAGGGGTTTTTGTGAGTATTGAAAATTTAGGTAGAATATGTAAATAACTTATAAGAGCTGACTTTTGAATGGAGTATCCTCCACCTTTAGTAAATAAGCAAGCTGTTTCTCTGATAATCTAAAGGAAATATAGCCTTTTAGTTTTATCACACTCAATTAGAGAGTCAATTATTTGTAAAAAAAAATAATAATAACAAAAATAACTTATTTTACTTGGAAATGATTTTGTAATAATTTTGTAGTGATGGTGGACACTGCAGCTGGAATGACAAAAAAAAGAGGAGCAGAAGAAAACTTAACAAGAGAGTGATGGAGCACAGGCTACAGACTAAAACACGGGTTGAACTGTTGGTGATAATGTTCATCCCAACCCACAGTCAGCAGTTATTCTGCAGTGGTCTGTTCAAACTTGAGAGTCTATCGATAAAATGAAGAGTGAGGTTACGTTAGCTCTGCTTGGTGAGGTTGGAGTTGGTAGATTAGCGTGATTTCGCGCATCAACAACTGTAACTCCCTCCTGGCAGGCCTCCCTGAGTGTCCATTCAAACCTCTGCAGATGATCCAAAATGCAGCAGCACATCTGGTCTTTAACCAGCCCAAACCAGCACGCGTCACCCAGCTGTTAATCTCTCTTTACTGGCTTCCAGTAGCGGCTCGAATCAAATTCAAAGCTCTTCTCCTAGCTCACAAAACTTTGACAAGAACATCTCATGCCTACCTGGGGTCCCTCAACCAGGTCTACGCTCTCTCTCGCCCACTGTGCTCTGCTTGTGAAAGACACCTGGTGCTCCCAGCCCAGCACAGCTCCAAATCACTAGCCAGACTCTTCTCCTCTGTTGTGTCCAAATGGTGGAATGAATTACCTAACTCTATACGATCTGCAGAGTCCCTTTCTACTTTTAGAGATGTTTGAAGACTCATCTGTTCAGGGAACACTTGAGCACTTAAGCTGACCCTTCTCCTCTCTGTCCTCAGGGGTAGAATGAGTCAGAAGGCCTCAGACCCAGCTCTTATTGAATTTTCAGCACTAATTACTGAATTTTGTTGAAAGTTGAAGTATATTGTTGCAGCAATTAGTTGTGGTTGGTTCAATAGATTATATTATTAAAAAAAAAAATTGTACATAATGGCAGCACCTGCAGCCAAATAACTGTAACACTTTTGTCGCACTAACTAGGTTCTCCTTCTGTCTAAAATCTTGCTTGTGTTGCATGTTGCTTTGGACGAAAATGTCTGCTGAATGAAACTGTAGAACTGTAAATGAAATTGGGTGAGGATATAATTGGGATACAATAACGTTACATGTATGGACATGTCTCAGAGCACAGAGCTGTGAATAGTCCTAACCAGACAGTCCCCTCACCTTCTGTACATTAAACTATGCTACAAACTGAGTTTTAATGTTTTACTTGCTGTTCATGTAACTACAAATACATATGTTGCAAGTTCACTCAAAAAACAAGAGTTAAAAAGATCGTCTCTCCATTCATTTGCTTTCACAATAAATGTGTGCCTCGGCAGGAGTCATGTTATTACAACAGGGGTGATAGTGCTCATGGGAAACCGAGCGAAAAAATGCAGTAGTGAAAGGTGTCACTGCAATCAGTGTCAAACAGATAATCCTCACAGAGCCTTTCAAGTCACCTATTCTTTCTTTTAATGTCTTAACTTATTTGCCTTTAAAAATCTGCAGCCAATACCAAAGATACGAGAGCAGGCACAATGAGCTGAAACAAAGAGCTGACAACAGCAAAACAAACTCCTGGCTAAAACCATTTACCGCTGTTTAACTGATTCTGAGTTAGTCTCACTCTTATGCTGATACTTTTTTATATAGTATGCTGTAAAATGAGTTTATCAGAACAACAAAAATAGTGGTTACATCCTCATACAAATTTTCTTTATAAATCATTTCTGTGTTTGTGTTGGGTTGGATTTCCCATGGAAAAACAAAATGAGTCAATATCTGGCACCCACCCCAGGGATGGCTATGTTTAGAATATGGCTGGTAGTGTTTAGCAGTGATTATTTTCTTCAGTTCATTTTCTATACCTCAACAATTTTGTAGTTCTGGCTGATACTGGAGTTGGATTAGCACCAAGTTACACATTTTACTGCATCTACAATCATGGCTTTGTTGGACAGAAGAGTGGAATTACAGTGAGCATGATCCCATGGTTAAGCTGTCCGCCCATGTGATGTTTTATGTCTGTCCACACATCCTCACATCCTGGGCTGTCGTGACATCAGACTTAGTATCCCAATTGTCCTCCAAAGCTTTGACCTCCAGCTCCTCCTGGGAGATTCCCCAGGAGTTTCCACACCAGATGAGATATATAATCCCTTTAGCGGTTGTGGGTCTGCAGAGGGGTCTCCTTTCAGTTTGAAGAGAGCCAAATACCTCCACAGGGAGAAAGGTGTTCTGATTAGATCCCCAAAAGGGCCTCAAACTGGCTGATTGTGGATATTAGAGCTCCTCAACTGAGACAGCCTGCAAGGAAAACTCTTTTACACACTTAAAGCAATGAGATGATCTTTGAAGCTGCATATTTGCAGCTTGAGTCTGGGTCTGGGATGCAGAAACTAAGTTACCCTGTGATCGCTTAAAAAAAACAACTTTGGTTTGTCTTATGACAAAACACAAATTTAACTGTGTTTTTTCCCCCTTGAATCTTACAGCTTCAATTTCCTCAGTAACATAAGACAATGGCAACGGGTATAGGCTTAATTTTTCTAACAAGCTTAATATTAACACGTAGAGCAGGCTCATAAAAGTATTTTCTGTGTGCAAATAGTTAAGCCAGGCGGATACTATGACTGGATCTTCTGCAGCAGAAAATCAAAAAGAAAAATATAACATTCAAGACTCACAATGTTCTGCCTTATTGTTCTCAATAACTAGAATCACCATGTTCACATGTTCAGAGCCAGGTGCACAACCTGGTCATAATCAGTTCAGTGAGAAAAAGAAAACATGGTCAGTCCGATCAGCTGTGGGGTGAAACGCTCCAGGTATCTCATGGTACGGTCCGTACCACTGTTTTTGGCTCACAGCAGCACCAGCTACTCATTGAGAACATAGACTGTATAAAACATGGACGGAGTCCCACTGACGTCACCCGTCTGTTTCTGAAACAGAAAATGAAGCAAACCGTGGCAATATTGGAAGTGACAAGGGCTTCGCCTACAGCTATAGGGTGCCCGTCAGTCACGTGACCTGAGCTGTGCCTTTGATTGGGCGAGCTCGCAATCTTAATATCCTCTAAACCGCCACGTTAGAAAAAGATTCACCCCCTGTACAGTATGTGTGCTGACAGTAAACTAAGCAACTCAGACAGGAGATGTTTTTTGAACCAGACTATAAATAGGTTAACTTCTGCTTTGAAATGGATTTTTTTTGGCTTGGTGTGTATGTGACTTCTGGTACTTCCAGAACCAGCCTCAAGTGGACACTTGAGAAACAACAGCTTTCAGCACTTCTGCATTTTCTCATATTCTTAGACAGGAGGTTGCTGCTTGGTTGAGAAACAGCAGTGCTGCAGATCAATACTTTCACATCACAGTCCCGAAACTCTAAAAAAAGTTGCGAGATATAGCTTTCTCTTTTTTTTTCTGTCTCTGTTTTATAAAAAGACCCGCTAGAGGGGTGTGAAAAGTCACTAGCAACGTAGTGGCTAAGTTTGCAACATAGCTGATCATGCCTGTTGGTATTTCTTTCTGTGTGCGAGTGAGCTGCACTGTATTAACTCAGCTCAAGTTGGAAGATATACTTTATTACTATACTTTATTAATCCCCTCGGGGGACATTCTGTTTTTACACTCTGAATCACACACATGCACAAACAGCTCTTCTGCACAGAAACATGCACTGATTAGAGAGGTCAGAGTGATGGTGCTGCACTCTCAGCGCAGACATGGTTGGGGGTTTGATGCCTTGCTCAAGGGCCCCGACCAGAGGAGGATTAAAGTAGTCATGGGCCCCTGGGCTATTCTTTTTGTGAGGCCCCCTTCTTACAATTCATGCTATCACCAGGCAATGCTGCCAGATCTGGCGATAGAAATAAGTGATCAGCTCTAACAAAACAAGCCCAAAACAAGCCCAACAGGTGATTTGCCACATTGTGTAAACAACAGACCTCTTGATGGCTGTACACAGATTTTTTTTTTTGTTTGCAGTAAATTGGCTTTAAACACAGTCAACATAAAAAATTGAATAACTTTGATCAAAAGAAAATGCAATACAAAAAAAGGCAAATAATATATTTTAAGATATTAAAAGTAATTGATGAAATGGAAATAATTAAAATAATTAAATTGAATAAATAATGAAAAATGTTTTTTGTTGTTTTTAAGAGGTGAGAGAAAATCAGGCGGGGACCACATAAGATACAAATCAAGCCCCTGGAGCCTAGGGCCCCTGCACATGTGGGGCCCCTAGGCTGCAGCCTCGGTGAGCCTGTGTGTTAATCCACCCCTGCACCTGACAGTGCTCTGGGATGAAAGCCAACACCTCCCCAACTATAAGCCCAATTCTCAATCTGTGTCTGCGCCTGGGCTTGGACCATAGACTGTAAAACATGGACATATCCCTGCAGAGTCAAACCGTAAAATGAAGCGACTTTTAGCACTTCCGCATAGGCTTCATTTTTACTAACCGGATGTTGCCACTTGGCTTGGACCAGCGACCCTCTGATCACTTAACCAAGTCCTTACGGACTGAGCTACTGCCGCCAAGTTACAAAAGTGTGAAGTGGGTGGAGACACAACACACGCATACAGCCACACACACACACACACACACACACACACACACACACACACACACACACACACACACACACACACACACACACACACACACACACACACACACACACACACAAACAGCAGCTTCAAAGAATCAACCTGTGGTCCAAAAGGGTGTATTGTCTCGTGCAGCTTTCAGAATGGTTCAATACTCTACTGCATACTGTTGCATCCCTGGTACAGTAAGAGTGCCTTGATAGAAATGAGCTATATAGATAATGGCTGTACAAATCATCTTCTTTTGTTTAATGTGTGTGTGTAATTGGTTTTCCAGTGTCTCAAGAGCCAGCCTTAAGCAGACACATGACAAACTGTTTTACATCAGCGGCTTCATTTCTTGTGGCTGGGGCTTACCGCTTGATGTCCAATAAAAAAGTTCCCAACATCTGTGTTGGTTTTGATAATGGCAGGTGTATAGGCGCACGGCTGCAGCCCCATTCTCAGCATCTCTGCTGAGCGCAACACTTTCATCAGGATGGTCCATATGGAAACATGCTGGTCATGACACCACACCCATATAGATGCATGCTGTATGAGACCATGTGTTGTTAATTGCTACCTGATGTAATTTTTCTTTTTTGCAAACCACGTTTTAGCCCTTTCTCGATGACCAATCATTCAATACTTGTTAACTGTAAACACCCTTAAGTAAAAATAGACTGAAAATAAACATTGGAAAAATCATTATGCCATTAAGACAGTTTCAATTTCCCATAACATGGAGCACAAACTGAGATTATTCATGGAGCTTCCCACAACCTGCGAGAGATTGGGCTCCTTTTAAAAAGTTATGTGAGTGAAAATCCCAACCTTATTTTTAAACCAAATATGAAAGCAGTTTCTTTTAGTGTTGACACAATAGAAAGTCAAACACATCTGAAGAAGCAGCGGCTGATTTGGATCTTTGTATGCAGGGGGAGTCATATCAAATAGCCAAGAATAACCTCAGATGTGGGCGTATGACAGGCAACTACTACTCAAAGGCTAGAGGGTAAAAATTGATTTTTTTTCCAAAACCGTTCAAACTACCAATACATACATTCATTCCATCAGCTTTGCACATAAACAGATGGCTTCTGGCAGCGAATGTTGATTTGGCTCCACTAAGTCTGCATAACAGAGAATGAGTGTTGCTTTGTTTCAGAAATATGAGAGGTGATGCTTTGCCCCTGTTACTGCTCTGCCCTTACTCATTCTGCACACAGACACACCCACACAAACAGCATCAAACACTTTGCCTCCACATCAATAGGAAGAGCCTAAGTTATTGATTTCCTTGGAAAGTGTTTCTATATGTTCAAGATGCTCTCAGATTATCAGTCTCATAATGACCTTCACAAATGCATGAGAACACACAATTTACATAAGGCTTTGAAAAAAAGCTTCCATTGACCAGAAAATATTCAGTAAGGTTATGATTAAAAGCACCGAGGTACACTATGGTGCTGTCAGGGTGAAACAAACATATCAATTTCTGACATAAGGTTCAAATTTCTGCTTGGGCTCGTTAGGAAATAATGATAAACAGAAGAAGTGTGAATAAGAATATTGCACAGGAAGCAATGTGAAGAGTGTTCTTCCTGTCACACCGGTGCTGATTTAATTGCAGCCCTGCAGCAGGTGCACATATGCTGACCTTCACAGTCTGAAGGTGTTCCTAGGATTCTTTCTTTTTTTATGCAAAGAAAAGTTTGTTTGCATTCAGCGCTTCTTGCCATAACACACTGTGTGTATCCTTGAAGTCTGACTAACATGTTGATTTTTCTTCTCCATGAAATTTGCAAGTAGGAATATTTGTTGTGTTGTGTTGCGTTTGTACTGGTTTGTTTTTATCGTACAAAACCCCCTCCTGCAACTTTAAAAAGCTGATTTCTGGCTCAGCTGGTGATCAAACACTCCAGTGAGGAACTTTAATTATACAGGGTGCCCAAAAAGTCTCTTTGTGTGTTTATCTCTTTGTGTATTATCCTGTTGATAAGCAAGGAACTGTCACATGAACTCCTAAAAAATGGCTACTCCTTAAGTAAAGGCATAATGTGTGTCATAGTTACCATTGATAAGCCTATGCTACAGCAAACATGGCAAGAAATGGAGCACCATCTTGATGTCCTTCATGCAACTAATGGTGCCCATATAGAGGTGCATTCGTTTATTACCTAAGAATGTAATCCAATGTGTTCATCGAAGAAGAAAAGAAACGGTTTCCTCCATTAGTTTCTGATATTAACCATCACTGTTGATGTGGCCTTGTACCATTAAGTTACAATTTCCAAGTATGTGAATATTTTCCCTTTGCTTGCTCCTGCACCTTGGGTGACATTCTCCCCCGCTATCAGGTCTTTAAATATGGACATCTGTATTTATTCATGTATAGTTTGACCCCTGGCCATCCGTCTCTGGAGATGCTTCTGGTTGAAAGCACAATGCTATGTTCATATGTACCACACTGACCCCATAATTACCAACTGGCCAACAATTCTATGCCTCACCGAAAACCATTTATAACCTGGTTTAGCATGTTTGCAAAGACGTGGCTGTCATAGGATGTGTGCGTGTGTGTGTGTGTGTGTGTGTGTGTGTGTGTGTGTGTGTGTGTGTGTGTGTGTGTGTGTGTGGTGTGTGTGTGTGTGTGTGTGTGTGTGTGTGTGTGTGTGTGTGTGTGTGTGTGTGTGTGTGTGTGCGTGTGTGTGTGTGTGTGTGTGTGTGTGTGTGTGTGTGTGTGTGTGTGTGGCTGCTGTTGTAACAAGGTCGATCTTTGTTTGCAAGTTTGGAGCAAGAATTAAATTATTATTTTAAAGGCTTTGAGGCTTTGGCTCTTGACCTTCTTTATAAAGATAATTTCTAAACATGTGTGTGATTATGACAAATAACCTCAAATGATAAAACGATTTCTGGAACTGGTGTGAATAAATAAACACTTTAAAGTGACATGTCTGGGGTGCTGCTGTGGCTTAGTAGTTCGGTCAGCTGTTTCTCAATTATAAGGTTGAGGGTTTGATCCCTGGTCCCTCTGCCCTTGACACTGAACCCCACACAGTAGGTGAATGTGTTACTTTATACAGCTGCTCTACCAAGCTTACATGCCATAAATCAGTGGTTCTCAAATGGGGGTACGTGTACCCCTGGGGGTATGCAAGTTTCAAAGATGTATATTCAAAAAATAGCAACCAAGCAAAATTCCTTTATCAGCATTTATTTAATCAATGTTGAATCCAATATAAGTTCAAGTTCATAAATTTAATGTTATATCCAATAGACACTAAGAGTACTGTGATATTTTCTTTTTTTTTTTTTTTTCCATCCAAAACTGCTTTGTGTTTGTTAGGGGGTACTTGGCGGAAAAAACACATCATAGGGGGTACATCACTAAAAAACATACGAGAACCACTGCTATAAATGAATGAAATTGATGTTGATGGGGGAAATGACATGTCCTGTAAATGTACCATGAGTGGTCAGAGGACAAGAGGAACCATTGCACTGACAGTCAAATTCTCAATAATGTTTGGTATAGATTAATGACTTTTTCAATCAAAATGACACTTTCTTTTCCATTTTTTTCAAAGAATGGGTTTCTATTCATATAACAATCTAGTTGTGTTCTAGTCTATCTGAAGGACAATATCTTATTTCATACATTTCAAGAAAAGCACTTGTTGGATATAATTATCTGATGTGAAAGAATGTGTTCATTTCTTCTCTTCAACTCTCTTAAAGCTTTGGTATGACCTTTTGAAAGGTTGTATCAGTGACCTCATGGAGCAGCATTAGAGGAAGACATAAATGAGAAACACTGTGAGATAGAAGCAGAGGAAGAGAGAGTGGAGGAGAGAGAAGAGAGAGGTAGATAAATAGGGAGTGATCATGTATAATTTAAGGAAAAGTGGTTCTCCCCTGAGCACCGCTGTCAGTTAATAGGTCACAATTATTAACACAAAAAGCTGCGGCGGCCTGAGAGGTACGTTTCAGAAAACAATAAAGACGAGAATGAAAAGCAAAGAGGACAGGAAAGATGAGAAGGATGGGAGACGAAGATTAAAGGATGAAGAAGAAAAAAAGAGACAACATTAATATTAGCAGGGGCAGGAAGCTTGTGATCAAATAAAAATAGACAGAAGAGAGGGATGGAGAGGAGAGTCACGTTCATGGTGAGTCGTGCAGGACCTAAATTGTCCTAATGCACTGCACCACCGACGAAAGATGGTTAGCTTTATGAAAGCACTGATAAAATCTGTTTTGTCAAAAAATCTCCTGTTTTAGATCACTGTATGACCTGTTGTTATGATCCCAACTAATCAGTTTTTTAAAGGTGTTTGTTTACAAACCTGCCAACTTGATAAATTTAAAACCACTGATGAGCTTCAGTCTTAGACAGTCCTAGATATCCCCAATGATCCTGTGACTATTAAGTGTTTAAAGTTATATTTGCTTGAAATTCTACAGCAAATAAACTGTTTGAAAAACCTTGAAATTGTGTCAGAAGCTTCAGTGAGTGGCTGGCAAAAGATAAATAAGTAAATAAAATAAGTACATGAGAAAACAACCTCCCTTTTTCATTCATAGGTGAACCTTGGAGCAGTGCATTATCCAACATAGTTTTTTTCTCTGTTTAGAGCTGTTTTGTCTCCATTGCTTGGCTAAACCTGTTCAAATGAGACAAAAAAGATGCTGTCAGATTCACAAAACACACGGACAGGGTTTAAACATAATTCCCCAAACTTTGCTGCAGAGAGCGGAGGTGCAGGCAGCTCATCTAAAAAAAAATAGGACAAACTTTGTGAAGCAGCTAAAACTTGCTGGGGTTGTTTGCTTTAAAACTCAGACCTTGAGACAGAGCAGACAGAGCTAGCAGTTGATAACAGCTCTATAATGTGTCGAGAAAATGGATGTTTTCTTTTGTTGTACATGTGAGCATTTGACCCAGGCATTGATGTTTCTGTAAAAGCAGTGTACATCAAAAAAGCTAAGTATGCTCATTATCACCGGCCAACTTTCATTACGTAGCTGTAGTCTTTAGGACAGGCTGCCAAGCTCCTCTCAAAGAAGTCAGGATATCTTAGCATTCAGCTTTGGGACTGTTCTCTCTCAGGTAAAGAGACACCTCATCCAAAAAATGAAGGTGCTCTAATCAGTAGTTTGGTTGATTTGCATTTTTCCCTGAATCTAAGAAAACACTGTTTGATCATTTTGTTCTTCAAACTTGTTCACCAACTGCACCTCACTGAAGAGATGAGCTTAATGCTGTGCTCCATAAATTTTAACCATTTCATTTGAGCTCTGTTATCTGTAATGTTACACGATGAAGCTCTAAGTGCAGCAAGACAAAGTGTGGAAGTGTATGAGAAAAACAGATACTAAAAATACTCTGATTACTGGTTCAGTCATGTTGCATAAGGGTCTAAGAAATAAGAAATCACAGTTGTTTGGCAAAACATTACGTTTAGCTGAGGTTAAGTGCTGTTGCTTAATAATGAAGGATTATTAAAACGATGCACATCATTTACAGTGAGAGTGCACTCTGAAGATAAGAGGCACGCAGAGAGAGAGTCGGCTAGAGAAGAGCATTTTACACAGCTGGTTTTAAATAAACAGCAGGTTACAAACTGATTCTTATATCTGAGGTGATCATGAGAAAGTCTCCATACATGGTGGCTTTAATACAGAAAAGATTTTGTCAAAAGATGTGCAACATTTTGTAGGGGAGACAGGTATGGTTGTAACATGGAGAGAGTTGTAACACCACCAATTCCACCAATCAAGGATTAGATAGGAGTCAAACAATCATTTCAATATTTAATATTCAATATTTACCCTCTTCCACCCTGATCACACATGGTGATTGTCAATGCTGGGAACAGCTGCATGCAGATTCTATAGAGAAAAAAAAACTGATTCTGAGGCATGAAAGTTAATGTTTTGACTGAGACTATGTTTTGTTTAGTACTATTCTAGATAAAATCATTTGACTCAGGTCAGAATAAATTGTAGTTTCTTAGGCTAAATGTGATGCATTTCCCCATGCTGATTTCAACCCACTATGCTAATACAGCTAGCTAAACACTGGCTGACAGGATTGGGGTGGGTTGAAACCATAGACTGTATAAAACATGGACGTAGCCTCCACGACGTCACCTATCTGTTCCTGAAACTGTGAAATGAAGCCAATCTGAAGACGCAGCCACATTTTTCTTTGAGCAGCTACGGGGCGCCTGGCAGTCACATGAGCTCAGCTGTGCCTCTGATTGGCAAATCAAACAATCCCAATAACTTCTAAACCGCAGAGATAGAAAAAAAAAAATCACTAACGCACAGTGTGTGCTGATAGTGAAATCAGTGTTTTAGACCCAGGCCGTTTTTTGAACCAGGCTTTAAATAAGTCTTTAAATAAGTCTATTAATGCCGTAAAAGTCTGTTTTTATGGCTGGGTGGTATTCAGTGAGTTGGAGGTGCTGAAGCAAAGTGTTACAACCATACCCAGTGTCCCCTACTTGTTTCATAAGTAAAAACGAAAGTTGATGGGTGCGTTTCAGTAAGAGCCACGAGGACATGAATGCCAGTCTTTTGCCTCTGACCCTCAAGCGTTCATGTGCATACGAACAATCATGTAATTTCTCTTGACATGTTACAATTATGAACCTCAAAACCCATGCTCAGTCAAACATTTCAAACAGCCTGATGTTTCACTGCCCTCTGGTTCCCAACATGCTGTAAAGACCTTTCAGCAAACACCACGCGTCCTGGAAGTAACCCCTTTAACCATTGAGTGATGGGATCATCAGCTGCTCGTGTGTCTACTGAGCTCCTGCTCATCAAAGTAGCACAGGTCGCCGTAGGTTATGTGAGAGTGCTCAGATAAATACATCTGCAACAGTGGTGAGCCAATTACTTAATAGGTCTGCAAAGGAAGCATGCTCGCCAGAAGCCTACGCTCCACGATGCTAAGAAAGAGGCAACACATGTGTGTGTGTGTGTGTGTGTGCGTGTGTGTGTGTGTGTGTGTGTGTGTGTGTGTGTGTGTGTGTGTGTGTGTGTGTGTGTGTGTGTGTGTGTGTGTGAGAGAGAGAGGAAGCACAATGAGGATGACTGAAGGGTTTTGGCAGAAGGAGGTCACTCTGTTCTACCAGGTAAAATTGTGTGTGGGTGGACAGGAAATGAGGGTATGTGTGTCCAAGTGTATATATATTTGTAAATTTGATGTCCTTAAAATGACAACCAAAAACCATTTTCTATAAATATTTTTTCTACTTTTATGATAAAAATTCAGCTTGTCCAACGATTCTCTTCACTTGTAGAAAATTTAGCAGAATGTGTCTGTAATTAGAAGTGCTTTGGTGCACTGAATAATTAAAATATACATCTTGTCTAGTTTTAATCTGATGCCTCAGACAGTGATATAATCAAAGAAGGCCAGTGAGACTTTACATCAAATGATTCCTGTTTTGCTTTTTTACTTGTTCGTTTCTGCCAGCTTCGTTACGTCCAACTTCTCCACAGACTTACGATTCTCATTCTTTCTTTTTGACAAAAATATTCACATGTATGCTTTGAAGCACTGTAGAGCGATACTTGCATGCTCTCCCACAAAGCCAGTGTAGCCTTCTGTAGACACATGCAGTGATGAGATGCCATGTGAGCACCGTGCTGCTTAATGAGAGTCTCAGGAGGAGACAGGCACATGTCTTTTGTCCCTCCAGCCACCCCAGAGCTCTGCCCTTCTCTCTCAGCATCATTAACTCCTACAGTTATGATGACAACATGACACACACACACACACAGAGGTTTAATGACTTTTTCTTTATCATTATGTATCAGGCTGCTATTTTGGAGTTAACATTTTTACGTAGAGCTGATAGTAGATTTCTTCAAAAAATAAATGTCTTCACACAAAGATTTCATCTCAAGAGATCGCCTCTTATTCTTTGATTAATCCAGCTGAAGATGTCTGTGAGCCCTGTTTTTATTTGTTACCCTACAGGGTGCATTTTGTTTTCTGCCACAGACAAACTGTTTTTTCATTTATCACATGGTGTTCTGAAACGACACCTGTCGCAGGTGCTGGCACCAGAGAGAAGCAGGAAAGAAGAGCCTCAGGGAAAACTAATGTTCAGTGTGCTTCGTCCCAAATATTAACCAGGCGCTTCCTGCTTTAAACCTGCTGATGGTAGACACTTTTGGATAGACTGAGGCAGGATGCAGCCCAATCCTCCATGGACAACGCTGCCCTAGTTGTGCTGAGGTGACCCCATGTGTTCTACACAGTCTGAACATTCACCGTTGTTATTTATGAGCTTGCAAAGGTGTCCTTTTGCAGGGAGAGCATGTACCACCTGTTTTAGCAGTGGGTTGAAGTAGAGTGCAATGTGCCCTACAAAGGTGAAACTGGAGGTGGCTGGGTAGAGAGAGGGCTCTCAACAAATTGGGTTACAAGTTAAAACTCCAGACTGCAAGCGCTAAGTTAAGGATAGAAACCAGACCCTTACAGTAAGTATAAAGGAGGGACTTTAGTTAACAAGATACTGTTCTCAGATCAACCACGATGGGCATAATTGTAAAAATAGCAAGATTACCAATTGGTAAAGTCATTAAACTAGAGCTTCCAAAACTATAGTGGTGCTGTGGACTAACTACACACTACTAATAGCCAATTCAAAAACAGACAATAACAGACAAAGATCCTTGATTTACCTGAGCAATAGGAAATCAGACTACCTATGTGCACATATTGCTTTGTTTCTTGGGGTTTATCTACCATGGTTTGGTCACCTTGGCAGTCTTGTGGCAACAAAAAAAAAACAAATGGGAAACAGATCAGCCAAGACTAAAGCCCTGTTTCCACAAAGCAATTCAATTTGGTTTGTCTCAGCATGGCGCATATTTTATGGTGTTTCCATTAAATTCCACTTTTGGGGACAGACCCCTAAATAACTGAGATGTTGATGATAACTGTTTGGATGCCAGACAAAAACAGATCCAATCCTGGAAGGAGGAGCTACAACACTGCAGTCAGTTGATTGGTTGAAAGAATCATCACTGTGTCGTCATGTGACAGCAGCTGTATTTCTCTTTGTGGCACACAGCCTTCTCTGAAACAAAGCTTGATTGCTTTGTAACAAAGAGCCACATGGCAATCACAAAGAAGACCAATTGCTGGGTGTTTCCTATAGTTGCTCTTTGTTTACTGTGTTGCGTTTTTCATCTTTGTTGGATTTATTAGCTGGGTACACTGTGTCACGCTGCTATGGTGTCGCGCTATCATGTTACTGATGGGGCAGTGGGCATCCAGCTTAAATGCTGCCTACCACAAGGGGGCACGATTGGCTGTAGTAACGCAAATAGTACCAGGCTTAACCAAGCCAAACTGTACCAAACCACGCTAATCTAAACCGAACTGCCTGGTGGACACAAGGCTCTAGATAAGCAACACAGAAAAAAAAAAGAAAGAGGAAAGTAAGAAACAAAATTTAGTGTGAATTTATGTCTGCACGGGCACTTTGTAGTCATAAAAACAGCCAAGTAGCTTAGTTTAATAGATTTTGAAAACGTAGGAACAGTTGTTCATTTCTTAAGGAAACACCTCTAAGGTAGGATCGGGAGGAATTTTCTTACTTGTTAGTAAACACAACATTCAGGTGTTCCACTGCCTCAAAAGCCAAGTCAGCGCACTCACTAGCCCTGCAACCACCTGTAGCACCAAGATCTACAGAAAAGCCAACTCGCGTTGATCTTCGTTCCTTACTGCTCTCCAAGAGGACAAAAGCGAGTGTCAACCGAGCCAAACTTCACCCTTCATTAGGAAAAAGCTTTATCTGTTTGCCGTTTCGTTTCACTTTGGTTGTGTTATGCTACCTTCATGCTACATCCACTAGATCCTCTTAATAGCTTCCTCCACTTGCTATCATCAACACGCAAAGTCACTGGCCCCCGGGCACTCTGCCATTGGCTAATGAAACCCTGGCCACTCTCCGCCCAGAAATGTCACAACACAACCAGAACATCATCATACAGACAGTGGAGTGAGTTGAAGCAGACACAGAGACATTTGTAGAAGACAATTAAGCTGAAGTATTCCTATGAAAGTCGACATTCTATTTCTTAGGAAAATCCTGCAGACATTACCTTTAAAAACCCGCCACAACCCAAAAAAAAAAGTCTATTAGAGAAAACTGGAGTTGGAAAACTTAAATCACAAAGTTTTATCCTCCAAAGCCCTTTAAGTTATTAAATACTGTGCTGGACTTTGTTTTCTACCTTTGTTTTCTACCTTTGTTTTGCCAAGCTATTTTTTGGAAACCTGAGAATAGCGAGCAGAAAATAGCTTCTTTCTTTTCAAGGGACACCTTGAGAAATTCCCTTATGCTGATTTTTATTTCTTTATTAAAGAAAGGTTTCCATTTAAGCTAGCAGTCAGGAAGAGAATTAAGGATATAATCAGAAGTGTAGATAGCCATCTGGACTGTATTTGAGATTTAATGTAGAGGGTATATGTTAGCGATTTCCTTATTAAGTGCTGTTGTGCTGAATAAGGGCCCCTGGGGTTTGTTATCTGTTCTTTAAAATTCATGACATTGAGGAAAACTACAACAAAGACCCAGATCAGTCAGCAGCTGCAGTGGCTTTCAGTATGGCAGACAACAGGATGGAGGTCATTAATCAGTTTATCCTCATGGAAGTTAAAAAAGCTTTCAGAAAGACTCACCTCTCTTTTTCTGCATTTAATGATGTTGAAGTATATTTATTCAAGCATTCTCTTTGTTGTTGGTGAAGTCCAGAGGTACACAGTTATATTGGCTGGATGTGTACACATGCTCTCATCCCTGTACAGGTGTGAGAGTGCACACAATAAAAGCAGATATTCAATGGACTCTGAGTGAACTGTTGGACCACTTCAAAGCTATGAGGAGGAGCAGAGGACTCTGTTTCCTATAATGAAGAGGAGATAGTTAATCTGGCATTAACGCCTGGCTTCCCATGAGAAAACACCATGATTCAGGAGGTGTGATGGGCCTGCAGTATGCACACAGGCACTCATCCGCTCTCTGTATCTATTTATATGACTCTTTCTATCTCTCTCCATGGTGATACGCACACACCACAAAGACAGCTTGAATGGAAGGCGTGTCAAACGGACATCGATTTCTAATAGGAAACTTTCTGGATCAGCATGGGGCATGGCCGAGGTCACGTCTGTACCCCAGTCAAGGACACCATGTGTGGGAGCATAAACTGGACTGGTCTCTCTCCACCAGGCACCAAATGAAGCGCCACAGCAGGACACAGGGATCAGAGAGCAGTTGGAGTCTCCTTTCATCTCTGGGGGATTAGCACTCCCATAGGAGAGGAGTATACGTGTGTGTATGTGTGCCGAGTAAGACTCTAGTAGGAGTATCTACCTTTTAGCCACAGGCTACACACTTCCTGTTTCTGCTGCATGCTGGGAATCCCCCCAAGGCCACAAATATATGAGGCTCCATAGGCAAGAGAAAGATGAAGGAAAAGACATCCTCCTCAGGCGTTTTCTTAAAATAAACATGAAACTCGGTTTGTGCACCCTGTCCTCATGTGCAGAAGTGGCAGTTATGAGCCGAGTTATTCCGCTGTCGGTTGATTACATTTAAAATATTCAGTGAGTAAAAACACTGTTTAAAGCCCCCCGTTACGTTCAAAAAGGAACCAATGGTTGTGAAGCACTTCACACAATAACAGTCACACAAAATATGTTGACATTCACTGGAGAGTGCCATCTGTAGTAACTCTGGTACAGGCATTAAACATGCATGGAAACAGTAAAGGCTTCACTGGACTGGATCCACTCAGCCCTATTGAAGCAGCAGCACCATGTGGGAAAAGGTGAGGCATAGAGCAAAGCCATCTGGGAAACAGGATTGCGTGACAATCCACGGGTGTCTGGATCACCAACCACTTCACACTGAGCAACACCTTTAGTGTCACTGCTGCACAAAGCTGCCAGCAGCATGGAAACTTTCAATCTACACCTTCCTTCCTTTTATTCTCTTCCTCACTCTTTATCTTTACACTCTTTATACACACACACACACACACTCACACAGGGACCATTCCTCCTGCCTTCATTAATTTTGACCACACAGCCTGACACTGATGGCTACTCTTCACACACTGTCAGCAGAAGGTGTCTGTGTGTCTCACCTTGTGCAGACTTGTGCCTTTATTGATGTCGCTAAGAATAAGAATGGCTCCTGCTGCGCTCTGTGTCCTGGATACCGAGAACCACTCTGCTCTAACTCTTCAAAGCTGCCTGTCTGCCCCTATCCAGTTGCTTAGTCTCACCATGGAGGCAATTTAGCAAGATTTATGTCCAATTACAACAGTCCAAATGTGAATATATCATATCCTACTGCCCGCTTACTGGGAAAAAAATTGGACAGCTTACGCTTGATGCTCTGTGATAAGTGATCCTCTCAGTTTTGATGACTGAGTTGTTTTCTAATCCTTTTTTTTTGCTCTACATATCACCTACTTTAAATATGACACAAATCACAATGGCCTATATCTCCAAAAACACCTTGGTACTGTTCTGGACAGTGAACCAAACAAAGCCTACCACCACTGATTGCTCTGGCACAGCTCTCCACCTGCAGTGCCACCATGCCAGCCTCGGCCTGCACGCCAGGCTGTGGGCAGTGAGCAGCGGGCAGCTCATAAATGAGTAATGGCAGTCACATTAACATTCGTTGGTAGGGCAGGCTGAGGGCAAAAAGGAGGGGGTCCCAAGGAGTGCAGGCGCTCCCTCTGTCTTATAAAACAGCAGCTGATTAATGTTTGATTCTCACTGGCCTCATTCTTCCGCTTGCACAGTGTAGAGCTAATCTACAGAGTGGGTGAGGGCGAGAGTGATGGAGCTGTAAGAGTGTGGTGGGTGAAGAAAAACAGTTTGTTCAGGTGCTGTTTGGAAAAGGTTGAGCCAGCAGTACGCTGTCTCTCCTTCAGCTTTAAGATGAAAAATATCAGTGGTGCGGAACAGTGCAATCAATTCAAAACGAATTGGGGCATTGATATGGTGAGGACTGAAAATGATGACGAAGGATCCAGAGAGGAAAACAAGAGGGTCATTTCGGGTGAATCCAAACAATACAGACTATTGTACAAGAAAAATCAAGCTCATAAAACTTTAACACCTACAACATAAAAGGTTATTGCTGTTAACTGTGTCATTTTTCTCCCTTTCGTCTTTCGGCTGTTCAGCACATATTTGAGTGAGATAAAGATGTTTAATAAAAACTACGCACTCTGCACCGCATCTGTTCACCTCTAGTTTCTCTGTGGTTTATCAGCTTTTAACTACCAGGTGAAGTGTTGTGTTGCAGTGTTCAGAGAGGAGCGCAGAGAGCAGTTGCAACATTTTTAGATATAAAAGGGACAAGTTCTGTGGGTTTAGGATCTCTGGAGCAACAAAAGTCTGCAGACAGGCTAGCATCTCTGTGGACATATCAAAACTGTGCTGTTCTTGGCTTACGCTAACACAAATATGCTTACAATGAAAGCATTTAACTTCTTTCATTTGTTTTACTTTTTTCTTCACCTTGAAAAACAGTATTCTGTGTGAGAATGCTAACACGCATCAGACCTTTCAATCT
Source organism: Halichoeres trimaculatus (assembly GCF_033239565.1). NCBI lineage: Eukaryota > Metazoa > Chordata > Actinopteri > Labriformes > Labridae > Halichoeres > Halichoeres trimaculatus. The sequence continues at coordinate 16,614,651 of NW_027437179.1, read as the reverse complement.
TAACTGACCCTTGTTAAAAGGTGAACAAGTATTGGTGAGAACTGGCAGCTAAATGACTGCATCTCTTAAATTGTGACATGAGGAGAGGGGCATGGAGCATCACAGTACAACATGATCAACTGCAAATGAATTAATGGTTAAACCTGAGAAAAAAAGTTAGAGGTTGGGATGTCAAAGAGGGTTTTAATCAATGCAGAAAGATGGCTCAGGTAAGTTGCTAAAAAAAAGAAGTTTGCTGGGAAGAACACGGCTACTTCAATCTGGAGTGCTCCATCCCAAAAGACAGACAGACAATAAAATTTAGAGTACCGAGTTTCTCTCCCAGCTCTACAATGATCAGCACAACTATGGGACCAAAACAATGGCTTTAGTATTTGGTATTGAAAATAAAATACGGCATTGAAAAACACTCCCTGAAACTGAAAAAAAGAAAATTGGCATGAATAACCATTTGGAGGAAAAAAAATGTAATGGCATTGATAAAATTTTGCTGAAGTTAAAAACACAGACAACAAATGTTATATTGTTATTTATTTATAGATTTTTTTTTTTAATTTTGGCATTATAAAGTTTTTGCATTCATATTTGTTTGATATCACTTTTTTATCAATGGCAGTGTGTATTTTTGATGACAACTTTCTTTTTCAATTACACTTTTGTTGCTAACTGTGTTTTTTCAGTTTCAACTTTCTATCATTCTTATGGTGCAGAGGGGAGAGTCAGAGGGGAAAGGCTAGGAGTGTGTAATTTGCATTTTATTTAAGTACTATTGATGTCTACTAGTCTATAGTAAAAAAATAAATAAATAAAATGCAAAAACAAAAACAAAAAAAGACAGTCTGTAGGAATCTTCGTTCGTGGTGTCAAGAACAAGGGTTTATATTTAAAAAAAAAAAAACGAGGAAATTAATACAAAAAAAGATACCCTAGTGGAATCAGGCTACATGTTATTAACACAAAACTATATAACTTTAAAAAAAAAATTCGTTCTAAGACATTTGCACATATGAGGGACGCTAGGTTTCAATTTCATGAACTTGATGGATAACACTTTAGTATTAACTTTTTTAATTACTAAAGAACAATTCAACAGCACAGTTCAATTTTTTGAGTCAATTTTCCAATACAATACAAATAACGCACATATTATTTGTAAATGAATATTATTTTAACATAGACTGGAATGAATTATCATGGTTTGAGTGTCATTAATGCATATTGATTAGTAAATAGTCCAGTCTAGAATCAATATTGCATCTGAACACAATTCAGAATTGAAATGTATAGAGAGGTTCTTCATCTGACAAGTCCTGTGTTCCAGACAACACGGGAAAACAAAACAAACTGAATCATTCCCAAACAAATAAAGTGAACAAGACAGATTCCTTAGAACAGAAATTTGCAGAAATCTTACATGAAGTAATGTTGCTGCTTGTGAAGTATCTCCAGCGCACTCTCAACAAACCATCACATCCAGTGCTTTTTAAATGGATGCCCAGTGACAGATTCCATCTCTCTTCATCCGATGTCTGCGGCCATATGCTGGCCCGTGTGCCTGACTCACAGGTGGAAGTGAGCGTGCTATTTTGGATGATCAGGGAGAAAATTGTAACGCTAAAGTGATTCTGACAGTTATGTGACTGGGGAGCAGAGGAAATTAGAGTTTGTCATAGGTGAGAAAAAAAAACGCCTCTTCATACTTCACAGAAAGCACTCATTTCATTTTTCTTTTCCAGGGAGAATACTTTACAGAGTGTCTCACAGTTCAGTTCCTCTGACTTCGCAAAATCGAGTGGTAAGACTTTGCATTGCATTACAGCAACATCCTGAAGCTATTTCAGTTTCTAAGCACTTACCATTAAAAGGGAACATCCTGTGTTTGGTGGCCTTTTCCCCCTCATTAGGTAAACGTTTGCTCTTTGGTTTTTAAAAAGACAAGAGAGCTGTTTGAGAAAAGACATCTGAACAGTTCACATCTAAAGCAGTTTCATCTCAGATTGTTTCAGCTTTGACTACCATTTGCTTGTTTATGGGATTTTTTTGTCTGGTAATCAAGAGATCAATGAGATAATTCTCAGAAATATGGGTAAAGCCCACAGGTTTTGTTGGTAGAGCCAGCCCCTGTGTTGAGAAATCAGCTGGAGAACCAGTATTGAAGCTATCAGTCACTGTGGGTAGGACCAGCTGCACATAATTGAATTCATTTAAAAGACAAAAAAGGAAAAAACTAAATAATAATGTGAGTGTGAATTCCCACTAAAGTCAGTCAGGTTTGAGTACCTTACTTTACACCAGGGAGCCCATTGCTTTTATCCCATTTTGGATGCTTCACATATGCGTGTTCCTCTACCTGCAGAGCACTGATCAGCTGCTTAGGTCTCCAGGCTTTGAAAGAGACAAAAATACAACCAAACTAAAACCTGAATGAATGTGACAGCAATGATTGCATGCTGTTTACCGTGGGCACGGAAGGACATCTTCAGGAACAGAAGTTTGCTGAGGAAAAATGAGACTCAGTGGACAGAGTGCTAACTTGAGACCAAGAGAAATCTCAAGTTACCTGGTGACATAGATGTGTAAACTGTGAGCCCATGCTCCCAAACCAAGAAAACTACTTGCTGTCACAACTGGGATTTGGTAACAACAGTAATTTGGGACCTTTCTGACTCAAAGGATGTTAGCGGCTCACATACAGCTGCAGCCTGCATCACTCACCATCCAGAAGAGCAAATAAATGTGAAACTTTTAAGTTATATTTTGACTCTCAGTGTTTTATTATTTCACGCAACCCATGGTCCACACTAAAATCTATGTTCACCTTATCCAAATACAATGTGATAGCTGTTTTAGGGGATGGAGCTGAGATATACTCTTACAGTCATTAGTGTGTTGGCTGGATGGTGTTCATCATTTGTTGCATTAGCACAGTGATTCTCAACTGGTGAACTGCAGCCCAAACATGGGTTGTAGAGCTGTTTTCAGTGGGTCACAAATTTAAAAAATGTTGAGAATAAATAAGTAAACTAGAAAAGCACACAGAGAGCACAGACCTCTGCCAAGCATATTGTGATTGTCACACAGCACTTAAGTCCTACTTTAATGTTATACTCCCTTTCAGCAGACTGTCTGCTACAATTTGGTGTTAGTTGCAGGTTTGTGCAATAATTTGTTTCCTGACAGTGTTGAAAACTATGATGACCCAGTACATATTTCATATTCCAGATTTAACTATCCAGAATATTGTCAGGATCAGGGTCGTACTTTACATCTGTCAGAAATTATGGTGACCTTGTCTTGTATTGTTTTGCAAAGCAATCCGAGCATTTACGGTGGAGTTATATACACATATGGTGAAAACGGCCCTATCTCACAATGATAAAGAATCCTTTAAAAAAGTCCTGGATCCAGACAGTGATCCAGATCACCTCCAAAATTTAATCAATTCTTCTTTATCCATTTTGAACACTTCCTGAAAATTTTATCAAGATCTGTTTGTTTCTTTTTGAGTTATGCTGTTCACAGACAAACTCTCCCAAAAACATAACCTCCTTGGCGAAAGTAATCAGAGCCAGAACTGTTTCACCTTCAGCAGTACATGAGAAGACACAGTTTTTTGAGGGTGTTTTAGGCTAGTTTATGGCAGAGTTCAAATGGTTTTGATCTGAAGTATTAGTTATTCAGGTACTTTGTTCTCAGGAACTCACCAGGTTTGTCAGCCAGGAAGTTGATACGCACAGCATGGAGTCAGCTAATGCAATAATCTCATAGGAGTGACTGGGGGATGTAGTGATGCATTGCGAGACTGTTCAAAATCTACACAAATGTGTGATGATTCAAATCAGCTGAGAAAAAAAATGAATTGTGGTGCCTTATTGAAACAGCAGAGGGCTGTTTTTCCTTTAAAAACAAACACACACACACACAAACACTCACAGAGCTCAGAAGGTCCTCACAGTAGCAGAGCAACCTGAGTCAGGAACTCTGAGGTAGTTGTGATTGACCGGCAAATCACTTCAGCTAAAATGTCCATTTAACAGAAAGAAACACCAGATACAGGAGTTTAAACATAGCCGCTGAAATCATCTCAGTATATTGCACATTAAAAGTAAACGGGAATATTTTGTGTGCCTTTTGAGGAGGTGGGTATCTGGGGTGAATTATGAAGATTTTTTTTTATTTTCAAACAAATAAACTCAACGCTTTTTGTGCAAATCATGACTGCCAATCATGTGTGTGCTTTTTTTGAGGACCGGGCCTCATGTGAGCGTCAGCTCTGTAGTACATTATGATTCCACTCCAGATCCAGAGGAATGACACAGTTCCAAAGCTGCACTCGCTCCAGTGCGCAGCTCTGCCAGGGAGGAAAAAAGAGGGGTAATAAAAACCACTTGCCTTTTTGTTCAAGAGACATTGTAATTTAACTGTTGGTAGCAGGCAGTGGCAATTGGCTTTAATAATGGTCTCTACACTCTAATTTGTGCTGGGATTTGCCTGGACCAGCCTTGTCTCACAGGCCCTTAATGCTTCTTTGGCATCCAGCCTCTTTGCTGAGAGAAAGGGAGGATGTGACTGAGAGTACTGAGCGGATGAGAGAGGGAGGAGATATAAAGGGATGGAGGAAGAGCTGAAGAGGAGAAAGTCTCCCACAGCGGGAGGTTATGACGGAAGGGAGGGATAATAAAGTAGGCGCTACCATTTCCTGTTCCTCATAATATCACATAATGTTGGTACAATTAACTTAGGAAATGCAGTTTCATTAGTCCCAGTTGGGGTGATGAAATGAAGCGTGAACTAATTGGTCAAGTATACACCATGGCTTTGACAGTATGGGAATGCCCATCAAGTGTGGCAGTAGTGGAGTGTATAAATACTGAATAACAACCCCCAAAGCAACTCCCCTGAAAATTATAAAAATAAAAAGGATGACTTTTTTTCTCTACGAACATAATGACCTTCAGTAACATATGGGAAAACTAACACAAACACTTGCTGCTTATGCTAAAATCATGACTGCAGGTTGTATTTCACATTGTGAGTTAGCTTTATGAACTGAAAAATGTTACAACTCAAAAAGTTAGCTTCCTCTAAGCAGCTGCTACCCAACAAAAGCGGCTTTTTTATGGTAACAGTAGAAGAGGACTCTAATTCACTGCATGCTCTTTAACTGTCGGATGTGTTGCATTTAGGGCTGCATGATTCTGACAATCACCGTTTTTTTGCTTAGATATGGCACATTTTTTCACATAATGTTTATTGCACTGATAAAATTTAGGTGAAAAAAAAGGAACATTCAAATGGTCATTCATAGGGTTGGGTATTGATAAGATATCAATATGAATGTTATCAATGCCCTTATTGATTCTGCTTATCAATCTGATTCCTTATCGATTCCCTTATTAGTTCCTCCTGTGGATTTCCTGCATACAAAAAGTTTAATCTACAGGTTTTTTGTATCAACATTTTATCGAGTTTACAGGTAAATAAATACTGAATCGGACAATTAATCTATACATCTCTGGACATAAATAAATAAAAATAAGTAAAAGCCTTTGCACGTGGATCCTAGATCCCTGGTCTTAAATAAATTAAAATAAGTAACAAACGCATGTCATTTGGATGAAGAGATATATGGAATGTTGAATGTTACAGTGCTTCTTAGGGAAAACTTAATACAAAAATCCTGAATCAGAGTTTTCTAGGGAAACTGTATCTGCTACACTAAGATAGCTGGGGAACAACAGATGATGTAGGTTCCGACTGCTCTAACGTTATCTATATAAATTGAGCAGAGAGCAGGAGCAGGCCCACATGTTGTAAAGACGCTTTGCCATTGGTTGAAGGAAGGGCAATGGTGGTGTTGTGTTTAGAGGGTATTTTTTAATAACCTTACAGAGCAGACGGACCTGCCTGATTCAGTTTCCGAACTCCTGCAGGTCCATCTTGCCAGGATCCAATGACAAACGATTTCACTTAGCTAAATTCTGACCGGCCCAATCAGGGAAGAGAGGCGGGGGCTGTGGGAGCATACGTGACATCAGCAGACTTTTGAACTTGTCAGCGTTCCTTTGATTCTTAAGTTAAATTTATAAAAACGGAAGCTGTCGTCTAACGCCTTTTTCACAGCTGTTTCTCGTGATTCAGTAGTTGTTCATCTATTGTTTCTTAGAAACATCGGCTCACATAAGCTACGTCATACCGTGGCTTGATGTGGATTGGTCTGTAGTGAGTGTGTTAATCAGAACGGTCATCCAATCACCAGCTGCAGATTTTTTTTAAAGTCCCGCCTCTGAAAACAAATCGGAAGAGCTGCTACCCAGATGGACTTGTGAAGTAATTTCGTGGCGGATATATGAAACTATTTGTCTGGCGTTTCAGGTTAATTTATTAACAATGTAGCCTGAGAAATAAAATTCTTAAGAACCGTCTGTGTAAAGAAATGACATCACTTAAACCAGTGAATCAGGATCACAGACTTTTGATGATATATCGTGCAGCCCCAATTTGGAACTTTAATTGTGTCATACAAAAACACAATAAGAATAATACAAAGGTTTCAAAGCTGAAGGATTTAAATAAAGGTCAGTATTCATGATTTTTTGACAATTGATAAAACAAAAAATTAATCATATTTCCACAAAATCAAATAAAGAAAAACATAGTTTTTTTGTTTTTTCTTTTTTTTAACATATGGGGTTGTTGATATCTATTAAAAGCTGCACAGCTTTCTTAAATTACGTGTAAGACATTGGCCAGCAGGCTCAACAGTGACACTTTAGGTAGACATGATAATATGGCACACGTCATGCCCCCTGTTCAAATGGCCACTTGCACACAGATTAGCCAGCTTTTCACAAAGATAGTGACTGGAGTTACGCTGCCGTAGGGCTTGTTGGGGAGACTTTGCTTCCTTATCTTGTGGGGTTTATTGGGCTGGAGACAGTTTATGCACTGCAAAAACTGAAACCTAAGGCAGGGTTTATGGCTTACTTTGAGTAGAAAATGTCTGGATGGACTTCATATGAACCATAGTCACCTGACAATTTCTGAAGAATTTCTTAACAGAAAAAATGAACTAAATAAAGAAAAATCTGCCAAAAGAATATTATTAGTTTAGAATCTTGTCAGTTGTTGCAGTGTCACCAATGCAACAAAGTTAAGGTAACCATCATTTGCAGAATGAGGAGATGAAGACAACTGTTGTCTAGGTATACAGTGATGGAGGTAAGTGTTTAGAAGGTGGGCCTTATTTGTAACTTTTTGAGTACTAATACTCAGTACGTTACAACTAAACCACTTGCTGGAATATGGATGTTACTTGAAATGCCCAAAAAGTTAAATTTAAGCATACAAAGATTTTCAATAAATGCAGTAGTATCACAAGTAGCAAGTAGCAAACCCATGTGCAGAAATACAGAAATCATGCAAAGCCAAAAACACTTGAAACCAGACACTCAACGCTCCAAACCAAGAATTGCTCTGGAGCTGTCAGGACAGAAAAAAAGCGAGAAACAGACTTTATCCATACGAGAATGCACCATAAGTTGATATCATGAAAATGTCAGTGGCCGTGAGATTTAAAGAGTTGTAGGGTCTGGACTCTCACATTAGGAACGGGAGAGGAGCAATGGGGTTGTCAGGCATAATTTTGCTCACCTTGGGAGATCTGAGCAGGGATTCTGCAGCTGCTCCAGGAGCTAGCGCTATGTGGTCAGTAGTGGGCAACACCAATACTTGGAGCCTGATACTGAGTAGCTCCTGAGAACCTGATCTTACCTAAGAGACACTTGTCAGCCGTAACTTTTGCCAGGCTTTCTATTTTAACCCCAGTATATTTCTACAATAAAATATCTATGTTTTGAAGCCATGTTATGGCCTGTCAGACTTTGAAACTTTCACTTGGTGCCCCTCAAGACCTGATTCTCTTCAGTTTTTGGTTATGCATCATTTTTGTATTTGCAGCATGTCACCTGGTTTGCGCCTGGTTCAGTTGGTTCAGCTTAATGCGGGTTTGTTTCTTTCAGTATTTGAATACACCTGTGAATTTGGGTTGTTTGAGCAATTGCTGCACGTCTCCAAATTAAGATCATTTAGGCTGTTACACATCTTCTGCCCTTGGCATCCAACAAACTTCAACAACTCCAAAAGATTGTTAACAAATTCACTTTGATTTTCTTTTCCGGTAACATAAATAAACTATACAAGCTGTCTTTTTGTTGTTGTTTTTTGACAAACCACAATGGGTGATGCAACACATGCTGCTCATCAAAGAGGTCTGACCGTGAAGACAGGCGTGTGCTGTGAATAATCTCTGTTTTCCTGACTGTATGCTCTGAAACTCTGGGTAAAGCCCTGGACACCACTGGATGCAGTATGTTTCCTGTCTTCATTCATCTGCATCAGAAAGTGAGGCTTTTCACCAGAAAAATACTGATCAAGCTTTATCTTTTGGAAACATGTAATCCACTGAGAAAAGTTGGACTTGTAGCCATTAGGCACCGTCCTCTGTGCCTTGACTCTCTGCCGTCTCTGGCTTTGTAGCATAAGACGAGAGCAAAGCTTGAATCCATTCAGCTGGGAGAAGTGGTCAAAGCTGGAAGATCAAGCAGCTCCCGGCGCTTTTTTCCCTCGCTCAAACTACAGTCAGTCGTCTCAATAGTTTTTGGAAGATGGTGTGCAAAAATTCTCCACAGAATAAGATTTTATGTTTCCCTGCTCTCCTGCAGGTTTGACAGCATTTTTGAGGAAAAGTTTGAAAATTTGGAAATGGTAAGCCTTAAATTGGGTAGAAAATAGAGGCTTCTCACTGGAGACAGGCTGCCATTTTTATGCTTGTTTGTTTCCTTCTTTGCTGCTTCTTCTCTTTGCACATACTCTTGCACAAACCATCTGCCATACAGGTCCTGTGCGACTTTACTTCAAGAGCTCTGAGTGGCTGTCTTCATCAGCTCAAGATCTGCTGCAGAAAAACAGCTTTAATTGGTTCTGAAAGGGAAGTAAAGCAGAGGGGGTCGCACACTTCAGCACATGAGGGAGAAACGCTTTGGATGATCAGAAATTGTATCCTGTCCAGCTTTTCCTCAGAAACCGGTCGTGCAAACACTGCTGAATGGTCATCAATGAACTTTTTTTGTGTGCTACTAAAAAACAAACGTAATTCACTAATAAACATAAGGCTGGTGAATCAAAGCATCAGGACGTAAGATTCAACCGAGCTGTGTCAGTACCTCAGCACCTTGACTTGCTCAGCTCCATGCAGCAACAAAGATCTAAACAGCAAATATCAAAACGCTGTGGAGCCATGTGCATAGCGCCGTGTGACCTTGCATTGCACAAGGAAAGGAAACTCTGCAGAGTCCAGCCAACATTGCTGCCCGATCTATTCCAGCAGGCAATTACGCCATTTTACCGAGGCCACTAGGAAAGCTTTACCTCAATTAGGCTGACAGAAATGGCCTCTCTGACACATCAGAGGGAAGCAGGGATGTTTTCCCTCCCCCTTTCTTCTCTTTGCGCTGTCAGGGTTATCCGCTGCTTCTGTTGTTTCAGTGGGGCTTTGAGACATTAGCTTTTGTTGTTGCCTTAGCTTTGGAGACATTTCACAGACCATTAGCTGCTCTTTCAGCCCCAACCACTTCTCACGACCAATGAAAGAAACAATGGAGGAGGAAGGGGGGGCAGTGATAGCGAGACTGGATTGGGGGTTTCAGGATTACATAAAAAAAAAAACATAATCAATAGTTCAAGAGTGGTTCAACATGTCTTGCCCAGAGCTACATGAGTGGTAAATGTGAAGCTACAGCAGCCGGCGTTTAACCTTTGACCTCGCAAGAAATCGAGAGGTAAATGAAAACAGGTAGCCCCTGCCCACTCCTTCAAGATTCAGCATCCCTAAATCTCTCGTCAGTTTTAGTGTATTTTCAGTGCGTTTCAGGTAAAACCCGCAGGTTGTAGTTCTGGTTGTGGTTAGTGTTGAATGTTTCAGGGGCTCCGTAACATCCTGGGCAGGAGTGTGTCTAAGTGTGCACAGGAAGCATTAAGTGTACAACAGATCACAAACAAAAGGCATTTTACCTTTCAGCAACACGTCACGTGTACTCTAATTTAAAACATAAAAGAGTACACAGAAGTTAAAATGTAGAGAATTATAGAGCTGTAATGGGAACACTTTGGAATTGATATATTGCTGATTGCTGTAGTTTAGACAGTGAGGGGTTGCTTACAGTTTTTGTCAGACTGATTCCTGCCTGTCACTTTTATCTCATGAAGAAAGTTTTCACACTTAAAAGTACTGACAGAGCAAACTGATACTTGTCAGTGTAGAAAAAAGTACACAAGCAGAATGCAGCAACACAGCCAAAATTAATGATGTAAATATCAATACAACCTCTGAAAAGCCAAATGGCCAAATATCTCTCATCGTTCTATGGAGACGTCTCATTTAGCCTATCAGATTTCAAAGGATACCCATGGCACCACTGGCCACCCCACTGTATGTGCCCCTGGTTCCAGTTCTTAATTTTCTCTCCTGATAAGACGGTCTGTACAAGTTGTTTTTGTAAGGAACTTTTAGTTTGCTTCAATCGAACAAGTCATCACTTCTTATCTGTTTTTACGCTTTTGCGGGTAATGATGAGCCAATTAATTTTAAATCCTGTTTCATAACCAGAAAAAACTACTCACCGTAGCTTGGTTAGTTAGAAAGTAAAGACATACTTGTAACAGATTTTGTGGATAGAGCCAGGCTGTTTGCCCATGATTTCTTTTTCTTTTAATGATAATTTAAAGTAAGCCAACCAGCTGCTGGCTCAAGCTTCATAGGTGCTGAAAGTGATACTGAGCTTTTTATCCCATTTCATTGAAGAGTTACGACAGTGTCTGATACTGACTGATTTATTTTGGCAAAAGAGGAAAACTGATCTTTGAAATTGTCTAATAGAGACAGACTGGACTGTGGAGAGACAAAATGTGGCCTTTATTTCTTTGACAACAACAGTACATTTTCATGGTTCATGCTAAACTGCATCCTTTTCAATAAAATTCATGTTGCCTTTAGAGGAAAAAAAGGAACATGAAACACTTGTTTCATGTGCATGGAAGTCAAAGTCAGAGCTAACAGCCAGTGGTCAGAGCATGGCGCTGGCTGGTTTACAGCCTGCCCCTGTACAGTACAGTTTGGCGAGGAAAGAGTTAAGCTGGTTTCCAGTGCAGTTGATGGGGTTGAACAATTTGCACGGCTGGCAGAAAAACCATAATCAATCCGGGGACTATAGATAAGGACCCTAAAACCAGCCAAGCACAGCGTTTTCTCTTATCGCAATTACACCTTGCCCTCCTGCCTCAGGTACAGCCAATTAAGCAAGGAGAGGATGCGCCGGCAGCCACTTCACGTTGAGGAGGCCTATCAGCTGGCTGCAAACACACCCCATCACTGCAGAGGGGCCGAGAGGAGCTTGTTAAGCAGGGGAAGACACACCGAGAAAGCTTGGAAATGCACTGTCTTGGACGGCAGGAGTATGTTACATGTTTATGTGCTCCCAAAAACACCAACACAAACATGAATGAAGAGAGAAATTAAACAGTGTGCATAACGTTTGCTCTGGTGTGAGAAAATCAGTCTACTGGACAATTGCCTGATAGTTACGTAAAGCGACCAAGGGCATGAAGACCTTGCTTCATCACCCTCCTCTGCAACTCTCTCATCTGCGTTTTAATCCATTCATTACTTCACTCTTCTTTCTTTTTCACCTTTCATCCAAGAACATCATTCACATTATGTGACGACTCAGCAGTACAGACACAGTAAGGTGGTGTGGGACAAAGGAGAACTTGTGTGTGTGTTTTAAAGTGAGTGCCAGGTGGGGATTAAGAAAGGAGCAGATGAGGTTAAAATCAAGGATTATGCTCAGGAAGAATACAAATCTTTGCCTTTTGTGGCCTCTTATTTTTCTGGGTTTGTTCCAGTCCATTAGTCAAAGTGTCATAATGCTGCTCACATTGCCAAGAAGAATTGATCACATAAGCGTCTCTCAGCAGCATATACCCTTCACCACCTCCGTCAGACAAGGATTAACCAGGCATGCAAAAAATAAACTCCAAGAGCCTGATCTAAACCACAACTTAACACTCTCCTTCCCTCTCGCCCACTTTGAGGTTTCAGAGACCAGACACACAGCTTGCAGTGTTTTGTCTACACCGTGTGATGCCACAACACCAATTTAGCGAGACAATTTCACCCCAAAGCGCCATCCTTCTTGGAGCTGAGTGCGAGTTCAGCAAGATATGTCTATTTGTCACAGTGCAACACTGAAACTGATGGAATGAAACATGTGGAGGCAGCAGGGGCCTCCATAACTACACAAAGTAGCGTTCAAAAGAAGGGCGGTTGACGTAGGTGCTCTTACAGGGCAAACCAGATGTCTGACCGGGGCACACAAACACACACTCACACATAGACTCACACATATGCAGCAAAGCAAAATAAACACAAGACATAAAAAAAGATGGGTTCTTGTTTTCAGCTTTTGGGGTAAAGTGATTAAAGTGCTCCTCTAAGCCAAGGAAGCCATTAACAACATCACAACAGAGGGGAGTCAAATTGAAAATAAAATGAAAATAAAATGAAAAGAGAGGCTGAGAGGGTGAGTCCATCTCCTCTCTGTGTTAACACACTATTTCAATACAGCTGGGATGAAATAAAGTGAAAATGATACTCCTTATTGGCTCCTTATTGACTAGTATTGGAGTCAAAAGGGGGTAAATTGACTAAGTAGGTTGAGGCAAAAAAGCATGCAGGGAAAATATGCTTAATTTAAATTCTGATTGGCCACATGGGTCTGTGGATGCTGCTCTCATAATTGTCTTTGCTTGAGGTTTTTTTCTCCACATTTTAACATTAGCCGTAACATGCAATGTGATAAAAAGGAAAAAAGCCTCCTGGTGATGTGAATGATGTTTGTGACTGTGCGCTCCCCCACTGCCTCTAACATGCAAGAATGGTTCCTTCCACATCAACACAATCAGCCAACCCACTGTTGCTGGCAGAGTCCACACACAGATGGCTCTAAATCAAGAGAGTGTGCGACTGCAGTACTCACCACGCTCACTGGACAGGGTGGTATCTGTCACCAGGAGAGAAACAGAGAGGGAAAAAGAGGAGAAAGAAGATTATTAGAACATAATAGGTTTCAGTACATGCCGCAAAGCAGGACAAGAGTCACAGTTAAACAGAGAGAACAAAACAGATCAATTTCTGAGGATTAATGGAAAGTCACAGGCAATAGCGGGACAGCGACATATACAGAACAAAGAGCTGCTATTGGAGAAAATTTGCTGTCTATTATCCAGGCGGCACTATTTAACCAGAATACTGTTTATTTTCCCTCTTATATTTCTTGTCATTGCCTCCAGCAGTGAAATTCATCATTATCGTCAAACTCTAGTTGTGATGTCTATATAGCTCTTGTGCCCACTCAGTGAAACACAGGAGGATTGTGGCATAGCCTGTGCACGTTGCCCACACTTAAGTACATCTTTACCTGGTTGGTATTTATTCAGACCACTGCAGCCTGGTGACAGATAGAGGACAGGCAGCCAAAGAGGATTTGACGTCTCTCTCCTGGTTGCCTGCCCTCCTCGTGTCCTCCAGCAGTGTTTCTGATCGAGATATGATCAGAAAAAATCTCCATGGCTCCTTTTTGCATTCATTGCTTACATTTTTAAAGCCTTGAAGATGACTGAGACTAAACTCAAATACACTTGGTTCCTGAACACTGCATTTCAGGCAATCTATTTTATTATGAACCACAGTATCCCAGTAATGAGAGTAAAAAAAATTAATGAGAGAGCTAAGTAAAAGCTCTCTGGCGACCTACAGCCTCCCATCTCACCGGGGTGGTTCTGTTTGAAAAGCAAAATGATGATTTTGTGTACTAGTCACTGAAACCTTGCCTATTTCACAAAAGTTTGGAAAGAAAAGCTGAAAGTCATGAAACTATGTTGTATTTGTTTTCTTTTGCCATTGGCATTTAATTTAACACTTCAGACTACAGCAAATCAACAGCTCTTTGATTGCTCACTACAACATGTTGCACAGTGTTCATGGTCCCATAGGATGGCACCATATAAGTCTTCCACACCAATTGTCTTAAGTTTGATATTTGTTGCTTTGAGTGAAATGTGAGGGTATCTATTGAACGAGCTGCCTTAGAATTATTCCCCCTGTATACATCATAGGCACATATTGTATCTAGAAGGGAGACTTTTTCAAGATGACTTATAAAATCCTTTTAGCTCTTTAACCCTTTAACCTTCACCTAACACCACATTAAAAAAAAGTTTGTTTAATTACATGAGAAACACTGCTGTGCATGAAGCTGTACTTTGAGTAGCTAACACAGTTCAAAAAGTCTTTGCCTGTCCCTGCCTAACTCTGAAAAACCACAAAGAGGATGACGACATGGATCTGAAGTAATTTATTTGAATATGTGATTTCCACTCTGAATTTACCAAAGCTAACAGGGAACTTTCCAGCCTTTATTGAAGACATGCTTAGATCCTTTATTGCCTGTGAACTACAGGGTACTCTAAAAACGTCCTTTCTTGTCCCAAATCTTAGAAAATAATTAAGGCTTATCAAATAACTGCTGTGTTTGAGTGACATAATTGTAATGAGAAGTTTCAGTCTGGTTTCTGGGAAAACTGGCAATTTTCCTGTTGAAGTTCTCCTTGACCTTCACGTCTTTGACACAACACATCATCAGAGCCTCTAGTATGTGGTAGGATTACCAGGTACATTAGCTTGATTACCCTGGCTCATTTTGCCAGAAATTTTTTAGTCTCTGTTGTAAACTTTCTCAGGATCCTCTCAGAGGGCCTTTGGTGTACCACAGGGATTAGTCCTGGTGTTTCTGCTGTCTCCTTTTTAATTCCTTCCCCTTGGACAAATCATTAGCAGCTTTGATATTTCAAATTATCTGTACGAAGGTTACTTGAAACTGCTTCTCTCGTCTTACTCCTGGGAGGTTCCTAGGTTATCTATTTTTTTGTACTGCATTAATTCTATAAAGACCTGGACTACAAACCCCTTTTCCACAGCCTAATAATGACAAGACAGAGGTTTTAGTCACTGCGAAGGAAAAGATTGGACTAACTATCTCATAAAACACTGGGTCCCTCTACTGTGCTGTCATCTACAGCGTTAGAGATGCATCTGACCAAATCTCAACTTTTGACTGGCACCATAAATAGCTCACCAGTACATGTTACTTTCACTTCTGTTTTGTTTCAACTACTGAAATACAGATATTAATATTATCTGCTACTATCTTGACTTAAATGCAGGAATTTAAAAAGTAATGTTATTGATTTACTGGTACTGGCCAGAAAATGCACAAGCCAACGAATGAACAAATTGAGTAATGGCACTTTTCCACTTAAATCTACTGTCACGAACCCAACGAAATGACCACATTTATTTTAAACCTACTTTATTTGGTGCATAGGCAACTGAATGTGCAATCAATGTGCATCTCATGAACTGAAACAAAGTATAGTTTCCTCATATTCTGGAGGTACTGAGAGGTGTGGAGAGTTGCAGAGCACAGTGTTTAGAACAGCAGCCAACATTGGATTTACTGCACCCAGCATGAATTTGGCATTACTGATGCTGTTAACAGCTCAGACAATGCAGTTAGTTTTACTGCTGAGGCCAGCTTTTATGAACATTTGGAGAAGTTTTCAATATGAACGCAGGCAAAAATTAACGTAAGCACATATTTGACACAAATGTATGGTGTTGATGACTTGTTACTTAATGAGAATGGATAATAATTTACAATTTGAGTGTGTGTTCTGTGTTTCATTATCCCAATGTAATGTTATTTTAGGGAATACTGAATCAATCTCATTTGATCCACGGTAATCCTGTTTCCTTGAGTTTTAAAGCTTCAGCCAAAAACTCAGCATAAACAAACAGTAAAAGCCTCAAACTTTTGCACTCACTATATTGACCTGAATATAAGACAAGTTTTTTTTTTCATTTAAAATAATCTGAAAAGTGGGGGGATTGTCTTATAATCGGGATCTGACCATTGACACTTTCTGACAGTTGTCTGCAACAGCAGAGAGTGCTAGCTTTTTGTAAAACCAGAAACCAAACGGTGGCTACAGTCATCTGTCAATCACAGCAGAGACACAGTGACAGGAGATGAGAAATGAAGAGGTGCTGTGATTGTTCGGAGCAAACAGGACCAAAAGTTGGGCAAGTTAACAAACGATGCACAGTTATGATACTGATTATAAGATGATGATAGTCAGTGCAGCAGAGATGTTAAACTGTCAGGCAGCCAAAACATGTGGAGTTACAGAGTGTAAAGTCCACAATAGCACGCCCTTAAAGACCGAATAATGCAAATTGTGAAAGAAAAGTTTATAGTTATCAAGAGACACAGACAAGGGTGTGTACGAGTTTCTTACTGAGAAACGTAAGGAAGGTATGCTAATTGTTAGAGCTGTCATCAGAAGTACATCAAAAACACAGATCTTACTAATTGGATTTATAAAATGTAAGCAGTCTGCATTATGTCAACGATTGCCTCAGAATTTCAATAAAAAATAATTATTTGAGTCCCGTTTCCACCAAGCAGTCCTGTTTGTGTTTTCGCAGACATCTGTGCCCCCTCGTGGCAGGCGGCGTGTAAGCCAGATGCATCAGTAAAATAATAGCGTGATGCCATTGCAGAGCGACACAGTGTACCCCACTAGTAAATCCAATGAAGAAGAAAAACACAGCACAGAACTAAAGGGCATACATACAGCAATCTTCTTTGTGATTGGCACAATCAAGGTTTGTTTCAAAGAAGACCGTGTACAGCAAGGAGAAATACAGCTGCTGTCGCACGGTAAGTGACGATTCTTTTGACCAATCAACAGTCTGCAGTGTTGTACCTCCACCTTCCACCAGGATCAGGTCAGTTTAGTCTGGCACCCCAATGGAAGGGTCCAAAAAAAGTGGGACGGCTCGTCATGGTTATTTGGAGGTCAGTCCCAGGATCAGTCAGTGGAAATGCCATAAAATGTGTACCGTGCCAAGACAAACTGATCTGAACCACTTGGTGGAAACGGGGCTAAAGTAAATTTTAGTTATCAGTCTTTTTCCAAAGATTGGTCTCAAAAAGAGGGGGTTGTCCTATAGCGGGGTCGTCCTACATATGGGTCAAATCCAGAGTTTGATGTAAGTTGTTCAGGTTTTTTTCTATTTAATAAAAATAATTACACTTTTATTAAAAGTTTTGCTGCTTAACAGCACATGGTAAAAGGTTTTTGTTGGAAGCACAGCTGTCTATGATGTTACACAGTAATGACTGAGGGGTGCCGACTAAGGAAAAGCAGACTACTGAAGAAGAGGAGCTCAAAATAAGAACCACAAAGAAGCTCATTTTTTTATGGGGAACTTAATTCATTTTTAAAATGATTAAATATCTGAATAAACTCAATCACTTGTAATTAATGGGAACTGAGCCTTTAACTTCTTCAGTGTTGGTATGTGCATACACAACACTGCCAAACAACATGTCCATCCATCTGGGATGTACTCTGTGTTTGCTGCATATAAGCCATGCTTCTATGCTAACAAGCGAAGCTGACATGGCAAACATTTAACCCGTTAAACATCACAATATTTGCATTTTCAGTGTGACCACAAAAGCATCTTGGGATTAAAATTCTACTCCAGCACTGTAGCTACACTGAGTGAAGCATCTCAGAACTGCCAGCATGGCTGAAGACTCTTACATAACAGAGCGGATCCGCCATATGGGGAAGAGACATGTTTAGTGGATTTGTTGAAGAGGATGATGTGCTGATTGATGACACACTTCCACAAATGGCAGCCCTGATTGCAATGGGAACTTATAGCATATGTAACATATGGGAAAGTACCCCGTATCCTACACGTAATCACCGCTTTAAATCTGCAATGAATACTAATGACAGTGAAACTCGTTGTCAGCATGCCAAAAGTCTTCCTGGTGTTTATTAAAGGCCTGCAAAAGCTTTGTTTGAAGGTATTCTGGTAAAAAAAAACAAAAAAAAACCTTTTTTACTTGTATATGAGAGATTTTAGGTGTTTTTTTAATTTGCATTGCATCACTGAATGATGTAAAGCTTGCAAAATGGCTACAAAGCTCACTACTGTCTAAACAACTGAGCTGTACAAGCACATAAGCTTGGTCTCATTTATAAGATACCAATGGCAAGTTCAGGCTGTTTCTGCTCCTGCATCAAATCAAAATAATGCCCATTTTGATATTTAATGATACATCTTTCAACAAAACATTCAATACTTTTTATCATATTCATTTCATGTCTTGAAAACACATGAATGCCAGTGTGAAGTGTTTTTATCCCATTCATGTCATTACATAGTTCCTCTTCATCTTAAATCCCTGAAACTTTTTGACTTGTTTACAAACAGCAAACATATCACAATCTAAATGAGAGTTTTGCTTGAAGACAGTCTGCATTCCTCCTCTCCATGTTTAAAGGCACCCCACTCTATCTCAACAGAACTTCGCTCCGCACATGTTCAATTATTCATCTCCCTCTGTCAAGAATTCAGCCTTGCTAGCACTTGCCAGTATCCCCCACAAATTGGCAGGCAGGCTCATATTTGGCATATGGTGCAGAGCAGTGCTGCTTTTCCTTCTCTCCTCACTTGGCCTGCTATCATTCCCAAGGATATTCACCAACAAAAACATACACACACACACACACATACACACATACACAGAGAGAGAGAGAGAGAGAGAGAGAGAGAGCGAGAGAGAGAGACTGAGTGTATATTGCATATGCACACACACCAAATGATGTAACATGTCTGTCAGTTTGTATGTCAGACACCCCCCCCCCCGCCACACACACACACACACACGCACGCACACACACACACACACACACACACACACACACACACACACACACACACACACACACACACACATTCACTGTCTGGGCATTTGTCCATGTCGTTTTCGCAACAGGTTTCAATGTTTTCAACAATGGCTCATAGCACATAGCGTAACTGACAAATCAGTCACAGCCGGGCTTCCACATTACTCAGATACTTAAAAACACATGATTTGGTATTAAGAAAACACGTGCTGCGAGTGTAAGATCCAGTCAACTCCCGTGAGCATAATATTTCACCTCATACAGTATTTCAGTCTTTGGGATCACGTGAAGAGAAATAACCAGCTTTAATGCAGTATTTGCTGTAATTTGTGTGTGTTCAGACGTGTTCAAACAGAAGAGAAACAGTTGCAGATAAAATCAAAAGTAATCAAGTCACCTCGCAGCTGACAATGGGTCCTTTATTCTATTCATCACTGAAAAAATGAGCATGTGCTCTAAATGTAAGACATGAATCTATGCCACACATATCTTCCCAAATATATCTAAGGCTATAAAATGAAGAGAAGATACAGTACTTAAGAACAGAGAGACAGTGCATGGCACATGCACTAAAATACAGAACATACAGTAGAACAGAGGCTTCATTGCAGCATTTGGTTTTAAATTTAAATTTAAATTCATTATCAGGCGCAAGAGGTAAGGAAAACAATAGCTGCTTATTATGAAGCCTGATTGCTGGTGAAGTAGTACCAATTGAGAACATTGTGTCTACAAGAACAAAGGCAGATTTATTCACATCTCCCCTCCCATCTCACAAATTTAGTGTGTTTTACACCCAAGTATGCACAGTAATGATAATTTTGTAATCTGAAATATATTTTACGCATATACAGAGGTGGCCAAAACTGTGAGAACACCTGAGGTGTCTGAAATACCTTTTGTTTTTTGCTTCCAAATCATGATCATAATACATGCAAATGGTTGCTTTTTTTTTACAAAAAGGTCCCTCTGTTTCAACCTGCTCTTAATTGTAATATTTGGTTTGTCCACCTTTTGCAGAAATTACAGCAGCACATGTCTCTGGCGTAGAGTCAATATAGGGTTTCCTGAGAATCATGACTAATGTTTTCCAATCCAATACTCAGTGCTTCTGCTACTGGAGCCAAAGGCTTTTCTTTGAATACACAAAGGATTTTGCTGGATGGGACTGTGGTGCAGACTTGAGGGGACCAGTCCATCATTTTTAGTGTTCCTTTTTATGTGTTTTTTTTTAACGGCTAATTGTTTAAACATGAATGCAAACATGCATATAATGGTCTTCTTTAGGTTGTGGTTTTAGACAAAGGTGTCTCTGTCGTATTTCACTCAGAGTGCTTGCTTCAAAAGATGCAAAAGAAAAACAACACACACAAAAAACACAATTATTCAAACATATGATTAAACAGCACCACTGAAGCAGGCCTGCCACTGTGATGATCATGTGCCACATGTGTTGCTGCGCTCCCCAGTGAATTAATTAAGAGATTAGCGTTCATCATTCTTGTGAATGCTTCAGATTTATTTTTAACTAAACTGGTTCCTTAAAAACTGTTATTGAGAAGAGAATCAGGCAAAGCAAATGGCTGTGCCAACTTGCCAATTACAGTCACCCATAAGGTCACAGCTTCTAATTTCTGCATCAATGCTGAAAAGAAAATATTTTAAGCTCCAACAGAGCTCCTAATTACGTCAGTGTTGTCTGTATAACCTTTTTTTCTTCATTTGTCAAGGGAAGGTTACAGACTCCAAGTCTTCATTGTTAATGTATCTTATATTCCCACAATAGAATTGCTTTAGCTCATGAACGCATAGATCTAAGTCAAATAGAAGAAAAAAACTTGGACTCTTTTATCAAATATCAAGATTTAAAGGATGCCGTGAATCAAAGGTGTTGAAAAAATATGTGGAAAGGCAGATAAAAGTGTTACAAACATCCAAGCCTGCTAAATCAAACACATTCTCGTTGCCACCTGCCATGTGCATGTGTTGGGATTGATGTTAGCACGTCTGCTTACATGCAGATGTGTCCTTATGCCAAGTGTTCTTGTTGCCCTTGTGCTAAATAATAACTGGAGAGCATTTTCAGCTAATAAATAATACATTTAAGAGTCTAATCAAATTGAACAAATGAGTATGTCTAGAAAACTATTAATCAGAGTGCAAACGTGTATTTACAAATATAACACTGGCACAAACAATCAATTATTCATAAAGTGAATGCTGGGTAAGTGGGCTTCTTCCCGGGTGAGATGCTGCCATAATTGGAGTGGGACTACAGGAGTGCTGGATGCTGTGTTTGTGTGTCTGTGCTTGTGTGCCTGTGTGCCTATGAGTAGTGCACCCTCATCACACTCATAGGCACACAGGCACACAAGCACAGACACACACATGCACACTCAGGCACACACAGGCACACACACACATGCAAACCTCTCTCCCCATGCGCCAAACTTCCCCCAAACACGACAAGCACAGGCAGAGTCGGCTCATTACTGCCTAATGAGTTGTCTGATTAGTGCTGAATATAAAAGCCTTATTGTCAAGCGCTGTATGTTTATTTTGATTAATTATTGTACTAAAGTGACTGAATGGAAGCACAATGACATGGAGCATTAACGTTCAGTGGTAATAGGGCCCTTGTGGAGGGAAAAGTCGTACATTCAACCCTCAATGTGACACATACACCATGGCCACCACCCAAAGAGCTTTTCAACAAGACTAACACATACATTTATTTAGGATGAGCTCTCAGCACTAAACATGCAATTTAACCATATGTTCAGATGAGGCTGCCTAATCCAAGGTCTTGCAAACACTAATGTGCGATAAGCAGACAGGTGGCTCACACTGAAGAGGATCAGTCCTTGTTTAAACCCAGCAGGGAACCTTCTATTTGTTGTGTTCCTCTCTTAATTAGAAAAGAAAAAAAAGAGGTGGTAAAACATTTCTCTTGGTTAAAGATGGACATTTACCACAGTCACTAGAATGAATTTGCTGTGTGTCATGTTCAAGAAGTAGCTTGTTTTAACGAGTCTATACAGCGCTTTCATTTGTCTCTTCAGGCCCTCTCAAGGAGGAACAGAATTTCAGCATCTTTTGGTTCATTATTTTGAGCCTATAAGCCGCTGTTTTTCTTAACTCTTACTAACCGCACCATGTTTTTTTTTAACAACGGCTCCTGCTTAGCACCAGGCAGCAAATAAGCTTGAAACTTAATAACACATTGAAGAGCGGTGCTCTACACTTTGTAGCTGACGTTGCAAAACAAGCTAATAAACTTCATGAATACTTTATAGACATGACGCTGAGAAAAATTGACTTTACAACCACAGTATTTTAATAGCCTATCATTAGTTGAATGTTTAAGATGTGATTATTTTACATTCCATAACAGTCTTAAGTCCATTTTAAAGCAGATCTGAAGCAAATCTTGGCACATATCTAAGCACATCAATGCCCCTTTGTGTGATAGCACTTGTGCTTTTTTGAACAGCACTAGAGTGGTTGCTTTCTCTCTTTTATTAAGTCTGGTTTGTATGAAACTACTCTGCCCTGCATGGTCTGAAAGGGATGTTTGGTCTTGGCAAGCCATCCTGAGAATGTCCCTCCAACACTTAGTTTTTCACAATATGCATCAGCCATCAACTACAACTCATCAGTCATTTAAAAAAAAAAAAAAAAGAAAAAAGAACGAAAAAAAAAATCACTTCATGGTAGTTATTTGCCTTGCTATCTAAATAACAACGACAAATAATGCTGAGTTTATATCCACACTGTTACTCCAGAAATGTCATTCTGCTAATTAAATGTGTGAACTCACAAACTTAGTTTTAAGTGTTGAACCTGGTTTATACTTCTCTGCTGACTCCATGCCATAAATATGTCACAGTGGCACACACTACCATGAGCTCTAAATAATTGTGCATTGGAGTGTGTGCATCACTCTGCAACACTTCCCTTGAATGCTAGTTTGAAATGAGATGTCAATGCTTTTCTTATCAACAGTTTCCAATTCCACTTTTGGAGGGCGTATGATCAAGGTTTAGTTAAAACAAGAGAAAACAGTCTGACAATGCCATTAATTCACAAACTCAAAGAGCTTTTCAGTTGTTATCACACATTTTCACACACACACACACACAACCCGAAAGTCTATAAAAGTTGGCACGATGTGCTGTTAAAAAGTCTTAAAGTTTGAAGTCTTAAAAATAGATTTTGATGGTTTGTAAATCATTAAAAGCCCAGATATAACAGAAAACAGCGCAAAACACCAAATGTCAAATGTTGAAACTTGACTGCTTTATTATGTATGAAAAACATATGCTCATTATAAATTTGATGCTGGCAACGTGTTTCAAAACAGCTGTGCTGGGGAATGTTTAACATTGTGTTGCATCACCTCTTCCTATAACAACACCCACTTGGGATGGTGTCCCAATCTTGCCTAATGTGGTATCATTCCTGCACAAAATTTATGGTCATATGGTTGTGCCATGATGCTTGTGCTCAATTTTTTTCCAATAAGTGACAAGTCAGCACTGCTAGTGGGTCAAATTAGCCCCCAGACTCACTTAATTGGGAACCTGCAGCTGTTTGACTGTTTGTCTGTATGGCAGCACAAACTTGAATGTATCATTTAGCATCAACAACACCTCCCCATCCTATCAGGACTTATGTTGGTCAGGAGTGCTGGCTTTTGATCCATTAGCTGATTGAAGCCAGGTGTTTTCTTTCCTCCAAAGTGGTGGATTTGCAGGTTTAGTTTTAAGCCCACGCACTGATTTCCACTACAGAGTTTTGTGTGTTTTAAATGCAGTGCTGCCTGATGGCTCCAGGATTATTACCCTCCAGTATTTGTTACTGAACTTGTCTTTTTATGCAGATTTGATCAGGTTCTACTTTTAGTTTTATGTTCTGGTGAAATCCTTAAATACTAAGAAACATTATTGTTGCTGAACATCTTCCTCATGCCTTCTGTACCAGAGTGATGAAACTATTTCAATCTTAACTCCTCTGAGGCTATGAACAGTCTTTGGTTTGACATGTTGTCTTTGCGTTTTACACATTGTCCCAACTCTTAGAACTGGGGTTGTACTTGAAACTTTATGAAGTTATTTTCTGTGGCTCTTTTTTACAAACAAACAATATCTGAGTGTTTTCTGCTTTTAAATCTTAAATTCAAAATGTTCTACTTTGACTTGTGTGATCCAAGTTTAGCTACAGTGAAACTTACTTTGTCAGGTCTGTCAGTAAACTTACAAGTATTTTATTCACTTTGTAATTATTCACTTTGATCATTCAGACAAGCATGTTTCTAGTTCAAAAGAAATGCATCATCTCACTTAAGTAGAGTTGACACACTTTGAAGTGCAATTTGCTGTTAACATGAGAGCTGTAACTACTGTGTGACTATGTGCATGAGAAATGTATATGTGTAGTCAGAGTGGGGAGCTTTCAGTGTGTCTCGTCTCAACATTCAGATTTTTTTTCTTTTTAAGCTAAATGCAGAACAAAAAAAGAAATGAGTTTCAAAATGTGTTAAATGGTAGAAAATTTGATTCACTGCCTGTGAACAAGGCTCTTTTTCTTCCCCATAGTTCACCTGATTCTCTGCAGCCTTTGTGTCCGTGAGCTGAATGCCACCGGTATCGTCAGAGGGGGGACTGTATTGCTTGGCCTGTTGCTCTTTACACACTTTAAATCAGAGGTAATGGGGCACTTCAGGAGACTGCTGTTACACACACCAAACTGCCAATACACTGTAATCACTGAAGGCTCCCGTTTCTCTCAGATAAGCGTACCTGACATGAACTGCACTCCAAACTACACAGGGAATGTAACTTAAATAGCAGGACTTAGTGATGTAATGCATTTTAAGATAACCACCTTAGCTACGAAAAGAAATCAGGTCTAGGTGAGGTTTCATCTTTTAACAGGAAAAAAAAGGGACAGAACAGGTTACAACGTGACATGTCTTCTCAAAAATCTTGTGTCTTATAAGATCTTTGCCAGATCTTATAAGACAGATCTTTCCAAATAAAAAGCTTTGAACCGATCAAAGTGTTCAGTTTGTTTTTTAACAGAGATGCCAACTTCTTCAACTTTTCACAGACAGTCTATCAGAGACTCATCTACTCCTTTCTCCTGCTGGATACGAGTCACAAAGGAAACTGGGATGACTCAAGCCAGGGTATCCTGCCAGTAATCTTGTCAACAAACACATAAAGTCTTTCCAAATAAGCAGTGATACTACAGCCTCTCAGACGCTGAAGTTTAAACAATGTGAGGATTACTCAACACGGTCAGTGTTGTGCTTGTTATTATAAGCAGTCTTTGTTTTCACTTCCACTTTCAGCTATTGTCAGTTACATCAGCTCCAGTGTTCACAAAACCAAAAGGCAGTAACTCAATACAATCAACAGAGGGAATACTAACAAGACAAGAAAGCAGCACTGTCTAGATTTGTCTGGACGGACTGAAAACGATAAGATATAATGAGGTCAGGGTGTGTTTTGAATATTATGTTTTAGTGGATGTGGGAAAGTTAGGAGTGGATGGTGTCACAGTAGCAAAAGCCCTGTTTCCACCAAGCAGTTCAGTTTAGTCCATCTCGGTACAGCATGCATTATGTGGCGTTTCCACTGACTAATCCCGGGACAGATCCCCAAATAACCAAGACGAGCTGACCCACGTTTTGGGATGCCCAATCTGGCTCCAGAAGATGGAGCTACAACACTGCAATCTGTTGACTGGTCATAAAAATTGTCACTTACGGCACGACAGCAGCTGTACTGTATTACACAGCCTTGTTACGTGGGAATTACAAAGAAGACAAATTGCCAGATGTCTCCCATTGCTGCTCTTTGTTTATTGTATCACATATTTCATCTTTGTTGGATTTATTTAGTGCGGCACACTGTGTTGCGCTGCTATAGAATCACGCTATTGTGTAACTCTGGCTTACATGCTGCCTACCAGGAGGAGGGACAGTTGGCTGTGAACGCAACGCAAACAGAATCAAGCTTAACCAATCCAACCCGTACCAAACTGTACTGATCTACAATGCAAAAAACTGAATGAAGTGTTTTTATCTGCTATCAGGTAAAAATTGTGTAACTATACCCGATGTGAGCCACAGTCAACTGATTGGTCCAGAAAAAAAAATTCTTGTTTCAAGTTATGTAAGACAAAAATGAGATCTGAATTGCTTGTAACAAGTAAAAAAAAATCTGCCAATGGTTCAAGAAAAAATTGCTCAAAAATTTGCATGAAATTAAAATGATGTCCTAATGCAATTAACTTTTCACTTGTTCCATTAGCAGATGTTTTTAACTTGTTACAAGCAATTCAGACCTCATTTTCTCAAAAAAAAAAAAAAAAAAAAAAAAAAAAACTCTGAACAGGACAACTTTTTGGACTGATTAGATGAATGTGGCTTATTTTAAGTCTAAAAATACATTTTCCATTGAAACTAAGACATATCACTCCATAAGATTTCATTTTTTGCAGTGTAAACCCGACTGCCTGGTGGAAATGAGAAGCCATACCCTAATACTAAAGACTTACTCTCAGGAAACTGGCCTTGCAATAGAAAGATGAGGAAACCTGCCAGAAATGGTGCGCAACAAATAAACACATCCTGAGAAATCAGTTCCTATGTTGTGTTTGCTTGCTTGAATGTATGCTGTTAAACCTAAATGTAAATCGAATCCGGCTACTTCGGAGGCATTGTACTTTCTCTCAGCTTACATTAAACACTTTCCCTTGAGGCTAGACACATTTAATGGGGTGACTCAACCTTACTGTTAATGCACTGTAGGTAGCAGCCGATTAATTTTTGTAGCCCGGTAGGTGGTTTCATTTCAGCATGTAAACATCTTATGTGAGGGGACATTCGATATTTGTGGGTGTGTAGCAGAATATATTTATATGCTTTGTCCACTCAAAGGCAGCATTTTCAACCTCTGTTCCCTGATTAAATCCAAATGATTATGCATGTACAGCACTCATAAACACTGGAGCACCATGAATCACGATGTGTAATGCAGTGACTTGCACTGAACACTGCCTCCCAACATGCAGAGACAGACACAGAGGGGAAGAGGAGGGTTGGGGGGTCCCCTCAGTGATGAACTGGTGCTGACACAGCCAGATGTTTAGTTAAAATGCAGAGCCCTGTTGAAGGATGGGGAGGAGATGACATGCGCTGCAGGGTCTTTAAGCAGCCAAGTGCTCTTCTGTAGCGGCCTCATATCTCTGTTAGCAGAGTTCATGCTTCGTCTCATAGGATTTGCATATGGATGATGGGCATTTGTGCCTGTCTGTGCGTGTGTGTGTGTGTCTCTGCATCATAACCCTGAAACTCAATGTACATGTAAAAACAACAGGTAGCAGGTCTGACTAGAGGTCTGCAGTTTCCTCTCTATATGTGTCAGAGCTGACACACAGACACACTACGCACTGCCACAGATGACTCCCTCCTACAATCTGTTCAACGCTGCTGTTTTTCACGGAGAGCGATACCCACATGACACAGCTTCAGCAAATAAGTTGAAGTAAGAGACGATGTTTGAGAAGCAATCAGCTGAATCCTTTGGATGCGATCACATCCCCAACCAACAGCATCAACAGCCTGTCATCATCATCATCATCATCATCAGCAACATCATCTTCATCGCCATCAGCATCATCTCTGTCATCATCTCCCTGCTGGCTCATATGGGCTCGCTGCAGTGAGCCGTGATGGAGTCGGTGACAGGATGACAAGCGATGGACTGTAATGCATTTAATGTGTTGTTTTAAGATTACTTGAGCTGCAGAGACAAGCAGGTGGCGGATGATGGGCTGAGACACACACATTCTCACTTTCCTCCTCCCTCCATCTCCTTTTCCTCTGGCTCTGCTCTCTGCCCCTCCCATCCTCCACTATCCAAACTAATCTCATTTCCCAGTAGCTTGAATTGAATAAATGTCTGTCATTAAGAGCGGTGAAGGATGGCGGAGGGCCTGGGGAGATCAAGAGTCTGTCAGGACGGGGGAGGACTAAGGGTGCTTAGTGGGACCCTGTGGATCCACAGAGGTTGGGCGAGAGATGATGAGGGTGGATGAAAGAAGTGGACACTGATGAAGGGAGTGCTTTTTTTAAAAACTTCCCTCTCCTTCAGTTTTGTCACTAAAAGCAAAAATAGAAGCTAAACTGTCATGCTGTACTAAGAACAGAGACGGAAGCACTGCAGCAGCTCAGCAGTCTCTTACCGCTTTGCTCTGTGTCAGCTTATCGCCCTCTGCACCACCCCCTCCCCACCTTTCTGCAACCCCATTTAACCATTAAATGAACAAAGAGCACCTCTGCCTGTTCACAAAGCAACCATCCACATTGTTTCCTCTTATCCTCCCTCGCTTCTATTGACAACCAGCAGCCAACAGGCACTGTGAAGTATTCCACATCCACCCGGGACTCATCCTTGCAGTCCAATCCCTCCAGTGTATGACTATTAGGAGGCAGCAATAGGCTGCCATCAATCCCTTTGGTGTCTATTTGATGATCCCCACATGGGAATGCTTCACTGCTAGTCTTAGCTAACCTGCCGCACTATTTTAACAATCTCCCCTGGGTCTGTTAGAGGTCTATTATGTCTGCTGCAGGAGCAGTGCGGCACATTATTAGATGCATGTCGACATGTAGACACTGCTTCATCAGCAACCCTGAAGCGGATTTCAAAGCAGGTTGTTTGGCTCTGATTCCCACAGAAAGAAGGGGAAAAAAAGGCCACAGAAGCCTCCGACCGACCTCATGTGCTGGTGCGCTTCCTGGAGACGTGAAAAGAAGGTGACAGACAGGGAGTCTCACTACAACTGGTTGTCAAACTGGTTCATTCAGACATCCCCCTGAAGAGACCAGTGAGAGCATTTTGACAGCTGGAGGCCCATACAAACCTGCAAAATGAAGTCAGACTTTGAAATGCAGCATCACACCAAACACCCTCTTTCACTGTGACCTCTCACAGCTTCTGAAATGTCAATGGCCCGTAAATGTCACCATTCCATAAATACAGCATTAACGTCATTGATGTTCTATTTATGAAAGTAAATACTTTGTAATCGGATGATGAAAAACACATTCATCTCCTCAAACTGAAAACATATTGACTACAATACACATTAATTTGTTTAGGAAGCCAAAGCCATGAAAAAAACAAAAAAAAGCCACATCTGTGTAAATCATGAAAATAATTCAGTGTCTGAACACTAATTATTAGATATCAGTAAAAGGTCCTGAAGTAGCACTCAGGAGCTTTTGCTTTCCAACACTTTTAAAAGACCAGTCCAAAAATACCAGAACTGTGAGTGCATGTCTATAAGAGTTATGCAAGTGAGTGTCCAACACGAGAAAAACACAACAGCACAAACAACATAACATCATATCTCATCACTAAATCATCATCACGTGATCATTCCCCAAATGCTTCACATGTTTCTCAATGGTTAGGATGGATCCCATAGCTCTGGACGGCTTCCAACTCTGAAAATTAAGAGGTATTTGGATGGGGTTGCTGCACCTACTGCTGTCAAAACGCAACATCCCTAACCCTCAAGCTCCATTTCCTTTAGCAAAGACAGCTAGCCAAAATAGCAAACACAACGCAATATGAACTTCAATTCATCATTCTATTCAGAAAGGAGGTTGATGAACAACATTTGCAGAAGTTTGAATGAGAAGATTTGCACCATAATTAGGGATAGGTATCGAATTAGGTACTTTGATAGGTACCGACCAAAGTCTGTCTGTAGTACCGAGTACCGATTCACGTAAAATCAAACGGTACCCTGTTTAGGTACCTAAACACATCCTTGTGACTGTGACGGAGTGGAAGAGTAGGTGATTTTCCGTGCTGGACATAAACACAGCATCTTAACTTTATATATCAAGAAATAAATGTGTTAGATTAAAAAACTTTAAGATTTTATCATTACACAAATTAGTATTTACCACCACATAAATGCACACAAAAGTACCAAGAATTGGTACAGTTGAGTACCGATACCAATTGACAGTAACTTGACATTGGTATAGTTTCTTTTAAATGTGAAAGGTACCATCCCTAATCCTGATTGTAATTCCCAGATGTAGTTTTATAGAATAACGATCACATTTTGGAATTTCTCGACCATAAAACCACTTTAGTGCTTTACTGCATTGACTGGGTTTGCCATCATGTTAATGTCAGAAATGCACAAGAAAACAAACACAGAGGTAAAAAAAAAAAAAAAGCTCTACAATGACAACAATGAACAGGATAATCTAGAGTTTAACTTGGTTGAATGAATAAATAACACAATCCTTTTTTTTTTTAAGTCATGCCCAATAAACCCTGACTTGACTGGTTTCTGCAGTTTCTCTCTCAGTTTGGACACACCCACCTCAACATGCTCTCTCCCATTTACTATCAAACCTTAAATAACCACAGATGACACAGGAGGTTTCAAACAAAGGGACACAACCAACAATCTGTCCCTCTCCAATATCTGACTCTCATCTTTTTGCCATCAAAATCCTGTAATTTCCTCTGTACTTCACTCTTGCGCTCCCTTTGCTCTCGGATTTTGTTCCATATGTGCTGTATTTGCATTTTTATGAGCTAGCAATTGACTTGAACAACAAACACAATAAAAGTACTATGCAATTATGCCGTCTTCCACAGGGAGCAGATGCTTGTATGTCATGCTGTCATCTGTCGACATAACCTCAGTGAGAGGAGCTTTTCAATAAAACCACCCTATGTGGAGCAAATACAACCTCTCTGTGTTATGGGTGGTAGGAAGCAGTAAAATTCCAACATCTTCCAAACTCAGTTTTTGTGTAAAACCCATAAACTACAGCCTGATCTTTTCCAACACAGCTGCAGAAAATGGCCTCATATTTGGATGAATACAGTTGTCATCATGTCCCTCTGGAGGAACACTTGCATGCACTTGGATACAGAAATAAAAGGCCTTTTTTATTTGATACGCTTCTTTATTTGATGCACACCATGCAGCACTGGTGCACTACTGTTCCTACCACCAGAGGATTTGTTGGAAAAATCTTACTTTTGTTTTATTTTCTGGTTTCAGGAGGAAAAAAACAAAGTTATAGGGAGCACCTCAGTGAATAGGAACAGCAGCCTGTCAGCTCCCATGTCTATTTACTGCTGTGGTTTAACATTTCAGAAAACACTGAGTGCGCAGCTGAGCACAGCGAGGCTTCATCAGTCGCTACAAGTGTCAAGTATTTATTTATTCTTAAAAGTTTGAGCCAAGTAAACTTTAATTATTTGACTAAGTGAGTCTGGGTTGGAATAAGCAGTTGCATAGGGTCACACATTTCCCTCAGATTGCTGGCTAGCAGTACACAGGCATTTATTCGTCAACACAGGACAAACTAAGGCAGACAAACAAGCGCTCCAGCCCATCTAATAACAGTGGGGCTTATCAGCCGCCTCTGCCTCCTCTAATTTTCATCAGTTTTGACAAGCCCATTAAATGAATCTGGGACCAAAAATAAACATGTTTTGTTGAGCTGAAGTGACAGGCAGTGATCACACCTCCCGATGTTGAAGGCAGAGATACGAGGACTTTTAATTAAAAATGCAGCCCCCATGTACATCAGCCTGAACATGATAAGCAGGACATTTGCCTCCAGCCTACAAACTTGTGCAAGAATTTGAGGACAGAGCATGATCCACGACCCAGCACATTACCGGTACTGATGATCATTAGCAGCGTCGCTGGAATATTCTGGATGTGACTACGGTGAGAGTGTTGGTAGGAGGATTACAGAGCAATCCCTCCTCTAATCCTAAACTAATAGTAATGAGATTTATCATCCCTCTCCTTCACTATATTAGTTGTGTGAACACAAGGACTGAATTCATGATCACAAGGTCCTCATCCTCTTTGGTATTTTTGCTTTCACCATGCATAATTATTCACCTCCACAGACTGTCACAAAAAGAGGAGTAGAGCTGTATCCTTCTTTCTCCAAAGTTCATAACATGTCACTCCTTCAGTCTCTCAGCATGTAATCTTGAACAGGCTTGTCTGTAGCATTCTCCAAAGTCAAAAACCACAGAGACACACAGTCACAGCCTTTAGAGTCCTCTGTGGACAGCGCAGGACAATGCAGCTGCATGAAGGCTATGTCAGCACTCGGGGCCATTGACAGCCAACACCTATTTTTCTCAGGATGACATCTTTATCGGCGGGCATTGTCATCCACTGGAAAAACACAAAGGGACCCCCTCTCCCTCGTCTGTCAGCGGCACAAAAATCTGTTTCCATGACAACACCAGTATCCAAACTTCCAAGTCGATTCTGTCACAGATGCTGACATAAGGTGAGCTATCAGTGCTTTTTCATCCTCACCCTTCTTTTGCTACTTTAACTTTGACGTTTTTCGCCTCCTCTTGAGTTGTCTCATACTATTACTGCCACTATCATTCTTTTTTAGCTTTGTCTCCTGCTGTCTCTATCGTTTCTCTCTCTGAGAGCTATTTCTTCCCAAAATACTGGACTCTTGAGTTAGCTTTGAACACATAAGTGAAGAGACACAAGCACTGTCAACCAAATGACAAAATAAGTCTTATTTTTCCACTGGTTTGAGGGTCAACTTTTAAATACACTTCTCCAAAATGGTACACATTTCTTTTGCACATCACTGGACTTTGGATCCCTACAGACGCTTTTGAAGACAGTCTTTTAATTTTTTGCTAGGGGGTGCCTCCAACTCAACCAAAACAGGTAAAAGAAAAATACCTGAGAAGTTAAATGTGTGCGTGAAAAGATATGAAGAAGAAGGGGATGGCAAAGAGGGAGTTGGAGCTCCTTGAGCAAATATTCTCCTATTTTTTCTCTATCCTTGTTTGCCCTGCTCTGAGTAAATGTCAGACTGTGCTGGCAGGAACAGCTTATTATAAAAATCAGAACCTGGAGAATCGTGCCCCTTCTAGCTCCGAATGCACCTGAAGTGAAATATGGAGAATATGCTGCAGTATAAGAAGGTATGCTGGGCAGTCTTTGCCCACTCCTGCAGCTGCTTCTTGCTATCACTGCCATGACAGTCTACATGACCGTGAGCAGGGCAGTACCTGTTGCCCAGAGCCAAACCTGCTATTACAGTCGATTGTGTCTTGTACGATGAAATGAATCATTACTACAGCAGCATGAAAGAACATAATCTGGCTCTCTTCCAACTATTCCCCTATGGGAGCTGATTTGTGATCGCTTCTGAAGATAGACTGTGCATTCAATCAACAGTGCTGCTTTCGGCTTTCAGGCCACCCTGCTGAAAGGCTTGAGGGATACAAGAGATCAATAGAGATAAATTAATTACTACACTGCCAAATGGGAATTCTGTGTGGCCAGAGTTACTATAGAAACACAATACAGCAAGACAGTTCACAAAAGTGTTACTGAAGCTAATACCTGCACTGTAACTACACTGGGGGTAAAAATGACTTATCATGATTGTTCCCTGCGCAGCTTACATTAGGAGATGCCGGTGATATGATGCAGAGTAGCAAGAGATTTAAGTGATGAGTGTCAGCTGTAATGCTTGGGTACAGGAGCCAATCGAGCAAAAAATAACACTGGCATACCAGAGAGGTTTGTGACTCGTTAATGTGAGTGCTACTCATACAAATTTATGATATGAAAGCAATTAAGATGAGACGTAAGCCTGATGAAAAGCAGAGTGGAGAGAGCAGATATGATGATCTGCTGGTGCACTTATTCTCGCCAAGGACACACACACACACAAACAGCACACATATATTACCCCAGCCCCAAGACCTCCCTAGCTCGTTCCACAGTGAGTCCACAGCAGGACTGGGCAGCAGACTCTACCTCCTGGCACGCTCATTTATAAAGAGTAGCTGTGTGCCGGCTGCCTGCCTGGGGGCTACATTTGCTACAACACTAATATCATAGAGGCAACCAATGAATTCCTAAAGAGTACAATCAAGGCAGAAACAACCCCTGCTGCTGACATGGCCCTGGCACTTGCCTCCCTTCCTGCTACTTACACAAGCAATATTCCAAGTTGTTGTTTTGCTTTCATCAAGTTTTCCATTAAAAGTGGCATTTCATCTAAATCAAGCCCTTAGGGTGGTAACCCAGACAAAAACTATGGGAGATGAAGGATGGGGAAATTCTCACGTACAGTCACATGCACGAGCTGAGTCCGCGCATGTAAGCCTGTGTGTACGCCCGCAGCACCTAACTGACTCCATAATCACAGAGAGTGCCATTATTTGTTGCCATCAGAGCGACATCAAAGCAATTACATGTGTCTCTGCATTCAGTGTGGTTATTAAAGCAAACAGCACGGCCATTTATCTGTGATGTGTAAACATCACAGCTTTCTCTCCCTCTCTGTCTGCTCTCATGCTGCAGGCTTGCACTGCTGAAATCAAATTCATAACTATCCCAACGCAAGGTGTGTGTGTGCTTTTGTGTTAATGTGTATGTGTGTGTGCACAATGTTGCAAGATGTGATATGTAGCAGCAATGGGGGAGGGGGCAACTTCAGTCACAAGAAATAGGCTCCATTTTGCACTCACTGCATATGAATCATTGTTCACTTGTCACATAGAGACTGGGAGAGAAACCAAAAAGGAGAGAAAATAAGAGTAGTGAAGGAGGAGGAAGGGGAATAGAAGGAGTACAGCTCTTGACCAAACACTCCTCTTTAGGAGGATTGAGTCTGAGAAGCATTCGTTCCCTCAGGCATCCGTCAGCGAGTTTGCCTGGATTCACAGAGGTCCAGGGTCTTTTAACAGGCAGGAACACAATCAACTTCCCAAGAAACCTCATCATATTTTCCACCAGAAATGAAAAAAAGAAAAAAGAAACATAATATCAATCCAGCACGGATAGCCATACTCTTCAAAAAAAAAAGTAAAAAGCAATGTTGCCTTGAAGCACGTCTGCATTCAAGTGCCATCTCCTGTTATTTTCTCTCGTTTGCAGAGTCCCTGCGATATCCGAACAAGTGGTGAAACAGTAATAAAAGTGCTTGATGCACTGTCCAGTAAAATAAAATATTACTTCTTGACAGATGTAGCTTTGTGGCAATTGGCCAACTCACTTCTTTCTCATCCAGTCTCGATACCCACTTATACCCACCCAGGGTCACACAGATCTATCCCAGCATGCACTGGATCAAGGTCCGCACAAACAACTGTTTTTCTCGCGTCAGGCTGGGAATGAATCAAAGACTTACTTGCTTTCATGCTTGCACACTAACTGAGGACTCACATTTTACTCCTCTCAGTCCAAATATGTGATTTTGAACAGAGAGGGGGAAACAAAAGCTTGACAGTGAAACGCACAGCAATACAAGTCTTTGATGGCCTGAACCCAAATTCTTTTTTTCTTTTTTTTTAACACATTTTTTATTGAGCATTCATATCTCATACATTCCAAATATACATTTATGTCTCTTTTTAGTATTGATACAGCTGTTCTATTACATCTTAACAAAAAATTAACTTCAAATGAGGAACACCAAACAGTTGTGCAAACAATTACAGAAATATTAGGAAAAAAAGGGGAAGAGGAGAATAGAGTAGAGTGTGATCTAGGGGGCTCAGTTATAGAGGTATATAGATATTATATTATATATCTTCATGTACGTACACGTATATACACATATAAAAAAAAGTCACACAAACATATACATATGTACATACATCTGAACCCAAATTCTTAACACTGAAAAATGTGTAATAGCCTACTGGCGTTCTACTGCCATGACTCTATGGCAGATCTAGAGGATGCAGAATCCACAGCCATGATTTAAGGCTTCATCTGACTGCAAGTTTTATGACAATGTTAAATTTCCTTTTCCTGCAGGGCTCAGCTCTTGCCCACAGTGCCAAAACTCTTAATCAACTGGTTTCCAGAACATGTTAGCATATTTCCTGTTTGGCTGGTCAACTCGCCTGAGCTGCAACTCATATATATGAGATACAAGCTGAAGACAAGATACGCCCAACCCAAAAATACAGGACAACCAGGACTTTAGTAATTTCTCAACAGTATCACAGACTTATAACTTCTACCATGTCTCATTGATAAATTAATCTGCAGTAAAGATGCCAAAACCAATTACATTTTTGATTTTTGGAGCTTTCAGCCCAAATAGTCAAAAGTCATATGACCCAATGTGCTCACCAGTAGGGTTTGGTAAACTTTACAGAGCTTATTTCCTAAAGTAACTGAAAAAAAGAAATATAAGAAATGGTGAAACATAACAGGAAAACAATTTCGGCCCTAAAAACAAAACTGTGGGATGAACAATTGGGCGGCTTTGACTTGCAGATTGTCATCCAGTGGAAAGGGTGGCTGTTCAGTTCCTAGCCCCTGCAGTTATATATCGATGAATGAGTATGTGTTAAAAGGTGAGAGCAGATCAATCCACTCAACACAATATATCAATAAATTGACTGGCTTCATTGATCCAAACTGAAACATGTTTAGAAATATTGATCTATTATTTGTTTTGAGAATAAACTGCAGCAGTTAATCGAAAGCCTGAGAACTCGAAGAAATTCAATTAAATGACAATCTGCTGTTATACTAAACAAAATAAAACTGATAATGTACAAAATGAGAGTGCTAACATTTTTTCTCACAGTCCTGATTGTAACAGTAGTCTTACAGTCCTGAACTCTCTGTTTTTCTGAAATCGAACCAACTTTGAGTTACATCACTGCACTGTCTGCAGTGTGCAAGTCACCATCATGCTATATAGAATGTGTTAGGAACCGCTGGGGTGGGGGTTTTTTTTGTAACGTCTGCTGTGACCTTTACCGTCTACCTTAATGAGATTTCCATCGATTCACTTTCCAGAGAAAATAAATCAATCGGAAACTCTATCAAAAATTGACACAACACCTCTGAACGCATCAGTGGTTATGTCTCCAACAAGTCAATTGCACTTATAATGAAACAACTTATAAAACAGCCAGGTAATTATGTCTTCAAGAATGTGTGTGTGTGTGTGTGTGTGTGTGTGTGTGTGTGTGTGTGTGTGTGTGTGTGTGTGTGTGTGTGTGTGTGTGTGTGTGTGTGTGTGTGTGCCCCATGTGTGCCAGCCAGGATATGATGCGTTATATGGGGGAAAGAGAGACTGAACTTTTCACCTGCCATGAACCAATTAGCCTAATCTTCACACGCTCCATTACAGTTTGGGTGGGTAACAGGCTCAGGATGAGGAGGATCAATACAAGTTCAAGTTCGAGTCAATTTTATTTATTTATCTATTTATTTAAATACTACAAGTAAGTCTTGAAGAACTCTGCCAAGGAAAGAGTTAGAAGATAAAAAGAAGGGAGTAAATCAAAGTTAGGTCTGCACAGATTAATCAACATGAAGCAGCAAGCCAAGTAGCTATCTCATATTTGCCAGTTTCCAGTAAAGTCAAGAAGCAAACAGGTGAATACAGCTGCAAAAAATCATACTGTAAGACTTTCCAAACACAGACACGTAACACTGCAATTACTTTACACTCAAGAGTGAAGGAGCATTCATCAACATGTATGTGTTTTTTAACCAGAAGGTCCAGGTACCTTCCACACTGAAAGGATGCAGTACTGATTCCTGGTACCTGGCAATCGGTACCTTTACTCAATGGTACCAATTGTTGGTACTTTTGTGTGTTTATGTGGTAATAATATCTATTTTTTTAATAATAAAATGTAAAAATTTTATGTAAAAATGTTATGTAATGTAATTTGACAGAATTTGGTCGGTACCAAAAAAGTACCTAATTTTGGTACCCATCCCTACCTAGTCCAGGAACTCTTGCTTCCTGATAAAACATTTCCAGGAACCAAGAGTTCCTATAGCCAATTGTTTGTCATCGTATTCAACACAGGCCTAAGACCCGGGTTGATTATCAAATGGAGCCAGTGACCCATTTGTTAATGATTATAGGACTAATGAGTCAGCAGGACCTGGAAAAACTTGCTCCATGCGTTCATCTTCAGTAGACTTGATTACTGTAACAGCCTCTTTACAGGTCTCACAAAAAATCAGTCACACACTGCAGCTGGCTCAGAAAGCTGCTGCTCGATTCCTCACTAAGACCAAGAAAGTGGATCACATTAGTCCAGTTCTGTGGTCTTTACACTGGCTCCCTGTTTGTCAGAGGATAGACTTTAAAACACTCCTGCTGGTTTACAAAGCTCTGAATGGATTAGGGCCAAAATATCTAATGATCTTTTGATCCCATATGAACCATCAAGACCCCTCAAGTCATCTGGATCAGGTCTGCTTTCAGTCCCCAAAGTCAGAACCAAACATGGAGAGGCAGCATTCACCTTCTATGCTCCAAATATCTGGAACAACTGCCAGAAAATATCATGTCTGCTGAAGAGTCAGTCTGTTGGTATGGTTTTATTGTGCTTTATTGTGCTACTGATGGATTTTGTTGACACTTAAAAGGAGACAAAGAACTAGTGAGAAAACTATCAACAATTGAAGACCTTTCTAAAATCCCAAAACAGCTTTAACTAGCAAAACACCAGACAACAACAATGACGATTGATCTCTGTTGTTGTTGCCGTTGACGGCAGAGATCAGCTGGTGTTCTGTCTTAAAATATCAGTCCCTTCATAAGTGAATTTCAGTGGGATGCATCCTTCTCAAACTGCTTTAGATTATCATTTAATCTGATAAGAATATGTTCACACATTATGCATATAAAACTAACCTGCCCGTGCTTCCCTCTCCATTGATTAGTCTCTCTTCATCTATGAAAAAACCTCACACCTGTTAACCTGTGGTCAGGCTCCGCTCTGTCCGTTTGTGGTTGTAGTCAAGCTGAGTACAATCTGGTCTTAGACACGGTCTATTTTATTTTGGACGTCACTTGGTGTTTTTAGGATGTTTCAATACTTGACTTCCTGTCCTGCTTTATCTTCCCTATGGTGAATTGATGCATCACAGTGTAGGTTGAACACTGCACTGTGTTAGCATAACTAAACATAGTTACAGGCAGGTCACGCATTAGCCACGATATGCTTTCAGCACATAATTTGAGAGTCCAACTTTGAGTTCACTTTGGAGAATAATCTAGACAGTATTTTCCATTGTTTTGGACTGTTGGATAATGAAAGAGATAGATTTGCATAAAGTAAGCATATTTGCTGACTCCCATGGTGAAAACTCACAAAAATATAGAAAAATACCCTTTTAGGAAACATTTGGAGACTGAACATGTGCCATTGGTCTATGATTAAACCCAAATCAACTATAAACAGCCATCAGTTTAGTAAAAATAATACTTTTGTTTGGTTATCCCAATAGAAATGTGTCCATAAGAAAGTTATGATCCATCTCTTTGTGTGTGTGTGTGTGTGTGTGTGTGTGTGTGTGTGTGTGTGTGTGTGTGTGTGTGTGTGTGTGTGTGTGTGTGTGTGTGTGTGTGTGTGTGGCTGTGCTTGCATTTAGACAAACAATGGGATATTTTGGAGAGCAAATATGTGGAAGCTCTGCAACTAGGTGGCTGAATAGCACTGATTGAGGATGACAGAGGCAACACACTGCATGAAGCCAAACACAGCCACACACACAGACACACACACACACAAAGCAGAGAACACTTTGCTTCATTTACTGCAATCCCAAATTGGATCTGATAAGCAATTAATGGTGTAATTGGCCGTTGGAGAGGTTGTCTTCTCCCTGGAGTCTGCCTGGTTCCACTGAGCGGTGGAGTGTAGAGGGAGGATGTGTTACTGATAGTGTTCGGTCAATAGAAATAAAATACTCTGCAACTTGTTAGCAAGCAGAGAAGAATAATGACACAAGTCCAGCACTGGGCAACTGAATCACTGCAGGATTTAAATTGCAAATAAGAACAAATTTCATATTCTGATTCTGCTCCATTCTTTCTTTTTTCTTCTGTGCACATTATGTGATGACTAACTGTCCAGAGCCGTTTGCAGGCAGCAAAGCAAAGTGTAGAAAAGGTAATAACCTGCTGCTACTCAGTAATGAAGGCAATGCATTGTCCCCAGTCTGCTAAGAGAAAAAATGCATTACCTAAGTACAGTCCATTAAACATTTACAATTGTTCACTTTGAGAAAATGTATTTTAATAGTCAAACATAGGCAGCCAGACAAATGTAATTCTACTTTTTCATACTTGACAATTTCACGTCTGTACAGCTTTGCTTTTAGCGGGATGAAGTCAATTGAAATAAAATGATCTTTAATAAGCGTGTTCTTTTTTTGCTTTCTTTCTTTTTTTTTTTTTTTTTTAAAGTAGAAACAAGACGATAGCCTGCTTTTGCTGAACATTCATTGTTACAAATAGTGCAGTAACTGTAAAAAAATGTAGTGGGGAAATGTTCACATAAGGGATTGGGGATCTTTTAAGGGGATTGGCTGGAGAAATAACAGAATATTCCAGAGTCCCATATCCGGAAACCACATTCATGAGATGTAAGTGGTGGCTTGATGGGGGAAAATAACTCAGAATAAAAAACAGAAAAGAAAACTAAAATTTGAAAGTATGAACTGTTTCCTGTGCTCCAAGTGGAAGTAACTTTTTGGTTTCAGATGAATATGTAGTAGCTAGTAGCATGATAGTTTGCTGGAGCTCAAATCAAAATAGGGCACTCATGTGTATGCTAATGTAGGGACACAACAAACAGAGTGAGTGGAGTTCGATTATGTTTTCAATAGTTTTAGAGCAACAGTGGAGCTCTGCAGTAGATACACATAGCCTATACTATGTTGTTTTAAGGCATATTCAAAATTTTATTTTTTTAATTTTCTTAACAAGATTTGTTGACAAGAATTATGTTAGCAGCCTCATTTTCTTTAGACATGACGTAGAAAATACTCATGAGCGATGTGTATTCTCAATGTGTTAGATTATAACAACCACAGCCTTTTTTGTTTGCACTTCTTTGTGAGCTGTCAGCCACAGAGGTGTTTCAGAATTATAGCACTGATCAAATGAGCTCCCCTTTGCTCTGGTGTCATGGCCCAAACATAAGATCTAGTGATTGATGAAAAGCGTGCCCCAACATGCCCGGCAGCACTGGGCCATACATTCATCCCCAGGCATCCTTAATGGAATTGACCTTGTAATAACCCCACTCAGTCTTTCCTGATATTTCCCTTTAATCCTTCTGTCCTCCCTCTTCTCATCTACTGGAAAAAAAGGAGCATTTTCAGGGCAAAACAAAAACAAAACCACAGATGTTGCCCCCTGCTGCAGCCACATTGTATTTCACTGATTCAGCAGAATAATAAGTGCATGGTTCATTATTAATCTATCTCAAGTCCCAGGCGCTGTTCCAACTGGGAGAAATGTTACTTTCTTATGCAGAGTAAAGCTGTTGGATTCTTGTATTCTACTTTTTCAATCTCACGGCATAATTCCTTCATTTGTTGGGTGGTTCTTACAATAATTCAAACACATTTAAACTCAGACACAAAACAATGCTGTCACTGCCTTATAAGAGTTTTTTCAGTAGTATCCCAATCAATGTGCTGCTAAATGCACTGACTAATGTCACAGTCAATTTGAACCTCAACTGGTTTAAAGATGGGCGTACTCTCTATAATGTTACTAGGGCTGGGCGATTATGGTAAAAATAAGAATCCCGATTATTTTCAGTGATATTGAAATCACAATTAATATACACAATTATTAGTTTATTCAAAAACTTCAGTACTGATTTAAACACAACTTAAAAGAACCAGCAAGTGGCACATACAGTATTATTGATACACATAAGTCAAACACACTCGCTGTGGCTGCACATGGGACACAGAAGAGCTATGAAGCACAGGAACTTGCATACATCTACACTGTGTGGCATATTAATTGTTTTTCTCCGATTATATTGTTTTTATGATTGTCAGATGGCAAAATTGAAATCACAATTAAAATCCTATTAATTGTCCTGCCCTATATGTCACCCATTGGTTTCTGGAGATACATATTTAGCTGATGGCATCTAATGGCAGGCAACACACACCCACTGATCAGTCAACACAGCAGTGCCCCTTATAATGCACATGTATGAGTAACTCGTATCCTTCATGCTACCTTACAGCAGTGTTGCTAAAATAATGAAAATACAGTCAAGTATTTTTTTTAATGAATAACTAAAATATAGCACAATAAGAACTTTTTTTTTCTTCGACCAGGCCACAAGTCGAAATGCAACAAAGGAGTCCTTCACTTTTGCAGCCAGTCTCAAGGGACACTGAACTACAGGTTTTTATACAACCTGTCTCTAACATTTTTCTCATTTCTATAAAGCAGAACTGCAGATATTTTTCATCTTAAGGTCTAACAAATCAATTTTCACATGCTAAAAGAATATTAGTGGATCATTTCTGTTCTTTTTCCTCTGGAGGTCTTTGGCTTTAGGCTTGTTCTGGATATTTATATTCCCATGATGAAAATCTTTGTGAAAATCAATCATTCAGCCCTCTTGTGTGAGAAATACGTCAGATGTTGGATGCTGCATCCTACTCCTCTGTTGGTCTGATCACTGCATGTTCATTTTTCCAAGAGAGCTTCTCATCCTTCTCAATTCAATAACAACAATGCATGTTTCCTGACTTCCCACAGCCACAACAGTGAAAATGGCCACACAGCAATAACAGGATTCTCTGTCTGTTTCACACTCTTAGGAGGTGCTGTCCACAGAAACAGAAACATGATGCATACTTGATGTGTTGAACAAATTCCCTTTAGCCCGCAGCATGTCGACTATAACTCCCTGGAGGGAAGAGGAGAGGGAACACCAGAGTCTGAGTGGGCAAACAGAGAAGAAAGAAGGCAGCAAGAAGAGAAGAGAGGGAAGGAGAATGTTGCAGGGTGAAGGTAGAGCTCTGCTTTCCTGCACAGACATTTGACCACTTTGCTTTGATGTCCTCTATACAGGCTTTTTCTCTCTATAGTATTCCCTGCTGCCTGTTTCTGGGAACTGAACCGCCCACAGGTGCGCTGCCTGCATGTAAAGCATCCACAATAGGACACATTCAAAAGCTCTGTTGAATTTTCGTTTCACATTTACAAAACATGTCTCCCCGGGAGAGCCTCTGTGAGCTTGTATTACACTCTGAGCAACAGCAGGGAGGATGTTGAGCTAAGAAGAGTGAGAAATGCATTTTCAATTTTTCTGAAGGATGAATATTCTTTCACTTGTGTCTTTAAAGCTTTCTTGTTTTGAGTGACCAGGGCTGGAGATGTGCCAGATGCTCAAATAGCAGGTCAGGACTTTAATCTCAGAAGGAACATCATTTCATTTTGGGATATTTTTGCCCTGTGCATGACCTGTTACAGGGAGCCCCCGGTTAACCAATCTAACACTCAGGTTTTGATATTAGTCTCAGTGGTTAAGTTTAGCAACCTGAGAGGCTTAACTCAAGGCAACAAGTACACTTTAAAAGTTCTGCCTGCCTTTAATACTGTTAGCAGGAAATCTGAGCAACTTCAGGTCTATTTGATTTTCACCTGTTCCTCTTTTCCACTCTCAAGTTTTAATCTACCAGCGCATTCTGATGCTCATCTCATATTTCAGTCAGCTGTTACAAACTGTGTACCACGGTCAAAGAGCAGAATAAATATGGATGGCTTATTCTAGATATCCTTGGAGGATAGTGGTAAAAAGTAGTTTATCACCCAACCTGGCTAATTTATGTTGTGTCTGGCAAGAACTTTCAGTATACTAAGGGCACCGTAATCTTTGAAGTAGTTTAACACTCATTACCTACGAAAACAAAATCAATTATGTGTTCAACATTTAAATGAAAGATAAAAACATGAGCCAGCTGAAGAGCCTTGAACTTCCCTTGAGTCAAAAGCTGATTTAAGTTTTAGACTAGAGTGTAAAAGTAAGCAATTTAAACACAGACAAGAAAAAAAAAAGAAATACACTGAAGTAAAGGGCTCTCAAACAAAAAAGTAGCAGCTTATGCTCTTTGTTCACTGTGTAAACATCTTGAACACCAACTGTTTTAACTCTGCTGGTGAAAAACAAGAAATGTGTGAAAATAAAGTACTTTATTTGCCAGTTTCTCCGCTGAGAATAACAAAAGGAGTTTACTTAAAATGTCAGACAGTTGACTTTGCTTTAAATAATACTTTGTTTGCCTTTCTGAGCGATCTGGATGAATTTTTAATCAGCAGAAACTGTGATCGTCATAACTACTCACTCATTTTACACAGACCAACTGGTTAGACAGTGGGAATTCACTTTTGTTGTTCATAAGCAGACTGATAATGGCCAGCCATTGTTAGATTAATGTGTTGTTAAAAGTTTCCAGAGTCAAAGCTAAAGATGTCACGGGTGCAGCCAGCACTTAATCCCGCAGAGCACCTTCCTCCTCTGCTTTTTGATAATAGATAAATTTGAGGCAGGAATGCTGATGAGGAATCCCACAGAGGAGGATCTAAGGATGAACCTGCCACAGACACCACCTGCTTCTCCTCTTTTATCCTACATTTTCCCTTCTCTCTGTTCTTTTCCCTTTCAAGTCCTATCATAGATTTGCAGAAGCTTTACGTTTTTCCTGCGTACCTCTCTATTTGCTCCTGCGTATCTTTTCTTCAGTATCTCAGTCTGTCTGTCTGTCCCTTTGCCTGTCTTTCTGCCTCTTCCTCTCCCTCTTTGCACCCCTATCCCTCTCCTTGTTTCCAGCCCCTCCCTTACACCAGACATCTGAGACAACAATCAATGCCATTTCATTCTGGTGAGGGAAC
This sequence comes from Halichoeres trimaculatus, assembly GCF_033239565.1. Classification (NCBI taxonomy): domain Eukaryota; kingdom Metazoa; phylum Chordata; class Actinopteri; order Labriformes; family Labridae; genus Halichoeres; species Halichoeres trimaculatus. The sequence goes on along the minus strand of NW_027437179.1, from coordinate 16,569,923 downwards.
AAATGGAATTCCAGCTGAGAGAGTGGCAGCAGGCTGCGAACAAAAGCTCTGCTGCGATGCTGTCTCTTTGCTCCGCAGCAGAGACCCTTGCTTGCACCAGGTCCCACTCACCTCACACGCTGGTTGGCTGTGCATAGAGGAACCTTTACATTCACATCTAATGAGCAAGGGCAGTCCAACCACGCTTGTAAACCCGAGAGAAACTGATAAGGTAGATAATGTTTTTCCTTCTGCAATCCGCGACTAGATTATTTTTCCCCCTATATCTACAGTGCATCTATGAATGGTAAAAAAAAGTCCCTGATTTTAGAGACCAGGGCTTGTATGCGCATCCAGCCATTAGCAATGAAAAACATTTGTACTAATGGCGGAAAAAAAAGATTAGCGCTATGTATGAGCCAGGTTAACGCCCAATCAGTACATTACATTAAATGGACTTACAACCAACCATTGCAGGCACTAACGGCAGGATTACCGCACCTGTTCAGCTGTTTGAAGGATGGCAGAATTTGTGCTTATGCGTTGAAGACAAAATATGCAAACACAATGGATTAGTGCTGTCAGGCAATTAAAAAAATTAATCTAATTAATTACAGGATTTGTAATTAATTAATCTAATTAATCGCATTTTAATCTCATATCTGCTTAAGGTCCCAAAATAAAGAATTTGAATTCCAGGACATTAAAATTACATTAAAAGACATTTAAAAAAACATTAAAAAATAAGGTAGGAATATATACAACACATTTTTAGGTACCCTGAGGCATAAGGAACATATTAAAAAAGTTTTATGGTTCCATCTTGACAAAATCTGCACAGTCCTGCACCTAAGATAAGCTGATTTGATTTTTAGGACGGTTTTTGCTTCTGTCACATTTTTACTCGATGTGGACTCAATTTTCACTGCAATATGAACTTCTATACTTCTATGAGGTCAGGAGAACCAGGGCTAAAGGCTAAAAACTGAGAGGAACTATATACAAAACACTTAATTCAAGTCTTGGATCAAAGAAGAGTGAAGTATTTTCAGTTTTACATGCTCTGAACTCACAAACTGTTGCTCATTGGTGCAGAGCAGCCCCAAGCTGAAACATGACACTGGGAAGATGGAAGCAAATTTTCAAAGAATTCTTTAGATTTAAATACAGGACAAATATCAATCATTCGGGGCTTGTTTAATGCAGTAAAGAGTGTAGAATTATCTGGGGTTTTTTTTACAAAATTGAGAGAGAGCAAACAGTTGATTTTCTGCTTTTCTTGATTTTCAAAAAGGACGTGTGAATAAACGAGATGTGGACAGCAGTCTCTCACTTTCCCCCGGTTTAAAGCATGTTGCTTTAAGTCAAGTGTGATACATTCAGGGACCGTCGGAAATTTGAAAATCTGACGAGAACACCACTTTTTCCAAGTAGGACAAATGGTTTGTAAATGCCAGACATTTGAAAATAAGTGCGTCTCTGAACGCCCCGCAGGTTTGGGATCCAGATTAATCTGCGTTAATTTTTATAACACGTTAATTTGCGGTGTAATTAATTAATCTAATTAACGCGTTAAAATGACAGCCCTACAATGGATATTTAAGGATAAAACGAATACTTTGGAAAAAGTATGACAATGTGGAGCTGTACAGTAAATTTAGATTTAGGAAATATTTCTGGTGAACAGATGATTTAGAAGAGGCAATCTCAACCTCTCAAACTGGCAAAAAATGTAGGAGATCATCAAACAACAGCTTGTAGAATTATTCATCCAGTCACTGGAGCATTGCTGTGGTGCTCATTCCCCAAAGTAACTTTCATATTGCTTACTTTATTTTTGAGGTATTCTACTGTGAGCTCAGAAACACCACATGCTTTTACTCTGTTCAAGAGTTTTAGACAAACGTTCCCTTTCTCTTTGTTACCTTTGATGATTGACTAGATAATTACAGTTGTTTGTTTATTCTATATTCTTGTTATAAAGTGTCTGTTTCCTTGCTAAAAAATGTGTTTTACTTGATCTTCTCTCAGTGACACTGTTACTGCTCACTTGCATGGTGCAATTGGTTAACTGGTCATTTATTTGCAGTTGTGCATGTGGCTAACACTATGGCCAAATGGGTGGTTTCATAACAGTACGTTGACACTCCTGTTTGTGACAGCACCAGGAGACAAAACATAAACACTCCCAGCTTCAGAATCCAAGACACCAATCTGCAAAACATGTCAAGAAGCAGTTGCCATTAAAGAAATCTTAACAACATAATTGCACACCCCATCTTGAGTATAGGTATTCTCAGACTCAAACAGCATGATGGCATCTTGACCAGGTCTAAATTCTTTTGGATGTGCGTCCTCTAAAGGAAACCTACAACACAGTCTTCACTATTTCTTTTGTACTGTATCCCAAGTCAAGCCTAAACTTTGAACACTTAAAACCTAAACATTTTAACTTCATCTTAGATGTAATTTCAACTCCCAGAAGTTCAACTTGCATCAGCCCAAATCAAATGTGTTAACTGGCGCCACTTATTACTGAATGATCCAACACGGCTCTCAAAGATACTAGGCTACATAAAGCAACATGAATTGGCTCGTGTATGTACTGTTTCTCTTTGAATAAACTTTCCTTTTGTCATCTTTGTTGCCTACAATTTCTCTCTATTGGCTTGAAGAATATATAGTTGTATTTGTTGAATTGCCCTGGAGCTCAGTGTCCTTGATGAGAAGGAGGGCTGAGAAGAAATCTCCGCAGAAGCACAAGAAGAAAAAGCACTTACTGTTAAAACTAAGAGTATCATTTCTAAACACTGGCTTATGAGTAAAACTAAGCAAGGTTGAGAGTAATCTACTGAAATTATATGAGTGGATATAGGGATATTTTACTCTTAACTTTGTATAAATACACAAAAATTTGAACATCAATGCTATAACATAAATGCTTGAGAGCAGGGAGTTTGCTCTTTTGATTATGACTGCTATGTCCATCTTCAGCTGCTTCATCTGGTCAGCCTGTTTCTCTGCCTGACAATGAAAGATGGGAATGGAAGATGGATAAAATAACATATTAGTAGCTGCCTCCGTGACTCACTGCACAAAGATGTGTTTCATTAAATCCAGCCAGAATGTGTCAATCTGAAATAGCATCAAACAGAAGCAGGAGAGGAAGAACATATCTGTCAGACGCTGCATTTCACAGCCCTCAGCATCCTCTGAGGAAATAATATAGAGAGCAGAGTTAGCAGGTTTCATGCCGTGTTGATTACATCCACAGGTTTAATTCTATTCATACACAGGATTTTCTCAGTCTATTGAAAGAGCGAAGAACTTACTGACAGTACATCATTCCTGAAAAGCATAGTTGCAGACGGGTTCTTCAATCACCGAGTAGCTCGAGGAGTGTTTTTGATTTGGTATCCATATAAGCAAAACAGTAAGTCCGAGCTAGCACTACAACAATGCTTAACTAGGCAGGTGATTTTGTTTTATTTCTTGTAAAAATGTCTGATGGTACTCAATAAAAGCTCCATTCACTCTGCATGTAATTCAAACCAAAAGTAAGGCCCAGATTGCTTGCAGTGAGTAAGAAATCTGACAATGGGGTAATACAAGAAAAATTAAAAGAATGTTATAGAAACCTGACTCCTCCAGTAGTTTTTGAATAAGAATAATAACTAAAATTAAGTTTTCCACCCCAGATTTTTACTAGAAATTAGACAAACCCACTGAATGGGCTATAATGTTTCACAGGAACAGAAAAAGAAAAAAAAAATTACCAGTTTTGTTATGAGTTGTCTAAGTAAATCAGAATTTTGCTGCCATTTATTAAAGAAATCACGATGTTAAAATGAGGATTTATTATGTGTTTCCAGTTAATCACCTCTGATCCTAAAACATTCATTATCATTATTATTTATTCAACCACAAGAGGTCACTTGTCAGAAAAGGTCTTCTGAAAAATAAGATTTGGCAGATGGATCTGTTAATTTCAGGAGAATATTAAGCATTTGTGGATTGGTTCCTTGGGTCAAAGTGATTTTAAGCAATTATTTTAGTTTGTGAGTTTGTCTGAGGACTATTACTAAATGTTTTTATAATGCTCCTTTGTATAAAGTGGAACAGCGGAGACTTGCTTAGTGATCTTGAAAAAGTGTCATCACTTCTAGATTTTTCCTTGATCACAATCCACACAATCTAAAAACTTTTCTCAGTTCGGACAGGACCGGATTGATCTTGAGGACATAGTTTCTAGGTGCACAGGACAGCGAGAGTTGCACCTCCATAGAGAAGGCGCTTGTGGTGGTTTTCCCAGTTTTCTGTCCGCCATACGAAGTGCGCTTGTCTTTGTGTGTGTACATGCACCCACGTGTTTGTGTGTCTGTAGATGCGTTGGGGTCACAAGGAAAGATGTGAACATGATGATGTACAGGAAGATGCCATCCCGTCATGTTAATAAGACAAGTAACATAAGGCTATTTAGTCTGTTATAAAAAATAAAAAGGTTTAGACCTGGTTTATGAGAGAGGTAACTCTAAGTTACTTCTAAGGATGGGAATTGATAAGATTTTGTCAATATCGATGCTCTTATCGATTCTGCTAATCGATCTGATTCTTTATTGATTCCCTTATCAATTCCTGTTGTGAATTTTCTTAGTACAAAAAGTAGCTTTACAGGTTTTTCTGTGTCAACAACATTTAATTGATTTCATACTGTAAGTGAATAAAATGTAATTGGTCCCTGAGTCTGGATATTTCTGGGCATAATTATACAGAAACAGGTAAAAATTGCACACAATGTGACGTTGATGTACGGTGTTGTAATATATGAATAATTCAAGTAGGCCATCTAGTGTCTCAAAGTGGTTAAAGCAATGGTTTAAGTTGTTTTAAAGCTTTCTGTAGTTATGAAGTCAGCCATGAGCCGTTCAATTGCCTGTTAGCTTTTGACATTTGAAATTCTCAGTATTTTTTACAAAGAGTTGATGTGATATGTTTCTGTGATGAAAGTTGAAATTCTATTCTGAAGCTGAAGTTATACTGATTTATGCTAAATGCTAGCTTATGCAGTTTCCCATATACCTTAGCACTATTTTGTTATTGTGGTAAATTAGGTGATTCATACCAATTCAAATGTACTGAATATGAATCTCCTTAGAGAGAGGAATGAACATTTCTTTATGAAGTCAGTTCTTCAGTAAAACTTCAAGCTGAAAGTCCTGAATCGACAAGGGAAATGATAAGTGAATTGTTAAGCACAAAGGCTAATGATACCGATGGATTGAAACATTTCTTATCGATTCTCAACGGGGACCGGTTTTCAATACCATCCCTTGTTACTTCTGCTGTGATCTGGTGCTGTATGGAAAATAAAATTAACTCGACTTCCAGGAGGGGCGGGTGCCTCCGTTTCAGGGGCAGGCCACCCCTCCTAAATAATAATAGGGGAAGCACTGCAATGCATGTTCCTCTGTCATAATCAAGTGTCATGTTGTTCTGCCACACACACACACGAACACACATACACACACACATGCACACGCGCGCACACACACACACACACACACACACACACACACACACACACACACACACACACACACACACACACACACACACACACACACACACACTCATAAAAAAAAAAAAAAACTTGTTTTCCACAGAGACCGTGGTCTGTGGCCAGTATAAACTCAGTAGGCTACTCCATGAAACACACTCACTGCCCCCGACCACCCTACCCCCTCTGCCCAACTTTAACTCCCACACCTCAGTGTATGCCAGCTGCATGGGACTCCCTCAGGCATCGCCCCGCCTGGATGTCTGGCCAGCTGTGTCCATTCCCCCCAAAGCAAGAGAGAAACAGTGATGGAGAGTAGTGAGGGGAAAAAACAGGCTGAAAGAAAAGAGGGAGAGAGAAACTGACCAGCTGTGAGAGCTCTTTAGACCTCTTATACTGCATGATCCATCAAGAGTAAACCAATTTAATAGGAGGTTGAACACACACACACACACACACACACACACACACACACACACACACACACACACACACACACACACACACACACACACACACACACACAAAAGAAAAAAAAACAAAAAAACAGAAGAGTGCCAATGTTAAACAACAAGTGAACAATTCCGAGATGCCCGATACGACTGAACAAGCGCAGTGCGCACGGTAGGCTACTCCGTGGAATTATTAATGAATGCACTGACATTTCTTTTAATCACCATGCCCTGTTCAATGCTGTCCAGCACAGTGGGAGGTGAGAGATAGAGAGGAAGGGTAACACACCAAAAGAGAGAAAAAGAGAAAAAGAAAGGGAAAGGAGAAGAGAAGAGAAGAGAAGAGAAGAGAAGAGAAGAGAAGAGAAGAGAAGAGAAGAGAAGAGAAGAGAAGAGAAGAGAAGAGAAGAGAAGAGAAGAGAAAGTGAAAGAAAGAGTAAAAAGTGATAACAGATAATCAAAAACATAATGCATCAGCATACGGGGGATTGTGCAATGGATGGCAAAAATAAGTCGGTGATCCCCGAGGGAAAATTCCACCCTATGCCAGAGCAGCCCAGGAGGTCCAGCTAACATTAACACACATTATACGCTAGGCCAGACTTACAGCAGGACACCCATCACATGCTGTTAGCATCTCTGCCTTTTTTACTTTATTCATCTGAATCTATTATAAGCTGCTCTGTGCGTTTTGGCTCTGGCTCCATGTCATTGTAAGGCAAGTTATTTTGTATGTGCATGCCAGTTATGCATACATAGAAGTGAAAAAAAAAAACACTTTTATTGACACAAACTTCTAATAAACCCTTTTTAGATTCCAGCTGCTGCATGTGCAAATGATGCATATGAATATGTTAACGCTCACATTAAAGATATGTAAATGGCCATAGGCAGTGTTCCTGCAGTAAAGGCACATTTTCATTATCCAACTGGCTCCATCTACTTTTATATGACAGCAGCTTCCTGCAGAGCTCATTAAAAATAGCCTTTAATGGCACATGCATGAGCTATTTGCACAATATATTACAATAGAGGTGGTATAATCTGCTCCTTGATTTAAACAAGTCACATTCACAGATTCAATTAAATCTCCATCACTTTGCAAGTTGCATTAAGTGCAATCAACAAGGGGAATGGAAAATTACATTTCCTTTAACCAAATTTGCATATTTCACTGGCACTGGTAATGCATTCAGCAGCTCCCTGGCAAAGAATCTGCTTACTCGTTTCCAACTGCTAAAGACAGCTGAGAAAACTGTTCCTCACTCCTCACTTTGTTTTTTCAGAGTTTGTGTTTTTCATGAGAATACATTATCCAAACACACAGTTTATAGTCATTTCTTCAGGATGGAATTAAGAAAGTGGTTCAGTTTGTCAAACATGAGAGGTCTTATAACTAGGACACACTTTTGCATATGTTTGTGTAGACTGCATGTTGTGTATGTGGGATTAAATCAAGCCTTCTAGCATATTTACACGCTTAACATGGGCCAGCCAGGCACAAAACTAACAAGTATGCACTTAGAAACACTCCTGTGTGACTCATTTGTAAGCGATAGGGCAATGTGTCATACCTTCAACAATTTTGGCAAGGTTTCCATAAGCATTCTAAAACACATTAATGGTGACAGGCAGGAAAAGGCTTGTCATGTCTCTCTGTCACAAACAATTAAAATCCTCATTCCTTGAGTGCGCACGATTCAGGCCGTGCATACAAAATCAACACAGCCATACCTGAGCTTCTGTTTTGCCTCTAAGCCACACACTCCGTCAAAGTGAACCTATTAACATACAAAAACTCCACTTTTCTTCCCCCCTCCTCCCTCCTCCTCCCTCTTTCCCTCCCCTGCTCTCACCTCTCGCTGTCAGCTGGAGTCCACTCCTCACCAACATTACCATCCACAAAGCCTGCTACTCACTATACTTCATAGACAGGCGAGCTGACATTAAGGCAGATGGATTTTCTCTCAATCCGCTTAAGACATCAGACGCTTAGTGACTTTGTTCCATTTTTTAAAGAATCATTTTAATACTGCTGCTTTCATGTGTGAGTGCCTCCCTGCTGCTGCAGATATCGAGTCTCTAGTCTGCCGCCTGACAGGCAGCCTGACACTGTCAAATGAGAGCGATGTGAAGTGATGAAGTGATGCTAAACTCCACCTACATACTTCAGTCGGATAGTCAGTGTATTAAAAAGCTATCTGGTGATAGAGCTCGACAGGTGTACGTGGAGGTAATATATGGAGTGAATGTGTTTCAGTGGAGAAAATCAAACTTAATGATACATGTGGTCAACTTGGAGATGTATTTATGCCTATCATTCCTCGGTTTCAGGAGCTTTTTGGTTGTTTGCAGCAGTTTGGGAATACTTACTACTAGTGCTGGGCAAGTTAAAGCGTTATTTCGCGTTAACCCGTCAATCTATTAACGCTGTTGAATATTTTATCGCACATTAGTGCATGTTGCTCACATGCTTTTATTTTGTAAATGTCTGTTGCTGACCGCGGTGGAACCGGAATTGAAATTGGTGGAAAAACACGATGAGTAACCAAAACAAGCATGGAGAAGAGGGGCAACGCCACGGAACTTAAAGGCGCCCGCGTGCCAGATATAAACAAATGCAGGTAGTCTGCCAGGACGAAGAGACACCATGAGAACTAGAGCCTTATTTAGCGGTGTTTTTGTGTGAACGTAACACACTGAAAATTCTCTGAATAAAGCGTGAATGCAGACCGATATCAGAGTTTTTTGGTGGGAGTCCGTTTATTTGTGTTTTTGGTCAAGTAAAATATGGCCCCGTCTGAGTGCAGAGGAAACCGTCTGACGAGCAGGGAAGGGGTGTTTGGTGTGAGCGCCCTGGGCTTCTGCTGCACAAAATCACTGCTGTAGCGGTAATTTCTGCCCTAAACCTTGTGATAGGACCCAACTTGTTCCATCCCTGAGTATCACTTTAATGCCCTGACAGTGGCAATAAGCTTTAATTTTGTATTTACATTTTGTAAATTTGATTTGCACTAAATATGTGATTTAACTATTACTGTATAACAAGTACTGATTTAGTGTTTGCATGACAGATGTTATGGCACTTTCACAATGCGATTAATTATGATTAATCAGGGAAATCATGCGATTAATTACAATTTAAAGTTTTAATCGTTGCCCAGCCCTACTTAATACATAGCTTGTGTCGTTCATCATGACAACAATACTCCAACGATGGACAGAAATAGTGACCTGATGACTGTTAAACATTTTCAAACATTGATATTGAAACCTGCTTGTTCTTGTTGGACAGAAAAATTCATCAAAGAGTGGGCGATTGTCTGAACTGGTCTGTGACAGGGCTCAACTTGACAAAAAACCTTATCCATTCGCACAAAAGACACTTTCTCTTCTGTTCCACAACTTGAATTTCGTCCAAACTCATTCCACCACAGAGGCGTGCAAATCCAAACTTGTCACTTTATGACTGTTTTTTTTTTTCCTTTTCAAAGGCCAGAGGAGAGGAAGAGAGGAGATAGTGGGAGGCCAGGAGTGAGGCAGTTTGTCTGATGTGAATGTGTTTTCCTGTTATCACTCTGAGTGGCTGAGTTCCTATGTTGGCCTGATAACACTCTGCCTCTTTCCTGCTTTTCTTGCACTTGCTAGAATTGCTAAGTTATTTTATGTCACACAGCTCAGTTCCTGTGGCCCCAAGTCAGATGCTGTCCATGCTGCATGGTGAGGGATTGTCTTTTTTTTTTTTTCTGCACAGTGACATCGTCTCTACAGTAACTGGGTGGGAAAGGCTGCCAGTAGCAGCACCTCAAGGTCATGACCACAGAAGAAGCCTTTGAGCAGACACCATGCTGTGTTTCCATGAAGGAAAAGACACAATTCTTTGATCTGCCATTGAGTGCTTTCTTGCTGCATATGTAGACATAAAACTGGCTTCGGTATTGCAGGAAGCATTTTGTGTTTCACGCAAGGACAGCTCCATTTCTTCTTTACATGTAACCAGAGGTTGAATTTCACAGGTAGTGATGTATAACCACAGCCTGCAACATTCATCACTCTGCATGACAGGTGCAAATCCCGTGCATGGCCTACCCAAACCTGACCTTTACAGGTAATTATAATTTCTCAAAATTTAATGAAATATGTGATGAGAAAAAAGGAATAAAATATTGGAAACACAGGAAATGGTTAACTTTGTGTTTCGCTTTGTTGCTCCTCCTCGTTGTAAAACCACAAGAGGAAAAAAAACAGGGAATAATGCAGGGATTAGACTCATAATCAATCAAATAGATTAGAAGCAGTGACAACAGTGCAGGCAGCGGTAACACATCGGGTCCGCAGTCAGTCGGCAGGAAGTGTTCAGTGTTTTGGCTGTGATTGGCTTCAGGAGGGGGTCTGCAGGAGAGGAGCAGCGCTACATCGTAAATCATGCTCCCAGCTCCTTAGAATTGGTTTAAATCGAGCTTCTCTTTTGGGCCTTGGCTCAGTCCCTCGGCTTATTAGAGCCTCACGCTGAGAGAATAACCAAGCCTGCTATTCATCAGGAAGGCCTTAAAAAAGAAAGCGAGGCCAGACCTTTTCATTTGGATCATCCATTTATATGTATCCCCTTACATAATCCAATAGCATCTTAAACAGTACACAGTGTAGCGTAGCTGGATACTAAAACACACGCAGTATGGGTGGTTGACTGAGACCTGGTGCACCCTGGCTGGAGCCCTGAACATCTTCAGAGCAGCCCAGATTATAATCTTACATTTTAAACCCCCAGATTGAGATCCACGTCTTTTCCTCTTCTACACTTTTAACCATATGTTCACTGAGCACTGTCTTACTCTTCAGATAAGTAGCACTGATCCTCTAACAGGAAGGATTGATCAGCCCTCAGTAACCCATAATAAAGAGTCGAGAAGAAAAAGCATTTTCATTAGCTTTCCAAAAGAGGTTGGTTTAAATTTTAGTCCTTGCAGAAACTTTTAGGGAAGCTGAAAGGCTCCACTTTTGTTCAGCACTTCTGCTTTATTTGGTTTAGCGCATACATCATAGCTCACAGAAGAGGTTGATAGGCAATATCCAAAGTAAAAAATATATATATTGCTGTTAAAAGGCCTCCTTGGGACCCGCAAACTTGGCACCAAATGTGGTGTTCTAAAATGTTCTCCTACTTTGTACTACTAAAGCATTTTGTTGCCAGGCACCGCCTTGTTGGTGTGGCTGCCTGTTGTGGCAGCTGTGTCTTCTTTGTCTGTTTCTTGTAATTTTTTGTCTCTTTTTCATCATCCCTGTATTTGGAGTGGATCATTGCTTTGTATGGTTCATTTTTTAGCCATGGACTCCAAACTGGTTGTGTCTTAGCAGCCTGTAGCATGTCAATCTCAACTGGTGCAAGGCCTGATGTTTCCCCACAAGGTGAGGAGAAGGAGGTGAGGACGATGTGCTGGTTCAGATGTAAACTAAGGAGTGTTGACATATACGTGTCCTTTCATAGCCATAGTTAATGGGAACGTAAGATCTATCTCTAATACGATGGACGAGCTAGTTGTGCTATCCCAGCAACAGAGGGAATACCAGAAGGCAGAGTAGCATCATGCTATTCATAGACATGACTAACAGAGCTAACATCGGACACCAACGCCACATTGGAAGAGCTTCACCTGCTGTGAGCAGACAGGACACAGGAGACAGAGATGGAGCATGACTGAAGAAGCTCAGTCCTGGACCCTGTGGAGGTGGAGGCTGGCTGAACTGGACAATGATGGACAAGCTGTCATCATCTATTTTCTTATGGACCTTTTTGCACTTTCACACTTTCACCCTCCCCCTGAATTTCCCCTTGGGATAACCAAGTTCAGTACCCAGCCCTATCCATGGACTTGAAACTTTGCAAAATAGTTTTCAAATAAAGATATTTTCAAGAACAAGGAAGGGGCAAACCCTTACTTTCAGTTTACGATCTGAAGAATATCGGTAAAAACTATTCTTCACTCTTCAGTCACTCCTCTATATTCTGTGATTTTCTTACTTTTATCTTCATTGTGTCCAGGAATTCTGCAGCTTGTGCATTAGCATGCGCACAGGCAAAAAAGTCTTTTGCATGAGATGTGTAGAGAGCAATTATCTCAACAATGCGCCTACTCATGTTCATCATCAAGTGTGATGATAAGCAAGAGATTGAGGTGAAAGCGTTGAGAAACGAACTCAATAACTAGCCTTGCTGCATCAACAGAACGGACACTAAATCTACAAAGCCCAACAATAAATATGGCGTCATAACCCAACGGTGTTTGAAAAGAAACTCTTTCATCTGATCAGTGGTTACTTACTGCTTTGAAAAAATTCAATGGTCACAAAGGGAGACAGCCTCAGTGGAGTCTTTTCAACCCTGGGCTTTCCTTGGAAGTGCTATTTAAGAGGCTCCCAAACAAGTTCTGTTTTCTCTTCTTTTTTTTTCTCAACGTGTCACGTTCAGTTGGAAGATTACTCTTAATCCAGGGGAAAACTATCAACCATGTCACACAGTTTTCCTTTAGTTAATACTGTTAAGGACAAATCTGCTGCCTTTTTCACACTAAGTTCATTATCGTGGTAATACCTTTCCTGATACATTAGGCCAAAATCTCCACAGAATTCACAACAGTAAAGAAAATTGCAGTAGAGAAATCCAATAGCCTTCATATCTAATAGCTCATCATTTAGATGCAGCTACTTGGCTTATCTTGGCATGGTGGCCTTGGGAGCCATTCATAAACACTGGCAGCTTTACATTACTGACAACGGCTCCAGGCTCATTCTGCTCAGTCAGCAAACCCCATTATGTTGTGCACTGAGTCTCAGTAACACCCAGAGGAAGAAGAGGGAAGTGGGGACAAGGCTGGAGGAACAAAAGGCAGACAGTTGGTGAGAAGTTTTCTTAACTTTATAAAGTTGTCTCAGACTGAAATCATTTGATGTAGTATCACCTATTTCCTGACTGACAGTTGTAGTAAATACCATAGCTTGCACGTTTGCTCACAAATATAGCACAGCACACAGAGCTGCTCTTGTGATCAAATTTATTGATGACTTATCTCAACATGGTTTTAACAGCACACAATATTTGCGGTATTGTGCTATATAAACATGTTACTTAGAGCATGAGGGCCCACTGACGCGGCTCACATTGATTTTTCCTGTCTATTTATTTCTCCTCCGTGCAGAGTCTCCTCCAGCTGAACCTGCACCGGCTGATAAACACAAGCCGTCGATGCAGAGTGAGGTGATGGGATTAGGCAGGGACATCCTTCAAAAGGTCTCAGTCTTGTTCACAGGGGAAAGGTCAAAGAGAGCGCAGAGGATGGCAGGATTGTCCTGAATCTGAGACGGGGTGACAGGTAAGGAGTGGCAGGCGATAAGCCCACCCAGGAAAGGGCACCCATGTCGTTGTGTTGTCAGAGATAATGAGTTCAAAGGTAGGCCAAAGGTCAAACAGAAGACATGCATGTGTGTGGATGCAGTGCTAATCACAACCAAACACACACTCAGACAAGCACAAAAACACTTCATGGCTCAGTCTGTCTGCAGAAGACCAGAATAATTTACAAGGTGCTCATGAGCAAAAGAAATGAAATACAAAAATACTCTTAATATGCACATAGTCAGTTAGAGAACATGGCAAGCTTTTCAGAATGTTTTGCAGCTTCTGAACAGAAAAGAAAATCTTTAGTTTCTTTTTCTCTTTTTTGAATAGGACTGAGTTGAGAAAAAAAATGTTATTTCCAGCTTAACAGCATGGGTTTAGATGAACATGACAATGTTGTTTACTATCTAAAAAGGAAGTACAATTAAAAAACTGGCAGTACGGCACCAAAACAACTGCACTGACACCATTTAACAAATGATGAAAAGCAAAAAACAAATCAAAACATAAAAGCACAAGTGCACCTGACCCAAACCCTTGCACACAGAACTAGAGTTTTTTTTTTCAGTTTTCTACAAACAGCTTAGGAGAAAGCCACGTTGCATTGTCCATTGTCACACACAGATCTGGGGTAGCACTAATGGCTCAGTGATTCAAATCATAGGAATATTTTGTTTAGACCTGTATGTGCCATTGTGTTGTTTTGATTTCCTTGCTGTCCGGTACCTTACGCCGGGAATACACCAGATGCATCTCCAGTCCGGCTTCGCTCCAATGTGAGTTGAGTTCCAGCTCTTCCCACTCCAACGAGCCTCTCCTTGTTCATGTTGGGCTGTGAAACCTCAAACCAGTTGATCCGGGCCTGGCTGAGCTTATTTTGTACATTTGTTGTCGAATTAAATATGATCTGGTTTTCACATGGTTTGTTTTATTTTGAAGGTGGCTTTCTAGGTGGTTTCCATGCACAATTTTGTGTCTTGCTCAATCTGTTTTTTTGTGAAGTAATGCTGCGGTATCTAGCACATTTTGATGGCTTGTGTATCTGCTGCAACCAGCCAGAGCAGGGACACAACCGAACCGCAACAGAGCGAATGAAGCTTAAGTCGACACATAGGCTTAAAAAATCTATTTGATCTGGTGCTGTGACGGAGCTGTGCCAGATAGGAGACACATCTGGTGCCTGTACTACGAAGCTGGATTAAGTCATCCAGGATAACTCTGCGACAACTCGCTGAACTTCACCAGAGTTCACCAGAGTCTCCGTCATCCAGATCTGCTGTACTACAAGGCTTGTTATCAACTCGATAAGTGAATCCAGCTGGGATCTGTGCGCGCACACATAGTAAATGGGCGTGGTTAGCGGCCCCGTAGCATTTTCCACAATGGAGAAGAAAGCAGCCGACTTTACAGCGGAGGAGCAGCAAATAATCCTGCAAAAATACAAGGAGTACCGCAGTATCATCCAGGCCAGGAGCAACACGACTGCGGCCGTGAGAAGCCGGAGGGATTGCTGGCAAAAAATCGCCGGCTCTGTGAATGCGTAAATTCCCAAAATGCTGATATTAATAGACCTATCTCATCACGTGACAACACGGGCAGTTAGGTCCTTATTCATTCATGTTGTCAGTCAGTGTGTGTGTGATCAGCATCATATCCAACCTCATAATTAGAAAGAGTCCACTCTCCTAAAAATCCTAAGGAAAACGCTCATTTGTATTGCAGATGCAATAGCAGTGGGGAAAAAAGGACGTGGGAGCAAATAAAAAATAAATATAAAAACATCCCTCAAAGTGGTCAGTATGAAAGATTCCATTTGCACACATTTCTACTTTTCCCTGTCAATGTCTCAGTTATGATGATCAGTAAGATATTGTTTGTTTACAGCCCATAAGAAAAAATGTTGGTCCAAAAAGACCGGGGGGTGGTCCCACGCCAGAGGATTTCACTCCGGCTGAGCAAATTGGTGACTGAGTGGTCTTTCATGCTCGCCGGAGAGAACTGATTGGTCAGCGGGCGGTCTGTCACACCCCGTGAGCTCTATCCTGGAACTTAACCTGCTCCAGACCAGGTTTGGCGTTCAGCATCAGTTACCGGGGCAACATGTCTGGATTAAAAAGAGATCCACATTCGTAGTACGGAAAACCCGAAACTTATCCTGGAGGTTATCTCTCTAAGAGCTAATCCAGCTCGTAGTATAGGCCCCAGGTGTATTCTGGCAGTGAATTTCTTGGTATTTTGCACTCTTTTGTCTTCTGTCTCATGTCCTGCATCTGGTAATCCTTGTAGGTGTTTTCTCATCTCTGTCCCTGTTTTTCAGTGTTCTCTGTCTTATTCTATAGTTCTTCCTTCTAGTGTGTCTGATTCAGTTTTACTTCTTGCTCATGTGTGTTTCTTTGATTGCATCTCATCAGTTTCGCCTGCTTCTCTTTGTCACACCTGTGTCGCGTTTTCTCTTAACCCAGTTTTTAAGTATCTATGTTTCCTCCTGTCTTTGTCATTTCATCAAATGTACCGTATGTTCCTTGTGAGTCCCTCTGGTTTCCTCCAGTGTTTTTTTGTTTGTTTTTTTTTGTTTTTTTGTTTTGTTTTGTTTTGGCTTTTGCTTTATTTTTGGCACTAGGCTTTCCTTTGAGGATGCATTTTGGGTCTTCGATTTTTGTGTGCAATGATTATACGAGCTTTGGCCCTGAGTTTGTACATGTTATTGCATATGTCATTTATTTATTTATTTATTTGTTTGTTTGTTTATTTATTTTTGCAGTAACTGGAGAACTATCAATGACATATTCTTATCTACAGACTCGGTCAGTGTTGCTGTAGCCTTTAGCCTGAACTGTATGCAGTGCATCTTATATATCAGAGGGGAAGCCGCACAGACATGATGCAGGGTTTAATGCAGCGTGCCAATCTGATGTTTTTCAATTAAAGTGCTGACATGGTTTAGGCAGTGGGGCTGTCTGGTTGACAGGCCAGTAATTACAGGTGCTCTATTTGAGCTATCACTCTCCTGTAATGGCAGCCCTGTCACATTTAGAGGTCTGATGATACAAAACATTTATCATCACAACTGCCTGGACTCTCCACCTGCATAGCCAAAACACAACTTTGAAACCATGACAACACAGGCAGCAGTGCTAAAACATGCAGATGGGAAACTATCGCACACTGTGATACCTGTAAAAAGTGATATGTCAATGTGATCCAATCATCACCACACATCTGAAGACTTAAATAAGCCACACCTCCACTTTATGGTTTAATAGTCTGATTGTTTATCTTAGAGAACTGTGACATTAAATAAAATCCAAGTTTTAGCACCCACTTAAAAATAATTCAGGGAAAATTTGATTTTATAGCACAAATATTTAATCCAAGCCTTAACAAAAATTTAAAGAGCTGACTGAAAATTTCTGCTGCACAAAATTATCAAAAGGATGAAACGGCCCACCCTGCTGTTTGAATGTTCAGTTTTTCAGGGTTATCTGGACAGTTTACATGTTGAATAACTGGTCCAGTAACAGAAGCTGCTCAAAACAAAACAAAAGCTGTGAGTATAAAATGTTAGAGACTCAATATAAAAACTGTAAGGTTTCCTTAAAAAAGTAAAAACTCCGACCAATAATTTGTCAGCAGAATGCATTCAGTAGAGTGTGATGAATTTAGACTAAGACAGATGTCTCCTCAGAGCGCAGACTGCTCTGCTCTGCTTTGTTTTTCTTTTGCTGCACAGCCAATATTCCAGCGCCGCACCAAACTCCCTAACCCCAGAATTCAAAAGTGGGGGAGGGGAAGGGTCGGGAGTGAGAAAAATGACAAATCTGCAAGAGCCAGCGATGCTTTTCCTGGTGGAATCAGATGCACTTTACAGCATCAAACAGAAGAGGCAATTCTCCCAATCGGGCAATTTGAAAACAATCACTGTGAATTGTCGAGGTGCTCCTTGTAGCAAGACCAAGGCAATGATACCATTGTTCATGTCAGCAGCACTAAACATGCTGGTTCAGAGCACTCAGAGCAGGTCGGGTGGAGAGGGGGAGAGACAATATGAACTGTAGATGGTAGAAAAAGCTGGGTTGGTGCAAGAAGTGAAAAGTCTCACAAGACACATAGAGGTAAATAAACTTTCAAATAATAAACAGAAGGCTTCCCATAGGTTAATCATGACAAGACTATAAAGAGAAGGAAAGGCCAGTGGTAGTGGAAAGAAAGGGAGCGTTTACTATCTCCCTCTACCTCATTTAGTACACTGACCCCGGTATTAGGACCTGTCAGACTGAGTTTAACTTGGGCAGGTATCCATCCACGCAGCACAGGATACTTCATTTCACCCATGAGTGAATGGGCAACAGCAGAAAAAAACCCTACTGGCAGGAGGGGAAGAGCTTATGAGCTCTGTGAAAGTGTGTGTGTGAATATGTGTGCCTGCATATTGAGTGTGAAAGTGTACTGAGAGTTTTTTTCAACAGCCTTCAGGTAGAGGTTGGAGGTGGGTGATTGGTCTTTGATTTGAATTCAGCTGTGGACCTGAGAGCTAAATGACCATGTAAAGCCTCAGGCAGGACTGCAGGCATGATTGCATGTGCATACTGTTTAAAAAAAGACAGTTTAACTTCACGTGGCTCTAAATTCTGGTTACTTCTTTTTTTGAATGCTCCTAAGTACATAAAGACTTCACTGTGTGTTGTATTGGAAGTTATTTGAGGAAAATAACGTAATTCTTTTTGCTCCAAATCTCTGCATCAGTGTAGTCTCAGATGGGCTACAATTGTATGTGACAGCACTTGGTATAAGATTAATATAAGAACTGATGAAGAAAGATCATTTAAGCCCCGTTTCCACCAAGCTGTTCAGTTTGGTTAGTCTTGGCTCGCATTAAAGGCCAATCCCAGAAGGTGGAGCGACAACAGTGCAGTCCGTTGATTGGTCGAAAGAATCGTCATTTCTCTTTGTGGCACACAGTCTTCTCTGGCTTACACGCCGCCTACCACGAGGGGGCATGGGTGGCTGGGTCAGGCTTAACCATCCAACCCGTACCAAACCATACTGATCTAAACTTGAATGGTTGATGGCAATGAGGCTTTAATGGCTTGTTCATGGAAAGATAAATCTGTCATTTAGGTTTCAGTTTCAGAGACTGCCACTGATTTAAACCAATGCGTCTTTTTTTTTTTTTGTGACACATGTTAAGCTTTGCTTGACTAAACCCTTTTGAATTCAAGATTTATTTCCAGTTGAGACCTTGATGTGAATCAAAAAAGTGATTGCCTCTACCAATAAAACACTAAAAGAAATTTTTAAACAGATACTTTTTAAAGGTATACGTCTATGAAGTATCTGGTTGAATGCTACATTGTCATTATCAGTATGAAACTGAAAAGGAGGCAGATACAGGGCAACTGATTCTGTTTCAGGCTAATCTCTCTTTTTATCAGGTGACCATTTTGAAGAGCCCTTATTAATAAATGTCCCCTGGAGGTGAAACCCCTTAACTATCTGATAAAGGGATGGTGTGATCATTCCAATGAACAAATTAATAGAAAAATTCACAGGTATGAGGTTTTCTATCACTGTAACAGCACTTAAATGTGATAAACAACAGCTTTTACTGTGACACATACAGTAGGTGTTATCATCATTATTCTTCCTGTCTGTCATATAAAGGTTTTCATTACTGCATCCACCAAGATATGCAAAGAAATGTATGTTACCTTAAATGAAATTTGCACATATATAGTAAAATCATTGGCTGAACTACTGAAGTCTTCACATCATTTCTCTCTTTGTATTTACATTCTCACGTTTTTTCCAAGCAGAGAGAAAAAAAAAAAGTGAAACCACTAACACGGGCTTGTTTATAGGCATCCTGGGAGTAAACCACAGTTCATGTTTTTCAGTTACTAAGAAAATTTCATGTTCAAAAGGGCTGTTTTTCTTCTTTCTGTTGTAGATCAGCCTCATAACTCATGCTTAAGAACAGAGTTTAGTTCAGAGAGAACACACTTTGTAGGAAACTTCCCTCACTGACCATCAATCCTCCTGTTCACAGAGGTGTTAGCTGATCAAAGGGAGAGGGAAGAGAGACCAGCAAACACTTTGCCTTTTCCCCATGATTTTAAACATGAAAAACATTAAAGACAGATCCTACCTCGTCCTACAACAAAGAGAGATCAAAACACTGAAGCCTTTTGGTAGTTGTACAACTAAGATTTGAAATAAAATGTTCCTGCTTAATTAGTTTTCAGACTGGGGACTTAGGCACTCAAGGTCCTAGTAGAAGACTACACTATCTATTATTGCACAAGACACCAACACTAAAAATACACATACAAGCCCCTAATTTATAGACAGTATACAAAAATGATAAAGAAATCTATTTTTAATTTCAAGTAGAGTTACTGCTGTTGTGACAATGAAAAGGGTCTAAAATGATCTCATTATCTTTAGCTAATAATCAGCACATACATTTGTATTAGGGATGTCCTGATCAGCATTTTTTGCCCCTGATCCCGATCCTGATTATTTAATATCGAGTATCGGCCGATACAGAGTCCTGATCCGATTTTTGGGTTTGGAGATAATCTTTGCTGAAGAAGTGAGAAAGTGAAGCAGCAAAGTCTTTTTGTTTAGTGTGTTAACAATACTGAATAGTAAAAAAAACAACAGTTAAGGCTCATTAAGTCCATTTAACTTAGTACAGCTAGTTTTGAAGTTAACACCCTCTGGATCCCAAACCCGTCGGCAGGATTGAAACACCCACTTATTTTTAAATGACTGGCATTTACAAGTCATTTGTCCAATCCAAAAACTCAAAGCACTGAGGTAATCGTCAGATTCTCAAATTTCCGAGGGTACATGAATGTACCAAATACAAAGCTGGAAACATGTCTTAACATGACGCAAAGGACGGAAGAATTCCATCAACATTTCTTTGAATTTCATGTCTTCTCGGAACATTTGCAGGAAATGACTGGTTTGCTCGCCAAATGTAGTTACCAAAAAAAATTCTACGCTTCCTAAGGCTTTCAGCAAACCCTGAATGGTGGACAACTTTTAGCATGTAATACAGAATGCTAAAATCAGAGGCTGCCCTGAACGCAACTCTCGAAGACAAGAGACTTTAAACGTACATATTAGACACCAACAGGACTATCACATGCTTTCCCCCTTTCATGGAGAAATACTTATTTTGCTACAAAGTGGATTATAACTTTAACTGACCTGAACATCCATGGCAAGGGATCAATCTAGTGCTGTGAGGCTCAGCAGAAACACCAGACAAGCTTATGTTGTCAAGCTAATCTCACCATCATCAGATCATAGCATGCTACCACTGACTGTGCTGTACAGCTTCAGTGAAGCAGGCTGATAAACCAAGTGTATGAACAGAAAGACATACCGTGGATAACTGAGATGACATAAACCTGTGTCCCACCTTCTTCTCGGAGATTTTTGGGCGCTGTTGTCCTCTCTCTGTGGATTTTTGTCCGTCCTTTTAAAGCCCAGAAGCAGCGGAGCGGCCTTTCCTCTGTGAGTGAACTACGTTGTAAAATGTTTCAGGATGTTTTGGTCGAGCTGTAACTTCTTGAAAATAATGCAGAGCATAGATGTGGCTTTTGGGCTGTCTTCACTATCTAGTTTGATGTATTTCCACACTGCTGACACTGGAGCCACGAAGTTGTCAGTGCTAAGCTAACGGACTTGACAGTGTTCGTTTGTGTTTGCTCTTTGAGCCGTTTGTCCCTGTAGAGTTACCGTAGGGTGCTGTAAAGCAGGTGTTATAGCTGTAATGTATCTGCTTGTGCACATGTGTTCTGTGATAAAGCAAAGTGTGGCTGCTGTTCTACGTCACTGTACCACACCTTATTTCATCTTTCTTTTATCAACTTTATGAGGTTGGGTGCACTTATAGATCTAGGTTTTACTGACGCGTTGGCATTCGGCAGCAATTTTGGCTTTCTGGCAGCTAATGTGAAGGATTGGTGGAGCGGATTGGCTGGAATTCCCAATCACTGATACTTAAAAAAATGCAAAAATCAGCCCGATCAAATACTAGGGATTGGGACATCCCTAATTTCTATGTAAGATTTTTTAACATACAGGGCACAAGAGATAATGATAAACAAACATGAGTTCAATCATTCACATTTTGAAAAGTGTATCCAATTATGCACATGCACAATTATACTTCAGTTACTCTAGGTTGCTATTTTCTAGTACTTTCTACATTTCACAAACAGCTGTGATAATACACTCAGGAGTGTGCATTTAACCAATTTGTTTCTCATACCATTGTTTTCTGCTTCTTAAAATATAATGATCAGCTGATTTTATTTGCATAGTGTGCAATGCATCATACATCTCAAGTACATAGGAATCTTCAACAATGCAGTAACCTCACTATGTCACCTCTTCTGCCTCAATGTTTTACATTTTACTGCAGTAAACGTTGGGTTTATTGTTTCTTTTTGAGTCTAATTTCATTTCTAAAGTTGAGATAAGCCCCTCCCACTTCTGGTGACTGACCAGCTTATGCAGTTCACATTTTAAAAAGTTTGATTTGATACTGAGAATGGCTCCATGAGCTAATAGAGGTTAGACTGAGATGGCAATGCCTGCATCCTTTAAGTCAGCAGACAACATTATTTAATCCTTCTTCCTACTTTTCATGCTGTTAAGGAAAAGGCATTGTGATGATCCAATGGTGTGCTTTCATGCGTTCAGCAGATGCAGAATGTGAGTTTAAAAAGTGACGATTAAAATAAAGTGCTCATAATTTTGAGTTGATCAAACATTGCACTGTGAACTGCCACTGTAAAAAACATTGATTTTGTGTCTCTGTTCTGCAGTATCTACTTAAAAGGATGCACCATAACTATAAAACCAGAGGGCGTTTAACTGGTTTGAGATTGCTTTTGAAATTGAAACATTATACTATCATTGACAAAACCAACCTATAAAAGATCAGTCTATGGCCTTACCGCGGATCCCTCATCCATTGTTGGGCAGCATTTATGAGCCTTAATTAATCTGTTCTGACACATAAAGAAGCATTTTCCAATAGATGCTGTTTTATTACAAATGTAGTTGTATAATGGCAGCTTGGGTGATGTTTTCCTTCACATATCTATGCAGTCTGGTTCTTAGTGGTATTGAAGTGAGCACAGGAAGTTTAGTGTGGTCACGGCCCTCCTCATAAGGTCATCTGTTAGTGGAAGCCGCAAAAAGACCCCCACACTGCACATTGTGGCAGGAAGGTATAATAAGTTGAATGGTTCACTGAAAAGCTTGAAGCTTGGCTTTTCATAAAACACATGAGCTGTCTTTTATCACACTGATCAAAGTGCTATGAGCTCAACAAGACTTTAAGGTCAAAGGTCAGCTGTGGTATCTCCTTTTGGGTGAGGTTCAAAATCAGTTTTTTTTTTTTTTTCATTTATGTGCTTCATCATCAAAAGGCTAGGCATTTTTTACTGACTTCAAGGTCTTGGAGGAGGTCCAATCTTATGAATTTGATACAACTTTAACACTCATGTTTGCTTATGAAGAATAAAGCTGCCTAACACAGCATTTCCCTCGAGCTTACAGCCTCTTCTCCTGCCAGCACTGTGTGGCATCAATCACAGCAGGTAAATGTCTCTTGAGTGTCTGATCAGTTTTTTGGATCCCAACTCTGATCATGTCTGTACCTTGACTGAGTTGAAGGGTTGGAAACCTCTCTTAAATAACCTGGCCATTTATACCACAGCGTCTCAAATGTATTTGGGTCATGGCTCTAACTTGGCCAGCACAGAATGTTAAATGTTGTTTTCCTTGATCTTTTACAATGTAAGTTGACCTAGCTCTGACAAACTTTTAAAGCTCAGGGCTTGTTTGAATTAAAGTTCATGCATTGCCTGGACTGTTTTAGTATACACAGAGAGAAAAAGGTCTCTTTGACCATAAACACACAGTTTAGGTTTAAGATGACAGGTCCCAACAGATCACTACGCTTATCAAGATGCTTACTGGCAGAGCTTTGAGTAAAAAGTTAACTGAATGCATGTTAAAGGTATCCCATGACAACTGATGGAGCAATGGTGGTGGCAGCATCTCTACAACAATCGTTTTTGTTTGTTTTTCTTTCTTCTTTATATTTCACATAGTTCTTCGTCTTGATTCTGTTCTTTATTAATTGTATGATCTGAATATGACAATAATCTAAACCATTCCATTGTTTCCTGATGTCAACGTTAAAGATTTTATTACACCTTGTTTTCATTTTGTTCATTTTTTTTCCAGGGGTGGGAAGAACTCAGCAGGTTCTTCATCAGTGTTAATAGATATGTCACACAAAGAGCTTGTTAAAAAAAATGTTTTCACACATCGTGAACATTTCTAATCCAGTTTTACCTCTTTCTAACAATACTTGGTCTCCTTTATTTTACATTGCCATTAACACCCTGATTAAAACAATTACTGATGTCACACCAATCTCACTCAGATCTCACTTCTTGCTTGTGTGCATCAAGTATGGGTGTTAAGCAGCTAACGCATTAAACTTGATAAAATTGTAAGTAATAATACAAAATCTGACAAGTTCAAACTTTTAACAGTAAAAAATAAAAAATGAAAAAACATTTTGACTATAACAATGATTTTATAACCTACAAAAAATTACCAAGTTGGTAGATCTTGGGGAAACAACAGACTCTATGATTCACTGAAACTCATTCTTTCTCCAGTAGCATTATCAAAACATTTTTTACCTTAAATGAACCAATGTCCATCAAGATCAGACAATAAGTTATGGCTCAAACAATCTTCACCAAGAGAATCCTGCAGTAAATCCAGAAACGATGCATCCCTAACAGCTGAAATACACTAGATACGTCTTCAGTCTATCCCTGCTCCATCAAGGCACTGGATCGGACAGGTTTCTATTTAAGTCAATCTGTCAGCTTACACTAGATCCACCCCGTTGCGGTCTAGCCTGGTCGCAGCTAATATGCTGCCATCCTGTTTTTGCCGAAACGACAACAAACAGACAAGATGAACAGAGTCAGACCAGAAGTCAAAAGGTTTGAGGTTCTACAGCCCAATATGGATGAAGACGGGCTTATCTATGGGATGGGAAGCGTGGGAACTCCTCTGTCTCGAGACTCCAACTGTACATCAGTCATGCAGCTGGCCAGACGAACAAGAGATGACGAACAAAGCCGACACACAACTGAGCGGAGCTGGTCATTTCTAAATTGTGCCATTTAAAAATGTTGTATCAGGCACATTTGCATGTATGTTTGCTTATGGCAAATATTTATGGCTATGTATTTATGACAGACTCCATTTGGGAAAAAAAATCCCTTGTCATCATGTTTAAAACAATACTGCTGCCTAACTTTTAATAAAAACATTACCTCATCACTTTGTTTTCGTCAGAAAAAGAAAAGTTGTCTTAAAGAAAGTGATGTTAGACAGGAATCACTCGTCCTTCATTCGCTTCAAAACAAACGCATGCTTTGGTAAAGGCCACGTCCTCACGACAGTAGGTAAAGGTGCTTCTGGGAAAGTGGCAAAGTGTAACAACAATGAGTAAAATGACACTTTTAGAAACGAGATTCACGGGTAGTCAATTTTGGACTGTCACCTATTCAATTATTATTATGTATTATTATCATTAGAAGTAGTAGTAGTAGTAGTAGTAGTAGCAGTAGTAGTAGTAGTAGTAGTAGTAGTAGTAGTAGTAGTAGTAGTAGTAGTAGTAGTATTGTGGCCAAGCCTTGCAAGAATCCTATGATGCTGGTGATAGCTGCCACAGCTCAGCCCGCGATGTAATTAGATCAGTCTGCCCAATGCTTAAACCCTGAGAACTCTGGCATGAGGTCTACAAAGCTCCCTTAGCCATCAGCATCCCAGTAAAGCCTCACAGAACCCGGGATGATGCATATCATCGGTCTCACTCCTCTCCTTTTCCCCACAGTGTCTACTAACTATTATGGCTTCAGTTTTTTTGTATTATTCTCTGTTATCTCACCACCACTTTGCCACTTTTACATGCAAACAGTTCAGTGCCTGTTCCCTTCCTCCTTGTCCCATCAGCAACAAAGCTGTGTCATTTAGCGCCCCTACTGTCTCATCTAAAAACACTTTTTATTGCAGATCATTTGCCCTTGTCAGACGTTATTTTATCACTGGTAGCATGAATGAAGAAAATTCACCAAAAGAAGTAAATTTAAGCATAAGCACAACAGCTATGTTTGACAGTGGGATTTTTGTGAGCTCTGATTCGTAAGGTTTTCTTCCCAGTATGTTTTGTACTCCTCCTGGTTTGCCAGACACCAGACATCGACATGACAAGCACTTACACAATGACCTGTCCTGCCTCTGCCAGGGGGCCAAGGATGGGTCACTCACAGGTGATGGGTCTTTCATAGTGCTACATCCCATTTTCTTTTCATTCTTCTGCCTATCTGCACTTCACATTTACTGACCTTCCTCTTCCATCCCTTCCCCAGACTCTGACTTACTAATGCAGTGAGAGAGCACCGATGTGTCTGACCGAGGTCTGCTAATGTTGCAACACAAAGCCTCCGAATAATTTGACTTGTTTCCTCATCAGTGATCAGGAAATGTAATGTTCATGATGATGTCCTCTCCAGTAAATTTTCCAATTTCATGATTCACTTGTTATTGTGTACTTTTGTGTGGTTGTGTAATTGGAGTGGGTGGTTTTGAAAGGGTGTGGGTTTTTGTTTAAGTCATGCAAGTGGTATGGCTAAAAGATCTGCTGTGCTGTGCTGTGCTGTGCTGTGCTGTGCTGTGCTGTGCTGTGCTGTGCTGTGCTGTGCTGTGCCGTGCCGTGCCGTGCTGTGCTTTTATTTCATATTCAGTAACCCATTAAAACATTAGATAACTGCTACTTGGTCTGAGTTTAAAAAGCTTGAAGAAGCACGACATAAAATAAATATGTTCACCTCATAGAAGAAGAAACATGTTCCCTGCTCCACTGTGTTCGTATAACTTTGTGCCACAAATAAGAAAAATGCAGCCTGTGTTTCTTGGTTTAAAACCTTTTTCCTCCCTTTTTTGTAAAAGGCATCAAAATGATTACTCTGAAGCTCTATTTCCTTAAATTGTCTGATGATACGATCATGTGGAATGCCACTAAACTGCTCAGTTAGACAGATGGTGAATGTTAAGATCTCAGTGGTATGCTTTCACAATAAGGTTTTGTATTTTACTGAGAGCCCTTGTCAGATTACAGGTGCCAGTGGATAGTGCACCTCAACCAAACCTGAACTCATGTTTTTCTAAATATTCTACATATCAGGCTTGAATCAGAAACAATGAATTAGAGATACATTTGAAAAAATATGATCCTTTCTCAAGACGACTTGATGAAGCTTACCAGTTAAGTGAAAGCAAACTCAAGAAAATTTTCCTGTTAGTCCGTACTATTTTCTCAAAGCTCAAATATAAATCCTTATCTACCCCTGGACTAAAGCCGGGTTTCAACCAAGCAGTGTGGTTCGGTTCAGTACAGTTTGGCACGGTTTAGTACAGTTAAGCCTGATCCTGTTTGCATTTTCACAGCAAACTGTGCCCTCCCGTGGTGGGCGGCGTGTAAGCCAGATGAAGGAAGCCGCAGCTGTTAAACAATAGCGTGATGGCATAGCAGCGCGACACAGTTTACCCCGCTAATAAATCCAACGAAGATGAAAAAAGCGACACAGTAAACAAAGAGCGTAGATGGAAGACATGCAGCATTTCATCCTCTTTGTGATTGTCATGTAGCTCTTTGATACAAAGTGCAATCAAGCTTTGTTTCAGAGAAGACTGTGTGCCGCCAAGAGAAATGCAGCAGCTGTCGGGGTAAGTGACGATTCTTTTGACCAATCAACCGTCTGCAGTGTTGTAGCTCCACCTTCTGAGAGCAGATTGGTTTAAGGCTTAAGACTTGCCAAATACAGATAAACTAGGACAACTGTGAGAGATCTCTTGAAGTCCCGTAAGATAGTGTTAAAGTTGCAGATATTCACTCTGCACAGATGATGAAAAAAGTGTTTCCAGTCAGTCTTTTGATGTTAAGGGGTTGCACCAAATTCTGAGAGACTGGCATTTCATCTCAATGGCATGCATTACATACATTGTATTTATGACTGTGAATGCATTCAGGTATGAGGTAAAATGATTCATCATCGTATATATAGTAAAACATACTTTACTTTTTCATCATACTTTGCAACATGAGAAAACTTTATAGTTTGGGGGGAAATGTCAGAATGGAATTCCCACCAGCCTCAGATGTTCTGTCTGCTAAGCACTAATTAACAAATTGTATGCATGCTTACACCCAAAACTAAGAAATGGTGAACCAGCTCTGTGTCTGCATGCTAATGTATCAGCGTTGCTCTGAAACCAGAATAAGATATACTTTGATAACAGAAAACTAGATTTTTTAAGAACCCATCTTGTTAAATGAGTAACAGAGGAATATATATGACTTTTTTCTTGAGAACTATACGTATTCCTCATAATTGGTATCTTCTTCCACTTCTAGTCAACCACAGGAGAGAAATTAGTCCGTCAGAGAATGTTTCCCCTCCCCCTTCCCCTCCCATGTTTCTCCTCCTCTTTTGAACAAGTCTGAGAGGAATACATGCCAATTAATGAAGAAGAAACAAATGTCTGCATGTAAAGCTTGAGAGAACAGGAAGCAGAGCAAACACAAGAAGTGCAAGAGAAACAACCAGGTCAGATCTGTGAGCACTAGTCAGCTTCTCAGCAGCCAGCCAGCCAGCGGCAGGCTAACGTGATCTGCATCTCAATCGGTTGCAACACAGCACTTGTCCTCTGGCACACTGGCAGCTCGCAGCCTCCTTCAGAGTGAGCTGCCAGGAGAAAGACTGAGCCTCTAAAGCTTCAAGGTCACATATAGGATAGAGACGGGGAATAATAAACATGTTTAAACTGACAGCCTTGAGCCTAAACCTGGACGAGCTTTCAATTACAGAGTGACAGTGTGCTAATTCAATGCAAGATCCAAGTGGCTGATTGAGTTTGAATGGTTGTTTCTGGTGGGATTATGAAACATGACAGGCTTTTTATAAGGTGTAATTAACGCTCTGATTTTAATGGGGACGTGACAGATATTAAATTGGTTTCAGATCTCAGTGTCAAAACTGATCTGTTGTTTTGCGTGTGCATGCACATGTGTGTGAGTGTGTGTGCTGATCAAATGTTTGCTTGCAAAACAGCTGAAATGCTTGATAGATAAACACCATCTGGTCTTAATGAAAAACTTTTTCTGTCAAAACATATGATTTAAAAAAGAAATGCCACTCTAAAAAAGCAAACAAATAATCCTCTAGATTTTTTTTAGTAAGTTTCTCTTGATAAAACTACAAATGTATAGCGCCATATACAGATATAAGTTGATTTATAGAATAGTCACTTCGACAAGGAATATGAACCGGTATGTTCTTTTTCAAGAAGGTTGTAACTTTCAAACATCTCTCCTCGGCCCTAATGATGTCTCTGGGTGTCTAACTTTTGTTTTCATGTTCAGCTCAACAGCTTGCAACAGAGCCCAGCCATATGGCTCAAATGCAAACGCAGCTTCTACTAAAATGTCCAAGGAAAAGGAAAAAAATCTGCCTGAGTAAGAAGAACGTTGCTCATTAGGCTGGACTGTAGAATATAATACTGTAGACATCAGCACTTCATCCAGTCACAGCCTTCATGACAATGCCTGCAAAATATTTACTTAGCATTCATAGCAAATCTCAGACTGTGACTGTGAAGGTGCGCATGCAGGAAATGTCAAGTTGGACTTCTACACCATCCGACATCTCCATCATTTTTTGTCTCTCCCTTCCAACTTAAACCCCCGCTGTTCCTCTCCATTGTAATTCCACAGCAATACCTGAAACAGCACTTATGTGCAATCTTCCGAGACACATCCCTTTCTTCTCCCATCTTTGTGAGCTCCAGCTGTAGCTACCTCTCTGTCTTTCTCTGCCATAAATACTGGCAAATGGAGTGAACAATAGCCAGTAAAAACCAACAATTAGAAAGCCCATCTTCCTGAGGGACTGCTTGTCAAAAGTGCTCATGTCCATCAGTGAGATCTCTCTCAACTTTTGATCAATTAGATGGAGGTTAGTAGAAATACGAGGATATGTGCGGCTATCTTTGTGGTTGCACCACATGAAACTGTCAGGCTCTTGGAAACCATTAAGCATAGAAAACTGCAAGAATCTCTTTGAATTTCTGTTCTTGTCCTTGTGTGCTCTTCATCTTCACACATGATACAAGGTGACTCAAGTTTCAAACATTTTGCTGAATGGCATTTTCTGAGTTTGTTGTGGGTTGAAGTGGACATGTGGGAGTGATCAGGGTGGAATGATACTACCAAAACTGCCTGATCTCACTCATATGCCATCAAATACCAAAGATTTGTCATTAAATTTCAATATCAGCTGCTATTAACTCCAATGTAAAACCCTCTGCTGTAATGAGACACCCTGAACAGCGATCCTGTGAGAAACCATATTCGTACTCATTGTACTATTTTAAGCCATGCAATGTTTCCATGCGGCTTTACCTAAACTAAACAAAACCAAACTGTTTTAAATGAACCATGTGATAAAGAGGAAAGAAAACAGAAGCTACTTTGTGCATCTGTATGGGATCTTGAGCCGGGTTATAAATTAGGAATGTGGTTTCAGTAGTTGCGCTTGCATAGTGTCATGACACTTGGAAGAGAAGAGTTTGTTTTTCTCTGACAATGGAGTAATCTTGCATTGACCTGACCATTTATTACCTCCACCAAGGAGGTTGTGTTTTTGGTAGAGTTTGTCTGTCTGTCTGCGAACAACATAACTCAAAAAGTATCAAACAGATCTTCATGAAATTTTCAGAAAATGTTCAAAATGAGATAAGGAAAAAGTGATTACATTTTGGATGTGATCTAGCTCACCGTCTGGATCCAGGATTTTCTTAAAGGATTCTTTATCATTTTGAGATAGGCCTGTTTTGTCCCAAATGTGTATATAACTCCACAATAAATGGTCAGATTGCTTTGCAAAACAATACAAGACAAGGTCACCATAATTTCTGACAGATGTAAAAGGGCTCTGGATACTAAGATCTGAAATATGAAATTTGTACTGGGTCATCATAATTTTCAACACTGTCAGGTAACAAATTATTGTACAAACCTGCAACTAACACCAAATTGTAGCTGCTGTCAGGGAGTATAACATCAAAGTAGGACTAAAAAGTTGCATGACAATCACACTATGCTTGGTGGAGGTCTGCGCTTTGTGAGTGCTTTTTCTAGTTTGAAAGTGTTTTTTGCATGAACACACCAACTCTCTAACAAAGTACAAAGTCTTCACAAAGAATTTGAAAGATGAAGCATGCAGTCAAAAGTGCAACTGTTCTGATGCAACATTGGATCACACAATGAGGAGGAGAAAACTTATTTGCATCCTTGTGATGGCGTCTCAGACAAAAGCACATTAACCCTGATACCAACCCAGTGGAATGTGAGGAGGAGCCCTCGTTTCAGCCCTGACCCTCTGCCTGCATCAATGTGTAGAGCTGCATCAATTTTCCCTCTGGAGGGTTCATGGCTGCAGGGCTGCAGCTTGTCAAAAACAATTACATCCCTTGGTCTCCGGGAGGGCTTCCTCTTAATTTGAACTGATAAGCATCTACTTGCATATTAGCAGTGGGGCCCAGCGGTCATCCTGCTCCCTACAGATAATGGACTGGGCTGGCAAACAGCATTTGTCAGGGACAGCCACTTACCTGGGTCGTGCACGACATGCTGTGCAATGCTAATAATAGCCACTCAGCCAGACTAACAGTTAGCAGGCCGCGAACCCCAACCCAGCGGCTGGCCAATCAATAGTCATTTACTCTCAGTCTCCTTTCAACCCAGCAGAGAAGAAAAAAAGATGTATAACTGGAACTCCTTTCTGTTGTGTTAAGGCTAGACAGTGAAAAAAGACTTTCTTTGGTCCCCTCTGTTCATTCAAGAGTTGTACTACAGCAGATCCTCCCGGGCATGAATGCTTGATCGTAAACTTGCATGTTCCCT
The DNA here is from genome assembly GCF_033239565.1 of Halichoeres trimaculatus. NCBI lineage: Eukaryota > Metazoa > Chordata > Actinopteri > Labriformes > Labridae > Halichoeres > Halichoeres trimaculatus. The sequence continues at coordinate 16,538,457 of NW_027437179.1, read as the reverse complement.
TGTTATTCCATGGCATGCAGAGGAAATCCAATATAAGTTTACAGGAGCACAATGAAAGTGAAATTGTATTATCGAGCTGGAAGGAATTATGATAATATAATATTGCATTTCTCTTCATCTGCCGGCAATTTATTTGTTCCTAATGGAAGCCTAAGGCTTGCAATATCCTGGCAAAGTAACCAGCGTCCATCTCTAATACAGCTGATGGGTTTTCACCATGTTTCTTCATGACTTAGACACAACATCATTACATGGAAAAACAGTCTAATAATGACATATTAACAGCTACATACAGCTACATGGAGAGGTAAGGAGATACATTCCCTATAAACAACAACAGGGGAGGTTCGGGAGGAAGACTAACTAACTAATGGAGAGACAGCGGGGTTAGAGAAGCTGTAATAGAAAGGCAGAGACGGGGAGAAAACCTAGTCCAACAAACTCAGAAGTGTGGAGGAAAAGACAGTGTGATTAATTCCTGTTCATCATCTCCATTCATGCAGCACACAAGCAATAATGGCGTTCATTTGGCTGGCAAGTCTTCCTAGGTGGGATGTTGTTTCCTTATGGCCGCCGGTTGGCATTAGCCCAGCACACTTATATCATTAAATCACTCATTAGTGGCGGAATAAACGACGTAATTCGATTTACAGAGCCGATATCAGTCCCCCAGCAAACAGGTGAGTTGCACAAATACAATTACATGTCAACAATGACTTCAGGGTGGCGGAAATTACCAAGGGAGCCTGCCGGCTGTCTTTGTGCATAACTGCACATCGACATTTACAGGAGGATGCCAAAGCAATCCAACTCATGCATCTTAACAGTCTAATTCTCTCTCTTTCTGTATAATGTGAGACTTTTTAAAAACTGGGACGCAGATGTTAACGTTCTTTTCATGCTGAAGACTGTTTCATCTACATGTACTGTTTGGCTGACCAAAGCTGAGAGATTCACGGTTAATTTGGCTTCCTCCTTTATAAAAGTTGCAAGGGCGAATAGCTTATTGGCAGTGTTGTTTTGACAAAAATATAAAAGCTGCAAAAAGTACACGCTGATCATATGTGTATCTTTGGCTGAGCCACTGAAGGGCCTGTTTTCATATTAGAAGTGTTAAATTTCTCTGCAGGGCCTCAGAAAAAGCCATTTGCCAGAGACGGTTAGATCAAAGCAAACAGGGTTGATGTCATAAGCAGTTAGAGCCCTGATAGAACAGCCAGTCCATGAGCCATCTCTGCCTCTAAAGAAAGACTGCTTGTATATAAAAAAAAAGAAGAGAGGGGGCATAAAAGTTCAGCAGAGAAGGACGCTAAGGCAGGATTTAATGTGTGCACAGTGCTGCACGTCTAAAATGGGATCTTATCTTTTATTCTGTTTGCCTTCCACTAATTGCATGCATATCTAAATATGTCAATGAGGATAAATAATGTGCACACACACTGCAGCCATTGTGCTGAAGAATATAACTCCAGAAAAGTATAATACTCGGGATACAATACACATTCAAACCAAGTGATTCAGGAATCCAGTGTAACGCAAGGGAGGTTTGGATAGATTCCAGAAAGCCTTTACTCATTAGCATCTGAATGGTGGCTGCCATTAGTATGGTGAACATGCTGTAACACATGATAAGCACATTTAGGAGCGAACACACTCCAAATTAGATCAAAACAGTTGTGTTTCACATAACCCCAGGAAACTTGCTCCCCCTCACACAAGCAAGCAGACATACAAACCAAGCAAAGCCAGAGGAAGGCTTTTGTACCTGTATTTCATCCTGATCCTGAGGGGCTTTGCCTCCCCTCTGTGTAAGCAAAACTGACATCCTTTATAAAAGATTTATGAGCCAAAGATGCAAACGATAGAGCGTGAACTCCCATGGGTGCAGCCTCTTCCATCTGTGAAGGATCACCTGTTCTTAGGTGGGCTAAAGCGCTTGTTCCCTGCCAGTGTACTAACAGGCGTCTGGGCCGTGGGGAGCAAGCAGGGGGCTGCAGAAGGATGCTGTGCAAGTCGACAGCCTCCTGGCAGTGGCTGCAGCATGGCAGAGTGATGCTGCTTCAGCAGAAGATATTATGGAGTTCTCAAGCAGCTGACACAACTCTCCACCGGCTGTGGCGTTGCTTAAATACATGGCCTGGAAAGTAAGTGATAGAAATCCACCTTTGATGTGAGCGAACTAGAAGAGAATTATTCAGCAGTCTTCACATGGGTTTTTAACTACACACTGACCTGAGAATCAGTTCTGCTTTGAGGATTCTTTGTGAGACATTTTCAAAGAAATGCAAAAAATCAGATCCTTCAGTGAGGTTAGACCATAAGGGAGTACAAGGCATGTTATTTGATGCAGTTTGTCTTTAATGTCTTTGATGTAAGGAAATGGAAGTGACAGTGTAAAGATAAAAATTGTTAAACCTAATGTGAAGCAGTGGTGGTGACTAGGGGGTAAACAATCACAATCCACAACCACATCCCTGTCTACAATGGAGAGAGGAGGATGAGTTGGAAGGATGGCTCAAACATCAAATCCCATAAAATTCCTGCTGGACTACAGCTCTGCACCTCTTTCCAAGCCCACAAATAGTCCGCAGAAGATCAACACTGCTGCCCAGGCTGATGGCCCCGCAGTGAAAACATGTTCACTGCAGGCTCAGCATCATCGGTAACTGTTTCATGTCAGAACAACACTGTTCTCCCACCTGTACAGACCCAACTTCATTCTCTGCCTCATTCTGTTTCTTATTCAGATAAATGAATAGCTGAGCGCCGTCGCCTTGAATGAGTTGTGCCTCTGGGTAAGCACATTCAGCCCAGTCTCCCACAGGAGGGGGGGTAGACTAAAATAATGCTGGGCTTTGTGTGGGGATCTTGCTTCATCCCCCTCCCTGCCTATTCACCGTCTCTCTCACTCTCCGTCTCTCGTGGCCTCCTGGGGCACCTCTCCGCACCTTCTTCCATCACTCTGAAAGATAAATGTGCCCCGGTAAAAAGTGGGGTCACACTTGTTGCTTTTATCAAATTTTCAATTCATCCCCTGTACAAACTTGATAGTCCTCACCCTGACCAACCCCCCAGGGGATGCTGAAGGCTTAAACAATGAGAGCTGCTGTCTCCCAGAGCTGCTTGCTAATACGGAGGGCATGTATGTCTCTTCAGACACATTTAATTGCCGACCTTGTTCACACGCCACGCCCCTGGTGCTGTTTTGTCCCTGGTTTATCTCGCTTGCTCTCTGCAAGTCTAATGAAAAATACTGAGGCAGTTGTAGAACAAGGAGCTGAAATACATGATACCACATCAGTGTGTGTCTTAGACCATGCACAGTGTTCGCAGTAGAAAAACCTGTATGTATTAGGGATGGAACGGAGCATGAAAAAAAAACTGTTCGGCTTCCCCCACTCAGTTCAGGGCACATGTGCTTCGTTGGGTTCATGTTTTTTTTCCCTCGTATTACAGCTCATTTTGAAGCAAGTATGTAGCTCCAATCATACGCATACACAATGGGAGTGAAGAATAAAGCTAAACAGTTGTGTGGGGAGGCGTGTGTGTTGTTTACAAGGCGAGCAGAGAAGACAGAGTTAAGTCTGTGTTATGCTTTCCACGCGAACGTGATGCGTGGAAAGACGCATGAGATTTGTGTGAGAGAGAACTAATGAGGCTTATATGCTTTTTGACACCAAGCGCACCCATTCTCAAACTGCAGGGGGCGGTGTATCACAAACCTACGTTTAGAGTACTAAACAAGAGTCTAAGAAGTTTGCCTTTGTTTACAACATGGCATATCTGTCCCAGAGACTTCCCCAGGTTCTTTTAACCAATTTCTCTTCTTTGCTGAGAGCAGCTGTAATTTCACGCCATGTTTTATTTACCACACAGTATATCACAGTGATCTCTGTGCGAAGAGTGATACAGATGCCTATTTTTCTGCACTTTGACCACTAGGAGATCCCATTCTTCCGCCATCTTGTCCACACGTTTCCGTCTGGCAGGTTAGAAATTTTCAAGTGTGAGTATCATGGTAATTTTCCACGCGAAAGGGACCTCGCGAGGGGGCGTAGGTGTGAAAATGACGTCATTAATCGGCACGGACCCCACAGACACGTCAAGCATAAATCAGCCTTTAGAGGGTGTACCTGTGGTGTTGTGTCGTCCTGCTGACTAAGAGCAGTTTTTTTAAAGATGACAAATCTTGTGACTTTTCTGGAGTTTGGAGTCTGACGTTCAAGCCTGTTTTGATCGCCTCAATGGTCAGCGTGTGCTAATGTGAGCCCCTCCCCTATCCAAAACCCAGAGACAGTCCTCACTCACAGCAGATGAAATCATGCAAGTGCGTGTCTCTTTATGGTCACTTCTGCCGGTCTCGAGCCCAGATAAAGGAGGAGGGTTGATAGTCATTAAAAAAAACAGAATGGACAGAAGAAAAATTTGTAGTTCTTAACATATTTACGATGTTGTGTTTTACCTGCTTTCTGTCTCCCCCACATTATTTCTCTCTCCTACAGAGTCCATGACAAATATTTTCGTGACTTAACTTGAGTTAATTAATTAAAAATATTCTGTTAATAGTGGATTATCTGGGTATATGGTAAAAATAAAGGTGTTAAAAACAACAATGTACACCAAACTGAACCAAAAACAGTGACTACAAAACCGTGACAGGAACTGAACGGGGATTTTGTGAACTGTTCCATCCCTGATATGTATCCACTTTGAAATGTAAGGTAAAGTTTGGTGAACTTGGCCACTGGACACTACTTCACAAAACAACAATGTTGTTGTGTGTTAGCCATCAACAGAAAGAAGCGTGATAGACGTGCGTGTTAAAAATTTTGGTTATTTTTCACTTTCCTTCTGTCACCACCTTCTGTTTGTGGTGTAAAGTCATGCAACACTTCAGCCACAAAGCATCAGAACTGTGAAAGTAGATGTCATATTGTTGTAAAAACATTACTTGGACCATTCACACAACAATGTGATGTTTTTGTTTTCAACTATTGGTGAAAGAGTCATAAAATGATGTTTTTGTGTGTGAAACACCATCTTTGGTTGTATGACACATCAAAAAATATGTGTTGAAAAACTTAGTCAAGTCAGTGCAAACTTTGTCATTATTCATATCCCGTAAGATCATTTCCACCTTGAGAATACATTCTGAGACTGTGACATAAAGGGAACGTAGGCCTGGTGATAAGGAGGAAATTGTCCAAATGGTCATTATCATCGCAGACAGCTGAAAGAAATTCCAGCTGTGGCCTGAATGAAACTAGTGTCATTACCGCGCTTTGCTTTAGAGAAGCCATCAGATCAGAAGGAAGGTGAGAGCTGGGAGCCATTATCCATTTGTTAATTGTGTCAGGGAGTCATTAATCACCCACCTTTGACCTTATAGGTTTCTGCAGGACTTGACTGTCTGTCAGAGATGGAGCCAAATTGGTTTTAACTTAAAATTAAGTGGAGTCGATACACCTATTCAAATCATCTGTTATTTCTCTCAAATCAGCACCTTCTCCCCTCCTCTCTCTTAACTGCTGACCCTGTCATGTCTGAAAGGGGCACCCTGGATTTACACATCTTCTGAGTCATCACCAGGAGCAGCACTCAGCCTGTCGAACACTGCTCAATTCCCTCAGCAGCTCATGTCTGAAAAATTCACTTTAAAAAAAAAATCAATAAAACACATATTAGCTTCATATTCCTTTCAAGACAGTGGTGTTTGTAGGTCTCCTTCTGTCTTCGGTCTCACTGTATGTTTTCTTGGCTCTCCCTCAATTCTGCAGGAGGAAACAAAAAGCTAACAGAGGAGAGAAATCGCAACCTCAGTGAAAAATACCTGAGCTAATGAAATCTTCCGCAGCTAATCTCCATTCCCGTAACACAAATAGTTTCACTTTTATTTGTCTTTCTCTTCCCTGGTGGCCTCCAGACTGAAAAACTTAGTCCATCAAAGAACCAGGCTGCATCTTTAGGGCCGTTCCCTCCTGCAGGCTGCTGTGCTTCTTATAAAACACCAAATAAGGTGTCTTGAGGCACCAGAGGGGCCCTTGAGGGAAAAGTTTTCTCACGCCCTCATATGTATTTGTCAAAATGATGCACACACACACAGACACACACACACATATACTTACTCACCCAGATGCAGAGCTCATTAAAGAGCAGGTGATGAACTTGTTATCCTTACCTTACACACATCTGTTGTGTCATAATGCACATGAGTGGGTAAAAGAAACAGAGTGGGTTATCACACTGCTGGTTAAGCGTTGCCTAACTTAAGCTCCTTCTTTATCCCTCTACATAAATATTAGATCAGCAGCATTTAAATATTTGTGTCGTTTGGTATTATCATTTCCTTTGCTTTTGGGTTGCCCCCACGTTCCCATTTATTCTGTTCTGATCTCGTTTAATGACTCTCCTGATTTAATGAGTCAAATCTCAACTGTGTGAGTTTCATCTGACTTAAAGCAGTAAATTGTGCCCCTCAGCCTTTACATCACCTGCGAGAGAATGTGAGAGTGCTACATCGTGGGCAGAAGAGACTGACAGTGGGGGAACAGGTGCTACAGGGTAATTACAAACACAGCAAGCTTTTAATTACGCTCTCTAGTATGAACTGTTAATGAATGTGAACCTCATGCAAATAGTGATGAGTTCCCACTGTGTCTTCACACATGTGCAATCAGCCACGCTCTTTCTCCTTCTCCCTTAATCACACACACACACACACACACTCGGCGGCACACACGAAATGCTCAAAGGAGGATAAGCAGCGGATAGGGCTAGTTCAGTGCATCCTCCTTGAGGCTCTGACTCTTCCCGATCCTCTCTCTTGTTCCTCCAGAGCTGCACCAACAACACAAACAGTGACAACTGCAAACCTTCAGGGGTTTCTTCCCCAGTGTTCAGTGTTTTCACTGCTGTGCACCCTAACTGGACTTAAGGAGGAATTAAGGCAGGTAACTTTTTGTTGGGACATCCTCTACAAACTAAGCCTACATGTTGCTGATGGTCTTTACTTTCTAAAGCCGAACCCCCCTCAAGATGTTCCCTTTGAGGGCTTGGTCAGCCTCCTTCCTTTGTGGCTGCCTTTTTCCTCCAGCTCCTCTCCGTGGGATCTAATCCCTATAACCTCACATCCTTTCGGCTCACCTCCAAGCATGATCCTGCCTGACACGGATGGAAGCACTGATAATTGATTCACTGTGAAATCCCCTCATACGTTTTGTCTGTAATCTTTTTCATCTGTGTTTTGCTGTGTTTGCGTAGGCTTGTGTGTTTAGTGTGTGAAAGCTATTGTCTGCTGGCATGTGTTTTTCATATGAATGGTGGATAAATTATTGCTCCGGCTTTGCCGACTAAGCTCCTCAGCCTAAGAGAAAAGCAGCAGCAGTGGAGAGGCTGTGTAGTAAATGCAGTGTCTGTGCGTCCTGTCTGCATGCTGTTTTTTTCCCTCTCATCGACGATGCTGCCTCGCTGCGTTACATTCTGTCCCTCCGTGTCTTCTTCCCTGTTCTGCTATCTCACTGCTCCACTTTTGCTTGCTGTCCTCATGTCATCTCAGTTGCCCAGATCTGTGATGCTACCAAAAAAAAAAAAGAGTAGCCAAGCCAAGCGGCAGACTTTAAGGCTTTTCTTAGGCACACAAATAGGCTGCAAATCGGATTAGGGCGGAGGGGAGAGCCTTTCTATTGAAAATCCATTCTGTGATAGGGTGGACATTGTATGTACAACGACAGGCAAGACATACACTAGCCTCAAAACTGTGTGAGGGTGACAAGCAAAGAGAATGCCACCAATCTGCATAAAAGAGAAAGCTTTTAGAGCACAACAGGGAATGATGCTGCATTTGATGTTTGCACAGAGGAATCTCCCCGATTCTTTGTGGTCTGCTGTTATTATCCAAACGAAAGAAATGCGCAGTGGTGGAGGGTCTGTGAGAGACAGTGAATACAGCCTGATACTCAAATGCTCATGTGCAGTGACTGGTGTCCTTCTGTGTGGTACTGGCAGGTTCTCCATGTGCATCTATGGGTCCTTGTGGTGCTCTGTCTTCCTCCCACAGTCCAAAAACAAGTGTTAAGTTAATCACTGACTCTCAAAATGTTTCACTTAGAGTATAAGAGTGTTAAGTTTCTGTTTCTATGTGCCAGCTGTTTGACCGACTAACTGTCCAGGGTGTACTTGACCTTTTGGCCCGTGATAACTCAGAAGGGGCTCCCCTGATAGATTCGTGACGGGCTGTCACTACGGGCAACTTAATTTGATATCAGCAGACACTTCTTGAGTCTGGACAAGACTGACATGTATGCTCAAAAGCAATTTTTTAGAAGATTAATTTACTCCATAAAGTGGGTAAAGTTAGCTTGACAACCTACAACACAAACAACAAACATCTCGATATTATTGCTAAAATTTGTCGTCATCATAGAATAACTTACAGCATCAGACATCTTGAAGACACCTGGATGCATCGGGTATCGGACCAATACCAGCCTTATTTCAAGGTATTGGTACTTGTGAAGGCTGCTGATACCAGCAGCTGATACTCAAGTTGTCCAGTAAGTCCTCCTCACCAGTAGTTGGTGCTGCATTTCTGCAGTTTGACACCACAGTAAATGTGTGAGGTCCAAGCGGCAACCTCCGCTCTAAGAATATGAAACAATGCGGAAGTGCTAAAATCTGCTGTTTCTCGAGTGTTCGCTTGAGGCTGACGGAAGTAGCGGGAGTCACATACACACCAAACCAAAAAAAGACATTTTCAAAGCAGAAATTAACCAATTTACAGCCTGGTTCAAAATACGTCTCCTGTCTGAGTCTCTAATTTTACTATCCGCACCCACTGTATGGGGGGTGAATTTTTTTCTAACTCAGCAGTTCAGAGGATATTAAGATTGTGAGCTTGCCCAATAAGAGATGTGCTTCATTTTCGGTTTCAGAAACAGACAGGTGACGTCAGCGAGACGACGTCCATGTTTTATACAGTCTATGGCGAGGTCCTAAGACAACATGAATGAACCAGGAAGAGTAAAAAGTTAAACTGTTTTACTTTGCACTTTGTGTTAATTTGTTAAAAAAAAAAAGGAAAACTTAGAAAGAGTTTTTTTTTTTTGTGAACTTAATGGCGGAGTAACTGTGATGTCTTTGTTCAAAATGCTCTGTTATTTATGTATCAAAAGTACTTGTGGTATTAGTACACAGTGTCGGAGAGCACTCAAGTGGGAATATTCATACTGGTGTCGGTCTGAAAAAAAGTGGTATCGAACATCTCTATGCATCATAGATTATTCCTAAATGATCAAGATTTGTTACAAATTCCATTAAAAAAAAGTAAATATAAAAATATGTCAGTTCACTCATCAAGTTCGAAGTCTATACCTATGGTTTCATGTTGAGAAGAAATCCAAACAAGTAATGAATCCGCAGCAGGATGTAGTTTAAACCAAACTCTCCTCAAACAGAGCAAAACAAAGGACATGTCTGGGTACTTACTGCAGCAGGATATGACTACAGTTAGCTGAAAATAAGTAGCACAACACCCGTTTATGTTAAGGTGGGAACATGTCATCAAGTGTAACAGCGTGAATTAACTCAACCTAAGGGCAGTGAGGCGCAGGCAACAGCATTTCAGGTTGCATCTCAACTGGTTCAGATAAAAGCTGTATAGAACCAGACTTAACCCTGATGAAAAAAAATTATAAAACTTAGACATCAGAGTTAACATGTGCAGCCACAGCTTGGGGTATGTTTGTGTGTTTGTCTCTTGTTGTACACTACATGTGACACGGCGGCCTGCTGAGATGCACACTTTCCCTAAAGACAGGCGCAGGAGGGTATGAATGGACCCCTGTGGACTCCATTTCTTATGTCCTTTATCGTTTCTGGCTATCCTTGTTCCCTGAATATCTTTCCGTGTTGACAGAAAAGAGAAAAGGCAAAAAATTGGGCCCACAAAGCACAAATAACAACGGCTATACAGCCCGATGCCACCATGGTATTTGTGCTCACATGGAGAGTACAGAAGCCTGCTTTCAGAGCGTTACATAAAATGTAATTACATTGGTATTTCAGAGTGAATGTACTGCATGAAATGCCAACGGTTCATGTGTACAAAGAACAAGGACATTACAGAGAATCTTAGTGCAAAACAGGAAGCCTTTGAGTTGTCAAAAGTTTCCAAAATCAGACAGTTGATATTTTGCTTGCTGGCTGAGATGCTTCAGTGCTTCGCTAAAGCTGAGCAGGCTCCAGTTGATAATCATCTGCTTTGTGGCGGGAAGCAGGGGGAGATGGAGCAGATGGCACTAGTTTTTATTTTGCCGCGGATGCTTTCTCTGAATAAGGAACGCTCTGCTGAATGCCAAGCTCTGTGGGAGAGGAGAGGCAAATTGAAGCCCTCCTGCACCACGCTCCTCATAAGGGAAAGAGCTATTGTTGTGTGTGTGTGTGTGTGTGTGTGTGTGTGTGTGTGTGTGTGTGTGTGTGTGTGTGTGTGTGTGTGTGTGTGGGTGGGTGTGTGTGTGTGTGTGTGTGTGGGTGTGTGTGTGCATGCTCCAATTCCAGAGTGACAGGCAAGCTCTGCTCATTCATTAATGTGTCCAGCTCAGGGATGGACAAGCAAAGTGGGATTTTCATGACCTCGCTTGCTCACGCTTTCCCTCTTTCCTCCACACTGATGAGAAGAAATCCTGTTGTTCCAGCAAACAACCAGAAAAAAAACCTGTGCAAACTCTGATTCCATTAAACAGTGGCAATTTAGGAAATCAGCTACCAATGACTTTTACCCTGAGAGGAATCGGCATTTCTCTTAGGAGGAGAAGCCTTGATTCAATGCTTCCTGAACAGGCAGCAGACTCTTACAGAGTCTGCGCTGAGAATGACGACTGCACTTTAATCATGTAAAATCTGAACCCATTTCTCTGAAGTGTAGCACTGCTTCAATGGTCTAAATGTCACATTTAGTGGCATTTCAGTGAGCAACAGTGATGAGAAACCAGAGTGAATTCATGTTATATATATATATATATATATATATATATATATATATATATCCACAGGAGCGCCCTATTGCCCGTGTGGAATGTCATTAAAAATAAGTTGGCAGAGGTATAACTCAACCTTAACACAGTCAACCTTAAAGGGCTGCCGTTAAGTTATGCAGATTAAATAACTCTTTAAGGAGTGAATTAGTGCGGGGAGGAGGCCAGGTGGGTGAAAGGTCGAGGGGCATCAGTGTAAGACAGGAAACAGAGCAGAGAGGAACAAGTGTGAGGAGAGAAAGAGGACTTCAGGTGAGCTCAGAAAGAGATGGCTACATGATGTCCTGATGATTTTTGTGAAGACTAATGATGCTTTTAGTTTACAGCACGTCACAACAGTTTATGGCACCTCTCTGTCTCTGTCTATGTGCGCCGTCCGCCTCGTCTTTGGCTCGTGTAGCTGCTCCTCAGCTCACTCTGAATGCTTTGTCATTGCCGCCCAACACGTCACAGTAATCTGTCGAACGAGCCGGCCATTTTACCCAAATATCCCTCTGAGATCTCACTGTTATCATTTGTTATCAATGGAGCCCTCTGTGTAAATGGAAGCTGACTGCCGTGCAGTTTGGATCCCATTTCAAGCTTGTAGCAATCAAACTGAGGTAGCTGTGGCACTTCCATCTTTTGAAATGACACTGAAAGAGCCCAATCAATATTATCTGATTCAGATGGGTTGCATAAACTGTATAGACAATGCTAAAAGTTAATGCTGTCCTGCATCAGACAATATGTGATTTCTACTGCACTGTGCTGATTCATACATATGTAGTGGGGCCATCTGAAGAGCAGGCTGCTACCTCCTGCCCATGTGCCATCTTTCTGTGCTGGACATGCACACTGGCACTGGCCAGCATAAATGATTGAGTTGGATGTTGGACGAAAAGCTCTTGCCAAGAGACCGCAGCATCCATGCTAATGTGCTGACGGAGCCTAATCTAAATAAGTGTGAATAAAAGGGCTTTTACTGTGAGTGCTACATCTAAAGCAAAGGACTGCTGTAAATTGCTTCAGCTTAATCAAGAAGTGGGAGAAAAGATTTCTATTAATCAAACTTTTACCATTTTGCTTTACCTTGACACCAGCAATTACAAGCAAATGAATGTTGGTGTGTTTAGAATGTATCACACGCATCTTGTGTGGGCAGTTTCTTTGTTTAGTGAGTCCAAAGTGTCAAATAGTCCATCTGAGATCAATCACAAGGCTGAACATGATGGAGGGGCCTGTCACAGCTCAACGTTGTGGCCTTGATTCAATAAAACAACTAAAATCGGCTGAGGCATCACAGAAAGGTTCAGCACAAGCCAGACAAGGGACCACACCAAAGAGCCGTTAAGAGACAGGGGTGAATAATGAGGAGGGGGATAAACGTCAAATAGCTAGGCAGGAAGAAAAATGATGATTTGGGAGAGACAGAGCAAAGCAAGTGCACGGAGAAAAACTGTGAGACAGACTGGATTGGAGGCGGACCTACTGAAAGCAGCAGGCACAGCGCTGATGTCTGCCTGAGTTAGGCCAACTCAGCGCTTCATCCTGTTTCTTCTCGACAGCATGTTATCAGCGCAGACCTCTTCTGTTTGGACCCTGCTGTGGATGCTGCAGCGCAAGGCCATGTGATGAAAGGGGGGGAGCCCTGTGAGACACTTAATGCAACTTCCCTCACACATGCTTTATATTCCATTATGTCAGAGCACATCAGCATAGTGCCAGCCCGAATTATACTTTTTCTCTGACAATTATGTTGGCCGTGTAACCTGAGCACTGCAGCACTCAGCTCGGCTCAGCTAGATTTGATTCAGCAGCATTTACAAGACTACATATGACAACGCAGCATTGCTCTTTTCCCCAACATAACATAACCGGAGGAAGCCATTATACAGCCCTGTCAGCACTTAACCTTCCCCCAGCATTTCAAAGAGACATTCATGAGTGGGTAGCTCTGAGGTGCGCCCCCCCTGGGAGGCCCCTGCCAGACCTCAGGCCCTGTACTCAGCACCGTCAGATACGGCACCAAGCTCACACATCAAACTTCCTCCTGTGGTTCTTCTCCGTCTCATACTAAACATGTGGAGGAGATGATGACTTGCCCCCTGCCTGGTCAGAGCCAGGTAGAGGTCAGAGGTCAGCTCTGCACCAGCTGCGAGAAACCCGGCAATCTTAAGGAACATATTCTTTGATTCATTCCTACTCTTTGAAACGAGAAACTATCCTTTTTTAAAGAAAAAAAAGGCTCATTATGTATTCCATGAAAGCAAGAAACATTTACTTTGTTCTTATTCAAGAACAAGACCAAGTTGAAGCCTAATGAAAGAACAGTGTACAATACGGACCTCAGAGAAATCGACAATGACTGATTTAAATTATTCAGGTAAGTTTTATCAGTATATTGCAAAGCAAGACTTTTCCATTATCCAGCACGGTGCATGGTACTGCAGGAATGCACCAAGGATTTGAATAATCACTTTTTGGTTATAACAGTGATGTGCAACCTCATGCCTAGATTCAAATCTATTGTTTTTTCTATTTTAATGAACCTTTTAATAGTTTGAAATGTTGAACTTTAACTTTTTGTTGCACAAAGACTCACATCAGCTCTTTTTTAAAGAATTATCTCTCAAAGTATCTTTGCAACATAACGTATAAAGATCCCCATCAACATTTTCTTTAAATACAGTGTCTGCAGGATTTTCCAAAAATAATAAAATGACAACTTGTGTCAGTGTCTGTGTCTGCCTCAAACTTCCTCCTCAGCCTGTATGTTGATGTTGGGTTGTATTGGGACATTTCTGGGTAGAGAGTAAGGCTTAACAATTGAATTTAAACTGACATCACATTGTAATAGAATGCAATTTTTAAATCCAATTTTTTTATTTTAGTGGATGAGACAAAACTTTGTTTTTATGTACATTTCTGCACTTTGGATTGTGTTTTGTTACCGATGAGAGATCAGTAAGATTTTTATACATTTGATATGTGTTCACACACTGTATCTTCATTTCATAAAAAGTGCACTCCACATGTTGACATATTTCAGTCAATGAGCCGGAGATTTGGTCTTATTTACATGTCTGCTCTTTATTTAGTGCAAGATTCAAAGAAGAGAGGATTCATATTTATTTTTCATATTATTGTTCATTCCAGGCCTGTTGTTCTGCAGTGCTTTGCTCCTTTCTCTGATTCTATTTAAGGGAATTAATGATAATATTATCACATGCCTACAAGGCTATAAGTTAAATCAATCAGTCAATATTCTGCTGTGACCGTACTAGTTAAATAAAGACATGTTGTTTATATCAATTTATGCATCAATTCATCTCATTTCATCATAACATGTTGGCCTGGCCAACAGGAAAGAATAGTTTTTATGTTGACAGTATCCTTTGTTGTGTTGGTCATACTATAGAACTGTTTACTGCTTGTGTTAAATGAGTAATGTAGATTAAAACATCGCATGCTGAATCACAATCACAATATTGGTCCAAAACAATCGCAATTAGATTATTTTCCAAAATTGTTCAGCCCTAGCAGAGAGTTAGCATGATTGGGGGCTGAGGGTGTGCGCTGCCGCTGGCACTGACCCAAAGAGGAGGAGCCCAGTTTGAATGCTGTGTTTACCAACAAGTAACGAAAATTCCTGCAGACCCAACCTTGAAAGCAGATTTTGCTGAAATAATTAACATGTTGTGATTTTTATTACTTCGCATTTTTAATATGTTCATCTCTAATCTTTCTTGAGTTGTGTCATGTTATTAGAATGAAATGTCATCCTGTTTGGGTTGTTATGCTGGTTTGTCATGGCAATGTTGAGATACATGCTATCACAAAACAGAGGTATATTGTTTTAATCCTGTTATCAGGATTTCTGGCTATCAACTTTTGTCTTGGTGGCAGACACGTGCTTGATAAAAGCTGCAGCCTGACAGAAGTTTGTTTTTTGTTGTGTGGGAGGAAGTCTTTGACTTTTCGCCTTTTGACCCCTCTGTAATCTAGTGTTGGGTTCACATCCAAAATAAAGCAATTTGTGCTCGACTTCTCTGTTCCTCTTCTGAGAGTTTGAATACAGTTCAACAGAAACCTGACTCTTGATCTTGCATTGAAAACATATCTTTTTTGCACGGTTTTGACAGGTAAAAACTCTGCACTGTAAGCATAAAGAGTTTCAAAGCACTCTTACAGTAAAAACTGACAACAGCTCCTCAGTGAACATAAATCTGCCGTCTGTGTCTGCGTGGCAGTATTTACACGGGAAGCCTGCATAACACATCACAGTTCGTGTGCATTTATTAGCCCTGAGGGGTCCGTTCATTAACCGATTCAGCCCTGATACAAAGCACTCATAACCCTGTTATCAGGCAATGCTGCACCCCTGGAGGTAACATTAGAAGTATCCTGCTGAAATCTAACTGCCCTCCTGCTGGATCCTCCATCACTGCAGTGTTAGTGTAGCTGGAGTCTCTGACCACACACTTACTCCTAATAACACTGGATAGCAGTGAGAAAAAAAAGCTGTTAGGTTGCTTCAGACAGCGGAAACGGAGGTGTCGTCTCATTTAATTTGATTTACATTTCATCTGTGTATTTGCAACAGTCACACTCTCCAGTCGTACGTGGGCTGTTAGCTATTCATTAAGGTGCCATGTTTGATGTTGGTTGTGCCATTAATGATTCCAGGCAGGGTTTTATAAATACATAATGATGTTTACTGTGAAATGGATGAGATTTTCTCATTTAAAACTTCATAATATAACCAAGGTTGTTGCCCCGAAAGGTTTATGTTGATACTTAATCATGCCTTTAGAAAAGAACCATGACAATGAATTGAAACTGCTGATAAATAAACCTCCACAACGCAACACATGACAGCAGTTTGAACATACTGACAGACACAATGACAGTGGGAGCTAATGTCAACTCGCCACGAAGCACTGCATGTGAATGGATGGAGTTTGGCTCATCTGCAGTGCGTCGGAGTCTCACACACTGGCAGGGCTCCAGTCCTTTGCTCGCTTATTCATCTCTTTCTCCCACAGTCAACATAGCCTCACACACATTCACAAACGCAAACACACACACACACATACACTTGGCAACCTCTCAGCCACCAGAACAATACCACTTGATTGATTCACACAATGTCATTAATCTAAAACAAACCAAAATGCAGAGGCGCCATATGATTGCCACCAAAACAAATTGTGCTAATTGACGTTTGAAATTCAGTCTCTTTATGGAGACGCTCAAAACAATACACAATCAAAGCCTACCAGAACAACGTCCTGACACCATTTAAAGTCCGTTGGTCTGATTCCTGAAAGTGCTGTGGGAACAGGAAAGACCTGACATCCCAAAGAAAATATTCATCCATAAGAGTAAATTATGCATACAAATGTGCCACAGGTTCGAGAAATGCTATGTAGATTTGCCAGTTAGGTGGTTCAGGGTGCAGAGGAAGTAAATAAATAATCCTGTTTAATTATTCATTGAAATTCATGTTGCTTTGCCTCCAGCCTTGAGAGTATTTAGAATGCAGCCTGCAAGGGCCTTGCTTATGACTCTTAGTGCTGCGTGGGGAAATTATTGAAAACAAGGGGTAGCTAGAGAGCACGTATGAGCACACGCATGTCCACATTCACACAGAAACATACAAAGGTAGCATGGGATATGTTCTTTTCAAGAAAAAAAGGTGAAAAGGGACAAACACTGTCAACATCATATCCCCTGTTTGTTCCTTTCTCCCCGGACCGTCAGATGAAATCTCCAGAGTGTGAAGAGAAGTTCACACAGAGCTTCAGGCTGCGGAATACACCGAAGCTCAGAAACATGGCACGCAGGCACACAGAGTATTACAAATTGAATCCAAAAGTCTTCTCGAGAATGAGAAAAAGAAGAATATCAAAACCAAGAGAAAAAGATGAGAGCTGAGAAAAGAATAGAGGAGCGAGAGGGGAGGAGAGAAGAAGAGCTGTGAGGAGACACAGCTGGTGACCCATCCCTGATGATGTCTTTGTTTGATAGAATTACAGCAGAAAATAAAATGATCTTGTCTCTCTTTCAGCTCTCTTTCAACACGAATGTGTGTGTGATGTGTATGCGTGTTTGTGTGTGTGTGTGTGTGTGTGAGAGAGACAGCAGCTTCAGAGTAGCTGGTCTCTCTGTCTGACACCTTTACAATATCTAATGTCATCTCTAATGAAAGAATCTTTCTGCATATCTGTAAAGATTCATATTCCTGCAGGATGCAGAACCTAGCGTCAAAATGTTGTTACAAGTGGCTGTGGCTTCTGCATATTAAATATGTGAATCACTGGAGGGGGGTAGATGATTAACAGAATACTGTGAACTCAGGATCTTCAAGCACTTGCACAGTACAGCTTACATTTTGGCACTGCTACCAGTTTTTGTTAATGCCATATTAGGGAGACAGATTCTGTTAAATTTCTTCTCTGCTGGCAGCTAGATAATGCATTTTAAGATGTGACTGAATTAAAATGATAAAATACAAGCTATGACTTGGTATTAAAGTGCAAGGACTGCATACTCTCTATGTGAAATAATAGCAGGGGGTATTTTGTGATGCCTGTGCACCTTCATGAATGAGTAAACTCAAGCTGCATAAAGCCCATTCACATCACCAAAACCAGTGCTACAAAGAGTTATCAGCTTTGTGTTTCAACTTACAGCTACCACTTTTTTTATTCCTACTTTGTGATAAAACAGTTGTTAACAGTTTACCTGTGTGATGAGGATACCTGCTATAACAAAGCATACCATTACACAGAGCATATGCAGGTATTTCAACAAGTGGCTCGAGGGCTTGAAGAGGAGCAGTCTGCTGAAAACAAAAAGACAGTACTTTTGGCTGCATCTTTATACACAGAGAAATGCAGAAGCAACAGCGTGAGAGGCTGTAAACTTACAAACCAGGTCTCTAAACGACCCTTCAGTGTTCATCGTGCACAAGGTTTTTACTGAAAGCTGAATTATTCACAGAGGTCTCCTTCTCTCCAAAACAGACGGACCTGATAATGACTCGCTGTAAAAACGCTGAGCAAAGCAGTTTTATGTTAAAAATGACTGTCTCTCTGCTGGTCCTCCTTCACTGTTGCTTTGGGGACTCAAAGCTGACCTGTCGTTAACTGAGGTTCTTCTATTCTCCGACCAAACTTTTTTTACTGTTTAAAGATGCAGCAAAACTAGACATGCACCTGTCGATTGGTGCCGATTTCCTGAATTTTGGGGGATTGGTGATCGGTGATCACCCATCCTTACATATGAAACTGATCTTACATACCTCGGTATGTAAGGGTCTGACAGTTGGCCATTGTTACATTTTGCACTGAGACAGAAAGATTTTATATTTTCATAGGTACTGTTCAATGATTTTCAATGAAATAACATTGTAACACTGAGGTATATGCTTAAAAAAAAAAAAAATCTGTATCGGCCCAAATCGATATCAGCAGGTCAGGCTTTTTAAAGATCAGTGATTGGCCAGAAAATTCTAATAGGTACACCCCCAAGCAAAACAGAGGTTGAGGTAACTAAAATCTGAAGATAATGACTGACAACATTCTTTAGTAACCACATCCAGTTCTTCAGTTCAAAAATGTGAGAAAAATGCTTTATATACCAGGGGAAATGCTACTCTCAGTGGACGACATTTATAGTAAGATTAGCAGGAAATAATACGTGCTTATTAACAGACACTCAATTCTTAAAGGAACATAGAGTTAAGTTTCCGTTAAACTAGGCTAAGCTAATATGCTCAGCTAAATTTAAAGATAAGCAAAGAGGTAAGCAATGCTGACTCTGTACCAGCTGTAAAAGAATTTAAGAAGTTACTCATACTTTCTCTTTTCAGACCAAGGCTACATCCAAATGATCAAACTGTTTCTGTTTTCTAAAAAGAAAAAAAAAAAGGAGTTCTTTTCTACACTGAGTTTTTTATTATTATTATTAATATTTCCTTTGCCTACAGTTTATTATACCTACAAAGGCATGCCAGGCCAGCATTCTTTCAACTGTACATGGAGCATGTAGTCAGAAGATATTAAGTGTATGTGTATGTAACTATAAAGAAAAGCAAGGTTTCCTTTTATTGTGCAAATAAACAAACTGAAAAAACAAACTAGAAAAAACAAACTGATAGCTCACCATCTCAGTGTTTACAAAATACATATCAACAACAATTGCCAAATGCAGGACAGTCAGCATTTTCAAAAACTTCTGATCTGCAACACAGACGACAACTCAGATGAAAAAAATATCTACCCTCGAAGGCATTTTTGAAAACCTCACTGGGTTTTTTGGAAGCAGGGTCAAAACTGAAAGAAAAAAAACTGTTCTCAAAAATATCCACATGCATGTGCAAGATTAGGGATGGGTACTATTTATTTTTATCAATTACATTAACATTTAAAGAAAAAAAGAAATCAATCTGACTTAATTGTTGAGACATTTGGTCTTACAAAAGTAAACTGTCTGCTTCTGGTGATTCAAAAAAAGGGTGTGACCCCTTCAACACAAATGTTGTCTTTGCACATTGACATTCATTCGCTTCCTCATCATCTTACCTTTAATCTCTAGAGAGAACAGAGTTTGTGTGCTACATTGTCTCTCTTTATAATATTCAGGTTGCAATGAAGCTTTCTAAATTTGAATTCAACAAAGACATATTAGAAAAGTTTGCAAAAATAATTGTTAATCTTAGATTAAAACGTGAGTGAACAACAGCACAAAATACAGTGCAAATCCACAGAGTTACGCTAGTTTGAAGACAATACTTTGTCATGTTAAGTGTGTTTATATCATAGGTATTGTACTCTGTTATCCCTTTTAGTCAAACTTTGTCAATATTTGATTGTTTTCTGCCCTCACCATTTCTTACATCATTTTCCACAAACAGTGTCAAAAAAAGACATAGAGCCATTCTGACACAGCAGGTCCTTGCAGATTTACTGAAAGATTTATAATGTTGTTGTTGTTGTTAGGAACCAAAAGCAAAATTCCCATGCCTCGCTGAGTTCACAAATATCAGAAATTTAAAACCAGCCACAAGTGGAAACCTGTTCCAGCAGAATTAAATGTAACCTCAGAAAATACTCTGTGTTCAAGCCAGATCACAAGACATTCAAGGCTTGTTCATGTAGGAGGACAACAAACATCCTGAAATTGTCCACTCAGTCCCACTGCTGACATGAACAGCTACGTCAGTTTTAAAAACTAGTAACCATTAGCTCTCTATTCAACACTGTACTTCCAAGTAAATACACCAAACTACTAATAATACAATGTGTTATTTTGTTCTTCCAAGCTGATTTCACGATGCATAAAACTTAAATAACAACATTGGCAGCCGACTGTCGATTGACCTGACCTGAACATCTTTACAGTTACACAACATACCAAAATAGGATAGAGGATCATAACTGAGGTGAACTTTGTACAACAAATATTTTCATGTCACAAAGTCATGAACATGTTTAATGTATTTGCAACTTTAGTACAGTCTGAGACAATTCTGTGCTCTTCAGTATTCACTGTTGCAACTAGCTATGTTGATCACACACAAAACTGCACTGACGTTCTGCCCAACTGCCTCCAACTCTTCGCATTTCATCTCGGATGCTGCGGGGCCTGAAGGTGGAAGAGGGGATTGTTTTGTTGCCAACAACCACCCCAGCTCCACAATAATGAGCTCTGCAGGCCTTGAACCTGACCAAAGCATGGAGTTATCTTATAAAAATAACAGACAGGACTTTTCAGTGCGTTCAAAGCATCATGTGCTCTTTCAGTGGTTTAAGATTATCTTAGAGAGAAGCACAACAAAAATGCTAATCAAGCTGTGAATCACTGCTTGAAATCAGGAACTCCACCAGATATCTCCGGATGGTGGATCTTTATTCATGACAGGTGAGTTATGCGCATTAGGCTCTTCCCTGCAGGGAAACAGAGCTTACACAACCAGGCCGTTTAACTCTCAGCTCCATGGTGATGCTTTCAGAGAGCTGTTCAAAGCATCTTCTGTCCTCTGGTTAGGATGCAGACAGGTTGATTTAAAATGACTACGGCATGTTGAGCCAGCTACCTATGGGCTGGAAATCAAAAAGATTTCATGTTTAAACACAGAAAAGAGCTATTGTATGCAAATCCATTCTACACAATGAACCTTTCTGCTTTCCACAAATGCAAGTTCAACGATAAATAAGCACTTGAGTAAAGAACTAGAGTCCAACATCTTCCATTAATCTCTTCCATCTCTGACAAGTCATCATTTGGATTAGCCTTGATGTTAGCTTGGTTTACTCAGCTATAAATTTGACGCTGCATTTCAAATAGTTGCCTGGATGCAGAAGCCATCATTCACTTTGCCTCTGCCCTGTGGTGGCTGTAATCATGATGACACAGTAATGTGGCTGCATCCGTTTCCTTTCACCCAGGCTAAATTGCTGTTTATGGCAATAAGACGGCTCCTATTCCCAGAGGCCACAGTTAGTCTGACTGACTCTTATTGTCTTACTGTCGGATTGTGGTGCAGAGCACAAACACTGTCACCCAACATCCCCCCCTTCCCCCTTTCTCACACACACAAACACACACACTTTCTCTGTTTTCAGAGCTATAATTTTTATCTGAAAACCTATACGAGGCTACAGAGAGAAAGGAGACGTGAGAAAAAGATGGAAAAAGGAAGAGAGCCGCACAGAGAGACAGAGGAGAAAACTGTGATTCTTCTGAAGCTCTGATCGATGCTACCAGCGTGTGTCTGCATTGCACGTTGCCAGCACAAAGGAGGCCTCTATTGATTTGCTCCCATATTTCAATCACAAAAAGTGGGTTCTCAACCCCCTTTTTTTCCTCTTTGCTTCTATGAATTTCCAGTCTCCCACTAAACAAAAACTAGTATACCAAATGTCAAGCCTAAACATATTTGAAAAAACTCCATCTTGTTATGCCAAGACAACAAAAGACATGTTTGTGTGTGCAACTAGGACATCTTTGGAATAGTAATGTTGTTTCATGTGGATTTCTGAATGTTGCTAGCCGGTGGCTGTTATCCTCTCTTGGGTATTTGCTGTGTGCCTCTATCTTCATAACTCCCAAATATGTCAAGAGGTAAGACAGCAGTTCAAACGGCACAGTAAGATTCAGAAATAAATCTTGTATTTTCGTGGCAATTAAACTGTGTGAGTGTTCTCTTGCAGTGTGCAGAAACACACAGGTGGTCTACAGGTGGATGATTAGAATGTAGAAGAAACCCATCTGGGGGTCAAAGCTAATAGTATAATGGCACATTTAACATTTGTTCAGATACCTACAGGGGCCTCTCACCGCAGCAATGAATTAACCTCTAGAGAAAGCAAAGTGTGTGTCGGTGTGTGTAGGTGCATGTGTGTACAACACAAGCTGTGCATGTGGCCTGCTGCTGTGAGAGTGCAGCTCCACTTATAAATCTCACATGTTATTTGTGCTTTGTTTGGAGTCTTTTAGAGGAAATGGATTCATAGGAGATTCAGTCAGGGAATGATGAGCTCCCTCAGGTTTGGAGAGACAGCGAAAGAGATGGAGGGAAACAGACAGACAGCTGAGATAATGTGAATGTGATGGTGGAAAGAAAGCAAAGTAAGCAATAAAAGCATAAAAAGATTCATTTCTTCGCTGACGTTACAGCTGCAGATGAGAGGGAACGGGAATGGATTAAGTAGTATTACGATCCTACAGTGGAATATCTTCAGTTTACTCTGGTCAGCAAAGCATATTTGCAGATTTGTCTGCCTCCCACGGTGAAATCTGCATCACAACAGGACGGAGCATGCCACCGTATTGTGATTTCCAAATCAGCCATCTGAATCCAAGCCAGAATGAGCTCTTTCAAACAGACTGTCTGTTGAAAGTATGACTGAGTTTTCTCAGCAGTATAGCAAAAATAGTAGTTTTGCAGCAAAGAAAGCCTGGCATTGCTCAAATCCAACAGGTACCACACTTTAGCAGAAATACACCCACACACCTTGAGTACGACATGGCAAGATTAAAAGTGGCTCTCTCCCTGAATCCTGACTGAGACAGTTTGTGGCAGAAAATAGATTAAAAAACAGTGAAAACCTAAACAAGAAAATCTAAATAGATGAATTACTCTTTTAAAAAAATGTTAACTATTATTTGGTACAGGTCTAAGTAGATGAGCTGAGTAGAGATACATGAGGAACAGTTCGCAGCAGTGGGCATCAACAAGTCAGCATGCATGAGCAAATAGGCAGGCACACAGCCGGCTTTTTAGATGAAAATAGACCGCAAATTGATACAATCAAACCCAAGAAGCGTCACCACCATAGAAGATGCAATTTACCCCCTTTTTCATGATGGAGCCAGGATTTGTGTTTCTATTTTCTTTTACGGTGCCATCGTTTCCCAAACTGTTTCTTTTATGTGCCTCAGAGCCCGGTGAAAAATGGCAGTGATGCTGTATATCTTTCAGCACCAAGGCTAATCTGCAGCACACACACACACACACACACAGTTTATATGTTGCCGTACACGTCATTTTGGTTGCACTCAGTCATTTGCGGTGTAAAACACAGGATGGCAGCAGCTGGGAAACAAACAAACTTGGCTTATGAATTTTTAACAGCAAAAGGTGCAATAACAATGTGAACGTGGGTAACACTGTGAATCCTTGAGATGAGCTCTAAAGCATTATTTTCCCTTGTACATCCAAGTGGAGTTTAACCTGCTTGACCAAAGCAGCTGCGTACCAAGACACCCAACTTGAGAACACAAGCATATCATAAAAAACAATCAGGGGAGAAAATACTCTAACTGTAAACAAAACAATCTGATTTATATGGAGCTTTCTGTTTCTTTTCTTCACAACATCAATTAAATACGATGAAACATTTTAAAAATGTCTGATGTTTTGTTTTCAGACGGCGTGTCAAAAATGATCCACTTTGGTAAAACACAATAATGAAACGTCTCATCTCAGCTAATGGGGTTTGATCAATGCCTCTGTGTTAGTAATGGAGGAAGTGAAGTTGTTGATGAACACCAAACAAAGAGAAAACCTCTGATTGGCAAGTTAAACCCCTTCAGCTCCACCACCAGGTATGCCCCCACCTTCCCTCGGCCTCTCTGTCTCTATTCCTCTCCCTCCATCCCTCTGTTTCTACCTCCCCCTCTCCTTCAGAGTGTGTTTATGAAGTGTATCCCTCTCTCCTTTTCCTTCTCCTTTGCGTAGTAATGAGCCATGAGATTGACAGCTGGATTACTGGGCTGGTTTGTAATCCTTTAATTTCTCCATTTAAGATAATCACCCTCTGGATGGAGCACTGGCTACAAACAGACACAAGCACCAAAAAATAGACACAATGTACTGCACATCCTGTGTCTCTTTATATGTAAAATAAATGCTTGTTTACAGATTTAACAAAAAGGGACCAAGAGGAAATTATAAACAAAAGCAGGCAGGCACCCTGATCAAATATAGATTCTGGGCTGAATTAATCCACAGGACAAGTGGAGCACAAGCCGCTCTCTGGCAAGGGCTCTTTCTGATATTAAAGTTTGGAGAACAAAGGCATCTTGACAGTGTAGTCTTTTAATTAAGAGGATAGAATAGCAAAAGCCCTGTGGCTTCAGAAATGACTATACAGTACAATACAGAGCAGCCCTCTGGAGATGCATTTAGCTGCAGCTTAAAAGGATCTATGTGTTGAGTCGAGCTGAACATAAATCATTTTGATTGGCCCGTGTTTTTCATCTCCTCCAGAGCTGCAGACTGAGAGTATGAGTGTCAGAGAACATGCGAGGTCAAGTGGCAACACAAGGTCAAACTCCTTGGCTGTAAGTCATCGATAAAGTGAGAAGCTATATGTCACTTTGAGCCCATGACTCAGGGATGAGGAGCAGGTGGGGGAGGACAACACAGAGGCGCAGCCGAGAAAAAGGGCAACGAGGACAGTTGAAGATTCGCACACATCCTCAGAGCTCATCACTCAGTTAAAACGCTGTAAAATCTGAACATAAAAAATGCATTACTGTGCCGGGGAGGATTAAACTTTGAGTCTGGTTCAAACAAAAAAAAGCTATCCTGCTAAAATGCACATTTCTGTTGGCGTGCAGGAGATGGTGTAGTGTTGAGGTGTGCTTCTCAAGTGCTAAACAAACCACTTCAAAGTAATTTGAGTGCAAATTCTTTGAGTGCAGTCTTCATCAAGGGGGGTGATCCAGTTCTGGGTGGCACAGTAATGGGATAACTAAGTTTGGATATGGATTGTGTTTTTACATCATGGTGACTGATTCCATCCAATCTCTGGAATTTTCAGATTGCTTGTTTACTGTATTTGCAAAGAGTATGACGCATTTTCAGTTTGGACCCTGTTTGACATGACGGATGAGACTGAAATTTTCCTTGTCAGACAGGAGGCACGACGCCAGCAGGCAGCACATGAATTTTAAAGGACGCTGTTGAAGTCATGGTGCAACAACACATGCAAAACGGTACGCAAGGCAGAATCTGACTCTGTTGGGAAGTTTCTTGACTGAACGTCAGTGCTACATGAAAAAAAGACTAAATTAAGTAAAAAAGTAAATAAATAAATAAGGGGGGATAAAAAAAATAAAATGCTGGCAAGTAGTACAGTCTATGGAGCAGCTTCTTCATATGAAGATTGCATCAGATGCATGGTGTAAATGTCATCACTGTTCACTCCCTCACAGGAAGACTGTCTAACTTCACCTGCTACATCCTCACATTGGCTCACTTGTTGTGCTGATTGCACTTTGGGGCTTGCAGAAAAAGTCTGCCCTGAAGATAGGGAAAAAAAGCAGTTTGGGGATCTAAAAATTTCAGGGGTCTTTTCCAGGATATTCTTAGGGTTTCTTGTCGTATTTAAAAAAACAGTGACCAATTTTTCAATAACAAGTAATCTGAAGTGTTAATACTTCCAAACCAGTGATCCACGCCACAGTGCGTTACTATTCTTTTATCCATTTTCCTTAGTAAAATAATAGTAGTAGTAAAATAATATATTTGCTTTATTTTTGCATTGGCTGTATTCGTGTATGCGACAAGTCACGTTTTCAGCAAAAGGACAGTTCAAGCGTAATACATATTATTATTATTATTATTATTATTATTATTACTTTTATTATTATTATTACTATCATCATTATTCCATGAGCCGAACCCTCCGTTTGGCATAAATCCATCTGTTGATGAGCAGAGCAACATCGTAGGCTAGCTGTAACGAGGTACTTGCTGACCAGCAGGGGTGTGTCCAGGCTTTTTAGACTTGGGTGCCCCGACCACAGGCTGTTCATAGCAGGGCTATTCAATTAAAAAAATTTCAGACTAAGAACATGAGCTGGGTGTCCATTCAAGTTAAGCTGCTGTGGCCCTCTCCTGGGCTATGCAAGTCTAGGACTACTAATGTTAACTTTTCAAACACACCTGCTCAATGACTGCGCGGTAAGAGGTGAGAGGAGAATGGAGTCAGATCAATAACTTTAAGGTATTTTGGTCAGATTGATAGCATCACATCTCCAACAAGAAGTAATTTAAGTATTTGGGAAATTTAGAACTAAGACATCATTTTGAGTGACAAACTATATCTGTGAGGTACCCTGTCAGGATAGCAGTGTAGGAAAATGACTTAGTTCACGGTTAAAGGTACCCTGTAAGGCAGTGTGGGAAAAGTAGCTCTGTCAGGATAGCAGTGTGGGAAAATGACTGTGCGAACAGTTAAAGGTACCCTGCTAGGCAGTGTGGGAAAACAGTAGAATTGACACTTAGATGTATGTCATACACCTCGCCTCATTTTCAACACCAGCCACGGGGGTAGCAGTTTTTGTAGTGACTTCACTTCAAGCGGAGCAAAATGACTTTTTTTTGTTGTTGTTGATGTTGTTTTTTACAGTCTATGGCCCCAACACAGCACTTGGGATTATGTGAGCCCAAACTCCAATACTATCTAGTTGTGTGTTTTTTACATATACAGGATCAGGAAAATAATAAAAAGTATAACAACAAAACTAGACCAAAACAAATATTTAATTTATTCAATTTTTTAAATTTATTTAAAAAGCTCAAATTTAACTGAACAGTGATGTAGCTCATCATAAATTTAACTATACAAACTTTCTTTAGTATTTTAAAGTATTTTAGTATTTTGTATTTTAAAATTCAAAATGTATCAAACAAATTTTTTTTTTTGAATTGTAGTTACATATTTCACAACTACCAATAACTTCTGCATGTTCCTTTAAAACAAAGCATGTAGAGTCATATTTTTATGCATTATAATCACAGTCAGAAAACTTTGCCAAATCCTGCAGCTTTATGAGACGGTGAGGGGTGGGGCTGCTACTGAAAGTAATTAATAAACTAATGAACTTGTAATCTTACTAAGTTACTTTTAGAATCAAGTAATTAGTAGAGTTGTCAGATTACCTTTTCAAGGTAGCTGTCAACACTGGTGAACAAAGTTCTGGTAACAAGAAACATGGTTTGGATAAAGCTGTCTCATTTTTAATTGGTGTCTTCTTGGCTAATCAAAACTTCAAAATGCTCTGGTAATAAAGGAAATCAGTTTAAGATCACTTAAACTGGGCTTGTTATTATTGTTGCAGCAATTCACAAGGTTCGCAAAGAGCTCTAACACAGTTCTGTTCAGTTACTTTGTCTCGGGTTGCTGAAGTCCAAGCCCACCCTTTTTCTTTTTATTTGAATAACAATTAACTGCCAAATAATCCACCTAAATGACACTTAAGAGTTTATTGTCATGACATTAGAAACAAAAAGGATAACATGCCAGTGAATAATTAGAGCTGTGGAAACAGTAGTTTAATACTAAGAACCTGATTTGTATTCAGATGCATGTAAATCCTGCTAACCCAGAGGAGGAGGGGGAGAGCTTTGTAATGAACTGGTGGATTCTGGGTTACACTTACAGCTGAGAGGTGAAACAGAGGTCTCTCAGTGGGAAAATGGTTCACTTCTGCACTGCAACAAAAAAGCCAATATGGTCGTAATCAAGGCCACCGATCATTAGAGTGCACTGAGATGCAAAGCACTAATACACATTGATTGTGCATGGGATGCTCAATTAAAAAAAGGTTTTCTATAATGAATGCAAATAAAATTCAGTGAATACAAGGTCGTTAATGTTAGAAGAAGTGTTTATTTCTTAAAAAGACAGCTTTTTGCTACTTTAATAGTTTATGAAAAGCTCCATTGGGAAGGTTAAGCTTTAATCAGGAGACAGTTTCAAAGAAATAAGATAGAAACACCACTTTAAACTTTGTCCATGATTTTTTTTTTTCTGAATCTGCCCTTGTCTCAACACCAGGAATACAGTACTTAGTCTCTAGTTCCTCATCCAACAGTCTCTTTCTTATCCGTTAATCCCTCGCCAAGGACTCTCTTTTTTGGCTTACACCATCAAAAGTGCCTCGTTTTTTTTCTTTTCTTCTCAATAATCACTGCATGATTTAACCCACAGCCGCAAGCCCTTGCAGATGCAGGCTGAGGTCTGATCATATCACAGTTAGCTCTGTTTGAAGGTCAGAATTTAGGGCACAATTAGCTCACCTCTATTTTGTCAGGAAAAGTGGATTTACTGCATAATCGCACCCGGTGGAGTGAAAGCAGAGACCGTGCACTTTCAAAAAGCAGCCGTGTTGGGCGCTGGGTTTTTGCCTCTGACAGCTTCTCACCGCCTGTGAGAAGTGAAGGGATCAGGATGAATCACACCTGTCTCACAGTGGGCAGCATACAGGAAAGCAGTAGAACTAGCTTTGTTGTAATGAAACCCTATGAGAGTGCATGCCATGACCCTGTGACCAAGCATCAGACTAAAGCTAATACCAGAACGCAGCGAGATAAGCTAGCTCCAGCTAATAAAATTCACATGGAAGCCCTGACAAGTGGCAGTAATATTTCTGCTGACAGCCGCTTTCCCGTCGATCAAAACCTCTTTTTACTTACTACCCCCACAGAGGAAATGACTACAAAACAGGATGAAAAGCATTGTGCCGTGGCATGTACTATATCTTGGGTGGCTTGCTTGATGGAATTGGCTCAGCATGTATGTCATGTTATGGAGGGTTTGAGGGATATAGGAGTGTAGCCTGGGTTTGGTAAGAAGGCAGGAGAGATAAAGAGAAATGATGTGGCTCATCTTCTGCACCTGTATTCTATCAGCTCACCACAGACTGCAGGCCCTGGCTGCACAGATGAAAGACTCTCTGGAGGACAAGAGAGACGTTCGTGAGTCAGAAGGAAAATGGCATCCCGCTTATCAAATGCCTGGAAACGTAATCCCCCCACCACCCCACACATAGACATACACACACTTTAGTTCTTGGGTCTGGACGCACTTATGAAAGCCCTGTCACTTTGGATAGCAGGTTAGGAGTCAGAAGTTCCTTCACAGCGCAGCAAACGCCAAGCTGGCTGTTTCAAAGCAGATATGGCTCCACGCCAGATTTCCCCGCTGTCGTCTAATTGGGGTCATGTTTCGAGTCATTTTGGATGTGTAACTTCTAGAGATGGAATTAAACATGAGGAAATCCAAGCTGAAAGCACATTCCCAACGAAGGCATGATCCTCCTAAAAATTAATCTTTTAGATCAAAGATCCACTATAAGCTGTTTTTGTTCCCTGCATGCATTGCAGCAGTTAAACCCTGGGATGATAGAAGTAATGAAAAAGGCAGTAAATTTTAGATTGTTTTCACACTTAGTGAGTTAATCTCCTGATTCAAAAGTCAACTCTGTGAATGAAAGTATAATAATAGAAACAAGACATTTCTATTTGCAAAAAAAGCAGCGTGGACTGAAGGTGACAAAACCAGGCTTGTGTGAAAATAAATTGTTTACTTGGTTGAGGAAAAACATCTCCCTTGTTGCTCCATGCAAGATAGTTTTAACTTTATCATCATTATGTTTCAGCTCATATAATGAGAACAAAGTGGCTCTCTGCTGCTTTCTCTATCCCCCGTCATTGAAAAATCTGTTTTACTCCTAAAACAAGGTCTCTGCGCTCCAAATATTCATCAGCTTCATTTCCTCTGTCTCAAACTCTTGGCAAAATAAGCAGTCAGACAGGCAGCTGTCTTTATCACTCAAGGAAGTCTTTTTCGTCGTCTTTTAATGGTGAGAAGGCCAGAGATGAAACTCAAGCAAGCACTGACAGTAATGCTGCGCAATAAATCTAACTGCAAAGGCTTTAGTGATATGAAAAAGTGAAACTGAAACCATTAATGAAACAGCACAAAGAATTGTAATGTTTTCACTGTCAGGAGTCTGTTTGCTTATACCCATCAGCTACTTTAACAGTTTTGTGCGTGTGTGTGTGTGTGTGTGTGTGTGTGTGTGTGTGTGTGTGTGTGTGTGTGTGTGTGTGTGTGTGTGTGTGTGTGTAAGCAGCATGTTTGTTTGGTCATATTTCTCACCAAAATAAAAAGTGCAGAGTGACCAACTCTGATGTCGTCAAGCAGGAGCATGATGAGTATGCTCATGCTGAAGTGGTCTTCAAAGAGGCAGCGAGGAGTTTTGAAATGTTCTTGAAAACGTCTCCCTTCTAGATATATACCCAATCAAAATCCTCACTTTAAAAGGACACTTTCAGCATTAATATTACAGGTTATGCTACTTTGTAGCTCCCCCGATCAGGTCAAGCAGGACCGGACTGACTTATGGCACATCCAAATCTCTATGGCAACACCACACCGGCTGATGAAATTTAGTAGTGAGAAGATACATCAGTATTTATTTCTGATTGAAAATGATTTCTGTGATTAATTTTGTAGTGATGGTGGACACAGGAGCCTAACTGTCAGACATAAAAATGACAGAAGAGCAGAAGAAAGGTAAACGGGAGAGTGATACAGCCTGAGCTAAAGGCTAACACACAAGCAAAGCTGTTTGTAATAATGTTTATTCCAGCTCACAGTCAGCAGTTATTCTGCAGTGGTCTGTTCAAACTGGAGAGTCTATCAATAAAATAAAGAGTGAGGTTATGTTAGCTCTGCTTGGTAGATGACTGGCAGGACATAACCAGGATTCACAAAGTGTACACATTACCGACGCGTCTCACAGCACCGGGCTGCAGTAGCACTACATATGGATGGCTACTAAACTATGGTACAAACTGAAAAAGTGTGCCTGTTCTCACATCAACCTATAGATACGACATAGCACCAGGCTAGTAGTGCTACATATAGCAGGCTTATGATGTACGGTACAAACTTACAACATTTGCCTGTTGCTACGTTTCAAACAACAGCCCTACGTATCTGTACTGATCAATACCTTACCTCGCTGCATCTGCAAAAGTTGACCTGAACAAAGAAAATGTATTTCGATCCAATCTCCACTTAATTGCCAGAAGGGCCAGAAGGGGGTTGAGGCAGTCCAATTAAAACAGATCCTCCTCATAGCATCTTTAATCAAACATGCATAGGTCAAGTCACTGACTACAATTTGGTCACCCTGCAATATGGCCAAATTGTATCAACAACCAAGAAGGCACAAAAAAAGTATAATAAATGCATGCTTGTGTCGGCCCAGGTAAGTGCAGAAAAAGACACAGAGATGGCTGTAGGTTGTCAAAGCTGGATAAAATCAGAGCAGAGCACAATTACAGTATGACAGTGGTTATCTTTAACAAGCTGCCAGAGTGATAAGACTACGTAGGTAGCTCTGAGTACAATTACTCATACTTTACATGCATCTCTGGTGAGTTTCCAGTGAGCACTTGCTTCATATTCAGAATATCACCTGTTTATCATTTCTGTTCTTCAATTTTTACATTCCAAGCTGTGCTTACCCATTTTCCATGTTTTAAAATGAGGATCATCAATAAACGCTGTACATCCATTGATAACCAAGCTAGTACACTCAACTACCATTACTTTATTGCAATACTGTCCACTTTAATTTCCACTGCACAATTTCCCCAAATCTTGCAGCACTGACTGAAAGAGACTCAAAAAGAGACTCAAAAAGACACCATCCTGACTGAACTCTATTTTAGATCAGTTCCTTTTGTGCTGCAGCCTCATCTCCATCTCATGTCCGTGTTCAGAGGTGTCTGTTCCGGCTCTTGGAGCGAGGTGATGGTTTGCACAGCCATGTGCAATCACTGGAATATTTCTTTTCATGGCTTATCTGCCCACAGCGGGAATCTGCACGGACCGCGATTCCGGGCCCCGGCTGTCTGCTTGCCTCTGTGCCTCAGCCTCCCCCTCCAATCCCGAGCCAGCACCCAGACAAACATCTCCATGGAAGCGTGCGATGATTTATTCAGCACAACTTAGCGGCAGCCCTGAGATTTGTCAGTTAGTTAAACAAAGGTCTTTTATGGTCAACCACAAAGCCCTAACACCCTCTTTAACCTATAAAGCCAACCAAGAATGACCAAAGGGGGAACTGAATGATGCATTACATTTCAGATCTGACCTTTCAAGTCCTGACTGGATGCTTCCCTTTTCCTTCAGGTAACGCTGTAAAAGGATGAGGCTCTGTTTTAGCCAAGTTTAGTATATTTACAACTTTGTTCATCCAACTCAATCCAAATCCTCATTGATTCCAGGGGCTTTGGTTTCATTCACTGTATTTTCTTTATTGCTACATGAAAAGTATTTTCATGGTAGAGAGCAGTTATTGCCTGACTGCGGCCAATACGCAAAGCAGGTCTCAGAAATGGTCCCAGTATAAGTTTGTACACTAAAAAAGCTAAATGAGGAAATAAACAAAACAATTCAGATTTATCTTAAGCTGTTGAGTTTTAACAATTCAGAGTTTGATGACTGCACTAAAATAAAACACCTCTGTCTGGTTGCTGCTGAGGGAGCACTTTGCTTTAAATGAGCCCCAGGTGAGTTTGGACTGTCAAGTTGTTATGGGGCATACATTGTCCAGACAATGTCTTGTATTCATTTATTTATTTCTTCTGGCTTAGAAAACATTGACAAGAATGGCTCCTTCCTACCTGGGATCCCTCATCCAGGTTAACATTCCTTTTTGGCCCACTACGCTCTGCTTGTGAAAGACGCCTGGTGCTCACAGCCCAGTGCGGCTCCAAATCTCTAGCCAGACTCTTCTCCTCTGTAGTGCCCAAGTGGTGGAATGAATTACCTAACTCTATACAATCCACAGAGTCCCTTTCTACTTTTAAGAGATGTCTGAAACTCATCTGTTCAGTGAACACTTAAGCATGTAAGCTGACCCTTCTCTTCTTTGCCCTCAGAATGACTCAGAATGTCTCAGACCTAGCTCTTATTAAAATCCTGCACTTTATGGCAGCACCTGCAGCCGAATAACTTGTAGCACTGATGTCGCACTAACTAGGTTGTCCTTCTGTCAAAATTATTGTGCTAAATGAAACTGTGGACCTGTAGAACTGTAGATTCATTTATTCGAGGGGAAGGCACAAATGTACACAAATGTTGCATGATGGATACATTCAGCGCACAACAATAATTGCTGTGTACTGTCACAGGCAGGGCAACATGATCACATCAGACCATGTTTCCATTGGCTGTTTCAATGCTCTCCAGTGAAGACTCACAGTGAAGTCAGCTTTACCTTTTTTGAATTAGATGATGGAGGGGGGGGCTAAGTTACAACTGGCTCAATGTTGTATGAGGTGGTGCAGTGTGCTGGCATTTTAAAAATGAGTTTAAGCAGGAAGCGCATTTTCTCTCTCAGCGTCAAAGTGCTGGAGTCTGATATTTTCACAACACAGATGAATAAAGGCATCAAATCGTGAGTCATAGGTAAAGCTCCAGCTAGGAGGATGTAGGAGTTTAATCCTGCTGTTATAATGGCAGGGAACTAATGGTGGCAACTACTGTACATGCCATCAGAGACTGATAAAAGCATCAGCTCCATCCTTGTCACACACTAAAACGATGGAAACTGGTATTTAAAAAAAAAAAAGCATTTTAAGACAATTCAACTTTTCAATGATGCAGAGCAACATAAAATGTAAAGCAAATTGATCTGCCTCATCTCCATCTCTGTGCCTTCACATATTTCTATAAACAACTTTCAAGCAATCTTCATTAATGCAGCACATAATCACAACCAATGTTATCTCAAGATGCTTTCTGAAAAAAGATTTAATAAAGTTTAACATAAGACTCATAAAAGGTGCAAAAACAATATAAAAATAACCATATGGAGATGAAAAAAAAAGCTTTTTGAACCTAAACCAAGTGAAGCCCGCCTGTTGTAAAGTGCTCATTTTGACACAAATATGAAATAAGTCTTTGAGTGCTGTTGGGCTCCAAATCAAATTGATCAATATGTTGCCAAGCAACAGTAAATGCACAAACAATCTTCGAGCAGGGAACCGTGTGCAAATTGTACTTTTAGCCAAACACCCATAAAACAGAAAACTCATTTCCAGTTTGACCCTTTAAGCACCCAGAATGTTACATTTACAACAGGAGTTTTACATCAACAGCAACAAGAGCATAGTTCTTACATTTTCAATTAACTCAGACTGCTGATAATCACTTTGCCATCAGCAAATCACACTGTCACTTCCAACACTACCCACACAGTATCAACACGATAAAAAGAGGAAAAACGTCTCCTCCTTCTCCCTTGGTGAGAAAAGAGCTGTGCTCCACACATTGTTCAGGGTCTGGAAACAGAGGCCTGCTTCACACTGCACCTGCTTGGCCACAGCTTTTCAGTTCTTTTCCCCATCGCTCACTGTCCGTCTCTCTGGGGAGACAACAGGCAGCGGGGCCCACAGTGGTCCAGCAACCCCCTATAGCCTGCCCTGGTTCATCTCAGACCCTCCTTCATCTCATCCTCTGCACATTCATTTTCTGGGAAAGTGACAGTTTCGGGTTATACATATTGTGGCGTTAGTATTAAAGACTTCCTCCCACTTAGCAGATAGAAAACAGCCTGTGTAAGGCTCGCCCCTGCACATTCATCATTGCCTGAGGACTTAAGCTCCTGCAGCACAGATCCCTCTGAGTGGCCAGTTGGGAGGACAGCGCTCCTCTTAGATTGATTTTCACAAAGAACAAACACAAAGACAAAATGAAAGAGTGACACTGGAAGCAAAGGTAATATGGGATCAGAGACGGAGCGGATGTTGCACATAAGCTCTATCAAATTGATGCAGCCCAGCTTTGTGCCAACCTTATTTTAAATGAAAGTATCAGCTGCTATTATGTACACAGGGATGTGTCCAGTTTGTGCACCACCCCTTGAGACACATGCACGTATCACACTCACACACAAATACCAAGGAGGAGGCGAAATATTTTATCCGTCTAGACACATCATCTCCCTCTGTTAACATTGTTTGGGTCAGTAATGATGCCTCAGCCCATTTCCAAACAGGCAGAAACCTTGAGCCCCTGAGCCCCCTCAGGCACATTCGCTCCCCGCTGACCGCCTGCACCGTCCTTGTCAGCCTCCTAAATAACAAAATAACCTCCAGAATAATTCAATTGTTTTGCTCACAGCCAGAAAGTGCTCAAACAGCTGTTACAATGAAGATGCCATTTCCTCCCTGCAAATAGCATTTCACATAACAACAGGCAAATATTTGGCTATAAAAGCAAAGTGTCAGGGGAGAGCTTAGCTTATTATCCACAGTTATTGAGATGTTGCATATGAGTGTCAGCAAAAGTGAGAAGCAGAACAGAAAGAGGAAGTTTCCAGCCATCTAAGTAACCAAGAGGCAATACCGAACCAGACTTTTAGAGCAGAAATCCAAAGCATTTGTATAAAAATCTGCATTTTTGTTTATCTCAAATAAGATTAGAGGTTTGAACAATGTCTATGTAACGGAAACATAGAACAGTTGGAAAGTAAACACATTTTTTCTTCCCATGATTGCAAATTTTTACCTGCCAAAAAAAAGAGCCCCGTGAAAGCAACTGCAGCATAATTTCAAATGGCAGGAGATGAACCTCACAAGAGATTCACTACATTTCCTGCTCTCAAAATAAATGGAGCGAATGAAAACAAAATTGAATTCCTCTGAAAAACAGAAGGAATAAAAGGGCTGGAAAATGTATTACAAAGAACAGCGGAAATAAAACGAAAGTTTTGGGCTTCCAGCTGCAAACAAGTCTGGAAGCAGCAGGCCATTTAAATGAGTCTGCCTACTGCTTAGTCAATCAAAAAGAAGAGGAAGTGTATTGTTTTATTTCACTGCAACCGGTGTAATGACGGTGTTCATTGATCAGTGACACTTCATATTAAATGACAACTCTTGAACAGAATGCATTTCACACCTGCCGTCACCTCTCATTTTATCACACCGCACATTTCGTACTACCCCAGCTACATCAGGACCGGATCTCTGCGCTCGTGTTTCTGCATTTCTGTGCTCGAGATGAGCTACTCAAACCGAACCAATGCAACCCGAGAGTCCACTGACATACTTCAGAAGTGATGAAGGGCCACTCACAATATTCAGTGTCCTCCTACACACATACATAAACACCCTCTCCCTTTTTCCTCTATATGAGGTGGGAGACAGATCCAAGCAGAGAGGAGGGAAAATATCATCAGTGGGTAAATGAGATCCTGCAGTGACAGACTTACCTTTGAGAATGCTCTGTCCGTGCAGGACGTCTCTCGGGACAATCACTGTGTAGAAATTCTGGGAGAAGCCGGGTCTGCACGGGGCTTTGAGGGGCAGGCCTGCCTTACTCCCCTGGGGAATAAAACAGACGGACTCTTAAGCATTGGCAAATTGACTTGTGGCCACAGGGTCATAAGTTGGCCTCACAATCTATTCAGACTGAGATTGAGCCCCACAGTCACTCAGGCTCTAGAGAGAGGTTTACTGCGGACAATACCACACTGCATACAGTCACAGACAGAAAATCCACATTGAAGGCTTCATACACTGGCTTTCATTCCCTGAGGAGGGTCTGTGAGCCTCACCAGAGACACTGAAGCACAAAACAAGAGTGATTCAAGTATCCTCATTATCATTATTATCACAATCACTGTTAGTGACACTCACAAGTTTTGGCCATCATCAGAAATGAATTTAAAAAATCAGAGCACAAACAGTGATAGAGATAGAAGAATGATAACTCCAGCAGACGTGTTAGTGAGAGCTCATATGGGTGTGTGCATGTGGAGAGACAACGAAAAGAGACGTTAAATTACAGTTTATTCACAGTTTCATGTGCAAAGCTCTAATACAATGCACAGTCAAATGATGTTTTTCACACCCAACCATTTAAAATTTCTAGTTAAATAAATAAAAATTTTACAAACAGCTTAGTTCTCTGTCTGAAGGCTTCATCGTTAAAACTGAACTAATCAGCTGCTACAAATTGATGCCTGATTATACAGCGCTGATTGCCCAAGTTTGACAGTAATGTTAGGTAATCCACTCTGGATTTTGGAACTCATGCTTCTTTGGAACATTCAAGAAACACTATACTAACAGTGCAACTGAGCCATCAACCCTAGAAATGAGAGGTACCGGTGCGTAAATGTGTGTAAACCAAGTTGATCGCAGCTAACAGCAAGAAAAGCCCGTCCACAAACCGCTGTCCTCTGCACTGATGCACTGCAGTTCATTGAGAGTGTGGAGAGGAAAAGGGATAGAGTTTCAAGAGACTCTTTACCTACAGTAAAACAAGAATATTCTTGACCTTAAACGCCGTTATATTTGCTCGATTACTCGCTTCACGTTGCCTTTAGCGCAGCGCTGCGGGGGGAAAGTGAGCCTCCGTCAGTCACTTTCAGAGGCGCAGGCAGCGCGATTCCCAACATTAAGCACTACGGCAGTGCAGCACTTTCGCTCTACAGTAAACCGAAAAGACACACAGAAATTAACTCATCTTACCGAGGATGCGCCCACGAGGAGGGTGCACGCCAGGATGATGCAGGCAACGTTCATCTTTCCAAAAACCGCGTGTTGGATAAGAAGAGGACAAGTAGAGTCTTCTTCGCCTAAAACAGCTCAGTAATTCCCGGAGCCCTGGTTCCTCTCCTCGGATGCTGAGTAAGAGACCTTCCTTACTTGTCTGGCGCAAAAGTGCCGCTGAGACTGAGATGCTGAGCTCCGTCCAGAGGAAGCCGGTGCCCATTGGATGACAGCGTCACTACAACCCCTCCTACCGCCCGGCGGAGCAGCCACAGGAGAGAGTATCTGCGCTTCAGATGGCTCACTGCGATCACAGCCGGTACACTTCTGGGATCTTTGGGTAGAAAAAATGCATTTTCCGGGCTATTTAGATTCATATTTTAACTTCAAATGCAGCAAAGGCGGGTCTGGCTGTGTGAGTGACAACCAACCATCCGAGTCTTTTCATGTGTCCATCAGCCAACTGGAGTCTATTTCACACCCCAGTTCTCCCCTCTGCCACTGATCCGCGGTATAAGTGCGCCAAGACCTGCAGTTATTAGCTTTTTATTAAAGCTGCTATGATAGAGCACTGTGGGATAAGACTGTGATTGTGAATGTGAGCTCAAGATGAAATAAAGTCCAAGGAATGAGCAGCCTGTTTGATGATCTGCAGGAAATGTGCACATTTTGCCGAATCATTAGGTTCAATGCTCAGTCTTAATAACAGGTGAAAACTTTGGTTTCTAGTTAATACATTGTCTCTTACATGAGGAGTTTTCATTCTTAATATTACCCAATTACTCTGCCATTGTAGAGATAAAGTTAGATGCATATAATCTGCAAGATATTTTTGATAACTTTTAAAAGACAGAGTAGCTTAATAGTCCATTCAGAATTTCTCCACAGTGGTCTGAGTGAAAACGTGGTTTAAAAAAGAAATGTGAAAGCCTTTAACTGGTCTTACAGTTCAATAAAAAAAACCTCGGATCCGTGACAATTTCCACATCTGAGAGGTCATGACAATTTAATCCCATCAAAAAGGAACAGGACAGTACTGCAGTGTCAATCAGCACAGCCCAGTGTCCGCCCTGCTGCTGCTGTTCACTCTGCTCCTTCATTGTCACCACCAACTCCCTCAATATTCAAACAACTTCCTCTGAACTGTGTAGGTTTTTTTTTAGTTTCTTTCCTTTAAATGGTATCTTCAAAATAAACTGCTGGAGGCTGATAATTAAGAAGTACTTCTAGTCTAGTTGACTGCAGCTTAGTGGGTGTTTCAGTCCACAGGGCAGGATTTCTTTAAGGTCAGTGATATCAGTAATACGCTCCACTCGTCTCTCTTCAGGGTGTTGTGCTTCTGCTTTTATAACAGCCAGGAAACTTGGCAGAGGGACTGTGTGACAAGGATTTAAAGCTCATGCCTTGTACTATAAACAATGACTAATAAATAATGTCGCTGCTCTTTATCAGTCACTGTCACTTCCTCACATGGGAGCAGCTGCTGTCCGGAAAGACGGTTCAGGGGGAGAAGAGGAAAAAATGCCTGAGTGCGCTGAATACAGCACGTCTCCTCACGGAAAAGACTTCCTCCAACACAGCAACCACATTCCCCAGGAAGCTCTGAACGCCATGCACATGCTGTCTCAACTTTTAACCTCATTAGCAAGAAAAGAGAACAGTGCACAAAGTGGCCAGATGATCCCCCTCAACCCTCATGTCTGCCTCCGCCGCACAAACACAGTGCTATTCATGAAATTATTGTTTTGCTGGAGCTCAGAGAGGGGTCCAGCTGATTCCCAGCTCACTGAATTCATCCTGGCTTCAAGGTATCTTGTCAGTTTCAGAAAGCAATAAAATTATTCCACTCAAGTATTGAACATGTCTGTAATAAAAAAAAAAAGAAAAAACATCTGGGCACTTGAAGTAAATTGGTTTAAGGCTGTCCTGAATTATTAAACAAATCTTACAAAAATGGCTCCCAGTTCTCTTTTTATTCGAGGAGTGAGACATTACTGAAAGTAAAACCATAAAATTGCCCTAAACAGACTGTCAAATGCTTCTTCTCATGTTTTATATCATAATTTGACATTTCTCAACCCGTGCACTCATTTGTGAAGAGTTAAACGTGTTTCTTATGCATCCCCAGATTTCTGTCTCTGATCCTTTTTACTTGCTTGGTTAGACTTTATAAACCACAATTATTCACTGACAGAGTGCCATTCGTATCTTTTTTCGGTGAATTCAAAGCAGCACCAACTGTTAATGTGTTTATCACGAAATCACCAAATTTTCAAAGGTTCACTGAGAATTTAATGACCTGGCTTGAATTAAGTAGGTCCAACTGTTCCCCGCTAACCGAGGGCTGACACCAGTTTCATAATTAGGGAAAAAATAACTTTTTGAAATTGATTTTTCATGGAACAATAGTTGCTCGGCTTTAACCAGTCAGTCATAGCTCACTCTTCTGCATTTCACTGGCTTCAAAATGAAACTAGCTCAGTCTGTTGAGGATCCAGACCAATCAGAGTTTGGGTCAAACAACATGTACTAATCGGTTGTTTGTGTTATTTTACTGAGAGGGAGCAGTAGATAGACTCAGATGTTACTTACTAGTTATAACACAAACCCTCCTTTGTGTGTGTTCACTGCCAACCAAAGGCTTTCAGACAGGTGTGTGACAGAGTGTGACTTGTTTTTAATCTCTGAAAAAGTTTCATTGCTTAAATGTGGAAAAAGTCCTCCTAAGTAAGTGACAGATTCACTAATGGATGATAGATTATGAAATAGTTGTTTACTCATGCAGCATTAAGCATTTTCCTGTTTTATGAATATTTTATTGAGACTAACTGATAATGCTGCAGAGCTCTGAGCAGATAAAGTTTCTGTCAATTTCACTAAAACTATCTGAACTTTACTGAGTTCACTGTATGGTATTGCAAAAAGCTTTTATACCTTGGAGCTAACAAATTAAAATAACAAGAATCCTATCAGTTTTCGGAAGCAGTACTCACTGTATCTTTGTCTTATCAAATATGTTAATCAATGAATATCTCACTGTCAAATAGAATTAAGAGATTTTTACTCCTGAACTGCAAATTTTTGTATGAGACAACTAAGTTTTCAAGCTTGTTTTCATTACTTCATTAAATAGACGCGATGAAATCCCCAGTTCTTTGGTCATACACTTCTCGAGAATCACTCTAAGAGGAGATATTTCTCAGTGCAGCGTTTATTCTGATCACAGTTAAGATTTACAGCGCCAGTCTTAAAAGACTGAGCCCCAATATCTGGGAGCAATACAGTTTTATAACAGTCTATACAGAGGTTAAAG
Source organism: Halichoeres trimaculatus (assembly GCF_033239565.1). Taxonomy (NCBI): domain Eukaryota; kingdom Metazoa; phylum Chordata; class Actinopteri; order Labriformes; family Labridae; genus Halichoeres; species Halichoeres trimaculatus. The sequence continues at coordinate 16,497,248 of NW_027437179.1, read as the reverse complement.
TTAACTAAACACCCGAGAGTAATTGGCCATCAAATATGATTGACATCGCTGTCTCAACCCACAGCTGGTGTCAGGTTTCAGTGAGATGTGCTATCCAAGTGTGTGTGTGTGTGTGTGTGTGTGTGTGTGTGTGTGTGTGTGTGTGTGTGTGTGTGTGTGTGTGTGTGTGTGTGTGTGTGTGTGTGTGCGTGTGTGTGTTGAATCAGAGCATGGAGCTGGGAGACTGGGTGAAAGCTTACACAGGGTCAAAGAGACCTCACAGGCACAAGCTGGAGACAGAAGCTATCCTTCTATCTGCCAGATAAACATACATCAACCCTAAGGCTGTACACAAACACAACATAAGACTAGATAAAATGCTGAGTTGTATCAATTACTATAAAAATAATGTATAACAGAAAATGCATCAACAGTAAAAACACAGTCGAATAAAGCTGTGTTGTAAAGCTCACTGAATGAGGCCAGTGTGTGTTACCCTGCCATTTCATTTGTCATCAACATGTCAGACAGATGAATGACACTCATCATATGTAAACCTTAAGTATGGATATCACTGAGCTGGGTTTCTGAACATACCACTTCACTGCGATGGATGCACCGAGTGACAGTCTGTCTGTGTGAACTGCTCTTTGAACAGACACATCTACAAGATGTAGAAGCCACACAGAGTTCATCTCTGCACAGTGATGCGACTCATGATGCAACTCTTGCAATGTTGTCAGCTGTACAGAGAAGAGTATGACTTCTCTTCAGTGTGAAACTTCCCCGACTGCTGACCAAGGAGAAAACTTCAAGTTTATCAGGAGCTCCGTGACAGTCTGGTGAAATAGACCAAACTCTTCACATTAATTTGCTTTTACAAAAGGAGGAAGAAACTCAGTGAGGTACAAAGCATCATTGAAATATTTGGAGGGCTTCCTGTTATTTCCAGCAAGGACACAGGTAAATCAATTGAACACAATAGTGCAAAGGATTATCCAATGATACCCCTCAACAGTTTGAAGTGTCTGTGAGACAAGCAGAATTTTGTTTTCTTTACTTTGTCTTGGATTGAATGGAGACAAACTGTGGAATTTGATATCACGATGCAGCATCTACAATGCTCACTTCAAGAAGACTGACCAATGACAAGAGGCCCTTGAAATCATTTAAGATAAGAGGGCTCCACATTCAGAAAATTATTTTACTGTAAAGATTGCAAGAATATTAAGTGTTTCTGCATCAATCAAGCAACTGCTCAATGAACTTCAGCTACATTTTCTTTCTGCTTTGGACTCATGTTAAAGTTGACGCTTGGGTGTCAAATAAAGCTTAAATACAACAAAAGATCTGCTGAAACATGAACTGTGCTGTTCAAAAAATCACCAACTTGAAATGGTCTTGATTTGTGTAAATCAATGCCTAAAATATATTTAATCCAAAAGAAAAAACTCCTTCAATTGAGTCATAGTAATGTAAAGCTGCATTTCCACCAAGCAGTTCGGGTCGGTTCAGTACGGTTTGGGACGGTTTGGGACAGTTAAGTCTGATCCCATTTGCGTTTCCACAGCAAACTGTGCCCTCTCGTGGTGGGCGGCGTGTAGGCCGGATGCCGGAAGCCGCAGCTGGTAAACAATAGCGTAACGCCGTAAAAACACAGTAAACAAAGAGCACGGATGGAAGACATGCAGCATTTTGTCCTCTCTGTGATTGTCATGTAACTTTCTGTTACAAAGTGCAATCAAGCTTCGTTTCAGAGAAGTCTGTGAGCCGCCAGGAGAAATAAAGCCGCTGTCGGGGTAAGTCTCGATTTCTTTTGACCAATCAACCTTCTGCAGTGTGTTGCTCCACCTCCCGAGAGCGGATCGGTTCAGTCTGGCACCCATACGAAAGGGTCCCAAAAAAGTGGGACAGCTCGTCTCGGTTTTTAGGGAGCCGTCCTGGGATGAGTCAGTGGAAACGCCGCTAAAAGCGCACCGTACCAAGACGAACCGACCCGGACTGCTTGGTGGAAACGCAGCTTAAGTGCCAGACCTCCAGAAGGAACGCCACGAAATGGCTCTTTGTTCATGAGCTGTCAAACTTTTATTGAGCCCAATGGGTAATTACCTCTGCCAAGGAGGTTATGTTTTTGGGAGAGTCTGTCTGTTTGTTCGTCTGTGAACAACAACTCAAAAAGAAACAAACAGATCTTGATGAAATTTTCAGGAAATGTCCGAAATAGGATAAAGAAGTAGTGATTAAATTTTGGAGGTGATCCTAATCACTGTCTGGATGCAGGATTTTTTTTAAAGGATTCTTTATCATGTTGAGATAGGGCCGTTTTCACCATGTGTGTGTATAACTCCACAATAAATGGTCGGATTGCTTTGCAAAAGAATACAAGATAAGGTCACCATCATTTCTGACAGATGTTAAAGTATGATCCAGATCCTGGCTATATTCTGGATACTAAGATCCAGAATATGAAATATGTACTGGCTCATCATAATTTTCAACACTGCCAGGTAACAAATTATCATACAAACCTACAACTAACACCAAATTGTAGCAGACAGTCTGCTGAAAGGGAGTATAACATTAAAGAAGGACCAAAAGGTTGGTCCGCACTCTCTGAGTGCTTTTCTAGCTTAATTTATTTGATTAAAAAGTGGTACAGCATTAGGATAATTATTGTAGCTGCAGGGCAACCTGGACTCCATAGCTAGATACTTATTGGGATGACCCAACAGCTTGCAGAGTCAGCCAAAAGTATTACTGGCAGCCAGAATCAGTGCTAACTCATCCCACTCAAAAGCAGTAGCTCTAGCAGAGCCAGCTGTCCATCAACAATTTCAATAACACTTGCCCAGGTTCCAGGTTCTGTCTTTTTGCACAGTGGTCAGTGAAGCCCTGCCCTCACAGAGACCCTAACAGCATCATCTGTTATGTGGTCTTATAAAAAGTTCACTGCCCTATCTCTCCCACTCTCTCCTTTTGAGAACGAAATGTTATAAACTGCTCCACTGAGTCCCCTCACAGGCCCACAGCACTTCAGTTGCTGTGCCATGTTTGCAGCATTTGTCTTTTATCAGTGTTTTCTATGCTTGTGCATTTAAAAAAATAAAAATAAAAAAAATGTTGTGATTTCCTCGCAGCATGTTTCAACTGATGCATTGCATTTGTTTTTCATGTTCAATAATGTATATTGTTTCTGAATTTGCAGCATGTTTTCTGATTTCCTGTTGAACATCTTCCACTCAAGCACTCAGTGAGAAAAGGCAAACTTCAGTGCCAACCAGTACAAGACTTCTTCCTTTGTAGGGAAGTCAGCATACTGTGAGTTTCATGCTGTTACAATAATGTGTTTTTTCCCTATAGAGTCAGACTGACTCCACAGTGAATATCAAATTTGTGAACACAAAGAAAATGAAAAGAGGCACAAAAGCAGCTCCAAAGTAAGGCACACATTCTTTAACTCCACAACATTAAATCCTCAGACTTGAAGGAAGCTTTGTTTTGTTCCTAGCTCCTCCTCAGTGAATGAAATATTGATATGTGCGCGGCAGAAATGCCCGAAGACAAGAGAAAGCAAATGGTCCATCAGTGAAAGAGCAGAGTAAACATTTTAATAACACCTTGAGAGGAGCAAAGGATGTGAGATGTATACAAAACTATTTCCCCGATGATCTGCAGTTTAAATTTAGTTTAACACTGGGTAATTTTTCCTTTCTCTGTCCCAGTAAGCTTCACATATTCAGGAGTGTGGCCCAGTAGATATTTCAGCCTCCACGGGGATCGGACTGCACAATCCAGATAACAGGCAGAAATCAATCAGCAACAGGTAATTATTTTAACAGACTAAAAATTTTGTTCTCTATTCCAAAAAGAGGTTTGGACTCCTTTGAAGGCCTGTATCACTAACCCTGTGACTGCTGTTTGGTGCACCATGATTGTCTGGTAGGTGCATGGCGAGCGGCTCGACAGTGATGGATGACGGTGGAAGTCGTTTGATTTTGATTTGAACCTGAACATCAGAATCTCCTCTGCCTAATTAACCCAGCCCCCTGGTGTTTCCTCTTAGCAGACTGCCACAGAGGGGAAAAAACGCTACAGCAACTCACCCACAACACCATGTGCCACAGAGGTCTTATTCAGGAAAATTGAGTTTTCAAAGAAATATCCTGAAAGAACAAGACCATTGTTCCAGCCCTGTCTCCCAGAGTAACTTTCAAACCATTGATTCATAAACACAATCCTAATTCTGTGCTAAACGCAAAAGTTGACTAATTCATCCATCAAAAGATTGTATTATTCACAAAGTTATAGCTATAGGTCACTGCTTCATATAAGTGGGAATAATCCATATTACTTCTGTTATTGTCTGCTTATTAGTCAGCTACCAACTATAAACAAAACAGGTGACATTAATTCTGGTTTAAAGAAACTTTATTGATTAACACATAATTTCTACAGCTAAAACAAACGGTCTATTTTAAGGTGCCTGAGCCAATAGTCTGTTCTAATCTGCTGACAAAATTAACATCAAACTCTACTTATTTTTACAGTAAAATCAAATAAATCTTGATTTTTGTAATGAATCACATATAACGAAACAGCTTTTAATGCAGCACCACCTCATTTAAAGCCCCTAAAGTCAACTCAAAATTAAAAGCCGGAGAAACACCTGCAGCAAAGCAAAGATATCAACTGGGAAGTGTCAGGCAGCAACAGCCTCAAAAAATAGCAGTTGTACAGCTTGGTAGTAATATTGCTTATTTAGAAAAAATAGCTTTTAATAGCCCAGGCAGTTTTTATGATCAAGCAACATTTTTCCACAAAGATGAAGAACAGAGAAATGCTCTGTCTAGATCTGAAATCAAGCTGCACAGGATCCATGTAAGCAGTGTAATGTTGAAGAACTACATATACCAAAAGTAAATAAGAGTAAGTACCGAAAAACAAACACACATGGGAGCATCAGTTCTGCTCGACAATTCCCTTGGGGGGACAACTTATTGACACACTTCAAGTAACAAACATGTGCACTTGAAAAATCAGAGGCTCCTGACCATAGCACTGATGATCAAAATTTCAAGTTTTGTAGATAAAAACAGAAACTGAAGACAACTTGTTCTTTATTCTGTCATGCAAACTGTACTTTTTACAGTTTATTTTTTAAATGTATAATCCTTTCAAATTTAAACACTGGTTCTTCGAAGAATATGGTAACATTATACCCAAAAGTATGAAAGCTGAATTTGAATTTGTGTTTCTGAGAGCATCACGACTCAATTCAATTTTGATTCTTCAGGTCACAGTTTGATTGGATATCGATTGGATATCGATTTAAATACTTTCTGATTTTCATGCCCATGTAAACATATGTGGTTTGTGGTATGACGCTTCTCATAAATGTTAGACTGAAAAGTTGGGAGGAGCTGGCTTTACACTGCTTGCTTTGGTTGCCATTTTGTCGTTGTTTGGTCTTGGCATGCACAGCACCTAGTCTGAGAATCCACTGAAAGGCTGGCAGATAATTTAGGAAAACCAAGCTACAAGTTGACCTTGAGAATTGTAGAGATAAAGTTAAATTCTAAATTACAAAATAATATTTACAATCTTACATCCTTGTTTAACAAAAGTCTTTTTTTTTTTTTTTTTTTTTTTCCCAGTGACGGACTAATAACTAGGGTGGGCGAGCACCGATACCAGGAATCGGGCTGATACCAGCCTTTTTTCAAGGTATCTGTACTCCTGAAGGCTGCAGATACCAGCAGCAGACACTCTAGGCAAGAAAATCTGACGTTGAGCAAGTCCTCCTCACCATCAGTTGCTGCTAATTGCTGCGGTTTAACGCCACAGCAAATGTGCACCAGGTCCTGTCCAGACGACGTGAATAAACCAGGGAGAGTTATCTGTTTAACTGTTTTATTTTGCCCTATAGTTTACTTTAAAAAATACTTAAACTCTGACAGTTGTTAGTTTTATTGTGCACTTCTGAAATATATATATTTTTTTATATTTATCAAAAAAAATTCTAAACTCGGAGAGAGTTGTTTGTGTTTACTTAATGTCAGAGTGACTGTGCTGTCTTTGATCAAAATGATCTGTGACTGTTCATTGAAATTTTATGTATAAAAAGTTCTAGCAGTATGGGTCCTTGGTATCAGTGAGCGCTCAAGAGGGAGTACTTGTACTGGTTTCGCTCTGCACAAAAAGTGGTATCGAACATCCCTAATAACCCACCTAATTCAACCCTACATGAGCTCCTTTCTTCTGAATGATGTGAAGAATTTGCTTTTCTTTTTTTCAGGAATTTTTGTCAAAAATTGTATGCAGTCTTGTTGCAACCAGTTCAAAGTCTTTTTTTTTTTTTTTTTGATTCATAAAATCCAGAGAAATGTATTCAGTCCCCAGGGTCTTGGTCCAACTCTCTTGATCCTTCCCTCATGAAATAGTTAAAGCTGTCTCTCACTGTTTTATAAATAACAGTGTACCTTTTATTTATACATATCTGCATCTCCTCTCCTATAAAATGTGCTGTAACAACACAATAACAAAGCCAAGATTTATTATTACAGACCAATCTAAAATCTCCCTTTCATCAGCAAAGTACTTTACGTGGTCAAATCTTTCAACTCAGAATATACATGATGGTTATAGGTCTGCTTTTAAAACAAATCAGAGCAAAAAACAGCACTTGCAAAAGTTATAGATAACCCTAAAATCAACACTGACTGTCAAAACATAAAATTTTAGCTCTGCTTGATTGCACAGCTTCACTGTTGTCCATGAAATTTTGATTGAGAGGCTCCTTGTTTCAGTAAGTTTGACAGGTCCTGACTCTGACTGGTTTCATCCAACCTAAAAGAAATAACTTTTTTTTTCTGTAGAAAACGTCATATCTGCTGAATCAGTTACCTCAGAGGTTCCACAGGGGTCAATCCTTGGCCCCCTCCTCTCTAGTTTACTTGCTCCTGATCAGTAGGAAAGTAAACATGTCTCACCATTCATATGCTGATGTTATTAAATTGAGCCTTCTCCTCTCATCTGCTTATCTCAGTCCTGCCAGCAACATTATGAATGGTACTCATGATCTCAGCTGCTGGGTGTCTGTGAACTTTTTAAAACTAGACACAGAGACAGAAAATCTATCCCAACATGAAATCAATATCTTTGAAATATTGTGAGCAAGTCAGAGATCTTGGTGTAAGTTGGATTCAGACCTTAACCCTTAAATCACCTCAACTGCCAGAATTAACTTACAGTTTTTGTGTGTTTTTGCATTCTTACAGAAGCTATAAGGATATGATAATTAAGCTCATTCTATGACCAATATATTTGGACCCAGTGCATTTGATACGATCCTTGGTATGTGGAGAATATGAATCAACAGGCATTAGTGGGACACAAAGGTCATCTCAGCTGCATCAATATCTGATAGGGTATGTTACAAACTTGTGACGATAGGGATCATGGGGTAAACTCTAGAAATCACTGAAATAACAAGAAAACAATTTGATATTTAAAAAGTATCTGTCCGTCTACCCTTTAGGTAGACAGACATTTCACGTTCAGAGTAAAGCACGACACTGCAGACCTGTAATGACAGCTGCTTTACAAATAAAATCTCTAACGCTGTTGCTTACAGTGATTAATAATCATGAGATTGACATTCAGCAAAATAGTTGTGATTATCATTTTGGCCGTAATCTTGCTGCAGAGTTTGACAGAGTGGAGTCAAAACCGGTCCAAGATTTTTAGCCTAGTACATGCCAAGTGACCCCAAACAGCCATTAATCTAGCATTATCTTTTTGTGCTTTGGATGCAATAACTCAAATAATATCAGTTCTTGCAGTTATTGAGAAAAAAAAGTTTGGAAACCCAGGAATCATCCAAGCAAGACAATTAAATAAATATCTCACAGTCACTCTGCTTTGGAAGGACTCAGTTTCTTTTACAAACTTTATATGTAGTTATTAAGAGGTGACATACAGATTGACGGAACAAACATATGGGATACGTATTCAGCGTAGGGAGGATCAAGCAGGACAGGAAGTCGTGATACTGAACCAAATACTGAACATGCAGCTGGCATGAGTTGACAAACACAGTCAACTCATTTGCGTGGCTGGTCCGTCATGTCACAAATAATACACAGCCATCCTATTTTTTACCAGACCCTGAGCTGTGACGCATAAACTTAGTACAGGGAGGATCAAGCAGGACAGCAAGTGGTTACCAGAATCCACTTAAAAACACTCAGTAACATTCAAAATAAAACCGTGTCAAAATCAGTTCATATTCATGACAAATGGACATAATGAGCGTAACCAGAACAGGAGTCAACAGGTTTGAGGTTTTTATCAATGGAGTAGGAAGCACAGGAACTTCTCTCTGAGTGTCTGTCAGTCATGCTGTTTGCCAGACTGAACACACAGCCGGTGTGTATTCACAAACCCAGTCAACACGCAACGTAACTGAGTCAGACCGCAAACGTTTGTGTACTTCATCAGTTAAGACCGTATGCATTATGTTGTTTCTATGTGAGCACTGACTTTTCAATTAAAAAAAAAGAATTCTTGGAAAGCTTATGTACTCTCTTGAGGACCTCTATAATATCTCTTATTACACAGTGTGTACTTGCATTAGGCAAATTCATACTTGCGTAGAGCAAAGAAATGCAAACACAGCTCTTATGTGACCATACTGTGCAGCATTTGTGTGTGTGTGTGTGTGTGTGTGTGTGTGTGTGTGTGTGTGTGTGTGTGTGTGTGTGTGTGTGTGTGTGTGTGTGTGTGTGTGTGTGTGTGTGTTGTGGATGGGGGGGGCAGCTAATTAATAAAGAAGCAATCTTGAGGGGGAATGCTTTTCAATAACGGCAGCAAGTTCTGAATGTCTACGAAAAAATGCAATAACACATAAAACTGCTGTGTGAATAATTCAGAAGCAGAATGCATAAATAGTGGATTAGGCGTGATTTAATTATGTCTGTGTGAAAGCAGAGCCCAGCTTTAAACAAACAAACACAGCAACCTACAATGAAGCAGTTCAGCACCCAAGTGGCACGGCCTTGCAAAGGAGCCAAAAGCAGGCTTGTGTGGAGATCAAAAACAAGCAGGAGTATTTAACCAGGGCCAGACAAAGACAGGTACAGTAGACTCAACTTTGCTTTTATTATTGTGCAAAGAATGGGGTTTTATTTCCTGCAAAATTTCTTTCATGGAAAGATCATTGTTTTATTTTCTACATAACATTATCCTTAGTATTCAGTTTTTCCACATAAAGGTCGCATTTATTTCACTTTGATAGAAAAACATTCAGCCATGACAGCATGCAGAAGCCCTGGTTCCAGGAAAACCTTCATAATGTCAGCTCTATACTGTTAGATGCATGAATGCATGCTGAATATACATTTATCTGTTGTACAGTGCAGTCTGCACATCGGTCGTTATTGCTTTGCTGTAAGCAGATATTAGAGAAACCATATGAATGGCCACATTACCATAGAAATAAGTCTGCATTGAGGAACATGGTCACAACATTAACATCTTCATGGGCACTCAGGATCCTCAAGCTCAAAGTGATCCTATCACATCATTCGGAGCTTCCATTTCGACCCTGATAAGACTACAGTTCATTGGTGAACGGCTGAGGCCTGAATGAGAGCAGATGTAGCCAACCTGGGAGGGATGTGGTGAGAAATGTGAACTGATTGCACAGTTTAATCTGGGCAAAGGAAACCAATACGAGGAGCCAACAGAAAGCTCTGTCTACACAAGCTGAACGGCTGATTGAGTTCAGGTAGAAGAATGAGACTTGGCAGTGTAGAAGGGAACACCCCTTTCATCTATAGCCATCCAGTTTCAGTACAACACACCTATGAAAGCAGCAGCACGTATTCACACCTAAAGTTGATGGGGCTGTATGGATGTTGCTATTCAGAGGTGCTGTATTCAAACTTCCAGACCGTCTACATTATGCACTCAATACATCCAAGAAATGTAGAAGTTTGACAATCTGATTTATGCTAATGTAGCTTCACTTGGATGGTTGTCCTTGCTTTCAATATCCTAGTTTCCGTGGAGCATGTGTTGCCTTCTTTAGGAAACCGTGTTCTATTTACATGAATTGAAATTAATGAATTCTTTCTGTCAAGAGCCGTCAGGCGTATAGCTTCCTGCAGCACATACAATTGGCAAGATGGTTAAACTTGTGTATGGGTGTCATACATCTTACCCTATCTGAATTTGCACTGCCCTCTGTGTCTCCTTCCAGGCACAGATATGAAATATTGACTGTTCTCATCTGGGCCTGCAGCCCCCAACCCCCATTAAACTACCACCCCCAGCTACTCTGCTTCCAAAGTGCTGGCGCAGCAAAGTGGAAGAGTGAAGGAGCAAGAGGCAGATATATAATAGGGAGGGAGGGTACTCCAGCAATAAGGGAGGCAGGCATGAGGGGAAAAAAAGCTGTAAATCAAACATGCTGTTGCAAATTATGCACCAACAGAAAATCATGGGGGTTATATTAAATCAATGAGAGCAGTAATAAGTGAGAAAAGGGAAAATGTGGACTGAAATTGAAGGGCAAAAATGCCAGAAATGAAGAAAAGTTGGAAATCTGAGGAAGGAAAAATTCTCCTCTGCAATTTGAGTGTGTTTCTGAAAAACCCTGCCACGGAGGGTGTGACAAGACATGTGATTGTGCAGTAAGTGGTAATTATACACCCCAGCCTGCGGTCTGCTGCTGAGTGACAAACAGTCTTCCTGCTGTTCACTCGCCTATCTTAGCATCTCTAAAGAACGAGAGGGAAAGCTCCAGTGGTGAGGCTGCGGCTGTACCACCAATCTGGGACCAAAAAAAAACATGCTTGGCCTGTCATAAAGATTTTCTATGCACTGTAAATTCAGCAACAAGGACAAAGGCGGTTGTTAGCAGCACAGCCAATTATCTGTTCCCAGGCTTTGTTTCCACTGAAAATTAAAGGGGACAAAGGTAGAGCTCCTGTGACATGCCCAGTAACCGTGACAGGATATGAAACACAAATGCTGTGGGGTGCAAAAATAGATTAGCTTTGAAATATATATAAAAAAATATCCAGGTATAAACTAGTGACATTTTCCTGGGAAAAAATGTAAAGAGTACAGTTGAAAAACTTTCCTGAATGGTGGCTTCAATTCTTCAGACTCTCTGTGTTTCACACAATGTTTACAGACTTTCCCATTATGATGAAACCCTGAGGAAGTAAAACTGTGAATTAGGGCTGTCTGTCAAATGTGCTGTATTGGAGATGATATCCCAGACAAAACCAGGCTTATCTTGGCAGAATTCAGAGGAGCCCAGCATTTTTCAGCATTTATAAACCGCTGACTGACTGACTGACTGACTGATTGGGTGGTTGTTAAATCAAAACTCCTGATTTTCTTCTTTTTTTCTTGAATGTGGCAGATGAACGGTTGGAAACTGAGTTACCACAAACATAAGTTAAGAAATAAGGTTTCCTTTATTGATATATGATTTGTGGGTTTTGCTTTGAACCAACAGGATAAATACAACAATGTAGTTTTGGCTGTCAATGCGCTTTACACGATTATTAATTTATCTAATACACAGTGGATTATCTTTAGAAGAACAAAGGGTCATTGTTTAACAAATGCATCTGTTGTTGTGTGTTTACAAGCTCATTGTCATGTTTGAACAATTACTAGGCCCTTTGTGGGACATCTGAATACTTCTTAAATACAGAATATCAGCTGGGTTCATTTCAAAACAGTGGGCGAAAGGCCATTCACAAGGTTATAATCAGTGATCATTTTGTTTATTTATAATCATAGATTTTGCAAGGCTTATAAATTGCTCTTAATTTCCGCTTGTTGAAAATTAAATCACCATGTTTGATTATAACACATCTTGTTTGTCAAGTTTGAATCATCTACTCTGATTTGGGTGGGATTCCAGTAGAAGAGACCAACATTATAAATTACAGTTCATAAATAACACTTTTAAACTTCTTTTGTCATCAACATACCTGTAAATGCAAAAAGAGATAATGATTTAACCCTTTGCTGCCTGAATTAATTAACAATTATAAAAATAGATTGTTTTTATGCATTTTTGCATTCGAGCACATGTTAAATTAAGTGGAGATCATAAATTTGAGTATAGTATACATAATATAGTATAATGTATAACTAAGTTATATTATATAAATAGGCATGAGAAGTTCATCCCCTGACCAATATATTGTGACGTCGTGGATCTTATACAATCTTTGGTATGTGTAGAATATTTATCAGTGGGTAATAATCATAGACTGTATAAAACATTGACGGGTCATGGTTTCGCCGACGTCACCCGTCTGTTTCTGAAACGGAAAATGTAGCACATCGGCTATAGCAGCCAGATTGGTAGCGGCAAGGGCTTCGCGTACAGCCATAGGGCGACTGTCGGTCACGTGACCCTCAGCTGTGCCTCTTATTGGAGGAGCTTGCAACCTTATTATCCTCTGAATGGCCGAGTTAGAAAACAATTCACCCCCCGTACTGTGTGTGCCAGTAGTAAAATTAGCGACTCAGACAGGAGACGTTTCTTGAACCAGGCTGTAAATAGGTTAATTTCTGCTTTGAAAATGTCTTTTTTTTGGCTTGGTGTGTATGTGACTTCTGCTACTTCTGGAGCCAGCCTCAAGCCAACACTTGAGAAACAGCAGATTTTAGCACTTCTGCATTGTCTCATATTCATAGACAGGAGGTTGCCACCTGGTAATAATGAGATACAAAGGTTATTTCAGCTGCATCAAGACCTGACAGGATATGTCGCAAATTTGCAACAACAGGCATCAAGGGGTTAAGACAAGAGCGTAGGAATGGGTTCTACAGGTACCTAAATATCGCCTGGATCTGCCTCTACCCCTGCCACACACACACACACACACACACACACACACACACACACACACACACACACACACACACACACACACACACACACACACACACGCACAAACTGATTTGATGACAAGGTTATGCTCACCACAGCTCTTAAGGAGTTTAGTTTCCTTACTTATTCTGCCAACAGTGAAAACAGGCTTGGTCACCTGTGTGAAATATGTAACTGTAAAGAGTTTTTGATTTTTGAAGGCATTCCACCAACCCCAGTTTGAGTTTTTGACAACCTTAGAGGGGTCCTGATCCCCACTCTGGAAATCACTGTGGTCGAAGACTGTGCCTTGGGATCCACACAGCCCTCCTCCCTTACTTTGGATCAGCACAAAGCATCATCCTAAAACTAATTTAAGCTGAAATGGTAAACCCGATGACATAGATGAATGTGACACTTGTTGACGTTTGAGCAGAAACAACTGGATTTTAGCTGGACTGAAAGCTATAGGCATAGAGATACAACAGTAGAGGTGGTTCAACTGATATGTTTGTTGTGTAAGGTGACTGTCTGGCAGTGGTCTCCCAAGACTGCCAGTGGTCACTTATTTCAATCTCCCAGCAGTTTATTGACTTTGGTAATTTTGTATGATTTGAGACCTAGTAGCTGTAACAAAGATGCAGACTGATACATGCAGAAAGTCAGGTGTTAAACTGAGACATGAACTGTTACAAATTGAAACATTCATTGAGACATAATTGGGAGGAACACTAAATTTAAAATATCAATGTCAGCCCTGATAATGAATCTTATAACCATGTCATTCACTGCTTTCTAATTAATTGTTATGACTCAGAAAACAAAGTTTGATCCAGGTCCAGGCCTACAGGGTAGTCTAGTTATTGTCCATTCCATATCAGCATCACTTGCACAGAAATCAAGCGTCAAAAAGAAGTATATCTCTGACAGAGAACCATAGCTTTTTGTTTACATTAACTTTAAGGAGAAACAAAATTATGAAAATGTTTCAGTGAATCTAGTGGGATTCCTAATGTCAAGCATAGTTTTGCTGTTGTATTGCCGTTGTTACAGTTGTTGATCATCTTGTCTGGACATTGCTCATAAAACCCCTACTGAGTTTTTTTTAAAGAAGCTGCAGGTGCAGCCCCGAGCAGGCCTGTCCTGGTTTTGGATAAATAGTTCATGTGCTGGCACTGCATTGTGGAAGAAGTAAGTGGGACTGCTTTCCTGATCTGTGCAGCCAGAACTTGCTATCTTCATATCCAGGCTGGTTTGACCTGTGGTCAGGTGTTTATAGAGACATCACTTAATTAGCTGTGGATGATGCCGGACACACATAAGGGCCCACCATCTGCTCCCTGAGCCTCGCCAAGGTTAAATATTCTCCTGGCGAGATGGAGAGGAAGGCTTAGTGGGAAGTGTAAGCAACAATGGATGGAAAAGAGTGAGTAAGAGAGATTTAATAGAGAAAAAAGGTAATATGTTTCGCCCTTTAATGGACTCAGAGCTGCTGAATAATAAAGACAGTTCTGCTCTAGACGAAAAAGCATTACTGGTATCATCACTCACTGAGAGAGAAGTTATGGAAGCTTTAAGTGAAGAGTCATTTTTTTAAGCAAATGTGCCACACGTATACAAATAAGAAGAAATGAATGTGTTTGCAAGGCTGTGTAAGCAAAGAGCAGCTCCTGCTTATACAAGCATGACTTCTCTTTTCCATTTCAAATTGTTTTAATGAATGAAAGGAGTTCATTACAAGGATAGTTCTTATTTATCTCCCTTATCTACTGAATGCATTATTGGTGTTTAAAGCATGATGTTTTTATAATGTCATCCTTGATCCTAAAAGCAGTTTTGCCCCAGAGTTGAGGTATTAACACAGCCAACAGGTACAGTCCCCAGCTGAAATGTATGATAGCTTCAGATATTTTGTGCACATCAAATGTTCACCCCGACACCAGGGTCACCTCAGAGATGAGGGGATTGGCTAATTTGGCTAATTACCCAAGCAGATACTGATGAGTTCTTTCATTAGCAGGGTCACACTTCCTTCCCCAGGGTCCCGATGAAAAAAAGAAAAAAGAAATGAGATCAAAGCCCTAAAATCACACTGAGCATTTCTTTTTTTCTACCTCTGACATCTGCTCTTTTGGAAGATGCACAGAAATAAATGTACGGATAGGGGAAAGCTGTGGGACTCTTCATTTTTTTCTGAAATATAGAGAGATTGTAAAAAAGGATATGTCTACAGAGTGCTGAAGGTGAGAAAAAGACATTTCACCTCCTCTGAGCAGCCACCTGCTCCATCACATCCATCTTGTTCATTGCCTTGTGAATGTTCCCGTTAACAGCACACCTTTGTGCAGAGTGAGACGTCAAGATACTTTCAACCCGCTCTGAACGGACAGGATCACATAATCAAGGCCATTATGCTTCAGGGGTGGCAAAGATCAAATATCAAATTACTGTACAGCTGATTTAGAGCCATTTAAGAGTCTCTCTCTCTCTCAGATACAAAGGTGCCAAGTGGAATATTTCTTTTCGCGAGATAAAAAATAATTTCTTGGGACCTTTACCGCACTGCATTGCATTATCTGAGTTCCAGCGGTCATCTCAGTCCTTGTTAACAATCCTTCATAACAACAACTTAATTGAGCTGTGGTAAAGGTGTGTCCCGTACATATATGTGTGTGTGTGTGCAGAGGACATGTTTCTTTTTGCATTTCTGCATGTTTGTGTATTTGTATGCATATTCATGTACCCGTGTTTGAGGAAAAGCATGCAGGAGTAATCAGCTGATCTCCAGACTCATCTTAGTTTACATGACAACCAACAACAGCTGCTGATCCGTGTCTTGATCTGCAGTGAAAACAAAGAAACACAGAGGGACATGTCTAAGGGATTGATAAAAATGAATGCATACAGAGATGAAGAGCAGGACAACAGTGCTTTGATAAGGATAACAGTCTCCTTAGGACAAACTACAGCCTCTGCATATTAAGACCCTCCCCTACTGAGACAATTATAGTTTGGAGCTCGGATGACATTGTCTGTAACATGTCTTTATCTCAGTCAGTAAATGAGCGAGTATTACATAATACTTCCTCTTTTTATTCCTATTGCATGACTACACAGATCTACATTTCCACAGTTTCATTTAGCAGACGCTTTCCAAAGCGACGTACAACACAAGCAAGAATTTAGACAGACGGAAAAAACTAGTTAGGGCGACAACAATACAACAAGTTATTCAGCTGCAGGTGCTGCTAACATTAAGTGCAGGATTTTTCATTCATTTATTTATTTAAGGTATTGTAGAATAATTGAGCCAACAAATTACAACTAATTTCTGCAACAATATACTTCAATCTTAAACAACATTCAGTAATAGTGCTGGAAATTCCCTAAGAGCTGGGTCTGAGACCTCCTGACTTATTCTACCCCTGAGGACAAAGAGGAGAAGGGTCAGATTAAGGGATTAAGTGTTCCCTGAACACATGAGTTTTCAGATATCTCTAAAAGTAGAAAAGGACTCTGCAGATCGTATATAGTTAGGTAGTTCATTCCACCATTTGGGCACAACAGAGGAGAAGAGTCTGGCTAGAGATTTGAAGCCACGCTGGGCTGGGAGCCCCAGGCGTCTTTCACAAGCAGAGCGTAGTTGGCGAGAAGGAGTGTAGACCCCAGGTATGCAGGAGATGTTCTTGTCATTGTTTTGTAAGCAAGAAGAAGAACTTTGAATTTGATTCGAGCTGCTACTAGAAGCCAGTGAAGAGACATTGACAGCTGGCTAACATGCTGTTTTGCAGAGTTGATTTTTAAGACCTCAGTGCACCAAAAACTGCATCCAAAACATTCAGTTCATCACAGCAAAGATTCTTCAGAAAGAGGCTCCAGAAAGGAATTTTCCCACAGTTCTTTAAAAAAGCAAAGAACCTTTTTATCTTTACAACTCCTGTAATTTACTTGCGTATTGTGTCCTATAGTCTTTGGGTTTAACATAAACACAAACATTAAAGCACAGATGTTAAAAAAAAGCTTTCATTCACACAGCTTGTTCGTATGAAGCAAAGCTCTTTGTTTGGCATGATGCTCCCCCAGCAGGAAGGTGGGAGGAGTGGGGCTGAGGTTTGAGTTCAGGTGAGGGGGCACAGAGGAGGAAATGAGTGGAGACAGGCGATGCTCTCTGCGGTGAGCCTGTGACACCGCCTGGCCACCTGTCAGACCCAGTTTGCCGCCTGTCAGGCAGCAGCTTGGGATGGGACAGGCAAGTGGAGGGCTGAAAGATGAAGGTGAGGGTTGGAGGGGAGGGAGGATCAGGATGATGTATGAGGGATGGATGAACCGGTGTATGTGGATCTATGTCAGGTCAGGACGAAGCATTTACTGGGAATTCATATGACACAAAGTTCTAAAAATAAAAAAGCCTGTGTTTGGGACTGTCACCGATATAACAAAGAACATGGATTAAAAAAAGCTGGCAATATGTTTCAGGACAAACTGAAGACTGATTTTTCTATGAGCAGGAATAAAAATGTAATTTACAGATTAAAATTTTTCTTTGTAGCTTGGATCAAGCCTTTTATATTTTACAGGAGCAGGTCACCATCCATGGAGGCCAGTGCCTCACACCACCGTGATTAAACATCCCTACAGAGCAAGCAAACCAACATTGGCAGTATTTGCCCTTAATGAGTGCCCAACATTAACACAGCTGGAAGTGAGTGGTTGTTGTTATTTTTGTAGACAAAAATGTGTAGTTCTCAGTAACAAACAAACTGACATACATCACAGAAGCTCCTAGCCCCAAAAAGCTGCCATCTCTCCTAAATTGACGAACACAGAGGACAAGAATGTACATGTATTAATCCATAATTTGGTTTCTAGATATTACTGAATATTCATATGTATGTACATGTGTAATATGTACCTTTAATTCAGTTAATTGTCAACTGTATTTACCACAGTACGGTTGAATCCAGAGGGGTGGATTTGCTATCCACCTCTTTGCTCTGGCCACCCTTAAAATCTAATGAGTGGCACCAGGTGCCTCTCAGCATCCACCAAAACTAATATTAGCTGCTTGCCATGACAGAGGATGGACTCAGCCAGCTATTTCCACTGAGTTGTGACAGGCTGCCTCTAAATGAAGCAGACTTTCTGTTGCTGTCACAGTGAAACATAAGAAAACAGTCTGCCCATCCATTTCATACAAAAAGGTGTGCCGGAAGAGAAACTGGAACAAGCCGGCTTTTTGAAAGCAGAGACAGCACAGTAACAGGGGGATTATTCCAAAGAGTTGAAGCCATGACTTCAAAGACATGATCATCTTCTGTATTTCATCTATCACAAGGCAGAGCAAGTAAACCCTGGTCAGAAGACCCATGGGACATACTCGTGATGTAGTTGATGCAGGTGCTTGATCCCTAATGGCTTTATGAGTTAATAAAAGGGTCTTTAGATGTTTTCTGAAACAGATTGATGGCCAATAGAAGGAGAGTAAAATTGTAATTATGTGTGTTTTTCCTACTGGAGGTGGTTAACAGTCTTGCAGCAGTGTTTTGTATCATTTGTAGGTGGTTAAGGGAGGATTTATTGAGGCAGGTGAAAAGGGAATTACAGTGGTGGAGCTGGGAGGAAATAAATAATGCAAATAAAACTCTATTTTCATCATACAGCTCATGTGAATCAAAACAATTTGTTTGTTTTGGAGCACTGGTTTGGTCCAGAGGTTAGCCTGTGTTCCTCGTGTGAAAAGGCTTAAGTCTTTAAGCAGGGGGGGCTGGGTAGAAATCCAACTAGCAACCTGCTATCTGTCATCATTCCCCACTTCCTCCTTCAACTTCAAACTCTTTACCTTTGTATTATAAACAAAAGCAAAGAACCCCACCCTTCCCCATAAAAAGCAGAACAGCAAAAAGGAAATCTTTTGTTCTCAGAAAACAAAATAAAACCCAATCACAGATAATGAGCCAAAGCACAAGTTTGTTTCAGCACCCATTAATCTGCTCAGTGCTTGAAAAGGGATTGATTCTATAAAAAGTGAAAAGCAAACCAGTGCATGATAACATCATCAATTTCCTTGTTTGGTCTGAGGAAGACATTCAATTAAATGTTGCAGAACACAAGGTGAAACTTCCTGATGAGTCAATGGATCTCATATGTTCAGTATCTTTTTTCTTGTCCCGAGAAAGGAGTAAATTTAAAAAACGATAACCTACATAGTTGGTTTTGATATTGTTTAAACATTGTAATGCTGAAACTTTATATTTTTTTAAAAAGAAAGGAAAATTGCATAAAACCAAAATGATTAGTCATTTCCAGTCAGACAAGAAAACATTACAAAAATTCAAAATGTGCACAGCTAAAAGTCATTTGCTTTAACTTATCAGGGATGGAAAATGAGCAGCAGAGAGAACCCATTAACATTTTTTTCGAACATAAAATTTCAATAGCTTGAACTGGCTGTGAAAGAGAAAGAGTGAATTATTTCTCTCTATCTCCATCTTTCAAAGACAAAAAATCAAAACAGGTATTTGTTCAACCAACAAGAGTAAAACATCCAGCTTCAACAAGATTATTTCATGTTTACTGGTTACAGGGTGAACGTGATTTTATCATGCCACCTATACAACATCAAAACAAACCAAGTTAGGTCAGTTAATGTTGAATGTGTTGTTTCAGCATGTTTAAATTGCTTTTATTCAGCAAGACCTAAATTTGTTAAACCAACTAATTGTGAATAAGTTGAGTGAAAAAAGAAATAACTTGTTGGTCTTGAAACAACACAGCCAACATTGATTGACTGTGTGTTTTAATGGAATATAGGTGGCATGATAAAATCATCTTCATCCAACAATTTTTTTTGAGTGTATGTCCCTCAGAAGACCTTCTAATTGTAGTATCAAAAGTTGAGATTAAAAAAAAAAAAGAAAGAAAGAAAACAACATGATTTTCAGAAAGGTAAATCTGTTTAGACAGGATGAAAAAGTGAAATGCTCTTTGAAATAACATGAGCAGTGCCAGTCTGGCCCTTCCTTTGGTTTGGGGTTGATGTATTCTCTCCCCTTCATGAAAACCATCCCGTGTGGTCACTGGGGGAGACATGGTGTGAAAATCTGACATGTAGTATTCTGTTTGAGGGTCGTATTAATCCTCAAGTCATCCTCAAGTTGGCCTTCTCCACATACAGTGGATAAATATTGAACAGTGGAGCAATACAGACACACAGACACACAGACACACAGACACACAGACACACACACACACACACACACACACACACACACACACACACACACACACACACACACACACATAAAAACACAAAGAGAAAAGAGCAAACTAGATCCACTTCAGTGGGCACGTGCACACACTCCTCACACACTTGTTCCATGGATGAAAGCTGATATCAGGCCCTGTTTGCAGCAAGGTGAGGTAGGGGACATACTGTCGGAGTTCTTTAACACCACAGTCCTGACAACACCAGGGGCCAAGAAGGAAGACAGCTTCTCCCCATACACGCTTCAGCTCTTTTTCTCTCCTTGCACAAAACTACACACACACACACATAAACACACACATGAAGAATCCCTGACCTCTGTGGTGTGAAATGGAAGGCTGGGGAGGGAGGTAAGGGGCTCAAAGTAAAAGCGAGAGAGCTGTCAGAGGAATGCATCCGACGAGCACTTGACAGGATGGGAGTTCAGATGCGAGCCCTCATCATGCAGGCAGAGCACAAGGGGGCTACAACTCAATTCAAGCGATTCAGCAAACAGAGCACAAATCAGGGCACATTCCCCATATGTCAGCTGTCTGAACTCGTACTGTTGGTAAATCTGTAAACATGAGAATCTCATCAGTGCTGAATGCAAACTACTTCAAAAAAAAAAGTCAAGAAAGAGAAAAGTATCCTTTAAATGCCGATAAGAAGTTTACTCATACTGAAGAACTTGGCCGTGAGGTTTTTGCATAATTTCTGCATGCTCCACTGCAACAACAGCCTGTTTATTCATGATTAATGGTATCCAATCAGGTTTTGCCTCAGTAGCATCCCACCACCCAGGGGTGTCTATGGAAATCATTTTCATATCTTGAAATTGATACCCACTCTCTTCTCTGCCTTCCTCTTTCTGTATATCTGACCTAATCAAGTACACAAGATAGATCAGAGCTGGTCATGTGATTAGGTCCTGATCATGTTTGTGCTGTCACTGTCTTCCTTGCAAAAGACTTATAATCGGCAGTGAGTTATGGCAATAATAACCAAGCTTCCTTATAATAAGCTAATCAATTCAATCTACTGTCAATTGGTTTGGATGAATGCTGCCTCTTTTTTCCCTGTAGGAGGACTATAATTGAAGGTTTCTGCGACTATTGACTTATGCTGAGTAAACATCTGTTCTTTAATATTCTTTTTTGAATGCTGCCATTAATTTTAATTGTACCAGATTAACGAAGAACCCATTCAGAGGAATATATCGGGATTCAATTTAGTCTCTGATTAATGAGACGCCATACAAACATCAATCGCAATTACTTTGTATTTCTGACTGAACTGCTTCCCAACAGAAGTTCTTCATATTGTTCATATTGTTCATTTCAAAAAGAAGTATAAATCCTCTGAAGCAAATGAACTCTGATCTTCAAGCAAAGGAAGAAAGTTTATCGCACAAACAATCACACAAACCGACTTTGCACTACGGATGCCCTTCGTTAATTCCAAAGGAAACTCTGGTTGTTGGATTCTCAACGAACACCCACATGCTTGGCCTTTCCTCTCCGTGGAAATGCTGCAACACTGACCCCTCAGAGACCTGCTGTGGGTCTGTGGTTAAGGGTTGAGAAGAATTTGTAAAAGAGAGAAGAGGGAGAGAGATCAGAGCTTCTCTCTTTCCTGAGGAGTAATGCATCCCTCTCTGAGGAGCGGAAATCAGAGGAAGAGGTCAAGCAAGGATATTGAACTGGACTTCAGACGAGTCTGAATTTCAGGATATCTATGCTGACATGAAACCACCAAATTAAATTCAGTGCAATTGAATCCCCCTCTGCTGTGCTCTAAAACTCCCTCCCTGGCAAAGCAGGCAGGGAGGAAAAATCAATAGTGTATGTATTGATATTAATGTCCAGCATTATGCATCTAAATGAAATCTCAGCAGCAGAGAGGAGCACGGGGCTGTTATTAACAACATATGCTTAAATCACATTACAATCTTTGGGCCTCTCAGGCCACCTTCCTGCAGGTGAAGCTAACTGCTCTTAGCAGTATTTACATACTGCACAGACAGGCTTTTTCTACCAGAGAGAGCCTGCTGCACTTTACCTGTTGGAGTGGGAGTTAGCAGATGGAAAAGCAAAATCCACCTCACTGCTTCATTCATGCCCCTATAGCCATCCCGGTACAATAACAATCCCACGATGCAGTGCTACCGGCAGTGTGCAGGAGGTTAGCTGGATAAAGACAGGAGCTGATAGCTCAGTACTGGTGTGCTTTTATGCTTGTCTACAAACATTTCCCAGTTTCTCTCCAAGTTAAGCTTTTAGAGTCTACAGTGAGGAATCAAGAGATGAGTTCATACAATACATCGTATTTATACTCGCAACTGTGCCAGTATGTTTACCGACAGTCAAGTAACTTGTTCAACAAACCCTTATTTAACTGAAGTGTTAATCATGTTGGACCAGTTCCTGGTGAGCGGGGATGCACAAGTATAACACAACACCTTGAAAGGTGATAATTAATCGCTATTATTTTACCATCGTGGATAAGTGGGAAAGATGTCAGGTGAGAGCTATTAAGTTATACACATTATCACACTGATATAAGAATTCACCGAAGCGGAGGCCTCAAAACTGCCGTTCTAAGCAGAAGAGGAATGTAATTTAAGTGTAAATAGTTGTATACCATTAGCTCAGTTATATGCATTTAATGGATTAAGTGTCAAATAAAGCCCTCAACCCTCTTCTATCTGCCAGGTTGCAGACCTGTATCTGTAGTCAGACACTTCCTTCATCACAACACAGGCTCTGTCACTTCTTTTCCAACAGGTTACTCACTTGCTTTCCATGAGAGTTTCTCGCCCAGGCTACATCATACCACCTTTACTGTGCAACATTGTAGGGTGCTGAGGTTGTTTCAGGGTAATGATCGTTTTGGGACAGATTTTGCACCGATACAGCATGATCATCAGTTTTCTATACACTTGTCAACTCCCAGAGGAACACATTTTTGTTCAGTAAATATCACAAAATGAATTTTTCAGCATTCAGACTACCAGATTTCAGATTAAAATCAAGCTCTCTGTGGAACTCCATGGTGCAAATTTTACCAGTTATGCAAAAAATAAATAAATAAATAAAAAATCTAGACTGGCGCTATGAACGTTTATTCATTTGAAATGGGGTGACAGACAGGACCATTCAACTCACTTTGGCAAAAAACAAAAACAAAAGAGTGCTCGTAGAGCTAGAAACATCTGAAACTTTTTATGCACTTTGTCCTCAGAGTGTGTATACAAATTCCAACTATTTATATCGGTCCACAAATTTCCAGGGTGTGAAATCATTAATGAGAGCAAATTTTAAGATACTTTTCTCCACTGAGGACCTATAAGCACTTGAAAGGAATGCTTAGAGGGTGCTTGAATGAAATTAGCACAAACTCAACTACACTGCTGCCTGCTCAGCTGAGTAACCAGGGACCCTGCAGTAACTCTGGTACATGGATCTATAATGGGCACAGAGCAGGACCCTCTTGCAACAACAGCAGACAGGGGGACTTTTGATAAACTGGGAGGTTCCCACCACCCTCTTCACAGCACATTTACCCAGCCGAAAAGTGTGTTCAGATGAAGATTGCTGTTGCTTCCAACAGACTCAGGAGCTCTTATGTCAGATGGCCTTTTGACCACTAGACCTCATTCAGTTCACAACCTGCCACTGTGAAATTTCAAATTAGAGAGTCTCTAAACCGTTGATTCAGACTCATTCATTATGATCAAAGTTTTTCTCTCTTTCATTCTTTTTTTTGTGTGGGTTACATTTTAGTTTCATAAAGCCTCTATTTTATAAGGTTTGTTTTCAGTTTTGGTTGGTTTGATTTCAGTTTTAAAATTGGGTAAAATAAAAATTTGAGCACAATTTAATGCAGCTTTTAAACTCAGCCTCCCTTTTAAATGGAGGACATGAAAGTGGTCAGTTATGTGCAAAGCTGTACTTTTGTTTTGTTCAGGGTCGGCTTTTTTTTTAATTTTTTTTGAGAAAGTAATTTTCAAATTTCCAGGAAAGTCAAAATTTGATAATAAATCACAGGCTGACTTTGCCTCGCCTTTATGCAGCAAAATCGGCTCAAGTGTTATCACTGTGGTCTTGCTTTGTTTCAGGCTGTAGGTCACACACAAGTGTTGACTGTCTGACAAGTTGATGTCATTCATTTCTTTCACCATGGTAGGAATCTTGAGGGACATCAGACATTTATTTTACGTCTCATTATCTCTAATACAAGAACAATCAATGTCATCTTACACAGTCTCCTGTGTGCAAAAACATAGAAATACTGTAGGAATCCAGCAGCAGAGGAGGTTTTAATCCCACTCCTCACAGACTTTCTCAAAACTGTCATTTTTGGTGTCTCTTTCTACTGGTGCTCTAACATGAATAGAGCACTGTGTTACCATAGCAACTCATGAGCGTGTCATTGAAACATGGCTGCAGGAGACAACACAGTCCAGACGTTTCTGCTTAAACCAGAGCCAGACATAGGTGGAGTGCAAAAAAGAAGTTTCTGAACCGTCATTTTTTAACTTTGTGTCATTTTTGGTTTCATAGGTCAGCTTGCCATGATGACAGAGTCAGAAGATGACCTTCGAGTGACATTTAAACGTGTATAGGGGCCCTTTGTCATGTTTATCTTACAAAGAAGTTTTAAAAAAATGATGGGTACATTGCTGCAGGTGACTCAAAAAAGGTGTAGTAAATAAAAATCTAGCTAAATGTAAACCTGAGATCTGTACATCCTCACAGTTTCTCCTCATTGGTGTAAATCCATGGCTAGTTTTCATAAAGCAAAGCTCCAAAGGTGTGTAGATTCTGAAAAGGCCACCAAACAGTGTGTTGGTGTACGTGGACCACAAACAAATGAATGGGTTACCTTGTTTCATGTTTCATGTTTTGTTGGAAAGTGAAAACTCGGGACATCCAAGTATGTGTGCAGAAAAAAGTGTGGTCCCTCTAAGTTTGAGATTTACGAATACAATGAAACCCACCAATACGCCATGACTATCAAAGCTGCCATAGGTTATGTTCAACTAGCACCGCTAGCTGGCAGAGTGCAGATACCAGATAAAGGAAGCTTCACATCTAAATAGCCTAGTAGCTAATGTAAGTGCGCAACTTGCATTTTGAATTTTACATTAATTCTTATTAAGTGTTTCTTTATTCTATAATCCTGTAGGAGATTCTGGCAGACCATCAAGCCATCTGTTGATTTGTTTGATTGGGGGCTCAGGATCTCAAGTAAGATGTCTTTTTTCATTACAAAGACTTCACTGTGTACTGCTCAAACGTTCCACCTCGTCTCACTGGAAAATGTGCCAACACAGACCCTGGCAGCGTATCATAATGTGTAGACTAAAGTTAATCTAAAGACTTTTTATCTTCTATTGAGAGAGAATAAAGATTTGTAAGTCAAATCTCAGATGAAGACTACAGAACTTGAATGGGTTGTGGGTTGATAAAATGATCAGCTAGTCAATAGCAACTCATTACGATGAGTTGATTCACAGAAAACCCAACAACAATTTAATTATCAAAAACAATAACTCTGCATTAGACTGCTGTAAGACTAAGAGGATATCCAACAACCATAAAGATGAACTTTACAGCTACGTTGTTTGTTATTATGCTTCATACCATTAAAAAACTACATTTATTTGAGATATTAATGCAGACTTGATGTTCTGAAAAACAGAGTAGAACATCTCCACTGTAAGCTGAACAAACAGCTAAAATCTTTAAAATTACTGACTGTAATTTTTGGGTTCAGAAGTAGAAACAAGAACTGGACCTTGAATCTAAATGTGAGGATGGATCTACACGATGGAACGGATCCATGGAAAAGGATGAAGACGCCTTTTCACCGTCTTCAGATCAGATGAGTGACCATCCATTAGGCCCTCTTCTGACCAGCATTTAGTGCACAGGGCTTTTAATATTCATAACAAATCTGAATAGAAGCATGAACTCGTCAGGCCTGGATGCATATAAATATTGAGTAGCTTTCCATCATTTCTTTCCTGAGGCGGGTTCTCCACATGAAAGGTAAGAGAGTGGAAAGGCCAGGCCTGGTCAAGTGATTTAAAAGTGCTGATATCTGCATCCCTTTGAAAATCAAATGCATCGCCTTTGTCATGGGGCTACGTCTTTGATATTTCTTTCTTTTTGTCGCCATGATGCCGGGCCTTCTGCTGTGTCATTGGGAAAACAGCCTCGATGTTAATGGTAACTGACTCCATTTCCACACCCGTTTGATCCTAAGAGACAGATGCAAGACATAAACAAACCCCTGCTGTGCTTCTATTTAGTTTGGAGATGAAAAACCTCATCCACCATTGAATATGTAAAAAATAAGCAAGTGAGAGTGACAGTCACTGAACTGACTGGGTTGAGGCTGAGTTGATTGACACTGGAAAGCTTTAGAAGGCAACTGTGGCATCAAGGACTGTGTACACAGCATAAAACGGTGACATAAAAAATAAACATCTTCTTAAAAGACCCTTAAGTTGCCGTGCCACTACATCTGAGAGGAACAACTAAATGAGGTGTGGAGCCAGTCATACGGTAATTAAAGTGCATGGCACTTGTATGTTCCTTCACTCGTTGCTTTGGTCTCGTCTCAGCCTGCCAGAAGTCTATTTTGCATAATCTCAGTCTACTCGTTCATTGTCCCAAAATCTACCATGGCAAGAAAGAAATTGGGAAAAATGGCAAAAAGAATATACTGCTTCAAGAATAAATAACTCATTTGAAATTATTAACATAAATAAAGAAAATAGTACTTAAAAAAAAAAAAAAAAAAAAAAAACGACACCAGTCAGGTTTCAGTGACATCTTCCTTGTGTGTCCGATTCAACATCAAACCATACCTTCAAGCCAAGGCCTCTTTTTTTTAGGTCTCTGCTAGGAAACATGACACACCCAGATTAAAGAGGGTATATCTCTGCATCTATGAGGTCTATTAAAATAACTCTGGTGTCATAATAAAGGGAACACTCGTGAAATTTGCCCAGAGGCACCAGTATAAGTATTTATGTCACTGACTCAGAGTTATAACTCAAGTATTTGTTATGTCTTTTTGTTGCAGAGCGACCTCAAAGTGTCCCAATTGGTGGACCTTAGAGTTTAAAGATTTAATTCATATGTCACTGTAAAACTTCAGCTGGTTTGTCTGTTTCCCATTACACGTAACATTTCAGTTGAACATTTAGCATGACAAGAAGTGGGGGGACCGTTCCTTTTCCATCGCGGCACCTTCTTTGTGGAACAAGTTGCCCCCAGACATCCGCACCACCACAGACTTTGGTCTTTTTAAATCTAAACTTAAAATCCACCTTTTTAGAATGGCTTTTAACCCTGACTGAGGCTTTTAGGTACCGTGCTCTTTTTAGTTTTTAACTTGTTTTATCTCTTCCTTATGGCTTTTATGCACCCTTATGCACCCCCCCCCTCCCCCCAGCATTTTTTTATGTATCTCTCCTTTTTTATGTATCGTTCCTTTTATCCTAAACTACTACTGTAAAGCACTTTGGGGGCCTCTTGGGTTCTGTAAAGGGCTCCATAAATAAATATTGATTGATTGATTGATTGAAGATGAACAAGTCTTAAGGATTACAAATGTTTAGACCATGAGCACATAACTCCTCTTTGGGTTAGAGTTAGAGTCACAATCATGTGCGCCTGCTGCTCTCTCCTCTTTACCTCTTTCTTCAAAAAAATGTGGCAACAATCCAGTGGTAAAATGTTCAACAATTTTGATTAATTTTTGATATTAGACACATTTCCATTTCAGGTCCAATATCACAGAATGTAATGTTTTCTCCTTCACTGAATGACCGAGCCTTTAAAGCTTGGCACTCATTAGGATTGACTTCCTTATCGCAGTTATACATCGATGATATATTTGCCCCGTTTGCATGTTGAAAGAAAGATTTCAGTTACCCACGTCTCAGTTTTTCCACTGTTCACAAATGAGGAATTTTGTCAGCAAAAACACAGTCTGAGTTTAACCAAAGCTCAAAGGGGTGTAATTTCAGGTTTCTTAAGAACGGTTGCCAATCTCTTGATCCTACCATCTTTCTTCAAGGTGACAGTGGGAAAAGGATCTGGGGGAAGAACTCGACAAAGAGACGTGGAGTCTTATTTTAAACAGGATTCACTCTTCCTATTTTAGTGCAAGACACTCTCTCATTCATTTTAAGCTAGTTCATCCCATTTACTGGTCCAGGGCTAAACTGGGTAAGATATTTCCCAACTACAATCCTATCTGTCCTTGTTGCAAACAGGAACCGGCAACTTTATTACATCAACTCTGGACATGTCCAAAGATTTCAGATTTTTGGGGCTGTAGTTTTTAAATGTTTTTCAGAGATCTTTGAATTTGATTTTAAACCTTGCCCCCTCATTGCTATTTTTGGGATCACACCAACCAGCAGCCCTTTGACGTGTTCTCAGTCTGACTCTGAAGCCTATACCACTCTTTTGGCCAGTCTC
Source organism: Halichoeres trimaculatus (assembly GCF_033239565.1). Taxonomy (NCBI): domain Eukaryota; kingdom Metazoa; phylum Chordata; class Actinopteri; order Labriformes; family Labridae; genus Halichoeres; species Halichoeres trimaculatus. Next base: position 16,468,618 of record NW_027437179.1, on the reverse strand, counting down.
CATTTCTAACTGATTTCAGCCATGTCACCCTGTGAGCTCTTTTGGTTCAATATCCTGATCTTGCTGCCCTGCTACACTACTGACAGTCATAGTTTTTATATGATGTAATGATCAAACAAGCAGTGATTACTCTTATTAGTTTCTTTCTTTGTACTGTGTTTATTTATTTATTTTTCTTCCTTTTTTCTGAGACTTTATCTTAAAATGCATCATATATTTGGGTCCAGCGTACATATACATATGCATTTTTTTCCTCATCTATGAACTCTTTTTGACAGTTTCAGTTGATCTTTCATAGTTTTGTCAACAAAACCATAAAAAAATGATTTAAGAAATTACAAATGTTTACTTATTCCATATTCAGAAATTTAGAATGCAAATCTATCTAGTCTAAATATTTGCCAAACTACTTATTGGTATAACAGTTCACCCACTCCTGTTACAGGAATGAGCTGTTGAAAGCTAAGTTTCTTTACACAGGGCTGTACATGTCTTTATTTGTTGCCATTAAGTGAACTTTTTTGCATTTGTGTGAGCATTGTTTCTAGGAACTTCCAGAGCCAAACTCGGGTAGACACTCAGGAGCTGTGGTTTTTCTACAGTGGATCAGGTCAGAATCAAGTGTCTAATACAGCTAGGTGATGGCTGGGAAGAAATACTGATGTCGTACTTGTGTATCTGGACTCCACTGTATGCTCTTGAATTGAGCAAAAATGTCTTAAAGGAGATCCATGGAGCATCTATTTTTTTGAAGATGTTAATGTGAAACCACCAGCTCAGGCCAAATGGTGGATGACTAACAGATAATACCATTTATAAAGAAATTTCTGACTGAAAGTTTACACCAGCAGTTGATGGATAAATTAAACTGCTCATCTTAATTTGAATTCGGAGCTGTTTAACAAAGGTTCTGTATCATCAAGTCACATAATACAAAAAATATTGATATTATTCATTGGATGATGAAAGAATCATATTTTATTCAAAATCACGTCTCTTAATTCTTCAGTGTTGATCTAAAATGTGTCTCTTCCCACTGACAAACTCCATTTTAACATCCACCTGGAGATTCTTCTGTTTCATCAGAACAGCAGGGATAACTTAACTGCAGCATTGCTATGGGCTGTTGTCATTGTTTAAAACAAGTCAAATTCACTCAGGGAGGAGCATTCACAAAGCATTTCTTATTTTGGGGCTTCTTTCAGATAAGAAACGTCAACCTGGATGACCACAGATACTGACAGTCTGTCCCTTGTGCAATAATAGAAGAAATCAGTTGTGTAAAGTTGATGATGATGTTGATGATGAACTCTAAATCTTAGAACCAAAGGTTTCCTGCTGCCAGAGCATCATTTCAGGGTTGTCTGGAAGACTGCAGTCGTCAAAGATCCAGCTCATGACTCCTCTCTTCCAGGGAGGCTGATTTATAAACACAAGGCTTGCCAGCACCCCTAACACACCATCTGGGATCTGGGTGAAATGATTTCATTAATGATGATCTCAGCATGGGGATGAAGAGGCTAACAGGGACAAGAAGCAGTGGGACTCCCTGCCAGGACCATTGTCCAGATGAGGTCCCACCAAGTACCGGTCCAGACTCATCAGCCCCCATGAATAATGTTGGAGAGCTGCCTGAGGTCATGCTCATGGCAGGAGGAGGATTTAAACTGTGTGTTTGTGTGTGAGTAATTGTGCAAGTGCATGCTCTTCAGCAGGTGTGAATTTGGTGCTTGTGTATTGGGCTGAGGAGCTGCTAATTGTTGCCTCAGGTGACACTGGACACTGAGGCCTCGTGTCAAAGCTACGAATCCTCACAAGAGCTGACAAGACAGAAGTTATTCTGAGCCATCAAATTGGACACGTCAGGGCCGAGCATGCTGCAGGGACTTGCAGGCATCATGGGGCTCAGCGTGGGGCGACTCTCAGTGGACACATTTTCTCTCTGGTGGTTCATGAAGATGACCGCAGTCAAAACAAGTTTTACTTCAGAGCTTACGATTTGGCAGATCTGTTCCCACAGCACACCATGATTCACACAGTCTTTGTCAAATGTTCTGCACCAGTGAAGCCCTGTCTCAACCTCAGGGCTTTGCACCTGTGGTGTTTTCACAAAGTTGATAATCATATTTTAAGGGAGATTAAGTGAAGTGGGAATTTGGTTTACCAAATCATCCGTTAAATACTAGAGCTATAATTGATGAGAGACTGTTCAAAAAAATGTCAAGATTCAGTTTTCAGCAAAGTATTAGTAAACTGAAAGATTTTCATTTTGTGAAAGTGTATACAAAATAATTTGACACAAAAAAGAAACTGATTTACTTTTTTTTAAAAAAAAAAAACAGCAGTTCAGTCAGCCCTGGGAATATGCACTGCTCTGAACAAAACACAGAGTATTCAGAAATAAAACAACGTAAAAAAAAAAAAAAAAAAAAAAAAAAGCTCAGCGTTCTACTGTCACGAACCAAATTGAGTGGGAATTGTAAAAATAAACAACTTGTACAAAATGCAGAATGCAGCATTTAGTGGTTGAATGTTCCTGCAGTTGGTTAAAAAAAATAAAATAAAATGCAAAACCAGCAAAATGAAGCACTGTTTGCAAAACAGTGCTTCATTTTGCTCATTAAAAAAGGTACAGTCTGATTGAAATGTTCCCTTCTCCTGTCAGTGAAGCAATGTTGTCTATTTGTCTGTTCTGTGCTATGGAAGAACCATGGCGGTGTAAGATGGCGAGGACCCACTCCACCGTGGGAATAAATAGTAACAAAAAAACGTGACTGTACGGTTATTTAAACATGTTTACATTTACAACATGAGTTTATGTCATCCATGAATCAGGGCAGTAAGTACAGAGATTGCAAATGACAGATGACATAAAAAACAAAACACCATCTTATGAAGTATTTATTTATTTATTTATTTATGTATTTATTTATGTATTTATTTATTTATTTATTTATTTATTTGTAAAGGTAGAGTCTGCAGGAATTTTTGTTACTTGTTAGTAAACGCATCATTCAAACTGGGCCCCTCCTCCTTGGCTCAGTGCCAGCAACAGCCACAGCCTCTGACCAAAGTTACGTGAACACACTCTCTAGCCTCGAAACTCACTGCAAAAAGTGTTCCTTTGTGAAGGAAACTTGAGAGCCATGCACCTGGCTCGGCACTTTGGTTATGTTTTTCTTGTTCTGTGTTACGTCCACTATTGTAGCGGTTTGGTATTGCTTCTTCTACTCACTTATTGATTAACCATGCTTAATCTTCACCCAGAAATATCCTGATACAACCAAAACATCGACATACAGGCAGAGGATAGAGTTTTAGGCAGACACAGACTCTGACACATATGAATAGAGGCCTGTAAGAGACGACTGAGTAGGACCATTCCTGTAAAACTTGACATTTTAATTTTTTGGGAAAATCTTGCAGACTCTACTTTTATTCAATAAATTAAACCCCTGCGCAGCCCATGTGTATTCCCCGTTCCAAAATAAATCACAACCAAAATAAAACACTAATCTCAATGTTCATGAACCCCAAATCATGAAAAAGTTCCCAACTAACGAAAAAATACAAGCTGTCCTTCTTCACACTATTTTAAACGCTCCTTTAATCCAGTTTTTTCCAGTCCTCTTAAGTCCGCAACACAAAACAACGTTGATCCACAAGGAACAAAAGATAAATCCTCAAGGAAGAAAAAAGGTAGCCCAAAACAGGCAAGTGAAAACCAGGTTACTGGCGTCCTTTCAGATCCTGGCGCACAGTCCGGTACGAAGCCATCCATGGAAGGATCCAGAAGGATCCAGCGGAGACTGTTTGATAATAAAAGTAACCTGCACCCCCGGCGTAAACCTCAGATCATTGCTGAAAAAAGTCAGTCTGGAGCCCTGGTGTCATCTCACTCAGATGAAGCAAGAAATGATTACATGCAAGGCTAGGCTACATCTTTGTCACAGACTACACTTCACTTCGCTATTTTCTGCTATTACTGCATATTTTTTTAACTCACCAGAACAACCTTCCACCTCTGCGACACAATTTTTTTGCTGTTGGTCGCAGTAGCTAAAAAGGCGGATATGAAAAAGAATAGGATGAGCCCGAACACAGTTTATGAGCTTTTCTAGATGGAACTAGGAACCGAAGTTACATGCGTTGTTCCTTAGGCCCGCTCGGTCGAAGGACACCTCTACTCTGATTGGTTGCCACTGTTTGCCGCTGAACTGCATCATAGCTCATTACCATAAAGTTGACAGAGGCTCAATTTCTCATCTGGTGCCCCTTTTGAGGCTTTAGCCGTTTAGCCGTTTTAGCCGTTTTAGCCGCTTTAGCCGTTTTAGCCGCTTTGGCCACTTAAGCCGCTTTGGCCGCTTTGGCCGCTCAGGACGCTGTGCTCTCATTGAAAATGAATGAACTTCCGGCGTGCTTGCCACTTTTGCCTCTTTTGGTGTGAACGCACAGTTAATATGATTGTTTGAGTCAGGGTAAGTGTGACCTGAAAATGGTGTCAGATGTTGTTATATTTACAGTGTGACTTCAACAAGCTGCAAAACTGACTGAGTCTTAATCTTTTTAAATTTGAGCCCATTTAGATGAAGAAGTTCAAAACCAGTCAAGACCAAACAGGACTCTGTGGTACAAAAAAATTCTTTGAGTATTCTTGAAAGCGCTAAGCTTGGGATCATTTATATTGTATAGGTGATTATACAAAGTAGTTGAACTGAAACAATAAGTACCCACAAACATGCTGAATGACTGTGAGTACTGCTGAAAACCCAAGCTGTTTCATTTTATTCTGCTCTTTTCTTTGAGACTGTATTCCTGTTAGGAAGCCCAAACCTGTGAGATTTTAAAGTAATCTGTGAACATCACTTGTCACATCATAGCAATCCTTAATTAGTCATATCCTCAAATACAAATCTGTATTCCTTTACCAGAAAAAAAAGAAGTTTCCAGGGACTGCTGTGCATACTACCAACATTACCACCACTCTGATTCTATTTTCAAAACTATAAAGTAACTCTACATTTTCTCCCCCAAGTACTGAAACCCTGCATAAAAATGTTCTTTTACGAGGCTGGCTGCCAACGGTGATCTGAGCGTTCCCTCTCCCCTGGTACAGCATGCATTTGCTGCAAAAACTCTGGTGTTACAGAAAAAGCTGGGACAGCCGCGAGCCCTGGTGCCGACCTGATAATTCATTCACAGCTTGTTTTTTTTCTGGCAAGGAAACATTCAGTACAGACCGTACTCTGGTCAAAAAAGGGAGGAATCAATACGCTGTTGGCTCTGTGTCCAGGATTAAGCTCCAATTAGATTCAATTTCCAGGTGCCATGCTTGAATTTATTTTATTTTTCGTAGAACTTGGGGAAGAGAAAATATCAAATAGAAGTGTTACATAAAAGGCGAGACAACATGGAGTACAGCCCTAGGATAATCAACCACAAAAGTGGACTCTTTTTGTTGAAACTTTAGATGCTTTAAGCTGAGATTGTTGGAGAAGACTTAAAGAATTCTGTTTAAGCTCAACCACAGAATAAGCGCTTCTCCTTTAATGATTGCTTGTCCAATATTCACACTGATAGCCGATGATTTTATGACCACCTCTGACTCAATCTCCCCATGAGCACGTAGACTTTCACTTGTAATGACAGGAACAGCAGAATGCAATCATTCTTGTATTTATTTATTTTTGCCTCGGGTGAACTCTTGAATTCTCTGTATAGATGAAGACCATTACAGATCAGACAGCACGCAGGGGAATGTGTCTCACTGGATCATCAGCCCGTGGAGTCACAGGTGGACACGTGACAAGTCATTAAGTCTGGGCTCTGTCCCCTTGTAGAAAGGGGAGCCCAGGGTCAAATGGAGACAGTGACTGTAGAAGTGTAGCAGAGACAGACAGCGATCATAACAGGCCTAATGGGCAGGACTAATGGTGCAATGGGCTCCAATTACATCCCTCTCTGACAGCTGCTCACCAACCACTCTGGCTTCACCTGCACTGGGAGCGAGAGTGAGGGATGGCCGGCTGGTTGAGGAAGTTGTTAACTGGCATGGAGATATCTCTCTGAAGGAAACAATGGTCCACTGCATAGAATATGAGGGCCTCACGATACTTAGAGGATTCTTGCTTCGTGCACTAAGGGGTTAGGTTATTTATCTTAACATTTTTTCAACAAAGGCTGCTTAAAGGTAGGATATGCTGTTTTGTTTTTTTTTTCACTTTTTAGTTAACACAAGTTCAAACTAGGCTCCTCCTCCTTGGCTCAGTGCCAGTAGCAGCGCACACCAACAGCCTCCAACCATGACCATGTAAACACAATCACTAGCCCAGCAACCACCTGGAGCATTGCATCTCTATGTGGGGGAGACTCATGAGCCATGCACATGATTTGGCATCTTAGCACAAGCTAATGGATTATTTGACACATACCTGGTTAGCAAAAAAGCCAACTTGCATTGTTTTTCATCCTCGTGCTGCTCTCCAAGTGCCTGGGAGTGAGTGAAAGTGAAGTCAAGCTTGTCTAGTAAAAAAATTTTTGTTTGGTGTTTTGTCTCACTTTGGTTGTGTTTTTCTTTCTCTGTGCTACGTCTACTGTCATAGCCGCTCAGGATAGCTTCTTCCATCCATTGATCAACACAGAAATTCAGTTGCGCACTGGGCATGCTATGATTGGCTGAGGTAACCACACGTACTTCCCACCCAGAAATGTCCCAATACAACCAAAACATCAACATACAGAGGGTTTGAGGCAGATACAGACACTGACACACATGCATGGAGACCCAGAAGTGATGATTGAGCAGGATTTTTCCTGTAAAACGTGACATTTTATTTTTTAGGAAAATCCTGCACACTCCACCTTTGAGAGTTTTGGAAGATTTAACTGTTTCCTGTCCTTTTTGATATGTCACTGAGCCACGCAGATATCAAAGGAACATAATTTTATCATCAGAGTTTGGAGCCACTAGTTGACAGCACACTAATTCATTTGATGTTATTTTCCCTGTTCTAATACCAATATTAATTATGTCACTTTGCCGAGCTTCGCAGCGTCAATCGATCTGCAGGGAGTGCATTAAATGAAGAGTAGCTCCTTCCTCCACCGTGCACTTTAATGCTTCTCAGTATTATAACAACACATTTATCTTTGAGGAGGGCAGCTTGTCCTGCCAGTGAATCACTCTCCAGCGCTTTAAGAATATTCATTCACTTAGTACTGGAGAAACCTGTCTGCTTCCTGCCATTCCAAATGGTTGAGGATCATTATCAGTTATAAAGAGGGTTTTTTTTCCTCGCTCTGTGCACTGGCAGGATTTTTGTTTACAGTATGTGTTTCGCCTGAACGCCCAAGCTCAGCATTTGTGTTGATGGATTGAAGCTTGTTACCATGGCAGGAACATTTTAGGCCATCAGTAAGGCACGTCACTCCACAACACATTAATCATTTATTTCAGTACGGTTTGTTAAAAGGGAAACTGTGTTTATTACTTCTTCTGGTTATTTTTATAGTTTTACCCAGCATTCATTTTGGTTGTGACTCTATATCCTCAAAATGAATACTGAAAATCTGGGTACACAATGTCACTGAAACAGCACAGGTAAACAAAACAAGAAAAGCAAGGCTTAATGAGGAAAGAGTGAAAAACTCATTCACAAGGCATAGACAAAAGTGAACATACCTAAAAATGGACTAATAATTAACTGCTGCACCTGGTGATAGACAAAATTTTTATGAGCACATTTGGATTGATAAAAGAACAACTTGTCCAAAGAGTTTGTTAGTAAGCAGCATGAATGTTTCATTCAGAACAGCATCTTCTTTCCTCATTTAAATATTCTGTTTTAAAAATAAAATGAAAGTTTCTGAGCATTGATTTGCTTTTGTCTCCACACATGGACAAGAGTACTTTGTAATTATTATAATCACATGGCTAAATATAAGATCAAAGGTATCATATATTTTGCATGTACATCATACTTGTGCTTCCATTCACATTTTTTTTATGTTTCTGTGACAGGCCTTTGTGCAAAAGTTATACAATGCCCGCCTTCTTATCCCACATAGAAGCACACTCAGGTGGGAACAGTTTTATCAGTATTGGTTTTTATCAGTTCTTGATTACTTTTCCATTATTTTTGGAGAGTCAATAATAATATTGATGAAAAAGTTACCCTGTCTTAATTATTTAGGCTCTCAGAAGAGAACCGCCAACTGTGACAAAGAGTTTTCTTTTTTCTTTTGACATCTAGAGTTTTCTTAATTTCAATGCCTGATACCACTAAAGGTATATTAGCTAAAGACTACAATGAACATCACAAAAAATGCAGCTGATTATTCATATTTATTGTGCTATTTGACATGCTTAAGCTTCATTGTATTCCCAGGGTATATAAGAGGACATTTCATGACGTGGGAAGCACTGAATATGCAAAGGCCAAGAGTGGTTTCCTGCTTAAATTGAATCTGTAGCACATCTCAGAAGTAATCAGCTCTCACATAATGCCTTATAATAATGTTATAATAATGTTAATATTATTATTATTATTATTACCATATCATATTATATCATTATTACCATAATGTTGCTAGGCGCTGCCCAAGTAGCTGCCTGTTGCGGCAGCTCTCTCTTCTTTGTCTGTGTCTTGTATTTTTTTCATCTCTTTTTCGTAATCTTTTTATGTGGAGTGGATCATCACTTTGTATGGTTCATTTGTTGGTCATGGACACCAAACTTTTTGTGGCTTCAGTGATATTTTTACTACTTTTCGCCTGTGTTTGTCTGGAGATCCTACATGTAACCATGGCTGCATTGTTTACTTGTGAACTCAGCTGTTAGCAGCCTGTAGCATGTCAATGCTAACTAGCGTAGGGCTTGATGATTTCCCTCGAGCTGAGGAGGAGGAGGTGAGGACGACGTGCTGGTTCTCGGGTGTGAGCTGGGAGGTGACGACGTGGACCTGTCCTTCCATCCATCGTTGTTGGGAACGTGGGATCTATCTCTGATGGGATGGACGAGCTAGCCGTGCTAGCCCAGCGGCATTGTGCTGTTCACTGATGTGGCTGACAGAGCTGACATTGGACGCCGGCGCCACATTGGAAGAGCTTCGCCTGCTGTGAGCAGACAGGATCCAGGAGACAGAGACTGAACAGACTGCTGGGGAGGCTCAGTCCTGGACCCTGTGGAGGTGGAGACTGACTGGGCTGGAGAGTGGTGGACGAGTGGTGGACGGGATGTCGTCATCTATTTTCTTATGGATCTTTTTGCACTTTCTATAAACTTTCTTATGTTGGTTTTCTTGATTGCTGCTATGAGTCCCGAATTTCCCCTCGGGGATAAATAAAGTATTTTCTATTCTATTCTATTCTATTAAAACAAAATAACTATGTAAAGCCACAAAGGCAGCCATCTCTGCACTGCACTGGAAATTGGCATGAGCAAGAGCTAGCCAAAAAACTTAAGATCTCCAAGACAGACGTTCATGCCCCGCAAGTAAAAACAAGCTGAACATGGTATCACGGAATTGGTTTAGTCTGGTACGTAAGGGTGCCAAAAAGTGGGGCGGCTCATCTCGGTTAATTGGGGATCTGTCCCGGGATCAGTCAGTGGAAACCCTGTAAAATGTATGCCGTGCTGAGATGAACTGAACTGAACAGCTTGGTGGAAACAAGGCTTAAGTGTTCTTTGAACAGCAGATACATGAGTTCAGTGCTTAAATCTATGTCTGGATATATTCCCAAAGTATTAGCTACTTCAAAATACTTGTACTTTACTGTGATTCGGAGTTGGAATAGAGTTGTTGTTTTTGTTTTTTCTTCTGTGCCATTGACTCCTCAAGTAGAATGATCAGAGGGTTTTTCATGCTGACAGCAGTTTTTAAATCCAAAACCAATTCTCAAAATTAAGTATGCAAAGTCTTTCCAAAAAGTGCTTCCAGTTCAGCTTCAGCGTCTGAATAACTGCCTGATTACCTAAAAGTGTAACTTATCCTACAACCACAACCCAAAATAAAGACAGAGCAGAACTACCATTATCAACTTTGTCAACAACAAAGATATTGAGGCACTTATCAGACCTGTTATTTACAAAATTTCTAGGTCTAAGCAGCTGTAAACACCAGGACACAGTGTCCCTCCATAGTTTTTACATTTTCGTTTGGCCAAGGACACACTATTTGTAATCTACCAATGATAAGCCTGTCTTACAAGCAGTCAGAAACTGTAATTGTGGGGTCGGCTAGCCCAAAGAAACGCTATTAGCAGACACAGGCCCTCATTCTTAAAAATTAAAATTTGTAGTGATTTTTTTTAGACATTCAGACAAGATCTTCACACTCCAGTAAACTACACCTTAAATCTAAATCCAAGAATATATCATCAAAGATTCCTCCAAAATATAATATTTTGGTCGATAAGTCTCATGACAAGCGGGACACACATCTGTACAAATATATAAACTTTAAAAAGTAAATTAAGCACACTTGACATTAAAGTATAAACAACTTTTTACTTTTTTTTGATCTGTGTGATGTAAACTTTGTTCTTTATCTGAGTAACTTTTCAAACTTCAGTGATGATGTGATGCAAGATGATGAAAGAAAGTTTGTGCAACATAACTGTAAAATATTTACTTATCATCTTATTTCTTGTTCATGTGTTTATATAACATGTTATGTATGGTTTAAATGTTTTTGATTTCCCTGTACCCTTGTGTTAAAGGTGAAACTACCCTCCAACACATCAAGACAACGCAGCATAATGAAGCATGTTGTGCTTCACATTTTCACTCCTCTCACTGGTATGTTTGCATATGTTGACCTGAAACCTCGAGCTCATCTTTGCGAACCACAAACTAGCCCTCTGTATGCCAATTACTCAACGGATAATATCTGTGGTCAATGTGTGACTGCAGGGTTCATTACCACATTGAACCTGAACCAGCTTTAGCCTCTCTGGAGTCAGGTTATATACATACTCAATATTACAATTCAGCAGGCTGACCTCAGCAGCTGCAGTTTAACGTGCCAGCTCTCAGAGCCCCACAGAAGGCTTCACAGCTTTATTATAGAAGTCAGTGGGTCACACACTGAACCCACATTATTCTCTTTTCTAACAATGATCACTTCCCTCACAGCATCTTATTCAGACCTTTTGTTATTCTACAGGAAACTCAGGGAGAAGAGAGAATCACGCCGCACTCTCCTGCTCAGGTTTTCCTCCTTAAATTCACAGTAATTCCTAATCCTGTGTGGTTTAGCTGTTGTGGAATTTAAGTAGTTGGATCATCATGCAGCACACGATAAATCCCTGTTGTGCGGTAATAGCCTGGATGCTTATTTTCATATACTGTAAGTACCTGTGATGCAGCATACTTGATTTTGTTATATAAAAGCCCTGTTGTCCAGCAACTAGAAGTGGACTCAAGTGAGCATGATAGCTCGTTGATGTGTTATTTTTGCTCTCCGGAAAATGTTGTTTGAGTTTCAAGCCTGATTTACCCAGCTTGGCTCTTATTTTATCCGTGGTGTCAGTCATCATGGCAAAAAACTATACTGGGCTAATTTCCCTGAAGAGGCCTCGAAAAAAGAAGAAAACTCTTGATTTCTCAGAACTCGTTCTGTTCTGAAACGTCATGACTGACCTTGACTCTGATGTACAGCTTTTGTCTGATGGAGTGGAAACACATTTAAGTGTTGTCTCCACTCTGCCAACCAGTATGTGTCTTACAGCGAGTTCGCAAAACTCAATTTCTATGTCATTTAAGGCCAGGCCCTGTGAAGACTGCTAGTCAAAGGTGTAAAATCTGCCCTTATCTACCCTCTACACACACGGACACACATTTATCTTTTGGTGTCTTTACAACACTGTGCTGTCATTTACTGCTGGATCAGCTTATAATGTTCACACATCGTATTTCTAGAATATGTAGCAGATAAATTTCCTTTAAGGTTCTTCATTTAACCATTGAATTTGAGTGAAGCAGTAGATTTTTTTAAATGAGGATGGATACTCTTTGATGATAGAAAATTGCAGTTAAAGCCAAGTGATGGTAGGATTACTGTACTTAATGCTCCCTTCTCTACATAGCAACTCATTTAGCAGTGAGGAGGTCAGGACACAGAGAACGCTGTTCCTTGTTTTCAAATCAGGTTTATATATTTTGTCTCTCTATTTTCAGCCACTGATATGGGCACTGAAATACACAAACACAGCTGTGCTGGTTTTTTAATTCTGTCTGTGCAGATGGTGGGTCTTTCATGTTGAGTATCTTCCAGTTTACTTTTCAGACCAATTAACTCTTCCTTCCACGGTCACAATACATAGTTAAGTGTTGAAAAACAGTGGTGTACTCAGAGTCGCCTCCCTTGGTGCCTTCTCTGGTGACCTTTCAACAGAACATATAAAATGTGCTCAGAGCTGCTCTTCAAGTGAATAAAAGGTTGGTATTTTTTAAAGTAAATGTATCAAAAGAAACACTGATACGGAGAGATGCTGCAGCCCTGTTTGTGGAGCAGTTTGACGTTGCAAATGTTCTGTGGAAAATTCGCTCAAGCTTTAATTTCAGCAAATATTAAACATTTTTACCGTTATGCAGTCAAGGTATATAGCAATTTATGTCCTAACTGTGTTATTTGAAGATGCTAGAGTCTCACACACTCTGTGGTGAAGACAAAACTTTTAACCAGGCATGTGTTTATGGAGCAACAAATTTCCTTTGTTCAAGACAACTTCTTACTGAATACAATGCGCTAAGGTGAGGTATTCAACGGTACAGTTATGTAGCACTGTTGTTTGAAACATGACAACAAGCAATTTCAAGTTTGCACAGTACGTCAGTAGCCGGCTAAATGTAGCGCTAGTAGCAGCCCAGTGTTACAACATATTTATGAGCTATCATGACCGCAAGCGAACTGCCAGTTCATACAGTAGTTTAGTAGCCGTCCATATGTAGCGCTACTGTCGATGCTGTGAGACGTGTCAGTAATGTGTAGCGTTAGTGAATCCTGGTCAGGTCCTGCCAGTCATCTACCAATCAGAGCTAACGTAACTTCACTCTTCATTTTATTGATAGACTCTCAAGTTTGAACAGACCACTGCAGAATAACTGCTGACTGTGGGTTGGAATGTACATTAGCACAGCTTAGCCCTTATAGCCTTTAGCTCAGGGTTTATCTCTCTCTTGGTTAGCTTTCTTCTGCTCCTCTGTCATTTTTCTGTCTGACAGTTAGGCTCCTGTGTCCACCATCACTACAAAATTCGTTAAAGAAATTATTTTCAGCAGAGAAAAACACAGCTTTCTCTTCCTACTGTTAAACTTCTTCATCCACATGGTGTTCTCATAGAGACTTAGACGTGCGGTCCTGCTTGACCCAATTGGGAAGCCAAAAGGTAGCATTATGAAATAACCTACATTTGTGCTGATAATCTCATTTTAAAGTGTGGATTATGATCAGGAATATATCTAGAAGGGAGACTTTTTCAAATCACTTTCAAACTCCCTTAACTTCTACCTAAGATACCCGCAGGGATTTCTTTTTCTTTGCTGTGCCATGCAGGCTTAATATTGTGGCATTAGTAGTTTTCACCTCCTCGGGACATGGTTTTCAGTTACCAGTTGAATTCTGGCATTATCACCAGTCTGCAAGTAGTGTTGAAGTCACACTGAAGTACTTGTAACCTTTTGGAGTTTGAAAAAAAAAAACCCTGGTAACACTATCAGGGTCAGCTTTTGCTTAAAGGCAACAGTTTTTTGTTGCATAACTAAAAGAGTATGAACCTTTTTTTTTTTTTTTTTTCCCAGAAACCAACATCTCATGCTTGGGACTCATCTCTCATATTATAAGGTTGATACAAAACCAGAGGTTTCAAATTATGACCTGAAGATTGAAATGAACTAACATATGCAGAATTCATGATAATATGGGGGGAATAATCCAGACCTGTTTTGAATATGACTTTATTTAATGACATCTGAAAAACAGGTATCAATTGTGCATACCTTTAATAGTTTTAAACGCTGTTGATCTAGTAGTTCACAAATAAACACAACTGTTTAAAATGATTTATACTGACAGTCACAGTCAAAAAGAAAGTGTGTGATTAATACACTGAACTAAGCAGTTTTTCTAATAATGATGTTTCAGCAGCACTTTGGTTTGGGTGGAGAGACTGCTGACGACTGCATGCGGGTTTAGCTTTCGAAAAAAGAAAAGAGTCGCATGTGTGAGCTTGCTGAGCTGCTGTGATGGATACTGGTAATTACTTTTAGTGATCTCATTTAACCCTACACACACGCTCACGTTTAATTGCCTGGAACAGAAAAACACAAATCGAGTTAATCTGGTGTAAGGGGATCTCATGTGGAGAGAGTCCTGGAGAGTGATTGAAGCAGGATGGTGCTTCATCTCTGCAGATGGGGCGTGGCTGACTCCTATAGATTCAGGGAAGATGAATACGACTCTGATTTCCATCCTACACAGGGCTTCCTATTGGTTAGAGAGTTACAATTACACCAAGAGGAGAGCAAGGTAAGACGCCAATTTTTACTTGAACTGCCCCCTCGAAAATGAAAGGGAAAAAAAACAATGGCTTGGGACAAAATATCATGGAAACATAAAAAGTGTTGAATAAAGGACATTTCTTGTTTTTATAAGTCCAAGACATTTGACCATAGTGTCCTGTCTGGCAAAAAGAACCTTTCATGAACTAAAATCTAATCAAGCAAATATGTTTAGAGTATTTCAATGATTGCAGTTGATAAATTTTGAACATGTTTTAATTCATACATTTTTGTTAAATGAGGTTACTTATCCAGCCAGCATTGTTTTGAAACCAAAGACTAGACTGAGTAAGAGCCAATATACTCAGTGAAAGGAAAATGAATTGGATGCAGGTATAAAAAGTACAGTTCAGTTTTTTCAAATAACACATTCAAGACATGCTGATTTTACCTGGTTTCTTGCGTTGGAATAAAGGAAAAAAGATAAAATCACATCCATCCAATTAATTATTTTTTGAGTGTAGCAACAGAGGCAGAACAGAGAAGAGAGGGTGGTGATGTGTGGCTTCAAAGCTGGCAGGGCAGAACAGCGCTGTGTGTACATATTTGTCTAGGTGTGAGAGTATTCGGTGCTACTGTAGTGTTAACAAGCTGTGCCTCTTACACTTCCTCAGTGCTGTGATGCAATGTGCAATCATTTACTGGGACACTGAGGGTGTTTGGGGAAATTTCTACTTATTCTTGAATGATAGTGAGATTCCTTAGAGGTTTTGGGATTCTGTCATGTGGAGTGATGAAACTGGAAATGGAACTTTTTTATGTCTGAGGTATGAGGAGAAAGAGGCCTGCCTACTGTGAAGCATGGCGGTGACAATGCTCTGGGGCTGCTTTGCTTCTTCTGAAAACCTATGTGTACAAGATTGGAATCAAGTAAAAAAAAAAAAAAAAAAGATGTGAACAATTAATTTATGTAAAAACACATTAAAAAACAGTTAAGTAACAATTTATCCATGGAGGTGAGAGGGCAAGCCGGTGATCTTTAAGAAGGTGTTGATGACTCTCTGGAGTGCTTTTCTATCTGCTGCTGTGCAGCTGCCATACAATACATACGAAGTGGCTGTTCTGGGCTGTGGGCTGGGTGCAGATTTGTCTAGTGACTCTGCCACGAAGTGACTGAAGAAGATGTTCAACTCTTCTGTCAGCCAAGCATCCCTCTCAGTTCATCCAGTTTATAGGGATCTTGCATTTGTTAGAAAAATGGGGGGTAGATTGCTAGCCTGCTCATGCAGCCGCGCTTAGATATGGATTTAGGACGCGGTCACACTGGAAAACCATACCGTGCTTAAGCCAGTTCAGCCCTCCAGCACGTTTTGAAAGGCCAGTGTGACTGTAACCTGCTGTGCTTCAGCACGATTCACTTTGTACGCTTTGGAGGTGGGCTTCAGCACGGTTTACTGTATGCACGAGCACAAACACACAGACAGCGCATGTGATTCATAATGTATGATCGTCACAACCACACCTCTCAACAATCATTTGAAACAAAGCAGGGGTGCTAGAGGGCTTTGTTGGGCCAAAACAACTTACCATAAGTTAAAAAGTCTCTAAAGTTGTAGCAGTGCGCTCTGTGTTTTTTTGTGCTGACTCTGATGAGATCGCACTTTATGTAAAAAGACGCTTCACAATGACGTTGGCGGGCCATGCGAGTGTGTGACACCCATAATGTCATAATGGAGTCATGTGACCTCTGGCCGTACTCTCAAGCTAGGGAACAGTGCTGCAGGGGGGGCAGTCGTGCTTGAGCACAGCACGGTTTGGATGGCCGGTGTGACCGCACCCTTAGTCTCATCACCATCACCCATGAGTTTCTGAAGCTGATTTCTGAAGCCAATCAATGTTCAAAGTTAATCCCATGATTTGAATCAGTGTCACCGCCTGTCAAATGCTCCTCTAAGGAGCTTTAATTTAAAACTGCATCCTCTCAGATTTTTTTAAACACATGTATCCTCAGCATGGAAAACCACCAAACTAGCTGTGACTGCTACAAATTGAGCTGAAAAGCCACCTAGGTAAATTTGTGATAAAGAGAAAAAGTGTGAACACTGTACAATGTAGAGTAAAAAAAACAAGTTAAGCCATGTTTTTATGTATGCGTGTATATCTGCACAGTATACATGGTTTCTAGTTAATCTATAACTTGAAATATTTGTGCAAAATTGAGTATTATGGGTTTTTTTTATTTTTTCAAATTTAAATGTTTTTAAAATTGTTTATATCATCTAATTGTGACTGCCTGTGTGACTCACATTAAACCTCCATCAGTGCAATCAATTTGCTGATCCATATTTCTGTAACTGACACATTGTTCGATGAGGCATCTTTCAAATGCATAGATCATCACTGTCATCGTCAAGGGGGTTGTTTGCTTCATATGTGTTGAGCACTTAATCAATATTTGATTAACGGACACAAGATCCCTTTTTTCAAGCAAATGCGACAATTTGCTTTCAGCTGAGCTCATCAATGGCCGATATGAAAAACATGACACCGCTGTGTGTGGGTAAATGATATCCATCAATGCTTCATGAACCAACAAACACTTGTGGCCAGTCTGATCTTATCCAAACAATGACTGATGACATCTTTCTTTCCTCTCACCATTCAGCCTAAGAGCAGGAAATTAAGAAACACAAAAGCTGGATGAAGATTAAATCCATGTTTCTGTTTGATTTCCAGTGAAGATCAACAAGGTTTTGTGTGTTGCTCATGTGAGAAGTCTTGAGGCGCACTGGCTGAAGAGCCTCTACATACCTTTTTTTCAAAGGCAATGCATAGAACATAAAGAAAAATACATTTCTTTATAACCCTTTGGATAAAAGCAGGAAAGTATGTGAGGAATGCAGAGGAGAGGAGAGGAGGCAGTGAAAGTGCTCTGTGTTCTCCAAAGATAGGGACACATTTGAAGGATTCTGACAGCTAATTTAGAGCCAGAGAGACAGATTATTTTAAAACCCTACTACCCTGCCACAGACTGGACAAGGAAATTTCTGTATTTTGATACAAGGACATATCCTTCTCTCTGCAGTCATTTCTCTTGTTTGTTTATGTCATCATAAACCCTCACAGTTGTTCTTGTTTTCTTACTGTCTATGTTATTTTGAGCTCTATATAGTCTCTGCTCTAGCAAGTATCTGGAGCAACCAAAATTTCCTCAAGATGTCTTATAGAGGAAGTATGATGATTCATATGTCATTCTGGATTAACAACTCATAAATGATGTGGCTCCTTAAGATGTCTGGCACTCTTAAATTTACACTTTTCTTCCCTCATCGTAGCGAACAGCCACAGCTATCAAAATTTGATTAAAAAGACTCAAATCTCTTTGAATGAAGACAAAGACTTCTCTTCAAGTGGATAAAATGCGCTTTTTGGACTGGGGAAAATGGCATCACCTACACTCAGCTGCATTTTTCTTTCAGGTCCAATTCAAACAGGGAAGGTTCATCAGCCTTATAGAAATGACAGAACCTGACATTTCCAAATGTTTCTGCTTCTTCAAGCATCACAGGAAAGGTCTGCAATAATGCATATTTAATTGTATTCCTCAAATCATGAAGGTCACTACTGGTGATCTCTTCCCATGGATCAATATGTCTGCATGACCTGGCAAGTTAATATGAGCATTTGCCCACTGCTGAATCCTCATTGCATGCTGAGCACTGATCTTCATGTTTGCTGATGGTTCTCTTTCACTCATCGCTCATTCTCCACCAATAAAGTTATCCCAAACTTATTCCTCCAGCGCACCCTACAGAACACTTGGAAGGAACTTTGAGAAAAGTTTTCAGATTAATGATTATTTTCTCCTCACTTTGCAAAATGTTTAAACTTGTGGGTAGTGTTGCTTTGCATCAGAGTTTATGCTTTACCCAGCTTCCTGTAGACATCTTTGAAATTTCCAAAAAGTTTTTGGAGTCTAACTTGCATGATTCGGGAATAGGCTCTTTTTCTTAATTACAGACTTAAAATAGCCTCTCAGTTATGAGAGATGGTAGTTGTTCCTCCTTCCAATGCAATGATGTATGATTCCCTGCAGAGTGGGCATGTGTTACCTATAGAAGAGATCGATACTGTAGCCAGCAGAGCTTGCATCCAAAGAATAAATCTCCAAGACATCTGAAGAATGGAGCAGGAGCGTTAACTCCCTCCTCATCTGCTGTGATTCTCAAGCCTACTATCTCTCAGTCACACACACACACTACCACCACCACCATGATCAGTGTTCCCATCAACCCACCCTACTTTGACATGGAGGGAGAAATAGGATCCAGTGCACTCCCAAGGTCACCGTCAGTCTTTCTGGCTCCTGAGATGATACGATACACTTCACACCGTCTTGGAGAGTTAAATGAATCTTCAAGTGCACACGTACAAGGGTGAGATCCAGCGATGTTCCAGACTTGACAATAAACAACATATCAAATGGTGAAAGAAGTCGAAGATATCGATAGCTCTGTCTGCAGAGGCCCTGTGCTGAGGCGGCTGACTTGCTCTTGTCCATTTTTTTCTGAAACCTAGCAGCACAGTTCATGCTTTTAAACCAAAAGTAAACTTTGGAGTTTTTTTTTTTTTTTATCATCAGTGGTGCTCAGTGAGGCCTGGAGGAGACGCGTCACCCAACCTCAAACTAAATTATGAACTAGCAAGGAGAGAAGAGAATCTGCCTGAAGAAAGAGTTTAAAAGAACACCAGTGCAGACTGGTTTCCATCAATATTTGATGCCTGGGTCCTTGAGTGCAAAGTGCAGGCCGTTATTTCATGTCCCTAATGGTGTCCACTCCTCTGCTGATGTGACTGTGAGACCCTAAATCTCTGAAATCCCTCCTCCTGTATTGAATTGTTCCACCGTAGTCGGTCTCTTTGTTAGTTTCTCCAGGAATAGCAGCGCTTTGAAAAGCACATTTCTCAACTTTAGGCAGAGGTGTCTTATTACCTGAGCACACTTTTTCTTCTTTTAATTAAAACATTCGGAGCTGGAATGGATTCTGAAAAGCCGAGGCATACGTCACAGAGAGGATTATGAGAATCTAACATAGGAGAGGAAAAGGTGCTTAACTGTGGAATTACAGCTGAAATGAGTTTTTAATCATGCAGTTAATGTTGGGGAAATGTGAAGCCCAGAGACGGTGCAAATTGCCTCCATGAGGGATAAGGCACCATCAACGGAGCCAAGTGGACAGATTACTTGATATCAGACTGCATCTCGGTGGAAACAATAGAATTAAATGTGTCTTACTAGAAACACTCACCTCCTTTATTTTCCTTCAAACATTATGTTTATTAAATCTTAATAAATTACAGGTTTACGACTTTGTAGCCTTAAACTCAGCCCTGCATAAGTTGCAGATTTAACTTTTTGTACAATATGAAAGCCAAAGGTCACATGCTATCATTCGCTCGAGCTAATCCTGTTTTAGTTTTAATGCCTGCATGGCTTCATTACAACCAAAACTGACTTCCTCTTATTTTTTAGCCTTCAGCAGAGGAGCAGGAGCGCTGAATGTGCTCCTGCTAATGAGATACTGGTTATCTGTATAGCAAATTGCCTCCCACCCTCTCCAGCACAGCATTATTGTGCATCAGAGAGGAACTTTCACTGTCATTAGTGTTGAAAGAGGGTAATGGAACAGAGTCTACCAAGTTCCATGAGCGGTTACCATGACCCAGTGGGAGTAATAGGTCCGGATGGAGAGGTCTGATTATGTGGGATCTACTATGTAAAATGTGGTGACAGAAATGTAATGGAGACACGTTGTTCCCGAGCTTGATATTCTGTTTTATCCATCCACTAAGTGGATGGATCACAGTGAGTGATTGTAAGAATGATCCACCTTGTCACTGTCTCTGGAAAAGTTCTCAACCTGAGACATTTTAAGGCTCATTTGCAGCATAATGGGAGCACAAGCCTCAGAGTTCATCTTCCTGAGGAGAACACCTTGCTTATGCATAAATGGGCGATGAATACAGCCGTGATTAGGGATTCATCATTCACCGCTGGCGCCATAGACCCCAAAGTTCCAGAGAGCAACAAGTCAAATGGTTTGTGTAATCTCAGCATGGAGAGCTTGTTTCCCTTTGATTCAGCAGGAGAAAGTGAAAGAGCGAGAGAAAGAGGGAGGGAGAGGAGCCTGCTGATTCTAATTCCCCAGAGCATTTCATTATTTCAGTCGCTGTGATAACATCTTTAATTCCATTTTAAATAGGTTTATATGTCCATCATAAAATACTCCCTTGTGGGTTTAATTATTGCTGTAAGATAAGACATGCAATGGGAAGAGAGCATGGACAAAAAGCGAGAGGAGATAGAGACAAAAATTATCTAGCTTGGTGTCTGATGGCGTCCTTGTTATTGCTTATCGCTTGTGACATCACTTCCTGTAGCTTTCATTGCTTTGGTTTTATCTTGTCATCTATTCAGCACACACAAAGAAACTGCAGCATCTGCTATGAGCCTGACACAAAGAGGCTTATTATGGTGAAATTAAGTGTAATCTGAAATGTCCTGTTTCAAGAGGCTTTTGACACTGCCACAACACTGTAGATGTTAGGAACATCCCACTCTACTGTGAATACATTTAACTTTGTGTACTTTGTCCAAAGTGCTTTTGTGCATTATGCACAATGACAGCACAGGCATGACAATTTGCAGCTCTCCTTAGTACTGAGTGTATTTGCACACAATTACTTCCTCCATGTACTGTATCCATCCTCTTCTCATGTTGTCTGATCCCTCTCCAGAAGAACACATGTACAGAGTACATAATACCTTACGGATGCATTCACACACGGCATTCCTCACACGTCTGGCACAAACCCCTTGAAGCCTCCGTCTCTAAGCTTTATAAAAACTCTCACCTCTCAGCTGCTACTGTCTACAAACTGCTGTTTCAAACATAAAAGTATTGATTCAAATTCATTTCCACTACTTTTAAATTCTATCCCATTTCGAACAACACATTGTTATGTTCAGAGCCAAACTCAATATTTCCTGTTCTTGCCTTTTCTGAAAAAGTCAAATACCTGCTGGTTTGAAGCCTGAAGAACGTATTGCATGGTGAAATCGGTAATCTCTTAATCTGTCTTCTCTTCCGCCCATGATGTTTTCCTGAACCGTTCTCTCTTGACTCGCGGTAACCTCCATTACTCCCACATACTCTCTAACAGTGAGGCAAGCTGCGTTTACCACTTCATCTCCTGCGGGAAATGATCACCTCTGAGAGTCAGCCTGAAAAGGCAGAAGTGAAATGTACTTCTACAACTTCACCACAAAACTTATTTCCTTTGCTTAGCGTAAAAAACACAGGAGTTGGCGAGATCAGTGAAACAATACCTGCTGTGGCTTGTTTCCCCTCTGTGAGGATCTTCCTGAGAACCTCCCCCTGTTATAAACCAGGAGGGAGAGTGAGAGTTTGGGAGGGACTCATTATTGTTATAAAACCTCTTAAAGTATAATACATATGACATTCAGCACCTGGAGAAGGCTGCAATTAGCACTGAGTACCTTGTGAAGTTTGAATTCCCCTGGCTGTATTGATTAGGTGTCAGTTGAAGTCAACATTACTGATGGGAGCCTTATTACTCCACTTAATGAATGATGTTTTATTAATGGCCATGTAATAAGATTACCTTTATCTCAATGAAAGCCATCAATCTTTGCCTCCTGCTGTGCACTGCTGTGAACATTCATTAAGAACCGTATAGATCTTCTTCTCTAAACCTGCAGAGGAAGCACACCGTCCTGTAACCGGGATTAACACAAAAACAGCCATTTAGTAATGTCTTTAAAAAACTATCAGAGACTGGCAACATGTTTTAGTAACTGGTAAAATATGTGAAACAGGTACATGTACTGTTGTTCTTAAATCAGTCAATCAATCAAAGATGCTGTGAGGAGGATCTGTATGCATATAAATTTTAACAGTGCATGTGTTTGTTTTTTCTTTGTTTAAGATAACTTTTTACTGGATACAACGCGATGAGGTATGGTATTGAGCAACAGTTATGTAGCGATGTTATTTTAAACATTACAACAAGCAAATGTAAGTTTGTACTGTACGTCAGTAGCTGGCTATATGTAGCACTGCCAGCAGCCCGTTGCTACTTGGAATCCATAGGCTAACGTGACAACAAGCTAACTCTCAGTTTGTACATTAGTTTAGTAGCCGTCCATATGTTGAGTTTCTGTCAGCCCAGTGCTGTGAGATGGGTAGGTAATGTGTAATCTTTGTGAGCAGCAGAGCTAACGTAACCTCACTCTTCATTTTATTGACAGACTCTCAAGTTTGAACAGACCACTGCAGAATAACTGCTGACTGTGGGTTGGAATAGAAATTATCACAAACAGTTTAACCCCTGTGTTATAGAATGACACAGCCTGAGCTAAAGGCTAATTAGCCTTTAGCTCAGGCTGAGTCACTCTCCCGTTTAGCTTACTTCTGCTCTTCTGTCCTTTTTCTGTCTGAAAGTTAGGCTCCTGTGTCCACCAACACTACAAAATTAATCCAAAAAATCATTTTCAGCAGAGAAAAACACAGCTTTCTCTTCCGACTATTAAACTTTGTCAGCTGTAAATCAGTCCAGTCCTGCTTGACCCAATAGGGAAGCTAAGAAGTAGCGTTACTAAATAACATATACTGGTACTGATAATCTCATTTTAAAGTTTCGATTACAATAGGGCATATATCAAGAAGAGAGACCTTTACAAGATCACTCAGAAACTCCTCACAGTCCCTTTAAAAAGAAGAAAGAAGAATTTGTAATGTATGATCGGGTTAAAGGCAAAGCATAAGGGCATGAAAATGTTAAATGTACATTAAACAGAATGGGATAAACCCCAAATTGATTCACTGAGGTTTTACCTCATCACACAATAAATCATTAATTGCTCACATATTGGTAGTTACAACTTGATGACACCCATGGGACAAATTGTGCTCTAAATAACACAAAGCGTTGCAGTCGTTTGTCACACTGCTGGTTGCGAGTTTTTCACATATTTGGACTTATGTATAAAGGTGTTTTAAGTTTATGTTTATGAGCAGGGGTTAAAATCCTTTTTACCATTAATGTCTTTGTTATACACTTACAACAGCAATCATAACAGGCAGTGCAGACTTCAGAAACAGAGCGGTTACTATTTGATATGTCTGATTATTATAATACACCAGAGGTTTACAGGAGAAGAAGAAAGAATTCAGCACAGTGAAGCTCACTCATGATTATGCACTCAATGCACAGAAAACAGCCTGATGTTGTGGTGTCTGCTGTGCTCAAAAATGATGATGAAATGTCAAGTATCAATGAGGAAAGCAGACCGTTGTTCTGCTGTGACCTTTAACCTGCCCTGAATAATTCAGGTGTCATTGTTTCTTCTTGTTATGAGAAAAATGAGTCACAAAATCTTTCTCCTATTCCAGGTCTCTGATCGGCTGAAAAAAAATAAAATTAAATAAAAAAACAAGAGAGAGCGGTAGACTGACAGCTGAGGTTTGCTCTCTGTATCCGCCCTCACTGCGGTTCAGTTTTGTTCTGCAGAGACAGACAGTGGGCTTAAAGGTAAGAACCTCTGGCTTAAACTATCCGAAACAATGACAGCCCCACCCCCTCTCCTGCTTCATCTTCCACAGGCCGGAGAGATTGATCTCTTTTTCACATGAGCCTGACACCCTGAGCTCCAGTGAGGCTTGTTTAACAGACGCCATCCTCTCTGCCAATAAAAAAGCACCCTTTTCCCCAAAAGGCATCTCATGGAGCAGTGTCCAGCGTATATATTAGCCATAACTGTTTTTAAAAGCTGGATTTATAGACCTCACAGAGGGAATATATAACAGCCCATGGTGAATTAATTATTCCAAAACAATTTGATATATCTGATTATCAATTCTAGGACACAGGCTCGCTTAGAGCAGAGACTGCTTGTAAAGGTTGGATTTATCATGTTGACATTTTGTTACAGCCTCCCTCTCTCCCCTCCTGTACAAAGCGCTTGTTCGTAGCTCTGCCCCACAGTTTCCTTTCTCTGTTGCACAAAGTGGCAGAACACAAATATGCCCTTTTCATCTGTCTTCTGCCTCTTCCTCAATGAGAAAGCTACGGATGTTTTAGTAAAAGATTACAGCGAGCGCACGAACATATTGCTCGCACACACCGGCTGTTGACAAGCGCTCCCTGTACTGGTGTGCCATGGATGGCAGAGCACGCAAATAAAAGGTCAGGCCCATCAACATCCATCTCTCCCTCAAACAGCAGAGACACCAACCTAATCCAGCTGTACGAACAACAACTGAGATGCGAGAAAGGAAGAACTCCAGTAGATGCATCAATCTGAACGCATTAGAGAGGTTAAACCCCTTAGTTTGTTCAGCAAGCACCCGTTTGACGCACTCCCCTGCTACAATGCATGCAGCTGAACAAAGGCAAATGTTGTCATTCAAGCTGCTACTGACGCTTTTGTTACTTGTAATACCACCCACTGCTGTGAGTTTTACAATTTTACCCTCTGTACTGACCTGCTGAGTCATCACTAAAGAAGAGCTGATCTGAATAAACCTTTGACAGCGACTAAAAATGAAGCTTGAGATTTGGACCAGTTTGACAAAGAAAGAGAAAGTCCAGTGAGCAGCAAGGTCTGGATTACATGAAGCCTCCTCAGTCTTCCCTGGGTCCTTGAGTCCCTGGATCTTAAACGTCACATCTTCTGGCAAGGTCACTTAGCATGACCTGTTGAAAAGCTACCGCTAACAATAAAAAGTATCTCTATTTTTTACTGAAAGCAGCAACTCAGTCACTCCTGGCCTTGTGATTTTTTATTTGTTAACAAAATGAAACTTGCTATGTTGAGTATTTGCTTACCAGATAAACCAGGGCTGGTTTAGCTGTGGACAATATTTTGTTCAAAAGGTGAGCTATATGTCCCTGTGTGTTTTGAAAGGCGCTGAGGCTGTGAACGGGATAGAAAGCCCACAATAAAGTAAAAGTTTGTACTGGTAGTGCAGAAATGGTCCCCAGAGCTCAAGACTCTATCCTGGACAACAGTTCAGATGCAGCAAATCTACACTGAAAAGACAACTGACAGCAAAGAGGTAACATCTTTACAGTGTACATTGGCCACCCATGTTTTCCCAATTAAAGTAGAAGTAACAGAACAAACAGAGAGATTCTTAAAGGTAGGGTCTGCAGGAATTTCTCTTACTTGTTAGTAAACACAAACCGAAACTGGGCTCTTTCTCCTTGGCTCAGGGCCAGCTGCAGCACACACCCGCAGCCTCCGACCATGTCTATGTGAACCCATTTTCTTCCCCAGCAACCACTTGCAGCATTGTATCTCTACATGGGAGAGACACCAGAGCCATGTATCTGGCTTGGCATGTTAGCACAAGCTAATCACTGGGTTATCTGACACATACCTGCTAAGTAGAAAGCCAACTCGCGTCACTCTTCGTCCGGTGCTGCTATCTAAGTGCCTGGAAGTAAGTGAAAGTTGAGCCAAGCTTCAACCTTGTTTAGGAAGATGCTTAAGTGTTTGGCGTTTTGTTTCACTTTGGTTGTGTTTTTCTTGCTCCATGCTACATCCACTAGCGATAGCTTCTTCCACTGGCTAATCAACATGCAAAGTCACTTGCACATTGGGCGTGCTGTGATTGATTGATGTGACCACGCTCACGCTCTGCCCAGAAACATCCCAATACACCCAAAACATTAACATACAGGCTGAGGTTAGGGTTCAAGGCAGACAAAGACACTGACACATGTGTATGGAGGCCCAGAAGAGACAATTGAGCAGGATTATTCCTGTAAAAGTTGACTTTTAATTTTTTGTGAAAATCCTGCGGATCCTACCTTTAAGGTGTAGTCACATCTTTGGCTCAGTCTGGAGGTTATGTTGACATAATATTAAAAACAGTTTATATATTGTGATAGTTCAACCAAAACTGAAATGACTGGACTCCTTGATACATGCTATGCTAGATCAAATTTTACAAAGTTGGGCAAACAAATGGGGAGATAATATGGGTGGAAAAAGAAATTATCCTGTATGGATTCACCTCAGTCAGACCCAAACTGGATGACACATCCTGACATGCCCCAGAGTTTGCATGCTGGGGTTTTGCCCGAGAGCTAGACAGAATGAAAATGAAAGACTCATTCTGATAAAAAGAAGAACAAGAAGTAAATGAGAAAAGATGTGACAAGCTGAGTATGTTAGCATGTTCATAAACAACAAGCAAGCCTCAAGCTGTTGATTTTTTTATGTATGTGACATTAAAGTTCACCAGGGTGAAGGTCTGATAGTAACTACCTGAAAGGAGGCGTATGGTGTATAGTAGCTGAGGCAGACATCTTTTTGTCAATAAATCAGTTGTCGCCTGGTATATGTTTACTGTTACAAGGACAGCACTCCAATTAAATTGCCTCTAGCTACAACAGCAGTTCAACTTAACAGTGCATGTCTCACCAATAGAAACTTTGTGCAGACCAGAGAAGCCAGGATTGAAGCGAGGGATGACTCACTCTGCTGTGAGCAACAGCTACAGAGGGTCAGGTGTTGTTTTTACGTCAGACCTTAAGAATATGTTTAACTTGGAAAGAAGTCACTGAAAAGGACCAGCACATGTGAGGACAAAAAAGACCAACCTCAAAGAAAAGGGACTGGACTCAAACAGATAGAAAAGATTTTTTACAGGAGGAATAGAGGTGAAACTACTAGAAAGAGGCAGAATTGTCTGATTGAAATTTTAAGGGGAAAAAGCTAAGGATGATTCTGGAGTTTCTCATTCATTATGAGTATTTTACCCCAATGATGTTTGGGTCCTTTCACCACGCTTGTGCTCAGGAGCCCATTTTTTTCATAATCCCTCCATGGTAAGGCTCCAGAGAAACCTTCACAGACACTCCAACATGACAAGTGACCTTGAAAATGAAATTCAGCCTTTCCTGGTACGTCATTTAGGCAATCCAAAACACACACAAAAGCTATTTCCCCAAGCTCACAGTTTCATTACACTTTGCTTTCCTCCGTTCTACTCTGGCAGGCTCTGCATGTGCCCTTGATGTGAGGAGAAATGTGAGTTTCTGCTCAGAACGTGGAGCGTATAGCACTGTTCTGCCCTCTCAGACAGGCTGCTGTACAGTCATCATTTACATCCCACTTGAAACGTTTCTCCCTGTCCTCTCTGCGGCTTGTTTTTTCACACACTTGCTGGCACATGAGCAGACTAAAAGCTATGTCATTACTCCATCATGCTCTTAAAAGGGCGGCTCTGACCCATTAGAGTGTGCTGGTGGGAGTAGGGCTGTGAAATAATGATCACTAAGATTTCTATAAAAAGAAAACTGGTGCAAGCATTTGTTAGTCACAGTGGAGCAGCGATTAAGGCAGACTGATTGAAAGTGTCCCGTGTGAGCGAACGTGTCAGACTCTGAGAAAGTTTTGCGATCGGGCGTAATGGGCCAAATATCTTCTCCGCTTGGCTCCTCTCTCTCTCCTCCACTCGGCAACGCTCTGCTCAATTAATCCAGAGCCTCCAAATGACCCTCGAAGGTGACTCACAAGATAAGTGCAATTACACTGGAAACAAGGGTGCTGCCAATTAGTCCTCAAGTCTCCTTCCATCTTTATGGCACAGGATGAGCACATCCCACCGGGTCGGCCTGTTTGTAACTTCATTAGCCGCCGTCTAAAAGGGGAAAATGAACGCTTGGCCTACATCACACATTGGTGTGAAGGGATCAACACCATATGAGAAGTGTTTGTCCTTAAATGTAAAAGGAAGACAAAAGAAAAGGCAGGGGAGGAAACTGTTGAGACGTTTATTTCTGCAGGATGTGGTGATTCACATCTTTGGTTTAGTCACAAAGACCGGAGGGAACCCCAGCTGATGCTTGAGAGACCGCGCCAAAGAGTGATGCTGATGCTGATGATGAAGATGCATCCAGTAACAGCAGAGAGGAGGTCTCACCACTCATCCTTCCTTTCACTCTCTGATGCCTCTTTGCTTGTCTCTAATTGCTCCCCTATTCTCCCTTCCTGAGAAAATTGTTAATGAGAATTTCCTGCTCTGAAGACGTCAGGGCCAAACCCACTTGTTGTCTGCCAGCACCGAGTCTGTGAGTAATGGGTGTGACTAATGCTGCCTGGCAGCTTCCGCGCTCGTCCCTCCCTGCCATCTGTCCCCTGCCACCCCTCTGGGTGCACTGGGGTGCTCTCAGCAGGTCTCAGTAATCATGCACACACACACACACACACACTAAACACACATGCACTAGCAATTCCAACATCCGCCGATTTCAGAAATTACGTTTCCCAAATCTGTGAGTTTCTGTCACATTGCTCCCTGCGTCAAATATGAGTCACCTTCAAAACAAAGTGAACAACCACTGTTCTCCTCTAGATGCACAGGACTCACTGAGTGTTTCATGTTTGGGGTATTTCAAGTCTACGGTCAAAATGCAGCTGGACTTGGTTGAGGCTCTGACGTGCTGATTTTCTTCTTCCTTTTTTATACACACAACTTATCAAGTCCCAGTTAGGAAAAATGTAAACCAGAGTCATAGCAAAAGGTGTGTGTGAATCACTCTGATTTCTTTCTTCTAATTTGGGTTTTATGGGAGAGAGGACACAGCTAAACAAAAAAAAGTGCATGGTCACACCTCTTTAATTCTACATTAGTTCAATGAAACACACCTGCAGCAGTAAATGAGATGCGTGGATGAGAATGGAGAATGAATGTGTGCGGGATGTCAGTGCTGGCTTAAGATAGCAAGGAGCAGCATGAATCTCATTACAAGGGCCTCTGGATCTGCCCCTGCAGCCAACTGAATCACTCTGAGTGGCTTTAAATTGGCGTTCAATGAAGTACGAATTGATCCTTGGCCCTGTTCTGGTTTCTTTGCGGCCATTTGGACTGCGATTTGTTGAAACTTGATGGAGCTGTTGCAAGATTAATTTTCATACAGCTGAAGGAATTTCAGGATTAGCCAAAAAAATTAACAGGAAAACATTATTTTGGGGTAATTTTATTGTAAGGTGCAGGGCGTTATGTGGGTTGTTGGGATCTGACTTATTTTCACTGATGTCCTTTTGAATAAAATGTAATTAAACCATCACAAGAAGGTGGCTGTCAAAGCATTGACTCTTGGGATTTAAGTGGAGGTATCACTGGAACTGTAGTTTGCTCTGCTGCTGGTAAGGTGGGATGTTTTTCACTCTCTGAACAGCCAGAGGCAGAGTCACTCTAATTCTGACTGTCAGTCATTAAATGAAATCAGCTTTGGCAGGGAGAGTGCTCCCTTCTCAAATAAAAATGCCAGTTTTCACCTCTCAGCTGTGTGCACTCTTGGAGAAAAGGTCTCACTATATTCTTAGCAAATATACGCCTTACAGAGCCTAATTGACTCAGGGTATTTGTATATTTAAAAAGCAGCTTCATAAAGTCAGACCTTGATATATATATATATATATATATATAGTTTGTGCTGCAGTCATAGAGATGTGCTTGCATCAACTTAACAGTGTAGGAGTGGTTATTTATTTAAAACCAGAGCCTCACCTGAACAATGCTGTAGTTTAGTCAGTTCAAACAATCTTGGTTGAGTCTGCTGTGCTTCAACAGGCTATCAATATCAGGAGGAGCCTTTGATGAACAGCTCTGAATGACCACACTCTGTGTGCTGCAACTGGCCAAAAAGAAAAGTGGAAGAAGCATAATTTCATTTGAAGATTTTTCTTTTCATTTCTCGCCTTCATACTGAATATGTTATCTTAAGAGTGTCCTCCGTCACTCTCACTGAAACTCACAAAGTGAAAAACAGAACAGAGACCACTTTTATTCACCACCATATGAGCAATACACTCTCCGCCATGCATCAAGAAATGGATTTGCTACGGATATTTTCAGGGTCACTCTGCTGGTTCATAATCTCATTTGGAATGAATGAAATAAACATATCCGTAGGAATTGGACACAGTTAATTCTGAAGGGTGCAAATTGATTTTCTGCAGAGCTGGGTATGGAGAGCGGTTGTGCAGCACAAGGACACTCCTGCAATGAAAAGCTTGAACTGTTTTTTTCATCAGGCAGCTTATACTTGAGATTTATGTGAATCAGATGAAGAAATTAATTAATGATCTCCCTCTGCTTCACCTGTCAAATGAGTAATGAAAAGGGTTAAAATATATGACCCTGCATGTTTAAGTAAAGAGGCCATTTATTTTTTAAGTGGGTCAAATTGTATTTATGCGGCACTTTTAAAAGTAACAAAGTACTTCACAAGCACAGGAATAAAACAGATAACATAAAAAGAAAATGCACACACAAATTGTAGTCAAACAAACAAAGCAATAACGCCCAACAAGTTAACAATGGCAGCTGCATTTTGGATTAACTGCAGGTAGCAGGTATAGAGGGAGTTTCAAATATGAGAAAATGAAAATGTGTGTTAATGTCTGAAGGTCACGGTTCTTTGACCACCGGAGGCGGGGTCGCCCTAAAACAGCTGGGCGACACTGCGTCCACGTCATTTTGAGCGCGACTCAACAATCACAAACAATGGAGGACTTAGGGGCAATGGTATACTTGCTGCTCAGTCTGTGGCTCTTTGTCACAAACCGAATGAAAGAGGACAGCAGAAGAAGGCTGCAGGCTAACCCTTGATGGGACACCATTCTTCATTCCCATCCTCTTATGTCCCGTCTTGTTTTGGACGCCGCGCTCATGACTCATCAATGACGACATTGTCTGACCAATCAGTAGCCGGCAGTTAGTGACGTCATCTTTCAATATAGACCCAGCTCGCTTGGAACCAGGGAGGAGTAGGTACTAAAACTAGCTTGTTTTGAGGACATACCAGGCCAGTAGAAACACGCTGCAAATCGAGTAGCATGCACAGTTAGCGTAAGAAAGCAGTGCGATACCAACAGTAGCAATGGCCAAAAAACAGCCAAAGAATAAAGGACAGAAGAGCATAAAATGAAAAAGAAGGTCTATGACAATAATAGAGGGAAGACCCGGGTCAACACTGGCGTGGCTCTCCGATGGTGGAGGGAATTCTGCGATTTAACAGACCTGAAAACAGACGCGGATGTCGCCGTCTTTCTGCTGGATTAGCTTTGTGGTGCTTCACAAAACAGTAACAGCCATCAGGCATTCATCTTATTGTCTTATCTGCCAAAATGTACTGTTGTTGTGATGTTATCAATTATGGCAGTCGAGTTGTGGCTACTGTTGTATGACAAGTCAGGGTTACCTTAGCTTTGCAGTTTAGCAATGTGCTAACCCAGAGTCAGCGACAAAATTAAACAGGGGGGCATTATGACAGGTGCAGGGGGGCACAAATTCTTGTTCATTACTGAATTCATAACCATAGTGTAAAGTTCTAATTCACATATACAAGGCACTGTACCACAAGGAAAGCCACGCCCACCCCCCCTTTTCTCTCCCTCTGGCGCGCACACAACCGTGTGTCTTTAGCGCACCAAGATTAATGAAGACCAAACACCATTCAACAATCAAAGAACCACGAAACCAAAACAATAGTAGTGAGCTAAAGATTAAAATACCTGTAAAACAGCTGGAGCCGTATAGTGTAGCAGCTAAACCTCCTGAGGACAGCGTCCTCCCACTTCATTGTACATCTGCGGGTCAAGTCTCTTTCAAAGCTCAACAACCTGGGCCTTTCTATTGTGGAGCATCGCACGTCTTTGATCGGAAAATATTCATATATCTTAATATTATAATATCATTTGCTACAATACTACTAAAACTCGTCACACTACTACCACTACGACTACTTTCAAAGCAATAAATACAGCTTCACATGTTATTGCGAACTGACCCTCGAGCGTTCGCTGGTCCGGCCTCCGCCATGTTGGTCAGCTACACAGTTTCTATGGTCGTTTCCATGACGATGCACGTCCATCATCTTTCGGGTGTGAAGCCAGGGGTGGGGTATGAAGGGAGAGGTGGGTCTAAATTTGTTAATCAACTACCTCTTCACTGATTTTCTCCCAGACCACTGACTACACCTTTAAATGAAGGAAATTAAGCGACCTCCTTTTATAGACAGTAAAGGAAGCAGGACAAGTGATTTAGTTTGTGGTTTTAGCAGAATAGATTTGCGTATCACCACCCTAACAATGACACCAAACATCAGGGAACCCACTGAAAATATTACCCATCAAAATCATGGAAAAGAAAACAGGATAGGGCCGAGGAGCAAACTGTGGGGAGCTCCACACAGTAAAGAAGCAGAGAAGGATATTATCATAATAACAGAACTTGAAGTATCTGTTGCACAATGGGACTGAATCTGTTAAATCTGACAGGATGAGAATTGAGAGATAAGTCAAAACTGGCCTGGTGTGGTCGAATGAGGGCCTGAAAGCAGAGGTGAAGGGAAACCTGTGACGTTGGTGTGATTGCAGCAAGTCTCGGTGCTCAAGGATATTCTGTGCCCTTTGCAAGCATATGTACGAATGAATTTCTGCTGCATCTGAGGAGACAGCAGTCTGTTTCATCAGGAGTCGAGAGATCAGTAATGGAGCGGTGAAAGCCAGCTACCTCAAGGTGTCAAGATGTCAAGATGAGCTTTATTGTGATTGCACATGTTTCAGAGCAATGCAATTACATTTCAGTTACCTAATTGCTAAGGTTTGTAACAAGCTGTACCATCAGGGCAGGGCCAACTCTGTATGAGGGAGAGATAGAGAAAACATGCTGAAGGCTGCAGAATCCTGAGAGGTGACAAACTTTGCCATTAGCCTGACGTGGAATAAAGTGGCACACAGGATTTGAGAACGATTTTTCATGCTATACATTTACAGTGCAGGGGGATAACGTACCGTGGTTTGTTATGTTTAGAAAAGGTCCAGCTTCAGTTTGTAAGGTGTGGAGAGTCTGTTTGTGTTCAGAATAACTACACAGATGAGAAGAACAGTTCAAATAATGTGTAGCTCTTAATGAATTAATTAAATCTTTAGGTTGAATGGTATATTTTTCAGTTCCAAATAACTGTGATTCAATGTTTTGTACTTCTGTGATCACTGTGGTCAGATATAAAGCTCATGTGCAATTGTTAAACTAAGGTGAAATACTGTTTAAATATTTTTTTTTCTTGAGAAATCTCAGGCTGTTCAAAAAAATGTTTTGTAGAGGGATAGCTCATTGAATTCAAAGGCAAAAAGTTGGACTTGGATCTGAAAGTAACTATGCTATGGTTTTAGTGGTACAGCCCATAGACTTTTTATAGAGTGGACAGAGTGGCTCCACCATTTATGATTGTACGGTTTTGAAGCCAAAATTGCCCCGTCACAGGCGCAGCCATTGTAGCAGTTTGCAGTCAGAGTCTGCGCAGTAGAGACGATGAGGGATTCTGGGAGAATCTGAGTGGAGCTGGGTGACATTTTTTTTTTTTCTTTCGAGAGTCTAATCACTTCCTGACTCTACCTCCTGACATACTTTACAATCCCCGAAAAAGATACACAAGAACAGCATCTGTCAATCATTGTGTAAAGCCTTGTTTTTAACCTCGTATAACTAATGAAAACGAAACTTTTCAGAAAAAAAGAGGACTTGAATGCAAGGCAGCCAAATGATATCTTCACACACCACAACAATCGGACGTGAGAAACATTTCTACGAAGTGTATTCATTTTTTTAAAGTTTGACCACAGCCCATCTGGAATGGCTGGAAAGCAAGATTTTTTAACCTATACTGCAGCCAGCCACCAGGGGGAGCAGTTTTGTGGAGACCTCACTTTGAGCCAAGGAAGTGGACGTCCATTTTTTTTTACAGTCTATGGTGCAGCCTACTTGAGATAAAATTAGTCTGTATGTGATGCTCAAACTGAAATGAGTGTGACAACCCTGGATTAGTAACTTTGAATAGAGCTGTTTAGATGCTGTGCTTGTTTTAAAAAGGATATTGGAGTTTATTAAGACAACATAACCTCCAGCATGTTGTAGGAGTTGTTC
Source organism: Halichoeres trimaculatus (assembly GCF_033239565.1). Taxonomy (NCBI): domain Eukaryota; kingdom Metazoa; phylum Chordata; class Actinopteri; order Labriformes; family Labridae; genus Halichoeres; species Halichoeres trimaculatus. The sequence continues at coordinate 16,434,088 of NW_027437179.1, read as the reverse complement.
AGAGAGAAGAGAAGTTCTGAGGCAAAAAAAGGAAGTTTTGACAGAGGCTGGTAATTTTTAATTTGGATCCAGGGAGGACTTCTTCAGAAGTGGATGATTATTGGCAGTTTTAAAAAGATGTAGGTAAGTAGTTGAAAAGAGGCACAGGGCTAAGATAAGAAAAACAGATTTAGGAAATTATGAGAGGATTATGTCGCAAAAGCTGAGGGAGGGACGCGTGTGAGCTGAAATGAGATGGGGAAAAAGTCAGACAGTGAAGCAGTAAATATTTCATTGCTGATTCGTCTTACAACCATCATTAAAGCATTATAAATACCTTTAGAGAAGACACTCTCTGTCTTCTCTTTCCTCTGAAGGACAATTTTTAAAGTTACTTTTAAGAATTTCCTACCAGAGTGCTGCAGCTGACACAGACTAATCAATACAGTGTGAAATGTTAGGTTGTTGAAAAGCTGTGTACTTAAATCAGATCCATTTGACTGACTGAGTGCTGTCTTCCATTTAAATCTGCCTTGTTGGTTGTTTTTCAAAAGGCAGCACATCCTGCTCTGCATCAAAAACTTGCCATTGAAAAGTCCGACTGACGTGATCACTCTGTTTATTTCACTTCCCTCCACAAAGATGATAAAGACTCGGTACAACACTTCAAACTTATTTGAGTCGTTGAATGGAGGCTGCTATGGCAACAAGGCCACTGAAATGCACTTCTCTCATCACAAGGGCAATGACTTTACTTTCCAGTGCGGGAGTGCTGTGATGTGAAGGTTTTTGGTTAAATGTTAATGTGTCTGTTTGTTTCCATATTCACTGAGTGTATAGCATGAGACGTCTGTCTGTCTGTCTGTCTGTCTGTCCCTCCACCCATCTATCTTCATCACTCTATTAAACTTGTCCCATTCATCTTTCTCAGCTCCACTGTCTCTTCATTAAATCGTCTATGAATAGTTTTATGTACCCATTAAGCTTTCAGAGTCTGCTGATTGTGGAGCTGAAAAAAACACAAACGACAGGTTTATGACTTAATAATCTCTCTGCATACACAACCCTGCAGAGAAGAGCTGAGGCTGCTTCCCAACTTGCTGGAATCAATAGTAATTCAGCAGGAGCCAGAGGGAAGAGAGTTAATTATCTCCAGGTTCCCAGGTATAATTGAACAGATGTGTTTTGAAATTGGTCAGCTCACCATTGCAATGCCAGTGGTAATATCCTCCCACACCGGCAAACCAGGAGAGAAAGAGCGAAGAGAGAGATAGACAGAATAACTGTATGGTTTTCCAACCACAATTCAGCTCCAGCACACGACAGTCCACCCCAGAGACCGCTCGAAAGGCAATTAACCCCTGACCCCTCTTAAACACTGGCCATACGCTGCATTAGACTACCAAGCTTAAAAGTTTTAACCTTACAGGACCTTGATTTGCTGCAGTTTTAGCCTGTTTTGAATTGCGTTAGCTCAGCCCTGTCATACATCATTCATAGCCAGCGCATGCTTTGCTGGATACCCTGTGGTCTCAGCGCCGGCGCCGTTCTCATCTGTGTGTGGCCCTCCAGCCACAGGCTGCTGCTGGTGATAAGAAGATGCCAGGGCTGGCCCTGATGAGTGGCATCTTCCCTCCATCACTTCTCTCATTTCATTTCCCTGCTTTAAGAGCAGACATCAGGATGCGCTAGCCTCGGGCTGCTACCTCCACTCGGCTTCCATGATTCACTCTCTTCTCATGCCACTCGCTTTTCCCACTCTCCCTATGTCTCTCCTTTTAGCTCGACTTCCTCTTCTTTGTTACTCAGCATTACATATACTCCCTTTCTTCAGTGCAAAAACATTATCCCTGCTCAGAATTCTCAAAGGTTCAAATAAAAGCAGCTGCTCTTCCATTCCTCGATACACACAACACCTCTGAGTCATGAGCTGCTAATGAAAACTTAATCAATACCGAGCCCACAGGTCACAAACTGCCAGAATACCATGGAAGCACTAAAGCTAGCTCATATGAAAGGTTTGCTTTGAATTCTTCCGCTGTGGAAACTATGACAGACAATGTGTTTGTTGTTTTCCCCCGTGCTGCATGTTGTTTTCACTTCATTTCATAAAATATATTCAAATGTATGAAAACGAGTCGAAAGCTCTGGATAAGGAGACAGGATCATTTGCATCAAACTGCATTTATTTCTTCACTGGACTGCTGTTTGGAGGCTAGATTGTTGGATAACAACCCGATCTGAATTCTGATCATATTACACAGACGAGTGATATTACTTTTCAGTCATCATTTTTAGATGATTATTCCATTGAGGATTGTGTAAAACCACCCTGAAATAAACTAGTTCAGCATTAAGGAGAGTTGCTATATTTACAAAATAATGAAATGAAATGATGAAACAACCACAAACGATTTTCTTCTCCCTCTTTGCTGGCCCGTCTAACCCAGCAAAGAAATCCTCTGGACCTTGTACCAATGGAGCGCTTATCCGTATAAGTTTTCCAGCCAAACTCAAACATCATTTACTTTCTTTTTCCAAGAAAATACAGCAGAATGACTTCTCTGGCAGCTTTTTAGAGTAAAGCAACTCCAGGTCTTTTACACTTTATCTAGGACTACATCAGCTTCACATCCTTTTTCTGATCTCTTTCATTTCACAGTGTGAAATGTTTCATTTTTGGATTTTTCACCTGTCCACAGCAGAATGGTGAGGACATTTCTGGGTGCTTTATTTTTATACGCACCTGATCAAAATTTTAGGACCAGTTGAAAAACTGCACAAGAAGGGCTTTGAGAACAAACAATGCCTTCAAAGGTCTCATCTCCTTGACCAGCCCATTTGGACTTTGCAAGAGTGCATCAACGTAGAAAGTTGAAAGGAGGAAGAAAGTTTTATTCTCTTGTAAGAAAAAAAAATAGATAGTTTTACTTTATTTTCTGCCCTGACAGTGACAGAAATCTTCTTTGACCTTGATGGTTACAATGGCTACCAACGTTACTGGTATGACCACTTGAGATGTTTTCAACACGGCACAGTGGAGGGGGCGCCATCATGATCTGGGGCTTTTTCCTTCAATGGAATAGCAGAGCTTCAGGTTATGCAGTGGTGTCAAACAGCAGCAGGCTATGAGGAGATGCTTCAGGGAACATCCTTAATGACTGAGGGCCCTGGCCTGTGCAGTAATGCCCTCCTGACAAAGGACTTCTTCCAGGGATCAATCTCACTCTTTTGGACCAAGTCTTAATCCAAGCCATCTTCACCCCTTGGAGCAATGTTTCCCTAGCCTCCTGGAAACACTCCCATCAAGCATGCTGAAACAATATTTGAAGTGATCAACAAAAACAGTGGAGCTCCTCATTACTGAGTCCTTTCATGAAACTTTTAATTCCATCTTAGAGGGGTTTCATGTTTTTTGGAGCTGTGGTCTTAAACTTTTGATCTGCTAATGAACACAGCCTATTTCAGTTCAATTGTTGTTTTCAATAAATTGCTTGCTCCCTTTTTGTCTCTCTTATTTCTCCTTTTTGCATTTTGAAGCTCTACTTGAAACCTTTATAAGATCCAACAGTGCAAAATGTAAATTCTTTCAGTTTTTCAACTGGTCTTAAAATTTTGATTTGGTGTGTGTTCAGACACTCATTTCACAGCACTACTGAACTCCTATCACGTCACTACCAGAGGAGTTCTTCCTTCACTTTTTTTATTCTTTTTTTTTTCAGGTACTTTTGCTAAAATCAATGGCACAGCTGGAAAGAGACCGGTGGTATTTTGACTAGCAGGAAAGGGTTGAGAGTGGATATGGAGCCTGGGGTCCCCACATTGGAGACTTGAGGCTGTTTGCTTGGACTGCACAGTCAGACCGCATGGCCAAACTGGCGCCCCAGCATAGTGAGTTAATGATGATCTCAGCTTCTCATCTGTTCCTTTTCTTCACAAACCACAATGTCCCTCTACACTGCAGTTACTTTCCTCTTACCTAGGATCAGGTGACGTGGATAAAAGCTTTCACAGTGGATGGCTGAGAGGGGTGAGGAGAGAAGGAAAGCTTGAGTCAATGGCAAACCTTCTCTCAGGTGTTTAAATGTACAAAGCACATGCTTGAGCACCAAAAGGGGGCTCCACATGTCATTATATCAATCTGTTTTAGTTTTTCTTTTAAATAGTATTTTTTAGCTTACCACAGAGGATTTGATATAATTTTAGCCAACACTGCACCCTCAAGGTGTGTACCATAGTATTAAGAATGAAGGATTTTTTGTGAAGTGTTAAAACCCTGAGTGTCTTCTTAAGCTTGTTTGAGCCTTTTCAGTTCTCCAAACCTTTCTTTTGATCTCCTTCGATCTTTGAGAAATTTCTTTGAGAAATTTGTAAGACTCATCTGTAATTAAGCGAATTAACTCCCCCTGACCTCCAGAGCTTGTGCGGTGGAGTGGGGTGACAAGGGGTTTTAAGCACAGCTTTTAATTACTTTGTATGTGTTTTTCATGTTGCAGCCATGAGGGACCTTTTAAAATCACAGCTCTCCTCATTGATTTTTTTTTAAAACTCTTTCTTCTTTTGTCTGCTCCGATCTTGTGCTACAGGGTAAGAAAGTCTGAGCTGGAAATAGACAACAGCCGTTAGTGTGTGGTGTTATTGCACATGTGAGTATATGTGTGAAGCCAAGTGTAATTATCAGAGGCTTCTCATGTATCGCTTGCTTTCCTCAGTTAATTGCTGATGCAAAAAAAAATCAAACAGAATCTACAAAATGTATCCAGGGTATTCTATCCAAAAAAATGAGACCACAACCACAAAAAAAGGATCTCCTTTCTGTGAACTTACTCTGTTTTTCTTTCTCCCCTGTCTCGCCCGCTCTTGGTTCCTAATAAGGGTGATCAGAGCTGAATGGCCTAACAGGCTGACCCTCATTATAACTAAAAGTAATAAGGATAAGACACCAGTGAACCAGGCCTCATTAGGCCTATAGCCGGAGTACTCGTCGGGGGTCAGCACCTTCGACATCTTACGCTGCTCGCAACTCTCGAGCTTTCACATTGTCTCCCCTTTGTTCTCCCGCCAACAGCATCCACACTAAACACTACGAATTACTGAGACCTCTGCTTTGTGTTATACAGCTCTTTGCAGCTATTAAAAGAGGGTTTTTTTCCTTTTTTCCTGAGTGTACTACAGGAGGCTACTTCATGGTGCACCATTTTACAAGTGTGATGCCAGCTCATATTTTACAACCGTTTTCTTTCATACGGTGTTCATTTGTGAGGACCTGGATTCATTGATTTAAACAGTGTAAACCACGGGCAATAACACAGACATCTCTGTTAATGAGCCAGGTTTTGCTTGTGACTCATACAACTCTGTAAGCAAGCTGCAGATGTAGCCAGTAAATGATTCCTACAGTACATCCACGTACTGCTCTGTGTAACCACAGCCTTATTTGTAAGACACCAAGCAAAAGCATCTGTTCGGTGTAGTACAGTAGGTGCTGAGACAAGGCTTGGATGTTTTTTTTAAAAAGTGGAAAATGCAGAACTGGGTTTTGGTTCCAGGCTGGAAATAAGACAACCTTAAATGTCTTAACTTATAAGTGACATTGTTCCTGAAACTATAATTGGTGAGGCAAAACAACTACATACACTTTGTATAACATACTGAAAAAGTCACAACATCTCTGCAGTGTGAAGTCACTGCCTCTAACTCTAACAGCACTGCACACAAAGACTCAATATTTTTTTCTCAAAAATCTGTTGTACAGCTGATGAAAGGACTAAACTGTTTTTTTTAATCTATCTGAAGACTTTATTTTCCTCAAGCAGAAAGCTGCCTTTCAGAGATTTCATTTGTGACAAAAGCCGTTCCCTTAGACTGGCATAGTACTTCTACAATAGAATGACCCTGAGTATGGAAAAGGCAATAAAAGAACTTAAATGGATATAATCATAGAGCTTACTATTAAAGGGTTTGTCCGAGATGTTTCAGATATTTGTAACTGGTCCACAGCAATAGTTCTCCAAGACGGAGCAACATCTTGAAAAGAAGCGAAGCTTGGGAGCTGCATGGTGGTGCAGTGGTGAGTGGTCTCACAGCAAAAGGTCACCAGTATGAATTCCAGTACAGGCAAAGGAGAGCCCTTCTGTGTGGGATACGCATGTACTCCCTGAGCATGTGCGGGTGCTCCAGCTCCCTCCAACAGCCCAAAAACATGCTCACTAGGTTAATTGGTGAATTATTGTTGACCTGGTGTCCAGGATGTACTCCACCTCTCACCCTAATGGTACGGCCACACCGCAAGCAAATTTGCGTTGAGATTACATACAAAGTCAATGCAAAGGCGCATTTGGACGCGCATTTGCCCTGAATGGCGCGTTGGATATGTTTGGCGCAGTGCGTTTGGGGCATCAGCGCATTTGGAGCGTTGGCCCGTTTTGCCGTCAGAGGCCTCTACGCTCGAGTTGAAAATACTTGGAGCCAATCAGTGATGACTTTCCCCCACAACATCATTGATTTGAAGATGTTGCGGGGGGGAACCGCCACCAACTCCGACTCCAACCCCGCTGGAAGATGGAGGAGAAAATAATCTGTGCAGTGTGTCATTATCCAGAGTCAACAATACGATGTGTGTACTCTACAGAGACCGGGGGGAAAAAAGGAGCAGGCTTGGGTGAAAGTCTCTGAGGAGACAGGTTTTGAAGGTAAGTTCTGTAAATATTTGTTTCCAGCTGGATTTGCCTGCACGGGTCATCACTGAGTCCAGCTGTGTTTTCCTCAGTGGAGTTTTGAGCCTGATAGAGAGGAGGAAAGAGCGGGGCAGGGGCAGAGCCAGGGAAAAGATGGAAGTTCTCTGTGGTCCTCTCTTTCCTCGACCCCTTCATTATCCTCAGGGAGACCTCCGGGAACATGAGTCCAGGGATTGAGGATGAGGTCGCGGGGAACAGGCAGGCAGGGCCAGTGGAGGTGGATTACCAGGGAGAGGCAGCAGGCCTTGGTTGTGATCTCCAAAGCTTTCACACACTCTCCTGTCATGCTTTTGAAACCACAGCTCATTGTTTTTCTGATGCTCTTTTGGGCTTTCTGTCTTTACATGAGCGGGCTCTCTACTCCGCCAGCACAGTGACGCGCATCAGCCCGTCAGCTTGTCAAAATAGTCCAGGGCGCGTTGCAGGCGTGACTCGGGTTTAAATTCACGAATACGCATTTGGTGTGGCCACGGCATAAACAGCTGGAATCATAGACTGTATAAAGCATGAACGTAGTCTCCCTGACGTTACCCGTCTGTTTCTCGAACTGAAAATGAAGCACATCGGCTTTTGCCACCATATTTGTAGTGGTAAGGGCTTTGCATACAGCTATAGGGCACCTGTTTGTCACGTGACCTGAGCTGTGACCATGATTGGGCGAGCTTGTGATCTTAATGTCCTATGAACTGTCGAGGTTAGAAAAGAATTCATCCCCCAAACAGTGTGTGCTGATAATGAAATTAGGGACTCAGACAGAAGATATTTTTTGAACCAGCCAGTAAGTAGGTTTATTTCTGTTGTTAAAACGTCTTTTTTTGGCTTGGTGTGGATGTGACTTCCAGAGGTTGCCGCTTGGCTGGGACAAGTCTGTTCTTTTAATCATTAAAAAAGTTGCATTCTTTGGAGGAACTGAGGAAGGTTTGTAAAACACACTTACATCCTTAGGAGAAGGACTGTTTTCTATTACACAGCAGAAAATGAATGGATGGATGGATGGATGGATGGTAAAGTTTGGGATCTGTCCATGGTGCTGAAGTTCATTCAGGTTGCTGAAACTGCAGCTCAGTCAGCTCTTACATGAAGTGTCTGTTCATGACAGATCAGGCTTAATCAAATCAAATCTGCTGGCTCTCTACTTGTGATGACACAGTCAAGAGTCTCCTTAAATTACAGTGTGAGTTAATAACTGAATGTAACTATGCAAGTGAAGTCGTCTTGTAATTAACAGGTCTTATTCAAAAGATTTGAGTACTAAATGTGTCTAAAGAGGACTTCATTTCTATTATTTGAAAAACACTTGTAGAAGTGGCACTGGAGAAGACAATTAAACAATTAAATATAATTTTTCATATCACATCCTCTTGACTTATCTTCTCTCACAGGTTGTTTTTTCAGCCTTGGCCTTGCTAGTTTAAGGAGTAATGGATAACAGTAGCTACCTACGTGTTCAAACTTTTGAAATGTAGATTGTTGTCAGTGTGTCTGATTGCAGTGCAGTTATGCTCTTAAAAAGCTTATAAACCAACCCTTGTGTGTGGGAAAGCTAACAGCTCAAGACGGAGCAGTTGATTGAAAGGGAAATGAGTTTGTTGTCTCTTATTGTCGCAGACACGTTTAAGTAGATCCAAGTGGATCTCTGCCCATTGTCGCTGGACCAAAGTCAATGTTGATGTGAAAGAAGTCAATGCAAGTGCTCTGTGTTGACACACATCATCCAATCAGCAGCACATGTCCGATACTCCTTTTGAAGACACAAACATACATAGAGAAAGATATCTGACTGTGCTCAAGGGGTTTTATTGATTTCTGTTCCTCTTACCATGCCTAGCATGTCTAACCCTGAACTTTACCCTTTACCCTTCATCATTGCAGGGGTATTAGTAAGTGAACCATTGCTGGTGAATCCAAAGCCCATCACTGTGACTTGGATCATTATCTTCTCAACCTTAAACACACAAAAGAAACCATTATTTACAGTAAAATACACAAAAAGACATATTAATTGAATACGCTTTAAATGTTTCTCCGATTGTTTTGTGTCTTCAGGGCTTAATGCTTAAATATAACTCTTTAATATATTTGATGCCTCTGACTTGCTTTTCCCTTAAAGGTTTGATTGGGGACCAGTTCAAACTAGATAGAAAAAATAATAATCTAGCTTACACAGAAATAAAAAGAATTGTGTACTTGTCTTGAAACTTGCTTCATTTTTTTGCAAAAGTTTTGTCAGGAACCCCAATAATGAAATGTCAGTTTACCTACATTGTGTTAAATCCTGAATTCAGAGGCACTTCGCTGATTTTCTGTCATCGGTGGATGCAGATGGCCCTCCTTTTGTCTGACAGCCCCCTCCCATCTGCAAAGCTGCTGTCCCACAAAATTACTTGTGTACCTGCCATTGTTTCCTTGATTGCTTCCTGTACCTCTGACTCTGGCCTTAGGGGGAACATCGATTAGGAGAGACTACACTCGATTCATAATTATTCTGTTTTTTTTTTTTCCTCAACCATTCTCTGTTACGAGAACTATTCCCAAAATGCTGGAGCCAATTAATGTCCAAACAGATGTGCAATGCTGAGAGCTAAACTCTGCTGCAGGGTCAAGCAGCCTGAATCTAATCTCCCCAGCAAAACAAAATAACATTTCCGCCATCACGGCCTGAGAGTCCCTGCCCTGCTCTCAGGACACAGGAGCTGGCAATGTTTGCGTCACATGTGTTGTCATTGCAGTGAGATAATGCTGGACCGTACAGAATCACTGTATGGGTTTACAACATCAGGCTAATATCTGTGAGCTGCTAAAACAGAAAATGCAGGAGTGTTTAATGAGGAGAAAAGCCTGAGCCCAATTTGAGTCCTAATGTGTCATATGATCATGTCTTTGATGTGCATTTCCATGTCCTCCCTCTCCTCATTTTATTCTGATTCTGTATTTGTGGAGAGTGAAAAGGGAGATACAAACACAGAGAATTGAAATACCTGAGGCAAAAGTGGGACTTTACACTTGAAAGTGGAAAACATTACTTATGCATTAGGTATGTCTTTGAAGGAACCAAAACATGCATATTTCCTTATGCCTTCCCCCAAATAATACAGATAAAATCAATTATTCATTTGGAAATGTTTATTTCACTTCAAAAACAAGTGTGACACAGGCCTTGATGTTAGAAAAGTGTTCCTGCGGTAACCCACACCCGCAATGTCCTCATTGAAACTTCTGTTTTGAAGTTCTACAGAAGTGTCCTGGAGCATGAATTAAATAAACAGTAATTACCAACCAATACATGAAGTCAACCCCCTGTTTATTTAAGTGTTTATGTTGTGGACCCACATTTCACTGAGGGTACAATGATCTCAAAAAAGGTAAAATATGTAACCATGTTTAGTTTTCAAAAGGAGTTCACAAGTTCAAATGTTGGTAAAAACTTGTTACAGCAAACTTCTCTTTTGAAATGAAAGCCAAATTTCTCTACATGTGTAGAGGGTTATTCTAGCTCTAGATATAGAGCATGTTTGGGTTGATGCAAACATCAAATTATGTTATAGTAAAACTATCCACAGCATTCACACTTTTTTGTGTGCATATAGTTCTGGTTTTAAGAAGTACTCTTAAGTTGTTATTTGGAAACTGACCTCTGGTTGAGCTCTGTTTCATAACAAAATTTATAACAAAACAAAAGAGATTATATCTCATTTATGTATATATATATATGTATATATAAATATATATATGTATATATATATATATATATATATATATATATATATATATATATATATATATATATATATATATATATATATATATATATATATATATATATATATACATATATATATATATATATATATACATATATATATATATACATACATATATATATATATATATATATATAACGTCTCCTTAAATTCACACACAGTGGTTCCTTCTTGGAGTCTCTGGGTTCTCTTGTGTTGGAGGTTTCTCTGGATTGTTGCTGTAGACCAGACTGCAGCTGCATCAATGCTTCAATGACAATGCTTATTTACAAACAGCCTGACTCCAACTGCAACAGTTGGCACTTTTATACGTACTCTACTATGCCCTGCTCTTTACACACAATGTTGGAAATTTAAGCAAAACCTGAAATAGTGTAGTGTTTGTTTTGTTTTGCATTTTTTGTTTTTGTTGTTCTTCAGACGAAGCAAAGAAAAAGTGGAAGACAGATAAGTCAATCTTCGGTCATCTAAACTCCTCCAGGAGGGGGGGGGGGGTCTACCTTACTAACATTACAGACCTATGGTTTGACACCACGTCATCCATCATGCTTTTAATGAAACAAAAACAAATAGTTTTTAATACATTTATAGTTACTGCTGCCAAATTAATCTAAGACCTCTTTGTATATCTTGTAGACTACACCTAAACCCAACATGCAAATGCTGGCACCTGAGGCTGCCAGTAGTTAACAGTAATTTAACAAGGACAAAAAAAAAAAAAACAAGTTAGCTGGGCAGACTATAGAGGCTACAGTTCTCGATTCATCAGTCCCACATTTGTTTCATGGTCCCAGCATGATTTGGTGTTCAGTGTTTGCCATTTCCCCTTTTCTCTCCACACATTGTCCCAAATAAAAGCAAAGCAAAACAATGTTATCTCAAGAAAAAGAGAAAAAAAGGATAAGCTGTAAAAACATTATGCTAATTTATCAAACAACATCCCAGCGCAGTACAACTTCCTAATGAGGTGCTGATGGTCTGTAAAGATAAATTCAATACCCATCTTTGAAAATGGTTGTGAACCTTGATAACAAATTTCTTTGCATGCTTTCAGCACTGCACAGTTTCCTGATTTTTGATTGGTGGGGTTTTTATCTCTATATTTTACCACTAAGGGAAGGAAGGAAGGAAGGAAGGAAGGAAGGAAGGAAGGAAGGAAGGAAGGGGTAATCCTGCGGCAGAAGTTTTTAATGAAGTGTGATCTGTGCTGATAATTCACAGTGATAAAAGACAAAAATCAGAGGATTATAGGTCAAAAAGTCAAACACTTACATAAACCTGTCCATTGACTACAGTCTGTGAATTTTGACACAACCACTTATTATTACCCCTGTACAGTCTCAAACTCAAGCAGGACTTTCTTAATCTAGAAATGCAATACAACCTGAACATTGAGTAAAATCTTCTACATTTGCTCTGCAGGCAGCTGTTCAGCTTCTTTTTGTTTGTTTGTTGCTGTTTGTTTTTGTTTGTTTTTTCTCTTTTCTTAATTTTTTTTTAATATGATTGTGTTTCGTAGCCATAGCAGCCACAGCAATCATTCATCGTCCTTTTTTTTTACTGTTTTTGTATCAGTTTGAAAATACTGTGGTCATGTGGAGATTAGTTTTTGTAAAGGGCACAGACTTACAACAGATTTTCAGACTCTTATTATTTTATGACTAGTTGCTCTGGGAAGCCTTTAATAGCACCCGCTCTCATGTGAAATAAACACAAAAAGATTGTGCTCTGTACCCCAGCTGCATGAGCACAAAGTGAGTCATGAGGACGATAGCTTATAATAACTTTGAAATCAATTAATTTGACAATTATTCTTGGATTCACCAAAGCAACAGTGAAAAACTTTAATTTGTGATGTGTGTGGTGACTGGTTAGGCTGTGTAATCTGGTTCTGTCCTGTACGACTGTATAGTGTCGCCTGTGAAAGCTCTCAGCCTTTAAACCTAAACATACTTCTCACTCTGAAACTCCCAAGGGGGACATAAAAATAAAGAGCACTTCATTTTGCATCATGAATTTGACAGAATTAAAAATAGTATATAAAAAAATAGTTACTCATGTTGTTATGAGTCATGTTCATCAAACGTTGAACATCTCCTCAAAGGTTATTTACACTGATGGACACATTCCACAGTCTGGATAAAACTGCTCATCGGTGAAGTGATGGTGGCCTTGAGGAACAAGAAGCTCCCGTGATGCTTTATTGCTAAGTTTTTTACCATCAAAGTTATCTATAAATACTAACTCCTCTGTTCAACAATCGCTTTCTTCACCTCCGTGTTCCAAACAGTGCATTACCAAGCAGAGCTAACGTAACCTCACTCTTCTTTTTATTGAAAGACTCTCAAGTTTGAACAGACCACTGCAGGATAACTGCTGACTGTGGGTATGAATAAACATTAGGACTTACAGTTTAGCCCCTGTGTTACAGAGTGATACAAAACACAGATCTCTGTATTTGATCTTTTCTCACTACTAAAGTGCCATCAGCTGGCATGGTGTTGTCGTAGAGACCTATAGGTGCCGTAGATCAATCTAGTCCTGGACAGCCCAAACCAGAAGCTAAGAGGTAGCAATTTAAAATAGCCTGTAGCCTGTAGTATTGGTGCTGATAATCTTGTTTTTTAAGTGTGGATTATGATCAGTCATATATCTAGAAGGGAGACTTTTTCCAGATCACTTACAAACTCCTCACAGCCACTTTAATGTTCATTTATTGGACTATTTACAGATTTTTTTTTTCTGGGTGCCTTCTTCCATCATGCCAACCAGTGAGGACATGTGAAAAACATTTTGTACTAAAAGTGAGGGGAAAAATAGGACATCAAAATACAGTATACCACTCTTGATTCCATTTGACAATCCACATGTGCTTCATAAATCGGTGGCGTGTTACAGAACTGGAGGGTCCTGATGCGTCATCAGAGTGCAATTTATTTTTCTTGACGCTGTTAACCCAGAAACACTGTGGCATCCGTTTTAAGGACACATGCATTTCATCCAGCATTCCACGCACCCAGCCCAGCAGGTGTCTCATCCATTATTTATTATAATTTAAATCACAGGCAGGGCGGTCGAGGGAATCGAAGCTAAACAGCAGTGATGGAAGTTAGCAGATAAAGTGACTCAGTTGGTCTTAACAAGGCTATTTCAGTCGGCACGACAGTTCATTTTCTTCCTTTAATGTTTCATTCCACAATTCATCTCTGACACGTAAATTGTATTTGAGCCGGATCTTCCAGGGGCTGAAGTGAAGTCCCTCCTCTGCAATGTTAAATGACCTCTGGAACAATTTGATTATGATGTCTTGCTGACAGACAGATTTATCATGGCAGTGCAGCCATGAAATGGATATGAGCCGCACTCTGGTGACAGGAGAGAAGATGGTGGGAGTGAGGAATGAGGGATGGGGAAGTAGAGGCAGCAGAGAATGGACTCTAAAGCCTGGCTAAGTAATCCATTTACATGTGTGTCATAGGATAAATAAATGACAAATGACTCCTCTTTCTGTGGCCCTAGTAAAGGTGAATTATGGTTTTAAAGTAGCAGCAGCATGTTAACTTCACTCAGAGCAAATGGATCCTGGAGGAGCACTTTTGCCACAAAACTGTAAACACTGATTACATTTATGACCCTGTTTTGAAGCCGGAGTGCTGCACATCAGCCCCGGTGAGTTGCTTACTGATATAACCAATTATGTTCCAACTCGGCAGGTCTAATGAAGCGGGATGTGTTTTCTTTAGCTCAAGCCTGTAAGCCTGACACGCTGCTAACAGTGCTGACATCTCTGCAGACACTGCACAGGGGAATTTAAGCCACAGTTCAACACTGCAGGCCAACAACAAAACAAGCATTTTTAAAATGTCACCACTGAGGCTTGATGCCCCTTTTCTCACCCCATCTTTCTGTCTTCAGCAGTTGTCTGTCAGCGCTCAGCTGAACTACTTAACAATAAAAACACATGGAAGAATGACTCCTCTGACATTTGTTTGGAGACCTGTGTGATGTCTGGAGCTTTTCCACAATGGATGGAGGACCTGCGTTAACTGTTCCTCTGATGGAGACCTCTGCCAGGCAACAATTGCCGACATTATTCCTTTGCCCGCGCTTTTCTATCAATCACGCTCTCCAAGTGTTTCCACGGAGACTGGAGAGGACAAAGGTGAGCTGAGGAGGGGGAGTGTGTCAGGACAGCTTATCTGTCAGAAAGAGCATCAGGACAGGAAAAATAATTTGACTGGCTCTGACAGACCTTTCACTTTGCCTTTCTCTGACACAGGCTGCTGTCAAACTGATGGCAGATAGGTCTACTTATGGCGAACGGAGGAAACTAACTGTCAGACAACTGTCTTTTATAACAGAAAACAGTAATGATATTAGGTCAAAAACACAAGGGATGTATTAATAAGTGAAGGGTTTAACCAGGTTACATACCACAGTTAGCTTATTTATAAGTTTCTCATATGGATACATCGAAAAGAGCTAAAACTGCGAACGCAACGTAAAACTTAACGTACAGTGAGAAATAAAACCCTGAGGCCACACACACAACACAAACAACAAACTCAGTTGCTCAAATGAAAAAAAAAAACTCCTCACACATTTTAGAATACTGCTGACACATCAGTGCAGCAAACACTATACACATTTCTGTCAATCATACTCTGAATCAGTCTTGCTGTATAAGTTTGCAGATGACACCTCTATAGTGGGTCTTATTACCAACAAAGATGAGTCTGAGTACCACAGAGTAGTAGAGTAGTGGGTGAGATGGTGTACTGAATACAACTTGCTACTTAACATCCAAAAAACAAGAGTTGATTTTTGATTTCAGGAAGAAGACCTCAGGTGTCCCTCCCCCCTTTTACATCAATGGGGAAGTGATGGAAAGAGTTAGCTCCTTTCGTTTACTTGGGACCACCATCCACGACTCCTTGTCTTGGGATCTTAATACCAACCAGATTGTTAGCAAATCCCATCAACGTCTCTATTTCTTAAGGCAACTCAAGAAATTCAGGGTCAGTCAAGCAGCCATGACCAACTTCTATAGAGCCACCATTGAAAGTGTGCTTACCTTTTCCATGCCTGTCTGGTTTGGTCACACAACCTCTCAAGACAAAACCAGGCTGGAAAGAGTAGTACGCCGTGCATCCAAAATCATTGGATGTAGTCTCCCCACACTTGAATCACTCCATTCCATAAGAATAATCAGGAAGGCTAAAAAAATCATGGCAGACACCTCTCACCCCGCACACCACCTCTTTAACCTCCTTCCCTCTGGAAGGAGATATAGAAGTATTAAGTGCTGGACATCCTGTTTCAGAGATAGCACCTACCTCATAGCTATTAGACACCTGAACATGCCCGGTTAGGCATAGTTTTGGAACATAGATGCTATGTACCAACACGCACTTTGCACCTTAACTGTATGCACTTCTTGCTGCTAGCCCTTGTTACTGTTGATTGTTGTACCGCAATCCCTGTCTTTTTGTGGAATGTCTGTTTACTGTTTGTTTATGTTGAGCTGGAACCAAGACAAATTCCTATCAACTTGCTTGACATGGCAATAAATTCTTGAATCTTGAGTTAAGACAGAAACACTTTTGCTAGTTTCTACTCAAAAAGCATAATGGCTTCATGTAAAACATCACAAATTAGACCTGATGTGCTTCTTTAACACAGAAGCCCAAAAGACAACTTAGCAGCACAGACTTGCCATCAGCCTTAGTCTTATTTCACATACTTTGTTTTTCTTTTTACAGAGGGTGTATTGTGCTTCCTCATTCAGAAACATACAGTATAAAGTAGTAACTGTGTTGGAAGTGCAAAATAATTCTGCATATTTTATAAAAGCTTTTTATTCATATGTCAAATTCATCTCTGACTCTATCAATTTTTCAAAGCAATCATTTCGGAGGAATACCACAAGATTTTCATGGGAATGCCAAAATGATGCAGTCATCACATACAGATCTCCACCAGCTCACCAGAACATCAGTGGCCAAAATCTGTGTGTACAGTTTTTTTTTTTTTTGTTATTGTTGTTGTCAGGTTACTGCAACACGTCTCTGAGGAAGTACTACTTAGACTGTTAGAGAAAGACCACTCAATGAAAGCATGACAAAACATTTTTTAAGCTAAAAGTAACACTGAACATGCACTTAACGATGTAATTTTTTTTAGTAATTTACAAATGAAAACAGAGTGATGACAACATGAACATAAAAATGGACACATCAGATGGTTGGGCCTCAAACACCAAGGTCTGCCTATAGCTCTTTCTGGAATACCAGTAAGAGAAAAATAGTGATTTTTGTTGTTGTTGTTGTATCTTCCATGTAAGGCTACTACAAAGTCTAAAAGCACTGTACCCCCTCTTTAATGCTGAGACCTATGAAAGCCAAATTGTGCCTCCCACATTTTGTCTTCTCAACTACAACAGAAAAACCTTCAGCATGTAACTGGCCTCCTCTTTGCTCAGTAAAATCTCCTCTGAAGTTGGACCTTGGCCCTTGTTTGGTATCACTTAGCTTTGCTGCCATAAATCAAGAGTATCAGGTAACAGCAGTAACACCTTACCCTTCACTCTTTTTAGCCAAGGAATTTAATGCCTACATGTTTTAAAATC
The DNA here is from genome assembly GCF_033239565.1 of Halichoeres trimaculatus. NCBI lineage: Eukaryota > Metazoa > Chordata > Actinopteri > Labriformes > Labridae > Halichoeres > Halichoeres trimaculatus. The sequence goes on along the minus strand of NW_027437179.1, from coordinate 16,416,983 downwards.
CCATGCTGGAAAAGGAAGCATTGAAAGAGCTTTGATTTGTTATCTAAAGTTAATCACAGAAAGTGAAAACCCTCGTACTGAAAAGATATTGTGTGTTTGTGCCTTCCACCCTTTTCTTTTAGCTGTTTTGTTGTGAGCCTGACAGTTCTCACTGACATATTTTTGGCAGATACAGATAACTTTTGTACTAACTTACTAAAAAAGAAAGAAGGAAAAAAATCCCCAGAACAAATGGGTTCATGGACCATCAGTCAGCCCACACAGCCACAAACAGCATGCAGCAAATTGTTGAAGCTACGGCTAACTCTCTCTTGAAGGCTGTGGATTATCAAGACAACAGAGAGCCAGGGAGTCACTACAGAGTTTCTGAGGAGCTTAATAAGAGCAGAAGAGGAGTGTATTAATAGGAGTTATGGCAAGAAGAATTATTAAACACTTATGTAGTGTCATATAGAAAACAGGTCAAGGTTTGCTGTAAACTTTATGTGCAGTGTTTTGTTTTAAAGTTCTTTCAGTTCAACAAAGTTTGGGGGGAGATGACTAAAAAAGCAAATCTACTTTGAGTTTCTTTTGGCAACTTTTCATTTCATTTGATAAGTGATAGAAAACCATATAAAAGTCACCAAAGTTTTCATGTTTGCTTCAAAATTCACACGTCATTCAAGAGTTTCTTTAATGACTTAAAGCAAGCTGTGATACGGAGTCAGTCTGTCAGCGTGATCAGCTCTTTCATGCAACCAGGATCAATGCAAACATGAAAAATAATCATTCCTGATGCATTCTGACAACCTTTTTTATGAATCTGTGTTTTTCAATCTTAAGTGTAAATGGTGAACACCAGAGTACTTGAAGTAATCAGCTACACATTCATTCAGTAATACTTTTACAGGATGAGGATAAAGATTTAATCACACTGCTTTCCACAGAATTGCTTCTCATTTATGCGCCGATGTTATTACATTTTAATGTTTATGAAATATTTAATTTTAAGTTTTGAATCTGCTTACATGGATCTCTGTTGTTACCTTAATAAATCATCATCATTAAACTTCAATTGAGAGACTGCTTTGAGCTCTCATCTCCAGAGAGGATGGTGACGACTTTAACGGAGAGGAATGTAGCTGTCATCAATACAAACACCCATGAGTAAACACACACACACACACACACACACACACGGATGAATTTTTTTTCTCTTCAAACAACTTTCATATCATCCGTTATTTTATGTATATTGACCATGTATTCTAGCTGTTTATTTACTCCTCCAACCACGGCCTCCGCTTCAATCCCATCACTCAAACATAAAAACATCCTCTCATGAAAATACTTCTCAGCAAAATTAATGACTGCAATGATGCAAGTGTTTTGCCACTTTTGCACAGGAATTTCACACATTTCTTGCACTGACAGTTTTGTGGGCTTCAAGATAAATTTAATTTAATGACTTAACCACTGAAGTGAAACTTGCAGTTGATGGGCTGCAGTCATCGTTAATAACTGTGTGTTTGTTACATGGCTCCGGTGACATTTCAGCATGTGACAGTGTGCCGCAAAGCTTGCCTTTGACTGCATCAATCATCAGTAAGCACATTATCGCAGTCCACACACCTACAGAAAGCTGTTTTTTGGGTTTTTTTTTTTAAATACATCCTACATTACGTTATTAGCACAGATCACTTAATCACAGCTTCAACTAAATCAATGTTCACACTCAAGTTTAGATCCAGAGACCTAAATGTTGTTCTTAATTACAAACAGTTCAGTTAAAAGGACCTCTAAAAGCAGAATTACTCCTGATGTTTCTCCTGTTGTTTCTTGGTTGTATTCCCCTCACTGTTTTTCCTTCTTTGGAGCCAGCAGAGAGACTGCTGACGTGGCAGCTAGCCCAGATTTGGCTCCCCCGTGCAGCAGCATGATCAATAGATTGCAATTCATGAGGACCAGTGAACAGCAGTGTGAAACTGCACCCTCTCCACCCTCCTGAAATAGCCTGTCGGGGGAGAAATCAGTCAATTATGTTCTGAGGAAAATGTACAAGAGATTGATTAAGCAGGCCGAAGAGGGCCGTTCAGCACTTTCGCAGGTCACACAAACATGCACCAAACATGCAAGTCAATACGGCAGAGTGCATGGTGGCCACAGCACTCAATTTTCCAACTGGGTAGAGCAGTCTGGAGAAAATAAGTAACCACCAGTTTGCTCAGAAAATAGGAAGGAAAGTAAGTGGTGTGTTCACAAAAGCTAGTTGACCTGCCGCTGAGTAGAGAGCTGTGGGCAAATTCCAGCATTTCTACAATTAGTTGGACAGCGGAGCTGGAGAAAAGTTAATGACCAGGTTCCACAGCCTCTTGAGACAAGTTCAGTCCTAATGGGGTCAGGATCATGTCCTGTTGTTCTGTCATGCAGTGTCTCCTGTGTATTTTCCGTCCAGAAAACGCAGAAGGAGAAGAAAAATTGTCGAGTTAACTACAGGATAATTTGTTAGAGGTTATGCAAGCTCACAAATTAATGGACTGTCTCATTCGGGAACATCAACCCAAGGCAAAACTGTGAAACCATGTCTTCAAGAATCTGAGCGTGAAATATTCTTCCAACTCAGTATCACACAACTTTGTTAATTATTGCATTGTTATCCTTAACTCTTACACTTCTGCTTCCTCAGTCTGAGCAGGATGCTGCATCCAAGGTGATGCAAAAACAAGACAATTAGTGCAGAGAAAGAAACTTCAGGTGTTGTTGCTTTCTACCCAGGCAGTGGAGGAGAAGCTGTCTGACTGTCCTGAGTACCGATGAGCAAAAAGAGATCCTGCAATGACAGCAGACACTAAATGAAACCTTCCAGTGAGTGAAATATGTTGGAAAACATAGTTTTTGCTCTGCCTCTCCGAGTGTGTTCTTCATTTGTCTAAGATTTGGAGAAGCAGCTTCATCCAGTTAGTCTGTATCTCTTACAGGTGGCTCAGGGACTTCCTGATTTATATGCTGAGAGTTATACCTGAGATAACCTACAGTAACTACAAAGTAACAAGGAGAAGAAAGCAGAGCAATTACACTCTTAGATCTGTTAGTCTGAGACAATGTATGAAAATAGAAGCTACTATGCAATATATGTCCCTCAGGCAATATGATGCATGAACCCCCGGTTAAATCTTTAGCTGTCATTAACTGTTATACAGCAGCACTATGACAGCTGAAGAAACTACTGAAGAAGGCAGCACTGAAACAATCCTATCTCTTTGTAAAGGGACACAGGAAAGTCACAGCCCTTGTTTCCGCATCAGACGTATGCCTGGATTTATCATAAACTATGAGATGAAGGCAAAGATAATTCAATTCACTGCCTGATCTCTATAAAAGTGCTTTCTTTTGATTTAAGACACAGTTTTAATGCCTCAGCTTTCACATATTTGAACATAAAAGAAAGAAAAGTACTGCAACAGACCTCACTTTTAATGTGTGAATAACACTTAATCCATTAATTCACATCTTTTGTCTCTCTGCATTAATATCAGAGCACTTCTTGACATATGTTACAGCTCTATGGCAAATCAGCAGAGTTTGAGTCAGGTTTAGCTGTCTGATGACAGCTTAGGTGTCAAACTCTGACCCTATTGTTAAATGTGAGGTTCCTGAATGATTCGTTCGAAACCAACGAGTCATCTGGGTGAATAAACTGAACCGTAGGGATGGGTACCTTTCACATTTGAAACAATATGGTACCTGTACTCAACGGTTCCAATTTTCGGTACTTTCTGTGTTATCGTGGTAAAAAAAATATCAATTTATTGAAGAATAAACTACAATTTTTTTTCAATTTAACATATTCATTCTTCAATATATAACCTTGCAATGCTGTGTTCATGTCCAGCATGGAAAATCTCCTACTCTTCCACTCCCTCACAGTCACAAGGATGCATTTAGGTACCTAAATATGGTACCTTTTGATTTTATGTGAATCGGTACTCTGTACTTTTGACAGAATTCGGTCGGTATCTATAAAAGTACCTAACACGGTACCCATCCGTACTGAACCGAATCACGTACTGAAGAGACTTGTTCATTTTCTAATTCCATTGTGTCTCCTCGCGCCTATCTTGTGTTTTTAGATTGTGAGGGTCACCCAAGTCTGCCTTCCTTGTCCCTCTCATGTCAGGGATACTTAATGACTGAACCAAGCGGACGTAGTCAGCTCTGGGGGCTTAAGCCTGCCCCTACAGCTCTCTCTCATGTCTTCAAAATCAAAGAAGTAGCAAATATTTAATTAACATTTAAATGTCAAGCTGCTGTCAATTTTCAAACAGCTTATATAAATACAACTAAATTTTACTCAGCTAGCCGTTATAACTTTAGGTCATGTTTGTGTGTGACTGAGGCTGGGGACTCACAGTTTCATAAGCTGAGTCAGTCATTCACTGAATGAACGGGAGCTCCAACACAAATCACTGACTGACTGTGGTTCAGTACGATCGGCATCTCCAACAGAATCACTCACTGACTGTCGTTCAGTGACTGAACATACTGAATGAAAGCTCCACCTACAAATCTCTCTCTTCCTCTGGTTATTTTAGCAGCTTGCAGTTTGCAAAATGTAGCTTTATCCCACTAAATACTCAACTCATTGGCTTATTATTCACCACCAGCCATTCTCAGTACAATTGTGGGCAGGACTAAACCTTTGGCTGTGTTTGAGCTTATTCAATTCTGATTCACAGGAGGAGCTCTGGAGAGCACTGAAAGATTCAGTTTTCTGAACTGATTCTAATGAGTCAAGACACTGAAAAGAATAGCTTTTCCCATCACTAGGCCCTGTTAGCACTCGTGTTGTTTCAAAAAGAGGACCTTACTTTTGGTAGAAACAGAAATGTTACTTATAAGTACTCTGAAATGCTCCTAAAGTTCACAAACTTCCTCAGAAGATGTTTCATCTTATGCAGCAGTCTGTCCGTCTTCAATTAGCCAGTGCTATAGGGAGGTCAAAGAGTCAACCTGTGTGGAAAATGTGAAGTTTCAATAAAAAAAGTTTGCATTTCCTGTCTGGGAAATGCTTCAGGCTATTCTAGCAAAGCCCAGACATGAGGGCTGATGTAGTTAGCTCAGAGGGATTCACTCTCTTATCTCTGAGTTGTAGAAATTGTGCAGGGTAGTTGATGCCTTTTGGGTTATTTTGGCTGACAGGCCAGGAGAATTCAAAGGGTATTCCGCTGGTTTCACTGCCGTTTTTTAATGTATTTTATTAAGTTGTGAGTATTTGAACTCATAAAAGTTTTGACAGAACACTGAACATTGAATATTAACATGAGCACACCTCAGTCGTGTGTGTTGCCTTTATGTATCAGCTGGAACTCAAGCTGTGTCCTCTCAAACTGCTCCAAAGAGAGCTCACTCAGGAGGCTGTAGTGAAGAGCCCTCTGAACATGAAAAGTCAGCAGATTACAGGAGGTTGCAGCATGAAAGTAAGAGCTCAAGACAGTTCATGCCCACTTGAACAAAATAAACCTTTCATAGCAGAGCAGAGAGCCAGGACAGCAGACAGGTTTATCCGTCAGTCACGATTAAGCCGTCACAAACATCACTTAAACTCTTTGTTAATGTTTGACGATACACTCACACTGAACTCGGTAATGATGTCTCTGCTCTAATACACCTCTGGACAGTGCTCCCTTTTTAATAGCTCTATGAAAGAAAGTAACATCAAATAAGCACAGGCACATCTCTGGCACGATCTGTCACATGTTTGATCCTGTCACCAGATAGAGCCATACACTCTTTGCTGTCTCCTGTGTGTTGAATTTGTCTGCTTATCTTTGCCTTTTGCCTCTTACCAGGCTTCTTATCATTAAAAATGGAGTCAGTAAAACAACCCACACATTTTAATGATAGCTGCTGGGCAGAGGCTCTGTGGAGTGAATGCTGCAAGATATGTAAATAATGTATTTGCAAAACTTGGTTTATAAATAATACAATCAATGTCACAACTTACATACTGATGCACTGATAGCTTATAAATAATTGACATATTTGCTCATAAAAAATCAGTTTCACATGAACTCCTGCTGACAGTTCATACTTAAAAATTTAGACATATTTAGAGGCTGTTTCGATCAAAATCACTCAGACATTTCTTCGTAAATGTGCCAAAATATTGTGCAAATTCCCCCTTCAGTTTAGTTTATTTTAGGAGTGTAGACTGATACTTTGAGACATCTGCTGCATAATGCCAACAAAGAAAAGGTGCTAAATCCATATTTTTGGGCCCCTCAGCTCTCTGAACTTTGTGTTTTTTGTTGTCTATCTAAATTTGGTGGTGACATCAGCAGACTGTGCTGTGCAGACCTCCTGCACAAGAGTCATCCCCATCATGAAACACAATAGAAACATGGATATCTTTGGAGCCTGCAGAGACCAGAAAAGACCTACAAGCCACAGAGTCTCACACCCACTGTGAAAGTTGGAGGAGGATCAGTCAGGAACAGACTGGGACTAAAAGACATCCCTGGACTTTGACCAGGCCTGGCCTATAACAGTCGACATGGACACAGTAGGAGGGGAATAACATTTTGGGAGAGACAGAAAGTGTGTAAAAAAGAAAAATACTGCATATATGTTTGTATTTTTAAATTAACTTTCTTCTGTTGATTCTTTTTTTAATGTCAAAATAACAACCCCCCTCTTTCATGTAGGCTTGGTACCACCAAAAGTGACTCAAAAGACACACACATGAGTGAGATTGTTTTGCATGCAGCAGTCACCTGCTCTGGCTGCAGCTTGGAGGGGCTGCTGCAAGTGAAAAGGACTTTTCTGTCTGTGAGTGTTTTGGATAGGGGAGGGGCCCAACAGCCACTGCCTGTTGAGAAGCACAGATCAATACATGCTTTCACGTCTCCAAACTCCAGGAAAGTCAATAGATTTGTGCTCAACAGACTAGTTGCTTTTTGAAAAAATGCTGCAAGAGGGGTCTGAAAAGTTGCTGCTGCTACTATGGTCTTAGCTGCTAATACTTCTTCTTCTGCTGCACCTGTGGGCAAAGGCAGCTGGCACCCAGGCTGCCACCTACTACACCACAGTGTAAAACAGAGGATCAGAATGGGGAGAAACAGGTGATGACTGTTTTTTTTCATGGCTGTGTTTGACCATTTTTCATTTTCTTCAACTGATTGTTTGGGAAACATGTTGTCAGTAGTTTTGCAGAATAATACAAAGATGTTCATTTTATTCAGACACATATAAGTTGTAAAATCAGAGAAAATTTAGTGTGAGAAAGTTTATAAAGTTTATAAAGTTTATAAAGTTTATATCTCGCTGAATGTCTCTGAAGACATAGGCCAAGTATTTGTGCCATATGGATGTTCAGTAACTTCATGGTGTGAAATACAGCAAAGAAAAGTGTTTCATGATTATTTATTTTGCACAATCATTCTATAGGCATATTTGATATCATGTACAGCAACATGAGTGAAGATATTAGTATTGGCCTGTGACCCTTCACCCTGGTTTGTTTTTCGGCCCTCCACTGAAAAGAATTTGGGCACCCCCTGGTATAGACCTTTTGCATGTGGTGTTACGTCTATTTGTCCATGAAAACATTAAATTTGTGTGTATACAAACACAAATTTGATTTTGATTCAAGAGTGTATGAATCTTGTGACTGAAGCAGACGGTAAAGGTAGGAACTGCTGAAATGTGGAAACTGAATAGTGAAGGTGGTGATGCTGTATGAAAAAGGTGATAACACTGCTCTGTGCCCTGCTCTGTTCTCTGCACAAGGTTAGTTTGTGAACATACTCGGGGTGACTCACCTCATTTAATGAAGTCAGACATTTATGTTAAGTGGTTACTACATAATGTTACTTTTTATCACTTTTACAGCTTCAAATACACCTTGGTTGTGTCCAAAATCATTCAATCATTCCCTACTCACTGCTTACTATATAGTAAATAAGATGTAGTGTTTCATATAGTCCACTCAATCAGCTAAATTAAAACATCATTTCAGACACTACTCACTCACTCGCCAGCCGCTGACAGTGATGTAGTTATTCTTGCGTCGTTCATGGATGGCTGGGAATTTACAGTCATAGTTCATCTTAAACAGTGCAAAACGGCATTGATTTCAGTTATAACCAATATTATACTGAGCATATTTGTCATGAAGGATAAATATAATGAACATTTATTACATGTTATTAAAAAAAACATATATTTGCGCAGCAACTTATGTTGTGTCTGACAATTACAAGGTCCAGTGAATGCATCACCCGCCACTGACGGTTCAGCGGCTAACGTCTGTGTTGTTTGTTTCTCTGCTTGAAGTTGTGAGATGCACTTGCCCGAGAGTCAAACTTAGAGCTAAGTATTATTCTCTGACAGTTTGTAATTTTGTTTCATATTATTAGTAATCATTTTATCAGCCATTTCTTCTGTTTGAACCGCAATGCATGATGGTATATATTGCTAACATAGTGAGCATTGCTAATACACTACTTTTCAAAATGCATTGTGGGACTGTCATTAGGAATGACCATGCTCACTCAGATGTCCGACAGCACTACAAAATGGCCTATTCACTATATAGTGAATAAGGAGTGATTTCAGACACAGCCCTTGAATGTAATTATGAACCAGAGTGCACTACAGTAGAATGCTAACACTGTGACTTCTGTGGTGAGTAATGGCACAGAAGGCATGTGACTGTCACAGGTCAACAGAAGCAGGTAAATGCATTTGAATCCAAACTACCAATTACTCCTGTCTGTCTGCCTGTCTGTCTACCTGTCTGTCTGTTTCTGTGAGGCGTCTCTATCCTCCGTTATGTAACTGTGTGTTTCTTCTCAGGAAAAATCAGTGCATTGAATCATTCTGGTCCCTCTGATGATTTTTACCTTGAGCTGTTCACAGGCAGGATTCTGAAGTGTAACTCTGTGTTGCAGCTATAATGCAGCTGTGAATGTACCAATTAGAGGGTGGTGATTCAGAGTGCTGAATCATGCCTGTTTGTAGATGATCAAAAGCTGATCCCACAAAGAAGTCCACTCTTTTTCACCACAAACACACTCATTTTTGAGCTTTCTTTTCTTCACCTGAAAGCTATCAGGGTTGTCACAGTGTTTTTGTCTTGAGAGAAAGGAAAACATGTTCACTCAAGTCAATATTCATGTGGGGTATATTCACTGTGTCTCCCTTCAGCACCCTGTCTCCATATCATACCACAGGCCCTCAGAGAGTTCAACCGCTTTCCATTCCTTCACAGCCTGCAGACGGGCTTTTGCTTCCCATTTTCTGTCTGTTCTCCCCAGCGCTCTCGGTTGCCCCGTCGTTCTGTGTGAGTAAATGAATTCCCCCCTGATGGCAAGGGATGTGATGTGAGAGCAGCGATCGGGGCACTTTAATCTCAGAGATCCATCCTGGAGGTTTGTGCCCCGCCTCGCTGCTCTCTGTTCAAACACTGAACTTCCCCACCAAGGCGACGAGGATTACTGCGAAGCCATTTGCTCACTGCTTCTCGTCTCACTCCATCTCCCAACCTTTAATGCGCCTACTTTTTTAAAAAATCTTGCTCATATCACTGCCTTTTTAAAACACAAGCCCAGAAAAAAAAGCGTTCAACTTTGTGTGAGTGTCTGCAACTCAGACACAAAGGCCAATAACAAAACAAATCTTCTCACAGAAATGTCTCTTTCCTGATCTGATGATGAACAATGCTGCTCCCACACACATACACACACACACTCACACACATACTCATCACATGAAATCACAATATGCACATTTCACTGAGTGCGTAAAACAATACAAACAACTGGAGATCTGATTATTGGTACAGAGCACAGAATGCTGTTTCGATGTCATCTTGAAAAATGAAATCAGCGAGAACCATGACAAACGACACAACAGGAGTGCAGCACTCAAATAAAACCCCATGAGCTGTGAAATTATGTTTTCAGGCATCTGCTCCATCTAAATGAGCCAGATAGGGGAAAGTGCTCATGAATGAGATGCTACAGTTCATGCAAAACTCTTGTGTGTTTGCGTGTCCATGCATGGCTGTGTTAAACTTAAGGTATGTTAAGCGTGATATGAATATTCACACGTCACTAGAGATGCGTATGCTTGATAAAGATTCAATTTTGATGCAACATTTACACACAAGCAAATTCTACTCTATGAAAGCCGGTAAATGTGTCTCTACAATTTTTGTTTTCTAATTGTTTCTTTTCTGGCCCAAACAAGTTCAGAGAAGAAGTGAAAGATCAGCAGTGCACAATTTCTCTGAAAGATGTAAAGTGAGGTCAACCAAAAGCGTTGACATCCTATAGAGGAATTATTTGTTTATCAACAATGGCGGATGCACACGTATTTTGACTGTAGAAGCGCTGCTGAGCATAACGGTTTGTCAAGCAATGTGAAGGAGTTAAGCACTAAAAAACATCATTTTAAACTTAATATCTTTACTTTGAGGATGGTAAACGACTCCTGGCTGTGTGAAAAACCAATAAGTGGATGGAAGAGATCATCAAGTGGACAAACATTTTTCGTGGAGAAATCGAGCATGCACCCCAGAGAGGAACCCCCCCAAACCAAAAGCGATCACACAAACTGCTGAGAATAAGACCCAGTTTATAATGAAGGAGCCAGAAAACTACATCCAGACAGAAATGCACCAAAAATATTAGAATATTAATTGTTGTCTATTTCAGGGTTACTAATAACACTGGTTAATAGTTTTGATTTACTGTAATTTTACTTTAATCATGACATCTTTTTCAGTTTATAATAATTTATGTTCACCTATTATTTAGTCTCTATATTGAGTCCATGCTTGGTCATAACCTTGTCCCAAAATCAACTTTTTCATTAAACAAGCAAAATAAAAACTGGAACTCAATGGTCAATATTACTTATTTACGGTCAAACCTGACTGAGGTTGGATAGAGAAGACACAGCTGCAGACGGCTGGTGTTTCAGTGTAAAGTGCAACCCTGTTAACTGGTGACCCTCAGCCGTTAATCACTGATACATTCAGCTGAGAGTCTCCAGTTAGCATGGTCTTCTTTAATAACTCTTTAACAATGATTCCCAACTTGTAGGCCGCGACCCCCTGGTGGGCCAAGAAGGTACTGCAAGTGGGCCGCCAAAGATTTTCCGAAATAGTTTGATTTTTGTGGGGGTGGAGATGTAATTATGTAAAAATAAAAACGTTGCAACATGTTATAGATTCTGTGTTAGTGACTATGGAGCCTCCAACATGTTTCTCTTGTATACAATTCAGTTCTTCATGTTCAATCTTTATTTTAAAAAAAGTGCTCTCAGAACGCATCGTATGGCTGGGTTTCCACTACATGTATAGGATGACGTCTTTAAAAATCAGCAGAGGAGTTTTCCTCCAGCTTTCAGAGATCAAACCTGAAAACCTTCATACCACACTGTACCTCTGTGCAAGGGCATGTACAGACTTTCAGACTCGGGGGGCACAATGAGAGCAGGGGTATAGGTGGGTGGGTGGGGGGGCAAACAAAAATTTCTACCATTTGTCTTGACTCACTACTTTAACTATGAGTAACTATGATGGTATAAATATTATAATCCAGCCTATGATTTTAAAATAAAATTTATTATATATTACTGTGCATCAGCCTGTCTAATGAATTTAAAATACTTTTTTAAGCCCAGATAAAAAGATAGCGCTGACTGTAAACTCTGCCATTAGATAAGGCTAAACTATGTTAGTGTTAAATGTATAATTCATCTCTAAAGGTTTTAAGTTGTAGTATGTTTTTATATATTCATCGCGGGCGGGCCACAAAAATGTTTGAGACTTAAAAGTGGGCCCTAAGTTAGAAAAGGTTGGGTACCACTGCTCTATAACACCGGTTGCTTTGTAACAGTCAAAACTTGATAGACGTTGACTCTGCTGTATAGTATCGTTTCTAACAACTGACCACAAAACAACTGGACATATTTACGCTGCTTACAGCTTCATTCATTCAGTCATTCATTTTCTTAACCCCTTATCCTGTTCAGGGTTGCGGTTGGCTGAAGCCTATCCCAGCTGTCATTGGGCGAGAGGTGGGGTACACCTTGGACTGGTCGCCAGCCAATCACAGGCTGCTTACAGCTTGAATTTAGTAATCAAGAAACGCTAACTCTCCTAAATGAATGTAGCTAAACGCTGCCTCTGCAGGCAAAATGCATGCACATCTTTACGATGACTTGGACTGATAATCCCTCTATGGGATTTTACATGAATGTCTAACGCTTGGGTTTAACCATGTGTTTAAATGGTGGAGTGTGTCACTGCATTTTATAATCATGGTGTACAGTGATCAGGAAAACATAAGTGTAAGCTCAAAAATTTGTTTTGGGTTTCTCAGTGAACTGTGGTTATGGGGGAATACAGCATAAAAGTAAACTTACAAGAACTCTTCAGGTCTTGTGTGGGTGGATTGTGTGATTGATGCAGCTGTGAGAGGGGACAGAAAGAGAACATTTCTGTTTGAAAACATTTTCAGAAACTCGGTGACAGGCGTTAAAAGCAGCTATGAGTTGTGTATCCTGCGGCTCATACACGCAGCTTCAGATCTTTTTGTCCTCTCCTCAGCCTCCTCTTAGTCACGTACTCATGTCCTCACTGTGGGACAGCAACTGATTAATAGGAAGCTGAAATTAACAGCTCTGTTAGTCAGAGAGCTAATAATAAAAATCATCACACCTACATCTCAACTTATTATATTTTTTGCTTGGGGGTAAAGGATGTTATTAACTGAGAAGCCATCATTACACTACATGAGTGTTATACCCGACATAACAGATGATGAATTCAGTTACCAAGTACAAGTCATCTTTTCACTTCTCACATCCTTATATTTTCTGCTCTGTGCATTTACCTAATCCTAAAATTTACATTTAATTAAAAAAGTCAGCTGTTATGAAACCACGTAAACATTGGAGCTCCTTTCGGAGGCACAGAGAGCAACATTAATTGAGATGCACATATCTATATCAGGCTTAGTCTCGTATTAACTGCTGCTATGTGTAATAAAGACAGATAATGAATAAACTGAAAATGCTCTACCTCTCAGAGCGCATGTTATTAGGAAACCAGACTCAGATCTGTGTGTAACCCATTGACATGGTCTTGTTACCAGAGGAAATGGAGTGATTTGATTTTCATCCTGTATGAGTCATCACACAGGGACAAGTGGCTCAGATCAAACTGAGTCTGATTACCTTTGAAATCAACCTCAGTCAAACATCTTCTGGTAAACTTTGCTCAGGTGCTACTGATGCTGTAGCAGAATCTGAAAGAGCTGAAGTCCAAGAGCTGTTATGAATGGTTCCAATGCAGTAGACTTTCAACATCTCATATACTAGCACACACAATATGCCAGTATTGTAATCCCTGCAACATTAGTTAGCTATTAACATGATTGTTAATACTTTAGTTGGAGTTCAAGTATCTCGGGGTCTTGTTCACAAGTGAGGGGAAAATGAAGCGAGAGATTGAGAGATGGACTTGGGTGGTGTCAGCAGTGATGTGGACACTGTATTGGTCCATTGTGGTGAAGAGAGAGTTGAGCCAGAGGGTAAGGCTCTCAATTTACCAGTCAATCTACATTACATCCCTCACCCATATCTCTCGACTGGCCTAAGAACACCTTGGTATCCCCTCAGAGGAGCTGGTGGAAGTGGCTGGAGACAGGGGCTGCTGGTCCTCACTGATGGCACTGGTGCCCCCGTGACCCACACCTGGATAAGCGGTGGAAAATGACATGACATGAATGGTAATAGGTGAGCCACATAAAAGAGGTCTGGGGTCTTCTGACCCAAAGGTCTCTCCTGGACAGGATGGAAGTGGAGAGCAGGCGAGGCTGTGGATGTGGAAGAGTCACAGGTACTGCACAAGAAACTGGTGGGAACAGTGACTCAGGGCAAAGCAGACATTGGTAGCAGCAAGACACCTCTCTACGACGGTCCAGGAAGAAGCTATGGAAGACCGAGCCTCAGCGCATACATTTTCTGATCCAGGCTGTCGTTGATGATGTGCTTTCAAGCCCATCCAACCTGTTCTGCTGGGGGAAGCTGGGGTCACCAGCCTGCACCCTGCTCTGCTGGCGTCATGACCAGGTCTTGTGAGCCATTGCAAACACCTTCTGAAGTGGAATAGACCTCTGCAAGCAACACCCAGTATAGAAGACCATCACCTTTGTCAGGGCTGGGGAAAAGTCACCAGCAACCATCAAAACCAGCTACTCCGGCACAAGAGTGGGAGCGGAAAGTCGACCCCGAGAAGCAACGGAAGTTCCCAGAAAATGCCACCACAACAGCATTAAGGCCAAATGGTGCTCACCTCAATGACAGCAAAACAGATTGTTCTCCTGGAGCTCACTGTCCCCTGGGAGGATGGCATCAAGGAGGCCAAAGAAGAGAGCCAAATGTGCTGAGCTGGTGGAGGAGTGCCAGTGCAATGGGTGGAGAGCAAGATGTCTCTCTACTAAGGAGGGTTTGCAGGCGAGTCGCTCTGCAAGGCCTATCCATCAAGGAGGCCACTGAGACAGCAGAGGTTGCCTTAAGGTGGCTGTGGATCAGGAGAGGAGATCAGTGGGTTGGGTGGTGCTAGCCAGACACAGGCTGGGACTTGATCACCTCTGACCAGGTCACCTGGACGAGACTATACTGAAGGACTCCAGGTAACATCACAGACGATGTGTCGTGATGTACACAGGAAAAAGAGACACTCAGTTTTATATCTTTTCTCTAATAAGTCTTTACAGAAATCCCGTCGTGGTCTCTAGTAGTTGAACCGATTCACAGATTCAAGAATGAAATGGGAAATGGATTATTGCCTGGGTAAAATCTATAAAGCAATGTGACTACGATCTTTGATTAAATACTGCTGAGCCTTTTTCCTAATCAAATTAAACTTGTTATTGGTAAAAGCCATTTCAAGCAGCACCTAAAGCAAATCCCTCCCCTGTAGCTTGGATATCTTTATAAGGCCAGTGTGTTGCCCCATCAACTGCTTTACTGCACGCATAAACTCATTTACAAAATATTACACCCCTTTTATCAACTCCTTTGGCCATTTAACCTTATGAAAATGTCACGTTGAACCATTTTACAGCATAACTGTTGTGCATTGACCTTAGAGAAAACCATTAGCATTGAAATAAGTGTACACTTATCATAGGACTCTCGCCCAAACACACTTTACCTAGTTATGACTCACACAAAGCTCAACCAAAGACTTAAGTGAGACATGGCTGACAGAGAGAGTTATTTACAATAGTTAAAAATACAACATGGTCCAGATGCCATTTCATCTCATGAGGACTAGATTTAGTGAACTCCAATCTGACCTAATGGTGGCTCTCTGCTTGAAATTTCCACGAAACATCATCTTCAGCAGGACACATTGTTCCTTCAAAATAAACTTCGATCAGACTAGCATGTTTGTACACAAAAAGAAAGAGGGCTCATGTTGGTGGATTAAGTCTTGATTACAAGGCTAATGTCTGATGTGAGATATGTGTTGTATCTGCTGCGGAGACAGCCTGTAGCACAGATGAGTTTCTTTATGAAATCATCAGGGCAAAATGTATCCCCTAGCTGGCCATCACATCATTATAAATGAGGATGAGTTATACCGAATGGAGAGAATGTTATCCCTGTAATAGAGCCAGATGTGCTCAGCTTGATTAAAAAGAGCGTATAGATGTAAATAATTAGCAGATAAGGAGATAAGTGCGGCCCTAAGAGCCCCATTTGAAAGGGATCTAGGTGTGTAGTGGAAGAGTTAAGTGTCTTGTTATTCCATCACATGAATTATTCAACATCTTTATCATTAACCCATTCCCTCCAACCTAAACCTGCTGTGTTTATACAGCCTGGAAGAGTTACAATTAAGGGTGTTAAGACAGCACTCTGCTGTTACCATCAAACACGACTCACATGATACTGAAATCTGTAGAATAAAACCATTTTCTTGTGAAATCCACATTTCTGAGCTATATATCAGTCTATATATTGAGATATGTAAAATTATTTTTAAGTTACTCACGAAAAGTTTAGACGTCTCTGTAAGAAAGCCAAATCTTAGCTTAGTATGGAAAATACAGCTCACTTAGCTTGCTAGCCTCGTATAAAGTTTGAATTTGTTATATAAAAGATGGTTATTCTTGATTATTACCATGTGACTAGTTCTTTCTCTCCAGTCTTAATAGTACACAGTGCAAGCAAGGGGCAATACGGGTAGGTAAAAATGAAGCCTATGCAGAAGTGCTAAAAGTCGCTGTTTGTCAAGAACCAGCTTGAGGCTGGCTGCAGAAATACCTGAAATTACGTACACACCCAGCCATAAAAACAGACTTTTACAGCATTTAAAAGCATATTTACAGCCTGGTTCAAAAAACTAAAGCATGGAAAGTAATATCTAAAATGCTGATTTCACTATCAGCACACACTTTACGGTGAGTGATTTTTTTTTTCTATCTCTTATAGAAGGTTTATAAGTTTTTAGGATTGTTTGATTTTACAATCAGAGGCACAGCGGGTGCCCTGTAGCTGTTCAAAGAAAAACTCACAGCCAACGTCATAGCCAATGTGGCTGCGTCTGTGGATCGGCTTCATTTCACGGTTTCAAGAACAGACGGGTGATGTCCCGGACAAGGTTATTTTGGAGTTGTCATTATAGTTTAGTTTTAGTTAGTTTTGACATTGTTTTTCTCATCACACTTTAGTTTTGATTAGTTTTTGAGCGGGCATTCTAGTTTTTACTTAGTTTTGATTTTTGCAACAAGGCTTAGTTTTAGTTCAGTTTTAGTTTAGTTTCAGTTCAGTTTTAGTTTTTTCATACCTTATTAACCAGGTGCAGGATTCAAAAAGGTCAGAGTAAATATTTTGTCGTACTGTTTATTTTCAAGTTCAACATACTGCTCACTGCTCAGTCAATGTTGATACTGAACTGTTGGCTGCTGCCTTAAACACAAGAAAATTATATAAACTTAATATAAAAAATATATACATAAATTATGTAAAAACAATATAATATGAGCTTTAATAATTAGAAACTTGGGCTCTGTAACAATAAAGTCAGACTCACATGCAATGAAACTATTACAGATGCTCTGATTCATTGCTCCACTACGTTTCGTGGCAGCACAGACAGTCAGTGCAGTAAACAAGCACGTCCCAGTACATCACTGTGATGGTGCGGTACAGCACTGACAACTGCCGAAAACTGTCTAAAATTGGTTGGGAAAATGTGTCGGATTAATTAAAATCCTAAAGGCTATTAATATTGTCAGAAACTATAACTAAGGGAATTTTGTCTTTAATTGGTTAGTTTCAGTTAGTTTTGTGAACACAAGATACAGTTTTAGTTTACTTATCGTTTTTTTGTTTTCTTTTCTAGTTTTTATTAGTTGAGTTAACTGCAATGTATTTTAAATTTCAGTTTTCATTTTTAGTTTCGTTTTAATAAACTATTATAACCTTGGTCTCGGATGCTTCGTCCATGTTTTATTCAGTCTATGAGGGCAAGTTACTTAAGAGCATGGTACACTTCCTTGGCTCTCTGCACAGGTGTGCTTAGGTGTGGGACACTTCATGTATGGGCAAAAACTTGTGTACATCATGAAAATAATGAGGACGTGACAAATAATACATGACCAGTGTTGGGAACATGGACTGGATAATTGGATGTAGTCCTTCCATTGTCAACCGTCTGTTTCTGAAACAGACTTTTGAAGCAAATCAGCTTATCAGCGTGAAATTAGCGATTCAGGCAGGAGATGTTTTTTGAACCAGGCTGTAAATAGGTTAATTTCTGCTTAGAAAATTGCTTTTTTTTATTGGCTTGGTGTGTATGTGATTCTGGAGCCAGCCTCAAGCCGACACTCAAGGAACAGCAGGTTTTAGCACTTCCACATTGTCTCATGTTCTTTGACCAGAGGTTGCCGCTCGGTGTGACCTCGCTCCAAGTCACATGGTCTCACTTCCCAAGCAAATGATGAACCTCTCCTCTAAAAACCTCTTGACTCCAGGCCAGGCTTCACACATTATGATAGTTCGTGGTCATAGTTACCTGGTGTCAAGAAGAGTTATTCTGAAAGTTAATCAGATGTGTTAAAGTTGTTTCAGCATCTTGGATAAGTGTTGTGTATCAGCTACAGAGGGCTCTGGCCCGCTGGACCTGACATGTAGCAAAACACAGTTAAGTAGAGCCAGATGAGGTTAAAAAGTTTACAAGACTTGAGAACTATCTGATGTAGTGACACCGCAGAGATGGCCAGATCCTTGTTTTGATCAACTTTTGCAATAAGCAGTGAGTCATGTTGTAAATCTAGCGTATGATTGTTCTAGATGTGCGCCATGTTTAATTTAAAACATTTGTAATTTTAAGATTTGATTTACATTTTTAATTAGTCTAGTTTTATGACATTTAAAGCTCTGTCTGCTACAAGCCAACAACTTTCAGTGAGAATGTGAAGCAGAGGAAATATTCTTTACAAGGTTTACACCAATATGTGGGCGATGAAAAAAGGAATTTCTCTGTTCTTACAGAGTGCCTTTTCATCCAAAACTCAATTCCTCCCCATAATGACCAAGTTCATATTATCATGACAGCAGTATCATATTCATCAAATGAGCATCACTCAGCCAGTTCATTGCTGCACTGAGTTGAACAGCAGAGGGGGAGAAAAACAATAATGTTTCTGAGCTCTAAATTGTGTTTGCTGATAGCACTACTGCTTGGCTGGCTGTTGATGGATATTACTTTCCATGCTGTTCCCTAGGCCGCCATGTGAAGCAGTGCCTTTTGAAATGAGCGATTGTGTGACTCCCCTTTTAAACTAGTTCAGCATGGCATCATTCATCATCTGCAGCAGTGCCAGCAGGGAGCAGCAGCGTCCCCATGTCTGCCAGTCACAATGGGGTTACACTGAGAGTTGCTATCTGCAGCCTCACGATGCTGTGCTGTGCAGTCGGGCCTCCGAGGTGGCACTGGCTGCAGATTTCAAATACATTTTAAACAACTGAACTATATAGGAATCTATTTTTGGATCTGTTTTTAGTTCTGCCACCCTGCATCTCAGCATCTCTGCGGTGTTAACAACAAAGGTTTCTCACAGAAGTTCCTCTTGAGGGTCGAAAACTAGCAGTGCATTGTTTACAAAAACTGGAACCAAAACATCTTTGATACCAGCTTCTTTTTCTAAACATCTTTGTTTTCTGTTTAAAAACATTCAAATCTTGAAAAGATTGAATAATGTCCAAGTCTATGCAATCAAATTTCACTGAACCAAATTGGCTCAATAATGTTTTTCTCCTCCTAACACCTGCTGTTTACAGTTTGAGTCAGTTTGTTGTGCTCCAGTTTCAGGCTGTGCTTACTTTGCAGCTCTCTGTTTCTGCAGCACATCCAAAATCCACACCTGTCAACTCCTGCTCCTGTGTGTGTGTGTGTGTGTGTGTGTGTGTGTGTGTGTGTGTGTGTGTGTGTGTGTGTGTGTGTGTGTGTGTGTGTGTGTGTGTGTGTGTTGGAGAGGGAACTATTTGCATAAGGAGGAAAACATATTGCAAAAAGTTAATTTGAGGCTGACTTCAGATGTATTATCTGATGTGTAAAGGGCAAAGCTGACCTCAGCATTTCTCAAGCAGCAAGCAGGACTAAATTTTAACTTTTAAAACCCTTTTTAGGGATTTTTCCCACACTATTGTCTCTGAATTTAATAGACTTGACTTGAAGTGCATTGTAAGTGCAGCTGCTGCACCCAGCAGTGTTTGCCGATAGGAAACATAAAGCGACAGCAAGTAATTGTTTTTTGTGACACGCAGGAAAGGACTTTGATGAGCTGGCTGTAATTTGAATGTAATTTATGAGCTTAATCATTTTCCGTGGGCTCAATTTCGAGGAAGACTAAAGATCTGGGTACTCTAAATTTAACTTTTGTTTTATCTGAAAAGCAGAGTTTTGGGAACTTACTGCCAGTGTCTGGAAAACGGGGGATGTTTTAGTATCCCAACAACAGGAACAAGGTTTACATTTGTGACAGGAGAAAAAGAAACTTATATTGCTTTCAAGTGTTCATTGTGTTTCACTACTTCAACATTTTGTGATGCTGCAGCCTTATTCAAAAATAGAATATACAGTTTTTTTTCCTTCAAAATTCTGCACACAACACCCCATAATAGAATAGAAAAGAATAGAATAGAACTTTATTGTCATTAGAACAAGTACAATGAAATTGAAGTCACAGCAGCAATCAAAAAAACAAAAGTAAGAAAGTGTATAGAAAGTGCAAAAAGGTCCATAAGAAAATAGTTGATGACAGCTTGTCCATCATTCTCCAGTTCAGCCAGCCTCCACCTCCACAGGGTCCAGGACTGAGCTTCTTCAGCAGTCTGTTCAGTCTCTGTCAACTTGATCCTGTCTGCTCACAGCAGGTGAAGCTCTTCCAATGTGGTGTTGGTGTCTGATGTTAGCTCCGTTAGCCATATCTGTGAATAGCATGATGCTACTCTGCCCTCTGGTATTCCCTCTGTTGCTGGGTTAGCACAGCTAGCTCGTCCATCTTATTGGAGATAGATCTTATGTTCCCAATAATGATGAATGGAAGGACAGGTCCATGTCGTCACTTCTTAGCTCACACCTCACCTCCTTCTCCTCACCTTGTGGGGAAACATCAGGCCTTACACCAGTTAGCATTGACATGCTACAGGCTGCTAACAGCTGAGTTCACATGTAAACAATGCAGTCATGGTTACATGTAGGATCTCCAGACAAACACAGGAGAAAAAGTAATAAAAATATCGCTGAAGCCACAAAAAGTTTGGTGTCCATGCTGCTGCAAAAATCCCCACAGCATGATGCTGCCACCACCATACTTCACTGTAGGGATGGTGTTGGCCAGGTGATGAGCGCTGCTTGGTTTCTTCCAAACATATCGCCTGGCATTCACGCCACAGAATTCAATCTGTGTGTCATCAGAGCAGCGAGTTTTCTTTCTCATGGTCTGAGAGTCCTTCAAATGCCTTTGCGAGAACTCCAAGCCAGCTGCCATGTCCCTTTTACTGAGGAGTGGCTTCTGTCTGGACACGCTACCTTACAGAGTTTAGCCTTGAGACAATCCTGTCTAAGAGGGCTACAGACATTTCCTGGGACTTCCTCTGACATGCACTGTCACCTCTAGGACCTTATATGGGCCACTTTTACACGACGCCAAAAACGGTCAAATCTGATAACTTTTTGTTGCGTTCTGGCCTTGCGTTTAGATGAGACTTCGTTGCGTTTTGTCTGAAACTTTTGAAAATGCTCCCCAGAGTGGAGAGTTTTCAAAATGCTCCTCCATCCAGCCTCGTATAAACACAGAGCAGAGCGCTTCAGGGTGAAACGCTGACATCACTGCATGCGCACTCGCAGTTTCAGGTGAAGGTTGCGCGCGCAGCCACAACTTCCAGGTAAGCCATCCCGGTCCAGTAGGTGGCGGTAATGCGCCTCAAGGTTGGTTTGCCAACCATCTCACACAATAAAACGGCAGAAAAAGAAAGAACAACCACAACAATGATGGCTGATTTCCAAGTAGCATATATACACACATATATCCACATCGCCAACTACTGGCCTGGCATGGCCACTACATATTTGTGACTTGTCCTCTTGGAGTCGTATGAACGTGGATCGTTGTCACACCGTCCTCATGTAAACACGGGTGGCTTTTGGAAACGCAAAGGAAGAATCTCCATGTAAACGTGGCCATAGGCAGGTGTGTGCCTTTCCAACTCGTGTCCAATCAACTGAATTCACCACAAGTGGACTCCAATTAAGCTGTAGGAACATCTCAAGGAAGATCAACGGCAACAGGATACACCTGAGCTCAGTTATGAGCTTCATGGCAAAGGCTGGGGTCTCTTAGTTCTTTTTTAATAAATTTTTTTCAAAAAACGTACATTTTCATTATGGGGTGTTGTGTGTTGAATTTTCTGTAAAAAAAAAAAAAAAAAAAAAAAAAAAAGCATGAGGCTGTGAGTTCTGTGTGCCGACTGACTGATATTAACTCTTGGTAAAGGTTTGTTTGTACCTTCAGTAGTTGGACTAATACAGCAAACACTCACCACATGACAAAGAGATAAGCATTCAGCAGAATTTAATTTCATTATCTGATGAGTGGGGGCAGATTTTTACTCCTTTCTAGGAAACATGAGAAATCACCAAGGCCAGTACATGTTCTTCACTTCTTAAGTGGGCTGATCAAAGAGGAGTTAAATGCCAGCAACACATGTTTTTTGTGATGCAAAAAAAAAAAAGACAAGTTGCTGCCAGAGGCTTCTTCCTGTTTGATTGTGATGCCTTCCCTTCAGTGTCCTAGGTCATTAGACACAGTTCATCACGATGCTCTAAGGTTTGTCAAGCCGTAATTGATTTATGACTCACCCAGTGTTTTTTTTTATTAAATCAAACTTAAAAACCCAGCCCCTCAAAAGACCATCCTTGAGCTCACAAAAATATTTTTTACAACCCTGAATTCTGAGGTTCTGCTGAATGCTGTTGTCATCAGGAAAATTTTGTTTTCTGTTTTCTGACTTCACACCAATTTAGGTACAACAGAAGTATCACATCTATGTTCAGGGTTTTGGTCCTTTGGGTTATTTTGTTTAACACTATTTGCAGGCAGTTTCCTAAAAACAAGATTATTCATGTCTATTTTAAAAACTCAAAAGTGATGCAAACAGTAGATTAATGTAATAAATTATCTGAATATCATATGACTTTTGTGAGGAACATTTGCCATGAGTGGATTTTGGCACCCCCTGTGGTCAAAGCCATAACTGCTCATTTGTCCAGTAAACGTGAGACGAGTGCCACAGAAGTTGTTTAAAAGGCCGCATCAGTTGAATGAAATACATAACTTAGTCTAATACTGACTGAATATACAGGGTAGTTTCAAACAAAATAAAATAGTATTGATGGTCAATGTAAGATCATTAAGAGAAAATGTCATTACTTTCAGTCTGTTTTAAAACCAGAAACAGACTGGTATGAGTGTTTTTGGCTTAGTTTTTGAATATGTACAAGTCAGTTTTCCCTTGGTTTTAAGGAAAATTAAAACACTTAGAAAAAAAATACAGGTAGTATTTTAAATAAATTAAGTTTTAGCATGTTTGCAAGCACATGTGTGAGATTATTGATTGGAGCATGTAGGTTGTAACATTGGGAGTTGGTTGGCTAAAAATAAGTTTACCTCCAAAAGAGGACCACAGCAATAAAAGAAAGGTTTGGGGACATTTCTTTTATTGCTGTGGTTCTTTCAGTGAAGAAGCAGTTTGTTTCTGATGCAACAATTCGAACAGTGTTTGTTCTCTCTATTTTAACAGTGTTTCCCTTTTGGGACACAACCCTGACCTCTAGTAAACCATCGTGACATGACCTGCAGAGCCGAGTAAACAGAGGTGTATTATTATTTATAACCAGTAATTATCATCCCCCTCTCATTCAGAGGAATATACTGTGCACCTAAGGTGGTCACAACGGAGGTAAATCACCTGTAGTTTTTACACTGTACATGTATTTTACAAAGTTGCTGGCTGTAATGATTTGCACATAAATACACACACATCAATGCTCCCATCTATCTGTTCATAATGTGATAAATTCTGACTTAAAAAAAGAATGAAAGCTGTGTTTGGTTGTTGTATACCACTTCACAAACAAATCTCTTGGCCCCAGCCTCAGAATGATTTTCAGCTATTTTGTGCAAGTATAATGACATTAAATATTCTGCTGTTTTCATCTTTACTCACAATTATAATGCCCCAACATCCAAGCACTTATCAGTGATTATATGTTTTAACATTAGGTGTAATTTGTGAAATATATTGCAAAAAGGAGGACAAAAATCCTTCTGGGTGATTTGTTTTAAGCTGCTTTAAGTTATATTGCTTTTTGTAGCTTCAAATGTATATCCAATATCCAATCTACAATTAAATTACTGATAAGAGCCTCCATCTGACAGCTCCATTCTTCAGAGCAAACACACACACACACGCACACGCACACACGCACACGCACACGCACACACGCACACTTTGGATCAACAGGACTCTGAAAAAGACTTAGGACTGAGAAGACCGGTGTAGTGTAGAAAAGGCTAAAACCTCACTGCTTGAACTATTCTCAGACTAACTTTGCAAAACCCCACCAGACATCCATCAGTGTAAGGAAAGATGATTTTTAAAGCAACTGTCACGAGCAGATATCATGAAGAGTTTCACTTTTAGAATGGAAAAAAAAAGATTTTTTTAAAAAGTAACCTCCATCCTCCGTTCCTGAAAAAGCAATAAGGCTGAACAAAGCCGTCCAAACTGAAGGGCTGTGAGCTGTTTTTAAAAGTGTCTACACTCGAGTGGGAGTGAGTTCCAAAGTCTGGGAGTTACAACCTCAAAAGAAAGATTGCCTTTGATCGTCTTAAAGTCTTGAGAGTGATACAAAAGGCAAGCCCTGGTCAGATAACCTGAGTGGCCAAACTGTCAAGACAAGGAGCTGTAGCAAAGTGAAAAAAGAGGAGTATGATTTAGAGATTCTGCAGTGATGACAAAAAACTGAATCTTTAGTGTACACAGTGAAATTAAAATCAGCGAAGAAGCAGTTTGTTTCTGATGCAACAATTCAAGCAGTGTTTGTTCTCTCTATTTTAACAGTGTTTCCCTTTTGGGACACAACCCTGACCTCTAGTAAACCATCGTGACATGACCTGCAGAGCCGAGTAAACAGAGGTGTATTATTATTTATAACCAGTAATTATCATCCCCCTCTCATTCAGAGGAATATACCGTGCACCTAAGGTGGTCACAACGGAGGTAAATCACTCGTAGTTTTACTGTGCTGTTGATGATAAACAGCAGTGTGTGGGACGTATGGTAAATATTAAAAATACAGTGACATATGATTCAGCTGGACACCAACAGAGAGAGACCTCTTTCTCATCTCTGTGTTTAATCACCTCTCAAAGGGGTACCCAGCTCCTCTGAGCCAGGTTAGCTGCAAGCAGAACATGCTCACACAAGAAAACACACCCACACACATATCAACACATTGCAGCTTCAAATCAGCTCATTTCTCCATGTCCTGCTCATCACACAGTGTTAACCTGTGTTATGTGTTGTTTAAATTAATCATGAAATAAAGCTCTTGTGAAAACAAAGGTTATTTCACTGTCATACACAATAAACATGTTAGGCTTACAGCCTGTGATAACTGTGATGGAAACACCCAGTGCTCACCAAGAACTACACATCTGGTGTTAAACATGAATATTTTGGTGCCTGACGATGACCTTAATCCTTACAACATCATAACTGTCCTAATAAGACAGATGCGATCCCGGAATTGCTGTCCTGACATTTACAGATATATATTATTGGCTCTGCCATGTTCTTAGGTCGTAGAGTCTGCAGGATTTTCCTATAAAATAAAATGTCAAGTTTTACAGGAGTAATCCTGCTCAATCGTCACTTCTGGGCCTCTTTACAAGTATATATACATACATGTCTGTGTCTGTGTCTGCCTCGAACCCTCTCCTCAGTCTCATGCTGATGTTTTGGTTGTTTCTGGACAATTCTGGGCAGAGAGTAGGCGTGGTTACATCGGTCAATCACAGCACACCCAGTGCACAAGTAACCTGCAAGTAACTGCGTGGTGATTAGTGAGTGGAAGAAGCTATCAAGAGCGGCTATGCGATAGTGGACGTAGCATAGAACAAGAAAAACACAACCACAGTAAAACGAAAACATTTATATTTTTTCATAAACAAGGGTCAAGCTTGGCTCAATTTCACCCACTTCTGGGCACTTGGACTGCAGCTCAGGACAAAGAGTAACAGAGTCAGCTACCTGCTAACCAGGTATGTGTTAAATAATCCAGTGATTAGCTTGTGCCAAAGTGCTAAGTCAGAAGCACAGTTCTTGAGTCTCCTACATAGAAACGCAATGCTGAAGGTGGTTTCTGGGCTTTTGAATGTGTTCAGGTAGTCACTTTCGAAGGCTGTGGGTGTGCGCTGCCGCTGGCACTGAGCCAAGGAAGAAAACAAGAAGTAACTAAGGACCAGTTTACACGACAATGGTTTTAGGGTAATAAGCAAAAGTATTGTCTTCCATTTACACCGAAACTATGTTTCAGCCGACCTAAAACACAAACTTTAGAAAACAGCCCCCAGAGTGGATTTTTTTCTGAAACACTATCGACACTATTGCTGTGTTAACAGTAAGCTTGCGTTTTTGGTGGAAATGCTGATGTCATGCTCCACTTCGCACAAGTACATGTACAGTACCATTGTTACAGTCATCACAGACTACCATGCTGTGCCTATTCTGCTGAATCAGCTGAATCTGCTGACTGTCTTTCATGAAATGTGCATCTGTTGCACCACTTCTGCTCTATGTATTCCCAGATACACCAGACAATCGGCTCAACTCTACTTCAAGGGAGATCTACCAAAAGCAGCTTCTGGACAAGACAGTTGTGGCGCCACCTACAGGCCTGGCATACTACAACAGTGTTTCCAGCCCCTCAGTGTTTCCATGTAAAATTCCTGCAGACCCTAATTTTATAAGATCTGGTTGTATGACTGTAATTGACAGCTTTGTGCCTGCTCAGCCCTGGTTGGGAAGTGGGCTGGGTTAGCAGCAGCTATCTTGAAGAAACCCTGAGTCACCCAATAACATTGGTGTTAAAGTTCCTCTTTGCTTTGCTGTCAGGAAGCCAATTTTGTTCGTCTCACAACATTCAGTGAGGAACAAACCTGTTTCTCCACCTGCAGTGACCTTTAAAGCTGTTTGGTCTGCAGGCTTCATGAAACATAAAGTTATCACCAAACTTAAACATTTTATTCTTTTGGACTCTGGAGGACACCTTTTATGAAGTGAAGAACAGAGAGGAAGAAAGAAACTCAGTGGGCCGAAAGTGGAAGGGGAGAAACTGTCATGCAGACTGGAAAGCAGGAGGGATCCTCAGTCACCTGGTGGGACAGGTGAGTGAACTGTGAGCCCATGGCAACAAAGTGAGCTGTCACAAGCTGGACTGGAAAACAGCAGTTCACAATCAGAGAACACTGTGGGCTTTATATGACTGCAGTCTGCATCACCAAACATCCAGAGTTCCCTACCTGACCAACTCATCTACTTCATCAGAAATAAAATGGACTCTAACAACAAGAAAAGCAGAATGATCGTTTATATTTACGCTCACTTTTTAGGCTCCCATTCTTTATTTATTAATAACACAACCCACAGTCCACGCGATATGTGTATTTTATCAAAATACACTGCTGTTACTACCTGATACCTGTTAAGAACTATGAGGATCAGAAGAGACCCCACCTATCTCAGCCACAAAGCGTTCATCCCTCTGCCCTCAGGCAGATGGTACAGGACCATATGAAGCAGAACAACTTGGTTCTGGAGGAGCTTTCTCTCTACTGCAATAAGGCTTCAAACCCCCAACCCTCTGACTGATGAAGGACTGCACTTGGCGCATATGGTTCTTTTAAAACTCTGTGTGTGTGTGTGTGTGTGTGTGTGTGTGTGTGTGTGTGTGTGTGTGTGTGTGTGTGTGTGCGTGTGTGTGTGTGTGCTATATGCAAGAGTATAAAGGTGTAAAGGTGTAAGTTAAATAGATGCATCGAATCGTCACTCTGCTGTAAGTGGTTCTGGTTCAGAGTTGAATAACTGTAAAGAGTTGATCTGCAGAAACAAGTCTCATTGAAACTGCAAATGAAACAAAAAGAAAAAAGGCTTTCTGATGGCAAATTAAAACAAGACTACCTTTTTTAAGTAGAGTATATTAACTAATTTCACAAGAGTCTAAGCCAAACAGTTGTTGGAGTTACACTTTGAGGAGTTGGGTGACAGTGTTGCAGTGTTATTAAAAACATTAAAAACTGAAACCGTAAGTCACTCTGTTTTCATCTTTATTTGACTGATATTCGACCACGCACCCTGAGTGTTTTCCATTAGGGTCCATTTTGCTTTTCTTTCAATCAGAAATCATGAGGTTTAATCTCAGACCCTACAGTCCACATGCTTTGGGACAAACACTGAACCTGATGGGCTCTTTACCTTGCAGCCTCTGCCATCACGGTACGAATATGATGTGAACAGGTGAGAGTGAAGCGATGTTGAGAAGTGTAGAGGAGTACAGTCAAGTCATCATTTACTCTTTCTGTAGCTGTTGATAGTTCAGCTTTCATACCTCCATTTTTTTCATATAATGAAGTGAGCCAGCCGGCCCTGTCTTAACTATTGACAATATCTCATACAACCCCAATTTTAAAAAAAAAAAAATTATCTAGTGCTTACATTTGTATTTACTTGAAAATTGTCAGTGAGCACCACAAAATGTGGTTACAGTTTAAAGCCAAGGGATTTATGTCTTAAATACCTCTACTTCTGGATTTGATTGCTCTTAACCTGGAGAGTTCATTGGATTTCTGCCTTTGGTTTCTGTTTTAGTGAAAGTAGCTCTATATTTAAATCAGGTTACGATGGCATGCCACACCTACCCTGATCATTTTATGCAACTATATACTGATTATTCATGTAAATTAAATGAAAATCATTCGTCAGAGGTTAGATATGTGAATTTGACAACAGAAGCAGATTATTTGCTCAGGTAAAATGATGTTGTAGCAGTCACCTGGATGTATATAACAAAGGTTGGTCTGTCATTACCAGATTGCTGCACAGATAGATAAGAAGACATGAGGGCCAAGAGGCTCCATGGCCCACATATGAAGGAAAGAGTGTTAACTTCCAAATGTGTGGTGATTTCTCCAGGACATTCACCCCATTCTTCTTTACTATGGAGATGCTCAAGCTTAACTTTGATGGAAAGAAGAAAAAGCCTCATTTTCAATGCAACATCCAGCGTCTATGTTCAACAGTATGAACTATGTTCATGCAGTGCCTCCTTCAATAAGTGACACCACTCTTTCATTTCACACCACCAACACCATTCACGACCAGTGATGCCAGCAAGGTGCTACTTAGGCTATGATAACATGACTCTCAAAGCCTAGTAAGCACGAGGACAACTCACGTGTTAGCAGCCAGCGACAAAAACTTAAACAACAGGGGGAGATGAGAGCTACGCGTTTTCTAGCTGGAAATACAGTCACTGTTTTGAGTTTGTCAGCTAAAGATTCCAGTATTTAGGTTTGTTGTACACCCTGTGCTGCCAATTAGCTCAAGCTCTTTCACAGAAACATTTAGGAATCAATCAGAGATAGATCAGCGCACGGCGGCCATAAACGCTTGAGAAGTTGTTTGACTTTTACCTGGGGGAAAGGTGAGTCCCGTCTTTCACTGTTACTCCATCTATTCCATGAGCTGAACCCTCTGTTTAGCATTAATCCATCCGTTGAGGAGCAGAGCAACACAACGTAGGCTGCGTGCAACGAGGCACCTGGGACAATCAGGGGCGTGCCCATACTTTTTAGACTTTGGTGCCTGAGGGTATGGAGGACCAAAACTGCCGAAATTAAAAATAAATAAAAGTGAAACCAAAACAAAAAAAAAATTAATATGTAAGTTAAGTATGTAAAGTACTGAGGATTATGTGAGCACGCACTCCAGTAACATTTGATTGTGCTTGTTGTATTACATTTACAGGATCAACAGAACAGAAACAGAAAAAAAGAAAGAAAATAAAAATAAACTGATAAAAAAAAAACTAGACTAAAACAAATTGTTTAAAAATATGAATCTAAAATTAACTGAACAGAGCTGTAGTGCACCAAAAATTGTACTGTAAAACCTTTCTTAAGTTGTGGTTTTGAAATTTAGAATGTATAAAACTAATATTTTTGTTTTTAATTGTGCAGTAAACATTTCACAACTACCAATGCCTGCATATTCCTTTAAAACAAAACATGTAGACTCATATTATTATTTTTCATTTTAATGGCAATCCCTCAATTTTGCCAAATCATGCACCTGCAGGTGTTGTTGGCAGTAACTGAATGTAACTAATAAAGTAACTTGTAATCTAACTTAGTTACTTTTAAAATCAAGAGATCAGTAATGTAACTAACTTACTTTTTAAAGAAGTAATCAGTAATTGGATTACTTTTTTAAGGTAACTGGGGCAACACTGTTCATCTACAGTCAAGACAGCATTAAAGTAATACAAATAAAAATACATAAATATAGCTGGATGCTGATGTATGGTAAAAACATGCAACGTTTGCTTTTTGTCATGTTTCAGACAACAGCACTAACTTAACTGTACTGATAAATACCTTACCTCATCTCGTTGAATCCAGGAAAAACTTGACTTGAACAAAGAAAATTGGTCCCAAAACAAACATACACCTGGTTAAAAGTCACGACTCTACTACAGTTCGCATGAGGGGCCATTGACACGACAACGGTTTTAGGGTGAAATGCAAAAGTTTTGTTGCGTTTCAGCCTCGCATTTACAGGGAAACGGCTTTCAGTCAACCTAAAACGCAAACTTTTGAAAACGGCCAGAGTGGGATTTTTCTGAAGCGACTCTGTTGCCGTGTAAACAGTCAGCCGGCGTTTTCAGTGGGAACGCTGATGTCACAGTCCTCTCCGTGCGAGTGCATACAACAGGACAACAGTACCGTTGTTAAGATCATCATGTTGTGCTTGTGCTGCTCAATCTGCTGAATCTTCATTCAAAATGTGCATCTGTTGCTCCACTTTTGCACTTAGTATCCCCCAGTATAACAGATGATCGGCTCAACTCTACTTTGGTGGAAATCTCCCAAAAGCGGCTTATGGACAAGACAGTTATATCACCACCTGCAGGCCTGGCATGCTTACAACAGCGTTTTCAGTGTAAATGCAGATTTTTTTCACTGCGTTTTGGCATTTTCAGATGAAACGTTGTCGTGTAAATGGGGCCTGAGACTCTGGGCCAGAAGGTGGAGAGGCAGTATAATTAAAACAGATCCTCCTCATAACATCTTTGAATGATCAGACCACTCACTCACTGTCACAATAAACTCACAGATCTGAGCTTCAGCTTTTATTATTAATCACAATGCAAAAATGTTAGATAGCCGACCGGAGCACTGCATTACCTGAGTGAGGAAAGGCTAGTATCTTTAGCTGGTGTAAAAGTATGTTTGACTGGTATTATTAAATACTTTTGCAGTTAAGTGGCTTTGCCCCAGCTGTACACTTCAGCAATCCCACTGCTCTTTCAAAAAGATGAAACCAACTGCAGAGACAGAGAGGGGGGAAGGGATGGATTACATCCAGAATATATGTTTAGCTTTTATTAGAATTGATTTACTGCACTTCATTCAAATCAATATCTAGAATATATGACTGGCATGTTTTCAAAGAAGCTTCCAAATTAAAAGGTCTGGTTGGGTACTCGCTGCGTCACTATTTTTCAGGGGTGCTGAGAAGACATTTAAGGATGTTTCAGCACACCCAAACTTATGCCTCCCAGTCTACCACAGAGCCACAGTCTGACTTTGTTTTGAAGTAGACTCATTCATCCTCACTCTCTGCAATGCTGAGCCTATTTTCTTATTGAGAGTCATGTTATCAAAGCCTAGATATCCTACAGCTTTATACTTCTCAGCTGGGTTAGTCAATAAGACACTTATTGACTGATTCAATAAATCTGACCTTGATTCGAATGATGCTCTGTGCTCTTTCATGTCAGAGCACTGGCAAAGCTAATCAGACAGCTGCAAAAAGAGCTTCAAAGTGACAAAACCAAATCCAAGGCCTGCTGTTTCTTTAGACACCTTTAGGGTGATTCAAAGTGTTCATTTTTTTACCTCTCATTCACTTCAGCAGATACAAGCAGGCTTGCACCTGCTGAACAAGAGGCACTTGAATGTTTTTGTATTTTAAATTGCAACCAACCAATGCAAATTGTCAAAGGATGTCATGTAATGAGAATTTTCCAATTTCAATCAAGGTTACCTTTTTGTTTTTTTCTGACACATATACACCTCCATGAACACCTGAGCCCTGAATCTTAAGCTGAAAAAATAAAGAATTCTGTCTCCTCTCACCAGAAAAAAAGCCAGAGATTTCAACATTCTTATGTTTCCTGCGTGTTTGATATTCTTGCTAGAGAGATCGGGTTAGAGGGTCTCCACAGGTGGCACAGCCGTTAAGGGGCTATGAGCGATGGTATGTCTTAGGCCCATCTTTAATTCAGATGTCTCACAGTTCTGTGGTGGAGAGAAAACAAGAGCCTAAAGATACAAGATTGATGCTCTGGTGGGAGGCGTGCACAGCCAGGGTGAGTCACACAGCTGAGGCATCATGCAACAAAACAAGCAGTAGATTTGCAGTTCATATGTCACGGCATATCTATCGACTAGGACGTCTGGTTTTGTTGTTTTATTCATAAATCATATCAGCTGTTGTCTTTCTCTGGATTTTGTTGTACTAAATAATTGCTGTAGAGTCAATATAATAAAGTGACCCTGAAATTAATACTGGAGCGTCTGTTGTGTGGAGGACTCTTCTGATATAGGGCTAACATGGCTGGATATATAAATCTGGGCCCGGGAGGTATAGACCCAAGTTGACCCCCCACCCCCCAATCCATTCAAAAGCCTGTTGAGTTCCTTTTTGTCAGTTTGAAAGCAAAAACAAATGCATGCAGCATAAAAGGGTTACATTAACAGAAAACTTTGACAGAGTTCAACTATAAATTTAAAATAGTTCAGATGGAAAATAACAAATATCACAAGAATAAAAAAAAATAGGAGTACTGGAGAACACACAGTAGAGAAACAGGAAGAAAGTGAAGAAAGGAAATTAAATACACTGAGTGTAATGACAGACAAGTGGCACACGATCACAGAAGAGGGGACTCACAGGAAGTAAAACATGTCTTTACAAAAGAAAAAAAAATAATTTCTAAACAAAAACAAAAACACAAGCAGTACAGAATAATCAGCATATATACAATAATTCCACTCCATCAACTCCATAATGAACAGGAAGTACATTTTCAGTCTTAAGAAAATGAATGTCTATTTTGTGAGAACATAAAATAAAGTAAGTACCAAGTCAGGTATGGCGAATAAAAATAGTGACTAAGGACATGTCTTTTAACTCTTAACCTGAGGTCAATTCAAAATAAGCTTTATTTTTTTGTTTCTTTTTTTTAACATGTTGCCAAAGCCAAATAAAAGGGTTTTAAAAAACATATCAACAATAAAACACATGTGAATAAAAAAATAAGTAAAAACATCAAGCAAAAATACATCAAATAATAATAATAATAATAATAATAATAATAATAATAATAATAATAATAATAATAATAATGATTAAATTAACAATGATCTATATTTAAATGGACAAGGTGATGTTAGTTACCTAATAACACCTTATTAAATGTCCTTCACAGATGCTTGTGTAACTCTGTGACAGGCTGTCAGTTATTTATCTGACAGCTGAACAGTCGCACTCTCTTCACCCAGAATCATCTGGATCTGTTCCTCTTCTGGGATATTAAGAAATTCAGGACATTAATTTGTAAATCTGGGGGAAAAATATTTCTATCAAAGTTTTATAATTTGGGCAGGTGATGAGGAAATGGTCTTGATTTCTATCTGTCCTGTGTTACAGACCCAACAGATTCTCTGAGATCTCTTTAGCCACTGATTTCAGTATCGACTAGTTTCAAAGGCCAGTTTATAACCAGAGAGTCTGTATTAACTGAGGGTCTGTTTCTTTAAAGGGTCTTTGATTACTGTTAAACAATCTGCCAATTTAAATTCCCTCCTTCATAAATTTTATCAGTATAATGCTTTGATTGTTTCCAGCTTCCACTGATGGTAATATTTGTCCTTATTATGTTGGAGTCTAATTTCTGTAATTGGGAGCTGGTGACGTCTTGTAGGTTCCAATTTTGAAAAACTGAAGATAGACATTAGAAAATTACAAATGAGAAGTCAATGCATTAAACAGATGTATTTTTTTAATTATTTTTTTTTTTAGAGACTAAGTGATGTTGAATTATTGCCGGGGTCTCTTTGGTGCTTGGCCTCTACAGAGTGGTCGTTGGGCGTCTCTCCTGAACTGCAGCAGGGGGAGGTGCTGGCCAGTGATGTCATCTGAGACTGATAAGATGATGAAGCTGAAGCAACTGTTCGGGGGGGGGTAGCAAGTAATGATGGAACGACCGATGTGGCGACAAGGAAAGCTAAATTTAAAAACAGCACAACACAGGTTGTGTTTGTGTTTTGATACTGGATAGATGTGACCAGAGGATGAGCACTGAGGATGTGCTGATGTACGAGAAGTGGATTAAATACACCATTAATCCAGCACAGTGTCTGTATATCTGCATGCAAACTCTTACTAGAGCTTCATTTAATTACAGATAACCTATAATAATTCTGATTTTATGTTCTTGATGCAGACATTTAATCAAAGTACTATGAAACATTAATTCATTGTACAAGTAATGTAACATTATCAAAAGATGTTAATGTAGATTTTTATTACAGGTTCATGCATATTTTAGTAATTTTTGATGCCTTATAAATCAATATTGATAGAGTTTTTCAATTAAAAAACGTGTATTAAAAATTACTTTTGAAAAGTTAAAGATGGCCTTCGGCTTGTTTCTTTTCAGTCTCGAACCAAATAGAGATTTCTAGGGTTAGTGTGTTTTGAGTGAGGGCTCAAAGTGCTGTTTTTTTCTCTTCTGCAAGGGAATCAAAATAATAAGTGTGAATAGAAAGATAAAGTCAAAGAGAGACATCATGTTGACATCTTGACTACAGAGCTTAACAAATTTATTAGATCAACATCCAGTGTAAAGTATTTGCTACCATTGCCCTAAATTAACAGCACATAGTTGACAACCGAAACACTTTTCATATTGCTGTAATGGTTAATCCACCAGAATATTCAAGTTCTTTAATTAAACTCATTCATTCAATGAAAAAATACAATTATTGTTGTTATCTGTGAATTTTAAATGTACTGTTTACAAAAAAAGCAGAAAACAGTTAAGCATATTATAATTTTTTAATTGACAGATTACAGTTATTTACTCATGTTCCTGAACAGAAAAAAAATGTGTTTTAGTGGTTATTTGGTGTTCTTGATACATTTTGGATCTGACATTTTGGACTCAGAGAATTAAATTTTTCAAAAATTTGGAAATAAAATGATAAAAAATGGTTTGAAACTCCTCACTTCTGTAAAAAATGGTGGAGCATAAGGAAATCTCTGAAAGCACTTCATGATGCTGGCTGGTTTTCTCATTTTTATGGTGGGTGGTCTGAAAACTTTGTTGAGTATTGCATATTCCAGATATGTTAAGATTTTACGACTTTGCTCAGCGACAAATTTAAAGTATGTCTGCATGGTCAAAATAACTTAAACTCTCTATGAGCTCTGTCAAATTTACAATTTTTTATTCTCCTCGCCTTTTATACCAAAGGCTGAAGCTCTGGAGTTTGTAAAAGTTCAAGGGCTTGCTTGGGGGCAGAATGTGAATACTTACCAACATGATATCTTGTATTTGAGCTGTCACGCTGAGTTCACTGAGTTGGCCGAGATCTGGAATTTGGACAATTCATCGTAGTTGGGATCTAATTTAAGTTTTTCATTTTCCCAATTCACTTTAAACCAAAACAGAGTGACATGAATCAAAGCAAATTTCAAGCTGCCTGTTTGAATCCTTGACAGGCCTCTGGAGAAAACATTGTCTTATGTGATCTTATGAAAAGAACTGATTCACAACAAAACTACAAACTTTTCAGAAGATAGACACAATATGAATCTGTTGACACGTTTTAACTGATACTCTACCAAACTGCAACACAAGTATCATTGTGATACCTGGCTGCTGATCATCTCTTTAAGTTTTGCTCCATAATTTCACAGAGCAAGCACTTAGCAAAACTGGTAAGAAAAAAATGCC
The DNA here is from genome assembly GCF_033239565.1 of Halichoeres trimaculatus. NCBI lineage: Eukaryota > Metazoa > Chordata > Actinopteri > Labriformes > Labridae > Halichoeres > Halichoeres trimaculatus. The sequence continues at coordinate 16,381,042 of NW_027437179.1, read as the reverse complement.
TTTTAAAAGATAGGAACCTTAGAAAAATAAATAAATGAATAAATTAATAAATAAATATAGTAATAGTTTTCCGGCTGAAGCAATAAAGAGATCATAAATATTACCAATTAGTGCTGTGTCAGTGCTTGGGTAGACTCAATCCTGAATGAAAACTCTCAGACAAACAGATGTTAAAAAATAAAATAATAACGCCAGATTATCTTTAATATTTTTACTATGAAGCTTATTAAATGTGATAGACTTATCATTTGGAGAAAAATATTTATAATAGGAATAAAACAGGCTAACTAAAGCAGAATGATTGAATTCAGGAAGATTAAATGGACAAGACCAATCCAGAAGTGACAGCACTGACAAAATTTTCCAAATGCTCTTTTGTTTGAAGGTGGATCGAAACCTTTTCAAGGCAGGAAATCACTTCCAATGTTAAAGAATCTAACAGGAGGATCAGTTTTATGAGGACTGCTCTGCCACCTTCTGGCCTGGAGTCTCACACACACTTTCATAAAGATATGACTTCTTTCAACCAGGCCTGTGTTTCTTGTGGAACAAATTCTCTCTTTTCAAGACAACTTTTTTACTGGACACAACACAACAAGGCAAGGTATTTCTCAGTACAGCCACATAGCGCTGTTGTTTGAAATGTGACAACAAGCAAACGTTGTAAGTCTGTATCGTATGTCAGTAGCTGGCTATGTGTGGCACTGCTAGCAGCTCGGTGCTATGACATATCTGTAGGCTAAGGTGACAATAAGCAAACTGTCAGTTCATAGAGTAGTTTAGCAGCCATCTACAAATAGTGCTACTGTCAGCTCGGCACTGTGTGACGTGTCGGCAATGTGTAACCAGGGCATGTCCTGCCAGCGCTCATCTACCAACCAGACCTATCGTAACCTCACTCTTTACTTTATTGATCGACTCTTAAGTTTGAACAGACCACTGCAGAATAACTACTGACTGTGGGTTGGAATCAACATTATCACAAACAGCATAGCCTTTTTAGCCTTTGGCTCAGACTGAATTTTGAAACAACAAAATAAAAACCTAAAACAAAAAAAAAAAAAAAAAATCGCTTATCAAGCTTACAAAGCTAAATTCAGCTATGATTTTCTGATGGCTTAGTCGCACTGAAAAGTTTGGGTTGTTCTTTCCCCCAGGTTATGAGGAGTATGAATCCAGGTAATGCACAATAATGAGACACTATTTACAGTTGTAAAAGTAACAATGTGAACATATGGCAGCTGTGCCGTGCAGAATCTTGACCCTTAGCGAACAGGTGAGTCACTTCTTACCAGTTATCTTATGATGATTGGATAAGTTATACCTGTAACCAACACAATATACCACATGGGAAGCAATTATATAGAGTAATTAAGTACAGCCTGTTCTGAGGTGAAGACAGCTGCAAGGAATTAAAAACAACCTGCAAACTCCATCTGTTGTTCAACTGTCAAAGTGGGATGGATGTGTATTTTGGCACCATGTGCATTAAGAGAAATGAAGATGGTACCTGTGTGTGTGTGTGTGTGTGTGTGTGTGTGTGTGTGTGTGTGTGTGTGTGTGTGTGTGTGTGTGTGTGTGTGTGTGTGTGTGTGTGTGTGTGTATGTGTGTGTGTGTGTGTGTCCTTCAGTCGAACCACTCAGTCCTCTGTACAACCTCTTATCACATCCATATGTTTGGATTGGTTGTAATGGACAACAATTGTTGCTCCATATTTGGCTCTTGACATCACAATCCAACTTCCACTGCCAAACTAATTTAGTCCTGCCGCCAGCACTCTTCATAGTTGCCTTGGAAACAAAACTTGTGGTAGCTTTCCTGTTTAGTGAAAGTGAAGTAATTGATGCATTATATGCTAATCAGAAATAACAGTGTGGGTAGGTTGATGTGCATGTTCACCCAGTTGGCATACCAAGCAGATGCAGATGAGTGGAAAGCTGTCTGTTTTCTGGGCAGACCTCTGATGATGAATGCCAGGCGCAGCTCTTCTGATGGATATGTCTGCTTCCTGCTCAGCAGACCAGCAAAGATGCAGTCAATGGAATATTAAAATCATTACATATGAAAAGAAAAAATTGCAGCGTTGGAGGAAAAAATAGTTGTGCAGTAAACAGCACTGTCTGTTTGTGAGGAGCGATTTCAGCTGACAGGTTTTTATATATAAATATATACTGCTGTGGTCATGTGGGATCTTTTTATATCTTCCACAGAAATGGACCAGTATATCCTCTGGGTATGACTCAACACCATCCCAATTAAGAATATGCATATACTGGAAAATATGTTGAGTTAAAAGGCATCACATTTGTGTCATGGATGATGGCTCAAATGGCTAAAAACATTATTTTTTATTTATCTCATTGCTTCTCTTTGCTGTTACGACTTCCCCCGAAGGCTGATCCTAATGAGCATTTCTCCTTTTGAAAAAAAAAAAAAAGAAAATAAATAAATAAATAAAATAAAAAATCAGAAGTGTCTCATGATACAGTAGCAAAGATTTGGGCTCCTGACAGTTGACAGGAGAAGAAAAATATTAAAATGGGATAAAAGTGAAGTGCAGTGTTGTGAATTATTTAGTGCAGAGGCTGCAGCAAAGATCTGACTACTTGCTCATTTAGGAAGATTAACAGATGTGGCAAATCACTCTGCTGTCAATCTTTTATGGGTCTGAGCTGAAGAACTATGAATAAATGGAGTTTCATATCTCCAATGGGAACTATTCTTTATGAGGGCCCTCTCCTCCTCTCGGCACAGTACATCTAAAAATAAAAAAAAAAGGATGCATTTGTTATCCAGCCAGTTCCGAGGCCCATTGTGCTGCATTTTTCTTTGTGGCCCTTATCTCATTCATTCAAATTCTGCCCCGGCAGCAACTTTTGAATCAGTCTTACTTACAGAAGGAAACACATTTGTTCAAGTTCTATGTAGAGCTGCACATAATGAGAAAAAATGTGGCCCTGCTGCTCAGCAGATAAGACTGACCTGTGATGACACCGAGGAGCTACTCGCTGCAGATTTCCAATGGACAAATGTCCTCCTCACACAATGATCTCAAAACTCAGCATATGTGTTGTTCTGCGCTGCTGACACTCTGTGAACTTTAACTTTCAGGATGAGCTTTTGACTTGGTAACCAGCTCACTTCTAACATCTTCTCTCCACACAATCTGTCCGCGAGCAGAGCTGCTCTCAGACCCGATGAAGATACTTTTACGGACATTAATCTGCCACTGGCCACAGCCTTGCTTCATGGCCACAGATATGCACTCCAAAGGGAGAACGATCTCTACCTCACCCACTCCTTCTCTCTGCCGCTCCGATCTCTCGCTCTGTCTTTGAGACACTGTTTGGACAGGAAGCTGTGTGCTCGGGGAGGCCGTTGTCTTGTTAAATGGCAGAGTGAAGGAGGAAATGGATAACAGCCAACCTTGATAATTTTACATCCTCTGCATCAGACAGGGGCTCAGATTAAATCAATGGAAATGATTAGCCTGAAAGGCTACTCTCCTGTTATGTTGCTTTATTGATCAGTGCCTGATTCCCCAATATGTGAGGTAAAAAGGCTTCTTACTCAGCTGTACCAATGAGAGGACCAACCGTGGCATAATTTCCATAATCAGTATGATAATGCTGTCAGTAAACTGATGTGTCAAAAGTAGATCATGCACCAAACAAGCTTGTTCCAGTCCAGCTGTTACTAATTAAACAGTGTGTTGTTAGGTGTGGGGTTTTTTTCTCGTTATCCAAAGCTTTGGCTGATTTCTCTGTTGCTGAAGAAAGAGCTCAGGTTCTTTACATTTCATCCTCATAAGTCCCTGAAGTTAGTTTGAGACAGAAATCATTAAACTCAGTCACTGAGTCCTCTCTGGGCTTAATCTCTGTTAGAAAGGAAGCATCCAACCGTAATTCGGTAAATTCCTGGGATCTTTGTTTACTGATAATGCTAAGCTCTGATCACTTTGGAAACATAGCTATGACAACTCCCAGGATTCAGCTACATGGGATATTTTGCATAAATTAGAAATGGAAAGAGATACAAAACAAGGTCATGTTTGACCAGAAAAAGTAAAACACAAAATAAACTTTCATTAGTCAACTGTAGGATTTGGCATTTGGCTGCAACAGTTCAAACATGGTCTTCTTCTAACTTAATCTCTGATTTAGGAGGGATTTTACACTCGTGAGCTTGCTTAGATGGTTTACAGAAAGGCACGGCAGACGGTATATCAAAATGGCCGCTGTCTGTGTTCATTGTCTGTGAAGCTAAAAGACTCAGAGCTCCCCCTACAGACTGGCTGCAGAATAGACTTCAACTCTGTCGTGCTAAATACTTAAAATATGAGCCAACCAACAAGATTGAAATTAATTTGTCCTGGCATCTATTATTAAAATTAACAGAATTGTGTCCAAGGTTTTATTAAAAAAAATAATAATAATAGTTTTAACGTTTTATGATACTTGAAAGATGTTAGCCTGGCAGCTCTGTTGAAAGATGTCAATGGCAGGCATGAGCTACCACTGAAATCATACACCTCGCTCTGTGTGGAGGTGTTAAGTCCTCTGAGTAACACCAGCTGTCACAGCGTACCGTTTTGTAGGATGGGATCATAAGAGGAAGGAGCAGAGGGTTTCAGCAGCTTCAGATTACTTTAACAACAAATATATGATTACTTTGATCATTTTTGTTTTCACAAGCAAAGATTATTTCCTCCGCCAAGTTTTAGAGTAGAATCAAATTCACAAATATTTTCTGTGCCAATTTCCCCACTCAGTGTAACTTTCTTGTCAGGCCGTTAAGAGGAGTTTTAACTGTTGGCCTGTTTTTTTAATTTTTTTTTTTATTTTTGCTAATTAAAAATACTTTAAGCTGATTGGGCAGCATAAAATAAAGTAAAGTATTTATGGAGTAAAAGCTTCATTTCTGCAACAATGGTTTGGTTGTTGTGCTTTACTGGGTAAGATGGACATTATGTCACTGCATAGTAAGACCAAATAATGACACAGCTTAAAGGAAGGGTCAGCAGGAATTTTTGTTACTTGTTAGTTAACACAAATCCAAACTGGGCTCCTCCTCCCTGGCTCAGTACCAGCAGCAGCACATGCACACTGCCTCTGACTGTGACTATGTGAACACATTCACTAGCCTAGCAACCACCTACAGTATCGTGTTTTTTCATGGGAGACACTCAAGAGGCATGCACCTGACTTAGCATGTTAGCACAAGCTAATCAATGGGTTATCTGACACATACCTGCTCAGCAGACACACGCCGCTCTTTGTCCCGTGCGGCTCTCCAGGTTCCCGAAAGCAAGTGAAAGTTGAGCCAAGCTTCACCCTTGTTTAGTAAAAAGCTTTATCTGTCTGGCTGTTGTTGTATTTTTCTTGCTTTGTGCTACCTCTACTAGTGTAGCCAACCGGGATAGCTTCTTCCACTAGCTAATCAGCACACAAAGACACTTGTACACTGGGTGCACGGTGATTGGCTGATGTAATCAAAACATCAACACACAGGCTGAGGTTAGGGTTCAAGGTAGACACAGACACCGACACACATTCATAGAGTCCTGTAGAAGACGAATGAGCAGGATTATACCTGTGAAAGTTGACATTATATTTTTTATTGAAAATCCTGCAGACCCTACCTTTATGTTATGGAATAATCTGTTTTAATCTTTCATTCATTGTGAGTTTAGCACCTTGGCTTATGACTCAACTTACTCAGAACTTGTCCAACTGGCCAGCCAGAAACATATCAGATAAACACAGAGTGAAGTTTTGAGTTGGGTGTATTTGCCACTTCCTGATTGTCGTTCGCACAAGGACATCATTAAAACAGAGACGTGGACCCGTTCATTAAGGGCTAATTTAAACTCTCCTTTAAGACTTAATCTAAACTGCAATTAATCAAGCTGGGTGATCCCTTTGACACGAAATGTCAAACAGACACAGTGTGTCAAAGCATGTGATTGGAGAAGACAACCAGGGAGTAAAAACAGCCTTTTCACACTGCTTAACACAGGCAGCAAATTGGCTGGAAATTAAAACTAATGAGCAATTACCCCACCAGTGAACCTCTATTAATGTCTGTTTTCTCAATGCTCTCCAACTGAATCCTAATTCCTACTTATTTAATCTATCTGATAAACACGACACTTGTTTTTAGTTCCTTAATCTTTCATCGTGTTTACTGTGAGCCACAGAGGCTGCCTTTTGCATTTTGATGCACATCCAAGAAAGCGACTCATAATCTCCCTCTGAAAGGCTGTGAATACAGTGTACACAGGCAAACATATTCTCCCATAATCAAAACATGGCAAAGACTGTTGGTTCAGTCTATTTGTACATTCATAAACACCTAATTTGCATGCTGCTGCTATTATGAACCTTCTGCTCGTATTTCTGCCATGTTAGAGCTGTTTACCCTTTAGAAACAGAAAGGCTGCACTTTGCTTGAACCAGAAACTCATTTTACTGATTAAATCTGGTATCTCCAGAAAGTGTGACTGGGTATGAAGGACCCTTCGGCACAGGACGTACATGACTCAAAGGTATGTTTTCACAAAGTAAAATATGCATAAATGCAATAAAGTATTTTCCTTTAATACGGCCTTGATGCGACAATGGAGGATTAGTATGGTCCCATTGCTGATATTATTCAGCACCATAATCATTTAACAGTGGGGTGAACTGAAGGTTATTTTGGTTCTTTTTTTTAATGAACTACAGCACTGCTCAGGGTTAATAGCATTTTGAGGTACATGTTTGTAGTTTCGCAGTAATTTTCAATCTGACAAAGCTCTGCGGGATGTTCAGCTGCCCTGGCAAAGGTTACTGAGGAACATGAGCAGACTCTTTGTACAATATGACCCTATAAACTTAAATGGCTGGACACCATACATTAATGTGTTCCATAAACGTAAGCAGATGTGAATATAAGTGTGTATTCTTGAGTGAGTGCATGGTAACTACTTGCATAAAGTGTTCTGTACTCAGATAATGGGTGCTAAAAATAGATCACCACCACCACCTGCAGCTAACAGCCGGTAATAACAGCCATTTTATGAACATAAAATATAGCATAACCTTTCTTATCATCCATAAAGGGAACTGCTAAATGGATTGCCACTCACTGAGCCTCACAAGAAGCTTGGAAAGGTTCAATCTGGCTGTCGGTCCTTGCCTCAGTTCTGCATGAGATAAAAAAAAGTGGCAGAAAATCCTCATATTTGGGTCTTTGAGTCTGAGTGAAACTACTTTCTACGATCATTTTCTTCTTCTCTGCTTTCATATAGTCAGTGGTCTGTGCAGATAGCTCTTGGACTTTCAGGCTCAGAGTTCTTAAACAGTCACAGGCGTAAATTTGAAGGGGCACCAGCACTGAAAACACAGACCATCTGTATATTAATTCAGTAATAAATTAAAAGAGATGCCATGTTTTTATCACAAAAAAGATCTTTACATCTTTACAAAAGGTGAGTTCAATGCTCTCATGTCTGCCTTCTGCTGTTGTTATGTGGGAACAGCTGTGGGGGAAAGCTCCAGTTGGAATCCTTTGCTTTTGTGTAATTTTGGCACCTCTTGTAGAGAAAAGCAGCACCTTTCATCTCTTTGGGTATTTCGACCTGCATGTTTTTTTAACAAAAGTTCACATTCTGCTTTAGCAAAACATTTAACTACATCAAGACTTTGTTTTACTATTTGTCACTTTTTCAGGCATCAAACACTGGTAGCACTTTCAAAATTACCCTGATATTCTGAGAGTCGAAGCTTACGCTGTTGGTTGTTTGCTTTTGTAGTTCAAAAAGAGGCATCAGTTTTCATTTTAATCTATCCATTAACAGCTAAAAACTCCTCACAGGAGATGCTATAATAATGAAAATAATGATAATTCTTCATTTTCTTCTACTTATTATTATTATTATTATTATTATTATTATTATTATTATTATTATTATTATTATTATTATTATTATTATTATTATCATTATTATTATTATTATTATTATTACAAGCTGCTTAGGCTCAGTTGTAAAACTTTTGTAAAACTTGAGCAGCCATGACCTCCTCCGCTTTATGCCGGGGACTCATAAACAGATCAATGCTGCCACCTAGTGGGAGAGAGTGGAACAATGTGAATTAAAAGCTGGTCATTTCAGGTTACCACTTCAAGTTCTGGAGATAAGTGGAAATGAAAAGAAATTAAAGACATGTATAATTATTTCTAAAAGATATTAAAGACCATTCTAAATTCAAACCACTCTGTTTTGAAAGTTTAATGTTTAGCATTTTAACCACTGCGCCTCTCTATTTCTTATCTCCTGTCACTGTGTCTCTGCTGTGATTGACAGATGACCACAGCCACCATGAGGTCTCTAGCTTTACCAAAAGCTGGCGCTCTCTGCTGCTGCGGTCGTGTAGCGACTATCAGCATGTGTCAGTGGTTAGACTGCCCTGCTTTTCACATTATTTTCAAAGAATAAAACCTTGACTTATATTCACGACCACAAAGACATGTGTTCCCTCGTTGAGTTGTATCCAGTAAAAAAATGTCTTGAACAAAAGTAGTGCTCTGAAAAAGTTTCGATCTCCACTCATTTTTCAAAACAAACATGCCTTGGTGAGAGTCACATCCTCACCATAGTCGGTGCAAGTGCTCATGGGAAACACAGTCTTTACCCTGGAAAATCACTAGCTTTTTCAGATGGTCCACACAGCCTCTTTAAACTCAAATAAACTCACTGTGCTGTTAAAAACAGCCCCCATTCTTTCACAGCACCAAGCGACCAGGATGAAACATCACCTACAGAAACAACCAGTGCATGAGAGCCTGCACTCCGATTAGAAGACTCCCTCTTATCAGATGGTCACAGGTGAGAACACAGCAAAAAGTCTGTCATCTTAAACAGCCCGGGAATGACCCTACCACACGAGTCACTTTTCTTCTACCTTATCACACACTTTTTACCAGATGGCCCAGCTATAATTTATGGAGCACAAAGATGTGCTTGAAACATGGATAATCTGTCTTTGCACTGTGCTGTGCACCATAACACATTTTTCCAGTTAGTGAATCAGGCAAAAGAACTCAGAGGTTGTTGATGTTTCCAGGGACGGAGTCAAAAGTAAGGTTAGCTGGTTGTTGATGATGTTCTTCTGTTTGAAATACATGAGACAGACTCAACTATCAAACAGGATGGTTTGGGATTATTTAATGCAGTGAGATTTCTTAAACCCACCTAAGTTCTCTAGCTCTATGATATAAAATCCATGTTTTACATTTAATTACATGTTTTTTTTTCTTTTGGCCAAAATATTTGTTGTGAAAAAATACGTTATAAATTGTAGCTGCTACATTTCATCGGACAACATGTAAAGCTAAGTTCAAAGCAGAGGGTAGTTTTCTCGACCAGGCTGGAAATCTGAAGATTTTTCTGTGACATATAAAAAAATCCCCTAGGCATAAGTCATGTGGTCTGTGAGTCAAAGGGACTTCCTCCTGGTGTAGAGGTTGTAGAGGCTGCTGGGAGAAGTCTGAGATGAGCTCATGCAAGAGCTGTAAGAGGCCATGTCAACCCTGTAAGAGATGGAGTTGTAAAGGACTGGGTTGCTGTGGCCGCCCTCCTCTACACTATGGGGCAGCGACGGGCTGTTGTAGGTGTCTGTGTCACAGCATATACAACAAGTGAAACATGCCCTGAGTCTGGTGGGTTCATACAGCTCAGAGTGTTTGGACAGAAAAAGTCTGCGCTCCTCCACAGGAGAGGGGAGGAGATTTCTGCAGCTGGAGCCTCCCTCCATGGTAAAACTGAGGTTGGTCAGGCTACTACGTCCACCTGCTCTGTCTTTAAATCCATCATCAGCAGTGTCTGAGTCTGTCCCTGACACTCCTCCATCAACCAGTGTGTCTTTAGGCTGTGCTCTCTGCGTCAGTCTCCCTGCCACAGGTTCCTCGTCAGGCAGCTCAGAGCTAACAGTGAGAAACCTCAGGACCACCAGGTTCAGAAAAGCTCCAATGACCGTCAGCCCCACTAAAATGTACACAAAGCTAAAAGCCACGTAGGGAGGCTGCATATGGAGAGCATTTTTCTTCTGCAGAGCCACAAAATCCCCAAACCCAATGGTGGTGAGTGTAATGAAGCAGTAGTAGTAAGCATTGTAGAAGCTCCAGTCCTCTAAGTGGGAAAAGGTTGCAGCTCCAATACACAGGGTGCTCATGCATGACAGCAGACCCACCAGGACCATGTTCCTCATAGTCACCTTCGTTTCTTGCAAACCCAGACTTTGCTTGGCTCTGTGCAGCAGGAAGTGGCCTAAACTGTTGATCCTTTCACCCATGCTCTGGAACATGATCAAAGTCAGAGGGATGCCCAGGACAGCGTAGATCATACAGAAGGTCTTGCCAGCATCAGTGCGGGGTGCAGCATGGCCATAACCTACAAAGTCACAGTATGTCACAGGTCACATGACAGGAAGTACTTCATCAATCAGAACCACAGGAAGACTCAAGGGAAGACTCAATATAGAAACATGCATTCATCTTGTATTTGTGTCTCAGACTAAGCTTGAGGGATTTGATGTTTCACCATCTTTTTTAGATATCAGAGCGTACATCTGCATAAAAGGCTCAGTTAGGACCTCACTGGCCTACGCCATAAGCTAGAGGAGCTGGTACAAGTCTGATGTCATCAGGCTGTTTTTATGTTTATTCGCTCTCTTAAGCCTGCAGGCCTTTGAGAAAAATCTAAGGTAGGTAAATAAGAAAACTCACAAGGACCTGTTGATCAATTCATCCTTTTATTGCCTTAAAAGTGTTAAAAGTTCACAAAATCTGCCCTGCCCTCCAACAGCACACTGCACTACTCTGCTGGCATGCTAATTAGTGGTTAGTTACTTGACTTGCATCTGACATTACTGAGGAAGAGAAGTGAGAGTTAAAACAGTTGTTTGCCTAATATATATATATATATATATATATATATATATATATATATATATATATATATATATATATATATATATATATATATATATATATATATATAGGTTGTCACAGCCTACCTCTAGGTCACTTTGGAGGAAGAAAAGTATTGGAGAGAGTCACTAAACATTTCAAAACTTAAACCCTGGAGTAAGAATATCATAATCAAAATACCGAGAAGCACTATGTCTTATAATTTAAAACTTTCTTTCCTTAATAACTTCAATTAGCCATCTAGAGTCGTTTGATCTAACTTTTTTTTTCTTTTTTTGCTCAACTTCTGTGCCTTCTGTTGTATCATGACACAAGGTCCCACTTTAACACATGATGGGCTTATAGCTACTACAGGACTGTTGTGTGTCCCCACTTTTTTGCTGAGCATCAGGTGAGAGAAAGTGGGTTTTAGTACTCACCGATTGTTGTGATAACCGTGATGGCAAAATAAAAAGATCCAGCAAACTTCCACTGCCTCCCGGCGCGGTGCGGCTCGGACAGGAGGACCACTCTCTCGACCTCCTTGAAGTCATCCTCTGTGAAACCGTACTCCTTCCTCAGCTCCTCCAACTTCTGCTCCAGCTCCTTTTTCTCCGAGCTCTCATTGTCCGACTCCAGCGCGTCAAAGACGGAAGCTCCGATGAGCAGATAGAAAAGGCTGGAGAGAATCAGTGAAATGGCCCTGATGTTCTGTGTCTCCATCCTTCAACCCGAAAAGCGCGCAGAGCGACAGAGGAGAGGGGTGCTGCTGGAGGGACGGGCGCACGGAGGATCGAGGAGCGTCATCCAGCCCCCACTCACCTGATGTGCTGACTGAGGCCTCCTCACTTTATTGCTATGTCGGAACTAAAAAAAAGTTTCTTCCCCATCACATGGCAGGAAGAATGGGCAGTTTGAGGAAAATGTTTAGCAAACAGCAAACCTGCAGTACCCCAGATGGCCACTTGAGGCAGAATCCAAAACAGACAATCCCTGTTTGGCCTCATTTGAAACTTTACAGCATCATTTATCATTTTTGATAAGCTCAAATACACTGACGATACACTTAAAAAACGAATCATAATAACTGTAGAGGGGAATCATTTGTATACATTTTTGAGTCATACATAATAGTTTTTGTGTACTTAAAATCCATGTGAGGAGTTTCTAAATGATCTTGAAAAAGTTTCACTTCTAGATATATGCCTGATTATAATCGAAAGTTTAAAATGAGGTTATCACAACAAAAGGTTTATTGCTAAACCCTATTTCTAGAATCCATGGTCAGGTCATCCAGTACTGGACTGTTTCGTGGCACGTGGAAGTCCTGATGAAAACACCACGCCAGCCAACAAATTTAAGCAATGAAAAGCAAATTTCCCTCCACTAGTACCTGTATCTTCAATTTCATATTAATCATAAAGGATTTAAATAATGGTTTCCAGTGTCCTGAAATTATAAACCTTAGTACCCAGAAAAAAAGGGTGTTTTTGTTAAATCTTAAGAATTTGAACGTTATCACATTGTAATGTGTGGATGGGGCTGATTTATAAAAGAAATAACATGCATGTTTTAAGGAAACCAACAGTTTTGCCCTGAGTTAACATTCACCTCTATGTTTATGAGAGTGATTATGCATGTGTGCTCTTCTATCACACTCATGCTAATCTGTCTAAGTATCCACAACACAAAGACTGCCAGTGTTCAGAAATTCAATGCAGGATTTTACAAAATTATAGGTAACAGACAAGTTAAGTGTTACAGTTGAAATAACTCAGTTTAAGGCAGGCAATCTAATCGTTGGGACATGATGCCACTGGAAAATAAAACTTGTTTCTTCTCAAAAATTTGAATTTTCAGCCCCTCTACTCCTAAAAATCATGTGAAGTATCTCTGCACCAACCTTTCTCAGACTCTGCTCTCTTAGCATTCAATCACTGATTGGAGAGGTTTGAGATACACAAGTGTGGAAGCACAGCAGAAACAGCTGGCCTTTCCAGACTCTACTCTCTTGATTATTTTGCCCTGAGAAGCATTCATGTGCAGAGTATTCACAATACGCTCGGCTAAAGTATTACTGTGAATGATGAAGCATTAGCCAGTGGCAGCGCTGACCTTTATCAGGCATAGTTAGCCAGTGAGTGATCCAGTAAAGCTTTGTCATGGGGCGGGGGGAGGGTGGTGTAACCCGTGTGTGTCAGTGCAACTCGGCCTGCTTCATAGAGCCTCTCTGAGGTTTCACTGGCAACTGCTGGATTTTTCTCAGCGTCATGTTAATTGAGTTTGAGGTAGTATGACCAGAAAATAAAGTGTCTGCAGTAGACCCTTGTTGAGGTTATTTCAGTTTCATATCCTGCACCAAGTCTTCATCTATTTTGACGGGAGGGGGAGGCTTTCCTATTTTTGCTGTTAACCAAACAGGCCATTAAGAGCCAGAGAGCTGTCATTAGATGGCTCATTATTGCCTTCTCTCCATATAGAACATATGGCTCTCTTCATCCTGTGTTTTTATCTTCCGGGAACAGCAAAGAACCTTATCCTGCTGTAGTAAACATAAATGAATCTATTGCTCAACAGATGCTAACGGGCTTGATTTTCTCCTCTGGCACTGAGAGCAATTATCTCCTTCTGAAAGGAGTCTTTGAGAGATAATGGCCTCACAAAAGTCCACTCAAAGCATGCACACAGAGCTTACACCATTCAACATCAGTGCCTCTGTAAATTTCACATTAGTTATAAAGAAAAAAAACACAGGCAAAGTGAATAAAGTTACAAATAGCAAACACATCAATTCATGAGTTTATTGAATCTAAACCCACTGCCAAGAAGAATGAGTCCTGTAGTTTAGAAACGCTTCAGCCTTGGACTAATGGTGTGGCATTATCTGGTTTACTCATCTCATATCACCTGCAGGATGATCCATGCATCCTTTTATCTCCAAAAGAAAGACATTAAGGGCAGGATGTCCACCGACAGGAGCTGAGACACTCGTCTGTCCAAGAGCCATGCTGGAAGAAAATGAGGAGAGGAAATATACAGCAAACATGATGCTATCTACACTCTGATAACAGTGAGGGATGATAAACAGAAGATGAAAACAGTTGTGATGGTGAAAGAAATACTTGTGATGGTGTAATGGTCCTGAAAATTTCATCAAGTTCTGTTCCTTAGTTTTTGAGTGATGTTCACAGACAAACAGACAAAGAGGGAAAGACAAACTCCTCCGAAAACATAACCTTCTTGGCAGAGGTTATTATGGTGGAAAATAAGTATTTGGTCAATAATAAAAGTTAAACTCAGTACTTAGTAACATAACCTTTGTTAGCAATGACAGAGGTCAAATGTTTCCTGTAAGTCTTCACCAGGTTTGCACACACTGTAGCTGGTATTTTGTAACTTGCTATTTACTGGAAAATTCGGAAGTTTGCAGCAAGAGTCTTATCTGGAAAAGGAAAGTCAAATCCCACCAATCCTTTTCTCAAAATTATCCACTGACTGTTTCTCTTACACTGAGTTTTAACATTCCAAATGGCCTTGCTCCTACACTCATTGTAGACCCTCTTTTACTTTCTGTTCCAGTTAGGTCACTGAGGTCCTTGTATGCTTTCTCTTTTAAAATTCCTGATGTGTCCCATACAAGCACCAGAGAGAGCAGGCCTTAGGTCTTTAGAAACCAGAACCCTGGATCTCTCTTCCTTAGATATAAAAACTGCAAAAAAAAGGGATCTTAGGTCTTTTTGATGTTACCTTAAACTCAGAGAGTACACAGATGAGACGAAGCTGTTTTATTTCAAAATGTACTAGAGTTGTTGATTTAAAAGTAAAATTGACAGAAGTAATGTTTATGTATTGCTGTCATTGTAGATATATACAATCTGATTACAACAATCCAAAAATGCATCGGTTTTTACTTGTATCAATGGCTCATTATTATCTCATCACAAAGGCATAATATACAGGCCCTTTGTGGCTATTCAATATTAAAATGAATAACATTTCATGTGAAAAGTTTGTTTTGAATCTAGCATTCAAATTCTAAAAGAAATCATACTTAAAGGATGAATTCTGAACAAATCTTTAAAGGTTCCCTGATATACAAGATATGGAACAGTATCCTGATTCTACCACAGTAACCCAACCTGTTAATTGAACAACTTGACTGGTCTCAGAATTTGATGATTATTTTCCCACTTTGAGAATATATACGTGGCCAAATAATTTGTAAGTATTTTAGGTGTACAGCAACTGTAAGTTGGTCAGACACATCTCTAAAGAATTGAATTTGTTGAAAAATTCATTTAAAAAAACTATTTTTTCCAGTTAAAATTCAATAACTTCTTTCATTTGCAATACTTAGCTAACATTTGATTTCAAAAGATGCACCTGACTTCAGTGAAGGTGATTTGACCCAATTTGATGATTTATTATTTGTGTTTGAGTAAGTTTTGGGGTAAAGTGTGCACCCTGGCTCACACCTATGGCATTGATCATAAAATAGGTCATAGTACAGGCCCTGGATGACTTTGGGATTTTCTAAAGGTATATTCTTGGGAGTCTCTGGGTGTATACGAATACCACACAATGACCAAAAAATTGGGCTGTGGGCAAAATTACATGTATTGTGAAAGAGGTCCTTTTACAGGAATAATCCTGCTCAATTGTCACCTCTGGGCCTCTATTTATATGTGTGTCAGTGTCTGTGTCTGCCTTGAATCCCCACCTTAGCCTGCATGTTGATGTTTTGGTTGTATCAGAACGTTTCTGGGCGGAGAGCAGCCAATCACAGAGCGCCCAGTGTGCAAACGACTTTGCATATTGATTAGCAAGTTGAAGAAGCTATCTCAAGTGGCTACAATAGTGGACATAGCATGGAGCAAGAAAAACACAACTAATGTGAAATGCCAAACAAAGCTTCTCTCACTTTCAGACACTTGGAGAGCAGAAACGCAATGCTGCAGGTGGCTGACAGGCCCAATGAATGTGTTCAGTAGGCAGGTCAGAGAATGAGGGTGTGCAATGGCACTGAGCCAAGGAGGAGGAGCCCACTTTGGATTTGTGTTTACTAACAAGTAAGCAAAATTCCTGCGGACCCTACCTTTAACTGTGTTTTATTTGATTTAGTTATTGCTCATTTGATTTGAGTTATTTTATAAAAAATATCTAGTTATGGTTCATTTTATTATTCCTTTCCTGAATTGTTTTTTCCATTTATTCTATTTTTCCTCTTTGGCTTGAAGCACTTTGGGCAGCATGCCTCTCTTTAAGGTGCTGTATTAAAAAAAACGAGTTGAGTTAGTTTCACTTTGACCCACAACACGTTGGTTATATTTTGGGAGCTATTTTGGCAGTGACTGTAAGTTTCTGTTTTCT
Source organism: Halichoeres trimaculatus (assembly GCF_033239565.1). NCBI lineage: Eukaryota > Metazoa > Chordata > Actinopteri > Labriformes > Labridae > Halichoeres > Halichoeres trimaculatus. Next base: position 16,364,721 of record NW_027437179.1, on the reverse strand, counting down.
GTAAATGCAGTGAGGAGAGGCTCAGATGAATTGAAAGTGAAAGTATCACATGTACTGGCGAGCTGTTGGGATCACATACCAAGCGTCAGCTGTTCGGCCTCAGGATAAAAGTTCTGCTCAGTATGGCCTGGTTTCACTCTGACCGCTCCTCTGCTGCCCGGTGGTTCTGGCGCGTGCTGTCCTGTTTGCTGCGGTGGACGACAACGTTTGTTCGGGCACTTGGCGGATATATTCCGGCTTTAGGTTGGGGAAAAGATCACAGAACCACCAGAGTTGGGCCTGAACGAAGTGAGACACCCTATCCTGTCTGGTGGTTCCGACACGTACTGTCCTTTTTACGACTTTGGATGTCAACGTTTCTTGAGAAATATCTTCCCATACCCTGGAGAAAAAAACACGGAAGCAACATGACGGAGCCTGAGGCAAGCAAGAAACTTAAAGCGGAAGGCAGAGAAAGTTTTCCGCAGGAGTCCCAACAGTATTCCGATAGTGAGACTGACCAGGAGGATCACCATAAGGCTGTGCCTGTGGAGACGAGTGCTGCTTTGGAGGGACAGTCCGGCAACGGGAGCAAAGGGGAAGAAAATGGTTGGGAAAAACAGGTGCGCCATAGAGTTGAGACCACAGATGTATGTCACAGTAACTATGGTTCAACTATCTATCTATCTATCTATCTATCTATCTATCTATCTATCTATCTATCTATCTATCTATCTATCTATCTATCTATCTATTTTGAAACCATCATACACTATCTACAAACAGTCACTGAAAACTCTGGAGAAGAAAACACCACTGTCACATCATTAAAATTACCCTTTCCGCAGGAGTCCCGACAGTTTTCCAGTGCTGAGACTGAGCAGAAGGGTCATCTTAAGGCTGTGCCTGTGAAGACGAGTGCTGCTTTGGAGGGACAGTCCGGCAACTGGAGCAAAGGGGAAGGAAATGGTTGGGACAAACAGGTGTGCCATAGAGTTGAGACCACAGATGAATGTCACAGTTACTACAGTTTAACTTTCTATCTATCTATCTATCTATCTATCTATCTATCTATCTATCTATCTATCTATCTATTTTGAAACCATTATACACTATCTACAAACAGTCACTGAAAACTCTGGAGAAGAAAACACCACTGTCACATCATTAAGAAATATAATGTATTTACCCTTTCCGCAGGAGTCCCGACAGTTTTCCAGTGCTGAGACTGACCAGAAGGGTCACCTTAAGGCCGTGCCTGTGAAGACCAGTGCTGCTTTGCTCACACAGCCCAGCAACAAGAAACCTGGATGGAGTAACGTGGAAGGAAATGGTTGCAACAACCAGGTGCGCTGCAGAGTTGAGACCACAGATGAATATTACTGTGACTACGATTCAACTTGGGAGATGGAGGAGTCTAAGGATGACCCCCTACAGTGCACCCATTGGTCAAATGCAAAATCTGTAAGTATGTGACAACATGTGAATCATGTTTTGCTTTCACTGACTAACTGACTAATTCATGGTCAGGCTTCACCACCACTTCAACAATAGGTTTTACTCTACAGGAACTATCTATGGGAGACAAGGGTATCAGCAAGAAAAGACTGCTTAGTTAAACTTAGAAAAACTGCATTCGGACAGTCTACAGTTTCAGTCAGAGCAGCTGAAAAGTGGAACTCAGTTCATATCTACATTAGAGACTGTACAAGCCTCAGTGTTTTTAAAAGTAAATTTAAATTATGGCTCAAGGAAAAAAAATCATGTGATCACTGATTCAATCCTCTGCATCTACTGCATCAAACTAGAGACAATGAAATATGATTTTAAATGTGTGATGGACTGTTGAGCATATATTGTTAAAATGCACATCATTTGTTTTGTATGTTTGTTTTACATACATCTGCATTTACATCTTCCTCCTCAGGGACCAGTTGAAAATTAGCTCTGTAGCTAACTCTGGCTTGACAGCTTTCCTGTTTTGCATGGTCCCTGTTAAATTAACTAATAAAATAATAATAATAATAATAATAATAATAACAATAAAAATGATTATATATATATATATATATATATATATATATATATATATATCCGGTGATAGAGACTGCTGTTTGGCCCACTTCACTGTGTAATGTCATGAATTTGAACTGACCTCAGTGAAATCTATTCTCACCACTTAGTACAAGTTCAGAAGATTTGAAAATGCTGCCAGGGATATGCAGAACTACCGGCACGGATACCCAGTAAGTCACTTACACACTTACACACACACACACACACACACACACACACACACACACACACACACACACACACACACACACACACACACACACACACACACACACACACACACACACACACAAAACCTATGTAATCTCCAATATTTACACATTGACTGCACAAATTGTTTTTTGTACCTCTCCACAGAACCAGATATTGTCACAACCCTGGAATAGCCCAGCAACGGTGAGTATATGGACTTTTGTTTGAGATGATTATACAATTCCTGTAGGATTTTTAATTTCTAGCTAGAAAAACAAAGTATTGACAAACACATTTCTATCCTGTTTTGAAGGATGCCCGGCCTAATCTGAACTTCTACCTTGGAAAAACACCTTCACGGCCTGATGGTAGGTCTGAAGCAAGAATGTGTGAATTCAGAGTACAAGAATAAAACAACCAACACTGTGATTTCTTTTTAGAAAATAAGCTGACTTGAAGTCATGGTTATCATTAGAGGAAAAGCAGTAACAACCCCTGCTAGTAAAATCAGTTGAACATTATTCAGTGTCTGAAAAAACTTTGCCTAATCCCAGGTTAGGTACCTTGTTAAAATATTTCAAGCATTTTTGGGTTATTTGTCCTCAGATCTCATGATCAGCGACTTCCACAATGAATGGTACAAATCGTATGACAAACTTGAATGTGTACACACCTTTATTCAATGGTAAGTTATTTCTTGATGGCAGATCATGTGTAGTATTTGCAGTTTCTGTTTTGCAATATGTAACACCACTTTCCTTCTTAAGGTTGTTCCCACTGCCAGAACCAGGAATGAACTATGAAGCCACCCCACTGACAAGAGAGGAAATAAAGGTGAGCAGCCATATGCTACAAAGAGATTAAGTGAAAGTGTGTCACATGTTCTGATAGTTCTGTCTGTCCATCAGGAGTTTTGCAACAACAGCACAGCAAAAGCAAATCTTTTGAAGTCCTACAAGCTCATGTTGGACTTCTATGGTATTAAATTGGATGAGAAAACAGGAAAGGTCGAGAGAGCGTCAAACTGGAGGGAGAGATTCAGCAACTTGAACAGGTGACCCTGATTACTGATCAAATTATGTGCATAAAAGAGCTAAAATCCTCTTCAGAATTTCATTTTTTTTCCAATTTTACTGCTGTTTTTTAACAGCCACACTCATAACAACCTGCGCATCACCCGTATTCTGAAGTGCCTTGGGATCCTGGGGTTCGCCCGCTACCAGGCCCCCCTGGTCCGTTTCTTCCTGGAGGAGACCCTCATCAATAACGAACTCCAAAATGTCCGGGAAAGTGTTCTTAACTATTTTGTGTTTGCTGTTCTCAATAGGGAGGAACGCAAAAAACTCATCGAGTTTGCCTATAAGAACTACAAACACGATGAGTTTGTTTGGTGCCCAAAGAGTATTCAGGAGATGTGGTAATGCCAGTCAAAGTCACAGCCACAAAAGGGCATAATTAGAAACTACCAGAGTGAACAATAAGAACAGAGCAGCTGCCTTTTGAAGTAAATGTTACACTGGAAACACTGAGCACAAGCAAGTTAGCAATATGAAAGTAGATGCAAAATTGTGCTCAAGTGATAGAGTCAAAGCAGTGACGACAGAGGAGGGGCAGTGATCAGGAAATGTTCTAACAGCGTTCATACAGTGGTTAATTGTTCTCTGCACAATGTGTTAAAATCAGGTTTGCAAGTTGTTTTGTTAATATCCAGTTTTATTTGTGTTGTGTTATTTGAATTGTAAAAGTCGAACGATGTGGTCTGGGAGACTATGTTAAGCCTGAGAGGGGTTGAAGTGTAATGAAGGATTTTGTTAAGTTTGCAAAGTCGGAGACAAAGAATGTCTTTTTGTGTTTATAAAACTAACAGTTTGTGGTCAAAAGATTTTTGGCTTGTTTTAGTGTGTGTGTGTGTGTGTTATTACACCAATGTGCCTTACATGAACCTTCATGTCCTTGCACTCGTTTCTATCAATAAATATTATCAGACTTGCACAATTTCTTCCTGTTGTATTGTCACTATAAAGCCTTGATCATTAAGATATTAGAGGCTGAATGACACATGAGTGAACATTACCAAACTGCATTTTTCATATATGAATCTGTTACTTCATTTGTTGGTATTTTTCAGATGGGGCAAATGTTAATCCACTTGTATTGACAGATGTAAGGGTATAAAAAGCTACTGCGCAGACTGATGATAATTCTTTGGTGTCCCAATACATAAATGTTTAACTTAAGTTACAATTTAGTATGAGAACTGATTAATCTCAAAAAGTTATACTTGCGGATAAAATTTTAAATCATTCAAGCACTAAAATTTAACTGTGTTCACAAACTATGTATAGTTTTAATTCACAACAAAAGACAAACCCACACTTGTGATCAAACTAATTTAATTGGTTGAGCTGAAACAAAATCAGGACATTTCATTAACCAGACAGGTGAGTATTGTAGTTAGTTGGATGTTGAAACCTATGTTCAAACCTGCCAGACATTTTACACCGTTGTGTAAAAACAATAGTTCTCAAACTTTCACATTACCCATCTCAGATATATGGCTTATGATTTTTCTACTTAGAAAAGTCTGATTAAAAACATCAGTATATACACAAGTATATTCATATTTACATACTGAAAAAAAGTGTTAAATCAGTTCCATTATTGTTTTAAAAAAATGACAGGACACTTTCAGATTATAGGATTCAGTAGCCTTCTAGAGAAGTCCCAGCCTTTGTCTTTTAGATGTGATAAAAGCAACTTAGAAACCTTGAATGACAAAAACAATACGAATGTCAAAGTTTTTTAAGGGAACACAACAGCGACACTTTCGCCTAATACTGTCCATCTACATGTACAAAGATGAGTTCACAGGTTTTCTCAAACCATAACGTAATGTCCACAAAACAGAGACTAAGACTTGTCATTTTCTGCTGTTTTTTCACTCTCCTTGGGTGTATCGTGTCTGCTGTCCTTTTTTTCCTCCCTCTTTTCTCTGCTCCTGCTTCTGTCACGACGGTCCCTGTCTTTGTCTCTGTCTCTGTCTCTATCTCGGTCTTTGTCCCTGTCTTTGTCCCTATCCCTCTCTCTGTCCTTGTCTCTGTCTCGTCCTCGGTCTTTCCCACGGTCTCTGTCCCTGTCACGTTCTCTGCTTCTGGATCTGTCCCGTCTCCTTTCGCGCTCTCTGTCACGATCACGTTCCCGGTCCCGGTCTCGTTCCCGGTCCCGTTCTCGGTTTCTCCCCCTGTCTCGGTCATGGTCTCTTCTGTCAGAGTCCCTCGCTCTGTCTCGTTCCCTCTCCCTCTCGCGGTCCCTCCTCTTTTCAGCGTCTTGCTCCCTGTGTCGCTCTGCTTCTGCTTCCCTGTGCCTCTCAGCCTCCCTCCCTCTGCTGCGCTCTCTTTCTCGGCTGCGCTCCCCATCACGGTCTCTTTCTTTGCCCCTGTCCCACTCCCGCTCGCGCTCTCTGCTCCACCTCTTGCCCTGACTTCTGTCCCATGACGGCCTACCAGGGTGAGGGACTTCTCGCTCCCTGTCCCTTCGCCGGTCCTCAGACAGTTCCCTCTGTCTCTCCTCCAGGGTCTGTGAAGGACCAGAGGGAGCTTCTCTGTGCACTCCCTCAAAGCGACTGAAGCGGTCTCCGCTGCGGGGCTCTGAATCTTCTCGGTTGGTGCTGCTCCTCCTCCTTAACTCAGGGGAGTGACGGCGCCAGTGGTCATCCCGGTGTAGGTCTGGACTGTGGGCTCCTGGGCGACTTGGAGCACCTATGGGTGCCTCTGGGGGAGTTGGCAGCAGGGGGCCACTGTGGCGAACAGGTCTGGGCTCATCAGAGTGCCTATCAAAGCGGTAACGCTCTGACCCTCCGAAGCGTTGAGGAGGGTGAGGTCTGTTCTCATGAGGGGGAGGACCTCGTGCCTCATCAAAAGATCCTCGATGTGGAGGCGGTGAGTGAGGTCTGGAGGTCCCGTACTGGTTATGTGGACTGAAGTGTTGTCCACTCATGTCACCACTGGGAGCGGGGCCTCTTCTGTCCTCATACTGGTTAGGTGGAGGACCCCGGTATGCTGGACCTGATGGGGTGCCCTGATTGTCTTTAAAAGTATGAAGTGGGTTTGAATTCGGGTCAACGTTTAGCTTAAAAGAATTTGAACTGTCTTTGTTATACTGTTCTACAGGACCTCGAGATGGGTCTGTCATCTGGGATTGAGCCCCATGATCACCATACTGAGATGATGGGGGACCCCTGGGCCCTGGGAAGTGGGATGGAGGAGGGAGTCTGTTCTCAAAGTGGCCAGGAGGTGGCCCTGTGAAGGATGGAGGAGGACCTCGAGTTGTAGGGAAGTTAAATGGCGGTGGAGGACCAGTGAATCTTGGAGGGTGTAAATTATTCTGTGCATCAAAAGCAGGAGGTGGATGGAGGCCTGGTGGGGGACCTGACTGTACAATGTGTTGAGGGGGGATGGAGGGATCGAACATTTGAGGAGCTGGAGGTCTCTGGGCTATTGGAGGGAAAGGTGGTGGTGGCCCTCTGGGTGGCATCATGTTCTGAGGAACTGGTCCAGGTGGTGGCTGCTGCTGGGGTGGTGGTGGTTGGGTGCCAGGCCACTGGTTCTGATAGGGAGGGTATGTAGCTGGAGGTGGGCCATACTGCTGACTACTGCCCCCCTGCATTGGATGGGGAGCACGTATTGGGGGAGGCACATGTATGGGTGGTGGGGGGCCCTGCATAGGTGGTGGCCCTGACATTGGAGGGAGACCCTGCATTGGAGGTGGCATGGGCATAGGCGGAGGCCTCATGACTAGGTTTTGTCCCTGCATTAGGTGGGCTGGGGGGAAGTTGGAGGGTGGAGGGATGTCAGCAGGAGGTCTGTACTCATTATCGAAGCCTGATGCTGGCATGTGACGAGGCAAGTGATGGGACTGAGAGTCAACTGCCGACGTGCTCTGAGTGAGCACTGGGATGGTGGAGGTTGTTGTGGAGATGTTTTGAGGCTCATTGTAATAACTTGTGGGTGGTGTATCTTGGCTGTTCTCGTCATAGTCTGAGTTCTCTCCTGCTTTTAAAATACTGGCAGCATTTGGCCAAATACTGTACTTGTCCATTTCTGTCTCTGCCTTCACTGGCTCAGCTTCCTCACTTTTTACTTCTCTGTCATCCATGTAGTTGACCTCCATATCAGGTTCCACCTCCTCCCCTAACAGAGGAATGGACACCTCTGTTTTGGACTCCATAAAAGGTAGCGCCTCGCTTTTCACTTCCTCTTCAAGCTGCAGGGTCTCTGGGCCTTGTGTGGAGTGTGGGAGTTCAGCAGCATCAGACGGCTGAGGCCCTTGAACCTCAGCTTGTGAGGGAGGAGTAGAATCCACCTGAGAAGATGTCTCCTCTTTCTCCTCCTGTTCTCCGCTCAGTCTTCTGTCAGTCACAGTCTGCCGAGGATCCCTGCTCTGTCTGGGGTCTCTCCTCTGGTTAATCAAGGGAGCGACAGATGATGACTTGACGAGTTCTTCAACCTTTTTGCCAAGCTGCAGTAGCTGGGTGTTGGCCAAAAGGGATTTGGTGGGTTGAGCCAACAGCGTATCTGGAAGTGTCAAAGAGGAACCAGCGGTCCCTGAGGTCTGTTGCTCTCCTGGTTTCTGGAATGCCTGGTCCCCAATCTGTTTAAGGCTCTCAAGGATCTTCTGTGGATCAGTCATAGATTCAGTCCCAGCCTTAGCTGGACCTGGGCCCAAAGGTTTGACATCTTCAAAAATAGAGTCATCCTCTGGGTCATATGCCACATCATCAACAGTGTTTTCATCCACCTCAAGCTGCCCAGATACCTCAGGTTTACTTTCCCCCACATCAGGCTTCTTAGTCACACTGTAGCCCCTGCTGGGGTTGTACTCTTCTTCTGGATCGTACGGTCTGTCATCTTCATCCTCTTCCACCTGATCCTCTTTCGTGCTCTGCGCATACTGCCTCACGATAGGATCAAGCATTGTAGCATGTGGAACAGAGAGCTCCCCTCCATGATCAGAAGGAGAGTTTGAAGCTGAGTCATGCTTTTTCTTTGAAAACAGAGTGTTAAGAATGGTCTGAAGTGGAGTGGCAGCAGTGGAAGCAACAGAGCTCGATGAAGATGGAGAGTCCTTGCCAGTGGCAGTGGATGTGGCTGGAGTTTTGACTGAGGTCAAGAAAGAAAGGACGGAGGAGGCAGTCACAGTGCTGCTAGGAATCTCAGAAGAGCTGGCTGGAGGTGAACCTGGAGGGGTTGTGCTGAAGGGGATCTCCAGGCTCTGTCGTGTGCTTCTGTCTGCTTTGACTGCAGCAGAAGGCTTCAGGAGGCCAGCATCATCAACATCCTTGGCTTGGGTCTTGGACCGTTTTTCCTCAGTTTCCAAAGGGGCACCAGCACGCTTTCTGTCTTTCTGGCAGATAAGCAGCCCCAAGAGGAGATTCGGACGAGCTGGTTCAAGCCCTGCAAAACAGGCAAGACAAAAATCTTTGACTCATTTATATCAAAACTACAATTATTTACAGAAATTTCTAACTCCAAAAACCTAGGTGAAATAAGAAGCACCTACAAACTTAGAATATCAACATAAAATGGCACCAAAAAAAAAACCCTCCAAAAGGTAAGTGAACAGCTACACATGGCATATCCTTATATGCAAAAGATGACGAAATAAGTGACACTGCATTTTCCTTGTCAACATTTCAGCATCAAGTCTATGGCCTTTAAGCTTTTTACTAAAATTAAATTGAAAACAAAATTCAAACATGAATAGACAGACAATTGGATACACATGCCTTGTGTTCTGAAAAGAAATTATAAGTAGGTTTGTAATTTTTCTATACAACCAAAAACTACTAAAAGCCACACTGGATTGTTTAAAATTGTTATTTCATGATATTACTAAACTGCACACATTAACTTAACACAACTCCTGAAGACTGCGCAAATAGTGATCAAAAAAGTATTCACTTCATTAACTTGAATGAAATTGGAGTAAATATCAGCTCAATTACAGACACCACTCAATGGAAGATATCTGAATTTATCTTCTACAGTTCCTCAGTTTAAGAAAGATGTTTGTAGCCAGAGCCTTTTTACTTACCCAACCTGCAACACTCACTATTGTGCTGTTTATACATAGTATGATAGTTGATATAAACAAGTGATTCTTGATTTGTTATCTCAGTGGTTCACCGTTTAACTGTATGAACTAGCAGGTTACACCATAGGAATCACTTGATCACATGGTTGTTAAAACATGCTCATGTCCAAAACAGTTCTGAGGAAATAGAGTGAGAATGGACTTAGAAACAACAGGCTGAGACTGGACTTAAATGGCACCAACCTGTGATGCAAACTCTTTATTGGAAAGGTGATACAGAAACAGACACTGAGCAGGAAACACAAAAGTGGTCATATGCAAATAGAAGCCTTGACAAGGAGTGAGTGCCCCCTACAGTACAAACCCATGAATGTAACAAGCTCTTCCTCTGACCTGGGTCCACTGTGAAAGGTGTTATTAAACATACTCACCACATAAAGGAAGACCAAACCAACACAAGTTTAGTGAGAATACAAACACAGGCAATATCATTCATTTCAAAGTAAATCTGTTTTCTATCCCTGTTGATGCTTACCTGGCCCATCAAACGGTAAGAGTTTGGAGGGTAATGGATCCTTTGAGCCAAGTGGGATGAGATAGAGGTCTTTGATGCGGCGGTTATTGTTGGCTACCACCCCAAATCGCTTCCTGCTGCTAAAGTAGGAGAAGAGAGAGACATATGCCACCTCCTCTTCCTCTGTGGCTGGGTGGAAACGGATCAGACACAATTCCTGCAAACACGGAGAAAGAAGAGCAGAGGAAACAGTGTGTAAGTGATGGAAAACCTTGATCAAGATATTAGGCACAGAGATGAAAAATAAACTTTTATCAAGACAAACCTTGGAGAGCGAGGTTTTCAGTTTACCAACATAGTCCCACACGGTGTTTGGAGATATCCGTCCACCAACATGAATGGTATCTGGCAAGTCCTGCAAAGCATTCAGAAAAATATGTCTTAGTGCTTTTTCTTAAGTATCTTCAAAGGCATTTTTTATTTATTAAGCTTGAGATGAAGACATATCTCAATCGCTGGATTTAGGTCTTTACCTCCTTTAGGTGTTCAAAGGATCCGGACACCAGATAGGCCTTGGTCACAAACTTGGCCACAGACTGCATGTTGATAAATCCCTTCCAAATCTTTTCTTGACCATGGAGAAAGATGGCAGTTTCCCCCTCAGGAGGAGGCTCTGATGAACTACACAGACAACATCACTTCATTTAAAAAAGGCAAATCTCATAGTCTAAAGTAGATGTTAGAATTTCTTACAGTATAAAGTTAAAAAGAAAAAAACAGCTGGCTTTAAGAGAGCACAAAGAAGTTGATCACCTTGTTTTAGCGGGTTTGGACACAGCTACTGGGGGTGGGGGAGCTGGAGGCATCGGCAGTGACACCTTAGGTCCAGTCTCCACTGTTGAACTGACTGTAGCTTGGACTGTTTCAGCTGTACTGTTGATCGGTTTGTCTGGAGCAGTGTAAGTTACAGTTACACCAGAGCCATGCCGGGCCATGCGTGGGTCTCTACGGGTGATGGTGACGGATGACACAGCCGGAGTGATGGGTGCTGAGGCCTGGGCTGAGGGCGCCTGCATGTTGATGTCCTCCTGATAAATTTGTAGCTGGGATTCTGGGACAACTGGCTCCATCTTGGTCTGGTAGGAAGAAGGGACTGGATGTTTGTAAGACGAGGGGTCTTGGTGCTGGTAAGCGGAGGGGTTCTGTGATTGACCAGCAGGAGAGACATCCCCAGACCTGGATGAATGCAGCTCGTCTCGAGTTGACTTAGTTTCAGGTTTCTTGACCAGTTTTGCCTTCTTAGCTGCAGGTTCATCTTCTGTCTTCTGACCTTAAGGGGTATAGATAAAATGACATTTAATAATATGTTTTGTAACAATTCATGTTTAAGTCACCAGAAAAATATGACCAGGACACTTAACGTCAGCCTCACATTTACCTGTGCAAATTTTACAGTTTAGATCAAACAGATGAGTTCTGTGTTCAGAGGTGGTGTCTTTGAGCATGTTACTGAAAATGTCCGGCATACTGCTGCTGTGGTTTCCCTCCACAGCAGAGGGTTGAGTCCCAGCTGAAGGCGTGGAGCCTGACTCATCCTGATCCTGTGGATACAGAAAAAAGTATTTTCATTTCAACGATGCTGAACTTGCAGCCAAGGACTGCTAACCATCAACAACAGAATCATCATTTATTGTGTTAATCACCAAATCTTTGAGCAACGTGGAAGCAAGTGGAATAAAGTCAAAGCTTTTAAAGGGACAGGGCAGCAATCAAGATAACTAAGCTGGAAAATTGCTACAACAGTCTCTACTTTGTTCCTTTTTTTAACTGGGGTATGTCTGAAGATGGTGAGCAAAGGTGAAAAGGAAAGTGTGAAAGTTGAAAAACAGCACCACCACCACTTACTGCAGAAGAAGCCATGCGAGTAGATGAAGTGGTGGTAGAGATACATACATCTGCATCAGATGTTGGTGGAGCATCCTCCATGTCCATACTATGTGAGCTCGAGTCATGCCTGTTGCCCAGTTTGAACTGCCCGGTGTGGGCCCTAGAACTGGGGGAACTAGCCTGGAGAAGGCAATCATATTGTAAGCTTCAGCAATTTTGAAAATCTTTCAAGACCGCAAGTAAAAATCAAACAGAACAAGAAAAGCTTGGAACCTCAATTTAATCTTGTATTTAAATAGTAAGAAACATTAGATTACCTGTGGGGCTTCAGGCTTCCTCCACTCGGATATTTCTTTGGAAAGCAGCTCCTCGGCACTAAGTCTCACCAGTCTGAAAGGAGTAACCTCACCACCCACCACCCTGTAGAACAGGCCCTGACACAAAGATGAAACAAAGTAGTTAAACATACATACCTAGTAAACACCAAAGCCTCCAAGGCCGTAAAGATTGACTTTACAAACACAAGACACATACTTCACTCAAAAACATCATGAAAATGTGCACTCACTTTGTTTTTAGGATCTTTCAGGTTGAACATCAGGGACCTGTATTTGTTCTTGTACTTGCTGTCAGTGCTGAGGCAGAGGTTGAACATTTCCTTTTCAATGGCAACTGCGAGTCTTCCCACCTCACTTTCAGTCATCTTTAGATCATCACTGTCACTCACCCTGGTGGAAAGTACACAGATAGTATTGATTTTAAGTATTCAACACAGTTAAAATGCTTTTCTCTAAGCTTTTAGATCCTTACCTCTTGAAGAGGATGTCTGTCAGTGAACGGCGAATGTTCTGCCTCATCTGGTTGTTCGGTGGAGGTGGCATGGGGGGGGCAGGGGCCGTCTGAGTAGATGAGTGTGGAGGTCTGGATGAGGGGGAAGAGTGATGGGAAGGACCTGAAGAAACTGGGGAGGATGGGACTCTGGAGGATGAAGAAGACTGGGAATGTGAGGAAGAATCTTTTTGCTGTGGCTGTTTCTTTGGAATGGTGAAGTTGGACTTGGTAACTCTCAGTGCACCAGTGACATGGATCGGTCCTGGTGGGAAGGAGGATGAGGTTTGAGCAGGTGACGAGCCTGGCTTCTTGGACCTTGTTGTAGTTTTACTTGGTGGCGTTACAGGTTTCTTAGCCGCCTTGGAGCTTGAGGCCTGAGAGGAGGGTTTCCTGCCCTTTGGGGATATCTTGGTTGGTTTAGCAGCTGGGGTCTTCTTGTTTCGTTTGACTGGAGTTGGTGTTGACTCAGGCTGAGGTTTCTCAGGAGCTGGGGCTGGTTCCTTTTCTTTCGGGTCCTTCTCATTCTGCTTCTCTTCTTTGAGAGGAGCTGGAAACCAAGCACAAGATCAAAAACTTTAAACAATGTCCTCATTTCTCTTTGCAGCAGATGGGACAGGTATTGTGAGGGTTAATTACCAGCAGTGAAAATAAACCTTTTTGTTTATAATTCAGAAGGAAAAGAATTCTTAAAGAGGACCATTATAGAATACTGTTATAAAACTAAAACCTTGATAATGAGTTCATACTTTATGAAATATTTTCAAACAAACATTGCATAAAAATTCTTTAAAAAAATAAGTGAGGCGAACTGGGTGGTTCTTGGGGGTCTTTTAACTTGGGGAGCACTGTATGAGCAGATCCTTTAACAAAGCAGACCTTCAGGTCCTCAAACCTCAAACAAGTTTTAATGACAGATATACTCAGCTGACAAGAGCTACCTTAAAAGACAGCACCCCAGCTCCCAGAGAACCATGGAGAGGAGAAATGACACCAGTGAACTATATCAAAAGGCTGTCAACCTCCAATCAGCAACTTCAGAATTAAAGTCAACAACCACCAGGTTATCGCAACGGTACATAAAAAGCAGCATCAACCACTTATTCACTGGTTGAAATATCTTCAACGGTTTCACAGCAGAAGAATATTTTCTTTTCCTTTGCAAGCATATATGAGCAGTTTAGAATAAATATGTTTATAACCAAGTAAATACATCTTTTAGTATTTTAGTGTATTAATTAATTCATATAAACTGCAGACAAAGCCCAAATTAGTATCAATTTATCCAGCTGAAATAGCAACGACCTTTGAACCCCGTGTTAACTAAAACAACTTCAATCATAGGCTCTTTTAATTCCTAGAAATATACAAGTGCACGATATGAATACTAGAATCGTTTGCTTGGTGAAAATAAAAAGTATGGGAAATCAGTCGACTCAAGAGTTCATCTTCACTTTGAAAATCTATGCTGGAAACTGACATCAGCAGATCCTAGTTTATCAAATATGTCAGATTTGCTTCAGTAGAGGCACTTAACCCACTGTAAAAACCAGTCATGCAAAAAACTGAGACCCAGAGCAAGCAAAGTCACAAAACTTCTGTGAAGGTTGCCCCACCAATCAAACATCAACCAGCAAAACATGGGCGATGGAATTATAAGTCAATAAACCATAAATTTCTCTTTCTATCCAAAACACATTATTCATGATCAGACTGATTCCTGTTCCAAAAGGAGACATGGAAGATCGGCATCTCATCAATGATCAAGCTTTATATAGCAAGGTGACCCAAACTACAATTCAAATACACATCAATTCAGCTAAAGTTCAACATGCATCAGATCTCATCAGTTGCTCTTTATGTATCAAAAAAAATCTGTAAGCGTTGGTCTCCTTCTGAAAATCTGTGATCAGCTCCAGCTTCTGTCTTCTACTCGGCCATCCAGCACTTCATGGTGGTATCTCCGGGTGTCCTGGTGTCTCAATGGCAGATCTTCTTCCTCACTCTCTGCTGTTCACCATCCACAGACTCTTGAAGTGTCGTGTCACAAAGGCATGTGCGGATGTATGTTGTAAACGCTTGTTTGAAGACATCCAATATCAAGCCAACACTGCTCACATAATCAATGGAGGCATCCTATAATCTGTTAAATCAGCTTTTATTTGGAAGCCAGTTTCCCACGAGAAGAGATGCATCATATTCAATATGAATAAAAAACTTTGGGGGAAAAAAAGTCTTGCTTTTTATCCACAAACTTAATGGCAGAAAAAAAGCTGTGCCTAACAGCCGACATCATCTGCTCAATATGAGCAGTTAACTTTCATCAGTCCACACAAACATGGAGGGATTCTGAGACACCTACCTGGTGGAGAAAAGGGGGGAAAGGCTTTTTTGGGGTCCAAACGCTGAGATGAAGAACCAAGAGTGGAGACTAGTGCTAATAATCTGAGTCACATGAAAACACAAAGAAAGCACTCGACCATTCATCTCAATCAATTATCTCAAGGTTAAAAATAATTCCCTCTTGAGGGATCTGAATGTCAAATCATCAGTTCTTCACCTGTCTGAATCACAGGTTCTTTTACAGGTTTCATTTTAACCAAGATTTATATGAGAAGTCTCCAGATATTCAGCAGTTTCACTAAATGATAATAACTGAGGGTGTAGAAAGTCATATTCAGTAAATTTGATGCAACAGCAGGGTCAATTTGACTGCCCCATTCAGTTTAAGATCCAATCCCGACAAACTAAAACATCAATTGGTTCATACATTTCCCATAATGCATGTTTAACATTTGCTCCACTTTCCTACCACATTAACTTTTTTCAAACCCACTGCCTCAGTTTGTCACCCAGGGATACAGGTAAGGTATAGCTAGGAAGACTTTTTTTTAAAAAAAGCTGTGGTGACCTCTTCAGTGAGTTCTCAGGCATTGGAAAGCTCTTGACGGTAAAATTAACTTGATCGGTGCAATCTTTGGTCAGTCAGTGTCTCCGTGAAACAAATAAGTTCTGAATGATTGGATACTTACCCAAAGCCACTGGTAACACTTACCTTTTCTGAGGCTGCCACCATTTCATTGAGTAACAAAATCATAACAGTGCAAATTATTTGAGTCTAGAACACAGCGGAGTTTTTCTCAATAGCACCCACGTCCTTCTGAAATGTGTGGATCAATATCTAAAAAATTATGTTAGAAACACAGGAGCCACACAAAAAGGGAAAAACAGCAACGAGGTTTCAACAGTAGGCCAAGACCTTCAAAGAGATACATACACTTTTTGTTTAACACTGTTGGTGATATGGGTGTAGTCTTTTCTGGTGTTACTGCAATGTAATTATGGTCGCTGGACCAGGACGCAGTAGTTGGGGGAGGCGGGTGTTCTTCAGCATGCTCATCTTCATCATCCTCATCTGGACCAGTGCTGAGATTTTCCTCGCTGTCCGACTCCTCCTGGCTCGTCTTTGCTGTCCTTCTACCAGCACCGCTCTTCTGGGTGGACAGGAAACATAACTTCAACCATTTTTGTTTCAGCCCACAAACATTACCATTAAATTAACATCACTAAAAAAGTAAACACTGAGAATAAAGCCCGGAGAAGTACTGCAAAGTGTCAGGAAATAAATATTTTTCTGTATTTTGTTTAGAGAAATGCCACTGCTCTGCATGCTTTTAATTTTTTTTTCTTTGTATTAACTGTGACACCATGCGCTTCACACAGAGTTCATTGATAGAATTTCTGCACCCAGGACTGAGCGTATTTTTCTTCCTGTATGTAGCATTTAAGCTTCTGCATAAGTGTACAGACACATCTGAGCCAAAAGCATAAAACCACTCTGGGCAATCTAACAATCTAAAAGGTTTCAACACAAATGAGACCACAGAGCTTTTTGTGACAAAAATTGAATCATTTCTAAAGAAGAGCTGATGTAACTTTGACTTCAGTCATCCTCCTTGTTAGTGCAGAGGGATTTTAGGTTAGTTTAAGTTTAACATCAAACACAATGTAAATGTAAAAACAAAGAAGGAAAGGTTCCTCAGGCAGCAATTATATTTGATATATTTTCTCCCTTTGCACCAACTTATTACTGTAGTTTACAAGTGAACAAAGAAAGGGAAGTAAATC
This sequence comes from Halichoeres trimaculatus, assembly GCF_033239565.1. Taxonomy (NCBI): domain Eukaryota; kingdom Metazoa; phylum Chordata; class Actinopteri; order Labriformes; family Labridae; genus Halichoeres; species Halichoeres trimaculatus. Next base: position 16,348,025 of record NW_027437179.1, on the reverse strand, counting down.
TACAAACATGTAAAAATAAATGACATTCATTTATTATTAAGATCCATGTTATTGTAAATACCTCATTGTTGGCTTAAATTGTCTGATAATCTGCCACTGTTCAGGTGAATTCAAAACCTATAACTCACAGCATTTTATCTAGGAAAAGGTTTCTCTCCATTCAGTCACCACATACCCGCAAGGGCTGAGGAACAATTAGCAGCCTCATTAGACTCAAACATATTTATTTATTAGATATTTAGAGCAGCCTGTTAAACAGACTGCTTCAGTCCTTGAACTTACTGGCTATGTTTACGTGCAGTCAATAACCCTTTCGGATTCGGACTACTAGCAATAGCCCCGTTGGCCGTGTCAACACAAATAACCCTTTAGAAAAACTGAATACATATTCCGGTTCTCAAAAACCTGACAATTACCTATAGGTTACTCCTTTCCTAACTGAAATATTTGGTCATGTTTGCGCCTGTTAGGATATCTCCACCAAAAGGAACATTAATTTGTGTTCCGTGCATGTTCTTTCGCAAGGAATCTTGGTCTTTTGAGTACAGGAAGTCCACCCTTGCTGCTGCTGTTGTTGTTCCTGATGTTTCTATGTACACAGGAAGAAGCGGTAATGACGCAAATTACGTCATGACGTTCTCTGTGCATCAAGATGTTGTCCATGCGTCGCCGTTTTGATAACGGGTTATTCCGAATGTTTCAGAAAACAGAATATTGACCTTAACCCGAATAATGACTGCATGTAAACATAGCCACTGTCACTTTGGTCCACCACTGTCCAGAAGGAATGAAGACCCGTTTGATTTTTCAATTGGTTTGCAGGACATACTCTTTTGTTCACTGCTTACCAGCCGTTGAATGGACAGTTCCAGCCTGTTTTCATCACAAGTTTAATGTTTGTACCAACCACAACTGCTTCCTACTGGGCATGTTCTAACCTCAGACAAGTGGCAACTGTCATGGAGGATTCGTCAAGAAAAGAGCAACAGTATAGCAATCTGAACCAAATTTTATCATCCCCAGGTTAACCCCTCTTGTGACATGCTTCAGTTCTAGTAAGCTGTGCTTCTGAAACCCCTTTATCAGACTTAAAATGTATGGGTGAATCAGCATATTGCTTTCAAAATTGAGCAATGTGTGATGCTGGGAAACACCTTTTTCATTCAAGTTACACCAAAGCTTCTCATCATACAGATTTATATCCAAAACTCATAGTATAATGAAAGTTATTCAGAGTTATTGTTAAACGCTAGCATAATTGTGATTGGTTGCAATAGCCACAGCAGGCTCAGTAAACAAGCCAAATATTCAGCAAACAAGAAAAAGCACTTCAGGAAATCCCTCCGTGATGAGCACATTAGATCAATGTAACTTCAACTTTTCTTGACAGCCAAGGAATTGTTTCAGTATAATATAACAGATACTGTAGCACATAAAATAAGACACACAGCTTCACTCATGATGAGAAATAAATGGGCATGTGTTCATTGACAAATAAAGGCCATCATTATCAGTGGTCCGAGTTACCTTTGGCGAAGACTTGGTATTCACAGCCTTGGCCTTGTCCTTCTGTTTAGGTTCATCAGTGATGGACTTCATGGTAGCAGCAGCGTGCCTCAGGATACAGTCGTTGCCACAGTACACAGAGTCCGGCTGGGCGTTACTCTCACAGCCAGGCCCGATACATTTGGGAAGGGAAGAGTCCTCCTCGGTCTTCTGCTCAGCCGTATCATCTGGCTCCTCGGCTGCTGTTGTTTTTACCTCCACATTTGATGCCACTTTGTGCTCCGTGTCTGATGGTGCTTTGGGAGCTGTTGTGGGTGCGGCCTTCTGGTCTGCCTTTGGTTGCTGTACAGCCTGCTACAAGTCAGCACACAATAAATTAACAGCACATGTGAGCACATTTAGAAAAGTTTTTTCACAATGAGAGCTTTGTGAAATCTCTTCTTGGTTTTATTAAAAGCAAGGAAAAAAAGGAAAACATTCAGTTAAAGCTAAGGTGCTGCCGGATGGTAGCGTCATATGGTTATTGATGTCTTTTGTTTGTTCATATGGAGACCAGAGCTCAACAAACTAGAGCAACTGGGCTCGTCACTTTGGGCCCTTCTTTGCTTTTTGTCTAAAATCCCCAAACCACTAAAACAAATCTGTGAACAGCTAGGGGGCCCTATGTCTAGTCACAAACCTAAAAAGCAATCATTTATGATTCTTTGGAGTGATTAATATTATTTGGTTCAAGCTCAAACTTTTTGCAGATTAGTCATTGCACCAAGGTAGTTGTAGACAAAAAGAATTGCACAGAACAACTAGAAAAACACTCAGACATTGATTACATAGCAGGGCTCGTAACACAGCAATTCAAATCATTAAGTTGAGATCAGTTGTAACCTACCGGCTGAAATATCTTGATCTTCTTCTTCCCGGTTGGATTAGTAGCTTTCTCTATCCTGCCTTTGATGCCCTGGTCCTCAGCTGCTTTCTCTTCAGTTACCGAGGATGAGGCTACCATCACGCCCTGAGCAGCTGGCAGAGTGGAATCTACTCCACCAGCAGAGGTCACAGCAGCACCTGGAGCGTGGGCCGCAACATCAGCTCGGAGTTTCCCAAGCTCCGCATAGAGGATGGATGTGGCGGGTCTAACCACCTGGTTCTTTTTGGCCGTGCAATTTGGGCAGATGTAGTCCTCCCCATTTCTCTCCATCAGGCGTCCCCGGGCCTCAGTGATGCCTACACAATCTCCATGGAACCATTCCTCACAGCGGTCGCAGCAGATCATGAACCTTCGGGGGTTGGGACAACATATCAACATACGTGTTCTCTGTAATGCTACACTGATAGCTCCTTTCAGTTCACTTCAACCACCCACATATCAAGAAGAGGACAAGGAAAAAAAACACCAAAACACACCAAGTTATGAGCAAAAACAGGTCATTTAAAAACTTAAAAAGCCTTTCAGTATTAGTTATACATTAACTGTCACTTATGGTGAGAGGAACAGACATTTCACTGGGGTTGCACATTCTGCGAGCAACAGTTAAAATGTTTTTGAGGAAACCAAACAGATCTTGCATGTCATCCTGGAGTTAAAGCATGGTTATCCTCACTTTTCAACAGTTTAAGATGGATACGAACCATTATAAATGTCTGTCTTTAAAAAAAAAAAAAAAAAAAACTTTTCCACACAAAGGGGTTGATAAAATTTGTACAAATAATGTTAAAATCTGTTCTGCTGGAGAACAGTAACGCTAAAATATTACAATTTGAAACCAGCCAAACAACCAAACATCACAGATTGCAGTTCATTTAAACCCTGTGAAACACCTTAGAATTTACCACTACTAATTACATTTTTTTCATTTTAATCATTTTTATTTTTTCACATATTTAGGAAAGTTAGTTTTCCCTCATATGAATGTGAAGAAAAAACGAATGTTGATTTAAAAAATAAAGATCACCTCGACATAAACGCAAGACAACAACTTACCTCTTGTTGTGTTTCTGACGACAGATGCAGTACAGCGCGTTGGGGTCATAACCTCCCTCGTCAGAATCCATGGATGATGAAGAGGAAGACACTGAAGAGTCATCATCGTCGTCGTCGTCATCATCATCATCATCATCCTCTTGGTTCTGTTGCTTCCTCGTCATTCCAAGGGAAGGAGTCGTTTTAGGTTTTGTCTCCCTCTTGACAGGAGTGATGTTCTTAGTGGCAGGAGGAGGAGCTTTAACAGGAGTAGTGTTCTTATTGGCTGCCCTCTTTTTATTGATGTAAGTCCTTATTGGTCCACGCTTAACCGCCATTGCGGCAGGCTTCTCTGCACTGTCCTCATCAGTCTCTTTACCTGCGTCCTTCTCTGGGTCAGTTTTGTCATTATTTTGTCCATCTCCTGTCTTCTCCTGGCTGACTCCTGTCTTCTCAGAGACCTGCACTGGCTGAGGCTGGGCTGTGTTCGTGCTTACTGCATCTTTAGGATTAGGACCACTCTCTTCATCTTTTGTCTCTGATATCTCGTCCTTGTCCTCTTCATTCTCAGAGCTTCCCTCATCTTTCACAGAACCCACACCACTTCCTCTGGTCTGTCTCCCACCTCTTGGTTTCTGTTGTGTCTGTTTCCTTCCACCACTCCTCGTCCTCCTCTCTGGAGACTCCACCTTGTCCTCTGTTGCTTTGGAGTCAGCGTTGCCATCAAAGCTGGCCTCAGATGCCGTCTCTGCATCTGTTGGGGTTTGGGAAGGAGGATCTCCACTTTCCAAACTAGGTGGGGCACTTCTCCTCGTCCCTCGCTTGGCAGTTAAAAGGAATTCCTCTAGTTTGTCGGTGCGCTTAGACTGCCTGCCACTGCGCCGCACAGGGCAGCGGTTTTCCGAACCATCGGTAGCTGTCTCTACTGGCATCTCTCTCTTAGCAACAGTGGACCGACGAAAACCCCAGGTCTTTCTCACTTCACTTTTACCCTCGGAAGAATTATCTGGCTCAGCTACTGCTTCATTCGCCAAGTTCTCATTTTCAGGATGTTTCTGCTGGCTGTCCTCTACGACACCTGGAAATAAACAATCAAACATGGGTGTTGTCAAAAATCAGCTAAAGTTGGTTGGAGTGTAATACAACTGAAGAAAGTTTGTTTGACAGTTTTAGATCAAGAATACAAAATGATTAAAAATTAATGTCACAGCGATTTACTCCATTTGATCTTTACTTACCCCACATTGTCTTAAAATTATAAACCATTTAAGATCATAGAACCCAAGATCACAATTTATGTCACCATATTTTCCCCATATCAGAATTATGGAGGAATTGCTCAACCATAGTACCTTGGCAGCAGCTATCCAAATGGTCCTGGCCCTGCTCTGGCTCAGGGGCTAGAGCGAGCTCAGGGCTCACATTCTCCTCCATAGATGATGGAGTCAATCACTACTTTCAAACTGAATGTCTACAGAAGAGGACAAGAAACAAGCTATGTGTCAGTCCTTTCAATGTAATATCTGAAAACTACCAAAGGCTGCCAGGAAGTACGTTAATAGGCAGAAGGACTTCATCTTATCATAACAAACAGTAAAGTTTGATTCTACTTCATTCTTTATAAATGGCTTACAAATAACACAAAAAAGTTCTACTGAAATTGTACTGTGCATGTGCAAAACATTTTAACAGGTTACGCAATTTGTTTATTTGGCTGTAATGAATAAAGAGGAACAGACAAAACATCTGGTGGAAATGAGAGCAACTGATTTAGCAGTAAATTTTAAAACAATGTGTATGTCAGTTGGTTCTCCATTAAATTCAGGTACAGGTCTTTAAAAACTTTGACTCTTTTAGTCTTAAGAAGCAGCTAATACATGCTTGTTTCAGATTTGTGCCTGTAGTTGACATGCCTGCTAATAATTCTAAAAAAATCTACACTGAACCTGAGCTAAGCTCATTTTAGGAGCAATGTGTCCAAAGGACAGAATCCAGCTCAACATGAAATAATCCACTGAAGAGTGGGTGGTTGTTTTAAAATGCCAGGTCCTTTATTTGTATACCCTATAACAAAACTGAAGTTCATCAGTAAGTCACTGGAACTACAAGATGTTCAGTAGATAGTATACTTAAAGTTTCCTTTGTGGGATCACATATGTAAACAACTCCAACTAGTCTGTTAGAGTTTACAACTTGAACTTCTGCGCATGTGACAAACTAAGAGTATCTGACTGCTTTTCTTGGGCAGCATCACCTTATTGTCAGTCTGATCATAGCCAGAAGTTCTGAGTTCTCTATGAGTTGTAACTGATAAATATAGATATTCATAATTATACATCATTTCTATGCCTGTCAATCTCATTTATGTCATAATTAAGTAGCCAAAGGCCTCTCTAAACTCAGTGGAAACCAATGATGATGATTTTTTGATTCCAACATGTTTGCTCCTCTGTGGGATTGATTGTATCAACAGCCATGTATAACCACATTATGTGTTTTTAATCAAAAGGCTGGTGTTGTATTTAGGGCTGGGAAATGCAAAATATCGTCCACTTAAAAAAAATTAATCAAGCCCAATTTGCATTTTTGCCTCTTGTTTACCCATTAAAGATTTCAAAACAACCAGAAAACCATCAGAAGCATTTCAGTCTTTCCTTCAGAATGTCAGGACTCAAACTTTTAAGTATTTTCTGGAACAACTCACATCTCATCGCAAATGTCTTTACCTGAGTTCAGCAGTGATGCAGAATGTAGTAACAGAGTGTTTCTTTGATCACATCAAAGGCACTGCAGAAGTAATCACCAATCTGGGTACACGATTTAAGGATCTACCAGAGAGAGGAAAATACAAGGTGGGGTCAAAGTCTGGCGGGCTCCACAGAAGGAAAATAGAATTGCAAAGTTGAAGCTTCAACGCCACATACTGGGAAAAATACATTACAATAGAGGATTTTAAGTTTAAGACTTGATGTGCAACAACTATAGTTTGTTTTCAATGTACAAGTTGGGTTCAACGTACAACATCAACATGGTTCACTGAAACTAACATTCGTTAAAAGACAAAAGGATGTGTAAGTATGCGATTTTACGGAATATTATGAGTCAGAAAAAATGGGTTAAGGTACCATTAATATATTCCAGAAACCCCTTCCAGGAGCATAAATAAATACGATAACACCTGTATTTACTCAGTACATTAGGCGTTACACTGCGCACCAGAACAGAGAAAAAGTGACCGAAACAAAATTCGTTGACTGGCGTGCTCGCGGTCACGATACCATGCCACGTGAATGGCAGGCTAACTGTTGCAATGAAAAGTGGGAGGGGCGCGGTAGGAACAACACATTTTAACACCAACATGCAGATAAACCGTGTCGACAGTTTTTGGGAATGTATATTTTACATGATTGGGCAAAGTGCAACGAGTACGACATTAGAATTGACGCAGAAAACTAACGTCCAGTGGCTGCATCTGCACCGTCGGAATGGAGCTGCGCGGGGCCTTGATGCGCATATTTAATAAAACCGTCTCAATGCTTGCTTTAACGACGTGTCATTTTATCGTGTGCATTGAGGAAATGGAAATGTTTATACAAAATCTTTAGAATATTGCGGGGACAAAGTCCAACATACTACGTGAATTGACGAACTGTATTACCCGTGCATCCATCAACGGCCGCAGGACCAAACAACGTTTTAACGGTTGACCACATGAACCTTTTTAGCATGGTGGCACACATTCTGATGAATTAATGGTATTAGGGCACTTATATTTGCCAAATTACAGTGTAACACTGAGCACTTCTTTGCATATTTCGACCCGTCCTCTTATCGTCACCAGTTTCATGCTACAAGAAGGAACTGCGTTCGGTCAAAACGTGCACTTGTAGCTAGCCCAGCTAACGCTAGTTAGCAACCACGAGCACAGAGAAGCTAACGGCAAACAGTTCTGCATTAAGGTGACGCCCCAAATTTCGATAAATATCTCACTATTGACACAATCAACAGGACATCGAACGTTTCATGAGATAGATATCGCATAAACTGATGTAGGTGTCCAGAGTCACATCAAATAGTTCGTCTTAATAGAAGTTAAGGTTACACTTATCGCCAGGCGCATTACAGTCGACATTTCTTCGACTAGCACAACCCCAGACTGAAGCGTGCAGGTGCCATGAAAGCGTCCCATAGAGATTTTACTCTCACACTTATCTTATTTCCAAGAGAAACCTGCGTCCAACCCACCTCTGTCCAAGGAATACCGAAGATATGCCCTCGTTTTACGGTCAATCCTCCATTTTCCATTCCCGCTGGAGCTAACTGACTGCGGCAGATGGCTGACAGTTTACAGAACATACTAAGTGTCTACAGCGCCCCTACTGGCCAGGAGGTATGGGGGGGTAGGCGCATGCATGCAACATATTTCATCCCCGCCCCCATACTTACGATCAGACGAGGACCTCTTTTTCTTTTAACAAAAATAACGATTTGCTTATGAGGTGTAATATTTATATTTGTTGTTTATGTTTTTTTTCCATCCAAACTTCTTTAATACTACGGGTTGGATCACTTTAAAACGCGTCAGTTAATTCTTAATTTCCCCTTTCAATAATAACAGGTTAAAACTAGTTACTTATCCTGACAGTGAAACAAAAGTGATAATTTTGAAAAAGCTTTGCTAGTTAAACCGTCCCTTTGGTAATAAGGACTTTCAACAGTTGAAAGTGTTTTGAAAAGCATAGCATACACCAATAACAAAACATAGACAAACTGAACGTACACTGTTATCAAGTCAAGTCATGAAAATAGATTACTTTGAATCACATCGTGATTAAAAATTGGGGGAAAAAAAACATTATTATGACCATCTATTTCTGGATGTAGTGTTGTCAACCTTGATTTTATCAGATGTTTTTTTCTGATAAACCTTTGTACTCATTCTATCTGACTTTATGCTTATCAGCTGTATCACTGCTTATAGACTGCTTCATTACTAAGCATATCACAATGTAACCATAAAACAACTTTTTTAAATTTTGTAATATTTTCTTTGTAGAATACAGCAGGCAACAACAAAATAACAAATAATTTAACACAGAATACAAAATAAGTAATTTACAGACATTTCTGTCAACAGTCCTAACTAAAACTGGAGTTGTCCAGTATAGGTTTCATTTTTACAGTTTTGAACCGTTAAACTGTAGTCCTTTACAGAGTGCGTATGTTTAAGTGATACTTGGGCATGCCTTTAAGATTATAATACTGACAGATCTCTATACACTGCACATGGGGGCAGTATACTTCCTGTTTTTCCACAATGCCCACTCCAGTGGTTACAAGCTATGAGCTGTCAACATTTAAAATGTTTTAAGACCACTGTGTTCTGGGGGCTTTACATAAACTCTGATAGGCAACAACAACATTTACCAACGCAGTTAGATTGATCCCTTACAGCTTCTTGAACAGAACAATTTACAAAGAAGTACTGTCATGGAAAAAAACATCCTACATATTCAAGTGGAGTAGACTTGGTTAGGACAAAGTGACGGCAACATTGTCAGTGTTCTTCTCCGTGTCACAGTCTTTGTCAGTGGGCGCAGGGACTGGCGTGTCTCTAACAGAATTTTGACCACTGCTAGTCTGCCCTAAGCCTTTATTTGGGAGGTCACCTGTCGACTCAGCCTCAGGTTCTTGCTGTGGGGCTGTTGCTAGAAATAAAACAGACAGAAAAAAAACATGACATCTTGAATATGTGGTTATAATGTGGCCTCTGATTATTGAAGCAGACAAATGACTGGAGACTTCCTGACAGCATTAAGATAGACCCTTAGATCAACAGTAGGAATTCTGTAATTGCTATTAGCAGGGTGTTAATGCTGGTAATAATTATTACCTGACTGAGTGCAGGACTTCATGTGTTCTGGCCAGTGAGCCTGCTGACAGGGGTAATCACAGTAGCTGGTGTTCCAGCAGCAGTAGAAGATGGCTTCTTTCCTGCAGTTAGCACACCATTGTTTCTTCTTTGTCTCATCCACTGCCTGCTGCTTCTCCTGCTCCATCTGTTTCTTCACTTCAGACACCAATCGCTCTCTCTCCTGCTCCAGACTCTGCCTCATCTCAGCCATCGTCAGCTCTGTATTGAGGATATGAGTTTCACTACCCAGTTTTAAGAATATGACTGTACATCAAACATTTTGCTGACAAAATCAGCTCTCACCAAGGTTGTGCTTCATTTCCGACAATTCTTGTTGATGTAACCACTGTAGTTTTTCTATTTCAATTCTTAGTCGTCTGATCTGAATTAAAAACAACAGACAGGGGAAGCACAGAGTTACATGCAGAGCTGAGAGCTAAATGTTAAGAGTTTTACTGTCGCAAAATATCTGATAGCAAGGACTTACCTCTGCTATTGTATTTCCTGATGTGTTCTTTGAAAGATCATTATATAATTCAGTCATTGTACCTTTTATCGCGTCCATTATCTAAAAAAAAAAGGACAGTGACCTTGCTTTATTACTAAGGAATGAGTCAAAAAAAGTTGTTTCAGAATTGACAAAAAACATCACCCACTGCAGTACCTAAAATGTGCAAGTTTTGCTAGTGAATTAAGACAGTTTGCTATAAGGCTTGGTTTCGCTCATGTTTTTCAGCTGAAGCATGGGCAGTCAGTGACAAAATTCAGTGGTTTAAAAAAAAAAGGCTAATTTAAACCTTTGCACACACTTACTTTGTTGGTGTACTTGGCGATGTCTGCAGCCACATCAGCGGAGGCTGTGGGGATATAGAGGTCTGTCGCCACTGAAGATGTAGCAGCTGTGCCTAAACTTGATGCTGCCATCATCGCAACAGAAGCTGGACTACTGGATACAAGAGTGACAGCTGATGATGAAGTGCTGTGTGGGGCATCCTTCTGCTGAACAGCTACAATTGAACAACAGTTTCCGTCAAACCAGAAACAGTTTTTACTGTTGAGGGTAAAATGTATCACTCTAACATAACATTTGAAAAAAATTGTCAAGGACTTCAAACATTCATAAACAACACAACCACAGTGTCTACCTTTAACAGCCTGTCGTGTCTGATATCGTGTGCTTTGTGAAGACGGCTGTGTTGCAGATGTGGATGCTGCAGTCGAGCCGTTGCCTGTTGCCTGTGTAGGTGGCACTTGAGCCTGGCCTTGCTTGGGAGACGATGTCTGTGCCTGTGTGGCTGCCACTGGTTGCTGGTTCTGTTGCTGACGCTGCACCTTCTGCATGTGCCATTTCTGGGAGGATGTCTGAAACTTGGCAGTTGTATTCCACACCACTGCTCTCTGCACGACCGGCACTGTCTCTCTGGGCAGCAGGGGGCGCTGTTTCTTCAGTGCTGGTGTTGTGGGGGCTGAAGGGGAGGAGGATGAGGCGGGAGCTGCAGTGGCACTGGACACAGTTGTCAGGCTTATTGTGGCAGGAGAAGGAGAGGTGAAGGAGACCATGGAGACAGGGATGGCCACAGTGGACTGTGTGGTAACACCAGAGGGCGTGGAAGGTGCTGTGGAGCTTTGAGAAGGGGGGGTTGATGAAACTTGGGCTTTACCTACAAGAGAAATTGTTGTCATTATTTTGCAGTTTTACCAATAAAAGTATCCTACAGAGCCAAATACAAAAACAGACATGACATTTACTTTACAATTCTCACCTTCATGTTTACTCAGAGATGATTCCTTAACAGTGTTGTTGTCTTTCCTACTCCTCTTCCTGTCTTTGCCTCCCTGCTCCTCCCCGAGGTCAATAACCAGCTCTCTTTCTGAGTCAGAGTCCTCCACTTGAACAGGTTGCTTCGCTTCCTCTTTCACCTGAGCCTTCTCTCTGGTACTTGGTGATTTTGGAGGTCCTTTGGATTTCTCTGAGCTGTCGTTCTCTGAGTCTTTGCTGACTTTCGTTTTTGACGAAGCATCTGGCCCTGTGGTAGTGGTTTCATCTGCTGCAGACTCGGCTGTGAGGAGCAAAGCAGCCTTACCCTCTTTGTCTTGCTCTTTGACTTTAGTTTTTGTGGGCTCCTTCTTTGCTTCTTCACTTTGCTCTGTATCCTGACCATCCTTGGTCTTTTGTTCCTCATCGCTGGCGTACTCACTGTCACTGGAGTCAGATTTATCTGAGTCTTCTGACTCACTCTGTTCCACACCTTTATACGCGTCGACAGAAATCTCATCTATCCCTGCAGTGCAAAGAAAAAAGAGGGATAAGTCATCGCTTTTCAATTAGTTAGTGCAGAGTTCAGCTGTAGATGACCCAAGTTGGCAAGGAAAAGTCTTAATCACAACACCATCTCAGAGTCTGATGACAATTTTTTGCAGTTATGAAATGAATAAATGAACATGTTATTTAACAATAATAACTCTACTGACCCAGCTGTGCTTTGCAGCTCTCAATTGTTTTGTCCAAGTTTAGCTGGAAACGGCTCTTGATCTGTCTTTTTGGAGAGGTGAGGACTGGTTTGGCTTCTTGTTTCTGCTGAACTGTCTCACTGAGCTCCTTCAGGTCCATTTCAGCTTTGCTTCTATCTGTAAGAACCAAATGTGAAATAAATCTAATCAACATCACCTGTGCAGAGGAAGGACTATATGTAGCAGAGTCATGTTCAGTGGTGAACTGTTTCTTCTCGCAGAGCGTAGACACAGTCAAACACTTTCATGTACAGCACACAAATGCATGAAACACAAAAATCACCAAGGTTGAGGTTGAGGATGCTTCCAGTAGGAGGGGTCTTCTCCTGCTTGGGGGCTGGGGAGTGGAATGGTTTTGGGCTGTCCAAGGAATTGCTGACAGGTCCGGGTCGGGGATGGGCAGGTGATGCTGTTTGGAGACATTTAGCTAGAAATAAGTTTTCTACCATTTTCCACATGATTTAGTAGCCACTATATGACAAGGCACTGGTTTAAATACCTGTACAGTCCATGGTATCGTCTCCTGTGCTGAACTGGCTGTTAGGAGCCTTGGATTGGGACTTTTCTGCTGACTCTTGTTCTCCATCTGAACCAGTATGGGCAGAGGAGTTGGTGCTCATGGGGGAACGTGGCATCTCACTGAGAGGAAGGCGTCTGCTTGTGGTGCTCCCTCCAACCCCCATTCCAGGTAACATGGTCCTGGACAAAGCAATCTTAGGGGATGCAGTCATGTCAAAACTGAGCTTGATCTTCTCCTGTTTCTCAGACTTGACCGGTGTGGATGAGGGGTTTGAGGGATCCAGCAGCATCTGGAAATTGTTATCAGGAGTGTAGGGTGTCCTGAAGGGGGCGTAGTTAAAAACCCCAAACTTCTTCCTCATGTTTTCCACATAGACCTCCATCTCCTGCATGGCACTGTTGAAGATGCTTTTTGTCTTTTTCACAGAGAATGGTATCTCTTTGGACATGAGGTAGCAATTGTTTAGAGGAACCCAAGCCCTAAGGGAGAGGAAAAAAATCACATCATACAAAACCCTTAAAATTTGACTGACAATCCAAGTACGTACAATTTTTTTTTTTTTTAAAGAAAGGGTTCATACCTGTCATGCTGACCAAAAAAGCGAGCATCCACCTGTCCATCTTTGTCCCGCAGAGCTTTAGCAGGCCAGAATGGAAATCCTTTCAGTTTCGCCCACACTAGAGGGTGTGGGTTACTCTGCAGATATACAGTAAACACTGGAACTAAGTGTTGTACTCCAGTGATTCAGGTGTAATTGACAAACAGACTGGTGGAATTACTGACAGTAACTGCTAATGACTAAACCCGCTTACACAAGGCTCACAAAACCAGTTGTCTCTCTTTTGGCACGCAGATAGATAACACTCAGGACAAACTTCGATCTCGTTCATCTGCAGAACAAAATAAAAAAATATATTATTATTATTATTATTATTATTATTATTATTATTATTATTATTATTATTATTGGCTTCAGATCCATAACACAAACCCACCTCATGTTCACAGATTTTTACTATCACTTTTGCAGTCGCTGTCAGTTTGTGATTTCCTGAAAAGAGCACACAAATTTGTGTAAACAGCTTAAACGCACTTTAGACAGATTTATGATTTAACCTTGAGTTTCTTTGGTTCAAATGTATTTAACTGAACATTAAAAATGTTTTACACTTTTCCTTTGATTAATCATGACTTTGTAATTCAAACCTTAGCATTACATAGCATTTGTCCACAAACCATAACTCAGGGTTGATTGAATTAGCCGGTGTTGCCGAACACTACCACATTATTAGATACAGCCAAACTTACCTCCATTGTATATGATACAGTTGTGCAAAATCCATTTTGCATCTGCCAAGAAGGCCTCTGTGCAGCCATACATTTTCTTTTTGATATTCTGCAAAGACATGAAAAAAAACATTATAACTTTCTGACATATTTGTTTATAACTCTATTTGTACACTTTTATTGAGAACATGTAAAATGTTGTTTACCTTCTCTAGTGTGCAAAGATCCATAGGGTGAAAAATGTACTCTGCGTAATCTGGATGTTGTTCGAGGGATACGGGTTTCTGGAAGGGCTCAGTCTATATGATCAGGTAGACAGAGAAAACACTGTAGGTAGGCATGTGCTCAGGCCAAACTTACTGCTCAACCTTCCCCTCTGTTGCACATGAACATGCTACAATCATGCTACTACCAGTATCACTAAAAGCAGCTTCAAACTGAAGGAGGAAAACATGGAGGAAAAATCATGATGGGGTCTTGTTAGTGGTGTAATTGATTACCCAATTAAAAGTCTTTCTCTGCGTGGGAGCTGCATGGGGGGAGCGAGATGACAAGCGGGGATGATCCTGAAAGAGAGTGAGAGGGGCAGCTGTATCCTCACCACCAGCTAGCATGTTTACCTTCATGGTTTCCAGCCATGACAGGCCCTTTACAGTACAATGACTATGGTTGTTAGTTCTTTTATTAAAAATTACATGCAGATCAATAAGCTGTCATGCTGGATTGATTTTTGGGCAGGTCGAGGTTCAGGGTGCCGATCTTAACATCTGGAACACCTGATGAGAACATCATGGTGACCACATAAAGCTTGTCTTTTGGTTGCATTAGTTGTCTACCAAGTATGATTGGCTGTTAAAAAAGCACATGCCAATGTCTGAGTGAAATTAATAAGACAACGTACATAGTCGCACATCTGTAATTAGACTGAGCCAGCACAGTTAGCTTTTGTAGCATGAGATCCCTTTAAAGACAGAGAGATCGTGCTTAAATACTTACACCTGGCTGTTTCATCTTCTGAAGGGCAAACTTAAGAAGGTAAGACAGCTGGTCTATAGTTAGCATCATCATGGCTTTGCTTTGAGTCTCTATACACTCAGCAACCGTTATTTTCTGGAAGACATCAAGAGGAAAAAAACACTCAAACATCATTCTCATTATTTCCCAGAATGTGTGCATACTTAACATGATTTCATCACCTTTGTCAAAACTTATAAAGAAGCCCTCTTTAACTCAAAAAATGTTTTAAAAGCGTTTAACTTAACACTTTAAATATGTTTGAAACACCTTTGTGCTAAAGACATTCCAGGGTGAGTACCTCACACTCCGGACAGAACCAGTCGCCCTCTGGCTCAGCTGGTAGTTTAAGGCACTTGGCGTGGTACACCCTGGGGCAGAGCTCACAGCAGAGCACCTGGCCCTCGCGGTGGCACAGCCAGCAGTAGAAGTCATTCCTGCCGTCCTGCGGTACAACATCAACAGGGTCTGTGGTGAGTGCTGGCTGCTTCACATAGTAAAAGGGACCATGTCTTAGTTCTGACTGGAATGCGGGCAAAAGAAACACAAAGTTTGGGAGGGTCAAAACCAGGGCAAAGATTATAGAAGCCAAGCACACATGCACAGCAAAGGGTACATTGAAGTCACAGAAATCCAAAACACAGACTGCTTTTAGCTCTCATTAACACAAGTGTCACAAACAACTGAGTCAGTGTCATGTTTCATTTCAGCTACAAATGGCTGCAAAGGACAGAACACGATATTTACTCTGATTCATAAAGCTTGCTAGCATCTTTGATTTAAGTCTGTGTTTCAGAGAAAAATCAGCACCAATGTGTCAAAGGGTAAACAGTGAAGCTAGCCTGGGTTATAGAGGTTAAACTTTCAAATGCTCAGAGCAAAACAGATGATACTAATCATTTACAATGACAAATATACAGTTAAAAGCCTTTCGGGGTAAAAGCAATTATTCACCTATTAGTAATATGTGGACCCCGTTAAACACATGTGCAGCACAGCATGCAAATATAAAAAAAACAGTAGTTACATAAGAAACTAAGGTAACTTTTGATTGAAAGAGTTTAATTTTTTTTTTAAATGACAACCTAAAAAGTGCTATCATTATCAAAATTAAGTGTTTATGGATAGCATTTTATCAGAACTCAGAGAGAGCATGGAGCAATTAAAAAGGGAATTTTTAGTAAAGACTACTTTTTAAGATTGAATTACAGGTAGTATTAAACAAAACAAACATTTATGTAGAAGTGTACATCAGAAAGAACAGTGGCGATTAAGAGCTTACTGATAAAGTATGACTTGTTTCTAAAATAGTTAAACCATAACACTTTAGTGGAATAGAATAGAGTATCTCAGAATAACTTGAGATGCAATGAAGAACTTTCTTGAAACTGGGCCTCTGATCAAAATAAAATCAAGCTCAGTAACAGAGGCCGAAAAAAAACTCCACTCACTGTCCTGATCTCTCAGTGCCTGAACAACTAATAGGTCAAGCATTCAGCAATTTAAAGTCTCAATGGATAACAAACAACCATTAAAGGGACAGTTCAGATTTTTTGAAGTAGGGTTGTATGAGCTCTTTGTGACCACTAAGGACATTAGATACAGTAAAAAGTTGTCTCCTCTCCTCAGTAAGACACAGACTGTAATTGCTGGTGACGAGGAAATAGGCGCTAACAGGGAATGACCGTACCAGATTCAAAGGCTTTTTTCTCTGCCTACAAGAACTAAAATCAAAAAGTAATACCACAGTTTAAGAGTACGCTACTTAAAATAATTTTTAAGTGCATTAAGTCTTCAGAAATATAAACATTTATCTGGACCTAACTAACTGGTCATGTGTCCTTCCCCGCAGCGCTAGCGCGCTCTGTCCCCCCTCCTCCTTTCAGCTGTAGGGAATGTAAACAAGCTAGGCTTCAGGTGCCGGTTGTAGCCTCATGTAAGTTTGATCAAGTATCGTAATTCTTTTGTTTGTACTCTAAGGATTGTGAGGATTTCCGACTCTATCTTGATGTCCAGTGCCCCTGGATGTTTCCTCTGTATTCCTTTCAGTCGACATCTGTAGCAGCTCTTCTTCTGTGTGCTCCAGTTCATACAGGTATCCTTTTGGTTCCAAAGTGAATGAAACTTCTTCGTCGCTGTCATAGTCACTCATTTTGAATTTCCTAAGCTGCCTCATAATCCTTAGAGTACAAACAAAAGACTTACGATACTTGATCAAACTTACACAAGGCTAAAACTGGCGCCCGAAGCATAGCTTGTTTACATTCCCTACAGCTGAAAGGAGGAGGGGGGACGGAGCGCACTAGCACTGCGCGTAAGGACACATGACCAGGTAGTTAGGTCCGGATATATGCATATATTTCCGAGTTCTTGTAGGCAAAGAAAATAGCCTAGTACGGTCTCTCCCTGTTAGCGCCTATTTCCTCGTCACCAGCGATTACAGTTTGTGTCTTACTGAGGGAGAGGAGACAACTTTCTACTGTATCTAATGTCCTTAGTGGTCACATAGAGCTCATACAACCCCACTTCAAAAAAACTGAACTGTCCCTTTAAGGCCAGTTTAGCAAAAATACAAAGCAGGACACAAAGACCCAAGCTTAAACCAAACTGATGAAAGTATTGAACAGATGAGGCTCATTAGAAGCGTCCAGAGGTACATGCACAGAGTTTTACTGTTGACAGGAAACAAAAAATTTAAAAAATATATATTCTATATCTCTGTATCTGCTCCAACAGAGCAGCAATGTTACCAATATTTGAAATAATGACTATGAGGCTGCTTTAAAGTGTAGATGAGCTCAATGTGTGTTTGAGTGGAGAAGGGTGTTCCTGCATAAAGGCTGACGTGCTCAGCGAAAAAAAATCATAAAAATAAGTTACATATATTTTTTATGTACACCCTGTATGGGCTCAGTCAGAACATTCTATCAAAGGTGTTTTTTAACAAGATTTTCTTTCATAATTCATCCAAAATGTCTTTTTATAACCATACAGAGGTCACTGATGCTTACAGAAAACAATAATATTTACCAGAATTATTTTTTTATAGTTGAATAGTTGAATGCCTACACATGCCAGAAAACATGCCAGCTTTCCAAACGTTCTGACAAACACACTGGTATCACCACTTCCCAAAGGATCACAGAGTTAGGATGAGGAATGTAGAAGTCAGCTGAAAATATATTTATCATTTTCACTACAGATTATGTGACCACTAGTTGACCTTTCACATGACAGTAGAATGAAACGGCACATGAGATTATCCATGATATAAATCTCAAAGAGCATCATTATCTCTGAGAATGGAAATCAACTCTGAAACTAACTGAAAATGTTTCCCCACACATGCCTTAGATGTCATATTCAGGGTAAAAGGAGGAACTTAAGAGCTCAGGGATGTTTGCCTTTGACCTTTGACCATAAAAGTGTGACTAGTCCAGTTGAAAGTGCTGGGGAAATTTCAGCCAAATTCAAAGATATTTCCTCCAGGCTTTTCTGAGACATTGCATTGCAAGATAAAGACCGAATTTATGTGCAGAGGAGTTTTTCAGGACAGAATGATGTTACAGTGAAGGAAAATCATACAGTTTAAGATGAAAAACATTAACACAACATCCAACAAAGAAGTGTGAAACTTTGTCTTTGTTGTTGCAGTACAACTAAAAAAATAAACATTGTGGTCACTTTATTCTTAAATCCAATCCAGATTGTGCAGAGTTCTATAGTATCCTCCACAGGTGATCCTGATGTGTTGTGTTCATGGGAACTTAACGGATGTGAGGTCAAGTCACCAATCAATCCTTGAGACTAAGTGCTAGAGGGGATTTCATTTGTTAATCCCAATCATGACAGAAATCAAACATTGGCCACTGAGCATGGCAGCATGTCAAACTTTTAGAGCTGTAACTGTAAAGACTGTACACTATAGGTTTTGAACTTCCCTAATGTACAACCCACATTCCAAAATGAAACTGTTCAAAACACTAATAAAACCCATTACTCAAATCAATTAAGCCTGATTTTTTTTTATTAAAAAATATTGAAAAATCAACAAATTGAATGCTGTGACTAGAAAATGCCTTTTCCAAACATGAAGTCAACAGCACATCTCCACGAAGTTGTGTAAGGCTCAAAGAAAAAGAACTTTGTTTCTTTTGGAGCATCGTCAAACTACACAGGTTAATTTACAAGAGGTTAGTTACACCACAGGGAAGAGCAAGGGCATTTCAGAGTGGCTGGGGCTCCCAGAAATGTACTGCACAACAACCAGTACTGGATTATTGTGCAGGATGAAGTGTGTGATTCTTTGAGGGAAATCACTGCATGGGCTTAAAACTATTTTATGCAAAAAGAAAAAATATATTAATCAATATGACCCTGAAATGCTGCTGGCTTCTTTGGATCAGAGTCCTTTTACGATGGATTAAGGTATTAAAGAAATACAGATGCTGTGTCCCCTGCTCTACAGAAGAAAGGAACCACCTGGCCTGTCAACAGCCAACAATTTAAAAGCCAGCATCAGTGTTGAAATGTTGATGTACAAGTGTCAAGGGCAAAAATAGATGACACATCTGGGAAGGCGCCAATAATTCTGAACAATAACATACATGCTGCCATTCATAAAACTCTTTTTTTCCAGAGTTTTGCATATTTCAGCAAGTTAAAACCCCATTTTAAACACAACAACATAACACCATCAAAGAGCCAAGAAACTAAACTGGCCAGCCAGTAGTCCTGACTTTTCAACTAAAACATCTAAAACATCATTAAATGAAACAGACCCTGAAGTGGTGAGCCAACAGTATCCTGTATCAGGCTCAAATGGGACGTTTCACTTTGACCTCTGGAAGCTTGTCTCCTTGCTAAGTGCACGCCATGTCACAACTTTTACAAACCTGCAGCTGGTGTCGTCTTTAAAAGAATGTATACTTCTTGTAAAACAAACATTATATCTGTTTTTACCAGCACTGCACAGCGTCGCAACTATTTTGAAAGTAGGGTTGTCACAAAACTGAATAACAATATTGCATTATTTTCTTTTTGATCCTTTCGACCAATGCTAGGTAACAGCATAACATGACGATACCTGGAGTGCGGGAAAAAATATTTTTCACTTGTGTTTTTTGTTTGGGACAATCAGATCTTTTTACAGTTGTGCCAAAATGAAAAGGTGATATGTTTATTAAAAAATTTTTTTGTTAGTTTGGAAAAGGAAAACAGAATTTAAGCCGTGTTTCCACCAAGTAGTCCGGGTCGGTTCAGTACGGTTTGGCTCGGTTTGGTACAGTTAAGCCTGATCCCATTTGCGTTTCCACAGCAAACTGTGCCCTCTCACGGTAGACAGCGTGTAAGCTGGATGCTGAAAGCCCCAGCTGTTAAACAATAGCGTGACGCCGTAGCAGCGGGACACAGTGTACCCCGCTAATAAATCCAACGAAGAAGAAAAATGCGATACAGTAAACAAAGAGAAGACATGCACTGCCGTAGCAGCGGGACACAGTGTACCCCGCTAATAAATCCAACAAAGAAGAAAAATGCGATACAGTAAACAAAGAGAAGACATGCAGCATTTTGTCCTCTCTGTGATTGGCATGTGGCTCCTTGATACAAAGTGCAATCAAGCTTTGTTTCAGAGAAGATTGTGTGCTGCCAGGAGAAATGCAGCAGCTGTCAGGGTAAGTGATGATTCTTTTGACCAATCAACGGTCTACAGTGTGTTGCTCCAACTTCAGAGAGCGGATTGGTTCAGTCTGGCACCCATACAAAAGGGTCCCAAAAAAGTGGGATGGCTCGTCTCATCTCGGTTTTTGGGGATCTGTCCCGGAATAAGTCAGTGGAAACGCCACAAAATGCACACCTCACCGAGGCGAACTGAACCAGTCTGCTTGGTGGAAATGCGGCTTTATACCCTGATTCCCAAGAGTGGTACCTGGTCTTTGCTGCTGCTGAGAGCGCCTGGTTTCTTCTTCTTTTTCACAGGGCATGGAGAGGTTTCAGCAGAAGAGTGACCGTTGGATGAGTGAGAAGGACTTGGTATCTTACGTTTTTGAGTCATCCTTTCTGTTGACCCTGTGTCTGAAAGTAGACACCAGTCAAGTTTGCACGAATAAAGGAAAAAGCAAATGCCTTCATATAGCAGCAGTAATTTCAAATTTTTCCTGTTATCACAGATGAGGCTAATAACCACAGTGAAATACAAATTTTGCACAACAAAGAAAAATATGTGCCTAATGAAGGAAAATACATGTTAAAAAAAAGTTTGGTCAAAATCCAAAACATCGAACACATTTACAACAAACTTGTTACCTTTGGATCTTGTTGAGATCTCCATTCCTTCTGTGGTGGTCTCAGATTTTTCACCGCTGTCTGTTGAGCTGACGAAGAGTAGGGCATCATCAAAGATTAGATAACTTCTCACATCTTTAGACATTTTTCATGATTAACATTTTCATTGAGGAACTCTTGAATTGGATCAGGCTCTACATTAACTTCTTTGTTAATATCTTCCAGTTGTAACTTATAATGTGGAGAAGTACGTCATCTCCTTTTTTAACTTAAAACTGTTGTCAGACACAGAACTCGCTAACAATTCAATATGCTCAGGTTAACTAATTACTGTATGGCCTGATAGGTTTTTCAATGACATAAATTTTTATCAGGACAGATTTTGGGTAGGGGAGAAAGGGGTCAGTTGTCACACTCATTGTACCTCTCCACCAGAGGGTGCTGTCTCTCAAATTGTGGTATGGAAATTTCTGGAACTGGGAGTAAGCGCTCACCTACATAGACTTCTCTGGAGTAAGACAGCTGAATTTGAGGTGAGAGGACTTTTTGTGTTTCTCATGTCAAATTATAAATATTCAGCTCCTCAATAGTTCTTTCAAGGGCTTTATACGATGAGTTTCCAACAAAACGATTGTTACCCTTAAAAAACGTGTCTGGAAAGCTGTAGTTAAGGTTATAATTAGCAAGCTGACTAGTTGTTAGACGGTTGTTAGCCTTGACGCTAGCAAGAAATTCCAGTTGGGGCTGGTCCTCAAAAATGTGATATACAGTAGGTTGGCCTAAAGATGTGTTTCCTGTTCATGTTTCTTGCTCATTTTGTGTTAAAGATGCTGTGAGGGGGATCTGTTTTAACTGGACTGCCTCGCCACCTTCTGGTCTCACCCACACTGTTGTGAAGATGTGACTTTTGACAGGGCATGTATTTGTTTTGGAGTTAAATGGAGATTGGATCGAAACAAATTTTCTTTGTTCATGACAACTTTTACCAGATACAGTGCACCGAGGTAAGTTACTTGTCAGTACAGTTTGAAACGTGACAACAAGCAAATGTTGTCAGTTTGTTGGGTAGATAAGTAGCCATCCATCTGTAGTGTCTGTAATATGTAACATTGGTAAATCCAGGTAAGCTATGTCCTGCCAGCCATCTACCAAGCAGAGCTAACGTAACCTCACTCTTCATTTTAATGATTGGGTTGGAATGAACATTATCACTAACAATTTAGCCCCTGTCTTAGCCTCTTTCACTCTCCCATTTAGCTTTCTCCTGCTCTTCTGTCCTTTTTATATCTGACAGTTAAGGCTGATTTATGCTTGACGCGTCTGCGTGGTCCATGCGGCTTCATGCGGACTAATGACATCATTTTCACACCTACGCCCCCTCACGCTGTCCCTTTTACCCAGAAAATTTCCGTGCACACTTGAAAATTTCTAACTTAACAGACGGAGTTGGGCAGACAAGACAGCGGAAGAACGAGATCCTCTGGTAGTCAAAGTGCAGAAAAACAGGCATCTGTATCACTCTACACACAGAGGTCACCGTGATTACCAAGTGGTAACTAGTTCATGGCCTGAAATTGCGGCCACTCGGCAGAGAAGAGAAATCGGTTCAGAGAACCCAGAAAAATTTCTGGGGTAGGTATGTCATGTTGTAAATAAAGGCCAACTACTTCAACTCTCGTTTAGTACTCTGGTAGATGTACGTTTGTGATACACCTCACCCTGCAGTTTGGGAATGGACACCAACAGATGCTGCGCTGGGTTTTGAAAAGCATGAAAGCCTCACGCATTCTCTTGCACAGATCTTGTGCGTCTCATTTCCGCGCGTCACGTTCGTGCAGAAACCATAACACAGCCTTTAGGCTTCTGTGTCCACCATTACTACAAAATTAATCCAAGAAACTGTTTCCAGTAAAGAAAAACATAACTCGTTTCTCACTTTTAGACTTTGCCAGTCCTGCTTGACCCGATTGGGAAGCTAAGAAGTAGCATTTTGAAATAACCTATATTGGTGCCGATAATGTAATTCTAAAGTGTGGATTACGATCAGGCATATATCTAGAAGGGAGACTTTCGCAAGATGACTGAGAAACTCCTCACAGCCTCTTTAAGATACATTGAGCTGTATATTTTTCACCTTGTAAATGAGGTTAAAATTTCAAATTGAGTTCTGCTGCCTTGTCTTTTTTAAATGATTTTTCCCATTAAAATAACGATGTGACCAACAACCCTACAATGTGTAGCAACTATCCTCATGATGGGGCTGGTTGTCACAATGTGTCAGACTGTCTCTGATAGTTACACTGAGTTGGAGAATGAGAGAGATACACATTTCAAACTTGCTGTCTGTTTCTCAGACTCCGATACCAATGTGCGATTAAATGAGTAAATATGCTTCTTATCAACTGGCACGGTTGTGGATTTGTGTTTTTGTTCAGCCCAGTTTTCACTCAACATTGACGGTTCAAATAAAGTCTTTCTTCAGGGGGTTTGATACGGGGAATATGACTCAGATCTTCTGATCTCTAAACTCTGTGTGCCGTTCACAAAAACAACAAAACAAGAAAGCAGTCTGTTTTCTTTCAGTTGAAGGTCACATGATCCCAATATAACAACCGTGGCAGAATAAACGGATGTGGAGCTACACTGTGTGACAACACATTGGCTGCTCTGCCAAATATTTTTATCATAACAGAACTACTACAGGCTTATATCAAAAATAATGAGCAACTGTTAACTTCTGATTCCCAAAAACTGATGATAAATCTTTAAGATTAGCTAAGAGATGTATGTTGGTGGTTTTGCCACGCATCTTCCAAATGTTAAAAAGGTTCTGCACTCAATTAAAGCAGTTAGTCAAAAATGAGACAAAGAAAGCTCAGTGCCATGGTCCGTTTAGGTCTGTCAGGAGCCTTTCTCCACTGACCACAAGTCAAACACAGCTTGGATAATTAGAGTTGAATGTTCTGGCTCTACCTTCAGACATCCACAAGGTTAGAGTCATGTGAACAGAGTAAATCATGTTATATTAATTGATGAATTGACTAAACAACACACAAATTATCATACATATCATATAGCATGCCCCAGACCCAGGTCTGCTGAGACACCCTGCCTTGAAATGAGAGCCACAGTGAGCCTTCCTCTATACAAACCCTGCACAACAGGTTTGTCTCAGTTCCAGTTCAATCTGATTCACCTTGGTTTTCAGGCACCTTGCTCCGAATCATAATGTTATTATCTCTCTCTATTCTCTCCAACGCTACTGGATGCTCCGGCCTCGGTGTTCAGAAGGACCCGTTTTGTTTATTTTTATCTCAGGTACTGATGTAGTATAGACAGTTTTACAATAAAAACACAACACTGCCTCTTTCTCAATGATACTGTTCATCATCTCACCCCATCCCCCCTCTTCTTCCTCTGCCATTGAGGAAGAATGAATTGAGAGAGAGGAATACAGCACATCCACAGACACAGACAGACAAGACAGGAGTGCAGTGGCTTTCCTGGCCTCCTCATCTAACCTGTCTGGACATCCTCAGACAATCACCAGCTACATCCTGTCCTGTCCAGGGCAGGAAACACAGGGACAAGAAACAAAGAGAACATGCACAAGGAGGACAAATGATGCTGGCCATCCTGACAGAATCATTTCTTAAACTAAAGAGCACAGAGCACACGACACAGCCTATTGTAAGCCAGTGATACAACCCTTTCCACACCCAGCACTGCCACAACATCCATGCTTCAATGTAGGAAAGCAACAGCATACCTTTTTTCCTTTCTCACATACAGATTCTTCAGCCTATTCTTTAATCTTTTCAATTATTGAGGGCGTTGGGGGATGAGGGAAGGATGGGTCCAGGTTTCCCAGAAGGCCTTCTCTCCCTGCTGCTCTCTCCTGCAATTGTCAATCTTTAACCTCGGCTGCAGACTGCCGATTGGCTTGAGCACCACACGGAGGTGCCTGATTGGGTGCTCAGCTCGGTGTGCCACACAGGCTCTCTTCTCCCCGCTCTCCTCAGCCACAGTGCTGCAATGCAGAGAGGACTGCTCCTCCAGAGACGCTACAAACCTCCTCAAAACCAGGCTCCTCACTCCGTTTGAACACATGTAGAGAAACACTGGCCGTGGGGTTCTCTCTGACATGTCGTCTGCAGCTCTGCAGGCTTGACAGGGAGAGGATCACACTCCCCTCCTCGCTCTGCTGTGTGTGTATGGCATCCATTTTGAACACTCTCTCTCCTTCTCTCTCCCTCTCTCCTCACTCTGACCACTGTGCGCGCCGCACACACAGCACGTACACATGGCACCAGTCAAGGCTGCTGTAGAGAACCACATGCAGCTTATTATCAGCCCCAGCGTGTAGATCTGGAGCTTGGGCCTAACACTGGACACCAAGACCTGACTGAAAATGTCACAGGCCTCGTAGAGTCAGCAGCAACCCCTCTACCTCTCTCTTCTTCATCTTCATCTTCATCAAATACTTCTTCACCATCACCACCATCTGCCTGCTCACTTCCACCAACAGTGAGTTGAAAAATAAGAGGCAACAACTCACAAGACCAAGTTGTGCTGTCCACAACAAAGAAAACACACCCGAGCTGAAATGTCAAGGCCAACCACCTCACCGCCCACACAGGTCTGAGAAGGTCAACTGTTGGATACTTAAAAGACTAAATATGCTGTGTGTCTGTGAAAAGCAGGATTAGGTTTGCCTTCACCAATCCACACACCAAGTGGAATGAGGGGATTAGACGAATTACCAAGCACCATTCACAAAACACAGAGGGGCGGATTTGCTGTTTCTGTCAATGCAGAGTGGTCCTGAACCCATTTTTACCAGGCCACAGAGCTCCTGCTGACAACCTAACACAGAGCCTCTGCCAGACGTTGTTCACTTTAAACGAGGAAGCATGGAAAAACACCTGGATTACATCAGGCGATCCAATTGGAATGATCAAAAAGAATAAAACGACAGAAATAGACACATCCATGATGAAGCCTCCTCCTGCTTTATCTGATCTGATGATATCATGCACACTGGGGGAAAAAAAACAGCAACAGCAACGTCATCACATACAAACAGAAGTCAGTCTAACCTGCTCGGCTTCAAACAGCCTCCCGGGAGGAGATGAGGTTTCAATGCAGAGCCTTTTCAGAGGAAGTCCTTCCCTTCTCCCTTCCTTCTCTCTTCCATACAAATACTCAGTGTGCTTGGAGCAGAGGGACAGAAAGGGGAAGCTCACTAAAATGGCTGACACTCGGCAGCAGAGAACAACACTGGGAGGCAGTGCACACCATTAGGCTCAGCCAGTTTTCCCAACCCTGTGATGAATAAGCTGCTGTGGCGTATGCAGTCTGAAGATGACTGGCCTTCTAAAATCAGAGCAGGCAGCTTTCAGGATTAGGTTGGTGAAAGGCATGTTCTCTGAATGACCAAGTAAAAAAGGGCATTATGGTGAGGTGAAGAGGGTTCTGGGATAAGTGTAGAAAAATGAGACAAGCAGACCCTCAGCAGTCTGTTTTTCACTGCTGTGTTAGTCTGGCAAACAATTAACAACCGTGCCCTGCTGCCTGGCTCTCATGCCAGTTTGAGGCCTAAATTAAACTTGCTGTGCTGTCACTTTACCATCTGTTAATTCCTCTGGGGTCTCCACTCTACGCTGCTCCCTGGCTCTCCAGTCCTGTCTGGATCCAGGCCTTGATCTTGACCGCAAAGGCCAGAGCCAAACCTGACAAACTCAGCCCTTCTTGACCCTGATAAAGGGAAGCAGGTTTGCTCAGTCAAGAGAATAGAATACAATAAAATGATCTTACACTTAACCTGAGACATGTACTCAGCCTAGCAGGCAGTCTGTTCACTGTGCCATGCTCTGCTCTCCTTAAAGGCTCCACTCCTATGCTGTGGGGTGACAAATATTCCTTTCCCCTCCCCCAGTCTGCCTGACAAACCTGTATTATTACCCAGGCACAGGTCCCACACAGTGGCTGGTACCTTATCAACAGAGTAGTATATATGTGAAAGAATGAAAATAAGGCTTACCTCTGTGGATGCATGGCTAAAAAACTCTGTGTGATATGTCAATGCTTAATAAAACATGGAGGACAGCCCTGTCAGCCCTCACCCTGCTCACAGCACAGCCACGGCTCTCCAAGCTGTCCGACTCTCTGCTCTGATATAAGGCACGTTGAGACTGGCCAGGCATGCAGGGGAAAATGTAAGCCTGCTTCTGATTGGCTAGTGCATTTCCTGGCTGCTTGTCTTTTGTTTCGTACATGCAGGCAGAAATGCAGCACCCAAAGCAAGAAGAGCGAGGCCCGAATCCAAACAATCAGCCACTTTACACCTCTGTCAGTTACCGAATGCACACACCTGTGATTGCTTTATTCAAGTGCCATAAAGTGGGCTCCCTGTAGACTCACTGTGAAGGGTAGTCAGCTGCTGTGTGGGTAAAGATTAGGCCTGTGGCTGTTCTTAAAGAGGAATTTGTCTCACAAGTTCCAGCACTCAGGATAAATTAACCATCGTGAGGGAGATTAAAAAAAACTGTGATACAAACAAAAGCAAAGGGTGAACAGTAACTAACTCAAACAGGAAGCTACACGATAATGCTATTATGCAAACTGTGATGTAGCTGTGATGTGCTGGGTGCCTGACACTGGCCTTCAGATAGGTAAGGTCACCTTACAATGTGGACCCAAAAGCATCCACTGAGCATGTTAGAGGAGTACTGACCTAAGATTATAAAACACCCATAAGACATGAGCAGAGCACAGGTACAAGATATCCTAATTTAAAACCTTGATTTCTCTCTTTTTTGCCTTATGTATACCTGAACATTGAGATGGGTATGTTTCACATGTGAAACAGTATGGTACAGATGCCTGGTACCTGGCAATCAGAATCGGTTCTCAACAGAACCAACTTTCAGTACTTGTGAGTGTATGTGTGTGGGTGTGTGTGTGGTATATTTTTATAATAAATACATTTTTTGGTTTAATATAAAACCTCAAAGTTTTTCAATTCAACATGTCCATGTCCAACATGAAAAACATGGTACTGTTTGATTCTACATGACTTGGTACTCTGTACTACAGATGGAATTTAGTTGGTACCTATTAAAGTACCAAATTTGGTACAAAGCAGTTCAGTGACTGCTCCCCAGGAAACTAAACCCCTTTAATGTGGCTCATGCACTGACAGATTAGGCAAGATGTTATTATTGTGATCAAATAATATGTATTGGGTTACTTTGTTTAAGGGAAGAAACAGTTGCTTCTCCTTTAAGTAAGGCATTATATGATTCAGTGGTTTCAAGTAACATCTATGGCTATTGCTAATCATTTCTAGCTTTACATATACTACCGTTTTTAACTTGCGTTCCTACACATTTATTGGGTTCGAAGGTTCAGCCTCTGAAAAACACCTGCTGTGCTCTGTAATCTACAATAGAGCTTGAGATCATAGTCAGCGATTGAGGTAGACAGCAGCGACCTCTGGTGGAAAAACCTTTCTTCAACACAATACCACAGGGTTTTGCAATGTATTCAATCAAATGTAGGGAAAAAAGGTGGTTCTTTGAGAATATTGTGAAGTGTGAATAATGCTATGGTGCATCTTTGATCTTGTTTAACAAGCTGGGTAATCTAGCTTAGTCTTTTAAGTTTTTTTTGACAAATGACATTAATGTTTAATATCTTGGAATACAGAGCTGTCATATGAAGGTTTTTTTTTTATATCGAAAAAATGTCACAAGATTCTTCTTAACAAACACCTTTTGGACGACGTACAATGCAATCATAGTTGGCATCAAGCAGGCTAATACATATATATATATATATATATATATATATATATATATATATATATATATGTATATGTATGTATATGTATGTATATGTATGTATATGTATGTATATATATATATGTATATATATATATATATATATATATATATATATATATATATATGTATATATATATATATATATATATATATATATATATATATATATATATATATATATATATATATATATATAGGGTTGGGTTCACCTGGGTTTTAACTAATGTACAGGCCTTAATAGCTACTGTGCATAATCGACATAGCTAGTAATGCTGGGAGTATCATTTTAGCTAATGCTACTTGGCAAAATAAGTAGTGTAAACTGTCAGGTTAACAATATCGTGCCAATTTGTGAACGAGCTTAAAACAATTGCTAATGTAATTCCTGGATGTAGCTTAGTTTACCTATAAAGACGCACGGATTTATAATCCAAATTCAAAATAATTCTTTTTTTTTCGAAATTTAGACTGGATTTAAGTGAATTAATCATGCTAAATAAGCTAACTTAGGATAACTTTATTAGCTTTGAGCATCCGTTCGATAACTTACGGCGACATGCCTGTCCGTCTACTCATTTACTTACTTTATGAAGTTTCTAGTGTTTTTTTTTCTTTGTATTTTGATGGAAAAACCTGTATAAATATGCTATTTCCATTACTTGTTAACATACTACACCTTTGTCGGGTCATGCACCGTTTGGCTTTGGTGTTCAGTCGAACCGACGATGCAGCCGACGACAGGCAGCAACAAGAGGTCAACTAGTACAGAGCCCAGGAGTCCACCAGGTGGCGCTCGAGGTGGACTTTCGCCGCTCAGACCAGCCTGTAAATAGCTCTCAAGTCTCCTCCGTCCCAAGCATTACAGACCTCACTACGGTTTGTGTCAATGTGCTATTAAATTTATATGTTTGTAATCTCATTTCTTGTCACTCACTACGCTTGTATTATAAATCACACTGGTTCCCTGAGGTAATGTCTCTCATTTTTCTCACTATTTTTTCAAACATATTGGCAGTGGTATTAAGGAGACTGGAGACTTATGTAGCCTATAGAAGAAAACATGAATGGGCCTTCGCTTTGCCCATCTGACTTCGGGTTTCTGATTAAATCAACTCAAGAGACAAAAATCAGACCTTGGATTTAATATCAAATGGCTGATGAAATCGACAGGTGACATTCTCGGTTACTGACCAATAAATCCCATGTGTTTGTAGATTTGATCACCTAAACTTTCATTCTATAATGGTTATAGTTCAAAAAAAAAAAAAAAAAAAAAAAACATTGATACACTGCTAAATGGCGGTTTGACATTTTGAAAAAAAAAAACTACACGTGAAATTTTTTTGGTTGACAATCAAAACACTGCTAAATAAATGCTTGTGCAATATGTTTATGTTTTCCTTGAACAGACTACATTTTCATTGTGTTAAGACTCGGGGTGGCAAAGGGTGTAGGGCAAATTGGGGGGTTGTTAGCCATTTGCAGGTAAACCAATCTGAATACATTAATGATTATAGGGCTATCTCCTGTTCTTTCAAACTGTTATCTCCTGTCCTTTCAGAGTAGAGAGGCTGAGGCAGGGAAGGGGGATGGGATAAAGTGTCTCACACTCGCTGAGGGGGGAGGTCAGTTTGCCATGTTTTGTGGGGGGAAGGGGCACAAACAGAGGGCCACCGGGCCCCTCTTTAGGTCTCCATGGAATGTAATTGAGGCACTGTCACTCAGACTGCCTTAACAGACTAGAGCAGAACAAAAATACACTTGGTTTTTAGTTTTGATGAATTCATAACCCACTGAAATTTTTCACCACTGTATTAATCATACCATATATTTTATCATATATCATATACACATAATTAAATTTTGCTTGAATATTTAGAGTTAGATAACACTGATAAAGCCTATTATCCATATTTAAAGGCAGTGTAGCTCTTTTATCTTGTATTTATCCTGCCAGAAATGCTGTCACACTAAACTTTTGATAATTTGTGGCATGACATTATGGAACAGTTAAATGCTGCAGCAATTATCTCAACCAAGTGCTCTTACCATAAATCCAGAAACATTATCGTCTTAGTTTTTATTTTTATTCTGAATGAAAAAAAACCCTATACTCAAGACCAGGTTAGGAGCTATTCATTTTTTTTTCTCTGCTTTTACTCCTCTCTTGATCTCTCATACCCAACCCTGCTGCTCTTGCTGCAAGTTTCACCTTACCTCCCAAGTCAAAAGTGTTCATATATAAGGTCTCACCATGGACAGTGTTATACAGTTTTCTGCACATTCCCTGTGACTCAGGTACTGAAATATTTGAGCATGACATAACAGACACTGCAAACATCTTTGACATATAAGGCTGAACACAGTTGGCCTCCATTTCTAGTCTGATTTACAAATTGCCATATTTAGGAGTTTGAATATTGATCACCAGGATTAAAAAATAACTATTAATTTCATCGTTTAGTTTAAGCCATTTCACAAAGGATTTAAACATGTCTTCTATTGCAAATATCTCAGGTAACTTTAGTAAAGCACGTCAGTATTTTCATGGTGACTTAACATAAATCACTCTTCCAAAAGTAGATACATTTTCTTCCTATGTGATTCTTATGCCCTCTCATATGGGTGTCATATCTTTTATCAACCATTTTTATTCTTTTTTTTAAAATTCATCATATGTTTATGCACTGACCTATTTATATATAACTCTATGGGTATGGTAAGTCTTCTTCTTAAAGCTTATTATCTGCCAGTCTATAAATACATTTTTAAATCTCTACCCTAATAATATCAATGACTGCTGTTCATATCACCTATGGGTATTGGTGTACGTGTAGTTCATTCGTGGAGCGTATCAAACAGTTTTATGCGGCTGGAAAACCAAAGCAACTACATTACCCAGAAGTCAATGCGCTGCTCTACAAGCTGGCTCCCTCCGTTCTGGGAGTGTTTCGCATTTAAACAAACACGGTCCTGACGAAGATGGCGGAGAGTTTGTAGAGGCGTAAAAGAAACTGCTCTACTCAATGAAAGCGACGAAGCCGGTGAGTTTTCTACACTTGGTTTGAAGCCGGGTTACACGCAAGTTTTTAGCTTTTACTTATTTTATTTTCAATGCTCATATTCGTCACAGCAGCAGTTGGTGTTGCTCCGCTTCCGAGCAGGCTGTGGTTTTAGACGACCGTGATACAATGAACCACATTACCACTGTCTACTTGTCATACGATGTTTTCATCATTTTAGCGACCCCCAAATTGCAAACGATGTAATAATAACGCAGAGCCTTGCTTGAATATGTGCAGTTTACATCGGTTACGATGTTTGTTGGTGTTTCTATTATCCAATAGCTGCAAAGTTTACGAGATACAGGCTCTGTGATTCACTGGGGTCCAGCAGCACAGCACAAACCCAGCACTGCCTACCAGAGAACTCGTTCATGTGTTCAGATCTTAACTTTAACTTTAAAGCGCCACTAGGCTGTGATAATTGTCCACAGCACAATTGGGTAGCTTTAGACACTGTATTGTTTTTACCAGATTGTCTGGTTTTCTTGCTGTTGGAGAAAAATGAAATGTCTGTATTCACTCTCACGTTAGTCCCACTGCAGTCAGTGTTTGTCCCGGGGTAGAAAATCAAAACAGAAGCGATGGGTGCTCAGTTCTTCTAGTTTCTAGCCTCTACCTTTCACGTACTTTATGTTAGACTTATTGAAACCCTGCGATAAGTTATTTTCTCGTCCTTAATTTGCTTCACGAATCGCAGCAACTTCTAATACATGTCGAAAAACTCATTATACCAACTAAAAATACAGAGAAGTCGTACTCTTGGCGGTGAATTGATTCATGATGTAAACTGTCTGAGAGCCATGTGGACATCTCTGTCCCCCCATGCTAAATACAAAACTTGATTTGACCGCTCTGCAGAATCAACAGCATCTGTTCTCTATTTGCATCACTGTAGCGAGATCATGCACCCATCCGTGATTGTTGTGGTAGGTAAAATGTCCCATCACTGTATGATTAATGTTGGCTTTCATAGCTGATAAATCATGAGGCAGGCAGAGGGAGATGGATGTGTTTCAGTGCAGGGGTGATAAAACTTGTCTGGGTTCAGGTAGAGACCAGGCTGGCTCTCTCTGGACTGGACAAGGTGTATGTTTTGCTCTCAGGCTGTGAGTTGCTGAGAGGGTACGCTTGGTGAACACGCTCATGTGAAGGAAGACAAGAATGCAAGTTCGTCATTCCTCTCAAACGACTAAAGTCTAGGTGTGCTGTCCCTCTCTACGCCTGGGGCCATCCCTGCCAATACTTGCAGGTATTTACAGTGAGACGCTCATTTCCATGTGAGAGTGTCTGTTATTCAGTTATATATTATAATATTGCTGCTAAGAGTCAGGAATAATTAAGCTGCTATCACTTAAAAAAGGCAATTCATCTAACAGGCAGTTGCATTTAAACATGGAAAGTGAGTCCCTTTTGCATTTCGCAGCTTTCTGATGATGAGCTAACTCTGACTTGATTTTGAGTCCAATGGAATGCAATTACTCAAGCCCTCGTATGTGGCATTTTTGTAAGTGATAGTATGACCACTGTGGGAACTTCCAGAGAAGCACTCCTGCTCATATTCTTGGCAAATGGAGCCCCCTGTCCCCCATTCTCTTTCCCTTTATCTACCTCTTTCTTTCTCTCTCACATAGGGTGTCAGGCTGCGTTAACAATGAATCAATCTTTGGGGGGATTCTTTGACTGCAGATGGGGT
Organism: Halichoeres trimaculatus; assembly: GCF_033239565.1. Lineage (NCBI taxonomy): Eukaryota > Metazoa > Chordata > Actinopteri > Labriformes > Labridae > Halichoeres > Halichoeres trimaculatus. The sequence goes on along the minus strand of NW_027437179.1, from coordinate 16,314,426 downwards.
GAAGAGTGACTGGGATGCATGGCTTTGGCTCTTTGTCTGCTGGCCCCTGTGCTCTCAATAATTCATTAACTTATCACTTTTTCTCATGGGACTGGGAAAAGTCTCTGTGCGCAACTGTGTGGTTACATCAGAGCCCCTGATTGATGTCACAGTTGTACATTTAGTGACATAACCGGCTGTTGGGTTATACTCATAAACCTTATTCCTGCTGTAGAATAATAGCTGCTGATACTAGAAACATTTTCTTTGAGAAAATGATTGTATACTTGATAAACTCCTTGAAGTGAAGAGAACATATAGTCCTCGGTCTTGGTCTGTGGTATGAGTAGAAAATTGTGTACTTTTTTTGTCATGATCTCTCATTATGTAATTTATTGTCACTGTTGGACTGGCTTTTAAAAACTCTCTGGTACCAGAGGACAGCAGTAAAAATGAGTGAGGAACTTTAGCTGGTGCAGAGCGGCAGAGGCTCTTTTGATAACTGTCTCTAATCTGTCTTTGTCAAGCCACATTTTTGCATCGCTGATATCTGAATAGATGACATTCCTTAAGTGTTTTGTCAGACTGCTCGCCTCAAGAGAAACTGAGAGATGGCTGTAACAAGTTTCATTTCAAGTTACTGCCAATTGCTCATGTGGTCTGGGTTCAATTTAAGATTAATAGCTATGTGGGTGAGCAGTGGCTCTAAGAGGACTCTTGTTGACATACAATGCTGAAAGGAAAGCCTTATTGTTTCCCCTAATTGAAACATGACTCCTTGGTCTTCATGCTTTAACTCAGGCAGCAGTGTGAGGAGTATCAGTTGAGACAAAGCCAGCTGATGCTGCTTTTGGAGCTTTCACCCAGCTGTTTTTTGAGAAAAAGTACATCTCCTGAACCTTATCAAGAAGATTTTTTAAACTAATGTAAATTGGATGTGCCTTGGCCTGTTGCCAAGTCGAGTAAGGTTTTCCGCACCTTGAAAGGATTCTGTGACGCTGTGCTTAGACCTACGTAGACTTGACTCTGTCTTTTCATTGGAGTTTTTTTACAACCACGGTTTAAGAACACAAAAGTTTCCTGTGGTCAGCTCAAACTGTGTAAAACATCCTGTTAAGTTCTCACATCTCAAGGTCACTCACGCAGAGACGGGGATCTGTATTTGTGTCTTTAGGTGCTCATACGACACACACACACACACTGGTGTGCTGTTTGTGGTCCAACTCAACAGGTAGGTTTGCTTTGTGTGCCTACCTCGGCGCAGCTAAATATAGAAAACTGCTCAACGAGACAATCGTGTTTCCACTGCTAAAATATTTACAGCTACTTCGCCCAAACAAGTGAGAGTGAGAATGTGAGACAAAGGCTGCTGAAGCCAGATTTTTATTCACCACCCAGAGGAAGCCGGACTGCTGAGCCCCAAGTCAAGCGCTGCAGTTTGCACGTCCACTCTATTTGAAGTCACATCCCATTCATCCCCTCAGTCCCCTCTTCTTCAACTCTGAGGTAATACCCAAGTGTTAGACTTAGCTGAGCCATATGTGAGCCATACACACTTCTACAAGCCAAACCGGCAGCCTGAAGCAATCATTGCACCCAATTCCAGTTTATAACCAGCAAGGATTTGGAACAGTTCTCTCTCTGTAGTCCTCATTGATTGGACGAAGGCAAGAGTTTATTAGGGAAGGGGGTGCCAAGAGCTTTGTCCCCCACCCCCTTGCCCTTCCTCTTTAACTTCAACTCCCCCTTTAACTTTCGCTCCCCCAGCTGAAGAATGCTCGTAAAACGGGTTCACCTGAACAAGCCAGTGGGAGGGTAGCTCCTTGGCCCAGTTTTGTTACATTGTAAAATCTTAGCAAGACCTTGTTTGTGTTTTGTTTAGGGCCCCCTTTTATAAAAAAAAATGCTGTGGGGGAGAGACAGCAAGGGTGAAAAAAAGTTTGGTTTGTGAGATAACTGCTACCAGATGCTCTCTGTGTCTGTTATACAACGTAAAGAGATGAAGAAAGAGAGGCTGGTAAAGAGGAGAAGAGAAAGACGCGCTGTCACAGATGAACTTTTCAACTTCTGCACGAAAACACTCCGTCTCAGATTTTCCTCTCTCATGTTTACTCTCTTTCTATTAACATATACCATCCTGTATGAAGATATCTGTCATCAAAGAGAAGTATGGATGATAAACAACAAGGAGCCAGGTTGCAACCACTGCAAAGGGTCCAGATTCTCTTTTCTGTTTTCTGCCTTTGATAAGTTCTCCTTCAACTATGTGGTGTGAAAAGGCTGGTTTTGTGTTTTTTTCTTTGTTTACTATTTTTCCTTCTTTTCTCTCCACATCTCCAAGATCAAACAGTTTGATGTTGGACTTTTTTGGCTGTGGGGCGGGGTTTCTGCTGTCTGCCCGGTTCGAGAGGCAGCTGTGGCTGGTGGGGTCAAGCTGTAGTTTTACGTCAAGAGAGGGGATATGATCAAGGATGTCACAAGGACATATTCTCTCTTTAAAAGCCCACCTGCATTTTCTAAGCTCCTTTACTCAAAAGAACTTCAGAAAAGTTTACAGCGCAGTGCTAGACAGCGCTAAGATTTTCCATTTGTGAAGTTTGTACTTTATTGCATCCTTGAGTTGAAAGAAAAGTGAAGTTGTGAATGAGAGAGTACCAAACCATCATTCAAAGGCTCCAGACTTACTACAGCATGTCAGCACTGGCAAGGCATGTGCCAGATAATTTATAGCCATCTCTTTTTTTCACCATCGCTCATTTCTTAATTGGACCCCTCTCCTCCTCCTCCTATGAGGTGGAAAATGTTTCCTTCACTATTCCTGCTCCTCACTGTGCCTGCTGACATCACTGCTGTGTATGTGGCTCGTCGTTAAGGAAACTCTCCAATCAAAAGGTTGCTGGGGCTTATGTTGTTCTGAGAACTGCCAGCCAAAACCAGCCTTCTCTCTACAAGGTTTGCACTAGTGTAGAGGTTCGTTACCAAAAAGCACTAACAAAGGTTTGTCATTTTTATTTCAGAGGGCCTTGTGTTTTGGTTTGATTTGTTGCATAATGCTCCACTGTCCCACAAACAAGTGATACTATCTGATTGTATGGCTAGGATACATAGAGTAAAGCCCCTTCATCTAGGACCACTCATTTCAGCAGCGCCATCATCAAAAAGTGGCCTATTGCTTGCCACTCCATATGTTGTTGCATATAAGCTCTATGCACAGATCGCTTCCCCATTGGTGTGTGGCGGCACGGGCAATTTTCGGTTACCAAAAGAAGCAGTTGAAAGTGATGTTTTTTTCAGCAAAATATCAACTTTCATATCTGAACACACAAACAAGTGTAATGGTCTTGCATGAGAGCCATTTTCAATCCATTCAACATGTTATATAGCTCAGTCTACCAAAAACAATAAAGACACTTGGCGCTAGCTTGATGCTAAAGTGCATCAAGAATTCCATTAAAATGCTAGCGTTTAGCATAAATGGATAAAACTTAAAAATCAGGCCACAATTAAAAACATGAGCTCAACTATCAATATAAACCAAACAGCAAGACGATAATGCACCGTTTTGAATGATTCGACAAAAACAAATCATTCGGTAGCACAGGGCTCTACGGTAACTGCAAGTTTACATGCCATTGGATTTTTAATTGGATATACGTCATGCTCGCTTGTGCATAAGGCCTATTGCTTGGCATCCATGCGCCTGCCACGAGGGGCCACTTGTCCTTGAAGGCTGGGCGTTTATGGCAAAAATTGAAATCGCAATCAATTAAAGCTCCTTCCTCAATTTCGGTTAATACACAATTATCCCACTCTCAGCTCAATTTATCCTTTATTTATATTTTAATTTAATTTTTTATATTTATATTTTAATTTATCATATATTTATATTTAATTATGAACAAACAAGGGTTATATATTGAAGCTGTGAAATTGAAATACACATCAGCTAAGAATAGAAATGCTTTGTGTGAAACAAAGTTGAATTTAGGGAGAGTATAACAAGGGAGAATATTGGCACAGCAGTTTTATGACAATCAAAAGCTCTGATTGTTGGTTTTGATTATTTTTTAATTAATCGCCTGTCATGCTCTACCTGTCCGATGAGTCTGAAAACAGATCCCAGGGGTTATCAGTCACAATACTGGCTGCCATAAAGAAGTTAGGCATCTTCATTGACAGCACCATGATGTAAATAAAACAGCACATATGTGTCTCTCCCTGGCTGTCATGTATCTTGCTAATCTGTTTGTGTAGAACAGCCACCATGACCCAGAAAAAATTCAAACTACTTCGTTTTTGGAAAACCCCTTCAGATTGTAGCAAAGCTAGTTTCAGCTGACAGTGTTAGCTTAGCAACCACAGCAAAACAGTGGATGGATAGAAGAAAGAATATGAAATAGCAACTTTGAAAAGCCAACTTATTGCTATTAAAGTAGCATTTGTTTTACCAACTGGTAACACACAGTGGCTTTTTGCACTTCAGAATGTATAGTTAAGCCCAACACAAACTGGAAACACCATGCTAAAGAGCGCCAGTGCAACAGGTTTAGTCTGAGCGTAACAAGGAGAGCAGTAAAGAGCGTTTGAGCTCAGCATAGAGAGAACAACAGACAGACAGACAGGCAACAGGTTAAAGTGCCTCTCCGTGGTTGAATGGCGGCTCATTTAGATAGAATATTGTGACCTCTGTGGTCCTACTACTGCTGATGTTGCACAACTATAAAGTTTATTTCAAGAAGGTTTAAATGTATTAACTTTTAAAATAGTTCTATTTCTTTTTTGTGCTGTTTTCTTCTGACAAACTTATCAGCCAAAAGTTCTGCTGTGGTCCACGTGGATCATAGCTGTGTCTCCTTTGTAGCACCGATCAGTATTGACTAATCCCATTCACACACAGCCCATAACTTTGGGGTTCAGTGTCTTGCTCAAGGGTCCATAGTCTAACCCATCATTCAGTTCTTCAAGTTGAAACTGTAAATAGAAGATTTCATACTCAGAAGGTTTAATTTTATGAAATACAGCAGTTAACAAAAACTGAGCATAGCTCGATTGACACACTTAGATTATGCAGTTGCTATTGGCAGGACTTAGCATGTCTCGGTACCCTTCAACCTGAAGCTAGATGACCATGATAAAAAGGGTCGCTGGGCTCTAAACAACAAACACCATGTAATGTAATTAACACCCATAGTATGTGAGAAACATGTGGAGCTACATCTGCAGCCATCTCTGCCATTGTCATTAAATTGTTGCTTCCCCTTCAGGTGAACCAAACTAGTTTGATACGCACGTACTTCACATATCAAAAAATGACACAGCGCCACCTATTGAGACGGAGTGAGAAGCTTCAGCCAGTAGTCTAATTCTCATTCCTGCAGATATACCCAGACTAGACTAGACCCTCCACTGTGGTTTTATGATTGATCTATGACTGTAGTTGGACCACTGTGTGCATGTAAATATCCTGACTGTCCGAACACTGGGAAATAAACAATCCACCACTTTGTTCACTAGTTTTAAATTTTAACATCAGACTCATGCTATAATCTCTTTTAAGGTTGCACAATGGTAGAGTGTAGAACCTGCACTGAGCAGAGATAAACGTACTAAAAGTTAAGTTTGCCTTATTCTGTTACTTATGCTGATACAACTGAAAGTAAGCACAGGAATTTTTTTCAGCAAATTCTAAAACCGTGTGTTTCAGTAAATCAGTTTAAAGTTTGTTTTGTTTCTCTTTAACCCGCAGTAGCTAGAAAGATAAAACTTTGCTGAATGAATTGATAAAAGCAATGAGCTGACTGACACTACATGGTCACTCAAAGAAGAGGAGTTTGGAGTTTACAGCCTGATGTGATGGCACAACTGACTAAGGGATAATTCACACATGAAGCATGAGCAGTGCGCAGCGCCTGGTTTTTGGCACCACCAATTCATACTGGATGCGTCTCTGGAGCGCAGCGCAGCGTCCAAAGCAGCTGGATACCCAAGATCACAGTAGAATCACATGTTCCTGCAGGACACCTACCCATGACAACGTACTTGCATGGTGATTAATTAGCATGTTAAACCAATCTGGTCCTCCAAAAAAACTTAAGCACCTTCAGTCCATGCCTTCTCCTTTCTATTGGTGTCTTTATAGAAAGGATGTGTTATGTCGTGTTTTTTACCTCCAAGGTGATTTTTCTTTGTCCCAAAAGTCGGACATATCTGGATCTGACCAGCTAAATACTTCTGACCATGTGCTAGAGACTAGTTTTGATAAACAATAGGGATGCACGATATTATCGGCACAATATCGGTATCAGCAGATAAAAGCTAAAGAAACCACGTTTATCGGTATCGGCAGATATGAAAATTTCTGCCGATACTCACAGCCGATAAGGTGCTATTCAGTTAGGATTATTATAATTTTCCATCTGAAAAATAAGCTCCTTAAATAAAATGTAGCACTTCATTTATTTGCACTGCAGAGCTCTGTGTCTGTCACCAGGTTGTTACAGTAGCTCTAAAATAATCAAAACCAACTTGGTTATGTTTAAAAATGCATTGTACATTTAAAGTTCATGTGATCTAAAGAAATTATTTTTCTGTATTTCAATACTGAATGTCTTGAGTTTGAAAAAATAATACATTTCTTATTTATGGTAAAATCAAATGTTTTTTTGTCTTGTTTTATGTGTGTTTCTTAAACAAATAAGACCGTCACAATAAGAGTAGCATACAAATTCCAGTTCAGGATAGACTTAGCTTTCTTTACAGTGAAAAAAACAAACAAACTTGTGATTATCGGTATCGGTATCGGCCAAAAGGGGTTTCGATATATCGGCATATCGGCTATCGGCAAAAATCCAATATCGTGCATCCCTAGTTATCATTGTGTTTCGGCTTCTTGTTTACACAGAAACAGTGTTTTATCTAACCTGAAACTGAAACTTAAGAATGCAATATTTTTCTCACAACATTTTTTTTGCATTTTGGTGTGAAATGTTGTCATGTAAACAGGGCCTGACTTTTAGAAGACTTAGAGCCTCTTCTTGACAGAGATAGTTTACTTTTTATAGACAACATCCATACAGCTCTACAAGCAGTAAACCTTTTGCTTCTTTAATTTCAGGGTTTCCCTCTCTTATCACAATGAGCACATGCACAAAATTGACGTCTGGTGTTGAGAACAGTCTCAGGCAGTCAGGAAGAATGAAGTGGTGCACACTGAAGGTTTGATTCAAACAGTAGTTAGGAAAAAGTTTTTATCACAACTGTTTAAAATCTTAGAGTAAAGTCCACTTTAGAGGAATTTCCCTGTTGTAATAATATGTGGGTGAACTTTGGGTTGTTCACTTTCCCTCCCATGAACCCAGGAGAGACTAGAGAGTTTGTCCTGTGTTTTAAGAGACGGTTTAGTGCAGAGGCCGACATGTGTCAGCTGGACCTGCGTGTGTGTGTGTGTGTGTGTGTGTGTGTGTGTGTGTGTGTGTGTGTGTGTGTGTGTGTGTGTGTGTGTGTGTGTTGTATTTGCCTGGTCTCTTACAGTGTGAGCCACTTGATTAGCAGTACAAGCTTAATCACTCAGCAGATGGGGAACAGAGTGCAGTGTCACCAAGACAAAAACAAACCCACGGTTGGATTATGGCTCAGCATGCAAGGCAGACAGACAGAGCGAGTGTGTGTGCGGTGTGTGTGTGTGTGTGTGCGGTGTGTGTGTGTGTGTGTCAACACTTGTGTATGTGTCCAGTAAGATCAAAAACCCTCGAATTGATTCTGTGACTCCTCAACAGATTCCTGAGTCTGATCCAAGCAGAGCAGAGCTCCTCGTTTCCTCTCCTCCTGTCTTCTCTGTCCGTCTTTCAGCACTTGGTCCTTTTGACCCCTGTATCCCGCCTGTCCTCATAAGTCATTTAAACACACTTTTAATAGTGTTAACCTGGAACTCAGCAACATGTGCTGGCTGTAATTTGTGGCAGGCTGTTAGAGGTTGTTGATAAAGAAAAGTAAGACAGATGAGAGAGAAGAGAAGAAAAACCTGTCAGGTTTTCAAGTTTGATGTTTTATCTTTTCTTAATTCCTCTGTTGTTGGGGAAAACATTATAGAGAAAACAGCTGAGTTAGACAGGTTCATACATTAAGTCAACCATGGTTTGTGTATTTCACATGTTGGTAGTTTTCTTGCTTGATAGTATCTGCTTATCTTCCTCTGTTTTGCTTGAATTCTGGTTGCAATCCTGATGGATGAAAAGGAGGCAGAGGTTTCTGATGCAGTATTTCTGTGAGATTTTAAACCTGCAGCTCTGCTTCTGCTCTCCGTTTCCCTGCGTACCTCATTTCTGGAATCTTTTTCACCTAGGCTCTGTCAACACATGAAACTGGCCAGATGAAAGAAAGGAAAAGGAGTAGTAAGGGAAAAACGGGAGAAGGGAGGGGGTGCAGTTGTGAAACTGGCGTCAGACCATCTTTTGAGCGGAATTCTTTGCAGGGGTCAGAGTTCAGGCGCTGCAATGTGGCGCTGTGATTGGCTGAGGAAAGGTGAAATGAAAACCACGGTAAACTTTTGACCCCGGCGTAGGAGCTCTGCAGGAACGCCCAGCCCCAGCTCTGGCGTGGTGGAACAGAGCCCGCTCTCTTCCTGTGTTTACTCCACCAATCCAACAGGGATGGTGGGGAGAGGGGGGAAGGGAGCGCCAGCACAGAGAGGGAGGGGAGAAAGACACAAGAGCGAGAGAGAGAGAGGGAGGGAGGGAAGAGAGAAAACCGTCAGGGCTGTGCAGTGGTTTGAAAATGAGAAACAGTCTTTTTACTGAGTGGCACAGTGAAAGCGTGCACACAAACACTCTGTTCCTCATAAATAGGTAAAAGCGGACTCAGTCAAATGGGCTTAACTTTGAAAATTGCTAAAAGTAATCACTTTGGTTGACACATCTTGTCACTCAGTTGCATGTAGCTGGATATGATTTCTCTCTCAGTGCATCTTCCTTGGTCGCTTGTGAAGATATGTGTGTGTTATCAGGACGGGCAGCGTTGAGGCTGATCAGGCCGCGGGGCTCTGGCTCTCCAGATAAAAGGCTGGTTAGCCATTGATTAATGAACACATTTCCATAATATTAGCCTTGTGTGATCACAGCCGCCTGCATTTTGTTTGGTTGCTGTGGTCTCCTTTGGACGCCGTCGTGTGCTCCCTTTGATCAACTCTTCACCAACGCAAACAGCTCCAGCTTATAGAAAATGAAATGATGGAGCGAGTCAGCGCTGCCATGCCTCCACTTTATTGGTTGAATCTGTGCCTGCGTCGCTCCTTTCCTGTTCCTCTCTGTTCTTTGTCCATATTAATGATGGATAGTTGCAGGAGATGCATGCGTGACACACACACACACACACACACACACACACACACACACACACACACACACACACTCACACACACACTCACATTCACACTGTGGAATCTGCCATCCCTTTGTTTCCACCTTCATTTATTTCCCTGTTTTCTCTACACATTGCAGTTTGTGGGAGAAAAATGGGGAGATGCTCACACAGGCTGTCTGAGCTGAGCGTGCTGCGTGCGCTGGGCGCGGGTGGGGGATGATGTTTCTGTAAGAAGAAACAATCCTAAAAGGCTGTTTTTCTCAGCTTTGAACAACCTTCTCCTCACCACGTTTATCTCTGAGCATCATGCACTCTTCAAGATTCAGAAATTAAAAACTGGGACAATGAGTAAACCTTAAACACACAATACCAAACACACATTACCTGTGTTCATGTGATATTTTTTCTGTGGTTTTTCAAGAGTCATATATGAGCTAAATAGTAGCGGTGAGTATTGGCATTAATTTCACAATACGATATGCATCACGATTTGATGATATCACAATATTGTGATATTCTGCACTGCTAACTATTTGATTTATACAACTTTTCTATTTAATTGTGTTTGAAATAATGAAAGTCAGATGTAGTGTTTCATCCATTCACCTGACTCGAAAACATAAAACGTGTGAAGTTTGTTACTTAAACTACTATGATACCAAACTACTGTTGCAAAGAAATTATTGGTTGAAAGATGTGGATAGTTAGTGAAACTGGTATATGTCACTTGTCACTAATGAAAATTAAACTTAAAACTTAAAATGATTTAAAACTAACTGACCCAAGAATAAAGAGAAAACATTGATGTTTACGGCACCAAAACCCACATAATCAAGTTTAGGAATAAAATATTTTAAATAAACTTTGAGATTTTATTTATTTAACAGTCTAGGGGCAACATACAGCAGAGTAGCTCTTCAGCGCCATCTACCACCGTGGAGGTGTTGAAGATGAATTGTTCTTCCAACTCACCTGAAATATGAATTTTTATTTCAACATAAATGTTTTTAAGAGTTGAAATATTAATGTTTTTTACAGGTCAAAGTATCACAGTGTATTGCCATATTAATATTTTTTCACACCTCTACCAAACAGTGTCGTACTTATGAATATTAGTTCATAGTAGAGCCCGACCAATATGGGATTTTTGGGGCCGATGCAGATACCGATACTGGGGGCAAAAAAAGCCGATATCCAATATATCGACTGATATATAGGGATGCACGATATTATTGGTACAATATCGGTATCAGCTGATAAAAGCTTAAAAACACGTTTATCGGTATCGGCAGATATGAAAATTTCTGCCGATAAGGTGCTATTCAGTTAGGATCATTTTTATTTTCCATCTGAAAAATAAGCTCCTTAAATAAAATGTAGCACTTAATTTATTTGCACTGCAGAGCTCTGTGTCTGTCACCAGGTTGTTACAGTAGCTCAAAAATAATCAAATGCAACTTGGTTATGTTTAAAAATGCATTGTACATTTAAAGTTCATTTGATCTAAAGAAATTATTTTTCTGTATTTCAATACTGAATGTCTTGAGTTTGAAAAAATAATACATTTCTTATTTATGGTAAAATCAAATGTTTTTTTGTCTTGTTTTATGTGTGTTTCTCAAACAAATAAGACCGTCACAATTAGAGTAACATATAAATTCCAGTACAGGATAGACTTAGCTTTCTTTACAGTGAAAAAAACAAACCAACTTGTGATTATTGGTATCGGTGTCGGCCAAAAGGGGTTGCGATATATCAGCATATCGGATATCGGCAAAAATCCAATATCGTGCATCCCTACTGATATATATAATAAATCCATTGATATACATAGGATATATACTGTATATGAATACAAATTATTATAATACCCATATGATTCAAGACAGAGACAGAATACTATTAAATTAAAACAAGTGACTTTAAATATGAAACTGTCAACATAAGCACTGTAGTGTTAACCAATGATAAATTAGGGATTTAAAATTAAAATTATTATTTTAATAATTATTGATTATTAAAATTATTTTTAAAAAATTAAAAATACTATTATTATTATTTGTATATATATATATATATATATATATATATATATATATATATATATATATATATATATATATATATATATATATATATATATTTTTTTTTTTTTTTTTTTTTTTTTTTCTTCTTTCTTTTGTTGGCTGTGTCTGTAACGTTATTCTTCTACATTTTCAAAATAAACTTTCATTCATTCATTCATTCATAAATAAGAACAAGCTGTAAACACAATAATAAATAAAGAAGTCAAACTTTAAACACAGTAACTAGAAAAAAAAGTGAAACTGTAAACACACAATGAGCAACCTACACAACGTTAAATCACCGTATTATAGTCTTACATTATGGTGGACGTGTGAAATAACAGTACCATTTATCTCTGTTTATCTTTCAAAAAAAAAAAAGTATAATCGGCTACACTTTGGCCGATGTTGATTAATCGGTGACAGGCATAATCGGCCCGATTAATCGGTCGGGCTCTAGTTCATACTAATCCCAGGAGTCACACTATAGCAAAACATTTGATATAATATTTGGAAACTTTATAATGTGTCATACTTTTAGTGGCTAAAATACACCAGATGTGTCTGCAGTGCATCTCTATTCTGTATCGGCAAACGGATCAAATAGGTTTCATTAGAAATTTAATGTGTCAGCTCACATTGGATCCGCTCTGTTGCAGTATGTCTGTGTGGCTGGTCTGTCATGTTGCAGGTAAGACGCAGCCATCCTATTTTTGACGGAGGTAGAGCTGTGACGCATAAATTCAGCATAGATTGAGCAGGACAGGAAGTCGTGACAGGAAACTGCCTGAAAACACCCAGTGATTTTCAAAATAAAACAGACCGTGTCAAATCCAGTTCTTATTTAGCTTGAATACAATGGTAAATAGACATGTTTGGAGCCAGACCAGGAGTCAACAGGTTTGAGGTTTGAAAGCCCAACATGAATGAGGAGAGACTTATCAAATGAGAGGGGATTGCGTGAACTCCTTGGTCTCGTGACTCCAGCTGTCTGTCAGTCACGCAGCTTGTCGGACTGAACAGGCAGCCGGTGTATGTTGAAAAACGCAGTCAAGACGCAGCACAACCGCAAATGTATCTGGTGTATTTCAGGCATAACACACTATTTCATGCTCTGAACGTGGTCCAGGATCAGTCAACCCATTCAAACCTTAATGTTGGATCTCTGGGAGATTTTGGCGTCTCCTGATGCTTTTAGAAATGGTGCATGAAGTCCTGCATGCCTATCTGAGTGAGTGCGTGTGTCTATCCGTCTGTCTGCTTTCCCAGTTCCTCCTCTTCGTCCTCTTCCATCACATTTGCGTCACTCCTGTGATTTTCAAAGGTGTGCTTTATTCCACTGTGAAGTGCTCCTTGTGCTATTTTCCCTCTAAATCAGTGATGCTTATGCAGGCTTTTCATTTGAACGACTCATCTCAGGGGGCAAATTAGGTAGAGCAGCAATCAAACAAAAACGCTTTTGTTTTCTGTCAGTGCACCACTCAGATACTGTATAGTTTGAATGACCTTCACACAGTAAACTGAAGGAAAAAAAAACATCTGACACACGACGAACTAACAGATTGGCGCCACCTTATAGTTTCAGTTCAGTTTCCAGGCTTTGAATTTCTGCTCCTCATTTGTTACTATCAGGGTTTTTCAGGACAACCTCCAGCTTTACATTTTGAACCCCGATCTTCCACTCACGCATATCCTCCTCATCCTCATCCCAGAGACTCATTGTGTTGCTCCTCTCTCTCCCTCTTGCCACAAAGCCATCTGACTCCAGTTGAGTTGCACTTGTCCATATTTTATTAAAATCATGTGTGATGTTGGCAAAAAAGTGTGCTCTAATCGTCAACAACAAGAGTTCATTCAACACCGTGACAAATGTTTACTTTTCTTCGCTCTAACACTGAAGGGGAATCCCCAACATGTCCAAATGATAAATGTCTGCTCAGCAAAATGAGATTTAGCTTCCAGTGAAATGAAGCAACAACAGCCATGTTTTCAATAGTTTCATTGTTTTGGCTAAAATCTTAAAGAATAAAAAATATAACTGGTTATTTGTTACAGGGTGGAGCTTTAAGCAGTGAAAATTCACATTTTTCAGACCCTCTGGATGTGCCAGCAGGAGAAAAAAAATACTTAATGTATTTCTATTGCATCAATCATCAAATATTATATTGGCCTAACTATAGAATTACCCTTGTTATTCTAAAGAAATCTTTAAGAAAGAAACCTTTTGAGGATTGAATCTTGTATCCTACAACTAAAAAAAAAAAAACACTGTCAGCAGTAATGGTTTATATTTGTATTTGTTGATAGAATAAAATTTGACCACATCTCAGTGAAGCACTTCTGTTTATTTCATTTTAATACGACACCAGTTCGTAGATTAACATGTACTGAAATGGTTTTATCTTCACATCAATTTTCAGGAACATTCTCACATGCGCTGTAACGCCACATTTCCAGTCTCGTGTCATTTCGGTACGACACACATTATGTGGCATTTCCACTGACTAATGCTGGGACAGATCCCCAAATAACCGAGACGAGCCTTCCCACTTTTTTGGGATTCCCAATCCAACCCCAGAAGGTGGAGCTACAACAGTGCAGTCTGTTGACTGGTCAAAAAATCGTCACTCACGGTGCCTACAGCAGCTGTACTGTATTACACAGCCTTCTCTTAAACAAAGCTTGATTGTGCCTCGTATCAAAGGCCACATTGAAATTACTTAAGAGGTGAATTGGTGGATTTCTTTTATTGTTGCTTTTTGTTTACCGTGCCATGTTTTTTTTTTTTGTTGGATTTATCAGAAGAGTACGCTTTTTCGCACTATTATGGCTTTATGCTATTACGCCGCCGACGCAGCTATCGGTGTCCGGCTTACACGCCACCTAACAAGAGAGGCACAGTTGGCTGTGGAAACACAAACAGGCTCAGACTCAGGCCCCGTTTATACGGAGACTCCCGCAACGATTCTTCCTTCGCGTTTCCAAAAGCCACCCGCGTTTACATGAGGACAGCGTGAAAACGATCCGCGTTCATACGACTCCAGGAGGACAAGTCACTGCTTCTGTTCTTTTTTTTTCTGCCGTTTTGTTGTGTGAGACGGTCGCAATCCAACCATGACGCGCATTAACGCCTCCTACTGGACAGGAATGGCTCAACTGGAAATGTGGCTGAGCGCGCAGCCTTCACCTGAAACTGCGAGTGTGCATGCGTCGACGTCAGCGTTTCATCCTGAAACGCTCCGCTCTGTGTTTACACGAAGCTGGATAGAGGAGCGGATTCAGATCTTTCCACTCTGGGGAGCGTTTTCAAAAGATTGCGTTTTCACTGAAAACGCAATGTGGTCTCATCTAAACGGAAGGCCAAAACGCAACAAAATGTTTACGGAATTGACCGTTTTTGGCGTCATGTAAACGGGGCCTTATTCGATCCAACCCGCACCAAACTGTACTGATCCAAACTGGACCGCTTTGTGCAAACAGAGCTAAAGACTGTCTTTCCTGACTCCCTCTCTAAGGACATTACAGTCTGTAACACTGAAGCTCTCGGCTTTTTGTTCAAGTCACACCTGCAATGAAAACGGATTTCTTAAAAGAGCATCATCACTCTGCCTCAGCTTTTGGTTGCCACTGCTGGAGAGACAGTTTTTAACCATGTCTCTTCATTCCTATCTTCTGGCCTCAGCTATAAGGGATGTGAGCAGCTTTCAGGTGTACTCTGAGGAATAAATAAACATCTTCTAAACAGGTCATCAAGGTGTTGTTACATAATCAACAGAGAAGTGCAGAGGTGGGTTGGCTCAACAGCTCTTCCTTTTCTTCTTATTTTCAGCAGCAACCAACAAAGCCGGAGTGCAAAACTGGAGTTCTTTAAGTGTCCTTTTGAGGGAATCTCCTTTGAAGTCTGTTATTTAACTGACAAACATTTTGACTGCAGAGGATATGAACGCTGAAGAGAAGAGCTGTGCCTGATGGGAAGTCATGAGTGACAATTTATATAGCTATCTGCTCAGCAGCAAGGCTCTGGTGGGGCTGTCTACAGAATGACACAGCTAAGTGGACTGATGTGGTTTTCACTGTTGACCAGGGATCAATTGATACCCCTCTAAACATGCAAGGCAACCACTCATACTCTCACCAACTCTGTGCATCATCATCTACTTTTGGTTATCAAACATTAAAATTAAGATAAAACCCTCATAGTTCGTATGCTGCAGCCAAAGTCTTTTGACGTCCTCAGAAAGTGTACTGTAAAAGCATTTTTTCAAACAGTGTTTAACTTTGAACCAAGTAATCTTGGATAACAAATACTTCAGTGTAGTGTCAACATACAATGAATCCCCTTTTAGTAGTGAATTCTCCTGTTGCACATTTGCATACATCTTGGTTAGGGATTAGTTTTTTAATACTGTGTGTTATTTGTCTTTCTAAGCTCATACATCAAAGCAGGAAACAAATTAACTCATGAAATGTGTGTTGAAGCGTAACCACTTAGTTTAAGGATGACTATCATGCATGAATAACAGACTAAATCTTGGTAGATTGTGTGCCTCATGCTAAGGGTAACAAATCATGTCTTTACATCTGTCCTGTTTTTACATTTACGATTCAGTTACAGAAAGCAATATCAGTAAGTATATCGAGAAGTTTTACTTTCACTTAGCAGTGTGTTAACTTGCACTGAGCGGCCGTTTCCACGATAACGGAATTAGGGTGAAACACAAAAGTTTTGTGGCATTTCAGCCTCGCAGAAACGCCGACCTAAAACACAAACTTTTGAAAACGGCCTCCAGAGTGGGATTTTTCTGAAACGCTGCCGACACTGTTGCTGGTAAACGACAAGCCGGCGTATTCAGTGGAAACGGTGACATCACACTCCGCTCCTCACGAGCTCATACAACAGGACAATAGTACATTTGTTACGATCGTCTCAAACTACCGTGTTGTGCTCGTGCTGCTCAATTTGCTGTATCTGCTGACTGTCTTCATACAAAATGTGCATCTGTTACTCCACGTTTTAACTTAGTATTCCCCAATCATAGACTGTACAAAACATGGATGTAGTCTCCCCGACGTCACCCGTCTGTTTCTGAAACAAAAAATGAGGCACATTGGCTATAGCTGCCATATTGGTAGCAGCAAGGGCTTCGCGTACAGCCATAGGGCACCTGTCGGTCACGTGACCCTCAGCTGTGCCTCTTATTGGGGGAGCTCGCGATCTTAATATCCTCTGAACGGCAGAGTTAGAAAAAAATTCACCCCCCGCACAGTGGGAGCCGGTAGTAAAATTAGCGACTCAGACAGGAGACGTTGTTTGAACCAGGCTGTAAATAGGTTAATTTCTGCTTTGAAAATGGCTTTTTTTGGTTTGGTGTGTATGTGACTTCCGGTACTTCTGGATCCAGCCTCAAGCGAACACTCAAGAAACAGCAGATTTTGGCACTTCTGCATCGTCTCATATTCTTAGACTGGAGGTTGCCACTTGTCCCCATTACATCAGATGATCGGCTCAACTCTACTTGGGTGGAGATCTCCCAAAAGCAGCTTCTAGACAAAACAGTTATAGCGCCGACTACAGGCCTGGCATGCTTACATGTTTCTGTGTAAACGCAGATTTTTTTCACTGTGTTTCAGCGTTTTCAGATGAAACGTTGTCGTTTAAACGGGGCCTGAGTCATAGCTATCACTCAAGAAGACTTTGATACATTTAGATTAATTTAGCTGAAAAGTTGGTTGCTAGGATTGAATCAGTTGTTTCTTAACAAACAGTATCCCCCACTGAACTTCTCACAGAAAGTTCATGGAAGCCTCTAAAGTCAAACTGACAACAAACAGCCCGTCTCTTGGCCTGTTCTTCATCTTTACGGTTGTACGGACATCTTAAATCATGAACAGAGGGTTTAGCTGTAGCTCACATTACAGCAGCCTGTCACACTGGCTGGGTATACTTCTCAGAAGCTGTTTTTTGGGGGGCTGTGTGCTCATGTATAGAGATCCAGTCTATTTTTTTTTTCATTTTTGGTATAGGATTTTTTTTTTTCTATTGTGCAACAATACAAGACAGTCACATGGACAGACAAAAGGGTTATGAAGTGGTGATTGTAGTGATACTTGTGGCACTAATGTAAACATGATGAAAAAGATTATTTAAAATAAAGAAACAAACAAAAAGATACAAGTTAATAACAAGAAAAAGATAACTAACAGATTTTTGTAATGCTATAGGTTAACATAATGTGATTTTGATAATTGTGATATTATTATTATTAATAGCAATATTAGAAAAAATAGCAAAAACAAGAGATGTCGTCTTTGAGGCTTGTACACACATTACAAATGGAGTGTGCACGGCTGAGGACACAGAACACAAAACATCAAATGTTAACCATCAGACATTCATGAGGAACAAGACTCTTTGAAAGGAAAGGAAATCCCCACTTCAAGTCCAATACCCGGCATACCCAGAATTATATTCACAGATGTCCAGATTGTGTTAATTCATTATCCTGTTTGAATAACTGTTTAGTTTCTTTGTGGCTGAAAAACATGGAGTTTGATGTAGCTGAAGGCTCAGCCAGTGGATTCATCCAAAGTGGAGGATTTGTTCTTGACTAAAGGCGTTAAGGATGGGGTGTGCGTGATCCCCAATTGCACTTCACCCAGTATACAGCTGGGTGTATGCTCAGCAGGAGGTGGAGACGTTCTTTGAAGAAAACAGGAAGTCATTCTGTCCTTTTGTTTCCTTTTTGCTCTTGATGTTTCAAACTCAAGTGGACACCTTTTGTTGCTTTATTACCTTTCCTCTGTGGTGTGTGTGTCTGTGTCTGTGAGTGAGCGTGTGTGTGTGTTTGTGTTTGTGTTTTAGAGCAGTGGAGTGAAGATGCCACAGTCTTCATTTTCAACGTCTGTAATGAAGAGACATTTTTTTCAGTTTTTCTTGTTTTTGTCTAAGGGTGTGATTTGGTCTGCAACTGTGTGTGTGTGTGTGTGTGTGTGTGTGTGTGTGTGTGTGTGTGTGTGTGTGTGTGTGTGTGTGTGTGTGTGTGTGTGTGTGTGTGTGTGTGTGTGTGTGTGTGTGTGTGTGTGTGTGTGTGTGTGTGTGCGCGCAGCCCACTCAGCCTGATCTTTGTTTAGGATAGGCCAGTGTTTATTGTTGGGCCTGCCACTCATTGTCTCAAGGAGCTCAGATTGCAGGCTTTATTTCGGGACGAGGAGGAATGTCCTCCTCACTATTCTGGTCCTCACTGATCGACTGACACCACTACCATTCAGGCACCCAGTCACAAGCCTGTTTATAATACAGATACAAACAGTCACTTTAATTTCTGCTGTTCTCAGTAACAGATGTTGTTTTTTAGAGTTCAGGAAGTTGTGTTGTCCTGTTGGGCCGAGTTTATTTGAGAAATCCAGCACAAATTCTTGTTTTGAATTTGATGCTGGTCACATGTTTGAGAACAGAGTGGAACATGTTTATCATCATCTCTTCTTTTTACAACACTCTGTGAAGATTTGGGGAAGTGAGGAGACCAGTTTCTGGAGTTGGGATTTCTTGTCTGATATCAGGTTTCAGCTGCTCCATCAGGCCTCCATACATTACTCATTGAAGGTGAGGGGCAACAAGAGAGTAAAATACCCTAGAGTGTTAAGGGTTCTACTTTTGTCCACTCACAGAAAGAAAGAAAGAAAGAAAGAAAGAAAGAAAGAAAGAAAGAAAGAAAGAAAGAAAGAAAGAAAGAAAGAAAGAAAAAGTTTGTTCCTGCAAATAGGAAACTGTAACTATTAAACCAACAATGGTTTAAAGGAAAGCTTCAGTTTGTTAAAAACCTAGACCTCCGAAACCCCTCTACAGCACAAGTGTGGCTGTTTGTGCACACCCCCATCTCTAGTCTAAGGAGTGGGGTCTTGTGTTTTACTTTTTTTAACACGTATATCATGAAGGAAAAAATGCAGGATGTTCACAGTAAATGTTAACAGATTTTCAAACCTCAACATATTCATATGTTGTGGAAATCTCTGAATCTGTCTGTAATTTCTTAAAAACACTGCATTCAATTCTTCACAACATCATCACGAGACTTGTTAAAATGACAAGATCATCGCATCAGTGCCGCTTAACTGGTTCACACAGCATGATTGAGGAGTGGCCTCATACACAAAGGTCTGTCCACAGCTCTGCCTCCAGAGGGTTGGCCAATCAGAGTGAAGGGTCATATGGAGAAGGAAGCCTTAAAGAAACAGAAACTAAAAAAAATGGCTGAAAAAAGGATACCATGTTTTCTCAAACACCAATCTGAGAAAAAGAGGGCATTTTTGTTTGTCTGTTTTGATTAATGTAAAGCTACTAAACACACTGGCTGACCCTGATTTAAAAGGCTCTTCTTAGCTTACTTCTAGCATATTTATCAGGGCTGGAACAATATGCTCTTCTCAGGATTCAATTCTATTATGATTTTTTTTGGGGGGGGGATTCAATTTCAATTGCGATTCTTTGATATTTGCGATTTTTAGTTTGCCTTTTTAAACAAAAGACCATGTGAATAAGTTAAATGATGATAATGTCTACAGACAAAACCAGGAGCCATATTTTCCCATAAAAATGCACATCACGAAAGTTAGAGAGAAACACTTTGGCAACTTTTTTCCAATCCAGTTTATTAATAAAGACTGAAATTAAGAATTTGAATTTGGAAAAAAGAAATGATTTTTTGTAAAAATAAATAAATAAATAAATAAATTAAATAAAGCACAGTACCCCCTCTTTAAACTCTTGTTCAGTAGTTTGTCTTAGTTGTGTTCATACAAGATTTAAACTGTTTTAAGACTTAATCATTACATCAATTTTTTAAAATACAAAAATGTATTTTCCAAACAAATGACGTCAAAAGTAGATTCCCCCATCACATTTTTTTCATACTAAGACATATGATCATTTATCCAGAGGTTTTAAAGGCATGTCTTCAAATGCTTTATACCAAGTAGCTTAGTGTTTCGAAGTAAATCACAAGCTATTTTAGTGTTTTAATGTTAGCTAGACTTTAGAGTTTCACTCTGTTAAAACAGGCCCCGAGAGCAAAAGTGATGCGCAAATTTAGTTCTGACCTAAACTATTAAAGAGATGTCAGCAATAGACACATGCAGATTGGTTTTATATGTCACTATTTTAATACTTCACTGTAGCTGCTTTGCTGTGACTACAGGCTTCTCTTTGTCTGTTAACAACATGCAGCTTTCAAAAGTGTCTATGCAGACCTTTCAGTGGGGAAGAAGAAGCAACTGTGTTAAAAAGTTCACTCATGTTACTGCCGATATTTATCAGGCCCTGTTAACACGGCAACGTTTCATCTGAAAACGCTAAAACTCAGCGAAAACGCAGTGAAAAAAAGAGTCTGCGCTTACACGGAAACGCCGAGGGACTAAAAACGCTGCAGTAATAATGCTAGGCCTGTAGTCGGCGCTATAACTGTCTTGTCCAGAAGCAGCTTCGGGGAGATCTCCACCGAAGTAGAATTGAGCTGATCATCTGGTGTATTGTGGAATACTTAGTGGGGTAAAAGATGCTTATTATGTATGAAGACAGTCAGCAGATGCAGCAGTTTGAGCAGCACAAGCACAAGATGGTAGTTTGTGACGATCTTAACAACGGTACTGTTGTCCTGTTGTCTGCGCTCGCGCGAGGCGGAGTGTGACGTCAGCGTTTCAGAAAATTCCCGCTCGTAAGGCCGTGGTCTTAAGTTTGTGTTGTAGGTTGGCTGACACCGTGTTATCAGTGTAAATGCGAGGCCGAAACGCGACAAAACGTATGCGTTTCACCCTGAAACCGTTGTCGTGCAAACGCCCCTTCAGTGCAAAGTCTCTCCCCCTCATTTCTTCTTGTGTTTTTATTGATCCCCTTTTTATTCTGAATCTGCTCAAAACCTGACTACAACTATCCATATTGTGTTGTTTCAATCACCTGCACAGGGTTACTTTGACTCCAGGAGTTACATGCTATAAATGTGTAATGTATGTGTTAAACATGGAAAAAAAACACAAAGTTTGAAAGCAATCATTACAGTGATAAACTCCAGTTGAGGATTCATTAATTTTGAGGCTACAACACCTTCACATGTTCCTCTTTCATTCCAGTTTGTCTTAAACCTGTGATGCTGCTGGCAAGAGTCCACTTAAAATGATCGAGCCGTGTTCAGACAGCTGACGGAAAGAAAGCACTTTCTCTCTTTCTCTGTGTTAAATAATTCAACTGGAGCATTAGCTCAGTAGCAGCTCAGCGTTTAGGGCTGATGTGATCAGTGGTCTGTGGTGTAGGATCACACATGCACAGACACACAGACACACACACTCTCTCTGTGGGCAAAGTGGGTTGCAGCTGCATGAATACTGCTTCTAGTTGGTGCCTGTGGGTTGAAGTAGAAGTAAAACCTAACCTGAATGAAGCATTTTATCACTACTTTACTGTTATGCTGTATAAAAGGACAAACGTAACTGCTTTGATTTTATAAAGGAAAGAACATCTGATGATCGGTGGAAGCACAATGCTGGTATTTAAGCTCTGGGGTTTTTTTTGGAGGGGTGCAGTTTGTGCTTTATAACAATGATAATCTGGGCTTCCCCTGTTACACATCCCTTAAGCTTTTTGGCTTGGTAATCATAGGCAAATGCTGTAACTGTGAGATTTGTGCAGAAAAGCTTACACAATTGATGAGTGGTGTATTTTCTGTTGCTCTTTGTAAGATGAGAAAACAGGTTGTGGATGATTGACAGTCAGTTTTGTTGTTTGAGGTATAGACTTTAAGTGACATTTATTGGTTTCTTTGTTCTAATATTGGTTGTGTAATACATTGAAGAGAAAAGTGACATACATCAGGTTTGGATTTAGATGTAATCCATCATTTCTTCAATTATTTGTGAGAAGGTACATGTTTTAAAAGTGTCCTTTTCCCCTACTGCAAAGTGAGAAAAAGTGAGAAAGCCCTGCTGTGACACCTTTAACAAGGTGTATCTGTGTGTGTGTTTGTGTGTGTGTGAGCCAGAAAAAGAGGGGAGCGCACTGATAAACGGAATATGTAAATAGGGTGGATGAGTGGCCACATTTCCAGGAAAGGGAAGTGGTGACGCAGGGGAACAGGCGAAGGGGAGGACACAAACAGGATGCTATCTGCTGTGACTTCCTGTGCAATTTTAGAAATACATTTTTCCCATGATTTTCTGTGAAAGCAAAACACACAACTCTTCCTTCGAATTTTTTTTTCAAAGGAAAACAGTCCCATTTTCAAGTCTGAGTGAAAGATACAGACATGATTTCTGACCTGGTCTTTCCTCTGTTTTCAGGAGATGTTGAGACATTGAAGACCCTGAATGGAGCTTGACTGGGGCTTGTACTGCTTGAGGTCAGACTTTGGATTGTGTACACACAAACACACACACACATACACAGAGCTCTGGTGGACAATCAATTAAAATGTAGACCATGTTCTTTTTACTATGAGATGTTGTATTTCACACGTTGGCAGCTGCTGTTTGTGGACCTGGTGGTTGGAGCAACATATCGGATTTTGTCGCTGAGCAAGTCTCACACCAAGGGAGGAGATGAGGAGTCAGGCTGTTGGCAAAGTGCCCTCTCTGCTGGGACTGATCTGTGGTTTTGGTAGACTCATAGTCTCTGACTAAACTCTAAACGTGTTATCCGCCTGGATTGCCTGTTATCAGTTAAACAACTTAAAACTTGTATTAATTACATAATATCAACAAGTCAGCACAAAAGAAATATTGTTGACAAGAAAAAACTCATTGAAAAATAAATAAGTTCAAAAAGATTCAATAAAAACCTCAGATTTAATATCTTTAGAAAACTGTCGACATCAGTTTTCAGCTTTGCTCTCCCCGTGACCTGAAAAGAAAGTGCTCTCCGCCACTATTCAGCCAAAGTTTTCAGGAAGACCCCCAGCAGCCCCAAGCTCTGCTGTTTGTCCACTTCAGGACGTTAGGCTGACTGAGGGCTGATGTCATCTTTCACCGCTGCAGCAGAGGTGAGTCTTAGGACAGAAAGCAGGAAGGGGAGAGGAAGAGGAGGGTGGGCAGAGGGAGCCACAGCCGCAGCAGGACAGGCAGATTTAGAGAGCAGTGTTGAAAGGCAGACAGACGAGAAGCATGCGATGCAGATTTATGATGCAGAGCGTGTGTCTGAAACTTGCCGCTCTTCTTGTAGTAGCAGCGGTGTGGTAGAGGGTGACTGTGCTGCGTGTCCCAGCCTGCAGTTTCAGAGCACAAGTTGCATAATGGCTTCAATTGGTTCTTCACTTTTTCACTGTGGAATGAGCTCACTCTGTGTGTGTCCACACACACATGTAGACACGTAGTTCAGGATTGGGTTGTCTGTTTAAAAATGATTTGGCGTCGAAGCTGCACGATACAGCTTTGTAAGTGTCTCCGGGTGGGAATAGGAAAGAGCAGTGACCTTAGACACCGGCCTCAGAGGTTTCCTCTAACATGAACTCTGAACGGGTCAGACACAGGGCAATGCCAGAGCAAGAAAACAAGGGCAGGGTCCCCAGCTCAGTGCTGCTACACCCAGAGAGGGAGGGTGAGAAGGGAGGGGTTGTCTCGTGATGGTATGGGGGAAATGGCAGTAAAAACCCATTGGATGAAAGAGCGGATGTAGCCTAGTATGGAGAATGGAGAGAGAAGAGAATGTGGAAAAGTTCGTACTATGCCCTGAAAACGCTGTGGAGTCTGTTTGGATTGTGTCCAAGCTCCACAGCGCTAAGCAGTGTGTGTTTTTTTTCTCATGCAGTCAGACAAAGAGGCAGTCTCGGGTGTATACGCCTTGCTGGTACAGTAGCTACCGGGACTCTCTTTCTAACAGACTTTGCTGCAACATGCCTGAACATGTAAGCGTACTGGAAATTGTTTGAAAAGGCAGTTTGAGCGCGTGTTGCCGCTGCGAGCAGACCGGTATGGTTCTGGCGGGCAGGCTGCCTGAACGCAGGATGACCCATCTCCCCTGAGGCTCCAAATCGCTACATCATCATCAGTCGCTCTTTGCAGTGGAACAGATGAGATTTCACTCCCATCAAGCACTAAGCAGGGACCAGGGCTGCTTTACTAACTGGATAGTCCACCCTCATAAATCTGTAGGAATCCACAATTTACCCTTTACTTAAAAGTCACTTCATTGGTAACCGCAGCAGCTGGAAGATTTGGGATTTTTTTGTTGTTGCTGAACTTGTCACATTTCTTTATAAACAGCAGTTTAAGGTGCTAAATTAGACATGCACCGATCAATCGGTGCTGATTTCCTTAGTTTTGGGGGAACGGTGATCGGTCCATCCTTAGATTAAACTGATCTCATATTCCTTCGGGGAGGTCTGACAGCCAGCCATTGCTGCTTTTTGCTCTGAGACCTAAAACTCAGGACACGTTATTGGTTGTTTAAGTTAAAACATAAGGATTTTATTGTTTCACAGGTATTTTTCAATGATTTTCAATAAAATAAGATTGGAACATTAACAGTATATGTCATCAGTCATAGAAAATAAAAATCGATACCGGCAGGTCAGGCTTTTCAAAGATCAGTGATTGGCCAGAAAATTGTGATTGGTGGACCCCTGCACTGAATAATCTTTGTTCATCCTCTGATCAGATTGTACTTCACACATATGAGCATCAAACACCGCACATTAAGTTCATTCTCTCTGATCGTGTTGCTCCGCCTCCGTTTACATGTTTCTCTGATGCGTGTGCTTCCAGGTGCTGATATGCGCTGAAGATGAGTGGCATTGGAGACAACTCGTTGGAGCCGCTGTGCTCTGATCGCAAACGTAAACTATCCACCTGTGACACACCGGGCTTAGGGTAAGTGCTGCGTCTTCTGTTACATGCCGATTGCATACCACTTCACTTTGTCTGCTGCTGCTCTTCGTGGTGTGGATGTCAGCGAGTGCATGAGGTCACTTCCTCTCTGCTGGCCTCACGTAAACATCCCTCCCCTCTGGTTCAAATGTGTCTGCTGCTAGTAAATAGCTGGAGCATCTGAGCCCTGGCCGTATGGCCTGCATGCGGACAGGGCACGGGAAGGTGAGGTTGTCATGGCAACTTGTCTAATCCCCTTGGTGCCCTGGCAGGTGTGACAAGCGTCGGCGGGAACAGGAGAGCAAGTACATCGAGGAGCTGGCTGAGCTCATCTCTGCCAACCTCTCTAACATCGACAGCTTCAACGTCAAGCCTGACAAATGTGCCATCCTCAAAGAGACAGTGAGACAGATCCGACAAATCAAAGAGCAAGGTACCACCACCGTGCAGCCTCTCCACACACACTCCTGGTCAATAACAAAGCCACACTGTATAAAAGTTTCCCCTGCGCTTGTTGTGTCGTGTAATCAGAATAAAGTAAGGCTGGATGTAGTGAAACGCTCTGCTGCAGGACAGATGATGCCAGTGATGAAGTGGTGTGTTTGGGTCATGGCCAGGCCACCTCGGACCAACAGCCAGTTCAGCTGATTGTATTGCTGGGGGTAAATGAACACCAGTAATCGAAACCAAAGCTGGGTGGTCATGGCTCAAGGCTGTGACTGACAGCGTGTATCTGTCACTGCCAAACCCGGCTTCTCTCAGGGAGACACAAGTGACTCAGGAAGCAGAGTTTATCAAAAGATACTGCTGTTATGCAGATTTAAGGTGATTGGACAAACAGGGGAGCTTACTTTCTTCTCTCGGTTCAATCTTTAAGGTTAAGTGGTTAACAAAGAGAATGAGCCGTCACACTGTAATCTACCCAGAGGGTCACAGCTGGCTCCTGCTGGCCTGGGTGTTTAACAGTCGGGTTGCCATCACTACAGAATGTCAATGAAGCAGAGCTGGTCTTTATTTCTCTTCTTTCTGTTTTTCTTCGGTCACATTTCCCCTCTGTTCGATACATCTTTGCTCTTCTCTTGAAATTAGTATCTTAAATTACTGATTTCTGTGTCACTCACTGTTTGTCAGGCGTGTTTGCATTAACAGCTGATTCAGTTGGACATGGAGTGAAACTGGGTGACCAGTATTTGTTTTTAAGTGCTACAGATGACCCTGCTATATAAAGTGCCATCTAACAAAGCCTCAAACACATGCTGACTTTAAAAATAGAAAGGCACGTTAACCATGCATCATGACAAACACTGCCACCTGCTGACGGCAAAGTGCTCTGTTTGGTTCACCGAGGCAGCCACTTCCTCCAGCCAGTCTCAAAGATTTGGACTGTGTGAATACAGATAAGAAGTAAAGCTAAAGGCATGTTTATGTCAGACACCCATTAAACTGTGTAATGAATATTCAACACGTAAAACACGCTAATGTGCCTCTCAAAATTGAAACTACTGGCACTAATTTGCTTCATTAGAAAGACTCGACCTGTTGAGTTATTCCACCAAAACAATGAGCGGTGCTGTAAATCCCAAATAAATGAACCAATAGATCCTGTCATTAAGATCATTCTTCTAAATTTGTGTGTGTTCTTCCCTTGTCAGGAAAGAGCTCTTGTAGTGATGACGATGTCCAGAAGGCTGATGTATCCTCTACTGGTCAAGGGGTTATTGACAAGGACCACCTGGGACCGCTGCTCCTACAGGTCAGCCCAGAGACCATCATTCAGAAAAAACAGTATCAATAAGCTGCTTTTCCACATGTTCATAGAGTGATTTCTTTAAATTTCACGTTCAAAAATGGATGAAATGAGTCACCTGTTTTATAGTAATGTAAGAAGTAAATTATGTGCTTAGTGTTGTTTCTAATATCATGTTTCTTGTTGTTCTTAGGCCCTGGACGGCTTTCTTTTTGTGGTGAACAGAGAGGGCAGCATCGTATTTGTGTCAGACAATGTGACACAATACCTGCAGTATAAGCAGGAGGAGCTGATCAACACGAGCGTGTACAACATCATCCACGATGAGGACAGAGAGGAATTCCACAAGAACCTACCCAAATCCAACGGTGAGACATTGTTTTATTTATGATAAGGAGCAAACACATACTGTATGCGTGCTGTCACACACTTCTTACTCAAACATGCACGGGCAGTGTTACTCATCTGTTATTCTTCACAGCATCCAACGGGGCATCCTGGGGTGGAGAGGCGCCGCGGCAGAAGAGCCACACCTTCAACTGTCGTATGCTGGTGAACTGTGTTCATGGAATGTCAGAAGAGAGGCCTGGAGGCCAACGCTATGAGGCCATGCAATGTTTTGCCCTGACTCAGCCCCGAGCCATGATGGAGGAGGGAGAAGGTAAAGTCGCTGTTCACATCTTCTTCAGCAGGGTGTCTTCTTGATTGTTTTCACGATGAAATATGTGTAAATATTCAAGCAAGTGTGTCAATAAAAACAATAGGTGATGTGCCAATCACCCATAACACAATGACCACAGGTGGAGAGAATATCACTGATTTTCAATGGCATCTGTCAGTGAGTCGGATATGTTTTTCAGCTAATGAATATTTGGTCCTTAAAGTCGATGTGAGAGAGTTCATTGAAACTGCAGCTCGAACAGGTTGTTCATCAGCTGTTCAAGAAAGATCATAAACCAAAAAAAAAGAAAGAATTGAAAGTGTCAAATAGGACTCAGTCAGCAGCCAACGTGTGATACCTTGGTATACCTTTGACCTGGTCAGAGCTCATAAAATCACAGCTCTCGTGTTAGGGATGGGTACAACATCGGTACTTTTATCAGTACCGACTAAGCTCTGTCAAAAGTATTGGGCACCGATTCCTGTAAAATCAAAAGGTACCATGTTTAGGTCCCTAAATGCATTCTTGTGACTTCGAGGGTGTGAAAGAGTGGGTGATTGTTAATGCTGGACATGAACACAGCATTATAAGGTTATATATTGATAAATAAATATGTTTAATTAGAAAAATATTATATTTCATCATCAAACAAATTAATATTTTTTCCCACATAAACACAAAATTGTACTGAAAATTGGTACAATTGAGTACCGGTACCGATTGCCAGGTCCCGGGTATCAGTAACGTATCGTTTCAAATGTAAAAGGTACCCATCCCTATCATGGATATGTACATGGATATGTATATGTAGTGTTCCTCGTGTTTAGTGGTCAGTAACCACCAGAACTGGTCCAAATAAGGAAAGCCATAACATTAATGTTATGGTCATGAATACACACATGCACTCTGGGATTGAAGACTGAACCATGAGGTTTGATTATACAGAATATCTAGTAAAGCTCAAACTGCTGGAAAAGTTAATGCTGGTTAGAAAACTCACAGTACATAACTTGGTCTCCATCTGATTCTGCATCTGAAAGCACCTAAAGAGCACACGAGCAGGAAGGGGCCTTAACAACATTTCAGTGTTGACCTAGTCTCCAAATACCCAAGATCTCAGTTTAATCCAGCATCTGTGGGATGTGCAGCTGTCACCCTTCAGAGCTTGTTTGCTTTAGCCTGTAGCTTACTCTGTTTACATGATTCATTGATCTCTTTACCTTCCACTCTAGAGGTCTATTTAAATTTACATGCTGTTTATAATTCCAACCATTGCTTTTATCAGCTTATTCAAATGAAGTGTAAACATTGTGTTGTGTCTCTTTTCAGATTTGCAGTCCTGTATGATCTGTGTGGCGAGACGCATCATTGCAGTAGAGAGGACTGAGAGGTTTAGCACTCGTCATGAACTCTCTGGTAAGGTCCCACTTATTAATACCAGCAATGATGCGGATGGATTAATTTTTGATACAGGTTGGATGATTTTTTTGTAAAGCTGTTTCTTTTGTTTTTTTTTTGTTACACCAGTGATGTAATTTGTCCATAACCAAGAATTTCAGAAATGCACAAATAAATATCCTCAAAGGCTAATGTGCTTTTCTTAGTGCTCATTCGTCTTGTTATTCCCTTTGGGTCTTTTCCTTTGCAGGTAAACTCATTGAAATTGAACAGCAGAGCTCTCCTCACACTACAATGCGTCCAGGCTGGGAGGACCTAGTGAGGCGCTGCATGCAGATGTTCCTCCATCGCAGTGAGGGACAGCCATGGTCCTACAAGCGCCACTATCAAGACGGTACATAATTCTGTACTTCATACAGTCTAACCTTATTTTCCCCCTTACCTCGGTCATGACACTGAAAACATGTGCTATGTGAACATTAACATGCTGAAACTCTACATAATCCAGACATGACAAAGTCATAATTTATCATGATGACTCATGGTAGGTTTAGCATTCTGGGGAAGCAGTCATCATCTAAGTACACAGGGAATCTAACAGAATGCAAGTCACCTTACATAAACCTTTGGTATGCAGGGCACAGATTTTGCTAGATGAGCAAGAGGCTCAAATCAGCAACGGGCAATTCTTTGTTACCAAACGAGCTAATACTGCACTTATGAGGCACAGGGAGTGACTCTTGATTTAATCGGATGAAACAAGTTTTGCCACATTTGGTTCCTGTTTTTTGAAGAGTAATCAGAGACTGTTAACTGCTGTGACCTGTGAAATGAAACCAACTGTTTAATTTAATTATACTTGGACAGAGGAACACACAATGACAGTTTTTGTTCCTCTTCACAACCTTACAATCCAAAAAAAAAGGCTAGCTGTCTTACTATATGCTTTGACCTACTTTTGCTGGTTTAATAGCCTCAAATTTTGCTGTTGTTTGTAGCTTTCCATAACGGTCATGCAGAGACTCCACTCTATCGCTTCTCACTCTCTGATGGCACCCCAGTCACAGCCCAGACAAGGAGTGACCTCTGCAGGAATCCTAACACCAATGAACCACACTCTTTCCTCTCCACACATCTGCTACAGAGGTACAGATACTCTGACATTTCAATGAGTGATGATGGTGTCTCATAAATAAGTTTGTTGTTTCAACTTTGTGATGAAACCATGTCTTTTGCAGGGAACAGAACGGTTACCGTGGGAACCAGGGTGGAGGTATGAGACCTCCAAACATGGGTGTGAACAATCCTAATCAACAGATGAACATGGGCCCAGGAGGGAGCATGGGCATGAACAGAGGCTACGGCATGGCTGAACAGGGCAACATGGCTCAGAGAGGAGTGCCCCCCTACACAGGGGGCAACCGCATCAATCCCATGAACCAGATGAACCAGATGAACCCCATGCATCAGATGAATCAGATGAATTCCATGCACCAGATGAACAACATGAGTCAAATGAATCAGATGAATCAAATGAATTCCATGCATCCAATGAACTCCCCCATGAACTCCATGAACCAGATGGGGCCCATGAATCAGATGGGCCACCATGGCATGCATCAGCAGCAGCAGCAGCAGCAGCACCAACACCAGCAGATGGGGCAGTTCCATGGAGGTGGAGGTGGAGGTGGACCTGCCGGGTTTGGGATGGGGATGACCAGTCCTCCCCAAGCCAGTCCAGGGATTAACGGTCCCCCACACAATGTAATGGGCTCACCCAGAGTCCGAGGAAGCCCCAAGATGGGTGCCAGCCCGTTTTCCCCTGGAGGTATGAAGGATCAGCAGCAAATTAATTCTAAATGAAGAGATCAGATCTGAAACTTTATTGGTCACTAATGAATGTTTTGTCATATATTTGCAGGTATGAACTCCCCCATGAGCTCCAGCCATCCTGGTAACTCTGGAGGAGGAGGTGGAGGAAGCACCACCTTCTCAAGCAGCTCCCTGAATGCCCTCCAAGCCATCAGCGAGGGAGTGGGTAATCCCATGCCCTCCCCCCTCACCTCTCCCCCTACCCACAAGGCTGACAGCTCCCCAAGCATCAACTCCACTAACCAGACAGCAGGTGGGCCCTGCAAACCAGGCCTCCCAGCCTACTCTGACTCCAAGAGCCCAGGTAGCTCACTGGGGACAGGAGGAGAGCAGCAGACTCAGCAGCAACCACACACCCCAACCAGCGAAGGCCCTCCTGACAAGCCAGACAGCCAGGTCAGCAGAGAGGCAGGTCCAGCTGGAGAAGCCAGCCGACGAGTCCCTGACACCAAGTGCCACAAGAAGCTCCTGCAGCTCCTCACCTCCCCCACTGATGAGCTGGTGCCAGCAAATCACACAGCAAGCTCAGCGCCAAGCTCCACCCCTGAAGCTAAAGAGCCAGCCGGTGTCACCAGCCCCTCCTCAACTGGAGTGTCGTCCTCCACGGGCGGTAGTTCTGGGCCCTCCTCGGGTGGCACAGGTCATTTATCGAGTCAGTCTCTTCAGGAGAAGCACAGGATCCTTCATAAACTGCTGCAGAACGGAAACACTCCCGACGATGTAGCACGAATCACTGCTGAAGCCACTGGGAAGAGCAGTCTGGATTCAGGGGTGCCAGAACCAGGACCAACAGCCACAGGAGGGGCGAGAGGGTCCGAGCCAAAACAAGAGCAGCATAGCCCTAAGAAGGAAAAGCCCCATGCCCTTCTTCACTACCTCCTCAATAAGGACGACTCTAAGGACAGCAGTGATGTCAAACCAAAACTGGAGGACCTGGAGGGGAGAGGGGCCCAGGGTGCAGGGGTCACCAGCTCTGACCCCCACTGCATGGATGGAAAGGTCAAGTTGGAGCCCTCAGATGAGGTAAGACTTCTCTCTAGAATGATTTATGAAAACCAGTCTGAAATACCCCATAGAGGAGTGTTTGTAACCATTTTTGTGTTTTGATGGATCAGACGGAGACCCTGGAGACCATTCTTGGGGTCCCAAGGAATAACAGTGGCTTCTACTCTGAACCTGACTCCAGAGCAGCGAAGGAAGTGGGGAACAAGCAGGGGAATATCCCTGACAGTTTACATGGTGAGTCACTGTCCTCGCTCATGTGTACGAGAAGAGTAACTATAGAAACGTTCACTTCCAGCTCGCTTCATGGTTTCAAGATTTGTATGAGTTTGTGTGTCAGAAACTGTTTAGTCTACAGACCTCAACATGTTTGATTCAGAAATATTGATTTGTTCCTACATTAAAGATGGAGAAAGAGGACCCATGCCTTCAGGCCAACGAGGTGCCTATCAGAGAGCGTTGTCTATGGATGCCAAGCCCATGGGTGCAGAGGGAGCAATGGGGGGTGGGCTCGCTGGCAGAAGGAATGTGCCCTGTCCCACATTGATCAAACAGGAGAACATGGATGCTTCGATCAGACAAGGAGCTCTTCCCAACGGTTTCCCAGGAGGCATGAATGCATGTCCACCACGAGGAAATCCAATAAGTGAGTTAATCACTCCTCACAGGCTGGTTTTCTTTGAAGAGCCCCAGCTCATGAAGTAGAATCCTTGGAATTATCCTCTTCTCACATTATTCTAGTTTAAGTTTTTGTGTAACTCAAACTCATGTGAAGGTACAGCAGCTTTGAGTCCATTCGCCAAGCATGAGCTCACAGTGGTCTTTCTGTTCTCCAGGAGGAATGGGCAGGGGAATGGGAATGCCACAGCGCCCTCCCATGTCAGCGCCTGGAGACTGGGGAATGCCGAGGTCCAGCAGCAGTCCTGTGACTGGACCAGGACACACTGGCATGGGTCGCCCTGGTCCAATGGGTGGGTCTATGATCAACCGCTCCAACAGTGTACCTGGAAACACCCAGTCCATGCTACAGCAGCAACTCATGGATATGGGTAAGTCACTCACAGCAGTGCTAGTTCAGTTTTAAAGCTTCTCTGAAAAGTGTTTTTACATTTGGCTCATTCATTTTCTGTGGATCGAATATGTCTGTTTTTCTGCACTGGAAATGATGAAACTCAATCACCTCTGCAGGTACCAATGAAGCCAACATGGGTATGAATCGATTTAGTGGACATGGGCCTCTACCTCAATCCCCTTCATGGCCGGACTCTGCTATGGGAAGGGAACGGCCGCAGGGTAACACAAACAGGTAAACCTCTTCCTTTCTATGCTTTGTTACATGTTTCTGACCCAAACCTGAAGCTGAATTGATAATCTGACATTAGTAGATAGTTTAGCCTGTTACTAGTCACATTTTCATTAAGGAAGAAAAAAATCTATCAGTTTTATCTCTGACCTGAGAATACTTTTCATGAAATGATGTAACACGTGTTGTCCTTTTAGGGATCAGTTCGGACATCCCCTGGATGAGCTGTTTGGGCCCCTGGCTGGCAGTGAGGGCCCGAGTGATGAGCGGGCGCTCTTTGACCAGTTGGACTCTCTGCTCAACACTGCTGATGTCATCACTCTGCAGGAGATAGACCGAGCCCTGGGCATCCCTGAAATAGTAGGACAGGTACAGAACACAAGTATAAGTACACACCTTGGACTGCGGACACTCATCCTGTGAGAGAAAAAACAGAAAGCTTTGGAAGTGTTGGCTCTTGTACAAGTACACCAGAGACCCTGGGAGACCCTTATTCACTTCTGCTCTTCTTACTCAGCTGTTGGGTCTCACTTCTTACCTGTGTAGGATTGCAGTTGATGACAGAAAGCTCTCAGTGTATGAAGCTTTGTTGGCCGAGGATTTGATAACACTAACATCATAAACCAACTTGAGTTGCAATTGCTTTGAAGTTGACTTTATTTTAATCCTCACCACTTTTAAACACAATTCTTCTGTAACCTAGGCTCAGGGATCTGAAGGCCATCAGCAGGGATCAGATCAAGGCCCAGGTCATTGCCCACCATCGGAGTCTTTCCCAGGACCGGACTCCTCCTTAGGCATGGACCAAAAACCAAATTTCAACCAAGGCTACCCTGGACCTCCAGGGCCGTCCTCCATGGGTATGCAGCCTGGTTACGCCAGCAACACGATGCAAAGCCAGTCTCCTGCAGGCTTCAATCCCATGATGAATCAGATGGGCCAGGCTGGGGGGTTCCCTGCCATGGCCAACATGGGCAACCCTCGTACAAACATGATGCGACCTCGCATGATGACTGCTACCAAGCCCATGAGACTGCAGCTGCAGCAAAGACTGCAGGGACAGCAGGTGACCACACTTGCACTCTGATAGTCAAACTAACACCTTACATTGTTTTAACTAGCACAAAGCTCATCAGCTTGTTTCATAGGAAAAGTTGTTGCTGACAAGTTCCCAAAGTTAATGGAGAACAGAGACACAAAAACTGACCTGAGTCTTTTCTTCTCCCACAGTTCATGAATCAGACCCGACAGGGCATGAAAATGGAACATGCCCCTGGAGGAAACCCTGCAATGCATCCAGGCATGCAACCTGGTATGCAGCCTGGCATGCAGCCTACTGGCATGGGAGGCCAGGTATACAGAAAGCACACTCTCACATTCTGTTTAAGTCTGATCAGTCAGGAAACCATTCAAAGACCTAAGGCTAAAGTCTGATTTTTGTCTCCAGCCCGGTTTTCTGAATGCCCAGATGATGGCTCAACGCAGTCGAGAGATGATGACTATGCAGATGAGGAAACAGCGGATGATGATTCTCATGCAACAGCAACAGAGGCAGGAGCAAGGTGCGCCAAGAGTCTTTAGCCCTCCTCCAAACGTCACTGCACCAGGAGGTGTCGAGAGCCCCATGGGAGTCCCTCCTGTAAACCAGCCTGGACAGCAAGCTTTTAACTACGGCGCTAACTATGGTGAGTGAGACGAGATGAAGCTTTGAATAACTCCTTAATCTCAACACAATGGATCACAGTCTTACTCTTCTCTTACTACTGGTGTAATTGCAGGGATGAACCAGCAGGGGGACCCATCATTCATGGCTCCAGGTAGCAGCCCTCCAGGAAACATGATGCAAGGAAGAATGGGGGGTCCTCCTCAGAACAACATGATGCAGGGCATGCAGGGGATGCAAGGAATGCAGGGAAATCCACAGGGCGCACCAATGTACCAGTCAGGAGACATGAAAGGGTGGCCACAGGGTGGCATGCAGCGTAATAGGTACTTAAAAAAAAATCCAGATTCTTTATTTCTGTATTTTCAAGTTTAGTTTTTTCTCTCTGAGTTTGTAATATTTTAGCAGCAAGCAAAGAAAGCTTAATCTTTGTGAGTATTTAATTGTGTTAGAGGTTACTGACTTACTCAAACTGTCATTTGATTTCTTTGATTTTTCAGCTCATACCCACAGCAACAGTTCCCCCAGCAAGGTAACCAGGGCCAGTTTGGACCCATGATGATGAACAACGCCATGGGTGGACCTGGGCCTGTCAGTGGGGCAGGTCCTGGACAGATGGGCCAGATGCCAGTCCAGAGGCAGGGCCAGATGCAAGGCCAGATGCAAGGCCAGATGCAAGGCCAGATGCAAGGCCAGATGCAAGGCCAAATGGGCATGAACCCCATGGGAATGGGTCGAATGCCAATGGGACCCGATCAAGTAAGTATCACTATGAGACAAAGGAGTGTACGATCAGCTGATGTTTCAAATGACGTTGTAAGAATATGAGAGAAATCAAGAAAAAATCTACTTCGTGTGTGCGTTTTTGACTCATCTCATTGTTTTCTTGTGTTTGCAGAAGTATTGCTGATAAACTGTGGCTAAGGGCAGAACCTGGAGCCTGACTGTTGTGGCAGAAAGTTCTGATCCCGAGAGGAGCTGGACCTGAACTTAAACTCAAACACAAACATAGGAGACGTTCTCCTGAGTAAAACATGATGCAGGAGCACAGAAAAACTCACTGTTCATCCTGGAGGAAGACAAACACGCACCGGGGCTTCATCCGCACATGACACCACAAATACTGTAACCTTGTCAAGGTGATGCACAAAGACAAACGATGTGTGCTTGTGCATGTTTGTGCGTGTTCATGAGAATGACCCAGTGCTGTCAGGCAGTATTCAGTGCCACAGCTAGGCTGCAGAACGGGACTATGGTACATCTGGCTGTGGTGGCACTTTACCCGAAGGCTTCTGTGTGGAATAAAGATTGATGCAATATTTCTTCATCATTACAGCCTTACTAGAGATTCAATGCCTTCATAACAATGAGTTCCTGTTTTCTTTTTTTGTCCTTTGGATGCGCCTCATTCTTGAAGTCATTGGAAGCTAAAGCACACAGTTTTCTATGTTATGCAGATTGGAGCAATAAGTCTTGCCTCTATGCTTTTGACTGTAACTGAG
Organism: Halichoeres trimaculatus; assembly: GCF_033239565.1. Classification (NCBI taxonomy): domain Eukaryota; kingdom Metazoa; phylum Chordata; class Actinopteri; order Labriformes; family Labridae; genus Halichoeres; species Halichoeres trimaculatus. The sequence goes on along the minus strand of NW_027437179.1, from coordinate 16,278,031 downwards.
CATCATAACCCATGTAATAAGCAAACAAATGGTACTGCAGTATTAGATGTCTCAAATGTCCTCTGTGAATATGAATTGTAAATATTCTACAAAATATATCAGACCCGCTTTTAAAGGCCCATAATTGCACAAAGTATGAGACCTGGTTGTATTTTTGTGTCCCATAGGTCAATAATACTGATTTGGTTCATTTGCTTTTGTTATGCTTTTGCTAATCTAGCAGGCGTGTATGGGTTTTTCTTTCTCTGTGTGTCACTTTTCGAATGCTGTATTTTAAAGGTTTCCAAAAAAGTCATGAATTTCATGTTTTAGCGAGGCACTTTTTTTTTCTTGTGATGAGTACCTGATGTGTCGAGGGTTTGAGCTTTCTCACTGTCAGTTTTTTATCGGTGAACGTACGATCAGATTTGTTGGGTTCTGTGTGAGCTGAGCTGCTCAGGCTTTCCTGCATTACGCTAAGGATGGAAACACACACTCTTCAGTTTACCAACAAGTTCTCACAGTGTTCTCCCTTTGGGTGTGTTTTTATTGACACCCTCTTCTTTTGATTGTTTTCTGTTAACTCGCTGTATCTACCTTTTCAACTTGCGCAATCCAAAGATACTATTTCACGTCTCTGTATAGTTTCTGAGGTTTCAGGTGTACATTTGTTACGCTTTGTGTTATATTAGTCTGATGGTAAATGGGTACATATCATAGATCTGAATGAGCGTTTGATGGCTATGTACTGGAAACAGAAATGATATGGGGTGAAGTTGTTCCACAGTGGGGAGCTGTTCTTGCAGTGTGGAGAGGACTTGACAAAGAACCCCAGGACATACGATTCTAACATCTGGAAGATAAAGATACACAAAAAAACATGTTTTGCTGTGATGAGAGAAAAATCAATCGAATGCAATCCACCTTAAGACATATCAATATCTCTATTTTTCAGGAAACAACTTCATACTTGTCCAGATTTTGTTACTTCATGAAAAAGGAATTTTCTAGAGTTTAAATGAAGTGCAAAATGAGGCAATCGGTCATTTGGTTTGTTTTTGTTTTTCTTGGTTTGGAGGAAAGATAAGCTGTCATTTTACAGGATGTATATTACAGATTTATTCTGTTGATGTTGATATTGATGTAAATACAAATTTCTATTTAAAGGCTTTTGTCTGGTCCTCTGATTTGAAGCATCATTGTATCCACAGGATAAACTTCCTTTAGGTTAAATATGGTGTCAGAGAACGTTACTCTTAAAGACTGCATCTGTAAGATTATGAGAAGAAGCTTAATTTTACAAGAATAATTAGGCCCATGTTCAGCGTTTATCTCTCCAGTTTTACAATACTCAATGTGGTTAACACTGAAGCACAAAGCTTGGATCTAAACCATGAAGCTCTTATTAAACACATATATTAAATGCAACATTTATCCCTATACTCACAAAAAATAAAATGCTATGAAGTCAATGCCAGAAGTGATTCACTGATGCTCAAGGTGCAATGTTGGGAGCAGTACTAGGACTGAATGTAGACTTAACGAAAGTAATGCGTTTAGCAGAAATAAAAGAAAATGTTGGTAACATTTTCCCCCTCCTAGTCTAGCTTACATAGTGAATTAAAAATATAATCGCCAGCATTTTACCGGTGTCAAAAGGATCATTCTTTTAAATAATTAAAGAAAAAAAAACTTTATCTGAAATTTTAATACAACTGTTCCTGAAATAAAGAAATTAAAGTAAATGATGACTTTCCAAGAAAAGAAGTTAAAAGAAGCATCAAAAGGAAAAACTTGGTTTAATAACAGGTAGCTACTTAGGATGAGGATAAATGCAGAATCATTCAGAATTATTAGATAATCATAATTAAGTTTTGCAAACAGTCCTTGTGTTTTGAAAGGTTAAAGAAACAAATATTTTGTTTCAATCTTTGAAATGTTTATTGTTATAACACTGAGGAGGCATTCAGCCCTCTGTTTTTATTCTGTCTCAAGATAGAATAAAATAATGCCATTTAATCACATTTGACCATAGTTAAGTCAGAGAAATGTGTTCTGATGGAATTGGTAATCGTCACCAAGGGTACAGCAAAGTCTGTTTAATGCAGGGGTCTTCAACCAGCGGCTCTGGGGCCTCATGCGGCTCTTTGACTTCTTTGCAGTGGCTCCTTGTACTTTAAAAAAATATTATAAAACATATATATATATACATATGTTTCTTACAGAGGGTATTGGTGATTAAAGACACTGACACTGAATGAAATCATGCTTCAACATTTTGTTGAACTACATATTCATCCCATCTGTCAATTAAGCCTGCCACCACTCTACTTCACCTCCTACAACATCAACAGCCCACAATCTTTCCATGCACCTGTGGCTAACCTTGAGTTTGCAGAACTTAAGGCCCTGGCAAGATAACCAAATTTACAAAAAGCCATATCTAGAAGAAAAAACGGATTTCAATTCTGTATGGATGTATTCATTTAACTGACAATGAGCCAGCTTTAATATACATGTGTGATGTGTGGCAAACAACAGAAAATCACGAGATAATGAATATAATAAATATATATTATCAAATGTAAGTATACTTTCTGAACAATTGACATTTTTGAGATTTTAATTTTTCAATTTTGTATTCAAATTGTAAAAAAAATGAAATATTTTTCATAAATATTTTCTTTTTATTTATTTAATAAATATTTTTTTTATCATTTCTGAAAATTTTCAAGCCATTGGGAAGTTTTTAAAGAGTCAAAGACTGTTTCTCTTTTTTTTTTCTTTTTTTTAATAATAAATAATAAAAAAAAAAAATTAGCAAATTTTCGAAAACTTAGTTATTTTAATTTTTTTCAAATTCTTTTATTTCCAAAATTTGAAATTATAACAAATTTATTAAATTAAAAACGTTTTCTTTTTTGCAAATTTGAATGAATTTTTTTGAATATTTCTGCAAAATTAATAAAAAATCTAACACATCACATGTGCAATTTCATCAATCCAAAAAAAAAAAAAAAAAGTTTCTATACTTTTTCCATACATTTTAACTATGTTTAGAATTTTATATACTCTTTAGTCTTTATTGTGAAGATGAAGTAGGTTTTGTGGCTCTAGAATGACTTTGAAAGTAAAGGTTGCAGACCCCTGTTTAATGTAACGAATGTGTCAAAAGTGCAACGTTCCCCCATTACATGAAGAAACATGACACTGAGTCCACTAACCTTTTCAAAGTTGTACTTGTTTACTGATCTGGAGAGGCAGTTCATTATTTAAAGTTGAACCACAGGGGGGCGCTGTCGCCTAGCAATGTTCTGTACTGTACATTACAAAAAGCCAACACTTAAGTCTGCGATTTTTATTGTCTCCACAGGGGGTCGCTGACTACGTGAGGGTTGGTCAAAGAGAGGGCAGGAGGTTTGACTAATGTAAGCAAACTAATACAATCTAAAAATACTAACTGAGATGAGAATTAGAAACAAGTGAGGGATTAATTTCAATACAGTGACTTAATTTGATTCAATGACTGCCAAACACTGCGCAAAGGTTGAGCTTTCATTTTCTCCACCACTCAACTATATTACGTAAGAGTGATTTGTGTCTGCAATATGGATAAAGATCGCAAATTACAAATACAGTGGGAATACTAAAGATTTTTTTATTGTTATTATTTATGTATTTATCTACTTTTCTGAAGAAATACATTTAATGAACTTAAAAAGAAACTGCCTAAAAGCATAGCACTTTTTGCTTCTAAAACACTGGTGCTTAAAAAAGTATAAGTGTATATTCATTAGTAGTAAATGTGTAACATAGGAGAGCACTGTGGGAATCTCTCCCCTGAAGCTCCTCTCTCTCTCTGCCTCTCTCTGTCTGAGTGTTGGCGTGGTTCCCGGCCCATCTGCGGCCTGGCCCGTGGATTACTGTTTGTTAATGTTTCAATCAGCTGTGTGTTGAGGAATGTGGAGCTATTTAACCTGAACTTCCCCAGGTGTGCCGAGGCGCCGCTCAGTCTGGGCCCCGCCGCCCTCCCCTGCCCTTGGCACAAAGCTATCACACAAACACAATCACACACTGGCCACGCCGGGGCTGCAGCTGTGCGCATCGCACCGCAGGGAAATGGGAAAAACATTGCACCAGGGAGACAGAATAAATCTTATAACGAATCGCCTCGCCAAAGCCAGTTTAACCCCTGCAGTGCCGAGAGAGACGAGTACTTCACATTTACAGGATAACACAAAAAACCTCACTGAATTAAATAGTTTTATCAAGTTAAACTTATCTTTTAGATTTTACTTTTCTTCCCTTTTAAACCTTCCCTCATAACTTTACTTAAGTCATTTATTTTGAAAATAAGTAGGCTTACATAAGAAATGCAGAATATGAGGCAGTTTTAGTTATAAAGCACAAAAAAGAGATACCTTCTGACAAGTCTCAGAGTATTTACACCTCACTTAAAAAAAGAGAATATTAACTGTACAGTTGTTGGAAAAAGTTTAAGATCCCTTTGGATTCACTTGGATTTCTGCATAAACTGTGTTCTGATCGTCATCTAAGTCACAACAATAGATAAACACAGTCTGCTTAAACTAACACCACACAAACAATCATGTGTTTTCATGTTTGACTGAACACAGCATGCCAACATTCACAGAGTATGGTAGAAAAAGTATGTGAACCCCAAGGCTAATGACTTCTCCAAGAGCTAAATGGAGTCAGGAGTCATCAAACCTGGAGTCTTATCCATGAGACCAGATTGGAGGTGTTGGTTAAAGCTGCTCTGCCTTCTAAAAAAAAACACACAGCATTTAAAACTTGCTGTTCTCAAGAAGCATTGCCTGATGTGAACCATATATCACTCACAAAACTTAATTTTTGACTTGCATATAGCTGAAAAGGGTTTTATAGTCTCTCTAAAAGATTTGATGTTCATCAGTTTAGCTCTGTGTCCACTCTCCCTTGGAAAAGTTGTCCTGTAAAGATAATTGCAAGAGCACAGCACAGAGTGGGTTGAAGCAGAGTTTCAGCTAAAGACCTACACAAATCTTTGTCCCATGCTAGCATCCCTGTTGACATAAACACAAAACACAACATGCTGCATGTTTGAAGTTAGCAAAAGAGAACCTGGATGATCCACAAAACTACTGGCAAAATATCCTGTGGACAGATGAAACCAAAGTTGAGTTAATTGGAAGAAACACACAGAACTACATGTGGGAGAAAAAAAAGGCCTTGCATGAAACATCAAAACCTCACCCTCAGTGTGAAGTGTGGTGGAGGTGGGATCATGGTTTGGGTCTTCTTTGCTGCCCCAGGATCTGAATTGAATGCTATCATCAACAGAAAAATGAATTCACAAGTTTATGAAGATCATTTTGCAGAAAACCTTGAGATGCTCTGTCCACCAAAAGAAGCTTAACAGAAGATGTGTGATACCACAGGACTTAAACAGAAGAAGATACACCTTCTCACTTACACCAAAATTAGATGCTGTGGCATGACCTCAAGAGACCAATTTAGATCAGAAACCTCAAGAATAGAGCTGAACTGAAACAGTTTTCTAAAGTAGAATGCTCTGAGATTTCTCCTGACTGTTACTCGGGTATGATCTGCATAACAGAAGAAGTTTGGATCAGGTTAAAGCTGCCAAAGGAGGGTCATCCAGTGGTTCATTATTTACAAGAGTTCACATACTTTTTCCACCCTGAACTAGGAATGTTCACATGTTCACAGTATGTGATCAATATTGTTTGTGTGGTATTAGTTTAAGCAGACTGTTTGTCTATTGGTGTGACTTAAAGGAAGATCAGAACACATTGTATGACTTCTTTATATCAAAATCCACTCAAAACAAGTTACTTATTAAGACCAAATAATGGGTGCACCTGTAGATTTTATTTTAACATCAATATAAAGCAGTCTCTGTAATTCTATTCTAAATGAATAAAAATGTATAAATGCATCTCTTCTGATTGTGTGTTTGTTTGATTTATTGCCTGCTCTATTTGTCAATATGTTATAAGTCCATGGTTTAAGTGGAGTTTCCTCTTGTAACATGATATTGTAATGACCAATAGAAAGGCACTTTACAAGTCTAACTGGCTTGGAGCCATTATTTTGACCACCAGCTTTGGTTTTATGTTACCTTAATGACCAAGCAGCTTCTTCAAGGTGTTAAACCCCTTTAACACCTTTTTTCCAACACGTTGTCTATCTCAACACTTTGAGTCTGCTTGTAGGTTGTCTTTTAATCTCAGTTTAAAGAAGACTCACTGCCCACTTAACCTAACGTGTAAGGTTTCACAGCCTCAAAAAAGGCTATCGTTGTGAATAATTTAATACCCTCCTCCCTCCCCATAAATCTGTGTGATTCATCAGCTTTACACTTTCTCTTCAGCCATCCCCCACTCAGAAAACACATGAAGACTTTCAGTTCAAAAATAATTGTCTTGTTTTAATAAAAACACAGATAAAGTACATTGTAAGAAAACAATCTCTTCACATAATGTGGCATTGTAATATACAATACATGTTGTCGCTCAGGAATCTGAGAAATTTACTCTCTTTACTTTTTTTTTACAAAACTTTGAATTCTCTATATCGTGTACACATGATACAAAAAGCGTAACAGAAATTAGCTTTCTTTAAAAACTCTACAAGCAACGAGCGATGCAAGTTGCACTCAACTTGTCTTGGTCCCCTGGCTAACCCAGTCTATCTCCGGACACCACCGATCTTCGTCTTTCATCACCCTCTGATAAATCGAGAGCACAGAGTGACGGATCCTCGTCGCAGACGGATGTCCTCACATGTATTTTTCTAGCACTGGGAGTTTGAAACGTCCCTACTCAGTTCAAGGTTTTCAATCGACGTGTTCGTGTTCACACATCAGGTAGCCTTGTTCGTTCTTTGCGTTTTTCTAGGTGATGGTCCAAAGCTCTGTGGGCTCTTAGCGGCACATGATCCTGTCATCTGAGCAGCCGTTCTGCGAAAAGGAGAAAATAAGGTTGATGAGTACATGTGTGTTGTGCTGATGACACAGTAGTAAGAAGCAAACTGGTGCGCAAAGACAGCTTTTACGCACGGACTTTAAACTTTACGCACGTCTAAAGACAGTTGATAAAGCAGTGCAATCAATCCTTAAAGTGATACCATCAGTTTAGGACTGAAATAAATGTGACAGTATATTTACCTCAACTGCAATGCTAGCGAGCTCTGCGTTCAGGGTGGTCAGCGGCGTGCGAGGGACGGTGCCGATAGAGAGCTGGCGGCTCTTCTCCGGCTCGTCCAGCTCGACCTGCAGGTCCCAGATGTAGTCAATGACATGCTGAAGAATCTCAACTTTGCTCGCCTTCTTGTTGGTAGGCAGAGTAGGGACGAGTTCCTTCAGCTTGCTGTAGCAGCTGTTCATGTCCTGAAGAAAGACCGTCATCTGCTCATCAAGCAGCGGGATCTTGCATTTGGAGATGGTCAGGCTCTGGTCAGACAGGCAGCGCACCATGTCTTCTCCGCCGACCTTGCTCTTCAGGGCGCAGGTAGATCCGACAACCTTCATGTTGATTCGTGTAAGAGGTTTAGTTTCCAAGAAAGTCAAGCGAAGATGAATCCTCTGAGAGGTGTTCACGAGCCAATGTTGACAGTTTGCAACATCCACATGGGCAAACCTCCTCGGCTTTATAGTGGAGCAGCAGCCGAGGGCGGGTCAGAGTGGTCCTGTTTGAAGGCACTACTCCAATGAGATGGCTGCGTTTGTATTGATGGGTCGGCACACAAAAGCACTCTGAGCCAATGTGTGCGCTCGCCTGGTTATCGGGATTTACAATCTGTTTGAGGGATGGCGTTACAAATGGAAACAAATGTGTGTCTTTTATGGGTAATATGTGGGAATCCAGCTGTCCATGGCTTGGGGACTCTGCAGGTGTAGATAGCCTGGGGACAGTTAAGGGGTGGTGAATGCCTGGGTATGCAGTGTGAGAATGTGTGTGGAAAGGGACAGGGTGAATAGAATGAATGGCAAATGATAATTAGGCTACCGTAGTGCCCTACATTTGCCTTTTACAATTGAATATAGCTCTGCAGATGTGGACGACAATTAAAGAGTGAAGTACGACAACTCATCTGAAAAGAAATGACCGACCATGGGAGAGGAGTTCCCATTCTTCATCTTTTGTTATTGCGTTTATGGTGCTTTTTTTTGTACTTTATGTTTTACTGATTAGTTGCCCAGTGTTTAGGAATTTATTTTTTAAGCATTATTTTTAAGAGGCCGCAATTGCGCATTTTTCTATCACCACGAAACTTCTCTCTGAAACTCAGAACTTTCCCTGAGCGTAAAAACGCTGTTTTCACAGCCTTAACTCTCTTTAACCGACTTTTCTGCACTGAGGGAAGCCGAGTGCGTGGATCAGCCTCTCGGATTCCTTCACATGTTTCTGCACTGTGTGCTCAGCCTTGTGTGCACACTCAGATCACATCGCTCTGTTCTGAATCTTCCCCCCAGATTGTCCAAACAAGCCCGAGCAGACTGGCAGGCGCCAGCGCGCTGACGTCACCCATTCATCCGAGCCTTGACGCCTGTCAGCCTGGCGCCGCTCGGGCGGTCTCCATGGAGACGTCAAACAAGAGCGCTCACACTCTGCACTCTTCCATTCACCTGCGTGGCGCGAGGAGGCCTGAGAACAAACCGGCTCCAGAGCTTTTGTCGTTCATTTATCACCTTTAAGCAGCGGGATGAGATTACCGCCCCGCGCACCTGCAGAGCCCCGCTGTCAGCCGGTTAACAGAGAGGCAGAGGAGGGGGGAGGCTCGGCATCACCATGTTACTGCGTTTTAACACGAAACAATTGTAGCATTCCTCCACACAGCCCACTTTCACTCATGTACTAGTTGATAACATAAAAGTGGCTCTGAAATCTTTTATTTTTTATCAACAGATCTGCATTCTAACAGCTTCAAAAAGAAACAAACTTTTTAAATTTATTAAAAATGCATAACTGAGAGAAGAATATGTGTAAAGGCTTTGAAGTGACAACAAAAAATAAAAGAAATTACTGTTTTTATGAAAAAAACAATGACAATAAATAATGTTTGACACAGTCATACCAACAAAAAAGAAAACTAAAAATATTTAACTTATGTATTAAATATTGTTTTCCTGCATGAAATATCTTCACATTTGTATAAACTAATTAGTTTTAGTGATAAAAATGAATTTTGGCACAGGAATAAAAAAAGCCACATATTACTTCTTCTTATCTTCTTTTTTGGTCTGTTGAATGTCAGGAAAAATAATTCAAATGAATATTTTACAGTTCAAACTACCCAGAGTGAAAAGCATACACATGTGTTTTCATAGTGGTGAATGATTGAAAACTTTTAACACAATTTATTTTTATTTTTCAGATGATGTTGCACAGAGATTTCTGTTTTAAATGTAAGCAAACTCAAGATCTTACTTGGATGTCATTCTCTGATGACCATGGATGAATAAAACATATTCCAGTAATCTCAGATTATTCCAGCAGCTGCAAAATATCAGTTTTTTAAAAAATGCACTTTTTGGCAAAGTAACCGTTACCATCCTTTTGACTGCAAATCTTTATACATTGCAGATTTTTCACATCCAATCTAACAAAAATTGGCATGACCATAAAGTAATTAAAACGATTTTAATAGGACTGCTATTTAAAGATCTTCTGCTTAGATGTGCACAGATGGTATACCAGACCAGACCAGAGATAATGTCAGTATTGCCGTGCTGTCTTGTGACTAAGTTTACTACTCCCGGGACTGTTTCTTCTAGCTGTTTCAGTAGCCTGTAAAAAGTTTTAAAGAACTTTCTTTTTTCCTTTTCTTTTTTTGCCCTCTGTCCTAGGTCGCAGCTGACGGGGCGGAGGGAGGGCCGGGTGGGCAGAACAATGGGAGTGCGGTGCAGGGATTGTGGGAGAGAATCTAGGCTGGAGCCACAGTGTCTGGAGCGCCCCTCCACTCCCCTCATCCAGCTTTTGTTCAGCTGCAAAAGCTATCAGCACTTCCTACTGACACCAACAATAACTCCACACAGCTGGGCCCTTTTTAGCCTGTTTACAGCACATCAAGGCAAGGGGAGAGAGAAGACAGAGGGAAGAGGCAGAGGAGGGGAGAGAAAAGTGAAACATATTAGCTCCTGATTTTAACTGACAGATCAGCAGTGCCCTCTCCTCACTTCTTCTTCCCTCCTTCATCGCTAACACAGACTTCATTTCCCAGTGGACTCTCTACACGAGGGTTCATTATCGCTTCACATTGTGTTTCTAAAATAAGCTACTGTCAGTGAAACATTCTGCATCCATCAAACAGCCAAAAGACAACACTTGTTGTCTTTTGCCTGGGGACATTGTGCATCTTTGCTAAATTTGTGCAGGTACACATATCATTTCCCAGAAGCAGCCTTCAGTAAAATTACATTTGGAACAATTACATTTAGTGGAGAGGAAACATGTTAGCTAATACGCCCTCTTTATCGCTCCGGCAAATAGATCTACAAAAGCACACCACAGGAAAGCACAAGGGGAAAAGTTTGTGCGTGTATCCACTCAGAGGAAATAGGACATTCCAGCAATGCTTTCACACTTTTGCTGATGTTATTATTACTGCAGGGACAATAAGTGGTGTGTGTACTACTTCCTGAAACATGAAAGTGACCGGAGCACAATACTGGAGAGGAAAGTATAAATGGATTCTTAGAGTATGGGCTTTAACTTCAGGACCATTTCTCAGATACCCCCGTTGAAAAGAAAAAGACAGGAATTTTATTATGAACGGCAGCAAGGAGTATGTTTTCAACAATTTTTACTCACACACACTCACACACACACACACACACACACACACACACACACACACACACACACACACACACACACACACACACACACACACACACACACACACAGGCCATCTCAGCGCAGCTGTGGGATTAGTTTCCAGTTCCCAGTCTCACTCTTCCTGTTTGCTTGATAATGATCACACCTGTGTGCAGGTGTGTGGAGAGGCTCACATGGGACTGGGAGGGGTGAGTTTGGTTTTGGATACAAAAACTCTAACCACACCACAGTGTCGCGTCATCTTTCACCGATGATGTGAAGTGATGATTGACCGGTGCCACCCAGGACTCGTCAGCCTCACACAGACGTGGTGGAAGTTTGAGCTGAATGTGAAAGCTCCTCACACTCTGTCTCCCTGCTTTGTGGGTGTGTGTTGTGTATGTTTCCGCATGGATTCTTGGTGTGTCCCAGCATGGCCCTGGCACCTCCCTGGGCAGTCCTGCCTCTGTAATGACTGAGGGCCCGTGGTTGGGAGTCACTTCCTGTGGGAGTCCTGGTTCAGAGATGTGTCATCAGCAGGGCAGACGGACTGGAGCCTCGCTGCCTGTTGGTGTTTTTCCTGTGTGCGTACTGCAGACTAGGTGGGTAGATGGATTCCTACTCTGAAAGAGAGCCAGGGGTGGGTTACAGAGAACACTATCTCCATCTGATAGTGGAGTGCGGGAAGCCTCACAGAGATCCTTGAAGCTCCGCAGGTGTCCTCTACTCCATGTCCTTGGCCCAGGAGGACTCACAGGGACAGCTTGGTCTCCCTCTATCTCTTTCTCTCTCTTGTGTACATGTGTGTGTGCATTCATCGGACCCAAAGCCCACCCCTCCTTAACACCCCTGTGGCCATCTCCCTCTGCCTGGTTCCCACACACACTATCAAAGCCCTTTAATGGCTTCTAATTAGCTCCCCATCTGCTGGTGACAGCGCACTGGTGGCATGCTAAAGCACCCATTGAGAGCATAGGCATTGTGCTCTGGAATACTTTCCACTCCAGTGGCAATTGCCTGGAGAGAGAGCTTTAGTTGGGGTGTGGGGGTTGCTGGGGTGGGGCTGGGTGAGGAGGGGTGAGAAGGAGAAGGAGAAGGAGAAGGAGAAGGAGGAGGGGATGCTGGTTAAGGTTTTCTACAGTCAGGGCTAGGGGGAGGACAGGGGTGGAGGGATACACAATGGGTGACAGTGTTACGGCTTGTTGCAAATCTAATAACGCCAAGGTCCCTTTTCTGTCCACTGGTCCACTGGTCAGCCCCCCCTCCCCAAACTATTTCTGCTTCTTATTTAGCAACAGTTTGCAGCCAACATTTCACACAGGTAGTGTTATTCATACCCAACGCTGCAGGGTCAAAACTGGCCTCACAATAAGGATGAGCTTTGTTATCTGGAGAAACCCTGTGGCCCTGGGTTGTTGCTCCTCTCTTGGACCGAACAATGGATTCACCTCTATGGAAACTGTAAACGTAGCCTAATGAGGTCTCTTCATTAGCAGAATCTGCCCATGTGTGAATGCGGCCTGTTTGTCACATCCTATAAGGCCTTGTCTTTTCCAGGACTTCCAGCAGAGCACCGGTCCACTGGTAGCAGAAGGAGGGACCAGCTGTTCTCAGCTGGTAGCCAGAGGATGCTGCTGGGGGACCGGCCTGCTGGCCAGCTGCCCTCTGCTTTAGGAGGGAAAAGAGGGACAAACAATGACTGCTTCAGGGTGACCAGCAGATCACCTCCAGGTTTATAAATACTAAGTGTGACAGCACTGATGGACTTACTAGGTGACATAACAGATGTCTGAATAACTGATCGTCAGTGTAGATGAGTTTTCAGGTGTACATGTTATCCGCTTTAGATGTTTGTTAACACTTGAAGGAAAATTTCACATTTTGGGTTAACTTTAGGAAAAAATCTCAAGAGATTTTTTTGACAAGCCTCTTGGTATTTTTTTAATTACATTTGAGGACTTAGCTCAATATTGATAAATGCAGATTTTAACAATTCAAAATGTGTTCCTCTGAAGACTTTCACCAAGTGTCCAAACTAACAAAACAAAACAAGAGATGTGTCTTTTTTATCTTCATGTTCGACTCTATGACAACTGAATGTCCTGTTTAGCAATGACACAGCTCATTATAAAGCCACATATTTTTCTTTTTGTGTGTGTTTGTGTGTGTGTGTGAGCATGAGACAAATGGTCTGTCACCTAACCTCTCTCTCATCCCACACCGGACACACACATACACAAAGACACACACACACACACACACACACACACACACACACACACACACATCGGCACATCCCCACAGCTGCACAGAGGCGTCCAGTCAGCATGGCCAGGGGACATGGGAGCCAAAGCCCAAAGATGGAGCATGGACAGTGGCAGCTGGGGAGCTGACAAAGCCCCATTCAGAAGGCCCAGGCCTGGGGACAATGGCTGGGCCAGGCTGAGCCCTCTCCTCCACTCTTCCACCCAAAGATTAATACTTCAGATGGGCTTCCCGGTGGCAGGCAGGGCTAAAAGGAGAGCCCTCCTGTTTGTCACTGGGCATTGTGCGAGTCGCCTGAGAACCAACCTCTTGGATGAGCTTGACAAATGAGAGCCGCCATTGACAGTGAACAGATTGGGTCTGCCACTTTTGTTTTGATTGTGGAGCGGGTATAATCAAGTTATTTGGGCCTCGGGGAGTTTTTGTTTCTCTCTCCTGATGCTCTTGACACTTAAGTCCCACCTTAACAGTCACTGCTGGCTCAGCTGTGATCTGAGTGCGCTCAAGTTTCCCCTTCTGTTTGTTGTTTCTATTTATCAAAGCTGTATAGAGGGCACAACAGCAAGAGGAAGTTAATTTACTTGGGTGTGGGAATCTGCCTATCCATTCATGTGCATCACAGAAGCAAGTGCAGGTGCAACAGGTGTAGGTGTGTGTATTCTTGTCACATTCAATAGGGCTACAGAGATGTTTTTGTCATGCTTTCTATGCAGATGTCCCCTGTGCACTGTACCTGAGCAATGTTAAAAGAACAGCTCAGCCGGGGGGACTGCAGTAACCAGAGACCCAGTTAGGTAAGAGCTGAAGCTAAACACAAGCAGTTCAGGTGAACACCCCCCTCCCCCATCTCCTTCACCTTTCCTCTGAAAGCCTGTGAGTGCAGCACAGGTGTTTAGCCCCCAGCAAGGCAGCATTTCAGGTTAAACTGTAAGAACGCTGCCCCGCCTTCACACCGGGAACCTAGAAGTGGCCGCAGAGTACACAGCGTCACACCTGCACACCTGTGCGTGTTTTGCTACTGTGATCACATCACATGATTTCACAATAGGAAATATTCTTGATAACCGTGTCAGAGGAAAGTTCAGTCAGGCAGGGAGAATATATTTTCAGTTTCACTCTGGCACTCATGGCAAAATTAAACTAAATCAGAGTTACTTTCCAGAGTCTGCAAAGAAAACTTGAACTGTTGTAGGGTTTGCAGAGTAATCCTTCCTGACAAGAGAGTGAGAGCTTCAATTAATTTTCCCCACCACCCCTCAGCCTCACAATTAAAGTAAGGGATTAAAAGTTTGTTGTTTGCTCCAAAGCCACACCTCAGAGGACCTGGTGCCATCTGTCCATCCTGGTGTTATTGCTCCACAAGAACCAGCCATTCTCACGATAAAGGAATGTGCCCTTCTAGTAAACATACATCGACCCCCTTAAGTTCGACAAGCCGCACAATTCCCACTTCACTCCCATCCCTCTTGCGTCCCCTCATCCTCTCTAGTCTCCATCACCTACCCATCCACCCCCCCTGCATTCCTCTACTACCAGTCTCCCAGTCCCTTCAACTGCCCAGATCCTTCCCTGGTTCCCACGTAGAGCTGAGAGAAACACGGCTAAGACAAGTGCCCTGCTTTTCACCCAGGACCCACTTCCAGGAATCTGCTTGTGTGAAACTTCGATGCAGCAGAAGGTGCCCTACTTTTAAACTTCATTCTTCTCCCTGGGATTGTTTCAGAGAGTGTAACAAAAGGGGAAAGAGCCTGTGTGTGGGTCAGCAGGGGTGTGTGCGTATGTGCATCTAGGTTATACACGGTTGCATGTGTTCGCGTGCACGCCTGTGTTTGTGCAACAGTGTGTATGCGAGTGTGCACGTGAGGGGAGGGCTGGAGGATTATAAAGAGGAAGTGAATGGGAAGTACACACTCAGTGACAAAATAAGAGGGAGACATTCCTTTGCTGCCCCTCCCCTCCTCCTCCCCTGCTCCCTCTTTCTCTCCTCTCCCTCGGCTGTGGCAAGGCCCTGGGAAAATCAAACAGGTGGTTTGGGCCTGGCAGGAAAGCTGGCTGGGCCCAGGGTGGGCAGGCCTACAGGCTGCTGGGGGCTATCAAAAGCTCTTAGGCCCAGCTTTAGGCCAACACTCTGAATGGCCCCAGGCTTCATTATCATGTGAATTCTGGGAACTGCCCTGGGCCCCCAGTAACACCAGTGAGCTGCCCATATGGCGTTCGCTTGGCAACTAGGGAGAGCCAGCACCCCCCCTTCTCCCCTCCTTGCAACTCCTCCATTCCAGCACTCCTGGTATCAAAGGAGGATAAGGAGGAGAGGGAGGCCGAGGTCCAGAGCCCCCCAGCCGTAGCCCTCTTCTGGGGGGGCTTGGACCACACAGAGTAGCATTGGACAGCCCTTAGGGACCCGGGATAACATTGTTGCCCTACAGGGCACTACAACTTGCCTGCCTCTGGGTGGATTTAGAGAGTGAATTAACATTTAAGACACATCCCAAAGCTGTCAATTTAGCATCAGAGCTACGGCTCTGACAGGTGAAAGCAGCCTGTCCACATTTATTTACTGTCTTTCTCTCCTCAGGCATACAGCACAAATACTGTCTGAAAACAATGTTCTTAACTAAACCAGTAAACAAGCCCCGCAGCATACTAGCATTAAACCATTACAATGTGTTGTTAGATGTTTACTGTGTGCCCACACTTTCCTTAAAGTGATACTCTGGGATGGAACAAGTTGGGTTCTATCTCAAGGTTTAGGGCAGAAATTACCCCTACAGCAGTGTTTTTGTGCAGCAGAAGCCCAGAGCGCACACACCAAACACTCCCTCCCTGCTCCTCTGCCCGTTTCCTCTGCACTCAGACGGGGCCAAATTTTACTTGACCAAAAACACAAATAAACGGACTCCCACCTAAAAAATCTGATATCGGTCTGCATTCACGCTTTATTTAGAGAATTTTCAGCGCGTTACTTTCACACAAAAACACCTCTAAATAAGGCTCTAGTTCTCATCGTGTCGTAAAACGGCACTACCTCCGCTGCAGAGCCACAGCTGGCTACGAGGCGCTAGCCGCTTAGAGTATCAGTCCACGCGTGCGGCGTGCCAGATATAAACAAATGCAGGTAGTCTGCCAGGACGAAGAGACAGGATGAGAACTAGAGCCTTATCTAGCGGTGTTCAGCTAGCAACTAAAGAGGGCATGAGAAATCCATGGAAATTTGCTCTTTACTGGAAAACTTGCATCTAGCATGTCTTCCACCTGATGAGAACAGAAGTAGTAATGTAGTAATGTGACAGGAACCACTCAGAAACTTTTTTTAAAAAAAACATAATCTTTGTCTAAGTTGTCTACTAGCATAGAAGTGGAAAAAGTTGCATTAGTAACGCTAAGATTTTTTATTGTGAGTAGAAAATGACAGTGTTACACTTAAGCAACAATTGTTACCGCCAGGAAAAAACAGGTTAAGTTAAAACTCATGTTAAAAAGGCACCATAGCCCCAGTTCTCTGTTGTTGTTTTTTCTCTGATAGGCCTACCTTACAATTTGCTATTTGTTAGGACAATAAAATTTTGCCTTTGGTAAGTAAGAGCATCCAATGAGTTGGCAATAAAATAACAGTCTTTACTTTTTTTGCAGCATAAGTGTCCCAGATATGTTAGCACTAAGATAAAACTACCAAGTCAGTCCATATGAGGTCAACAGCCTTGTGAGTCATCTGGTTTTCCTGGATGAGGATGAGGACACTTCTGCAGAGGAGATGTCACTTCACAACAGCGCAGGAATGCTGCAGTCAGCCACCTGCATTACAGAGCCGTGGAGGAAAGAGCAGGAGGAAGTGTGTGAGCAGTGTGTGTGTTATATATATGCCATATGATCTCATGTGGCTGAGGAGATGTTGGATGGCTCCTGCATTGTTCATTGTGCAGAACATTGTCTGAGCTGTGTGTTGGTGTGATTGTGTGAGCATGTGTGTGTAAAAAGCACATGTGGTTAATCCAGTCCTCCTCTGTGCACCTGTGATGAAGGAGGCGAGGTATGGAACGCAGAAGATGGACAATAGGGGAGGGAGGAGTGAGAGGGAGACAGAAAGAGAGACAGAAAATAATTAAAGGGAGAGACAGACGGGTGTGGGGTGGGGGGGTAGAGGGAGAGCTGAAAGTGTGATCTG
The DNA here is from genome assembly GCF_033239565.1 of Halichoeres trimaculatus. Classification (NCBI taxonomy): domain Eukaryota; kingdom Metazoa; phylum Chordata; class Actinopteri; order Labriformes; family Labridae; genus Halichoeres; species Halichoeres trimaculatus. The sequence goes on along the minus strand of NW_027437179.1, from coordinate 16,260,781 downwards.
ACTTCTGAGGAACTCTGCTGGTGATTCATGCTGTTACACATGGAGCCTTCTACTCCTTCTACAGCTGTGCAGGCCACATGCGCAATATGATTTCACAACATCTTTCCTGTCCTTGGAAATTCCTTTTTTTCATGCAGCCCTCTCTGCTCCCCCCTCCCTCCCTCCCTCCCCCCTTCCCTCCTGTCGGTGTGCCAGCGGTGTTACTCTGACAGAGGGGCAGGTGCATCACTTAGTCATTCTTCTCTTCCCCGAAAGAGTTTGTGCTTCACTGAGGCTTTAGTCAGCAAGAAGGAATTGACTGAAAGGCCGTGTCAGAGTCATGTGTTTATCAGACAGTAGCTCCACAGTGCTGCGGGTGACGGTGTTGTTGTTATCACTCAGCTCATCCCTTCTCTCTTGGTTGTCAGCAGCCAGCTGGGAGCAAAACAGTCCACTAACCTCAGTGACTCAGCATTTCTGAGTTTCTGCTGCTGCTTTTTTACCAAACAGTGTGTGTTTGTTGTTCTGTACAGTATCACTGTCTCCTTTTCAGTCCACCCCATGTCCAGCATTGACCCAGGGGTAGGTTTACACCCAGGATGACGTGTGTGTGAGTAGATGTGTGTGTGTATGACTCAAAACTCCCCTCAGGATACAAAAACATTTTTCAGTTTTAAAATTCAGCATACTGTCTATTTTTATTTTAGATGTAAGTTCAAAATGATGTGCAAACCTCCATACTGAGTTTTTTAAATCAACATTTCACAAAACGTATCAAACATTTGGAATTTGTGTTAACACTGATGAGTCAAATTCACTTTAGTTTGGTATATGCACGGCGTCGGATCAGATCAGATGGCTTTCCTGGATTTTATTGAATCTCACAACTCATATGAATCATAAATTACCCAATTTTTGCTCATAGACACATAAAAACCTTACTCATACATGCTTTGTTTGGGCTAATCTGGTAATCAATCATTACATTACATTACAGTACTGATTGCAGTGTCAGTTTGTTGTCACTGACGCACTTTGGGTTTCTGCTATTGGTTACTCTAAGCCTCATCCACATCATGTGACAAACTCAACTGAAAGATTGAACCAATAACAAAGAATTCTATGGAAAGTCTTTGAAATCCCCATATTAAAAAAAAAATCACTTCTAGATCAATGCCTGATCTTAATCCACAAAATAAAATGAGATTATCAGCGCCAAATATGTGCTAGCTATTTCTCAGCCTCCCAGTTGGGATGAACAGGGTTGATTTAAGCTACTAGTCTGCATGACAACACAACGCTGGTCAACAAGGTGGATTGTCAAAGAGAAACAGGACAGAAGAGCTAAACAGGAGAGATAAAGCCCAAGCTAAAGGCTAAAACACAGGCTAAGCTGTTTGCAGCAGTTATTCTGCAGTGGTCTGTTCAAACTTGAGAGTCTATCAATAAAATGAAGAGTGAGGTTACGTTAGCTCTGATTGGTGAGGTTGGAGTTGGTAGACAAGCACTGGTAGAAAACAACCAGGACTGACTGTTATTACAAGTTACAGACATGTCTCAGGGCACTAAGGGGCCATTTACACAACAACAGTTTCAGGGTGAAATGCAAAAGTTTTGTTGCTTTTCAGCCTTGCATTTACATGGAAACAGAGTTTCAGCCGACCTAAAACACAAATCTTTGAAAATGACTTCCATAGTTGAATTTTATCAAAGCGCTGCCGAAACCATTGCCGTATAAACAGTAAGCCCGCGTTTTCAGTGGAAACCGTCAACTCAACAGTCCTGTTGTTACAACCACCATGTGTTTCAGTATCTCTGGATGGATTGTGTAACTGGGGCCTAAATATAGCCGGCTACTAAACTATGGTACAAACTGAGTTTACAAAGTTTGCTAGTCACATTTCAAGCCATAGCACTATTTAATTATGAATAAATGCATGACTTTGTCACTTAAGCTGCGTTTCCACCAAGCAGTGCGGGTCGGTTCAGTACGGTTTGGGACGGTTTGGGACAGTGAAGTCTCATCCCGTTTGCGTTTCCACAGCAAACTGTGCCCTCTCGTGGTGGGCGGCGTGTAAGCCGCATGCCGGAAGCCACAGCTGGTAAACAATAGCACTACGCCGTAGCAGCTTACCCCGCGATTACATCCAACAAAGAAGAAAACGCGACACAGTAAACAAAGAGCACGGATGGAAGACATGCAGCATTTCGTCCTCTCTGTGATTTTCATGAAATTCTCTGTTACAAAGTGAAATCAAGCTTCGTTTCAGGGAAGTCTGTGTGCTGCCAGGAGAAATGCAGCTGCTGTCGGGGTGAGTGACGATTCTTTTGACCAATCAACCGTCTGCAGTGTGTTGCTCCACCTCCCGAGAGCGGATCGGTTCAGTCTGGCACCCATACGAAAGGGTTCCAAAAAAGTGGGACGGCTCGTCTCGGTTTTTAGGGATCCGTCCCGGGATGAGTCTGTGGAAACGCCGCTAAAAGCGCACTGTACCGAGACGGACCGACCCGGACTGCTTGGTGGAAACGCGGCTTTAGTATCCTGTGAAAAGTTGTCTTGAACAAAGAAAAGTAATGTTAAAAAGAAATCACCATCCAGTATTTTGCTTAAAATTGAATGTACAACTTGTTTAGAGTAATGTCTTAGTAACCGAGGGTTCAGGTGCTCATGGGAAATTGAGTCTTTTTACACTATGAAATAGAGTGTGATCATAGTTTGTCCCAGTATGACTGAGAATACAGAGCTGTACTATATTTAGAAAAGAGGGAGTTAGGGGACCTTTTATCTTGGTTAATTTTTACATTAATTGTTCCACTGCTCATGAATTACAGAAGTTTACCTTTGGGTGCAAGTAGTTTTTAAAATTGACCTCAAAGCAACATGTTTTTCATTTTTAGGGCTATTTGAAATGTTATGAATCTTATGTTGGCATAACGGTGAAAATGATCAGTTTAATGAACACTCATTGTATCATTGGTATCTTCATTTATCGTTTCAAAAAGTATTGGTAATCCTCTTCTCCACCCACCCACATGCATACACTTCTTATCTCTTTTCGCGCCAAAAGGGCCTGTAGGAGAAACCAGGAGAAAAGAGAAAGGGTCTTGAAATGGGGAGGAATGAGAGTGGAGTTGAAGAAGAAGTGAATGAGTAAGAGAATGAGAAAATGAGAGGGAGAGACAGCATGGATTCTTTTCATTGGGGCCTTAAAGACATGTTTCCCTCAGATGTTGGCTCTTCTTCAGATGCTAATGGTTCACTCTTATTCCCAAGCTGGGCCTTAGCATAACAATGCAGTGGAAGTGAAAGAGCTAAACCTCTGCTTTCTTTAAGAAGCCAAAGCTGGGCTTTTCTTGTGGACTAATGCCCCACTCTCTCTTTGTGCTCCCAGTGAAAGGCCTGTGGAACGCAAAGGCAAGGTGATCACAGAGTTTACTGAAAATGAGACTGAAACAACACTCGGGCCTGCGCTGGAGTTGTACTGGTGTACTAGCAGAATGATCAAATTTAGGCCCAGGAGCCTGCTGGCCCCGAGCCAGAGCACTCACTCTGTAAAATATGATGACGGCAGCCTTTCTGAATATTATCAGCTTTTGCTTTCAAAGCTGTGCAGAATTATGTCTCATCCAGGACTCCAGTCCAAATGTTTTGACTGAGTGTCCCGTGATGAATCCATGACGCCAGTGTCCCTTTGGAGGGAAGGACTTTTAGATGAACGCTTCAGACAGACCTTGAGGAGGCTCCAATAGATACTGAGGAGAGGCACCGATAGCCTCTGATAGCGAAAGAGAACATATGGTTTCAGGCTTTATCACTCATCAAGAAAGAATGAAAGGGATCGAGGACAAAGGACACACAGGAGGACACAGAGATATGCGCAGGTCACCCTGGCTGCGTGCAGATATGATAACTTTAGCATATCCATGTTTGTGCAAAGTCAAACTGTTCCTTCTTCTTACATATCATTTAATTATCTGCCTCATTGCAAAAGTCTTCTTGGAAATTCAGAGGAATCAAACAGGGCACAGTTCTAGATGTGGTTTTGAGGCCAGCTGGTATTTTATGAGCGTATGTTTATGACTTTGATGCATATAAAGTTGTTGCAAACTGAAAATATGTGTTCAGGGATGTAGAGATTTAGGGCTGTATGCACTGTGTGATATCACTACGATTTACGTTTATGACACATGTTAAAGGTTTTAAATACAGAAGGAGTTAATAGACTAAAAAAAGCAGAGTTTAATTCAAATGTGCAAAAATAAAGCTAGCAACTTGCAAAGTAAAAGTTAGGTTGAGGACATAAATACTCAGTCTTTTTTGCATTTAAAGTTTGACATAAAAAGCACTTGAGTGACATGTGAGCTCTAAGATATCCAAATGAGTCTTCAGCTGTTTCCCCTGAGGCTTAACAATGACAATAGTCCACTAAGTGCCCCCCCAATTACCAGGTTTTAACCCATTAACACCTCTGATATTCTCCCTCTATGTCCTTGTAGCTCCCCCTCACTCCCCCTCCCTCTCTATGCAGATGAGCAGTCGGTCCAGGTGCAGCACAGAGGAGGTTAGCACCTCCTCAGAGCACTGACACACTCTATTTACATGCAAAACGCCTGGCTTAGTCAGAAAATGTGTGAACACAGGTGTGAGCGTGTGTGAGTGGGACGTGGTGGGGATGCCGTCAGCAGAGCCACTAATCTGTTTGTCCTCATGTTTGCTGTATTTGCTCTGATGCTATTGAATCACACTGTTGTGTAATGACACACTGTGTGGAAAATCTGTCTATTGTGGAAGACTGGGGAGAGAAAAAACTCAAGCCTACATTTACTTTTGCTGGACCTGGCTTTCTGTGCCCTTTCATTTGTGTGTGTGTGTGTGTGTATACATGTGAGTTTGTGTGTGTGTAGGTTGAGAGGAAGTCGGTGGTGGCACCCAGTGTCATTTGAAGCGAAGCGCCTGGCGCCACAGCATTGGGAACCTCACTCCCCGGTGCCAGGCTCATTTTTATAAGCACTCACTAAATGACACGCAGCTGGCGGCATGGAGACAGCTGTCACTGCCGTCACTACGCCCTCATCTGTCTCCCTCCTCGTTTCATTCCCTCTCTTTTCCTTCTCTCTCACACTCTGGTGTTCAGCTGGGCTCCCTCCCTTCCTCCTCCCCCCTCCCTCCCTTCAGGGTCCAGACTTCGTGGAGCCGAAGCTGCAAAAACTCACTTCCTGGACCTGGTGCTCACTTCCTCTTCTTTTTGTGGGACTTCCTGTGCTGCCTCTGTGATCAGACCGGCCAGTGCTGACTCTCTGGGAGAGAACTTCCTGATGCGCAGACAGCTGGGGAGATAATCCGCTCTTTCTGCTTTTGTCAGGGTTTTTTTTTTCTATCTCTTTTTCTGAGTCTCCAGAGGTCTTGTTTTTCCCCCCTGTTCCGTTTTTCCATTTACTCTGCTAAGCTGCAGGTTTATTTTGATACGAAGCAGACCAAATTTGATCCCCCAGAGATGGATCATCTCCTGAAAAGGGCAGCATCACAGGAAAATGAGACCAACAGATATCATACAAACTCTAATCACATCAGACCGAAGCAGAAAGCACAGTTCATACCTGCTGTTCTAGGGGGAAATATCCTGCAGTATCACGTCAGGATGTCCCGTCTGTTTGGACTGATGTTCTCCTCCTTTAGCACCTCGCCCTCCCCTCTGGCTGAGAGTGGAGGAATGCAGTGGGTGTGTGGGCCTGGCAGCGAGCAGAGACTGGCTCTAGATGGTACGCTGAGCCCAGAAACAAGGAGAACTGTGATGGTTCAGAGCAGGAAGGACAGAGCTCAGATAACTTGCATGGAGGAGGCCTATGTGGGTGAGAAAGCACAGACTTAATAGGAGAAGAGGGCATTTCAGAAAAACCTAGATGAGTTTGTAGACGATGTAGGAATGATCATAGGTTTTTGTTGATGCTTTTTTGATGGAGTTTTTGGTGCCATAGATCAAAGTATCAACATATACACATTCATGAGTTGCTGCATTTCTATCTCTGGTAGTACCAGGATGCTTAAGACTTAAGGGTTGTCTACACGACAGCGGTTTTAGAGTGAAACGCAAAAGTATTGTTACGTTTCGTCCTCTCGTTTATAGGGGAACTGCGTTTTAACCGACCTAAAACGCAAATTTTCGAAAACGGCCTCCAAAGTGGAATTTTTCAGAAACACTGCCGACATCGTTGCTGTGTTGACAGTAAGCCCGCATTTTCAGTGTAACTACTGACGTCACGCTCCGCTTCACACAAGCGTATACAACAGCACGAAAGTACCTTTGTTACGATCGTAATATGCTACTGTACTAAATGTGCATCTGTTGCTCCACTTCTGCACTTAATACCAATCAATACATCGTGCCTAAGCACGCTTCAGCCCTAAAGCACGTTTGGAAAGGCCAGTGTGACCGCAACTGTGACATGCTCAAGCACGATTCGCTTCTGTGCTTTGGCACGCTTCGGAGAGATGGGCTTTGGCACGGTTTGCTTCATGCACGAGCACAAGCATAGCGCTTGATCTTTGACGTATGATTACCGCAAGCACATCCCTCGACAATCATTTTAAACAAAGCAGGGGTGTTAGAGGGCTGTGTCGGGTGAAAACGACTTAATATAAGTCCAAAAGTCTCTAAAGTTGCAGCAGTTCTCTCTGTGTCTCATTGTGCTGACTCTGATGAGATCGGGCTTCATGTAAACAAATGCTTCACGATTACGTAGGTGGGCCATGCCTGTGTGTGATACCTGCTGAAGTCTAGTTCATATAGGGGTAGTGTGACCACTGGCCATACTCTCCAGCTGGGGAATGGCGCTGCAGGGGGTGCTTAGGCATGGCATGGTTTAGATGGCCGGTGTGACCGCGCCCTAAAAGTGGCTTCTAGGTAAGACAGTTATAACACCAACTATAGGCCTGGCATGCTTACTACAACTTTTTTTTTTTTTCACTGCGTATTAGCTTTTTTGGTTTTGGTTTGGTATAAACGGGGCCTAACAATCTCCAGGCAAAAACATCCTCTGTTTTCAGAAGCATATGTTCACCTTATGCTGCTTCCTCAATGTGGGCCCATCTGCCACCTGGGCTACCAGTGTCAGCAGGGTGGCAGGTCCAGGGTCAGGACTGAGGAATGGGGGCTGAAGGGAACAAGGCCGACCCGGGGAGAGAAGATCAAGACCTAACCTGAAGAGGCTATGGGTCGCTAAGAGCCAGTGTGCTACCTCTGCATAAAGAGGCTGAACTGTGAGAGCCTCTTCTGAGACCTTGAAGGCTCGATGCCCAGGACATCAGTGGAGGAATAAAGAGTTGCTCCTCTGTTTGCTGAGGGTCTATGAGGGGGAGCAACCTGCAGGGGTAATAAATAGTTGAGCTGGATAACACGTGTTGTTTCACCTGACCACTTCATCTGTAATCTCACAAGCCTTAAGGGAAACCTACTGAAGTGAACGGCTGTCTAAGCTTTATATTGCCTCAATCAACGCTGACATAGATGCTATCAAGGTGTCAGCAACCTGGACTGCAACAAGAGCTAAAGGCAGTGCTTTGAAGAGATAGCAGTAGCAAGCTCTGGCAGATTCACTTTCCTCATTAAAAAAAAAATGAAATTTTGATTATTAGTTTATTTTCAATATGCAATACAGAACCTCCTAGTTCCAACTTTTTTTTTACACAACATAATATATAAATGAAAATTAAGAAGTAACTCACATATTTGAAAAGGAGTGAGAAGAAGCATAGCTCGCGAGCTCTCACCCCTTTAGCTAATCATAAATAACATATACACATATAAATACACATCTGTGTTCATATACACATATGCACATACTAACAACTGCGCTTCTATACAAACACATGCACCTAAATACACCCACATATTTACATACATGTACACATACACACATTCAAATTGGCTTCTCTGCCTCTCATCACCATGCAATATCATTTAATTACTGATGATAATCATGAAGTGTCCTTAGTCACTGTACGCTCCAAGTAACATATTTTTGTACCTTTCTTTGAACTGGTTAATATTTGGACTTTGCTTGAGTTCATCCCCCAGATTATTCCAGAAATTTACACCAGAAGTAGATATAAAGAAGGCTTTTAGTGTTGTTCATATGTTTTTTGATTTTGAAGTTATTTTCCCCTCTTAATTGACAGCCTCCATCCTGATAACTAAACTAGGTTTGCATTTTTCTGTTTTTTTTTTTTTTTTTTTTTTTGCCGTATACATGATGATTGCTGTTAGATATTTCAGTGAATTTTAATAACTTTGATTGTATGAAAAGTGGACTGGTATGCTCCAAGTAGTTGACTGCGTGAATAGTCCTTATTGCTCTTTTCTGTTAGATGTTGAGTGACTGCAATGAAGTTTTATAGGTATTTCCCCAAATCTCAGCACAGTGAACAGTAAAGTGTGCAAAGAGAATTGTGATGCAGGGTGAGTTTTGCTTTGTGTGTGATTGCAATGCTTCTTAAAACAAATGCAATATCTTTCTAAATCCGTCAAAATTAACACAACCCTGCTATGGAGACTCCTCCACAGAAATGAAGGTTTAGAGGAAAAGAAGGCTGAGAAGTGGCTTCTGCCCAGGACGAGGCCTGTGATCTGGGCATGTTTCAACGGGATCCCCGAGCTCTGCAGCGCTCTGGCCCAGGTCCGCCTGGCTCAGTCTAGCTGGCTGTACCCTGAAGATGTGAGTGACAGGGGAACATGGCAAACTCTCCATGAGTCCTCCACTTCCTGAGCCACTGCTGTGTGCTGTAGCTTTCAGGAGCTCCATATGGCTGCAGGCTAAGTACACACACACAGGAAGAGGTGACATCTGAAACAAGCAAATGCTGCAACAGCATGATCGTGGTGTCCTCAAGCAGGGGGAAAGTATTGTGCTTGTGCAATACTTGTATGTATTCCTGTGCCATGTGATGACACTTGAGTTCATGCCAAGTGCCAAGTTCTGTTATACTTATTTCACAAGAATTAAACACTTGCAGCTGGTAAACACCTGCAAATTCCAGTAATTTATCATTTGGTTTGTTCCCTTCCTTGACAAACAGGGCATTTTGAAATAATAAAAAGTATCAGCTTGCTTTTTTTTGGCTGGCCTCATTTCTAAAAAAAAAAAAGATGAAAGAAAAACAATTACACAAAAGTTACTTTACCAACAGGGACAACAAATGTGTCAACAGATGTTTTTATTCTCTTACGCTTATCTTGACAAAAGAGCAACATGTTTAAAAGTTCTAATCAAATCTCCTCTAATTATTAACTTTCTTGTTACGTCAGTTCAAACATTTTCCAGGTGTTAATCAGATTAAAGAAGAATGAATTTTTCATCTAAGAGGAGTTTCTTTGGTAGGACTCAGGGATGAATGTGTAATGAGCTTGAAATAACCTAAAGCCCTTTTTTTCTCCCTTTTCTCAGTGTCCTCCCTCCCTCCTCCCCTCTCTCTGTCTTTTTTTTCCTCTTTTGGGAAACATGCCTTTCCCAGCTGCACAGCCCCCACAGCGCGAGGCCAGGCCAGGAGCACAGCTGGCCAGACTTGGTGGAGCCAGTCGACAGGCGCATGGAGCGCAGCCCGCCCAGGGCCCGCTTCCTCCGCAAACATGCCCAGGTGTGGGGCCTCTGAGCTGGGCTTCTGATCTCTACCAAACAGCACTTTGTGTGTGTGTGTGTGTGTGTGTGTGTGTGTGTGTGCGTGTGTGTGTGTGTGTACGGGAGGGACATTGGGATGAGGGATCAAGAAGGCAAAAAAGGGGAGAAAGAGGAGGGGGTTGTCATGGTGTGTGTGTGTGTGTGTGTGTGTGTGTGTGTGTGTGTGTGTGTGTGTGTGTGTGTGTGTGTGTGTGTGTGTGTAAGGAGGGGGTGTCCCTGCCGAAGCTGTGTCAACACTGTGTGTGAGTGTGTGTGAGTATGTGCATCTGTATCTGCATGTGTTTGTGTTTCGGGAAGTGAAGGGTCACCCCTGGGGGAGACAGTGGGCAACAACAATTACTGCAGCATTGTAGCTAAATTGTGTCTGAATTGTTGGTCCCTGCCCACAGCCAGCCGGTGCCAGCAGAGAGAAGCTTGGAGTGGGTATGTAATTACTGTGCAGTGGTTTGTTGGAAAGATGCAACGCTCCTTATTAGCATATAATGGAAAATAAATGATCACCTGCTGGATGAGCACACTCTTGTGTGGAGCTCAGAGGATTGTTTGAAGACTGTGAGTCTGTACAAATCACTGATTACCTTTCACACATATCAGCGACAGACTTCGTGCAGAGGGTTCTGGTTCTGTTTGAGCTGTGGTCCTATTACACTTAAACAAAAACACACTTTTGAACATACCCAGCCCGGGCCACAGAGCTTGCCTGAGTAAGTTTCCCATAAATCACTTCATAAATCAGCACACAAATGTTCACTTAAATGATTTCAGATCACTTCATAACAGCTACATTACCTATGGCCCATTTGATATACAACCCCACCCCTACACCCCCTCATTTCACCGTGTTACAGCTGATGGTGACCTCACACTGGCCTGGTTGACATCCAACCCAAGCATTTAACATTATAACCAGATTTCAGCACACAGTCACACACAGGCCTTCAAATGCAGTTACACACACACACACACAGATGATCCAAGTCCACCCTCTGCACCAGATGAAACACAGTGTAACAGGAGGCGTATGAGCTGGGGTCAGATCAGATAAGACGAGGCCAGACAGCCTCTGATAAGCTCTTTGAATGGCTCTATCTGCAGCGTCAGGGAGACGTTCTCCCCTTCAGCCGTTTCACATGATGACTGTTGGCCAGGCAGACGCTCTGCTGCTGCTGCTGGCCTGTTTGTGCCACAGTCCTGCTACTAATTAACTGGGAGAGCCCAGAGGCCTCTGACTGACTGCCTTGTCTGCTCGCCACTCAGGATTGCTCATGCATGCATGCTAACAGACACTCACGCAAATGCACACATGGACATATATACTGCTCTCTGTTGTGGACCCCTGGAGGATCTGGATGGTGTAGGTAGCCCTCTTGTGGTAGCTAAAAATAAAAGCTGTTCAGGGTAGAAAGATTAGTTTTACTGTTTGAGTTACTTAAGCTTTTTTTCTCCTGAATGTTCTCAAAAGTCACATTCCGGGGAAAAAAATAAGTGCTGCATGCTGCTCAGAGCTGTGGCTATCTGACTTTCAGCTATCATTATTATCAACACATCAGCCAGTTATTTTATTGTAATAGCACTTGTAGTTTCATCAGTTGCACTGGGTTAAATCTTTATCTATGAGCCTTTACATTCTACAAAGTTGTTCAGACAGAAAATGACTGTTTTACAATTTGAAAACTTACCAAAGATGGTTACAGATTAAAGTTGACTAATAAAAGAATCTTACAGCTCTGATGTTGAGTCGAACAAGCTTCATTGTCTAACTGAAGCTTCTGATGACAGTCCAGCTGGAGGTCACTGCTGTGTTTTAGCAGCGCTCCCCTCCCACAGAGCAGAGGTTAAAGCACATTTAACCTCGTACGTCCAGGAGCATTCCAGAGACTCTCAGCTGTTTTTTCCTGCAGCGCCCCCGTGCAGAGTCCAGGCCTTGATGCAAGGAAACCACCCTCTATATCTTTACAACAAGAAAACAACCCAATCAGGTTGTTTGAACAGCCACAAAGTGCACACAAACACACACAGTTCACATATGGACGCAGGAGGAGGCTGTGTGAGCGCTGCAGCTACTTGAATCCCACCATCAGCAGGTGTAGGTATGTTTTGGAGGATCAGTTTGGATTTGTATGCGTGTGTGCGTGGGAAGAGTGTGAATAGATGTATTTGTGTGTTTCAGTTACTGCGTTTGTGTCTGTCAGTTAGAAAAAAAAAATGTCAGCTTGCTCACCTGTTCACACACAGAGGACAGAAGAGGAAGCAGTCGCTTTTTCCCAGGGCCACAGCCATGGCTGAGTGTACACACAAACACACAAACACACACACACACACTCCAGCCTTCACATTTTTGTCCCTGCACTCACCTGTTTGTTCAGAGGATGTCTGCTGCTTGATCAACTTAAACACAGCTCCAATGTTTCCACGCTACCTGTTTGAACAGCTGAGCGAAGCGTTGACTTTACCACTTTGCACAATGGCACACACACACACACACACACAGACACACACACACACACACACACACACACACACACACACACACACACACACACACACACACACACACAGGCCTCCTCCTGTGCACCTTCTGTTCGTGTCAACTTGGGTGTGTTAAATGCTGCCCGGTGACCCACTGAAAAACTTTCACCCTCAGTTTAAAATAGCTCACTCTGGTGTGATGGAGTACAATAAGAAATCTGGTCTGAAGGCGCATGTTTGTGGCCTGCATTGCTTACTATATATGGGCTGTGCCTCCCAGTCCAACATCTAATTATGTGTTGAGTTCTGATGGGAAAGGATTACACACACACTCACACACACACTTCCATCCAGCAGGAATCTGTAATTGTGTGAATATGTGCTGTGGATGCTGGAGTGGATGTGAAGTTTGGGAGGCAGAGTGCTATTGAAGGAATGCCTTGGTGCCAGTGAGACTAGGGAGCAGAGCAGCAGACGAGCTGTGGTGGAGCTAAATGAGGAGAGACGGCTGAGTTTATGGCACAGCGTTGCATTCCTCTCTGATCTATAGGCAGCTGTACGCTGATGGGCATCATCTGTCTTCAAAGACACAACACACACGCAGACATTCAATGAAAATAGATGCAGAAGGAGTTGAACGTGGAGAGGGAAGGGAACTTTTAAAGCTTTGAGCTCTTTCTGACTCGTGTCAGCAGTGAGGGAGACTATTACAGGCTTAACACGGCACAGAGGGCTCATCGGCGTCCGCCTGTCGCTGGCCGGCCTGTTTTGGGGGTCCGGGCGGAGGGGTTTTGCGGCTGCGGTGCTGCCTGAGGCCTGGCTGGGCTGATTTACAGGCGGCGTGGGGACATGTGCTGGGGATACTCCCAGAGCAGCCTGGTGGGGGCCAAAACAGCCACACTGCTGCTGCCTGCACATCTGGAGTCTAGACTGAGTGGCTCTGCCGAGCGCCTCCCTCCCTCCCTTCTTCTTCTTCTTCTTCCCTCCACATCCACATGCATCCATCCCTCTTTCTCTCCACCTCAGCTGCTGTTTCCCCCCGCCCACCTTCATCCACTGTTTTCGTAGCTGCCAGGGCTCAATTGAAATTTAAGATCAGCTCTCACTTTTTCCTCTCTCCTTCAGCTTTCTGTCTCCCTCTCACCCAGCACTCCACACATCTGTAGAAGGACGAAGCAGTCAGAAAAAACAGGTACACGTCACAGAGCGCATGTGGAAGATATCAGAGAAAAGATTGTTATTCCTCTCCCTCTGAGAGCCGGGGCCTAAGTGTTCACAGGGGACCCTCCAGTGATCTTTCAAAGAATCAAGGTTCAGACTCCTGTGCCAAGGAGGGGTCAGACTAACATATTGGCTCTGACATACATAACAAACAGTAGTGCGATCAACGTGATACCTCACATGCTAACTCTCTAACTCTCGTACACTTAACCTTGTTGTAACGTCGACTCCTGGTGTTTTCTGTCAGGATGAATGTTGCTCTCACTCCAGACCTTGCAGAGCAGATTTATATCCTTGTCAGTCATTGATACCATTCACATCTTGTAACTCTCATTCAGTTCAAAGCATCTTGGGCCAGTTGTTCAAAGAACTTAATCTGGATCAAAATGATCTGGATTTGGAAATCCCATTTCATGCTATCCAGGATCAGGTAATACGTCTCAGTTTTACATCAGTTTTTCAAAGCAACATTGGATTGGATCACTCTGATCCAGATACACAGTTTTCAAGATTACCAAATCTGGATTACCAGTGCTCTAAATGTGACAACATATCATAATGTGGGGTACCAGCTCTGTATTGAACAACAGGTAGAGGAGCCAACATGGGGTCATTGTAGCTTTCTTTTTATTTTGAGAAAAAAAAAAAAAAAAAAAAAACGTAAAAATCCACTTTTACTTTTGATTTCTTTTCTGACCCCTCATCTGAGCTAGGGATGGGAATTGATAAGATTTTGTCAATACCCATGCCCTTATCGATTCTGCTGATTGATCTAATTCTTTATTTATCCCCTTATCAATTCCTGTTGTGAATTTTCTTGGTACAAAAAGTAGCTTTACCGGTTTTCTGTGTCAACATTTACTTGAGTTCATACTGTAAGTGAATTAAGTGTAATTGGTCCCTGAGTCTGGATATTTCTGGGCATAATTATACAAAAACAGCTAAAAAATTGCACACAATGTGACATTGATGTACTGTATTGTAATATATGAATAATTCAGGTAGGCCATCTAGTGTCTCAAAGTGGTTATAGCAATGGTTTAAGTTGTTTGGAACCTTTCTGTAGTAATGAAGTCAGCCATGAGCCTTTCATTAGCCTGTTAGCTTCTGACATTTGAAATTCCAAGTATTTTTTACAAAGAGTTGGCGTGATATGTTTCTGTGATGAAAGTTGGAATTCTATTCTGAAGCCGAAGTTATACTGATGTATGCCAACTGCTAGCATGTCAATGCAGTTTCCCATATACGTTAGCATCAAGCTTGCGCTTTGTTGTTATTTAGGTAAATAAGGTGATTTATACCATTTTGAATGTACTGAATATGAATCTCCTGAGAGAGAGTAATGTACATTTCTTTGTGAAGTCAGTTTGTCAGGAAAACTTCAAGCTGAAAATCCTGAATCTGAATTTTCTTGGGAAATGTTATCTAATTGCTAAGCTAAGCTAGCTGCAGCAGACTAGTCGTCGTAAGGCCCGGTGGCTCCGGCACAATGTAAAGAATTGACAAGGGAATCGTTAAGCACAAAGACTAACGATGTCTAAGGATTGAAACATTTCTTATCGATACTCAACAGGAACCGGTTTTCGATTCCCATCCCTAATCTGAGCCACAACAAATGAAGAAATATACTTAAAAAAATATGAAGTAGATATCTTGAAACTGTCTGAAATGTTTAAAAAAAGAGGCTAAATGTTCAATAGGTAGCAAAATAAAAAAATGTTAAGGGTTCTTCTTCAACTGTGAAGGAGAGTCCATCATTTTTAAGCTCTGCTTGTAGAGGGAGGATCTGAGATTTTTCTCTGGTTTGCTGCAGTTTGGTCAGCTTGATTTGTTCTTCTGCCAGGAGTGTCTGTGCTTCTGCTCCTTTAGTTTCCCTTTGTTTTTGCTTTACCCAACTAAAAGGCTTCAGGTAGCCTAAGTTACCTTTATCTACTTTATCACTGTAAAGGTTCAACAAGTCAAGTGTAAAATACAAAAGAAGTACCAACACTAAGTTGTACAGATGTTGTATTATTTGACCAATTTTAAAGTTTTCCTGAAATCTAACTTGAAATCCTACCCCCTGTTGGGATCAGGATAATCCAGTTTTTTGGATTAAAGTGATCCAAATCTGACTGAAAAGTTCTGAACAACACAAACTGAAGGTTTGATCCAGACTCAAACTAGGATCGGATTACGTGATCTAATCTGATTTTGAAATCCCTACTTCCCTCTTGAACAACCCACTTTCAGGATTTAATCCAATCCAATACCCAAAATCTGATTGGATTACCTTTGAACAACTGGCCCCTAATGATGATCTTATTTCATTCTAATGTATAAATCATACACTGCTGCACTGATTAGCTTTGGAGCCCCTGTTGTGTAAATAAAGACATTTGTGTTATCTCCCACCGCAGCAGCAGCGTGATGGATGATGCTCTCAGCTCCATAAGATTAATATGTTTTGGTAACTTGGACAGTCTACAGGGGCAGTGAGAAACCTCCACTCCCCACATCAGACATGAATTGTAATGCAGATCATCTCTTGTGCCTGACAGTGGCTGTTTTAAACATTAAACTTGTTACAATGTTATTTCTTCTCGAGTAAACAGCGTGCATCAGGGTTTTCCCGAAACACAGGGTTTTCACACGAGCACAAAACAATTGCGTCTCCCTTTAAACAGTGGAAAGTAGAAACAGCTTGTGTCTGTGGACGCAGGGCGGTAGGCGTCAGTATAATTTACCGCAGACAAACAGGGACCCCTCTTTCTTTCCATGTTGCCTGATTTCCTCTCCGTGAAATGAACACAAGTTTTTTTTACTGCCTCGTTCACCCTATCACATTCACACCGTGTCATACACTGCAGGATAAATGGCCGTGTTCAGCTCTGTGGTGTTAAACAGGTCGTAAAAGGCAGCCACACGATACCCCTCCAACAAGGCCTGAACCTGTGAGGCTGCTCGCCTGACTGTCGCCTGACGGCGCCCCCCTCCCTCCTTTTATGGAATGAATTTCCATGTAAGGCCACAACAAGGTCTTATTCATTTTTAAGAAGTCAAGAAAGAAGTACTTGAGAATTTAAGAAAACATCTGGGTGCTGCTGGCTGCTGTTTGTCTTATCTGGAAGCAATTACAACAAACACTCTCACATTTCTCTGGTTTCTCTCCTGCACATCCTCCCACTACCTGCATCAGCCTGGTTCCCACCCCTGTTCACGTCACAGGAAAGATATTGAGGGCAGGATGAAACAAAAGACACCAGATACAACAGAGCGGGGGTGTTTTTATAGTGAAAGGTAAAGAGAACAAGTATTCCCAAGTGACTGAGATGACCTCAACTCAATGGAGGACAGGTGCGAACTGTCGGGCTCTCACCTGTGCTGAAAGAAGCTTAAGTGTCTTTAAGACAAAGGTTCACACAAAGACACTGTTTTTCTTCAAAAGCAACACAGGTAAAGTCTCTGAGTATCTCTGAACTGATGTCCCGAATACTAACTACTGGTTTTTATAAAGACGTAAACACATCATATATCTGCGAATCATACAGGAATTTTCACTTCTCCAAACAATGCAGAACAAGTCAAAACATTTCCAGGGCACCTACTTTTCCCAATCCTCAGCCAGAAGTTTTTCTTATTTCTTAGAAATTCACATGAAACTAGACTGATTAGATTTAGTTATTTCCATGGTAAGTGCCGCATGATTTCATCCCACTGAGAGCCATCTCTGGTGCAATAAATGTGTGTATCCAAGAGAGGAGGAGAGAGTTTTTCTAGTTGTGACTTTGCAGAGCTGTAGAAAGTTTTTGGAGCCCTGTCATTGCACAACAAGGTTGGTGTTCGCAATGTCGATGTGTGTTGAAACCTGCATATTGGCACAACCTTGTATGTGAATCATCAGGCTTACTGGGACAACACCACTGTCAACACAGGTATACCCAACGCCCCACTGGGTGAGGCTCATTAGTGGTGGTGGTGCACCGGGGCTGGCATTGGCTGTGTGTACTCACAGAGTTGAGCAAACACAGAGACAGTGTGTTATTCAGAAGCTCAGAATAAACTCTGCCCGGTTGTGAAGTAAGGTACGATAAAACAAAAACAAGCACACAGCTGCATCACTGCCGTAGAGGTTGACTGTTGTTACGTGCTGCAATAAATTAAAAAATGCAAATATCAAGTAGCCAGCAACTTTTTGTGGTGGAACCATTACCTTTGGTGACCTACTTATACAAATGCTAATAATCAATAAATTATACATTTTTTTATGCTTTATTTCAGTCTCAGTTATATATTTGATCATTTTTTTTAATGAAGTTGAAGAAAACGTAAACAATCTTTACCCAAACAGAGGACGTTTAATATGTATTTACTCCTGAATGAGGACAGCCAAACACACAAACCCATCCCTCTTTATGTCAAAGGATTATATAACTACAAAAAAGCTGATTGGTGCAATCTCAATCATGGTGTAAATCTTCTAACATTACGCCTGGATGTGGGAGCCGACATCTGATTGGATTTGCTAATTGGCTGGCATACTGATGTGTCACTCATCTACAGATGTGTGCTAGCACTTGATTTGTATACAGCCTACAGAAAACAGATAATCCACATAGCTGGAGATGTAAACAGATTTTGATTATTGGTGTATGGATAAGATTAACATATCTCATAATGCATATCAAACCTTTCATTTGGTTGAAATTGGTTCTAAAAAGGAGTAATGAATGGCTTCATTGGCACTTTGAGTGATAATTTTTACCATTTTACACTGTCTTTTTATATTATAACTTGTGACTTCAGGGGAAACTAAGGACTGCCATGGCTGACTACTAAAACCTAAGATAATCATCTCAGAATGGAATACCTTAGTGTGTACAATGTTGAAAATGACCCTTTTTTGGTTTCTTTACCGCTGGCTCACATTATGCACCATTGGTCAGTGTACTAAATCTGCACTGAATCTATAATACTTTTATCCTTAAAGGGGACATATGCTGATCCCTGATTTAATACTTACATATAATATGATAAATTTGAAAACAAGACCTTTCACCCCCTGAATTTTCAAAAAATGAGATATTGTATTTTTTCTGATATCCTAGAACAAGATTTGATGCTTCTGAAAATAGGTCATAGCCATTTGGCCGCAAGATTTCGACCTTCATGACGACACAAGGATCCTTTCTTTTTATTGGAGTAACCTGATAAAGCAGCTCCTCCTCTGTGATGTCAGTTAGTCACACAACCACCACCGAGGGATACACCCACCAAGAGCCGCGTATAAACGTATAAACTATATATGTTACAGTAACGGTTTGACTCACCACACTGAAGCGTCCTGAGATGATCTGTGTCGAGGTGGATTTTCTTTCTCCTGAGCTGCAGAACCGTCCGGGTCTGACTCGGGGTCCAATACAAGAGGACGTATCCTACACTCTGCCATTTTATTAGTGCTATCAATGCCTTACGGTGAAGTTTTGGCAAACAGCAAACTTGCTCGATCTGCTCCATTCAATGTGGCGATTTTGTAAATACTGCCATGCTGCAAAAACCGCCCCCTGGCTCTACCCCCTCCGCCCCTCTGATAGAACTGACCAATCAGAGCGCAAGAGCTGTGACGTTGCGAGGTTACTGGAGGTCATTCTGGAAACGGAGCGTTTCAACGAGATCTTCAGAATGGCCTAAAATGAGGATATTGAGAACGCTATTGTGGGGCAATGAAGGAACTAAATGACTTGTACTGAGAGCAGAAATGCTTTACAGGCATCCTAGTCTGGCATAGTGAAAAGGAGAAACAAGCATGATGTGTCCCCTTTAACATCCGAAGAACTGAAATTCAAGACACAGGCTTCATTTGGGAAACAGTAAATTTGATAATAGTAACAGGCACGGCTCATAAATGAGGAAGTGTATTAAAATCATGAACTATCAAAGTACATTTTAGATTGTTGTTCCAAACTCTAGTGTCTGTGCATGTGTGTCAGTTTCAGTGACTGTGTAAAGCACTTTACTGTGTTTTAGCCTCAGTTGTAAACTGCTCCAGTGCGTTAAACTGGTTTGTTACAAACTGCTTTTAGAGCTTTTTTTACGGCTGGGTTATGACATCCTCAGTGGTTGCTGTCTGCAGGTGGCTCTTAACCTTTAACTCAACTTTTCTCTCTGCCCCTATTCTTCACTTTCTCTCCTCCTTGGCCTAATCCCTTCATGCGTTTACTCTCAAATGACAAGGTGCTACATTATTTATTCAGCTATTATTGTGAATGATCTCACCTTGTCTGTGACAGTAAACCAAACAATTCCCAGGAGATACTTGTCAGGCTCGCAGTAATGCCTGAAATAACAACTCTACTGGTAATGATAACAACAATTCTCAGAGGTGTATTTAAACAGATTATGGGCACCTCTCCCTGGGTGTAATCTGTTGTTTCACCTGCAAAGGCTCTACCATCACCTCAAGAAAACACACTCACACACGTTCACTCACACACACACTTGCAGGGAGTGAACTTATCAGTTACGGAGCCTTTTTGACTAAAAATAGGAATGCTGAGGGAGATCTTGTAATTTGGATGGGACTCCCGTGTACTGAGGCCTCTCTTCCAGGAGCTCAGTGCCTTTGGGAAATAATGAAAAACAAACTCAGAGCCTTGATGTTGACTCAGAGAGAAGTGATCCACAGGTTATTACTGCCCCCTCTCTCCTGCTCTCCCATGGCTCTTGGATCAGTGTATGTGATCCTTGCATTCCTCCATCGCTCTGTGTCATGTCTCATTTTTGGTTTGCAGTTGTAATGGACTCTCTGCTCAGCTGTAACAAACACTTCATTACCTTAGTACCCTTGCCAAAATAAAACAAATAACTTATAACTGAAAACCTGTAGACTGAAAGGGGTACAGGATGACAAGAATAGTTACTGAAGATAACGTTTTTATGACAGATAAAACATAAAATTATTAGATGCAGCACCTTGGTTATTGTGCTAAAATGAGCTCTCTTGTTGTCCAGCACACTTCCTCATGACATTTTATGGGTCAACCTGAAACTAAAAGCTGGAGCCACCCCCTCCTGTTAGACCATAGCAGTGGAAATAATAGTAGGCTGGTGGCGCCCCCCTGTGTGTCAGACATGTAAGTGAAAACAATGCTGAAAATATTTACGTTTGCTGCCTAAATTAACACAGAAGAGTGTCTTTGACAGTACTTGGAGAGGCACTGAATGATTATCTTTGATTCATGTAACTCTTTTGTTGAAGAATCAGTGACAGTGGAGGTCCTGGCTTTCACATTAGTTAGATTATCATCAATTAAGACATTAAGTCAAAAACTACCACAGGATAATTTGGTAAGTTGGTTACATAATCGAAGAAAGTTACTTTTTTTTTCTCTCTGCAGAGCTCTAGATGTGGGACCTCATTTCCTTCTAATACAGACCCTTATTATTGTGACCTCATGTAGTTGATTAGTGGAGTATCAAATATGAGGTGGACCCTAGATAGGCAGGAAGTTCTGAAAATGCTCAACTAATAGTATTCATCAAACTGTAATGGAGGTATAAATGGAGGTATAGGCCTGGCCTACCCCTACAACACAGTCAATAATGAGTTGTAAAATCAAATAAAACAGAGGAAGAACAACCTCCTGGACTCACAAAAGGAAACAAGTTTGAGGTGCTCTTTGGATAGGGATACATGCTGTCTTTAAATCTGAGAAAAAACTCCAAGGCACTCTATTTTGCACAAGGACTCATTTCTTTAATGCATCTGTTGACTTCTTGATGAAGGCTCGACCCTGAAATATGTAGAATTGTGTTTTCAGGGCCAACTTGACGATGCCATGAAATTAAAAGCATTTTAACTGCTCCAAAGAGAATACCTAGGATTCTACCCTTGGATTTCCTCTAATTGGATGTGGGTGGATTTTATGAAAATGTAAACTCTGAATGCTAATTCCTGTTAAAGGAAAGTACATTCAAGATTCAAAGTGTTTCTTCCTCTCTCTCTTATATGTATATTTGATAAAGTACATGCGATAAAATATATTCATGATAATTTTTTAAAAGAAACACAGTATCATACAGTTAATTCTATAAATTCGTTAGCTATGTACTTAGGCTCCGTTAATTTGTAAATACATGTACTTGATGCTTTGAAACCAAATCTGATTCAGTGTTTTCACGTTATGTAATCAACTCGAGCTTGACCATGTTGGGGGCACTCTCACAACAGAACAGATTGAGTTTGCAGGTATAGAATTATTGTCACACAGAATGGTAAATTACTTTAGTGTCTTTTGCTACAATAATCAGTCGGACAGGGGTAAAAAAAAATTTCATATTCTTTTGACAAACAAAAATTATCACAGATCAAGGTGAGGAGAGCAAACAATTGTCCGGGGAATGGAGATCCAAAAGTTATGTGGCTAGCTAAGCTCCATCGGGATTTCCAGGACAATAGTTTGTCATTATTCTCAACATTAGTTTGTGCAGCATTTCCTGTCAGGTAGGTTATGTTCTCCATCTGTAGCATCTTAAAGTCACACTCTTGTTATAGTTAATATACTATGATAGACTATAACTTTGATTGAGAGGTTATTCACAGCAATGAATAGTGCATATATAGCCTAAATAGAAAAACATGGTAGTTAGCTTTGTGTTTACCTTTGGGTAGATGGTGATGATAAAGATGCTAACTCCTCGTATGGGTCTCTCCCGCTTCTTCGACGTAATTTTCAAAAATATTTCTCCTTTTCTTGCTGGCTGGGCCCTTCACTGTGGATTTCAGTGTGCTCCGTGCGTTCTCCCACATTTTTTGGCGGATAAGACATCTTAAAATCATATTTAACCGCTCACTTCTCTCTCTGTCCAGTCTGTGTTTACGTTCGTGTACCGCCAATGTGGCCGTACATCCGGGTAACTGCACAAACCGTCATGTCAGTGAAAACTCTCTATAATAATAACGCGTCGAGGCCCAAGGCAAGGATTTAAAAACGTATTAATTTCAAGATGTATTTATATTCGCCTAAATGAGCAAGCTTGGCCTCAAATTAATTTAATGGTGCATGCTGTTATATCGTAATGTGCTGCGTGGCAGTCAATTAACTCAACCGCATCACGAACCACGCAGGTGTGTCAGCTACCGCCCTGCCTACACTAATTGCCACATCACAAATTCAAATATTAATGCGCTTACCATCTTAAACTTGGATGCACTTTCTTTGAAAACACGACCACTATTTGTTTTAAGTCACAAAAAGTCATTCATCAGTCAAAACTCATTGGTGCAGTTGTATCAAAATATTTGTGTAGACGTCGTCAACAACCAGTAGAGGTCACTGTGAAACCATGCTCGGCCTGGTTGAGGAGTTGATAGCACAGAAAAGGAAGGATTTCATTTTCAACCGCCCGGTGAGTTTATTTGTTGTTGTTGACTCGCCATCCCGTGGATGTGAACCGTAGATATTCTTATGATACTAATACTGATTAATAGATATGGGGTCAAAAGTTGAGAGTCAAACAGAGTCGGTTGCAAGATAGCAGATGCCACATGTTAGCCAACAGGACATTTCACATCCCACTGTGATCTTGTTGGACCAGTTCTCGTTTTATTCACTGTAAGGTCACAAATAAGTAAGACTGTGTGTGGAAACGTAACTAGCTTTAGAGAAGTCTAAATTAGCCATTTTGTTGGTTAAAGCTACCTAATTAGAACTAAACGAAGCTGTTTCATGCTCTGAGTATCGTCAGTCCTCTGCAGGCCTACAGGTTGAATTTGATTTTAGATTTTTGATGTTTGAAGATAAACCTGTCATAGTCAGCTTATCGTGTTTCCATTCCATTTTAATGCAAAACATCACAGACACAAAAAGCAGTTTTAGCCTGAACTACTTTCTTTCTTTTCTTTTGTTGCCCAGGAGAACAAGACTGTCTGGATGTCATAAAATTACTTTGCTGTTTCTCTGATCCTTTCTTTATCTCTTTCTGACTGCCCACTCTCAAAAACCACATAAATGTTCAAACTGTTTTTATTTGGTTAATCATCCATAGAAAATGGGAAACCAAGGACAAACATTGACAGAGAACACTTAATGAGAAGAGGTCTCAAGTAATATTCGTGGGGTTATCAACACATGAAGTACATAAATATGGATTCACACACACAGGTATGACTCTGCCAGTTGCAAGGTGACAGCTGTATTTCAGTTTGACCGCCATAGTAAGGTCATTGACGCACTGAAATATACTTGGTTTTTCTTTTTATAGACATCCTGTGACAAATGCAGCACCGTGGGATGCAGATCTCAGCCTCGACCAGAGAGCAGCTGTGATGCAAAAGACGCCAAAGAGCAAGGTAGGGCAGATATTATCACTGCTTACAAGAGCTGTGGGCCACAAATAAGTCCCTTCTTCAAATAACTCAATCACAGATGCATTGGCATGGGTATGTTGATGCATTATGAAACTTTCAGGGATAGAATCCAAGCAGAAGTTAAAAGTATTGGGACTTTATTTGCAGCCAAAACTAGGGCAAAGCACAATGTCTTTCCTATTTTTCTTACAAAATTCAGTCTAAAAAGAAATAGCACTAATCTGGATAAACTGTATAAGTGCAGACTGCACTGAGTTTGTTTTCACTGCCTCTGGGAAATTTTGATATGTTATAGAAGAGGTGCTTTCTGTTTTTGAAATCTCATTGTGTGGTATAAGTCTATGTTGCTCATTTGATGTGTTATGAGTCAAGGTCAGGGTTCGTGCCCATTCACATGCTGTAAATGGTAAAGCTTAAGGATGAGCTGTTATCATCCACAGAGATCTTGTTAAAGAAAATAAACTCTCCTAGTTGAATTTCACAAGTTCATTTTTCAAGCAGAATGTGATTCTCCCTTTGCAGCCCATGTGCTGTAAGAACCCAGTGTGTTGCTGCAGGTAGCACTAATTACTATAATCAGATTACTGTAATCTGTTTGTGTGTAACATCCCACTACAGCCTCTATAGATGCAGGAGAATTATAAATTTATTTCCACTCTCACTGAGTAATGAAGACAAGGTTTCTTCTCCTCTGCCTTTGTCTCTCCTCGTGTCCCTCCTTTCCATCCAACTGCGTCTCACTCGCTGACTTTGTCTCTCCTCCGAGTGCGTTCCACCCATATTGTGGTTTAAAATGTTTCTGCTTCTAATGAGCCAATTGTTCTTGTGTTTTGCTTCCCTCAGGGAGCATTGTGTAGCTAACAGCATTCTGCTCACAATCATTTTAAAACATATTCACTGCACCGAGAAGGTATTGGGGCCAACAAAACAATAATGCCTTGGAGCATGTACAAAATGAAAAATGTGTTAATGACACTCGCGCTAGCAAAATGACAACACATTCTTTTCCTGTCAATTAGACCTTGGTTATTCAAAAGCAATTTGCAACTCCCCGCAGAGTAAAATGTGTGCCATCTCCCGGGCTTTAGTCTGTGATTGTGTAAGTGATGTATTCATTCCATTTCACTCTGTGTGCGTCCTAGTTTGAGACATAGAAGCAATATTAAGGTTAGTAAAAAGCCACAGCACTCTATTCACCCTGTGTTCCCAGTTTGTAAACGGAGAATGGTAAAGACGGGTTTTCAGGTGTGTGTGTGCGTTAATTTGTGTGCACAAGGGCACCCATGACCATGTACAAGGGGTATTGATACAGCTGGCATTCAAGACCCTGATTAATTGCCATGGCATTTGGCTGCTCTCTGTAAATGCCATATCCCATGCTGAGTGCTTGGTTAATGGCCAGCCAACCATTTCCTTTCTTTCCTCTCCCTCCATCCTTCTTTCCTCCTCTCAACCCTCTGCCCTGTCCTCTTCCTCCTTTGCTCTATAAAAGGTTAGCTGGCCTTTATCAGCAGGGATAGACACATGAGTTAAATGATCCCGTGCAGCTCAGAAGTCGATGCTCTTCACTGTTTTGTTCAAAGAGAAATTATGATACAAAGGCCTTATTTCTTTTAGAGCCAGTTCAAAGTGAGCTTTAAGCTTGTGTCCTCTCCCCACTCGTCTTCAATCTACAGCTAATGTGTTGTGATAAGAGATAGGAAAAGAGCGCTACCTTCAAGTATGTATACCCCAGAGGCCCAATTTTAGTTTGTCTCTGTATCTCTGAGCAGAAAAAATGTAGAAATAGCTTTCATTCTCAAGTGAATTAGTTTGCTCTATCTTAATGAGGTTTGCCCTGTCAGAGGGAACAGTTCACAGCCTGCATGCTAAACAGACCAAATTGGAATAGAGTATTAGCTCCTGAACTGCAAAAATACCTTCTTCTGCTGCTTTAATTTCAATGCTTCCAAGCAATTACCCCTGTACACAATTTTATCTTGTCACTCCTAAATTGGAATAGAAGACCAAGCAGAGAAGAAATCGTCCTGTTTTTTCCTTTCCTTTTTTTCCTTTTTGGAAAACTAATTCAAAAATCTAATTAACTGCAGAAAAACATGTCACCAGTTTGGCTGGAAACATCCAACGTAGTTATGCAAATGGACCCGAGGATCGTAGGATGAGATTTGACAGAATCTCATTCTGGATGGTGCGATGCCAGATAGAAAGATTACTCAGCCGCATCTGAGTGGAGGCAAAAAGGAAGTGATGAGCCTGGTAATTTATTGTGGTAGTATTTCTCCTGTTTGACTTCAGACAGCTCATTAAGAAGCGGGGTGTCACACAGCAGGACAGAAAGAAAGACAGGAGCGTTTCTGTAATGGGCCCTCCTCTGCTCTGCCTGCATCAGCTCTTTTCTGCCTTTGCGTTGCCGGCTTAATCTCTGACTTTTTTAATATGAGGTGCCAAATAACATTTTACACAATTCATCATTTCGCTCCTCACAGGCGAGAAAGAGACACTATTTCATCCTCCAACTTGTCTCTAGTCTGCTTACAGGGCTGTTTCAGGGCAGTCAGGATGGAGGGCTGAGATAAGGACAGAGTCACTCTCACGTAGTTTCGGAGCGGTGAAGCATGATGCAGTCTGCTGTGTTGTGACAGTCAGTGTACAGGTGTCATTCTGCTTTAGATGGCAGGTGTTATTTTTGGCAGAGAGTGGCCCATATGCTGTGAGAGTGTAATGACATTTTTTTCCATCCTATCATGGCTACAACACAAATTGAGCCTAATCTAAAACCCGAGTTCATTCCATAAACAAGCCCTCTGAAGCACCACGACATAAAATCTACAATTTTCCGTCATTGTACTCTCTACAAACATTTATCAATCTTGTTAAAGATATAAACATGTTAACACAAAATGAGAAAGATGCCCTGAAGCAGTGACCTTTGGATGTGATGTCAGCCTTTTCACTGGGCTCTTCAGAAGCTCTCCTCCTCACACCCTGACATCCTCCTGATTGAGCGCCAGCAGATTGTTTACAGACCTGACAGCCTCGCTAAACAGATGGAAGGTGCAAACTAGTAATTCACTATTGAGGACACCAAACATGACCGGTTACTGATCTGCGTAGCTGTGCAAAGGCCCTTGATTTATATGAAAGACTCTTCCTTTGCTTTGCAGAGCTCTGAGATTGGAAGGCAACAATCGAGGCCACATGGAACTTCAAGACATGAAGTCTTTTCTCTGTGGATCCTTGAGCATATATCCTTTAGAAGTACAGAAAAACACTTGAATATATGAATTTTCGTATTAACTATTTTATTCCCCTTTCCATGAAAGTAATTGAACTGCTCTGAGTGGCTGATTTCTTATTGTTTTAATTGATGACAAATACATTTGTGCTGGAAACACTGGGGTGCCTTGTTAGACAAGCCCATGAGCCTTTTTTAGTTAATATGTGCTTCAGACTTTACACTGAGTGCTGTGCATTAGTAATGCAAATATCGCAGTGTCAAAGGGGTTTTAGTTAATTAGGTGGAGCTGCTTGCTTTGGCCTGTAGCGGCTTGTGTTCCCTGGGACTGTACACCTCAACGGGGGGCGCTCTTTGATCTGAGGATCCCACGGTTTGGTAACGGTTGCTCAACTTGTGCAATGCCTGCTGTGCCCTTGTGTGTGTGTGTGTGTGTGTGTGTGTGTGTGTGTGTGTGTGTGTGTGTGTGTGTGTGTGTGTGTGTGTGTGTGTGTGTGCTTCTTTAATTCTCAATGTTTTCTTAACTTTTTGTGTTAAATACATAAATGTTGTTGTTGTTGTTGAACGTTGAAGGTATTGTAAGTTTGGTTTGTATGAACTGTTGGGTAAAGATTGTTCTTAGATGTGTGGCCAAAAGACTGGTTGTTCTTCAGGGTATGTACAGCTGAAAGTAATTAAGATCTTTCAATCTTTATTAATTCAGCCCAAAATCTCTACAAACTTTAGCTCAAGATGCTTTCCAAAAACATTAATGGCATTTAAAAAGTTACAATGGCAAGAACAGACTTTTGTTAACAGGCAGAAACCTTCAGCAGAACCAGACCCATGGTAGACAACCATCTGCCTCGACTGTGTTGGGGTCAGAGAGAGGGATAGAGGGAGGTGCAGAGAGAGTTGAAAAATAGGTTTTGTAGTGATGATGATGATGATGGTGGTGAGAGTGAAACAGCAGAAGTAGCTGGAATCTGCTTTCGATGTATTCCCTTGAGGAATTCCTAAGGAATATTTGTTTTTCAAGGCAAAATGCTGGTAAAATGTCACCTTTTAAAATATTATAAGTAGAAAATAAAAGAAACTACTTTTCAAATCAGCCTTAAAGATCCCATACTATGCAAAAATTACTTTAAGTCTTTTAGTGAAATTTGTGGGTCTTTGGCTTTCCTCCCAGTCCACAAAATGTGATATTTAATGACAAACCTGTACTTAAAACCTGTACTTAGTAGTGCTTGTGGATGTAAAATCCTGACCTAAAACGAGCTGTTTGGATTTTGGGGATTTGCTGATGTCAGCGATTCCCTTTTTTGACCAATCAGGAGCAAGTCTGACCTGATTGGTCCACCAGAGCAGATACCCCAAAACCCCCTCCCCTTTGCTGGAGAGAGGAGTGTGGCTGTTTTTGACTGTAAACAGCCACATAGTTCCATGCACAAGCTTCCCATCTCTGAAGAAGACAAGACTTAGTGGCTAGAGTTCATTTATGAAGGAAATGTGCCAGCTACACTCAGTGAAACTGTGCATGTGTGTGATAGTCACTTCATGGCTGACTGCTTTTCCAACTTTGGACAGTACAACAGACGGCCAGCAAATAGACTGGTCCTGAATCCAGGCGCGTTACCAACCATCCGCCAACAAACCTAGGACCCTGAAAATGTGAGTATTTTAAATGCTGTGTGCTGTGGAGCAGATGTTAGAGCTTTTCCTCAGTGTCCCCCCTGCCTCTGTGTTAGCTTCAAGATGCTAACTTTAGCTGCGGTTAGCCTGTTGTTTTAGCCTGTAATGTTATGGTAAACGAGCTTCGCTGTTTTCTAAACATTGTGCACTCAGAGCTCTTGGCGCCGCTCTCAGTGACGCGGAAGAGCGGGGCGGTATCAGCGGTGGCTCATTTACATATGAAGGTCACGCCCACTAAATCAGACCGTTCTGAACAGAGGGGCTATGAGAGCCTGGAAACAATGCTGCTGTGCTTGAGTTATTGGCTTTTTGGACCAGAACATGTAACTACCATTTCATGAAGACATCAATGATCCATATTAAACTGCAGGAAAGGAGCAAAATATGAGACCTTTAAGCATCAAATCCCCTTTTTCAATAGTGATGCACCCATAACATAAAGAATTTTATCCTTTCAAACCACCGTACTCCCCCCTCTGCTGGCTGAACACCAAACAACTCGGACTCCTTATGGAGATTAGTAGTGTGTAGCTTTCTAATTTCTCTGTACAAATACACTGTGTGAAACTGTTAACATGACACTGATTGGCGGACAGACCAGTCAAAACATTGTAGTTTACTGTTTTGTCTTAATCAGGAACAATACAGAACATATTGGAAGTCAATAAGGCTGTCGTACTTGGATAAAAATGTTTCTGTCAGACAAAATATTTTCTGTCTCAAACACAATATGGCTTGTCAAAGACATTGTCACTGATATACTAACTAACCAGTATATCTTCAGTCTCACAGTTTCACTTTTAGTTTAGGAGTTGAGATACTAAGTTCACCATCAGGTTACCAGGACACCTCACTGGAGTGGAGCCAAAATCTTTAATGCCAATAAAAAAGCGAAGACATACTTTATTCATCTCCAAGAGGAAATGCAGATTTTTTTCTCACTGTTATTAAATATGCCACAGAAATACACACACTCAAACTAGTTCCCGTGGACATGAAGAAGAGAGAAGAGACAGCAAAGGGGCTGCACTCAAACAAGCATTATGTGGATTCTTTGCCTTGCTCAAGAGCACCACAGAGGTGTCCACCTCTCCAGCAAACAGTTTCCCTTTGTGGATGTGTATTTTTTCATGTCATTCCAGAGTTATTGTCTAAAATCTCCTGTCTGCTGCTGGCCGTCATATCTGTGTGGGAAAACAAGTCTGTAGCACTCCAGTGAAGGAGACTTGTCCTTTTCACTGCTGGAGTGCAAATCTTTCAGTCATTGAGATGAATACAGACTTTATTAGCATAAAAAATGTCAGACCAAAAGCTCAGCAATTAAAATAGAAATATGTGATGAAGGACACTTGGCTGAAGCGTCTATTCTTTTTAATTGTATCATTCAGAGTTGTGGGACACTCATGAATGAATTATAACAGCACCTCAGGATATGGGACAGCTATGGTCGCTCATAACTTATTACTTATTAACTATTCATACCCTCAATGGGAGCATTTGATCTGATAGTGACAAGATGGGTGAGATAAATAAGAGGAGGATACATTAAACATGACTGGCTGATGTGTGTAGTGTGGATCCATATGTATGTTGGGGTGTTCAGCTAATCCCCGCCTGGCATTGTGACAACCTTCTGCATTCAGGAAACTCAAGGAACGACCAGCGAGCACAGCAGCAGACTGTGACTCATTCAACTATTTGCATTCGTAATTCGCCAAGAAGGCCGTCCTCTGGACATAAGTTTAATCCTCTGATGTTTGTGTGTTGCTTGTGTCTAGGCTTTGCACTTAAACACACACACTGGAGACATATTTATTTAGAGATGTAGTCTATTAGAGGCACGAGGATGGCGGGAGGATGGAGGACGCCTTAAACCATTCTTCCTGCAGCACTCTCTGCAGTATTTTTAGGAGAATTGTTTCAAGGTGGAAGGACTTTTCTCAACCCCACTTCTCTCAATCTTTTGCCCATGAGTGCCAAGATTAACTTCTTTATTTTTAATTCATTTCCTTCTGTTCTTTATCTGTCTGTTTCTCTTCT
This sequence comes from Halichoeres trimaculatus, assembly GCF_033239565.1. Classification (NCBI taxonomy): domain Eukaryota; kingdom Metazoa; phylum Chordata; class Actinopteri; order Labriformes; family Labridae; genus Halichoeres; species Halichoeres trimaculatus. The sequence goes on along the minus strand of NW_027437179.1, from coordinate 16,230,146 downwards.
TCATGTAGCCATGGTGATACAGTGCGGTCCCAATGCACAGGAGCCACTGGCACGCTCATGCACACACAGTTTCAGCCAGGGAATCACAGGATGCTGGGAAGGCAGGGTGCTGGGAATGGTGTTGTCGGAGGGAAGCAGACCTTACACCACCCCGCCCAAAACTAAGAGAATGATGGCATGAAAGATAGAGAAGCACAGGAGGGAAAAGAATGTAGTGAGGGGGTCTGTCTTATAAACACCTGGGTCCTTCCTTCATCACAAAGCCAGCTGACAGGGGATGTTTTTTATCAGCCGAGCTCACAGTGTAGGAAAGGAACAAATTCATTTGTAAAAATGCACTCCTGGCTACAGACAAGATCTCAGACAACATCACTGTCTTTCTGTGCTATCAGAGCAGGAATCACTCATTCTTATTTATGCTCCTGCCTCAGCACTGTCATGCAAAGGTTGAACACCAACAATGAAGCAGAAACCCAAAAAAGGAAAAAGGGTATTCTCCTGGGTCCAGACCCTTCCCATGGTTTCTAAAGTGCTGATGCTTCTCTTTGTAGATCTCACATATCGAGTCTTCATATCTTGGCTGGTCGTCCTTTGTCTGCCCAATTTCAGTCTTTATGGGAATTTCCCAGACAGCAGTTTAATTGTGAGTTATCAACCTGTAGTGTGTGTGTGTGTGTGTGTCCAGAATGATGCCGTGTAGAAAATTCTTTGGTTAGGTTCAGTTTTATTTTTGTTGTCTTGGTTAGGTACATTTCTGAAACAGCAGAATATCTCTTTATTGTCATTGTTGTAAACAGTGAAAGGCAGTTTGACATCTCTTCAGAGAATAGCAGCAGTTACAAAAGGACAATAATGATAAAATGAAATAACAAAACATGCAAAGTAAGAAATGTTACATCAGGCAAGAAGAATAAAAAAATAGCAAACAAGTTAGAAAAATATTGCACTTATAAATTTGAATTGCACAAACCAGGGGTTATGGGATCTTTATCTGAGTGGGGGGAGCGCTGTCTGTACAGCTTGAGGAAAAAAGCTGTTTTTCTGTCTGTTTGTGTTTGATCTGATTGTCTGGTATCTTTTTCCAGAGGAGAAAACAATTTGTGACCAGGGTGTGTGGGGTGTGTGACGATGCGGTTGGCATCTTGTGTACAGTCTGCTAGCATAAATGTCGCTAAGGTGGAGGGAGGAAGGAAGTACAGTCTCTGCTGAGCCTGCCCACCTGGTGGGAGGTGTGAGCAGACCAGGTGAGGTCATCAGAGATGTGAACCCCAAGAAACTTGAAACACTCGACTCTCTTCACCTCCTCTCCCTGAATGAAGAGGGTCGATTGCTCTGTGCTCTTAGCTATTTTAACATCTCTGATTATTTCCTTAGTTTTTGTGATGATGGGGTCCAGGTTATTGTTCCAGCACTGTTCCATTAGGTGCTGCACCTCCTCCCCGTTGGCTCTCTATGATGTTCATTATCAGCCTACTACGGCGGTGTTGTCAGCAAATTTTATGATGGTGTTCCAGGGATGGATAGGGAAGCAGTCATGGGTGAAGTGTGAGAAGAGGAGGGGGCTGAGGACACACCCCTGAGGGGTTCCAGTGTTTAGAATCAGGGTGGACCTTAAATGTTTTTTTCACATTGCCTCAAAGGGGCTGTGAGGATTTTGAAACTGATCTTGAAAAAGTCTACCTTCTAGATATATGTCTGACAGTTATCCAGACTTTAAAATGAGATTATCAGCACCAATACTGCTGGTTACAGGTTATTTTAAATTGCTACTTCTTAGCTTCCAGTTTAATCCGGTCGACCAGGACCAGATTAATTCACGGCACGTCTAGGTCTCTATGACAACACCACGCCGGCTGACGAAGTTTAGTAGTGAGAAGAGATAAAACTCTGTGATTCATTTTGTAGTGATGGTGGACACAGGAGCCTAACTGTCAGACAGAAAAAGGACAGAAGAGCAGAAGAAAGATAAACAGGAGAGTGGTACAGCCTGAGCTAAAAGCTAACACAGGAGCTAAACTGTTGGTGATAATGTCCATTCCAACCCACAGTCAGCAGTTATTCTGCAGTGGTCTGTTCAAACTGGAGAGTCTATCAATAAAATGAAGAGTGAGGTTACGTTAGCTCTGCTTGCTAGGTGACTGGTAGGACATAGCTAACCAGGATTTACTAATGTTACACATCACGGATATGTCTTAGAGCACTGGACTGCCAGCTGTGCTAAAACAGCTACTGAACTACTTATAAACTGACAGTGTTTATTTGTTGTCACGTTATCCTATAGATACGTTGGAGCAGACAATGTCACTATATTGCTGGCTGCTACAATGTTAGCTTCATGTCATGTTTCAAACCATAGGGCTACGTAACTATACTGATAAATACCTTACCTCAGCGCATTGTATCCAGTAAAAAGTTGTGTTGAACAAAAGACATTTGTTTTGATCCCATCTCCATTTAATTCTAAAACAAACACACACCTCGCTAAAAGTAATTTACAACAGGCCACAAGGTGGCGAGGGAGTCCAATTGAAACAGATCCTCCCATAGACTGTATAAAGAGTGGACAGCGTGGCTCTGCCATTTACCATTGAACAGTTTTGAAGCCAAAATACCGCCGTCTCAGGCGCCACCATTGTAGCAGTTTGGAGCCAGAGTCTGCGCAGTAGACGATGATGAGGGATTCTGGGAGAATCTGAGTGGAGCTGGGTGACAAAAATGATTATTATTTTTGTTTCTTTTGAGAGTCTAATCACTTCCTGACTCTACCTCCCGACATATTTTACGATCCCCTCAAAAAATACACGAGAACGGCAGCTGTCAATCATCGTTCAACGTTACATAAAGCCTCGTTCTAAACCTCATATAACAAATTAAAATGAAACTTTTCAGAAAAAAGAGGACTTGGATACAAGACAGCCAAAAAATATCTTCAAATCACCACAACAATCAGACGTGAGAAACATTTCTACGAGGTGTATTAATTTTTTTAAGTTTGACCATAGTCCATCTGGAACGACTGGAGAGCCAGATTTTTAAATCTATACTGCAGCCAGCCACCAGGGGGAGCAGTTTTTGTGGAGCCCTCACTTTGAGCCGAGCAAGCGGATGTCCATTTTTTTTACAGTCTATGATCCTCCTCATAGCATCTTAAAGTTCAGCATCAACAGTTCAGGCTTGTTAGTCTGTTCAGGTATTTTTTTTATTAGTAACAGTTTAAATGAAATATGATAAAGTATTCAATTTTAAAAATAAATAAGAAATGGATTAAAGCACTATCTAAAATTCACACCAGCCAGGGGTAAAATGCAGATTTTTTCACACAGTGAGTATTTTTACTAAAACAGTTCTGTAATTTGAATTTAACATCAGAGCTTCGTGTGGTCGGACTGAAACACTCGAACACAAACACACATGAATGCCATGCCCCCCTGTTAACCTCACTGAACATTAAGTTCTCAGGACCAAGACTTTGTGATAAAGCAGCGAACTAGAGGCGCATGTATCTTAGGCTGCACAAAAGGGTTGTAATATATTGCTTTCCTCGATGGATGATCCAAACCTATTTAATGAGTACATTTTTCACTGACTCGGCCTCCATGCTTCTCACTGTAGACAACACTCACACACTAATGATCACAGATAACCACTGTTGAAGTTCACAGATAGTCACCGTGTTTCAGACATGCTGCACGTGCTGTTTCATGATCATGTGTCCTTGGTTTTTATGAACGGCTGTTCCTTCCATATACAAATGCAAATATATTCAGTACGTAAAATGTCATTTTCTGAAATGAATGCACATGAAGCATGTGTGTCAAAGTAAACCCAATAAGAGGTCAGTGGGATGACGCAGCTTCAGGGTGCGTGAGACAGAGTGAGAGGGGGAGCATGGGAGCATGAATAAACCATGGCTTTAAGTGGTGTCACCGGCCTGCTTTGTTGGTATGTCGATGTTGCTCAGGAAAACATTGCTGTCTCTGGGGCATTGTCTTTAATCCAGCATGTAAGAGCTGCTGGATGTCTCCTTTATGTAAATAGTCCCAGAGTCTCAGACATCATCTTTCATGCACACACTGGAGGAATAAATAGTTTTACAGCACTCTGTTTTTGTTTTAAGATGATTATGAACATTGCTTGAATAGACTAATCCGTTCTTTCAAACATCTCACAGTCCCGATGGGATCGAAAAAATATGCTTTTACTTGCAGTGGTGGTGTTGAATGCACCTGACATTAAAGCAGCAAATATTATTGTCTTTATCCTCGAACGCCTTACTAATCCCCGACTCTGAAAAGTTTGTTCTGTGTCTGATAGAGATGGTCCTGTCCAGAAAAATACTGTTTGAGTTTCTGAAAACAGGACGGTTTCATCTCATTGTGACACAAACACCAGAGCGCCACGCTGACAGATGGATGATCCATTGCAGACTTTGTAATTGAAAACACAGTGACAGGTTAAATAATTAATCTCCCTTTCTCTCCCGGCTTCAGATAACCATGGAGAAATACAGAAAATTCAGATCATAGATAAGAGTGTTATTGATTAGATTGGAGGGGTGGAGAGGTGGAGAGAGGTGGGGAGGTGCAGAGGTTCTCCATCACTAATCTCTCAGGCTGTGACTGCATCTAAATAACCTGCAGAGAGGGATAAACAGGCGCATCCATCATGGGACGGCTGGCGCAGACAGTGATGGATGCCTCCACCCTGCACCACCCTCTGCTGCACCTCTTCCTCCTGGTCAGGGATAGGAAGTGACACTGGCACTCAGGAGAAATACAGAGGTTAGACTGGGCAGGAAAATGCTGTCTTAAGCTCTGCAGTGATTGAAAGATTCAGGGCAGGCTTTGAGAGTGCGTTGGTGTGAGTTTGTAGAATCGTCCCCTGTCCTCGGTCCTCTTGTCTTTTTAAGTTAGGAGGATAATCCGTCTTGATAGACCCTGTTTGTTTTGTCATAGAGGAAATTGGTTTCATGGGTTTCCGTGAACTCTCTCATATATGCTTTTGTAGTGCTGGAGTATGAACTGAAGTGACTGCATTCTCTATCTGCATGCCCAAATCCCCTGTGCTGCCTGGACCCACTGAGCAGCGTTGCCCACGCCACCTCTCACCAGAGGTGCCAGCCTGACAGATACGGTGTGTGTGCCAGGCTGTGCCTTCCTTCCTTCCCCACCAGAGCAGCATTAAGATTGATCCCTCGTTCCCTCCCATTCCTTTTTCTCTCCCTCCTCTGTGAGCCTCTCTGCCTTTATGAGACTGTGAATAGGTGAAGCTCGCAAGCTCCAACAGATGGCCAGAACTGCCCTCTTTCTCTCTCCCTCTTTCTGTCTTTCTTTCTCCCTCTCTTCCTCACACACACACACACACACACACACATTCCACCGCCTCATGAATGAGAGCCTGGGGAGAAGACTGGAAAAGGCAGAATTATATGTGACAAGGAGGGAGATAAGGAACAAGCAGCATCGGTGGAGAGGAAAGAGTGGAACTAGAAGAAATAGAGGAAAGTAAGAGCCGCGCAGAGACTCTGCTGAAAAAGGGAGTGAAGGCAAAATTGAATTGTAGATTAAGGGAGCCTCTCTCCTCCCTTTTACCCTCCCTCTTTTATTTATCTCATGTGAAACCACGCCTCCCTCCTTTCACTTGTCAGTGCATCTATAACAGTGAGCTGTCTGCACCGGGCTGTGTGGGGGGTGAGACGAGCTCCTCACTCAGCCAGCACAGAGGGACCGGATCTGAACGGACTGGACCGAACTGGATGATACACGACTGTCCAGAACAGGTTCGTGAATTTATCATTGTGCATGTGTATATGTGTGTGTGTGTGTGTGTGTGATGGATGATAAGGAGGAGCGCGTGTATCCCTCAGTGTGATCGCTTGTTTCTCCACAGGACTTGCTTCCAGAGTCGCGTATCTAGAAGGTACAGTGCTGGAGCTTTGCCCTAGTTTACACTTGAATGCTCTGATCTGTTCTGTTTGCCTCCGAGATTTATGCATGGAGTCGCTAACAGCGCTGCTCCTCAGGGTGTGAAAGATAAAAATCTCTGTTTCTTTGGGTGTACCGGACTCTTGGAAGTACGTCGTCCTGAATCAGAACAGTGTGAAAACAAGCTGCTGTTTATCTGAGGGTACAAGTTAGTCCTGCAGTACGCTGTCCACATGTGCTGCTCACTTGGTTTTCTTCTGTGAAGTCATTTTACGACATTATAAAAGCTTTTATCAGAAGAGTTATTACCATTTAATTGTTTACAAAACATGCATCAGTCAACTTTACTCCATGCAGCTTGTCTGTTCAGCTTTCACAGTTATTTAGTCTGTGCTGATGTTGAATCTGGTTTGTGATTGGTTTCCTTTGTCCTCCTGATTCATGGTCTATGATGTTTAAAAACTACATCTTAGCTCCTCTTAAACTTAGCCAAAGATAATCCTGACAGTCTCTGAATAGACCATCTGAATTGGAGATTAGAATAAAAATGTTGAATCGGTTAACCAGAAGCAGGACCAGCCTATTTTATAACTGCTTCTCCTTTTGGGGATCCTTTATGAAACCGAGGAGGTATGAGCCTCGCAGTGTTCATTCAAGAGTCGCCATTTCCGCTGTCACGTCTGAAGCCAGAACAGCCCGGGTCTCTGAAACCGGTCCCAGCGAATATACTCACTATCAGTGTTTTGTCAATAGCTTTATGGGTCAAAAGGCTGTGTCATCACCAAGCGGTGGCAGTTGAGAGCAGCAGAGAGGTGGGGGGGTGTGGGCACTGACCTAAAGCTGAAATATTTATGGTGGAGACAGATGAACGCTCTGTGCTGTTTGTAGCGATACGGCTGGATGGATGAATGAAGTATGGTGGGATTGAAGGAAAGTAAAGAAGCTTCAAAGATCTGTTCTTTTTAGCATTTATTATTTATCACAACGCACTCTGCCATGGAAGCTCTAACCCCCACATCAACTGGCCTCTTTTCTTGCTGAGATGCCAGTGGACTGCAGGAGGATGCTCCTACTGAGTCTACCTGTCAGCAAGTCCCTCGGCGTGCTAAGACTGCAGCCACATGGCGCACACTCTGCTCACACACACACACACACACACATGCACTCAACCATGAGAGCATAACATTTTGTTTTCTTCTTGTATTATCACTCTAACTGTGCTGCTGTCAGCCCATGTTTGCACTCCCTAATGTGAAAAAGAGGTGTACACAAAGCACGCATACACATTTTCACTACATGAGTCCAAACATACAACAAGGAGAACTCAGCGGTGCTTCTGCTCAAACACACAAACTCTAGCGTTTCATTTTGACGTTTCTCTCCTGATTGTTCAACATCTATTACTGAGTCACATGAACAACATTAGCAGACAAAGACACACACACTCAGAGGGAGTGACGACCTTGAGACCTGTTGATGTTGTTCGCAGCAGCCGTGCTGTGAATACATAAGAGGCCATGTGGGACTCCCGGCGAAAATGGGGCGCTTGGCGTGCCGTTTGTAAAAATGAGTGGAAAATGTGCAGGAGGGCTGGCGATGCAGTTGAAGGGAGACTAAGGCATGAATATGTATTGTATGCAAATACCACACGCCGAGGTTCCTGACTCAAGCTGTTGATGAAAGCAGAGGACATATTCCCCCATCCTCTCTTAAGAAGCAGTATCGACAAACCCATTGTCCACACAGCCACGTCTCTGGCCACAGGGGCAGAGTGGTGACAGGTGGCAGATATCTGTGACAGCAGCCAAGGTGACACTGCTTGACTGTCTCTGTGGGCCTGAGGCGGCCTGGGCAGCACCAGTGTCTGCTCGTTTTAACCGAGCCATAACCTTTTGTGGTTAGACACAGCAAGGTTACAAAACAGGGGGCTTAAGCTAATGACCTTAATTAGCTTCTTTTTTTCCCGACCCTCCCAGGGTTTAGATCCTTCCGGCTGCTGTTTACCATTTATTATTACACCCATGTCTCTCTGTCTGCTACAATAATCTATTTATATTTGCAAAACAATGCAGATGTCAAACAAGGAAAAGGGGGAAAAACATTACTCTGATTTTAATTTTACATGAAGCAAAGCTAAAGGATGCTGACCTCCTAACACACTTAAAGTCACTGAATCTATTCTTTTAAGATCCATATTATTCTACCTTCTTTCACAAACTTCTTCACTTCAACCAAAGATGTTTACACAATACATATAATTAAGCATATTAAACATAGGGGTGAGTATTGGCAAGAACTTCACGATATAATATGCATCATGATACTTGGGTCACGATGCGATAATATCACAATATTGTGCTATATTGCTGTATTCTACACAGTTAATTAATTGATCGTAAACAACTTTTCTGTTTTATTGTGTTCGAGTGTGTCAAGTTTGTCACTTCAGCTACTGTGACATTAGACCAGAGATGCACGATATATTGGTATCAATATCGGTATTGGCTTATGTTGTTCATTTTTTTTAACATATCAGCAATGGCGGGTGTGTAAAAGTGGGCCAATATTTACTCATGAGCCATTTTCTGGGCATCTGGACCGATCTTTCAAGACCCCAACAATATTGTTTTCCATGACTATATAAATACCAAAACTACCTAAGAAGAGTGGACAAGGAAAAATAGTTTGAAAATAAAGAGGGATATTGAAAAATTCAGTTTGCTTGGTTTTTAGTATGTTCACAATTTGATCATCTCAGATTGTTTTTGGTTTTTTTTCCCCATATTGATATCGGTGAATATCGTTTGTTGGCAATTACTATATAAAACATGGACAAAAGCATCCATGACGTCGCTCGTCTGTTCATGAAACTGTGAAATGAAGCCGATCCGCAGACGCAGCCACATTCGCTATGACCCCAGCTGTTAGTTTTTCTTCAAGCAGCTACAGGGCGCCTGGCGGTCACGTGACCTGAGCTGTGCCTCTGATCGGAAAATCAAACGATCCTAATAACCTCTAAACCGCAGAGTTAGGGAAAAAATCACTCACCATACAGTGTGTGCTGATAGTTGTTTTTCGAACCAGGCTGTAAATAAGTTTTTTAATGCTGTAACTGTTCTGTTTTTATGGCTGGGTTTGTATGTGACTTCCCGTATTTCTGCAGTCAGCCTCAAGCGGATTCTCGACAAACAGCAACTTTTAGCACTTCTGCATAGGCTTCATTTTTAGTAACCGGATGTTGCCCCTTGGTTGTTGGCCATAACAGCAATATCAATATCAGATATCAGTATCAGACGAAATTTTTATATCGGTGCATCCCTACATTGAACTAATGTTGCAAAGAAATTATTGGTTAAAAGACATGGTCATTTGATGAAACTGATAAATGTCACTTGGTGTAACCAATGTTACTCATAAAAAACCTAATATTGCTCAAAACATGACTATGATTATTATTTTATCAGCCTGCTACACTGTAAAAAAATAAACGTTTTGAACAAAAGTTTTAAACAAACTGACCCAAGAACAGAAAAAAAACGTTAAAGCTTACAGCATCAAAACCCACATCATTAAGTTTAGGAATAAAATGTTTTGAATATACTTTGTGATAAAACTCATTATACAGCTTATGGAAAACATACAGCAAAGTAGCACTAAGATGTTTTGTACTTTCAACTCACTTAAAATCTGAATTTTTATTTTAACAAAAATGTGAATGTGTGCCATCCAAAACCAGAAGCTGCATTAAACTGTGGCGATGTATCAGCTAAGCCAGTGTTAGATCTGTTATTGATCTGTCTACTAGGATAGAGTGATTCCTCTACCAGGTACAGAGAAATGAATTCATATGCAGTTGTTTTATGGATACAAATGACTGCACATTTTATTTTGCTGGAATTCAACTTGAAACTTGTGTTACATTACTTTCACCCACACACAGGGCTGCTTTGGAATATATTAAAAGTAGCCCGGCAGTAAGAAGCACTCTGGTGTTCCCTCCGAGTCCCGGTTCATCTCTATGTATGAGCTGCTGTTAACAGGTCCTGAGACGAGCCGGCATCAGGAGATCAGTGCGTAAATCTCGGCTCTGCTGCTCGTCTTTACTCTAATGATGGAGAGGCACAGGGCGCTTTGACGACTTTGCTCAAACACTCCTCTCTCAGCAGCAGCAGCAGCAGTCTGCGGCTGATAGGAGCGTATGAGGAGAAGCACGTTGCAGCGTGTTTATGAGTGCATGTGATTCTGCGTATGTTTTCACATCTCTGTGTGTCTGTGGTTGTTCCTGTGCCTTATCAGCTCAGTATGCACAGGGTGTCAAGGAGTGATTCCCACTGTTCACGTTTGGACGGCTGTTATGTGTGAGTGCAATACGATTTCTATCTCATCCTTCTCTGCTGCTGAGCTTGTAGAAGTGGCCTACGGAGACATGTAATTATATCCTGCTGGCCACAGAGTACTGGCTTCACTGCCCTATCTGTCTCAGGAGAGACAGCGGCTATAGAAGCCCCTCCTTACCAGCAATATCAAACAGCCCAGATACCATATCTCCCGAATTTGTAATAAATCCTTCCTCCAATCTCCTCCTCCAATCAACGTTTGGATCCTGGGGTTATCGTTGGCCTTATGCTACAGTTTTGTTACAGTTGTGAATTATTTATGACTGAATTAACTCCAGTTGCTAAGAGCAGTGATTGGGAGATTTGGGAACGTAGCCAAAATCTGGCTCAAAGCCATTTTTCCCCAATACTTTTCTGTCTGATAAGCAAAGTCTTCTCACTGTAGATGTAATTAACACCTCAATTAATTTCATCTACATGCTAACCAACCCCAGTCCTTCCTGTGCTGTGCTGTGTCATATCTCTCCCACCTCTTGTTTTCCACACTCTGTCTTTTCCCCTGACCGTGTGTCCTCTGCGGATGCCGTTGGCTCTGCTCTCACAGAGGTGTGTGCTGAGATGGTGTCCATTAGTAAGCGAAAACAAACAGACACACCCCACTCTCCTGGATTTAGGAAAACAATCAATGGGAGCACTCACGTAACAGCAGTCTAAGTGGCCCGTTGATGTTGTGATTAAATGAATACAGGATGCAGTGGTAATGACTTGACACTCAGCCCCAAAGATATTAAACCCATTCTTTTCTATCACGGATCTGTTTTTAAATAGAGAAATGAAGCATAATCATCCACCCATCCAGCCTGTGTAAGGCAAATTAACAGAAAACTATTTGGGAGTAGGGCTGAACGATTTGGAAAATAATCTAAAAGCGATATTTTTTGACCAATATTGTGGTTTATCTTCTGCATTATTCACTAAAAACAAGCAGCACTTAGTATGACCAAGATGACAAAGGATGCTGTCAACATACAAACAATTCTGTCCTTTAGGCCAGGCCTACATGGTATGATGAAATGAGATGAACTGATACATAAATTGATATATATATATAAATAAAACATATATTTATTTAACTATTACAATAACAGCAGGATATTGACTGATTGATTCAACTCCAACCCTTGTTTTTGACAGAAAAACCAGCATATCGACTTTTGCTGGTTTTAAGCAAGACTAAGGTTGTGTCTGAAATCATTCCCTACTCACTACTCACTATATAGTGAATAAGATGTAGTGGACTATATAGTCCACTACATCAGCTAAATAAAACCAACATTTCGGACACTACTCACTCACTCGCCAGCCGTTGACAGTGACATAATTATTTGTGCATCGTTCATGGACAACTGGGGATTACAGTTATAATTTTTCTCAAACACTACAAAACGGCATTGATTTCAGTTAACACTAATATTATACTAAGCATATTCTTGACAGCAGTCAAATATATTGAAATTTTTTTACACGTTATTTTCAAGTAAATTACCGTATATTTGCGCAGCAAATTATGATGTGTCTGAGAATTACAAGGTCCAGTGAATGCATCATCCGCGATTGCCAGTTCAGTGGCTAACGTCTGTGTTGTTTGTTTCTCTGCTCGAAGTCATGACACGTGCTCATCCGAGAGTTAAACAGAGCTAAGTGTTATTTTCTTACAGTTTTTAATGTTGTTTGAAGTCATCTGTAATCAGTAATCGTGTTATTAGCCATTTCTTCTGTTTGAACCTCAAAGCATTATGGTTTTTTGTGCTCACATAGTGAGCATCGCTAATACACTACTTTTTAAAATGCATTTTGGGATACATTGAGTGGATTATATAGGGTATGACCATGCTCGCTCAGATTTCTGACAGCACTACTAAATGGCGTATTCACTATTTAATGCATTATATAGAGCACTATATAGTGAATAGGGAGTGATTTTGAACACAGCCTAGGTACAAGTTGTTATATTCCCTCCAAGTCATTGAAACTTTTTTTTCTTTTGTCTTTCTTTAAACTGCAGCCTTTGTGATTTCATCATTACATTCTGTTACATTGCGATGTCAGGTTCAATTGGATAAATTGTTCGGCCTCAATTGGAAGGACAAGGGAGTAAAAAGCAGAGTGGGGCTCATTTAAAGACGTCATTAAGTAATTAAGCATCTTGAAGTACCTTTGTTATCTTGAAAAACCAAAACACTTTTGTGTTCTCCCATTACTCAATTAGCTCCACTTATCTCCCTCTCTCTGATTTTCACCCCTTTTCTTTTATTTTAGCCAGGTAACAACTTCAGCTTCTTACTCCCTTAGCACCTTCACCCCCCTCTCGTGCCTCTCCCTCAGGGTGTAGCAGCCATTGTGATGCCTGATATGGTTACAGAGCTCTGAAATTGAATTTTTCACCCCACCAAAGCAGTGGGATTACAGGTTTAAAGATTGGCGCAACACTGACCTGTTATTGAACTGCTTTTCCCACTGAACCCTGGTGGAGGAAAGATCAAGAGATTGATGGGCACACAGCTCAGGAGAGAGACAGGCAGACAGGCACAATCCTTGTTACTGTGGACGTACCTGGCAATTAAATGGATATGGAGTCTGGATTCCTCTCATGTCGACCACTCTCACACACTCCTCCTCAGTCTGTCCTCACAGCTCTTCCCTGTGTTTGATCTAATTCTAATCTAATGAATCGTTTGATCTTCCCTGCCTGACACCCAGACACACTGCAAGTTTCTACATCCAGAGTAGCTCAATTAGTTCTAATCCCCAAAATCTGGCTGCTGGTGAGCCAAGTGATTCTCAGTGATGTACGGAGATTTGAACCGTCCACCCCGTGCTTATGTTTAATGAACTGTGGGATTCCTTCACCAACCTTGATCCCCCAGCCCCCCCAAAAGATAGCTCATCACAAATCCAAATCAATTCCACCATTATTGTTCAGATGTGGCTGAGTGTGAGCTACGGCTGGGTCGGAGGCGCAGCAGACGAAAGTGAGAAATGAGGTGAGGGAGCGCTGGAGACAGGCAGCGAGCTGAATGCAACATTAAGATGTTGGCAGGAAAGGGGGTATTCATTAGTAGTGGTCCATAGTGGCGGCTTGGTGAACTCTTAATTGGGAAAGAGACAGGCCTGGGGATGGGGGATCAATACGGGCAGAGCCAGGGTTCCAGCCCACTGAAATCAATCAGCCTCAAGCCCCACAAGGAGGCTGTACCAAAAAAAACAGGCTCAGACTCCGTCTCATTTACCCTTTCAGTCAAACTTCATCAAGATCAGCAGACAGACAGCTCATTCCTGCTCATCTCTGTCAGAGACGCGAGAGTTTTCTGCTTGTTTATATTTATTAAAGGCTCATTTGATCTTACTGTTGGCCAGCTTTTGGTTGACATTATAGTTTCAGTCCACCTCTGCCAAGAACAGAAGAACATTGTTGCTCATAAAACATGATTCATTAACGAAGGAGAGCTTTATGGAGAGGAATATTAAATGAACTCCTGGCGTATTTTTACTCCTCTGCTAAAAATAGTCACTTTTTCCTCTTCATCCTCTTCATCTTTGCCTGGGTAATAGCCATCTTTCTGCCCTGTCACTTTTTGATGTATCATCCTCTTACTCACATCAAGGACAAGGCCAGGTGTCGCATTTTCTCTGAGTTGCCACGCTTGTCACACTGCCTTGTCACCCACAGCCTGTTCCAATCTCCTCCCTTCTTCCTCCCCCTCTCTGCTTATTCATATTAAATCTGTCACTCCTTTATTTTGGCGAGACAAAAGGAAAGTATATCACTTTTGCCATTCGCAGCCCGCGGTGTCTGCAGAATGCTGCGAGTTTATGTGGATGTCATCGTTAGCCAAATAAAACCCTGTCAGGAAAAAATGATATATCTTCTGTTTTGTATTGTTGTCGCAGAAGTGAAATTCCTCCTCCTCGCTGTGTCCTTGGCTTCAAATGGTTTGTCAGTTTTGTGTTAAGCTATCCAGGAATATGCTTCACAAAGGCAGAGCAGCCTTGACAGTGGTATCAAACAGTTTTTTTTTACAGCTCCAGATGGACTAACAGACAGACAGACAGACAGGCACAGGTGTGTGGACTCCACTCTCTTTGATGCCCATGAGTGGGGAGCAGCTGGGGTCACAGACATGCCTTGGCGAGGAGACACATTTGAGCTTACAAGGTTCTCCGGTTTATTCTTAGCCCTGCTGCTTTTAATCCAGGCTGTGTGTGTGAGTGTATTTGTGTGTGTTCATCGCTACATTGTTTGGTGTAAAGCATTTCACCAAAGACTCGCATGAAATATCTGAGGCTCCATCAGTAGGGGAAGATTAGGGCCAAGGTTTACAGAGTGGAAATAGAGATGTCAGCGAGGTGTGCCTGGCTCAGCTGTTTCCATGTTGGACTCTGACACGTCAGTCTGAACATGGATCCCACAGTTTGACTCTTTTCAACACGTCTGTCCCGACATACGCAAAGCAAAGCCTTGTAGTTATCTCAAGTAGAGTCTGTTAAAGATGTTGTATCAGAGTGCAGATAAAGAGCTCAGTGGGAGCAGCATCTCTTAGCACCTTAAGCTGCTAGTTTTAGCAGTAAAAAGATTTGCTCGTCTTCTTCTCTGCAGTTGAGGTTATAAAACATTATAAACTAATTAACATTATAATCACTCAGAAAGTCCTCAAGGGTTGGAAGTAATCATGTTTAAAATTAGACAATTTTCACACCATTATTTCCGGCAGAGGTGTAACTAAAGCACTTCCTGAACCACTGCTGACTTCCTGAGGCATCACAGCAGGATTTTATCTTGTGTGACGCTGTGTGTTGCAACAGGGCCTAAAAGCGTGTTTACTGTAATCTTACATTTACTACTGCCATGTTTTTGTTTGAGACAGATGTGTCACCGTCCTCAGGATATGTGAGCATAGAAGAGAGCTTTAGTGGCAAGGACTGATTCTGGACTTGACTTTCAGCAATCA
The DNA here is from genome assembly GCF_033239565.1 of Halichoeres trimaculatus. Lineage (NCBI taxonomy): Eukaryota > Metazoa > Chordata > Actinopteri > Labriformes > Labridae > Halichoeres > Halichoeres trimaculatus. The sequence goes on along the minus strand of NW_027437179.1, from coordinate 16,214,876 downwards.
GGCATCTGCTTGATATAAAGGTTTTTTTTTAATGTTATGTCCAGACCTTATGTTAATTTAATTTAATTTAATGTAATTGAATTTGATTTAAATTTAACTTATTTTATTTTAATTAAATTTATTTTATTTTATTTTATTTTATTTTATTTTTTATGACTTATTTGTTTCTATGTGTTATTTTAATTGATTTTACTTCTTTTATTGATGTTCCTATATGTTATTTTAACTGTGCAGCACTTAAGTAAACTTAATTTTTTTTTTCTAAAATGTGCTATATAGATAAAGTGGATTGGATTGGATAGCGTGCTATACATCAATCAGCAGAGGAATATCCAAGACAATGGCAGAGAGATCAAAGCAATTGACAGCTTGGCTTCACTTTACCAGAAAGGATGCTAACAATGCAAAAAGATTTTGTGCAAAGCTGTAATATTGTGCAAGAGTTAGGGATGCACTGATCCAACTTTTCTAGTTCTGATACCAATACCTGGGCTTTGGGTATCGACTAATACCTATAACAATCCGATACCAATGTTAAAAATTAACCTGATCTACTGTGGGATAAGACTGGTAATGTTTGGGTAAAAGCAAAAAATGAGTATATGGAAATACTGAAGTTAATTTTTATTTCAACTGTAAAATAGTTGAATGTTTACCAGAAAAATGATACTTTAATGTACACAAGTTCTACAAACAGCAACAAAAACTGCTCCCCCTGGTGGCTGGCTGCAGTATAGGTTAAAAAATCAGGCTTTACAGCCATTCCAGATGGGCTGTGGTCAGACTTTAAAAAATAAGTACACCTCATAGAAATGTTTCTTACGTCTGATTGTTGTGGTGATTTGAAGATATCATTTGGCTGTCTTGTATTCAAGTCCTCATTTTTCTGAAAAGTTTCATTTTCATTAGTTATACGAGGTTAAAAACGAGGCTTTACGTAACGTTTAGTGATTATTGACAGATGCCGTTTTTGTGTGTTTTTTTTGAGGATTGTAAAATATGACGGGAGGTAGAGTCAAGAAGTGATTAGACCCTCAAAAGAAAAAAATAATTGTTATTTTTGTTGCCCAGCTCCACTCAGATTCTCACAGAATCCCTCATCAGCTTTACTGCACAGACTCTGGCTGCACAACTGCTACAATGGCTGCACCTGTGACAGGGGTATTTTGGCTTCAGAACCGTACAATGATAAATGGGGGAACCACGCTGTCCACTCTACAGTCTATGGCTAAGAGCACCAGTAAAAAAATAAGGCTTAGAGCTTGTTGCCTGGATCAGCACCATGGATCGGCCCCTTTCTTACCGATACCGATCAAGCTTTAAGAGGTTGATACACCAATACCCAATACCAGGATCGGTATCAGTACATCCCTAGCAGGGGTGGCATATTAAAATATTAGAAAAATTCACAGGATAAGGGAACATGTAGGCATGACAATAAAGGCATGATTGGTATCAATAAATAATAATCTCATCAATACCCATCCCTACTTCAAAGTGAAAGTTGCATTTCTTTCAAGTATTCACCTGGACTTTGTGTTTGCTTTCAGAAGTCGGCAGTCAGAGTCTGAATCCTGTGGGAGAGGAGAACATCAGAGACAAGGTAAGGCTGCTCACCTCATACTTTATGTTCAAGAGAAATCTGTTTCTGTCCTCTCTTTTCTGAGGGTGGTGTGGGCCGGCTGCAGCTCTATGGTAGAGTCTCTCATTTGGAAGGTTGAGGGTTCAATCCCAGGTTCCTCTATATGCTCAAGTGTCAAGAGACCAATTGGTGTCAAAGTGTTTGAATGAGTGTTTTGAATAAAAAAAAACATCATTCTACCTCACGCACCTTTTGTGACAGTTGAGCAGCGTTTGTGGATGTAGGGTTATGTTTTGTTCCTGCACTCGCTGTAGGTGTTTAAATACACGCTTTGACACCGGGTTTCGGTTAAGTGCAAGGCTGTGTTTGCATGTTTCATCATTGAAATGTCATCACAGAGCAGCCTGACTATCTATCTTTTTACCTGTCACTCCTCCACAAGAGACACAAAGTCAGGTTGTGATTAATTTTTCTTGTTTCCATGGATTCCTCAGACTCAGGAACAAACAAACAGCACTGCAGGGCATAGTTATCATCAGCACTGTGGATAGATTCATAACCTCCAGAGGCGGCTTGTGCATCACGCTGCTTCAGTCAGTATCAAGATCACATCACCTCCTTTTAGCTCCCTGCCTGTGAGTAGCATTTCATTCTGCTCTGGAAGGAGTAAGAAAGGAGGAGGGATGTTGTTGGCCCCACTGAGGTGAGTTTGATGATGAAAGAGATCTGTGGGTGTTAGAGTTGTGCTGTGGCCACAGCAGATGTACCCTTTGTGGCTATCAGTCCAACAAGGTAGTAATGAAGAGAGGAGAGAGGAAAGTGAAAGGAAAGATGCAGAGAGACGGTAGTTATGGGAACTAATGATCTAAATCACCAAACAATCACAGAAAGAAATCTTTGATCCCCTCTGACTTTCGTCGATAAACTCGCTCATTTAAGGCCCCAACTTACAAACTGTGCACGATTTAGAGAGGCAATAAATCTGCATGATTTAGACACATCGTCAGTGCAGTGTTACCACCATCCTGTTGGCTGTTTACCAGTGACATCCTTGTGCGGCTGCTGTGAATCAGAGTCATCCTCTGCTAACAGTTGGATGGCAGCAGAGGAAGCAGCTCTCAGCACATGTGGCCACATTATGTACACAGCTGTGCACAGCTGACTCATTATCACTGGTGAGAACATCAGTATGTGACTGTAAATCTGCTCTCCTTTAGACTAACAAACAACCCAAAACACCCAGGTCCTACTGTAGCTGCGAGAGTTAAGCTTTCTACGTGCCTGCTTACACAGCTTTTCTTTGCGGAGCATTTACAGGAGCTGAACTTTGATATTATGCCTTGTCTCTGTGAAACCACCAACAGCAGACAGGTGAGTGATGTGCCTTTAGTAAGCTATTCTGTTTGAGGACTGATCTCCACTTCAAAACCCCAGCGTGAGGACAGCGTTCACCTCTCACTTTCTTCCTCCCCTTCCTTTGGCAGTGCAGGATAAAAACCAAAAGCCTGCAAGAGAAACTCTTCAAAGGCAGTGTTCATCTGCAGGGTGAAGACCTCATCAATTCAGTTTTTTCTCTTAAACCACTGTCCTTCCTCTGAGCTGGGGTTGTTTATGAACAGAGAGATGTGATATTTCTTTCCTCAGTTTGCAGATTGTTGCGTAAGGTGCTTTTGATATCTTATGAGAGAAGAAGGGATATTTTCCCCTGAACAATGTAGGATTAGCCTGTTGTTGGTGGCAATTTCTCCTCAGACTGCCGTCTCACATCCTCTCTGGGGTATGCATTGCTGAGCGTTTTCCTCACCCTCATTTTCCACATCAGCAAGATGGGACTGCAAGCTTGCTTCCATGCCCCAGCCTGCCTTCTGCCCAATGATTAAAAGTCAAATATTAAAGTGCTCTGTTGTGAGCTTGGCCTAATTGATTCTTTCCGCCGGTTGCGCTCAGAATGGGCTGACAGCAGGCGATACCAGGCTTTGTCAACATCGGGCATGCTGCCTGACGCTCAGGACGGCACCCCAATAAAGCCCCCTGTGAGCGTGCCAACCTGGTCGCCACACACAGAGGGGCCACGCTGCACTCCAAGCCAAGCTTTTATAGTAACAACACAGAAGCAGCTCATTCTTTTGCTGTGTGTCGGCTCCGATCAGTTGGCTGGGAAGTTGCTTTACTGTTTGTAAGAAAGTGGCTGGCTGTGAAGAAAGTGTGTGAATGTGTGTGTGCAAGTCTACTTTTGAAAAAAAAAGGAAAGCTCTTCTGCCCACTTGCGTAACCACTCTGCTAACTTAAGCTATCTGGGGCGACGGTGCTGAAAGGAGGTTTCAACTGAATCCCACTAAAGATTCCCCTCTTCTTCCTCTGATGCTCAGCTCTCCCGCGTTAAGATAATTGCTTTAATAGCTTTTAATCTCAGCTGTGTTTAACAAGAAGCTTAGCTAGCACGGGATGACACTGAGGATGTCATCAGGCTTCACCCAGCAGAGAGCAGGGCATCTGGTGCACGTCCTCTGATTGTGTTGTTTTACCCTCTCTTGACTGAGATGCAGGGATAGTTAATTGAATCTGTGCTGCAGTAAAACAGAGGCTCACTCCTCTGTAGATGGAGGCAGAATATCCCTGTCCCCCTCTCAGCTGCTTACCCCATGAATTTACTGGCCATTTTATGTGTGTCTTGAATGTTCTGCACAGCCTATTTATTTTTAATGCCTTTCTACTTCACTGTTGGGAGAGTGCAACAGAGATCTTGCTGCTTTGCATTGCTCATTAAGTGCAGACATTCATCCACAACGCTTTTCTCATGAATCTGATTGACCTTTTTGGTCCCTGTGATCCGTGGTAAAAGGTTATCGGCACCTATTAATCCTCCTCTGGTTGAAAAGCTGGGTATATCTCCTGTCCTGTCTGTCTCCTGTCCTGTATGACACTTTATGCTCCATCCAAGCTGAGGGGAAGGTTTCAAAGGTGTGTGAGGGTGGGATGAGGTCAGAGACCGGGCCGATGGTGCAGTAATTACTCTATTAGTGAAATGGGGCCTCATCCTGTGCTCTGACACAGCACTAATTACAACACAAGGGTGATGAACTTGATCGAGCTTCTGCTAATTCATGTTTTATAGAATAGAATAGAATAGAATAGAATAGAATAGAAAAGAAAATACTTTATTTATCCCCGAGGGGAAATTCAGGAGTCACCGCAGCATTTAAGAAAACAAAAGTAAGAAAGAGTATAGAAAGTGCAAGAAGGTCCATAAGAAATTAGATTACGACATCCCGTCCACCACTCGTCCACCACTCTCCAGCCCAGCCAGTCTCCACCTCCACAGGGTCCAGGACTGAGCCTCCCCAGCAGTCTGTTCAGTCTCTGTCTCCTGGATCCTGTCTGCTCACAGCAGGTGAAGCTCCTCCAATGTGGCACCTGCGTCCGATGTCAGCTCTGTTAGCCACGTCCGTGAACAGCACGATGCCGCTGGGTTAGCACAGCTAGCTCATCCATCCCCCGGAGATAGATCCAACGTTCCAAAAAAACGATGGATGGAAGGACAGGTCCATGTCGTCACCTCCCAGCTCACATCTGAAAACCAGCACGTCGTCTTCACCTCCTCCTCCTCAGCTCGAGGGAAATCATCAAGCCCTACACTAGTTAGCATTGACATGCTTCAGGCTGCTAACAGCTAATTTCACATGTAAACAATGCAGCCATGCTAGAAGTGTGAGGGAGAAAAGTGGAAAATGAATCAACTAAGAGGCAAGGTTAAAATAGTTTTGGATTTGTCATTATAGTTAAGTTTTAGTTAGTTTTGACATTTTTTTCCTTTACAGTTTAGTTTTAATTAGTTTTAGAGCGGGCATTCTAGATTATTTAGTTTTTATTTTTGCAACAAGGCTTAGTTTTAGTTTAGTTTAGTTTTAGTTTTTTCATACCTTATTAACCAGGTGCAGGATTCAAAAAGGTCAGAGTAAATATTTTGTAATACAGTTTATTTTCAACTCCAACATAGTGCCACTGCTCAGTCAATGCTGATACCAAAATGTTGGCTGCTGCCTTCAACACAAAACATAGTATAAACTTAAATAAACAAATATAAACATAAATTATGTAAAACAAGTTAATATGAGCTTTAATAATTAGAAACTTGGACTCTGTAACAATAAAGTCAGACTCACATGCAATGAAACTATTACAGATGCTCTGATTCATTGCTCCACTACGTTTCGTCGCAGCACAGCGCACAGCCAGTCAGTGCAGTAAACAAGCTCGTTCCTATACGTTGCTGTGATGGTGCCGTACGGCACTGACAACTGCTGAAAACTGTTATAAAATTGGTTGGGAAAATGTGTTGGATTAATTTAAATCCTAAAGGCTATTAATATTGTCAAAAACTATAACTAAGGAATTTTTGTCTATCATTTTATTTAGTTTGAGTTAGTTTTATGAACACAAGATACAGTTATAGTTTACTTATCGTTTTTGTTTTCTTTTCTAGTTTTTAATTAGTAAATAAAATAAATTAAATTTCAGTTTTTCGCTTTTAGTTTCGTTTTAGTTAACTATAATAACCTTGCTAAGAAGACGAGCTGCTTGCTGTTGGGTACACACAGATTGAAAAAAAAAAAAAATGTACAGCCTTTCCTCGACATGTACCTTTCCCCACCCGTGCAAATCCAGTGTGTTCAGCCCTTGAATTTAAACCACATTTCAGTGTGACTGATCAGCAGCAGAGTCCAGGAATGGGTTCCCAGCTGCCTCTGTGGTAAAGGCCACAGAAAAGTAATCACAATGTCCTCTCCCCTGAGAACTGAGCAGGGTTTCATTTTTACCTCCATCCTGTTACTCTCCTGCTGTAGATCCCAGGAGGGATCCAAAGAATGAGTGAGGGTCACGATCCCCGCCACAGGGGGGCTGACAGCTGGCTGCCTGTCTGACAGCAGCCTTATCGAGGGCTAATAGGAAAGAGTCAAGTCCAAAGGAGCACTGCTGTGACCTTGGTCTGGGCCTTTAGAGGCCGGTTAAGAGGAGGAGAAGGCTTTGAAAGGTAAAGAGCCATCATGAAGGAGGAGATGCAGGTACATTTAAACTTACCTCTGGTGATGGTTTAGTGACCCACAGGAGACTTCCTCTACTCTGTCTCTCTCTGTGAAGCTGGATGACTCATTTGGGGTGTATAAGCCTTAATTTCTGCACAGAGAAGTTATTAAAATATTGCTTTGATTTTCTTCAAAGTTGTGCTTTCATGGCTTTTTATTTAATAACTGTTTGTTAGTATTCCAGCAGTGCTTCGCTGAAAAAAAACTTCAAATATTTTTGTGTTTAAGCACTGATTAGCTTTTCCGTTTGGGGCATACTAAGTGAGATCAGTGCATATTTTTATTGTTTAATTGCTGCGTGCAGACGGAGACTGGACATATTCTCAGTTGTAGAAATCATCTCTTGTTTCTGTGATTCACTAACAGGGCTGTTTTCAACTTGATCAGTGTCTCGTTGAATCCCTTACCTGCTCAGCTGTCACACACAAACGTCGTCACCACAGCTACTCAAACCTTTTTGATGGAGTATTGAGAATTATTTTTGTGACTAAATAGATAGATTGAAGCTGGATATGACTCAGCTACAAATGTGCAACCCAGAAAGATGTGATTGTGTCCCTCCTAAGTCAGAGATACCGATCAAAGGGCGGTCATGCCTTCAGGGACAGCCAATGAGCATCAGCCGTCATGGAGGGAGAGTCACTACCACCTGATCAATCTGAGCTCTCATTAAAAGGCTGCCAAGCCCTTTGCAACCTGATACAATATCAATACTGTAGCACCACAGAGGGACCTCATGAGCTGTTAGGCAAGCTGCTGGCATGCTTGACTGTCATTACAGGGCGGGCAGCATGCCAAAGACCCCCTTTGTGAGCCACTTAGGCTCCCCCCATGGTCCCAAACACAGGTCAGCACAGACAGATGGGCCGTCTGGGCTGCTGTCCCGAGGACAGGCAGAGAGAGATGGATACCGACCTGTGGAGGAGGAGACGGCCTGAGCGCTTTCACAATGAGGACTGATGATGCGTGTTGACTGCAGTAACGTACACATTGCTGCGGTTTTACCTGAGGCTTGTTTACTGTGGGTACTCACTGTGTTGATCAGCAGCGTATAATTACAAAGACCATTTCACCTGCTCAGTTTCTAACTTAATAATGAACAAAACTCCACTAAAAAAACCTTTGAGTCTAAAATTCTTAAATCTTTTAATCTTTTTTTTTAAATAAGGTTTTGGCAAATATCCACATGTTCCTGCTGGGAAAGCAGCAAGAAGTGAACTGCACATTTCTGAGAGGAGCGCAAATGGAGAGAATTAAAGTGGACATACATAAAGCCTCTGTAATTCATATCATTGTGTGCAGGTCTCCCCTCTGTGCTCCAGTCTGAGCCCCCTGTGTGGTTTTAATAGGGAAGGGAGGGATCAGGATGCACATCCCTAAACCCCCGTAATCCGCCGACAAAACGACCAGAAGAAAGCCGGCGAGTAAAGGTGGGGGGTTAGGACAGAGAATGGGAGGAGTGAAGAAGTAAAGAAGTGGTTGTTGCCTCTCCAACCCCCGGGGGTGCTCTTTACACCAGAGGAGATGGCCCTCATGGCACCCACTGATCTCCAGCCTCTGAGGGTCAAGCATACCTCTGCTGTGTGGGGCCTCTCCTGCTTTCAAGAGCCGTTGTTTATCAGCTAAATAAAAGAACTTCTAGTCTCTAGAAATGGTCATTTGTGCAGCAGCTGAACTGTAACTCTCAGAGTATTGATTAATCTGGACTGTCTATAATTTATTCAGTGGGCGGGCAGCAGTTGTTTACTGAAAGCTGAAACCGATGTAGTCTGTGATGATCACTAATTCAGGGCCATTAGCGGCAGTCCCCATTGCAGGTGCTAATTTAATGATGGGAGTGAAATGGTATGTAATTAAAACACAACAAATAACAGCTTTAAATCTATGAGTCCTCTGGAACGAGATCTCATTTCACCAACAGGTGTGCAGCTTCCACACTAGAGACATTGTTGAGGGGATAAATCCTTGTCTGTCTGCATTCCAATAACTTTCCTCTCATCGAGCTTTTCTCTCTGTGATGCAGCTTCTAGGAGATCATATTTAGAGTGATGTTTGATTTCTCATTCTTGCTGCAGTAACACAATGTCATCCAGAAGTCACTTGGCTGCACTGAGGTCTCAGTGAGGTAGTTAGGTTGGTGGGACAATGGGCCCCGACTGATTTGTATGTAATCCATTTAGCTGAGATGTGACACACTGTAGGGGGGCTTTGCCTCCGGTCAATAAGTGCCAATAAGAAACAGCTATCACTCAGCGGGCTGCCCTGTCCACCAGCTTGCTCACTTGTTTCAGCTGTCAACCCCTGTCCCAAAGGAGCTGGCAATTGTGCGGCTCTTTCGGACGCATCACAAATGGCTTTCCCATACAAACCTCAAAAAGACAGGAAAGGCAAGGACACCGGCGGACTGCAAAGCAGGCTCATTTCTCCCCGACATCTGAATAAACCAATCTGAAGTGAAAACAGCCACGTATTTACAAAACACCATTGACAGTTTCTCATTCTCTCAGCCTTAAACCCATGGAGGTGGAGCTGTGGGGGTTGAAACCCAAGTCAGGGACAATCGAGGCTCTGTTTGTGTTCTCTCTAACACCTCTGTGTTCTCTTTGGGCTCTCTTGGAGCGTACCGCGGGCTGCAGAGGAGGAGGGGTAAATGCCTTGACCCTGCTGTGGACCCTGACTGAAGCTCCTCAAAAACCTGCAGACCACCACGCAAGCCCCGAATGCCACAGGGTTGCTGCTGGAAACCGAGAACAGGAGCACAGAGGATGTATAAATCAGATAAAAGAGAAGCCGTCTTCTTCTTAAAGGATGGAGACTGATTTCAGTCACAAACGCACTCATTGCAGCTTGTTTGATGTTGTTTGTTGTGTTGTTGAAACTCCAGCTTGTTATGAGGAGTTTCTTCATTAAGTTAGTGTATTGGACCTGAAGGAGGAGACACACACACACACACACACACACACACACACACACACACACACACACACACACACACACACACACACACACACACACACACACACACACACACACACACACACACACACACACACACTTCACTCACATCATGTGCTTTTAGAGCAGCTGAGGCTTAACAGCTCGAGAACAACAGGAAGTGATGTTGCTGTTGATTTCCTTCAGATATGGAGATAATTAGCCTGGCTGCTGTTCTCGACTTGAACACCTTCTCGTCGTTCAGAGCAGTTTGAAGCCAGAAACGCAGAGCGCGTGTGTTTGTGTGAATGTCTGTTGCAACGCCTGCATGTGTGTATGTTTGTGTAATTATGTGTGGTGTACATTTATAGTCAAAAGAACAGACACAGGGAGTCTGTCAGAGCTCTTTGTTCCCCAGCAAAAACACATCATGACTGAGTCTTTTGTCTGAGCTGACACCATCATGCAGTCTCGTTCTCTTTCTACCTCTCCTTCTCCCTCAGTCTCATGTCTCTTCTCCTAATTCTTCCACCGAACTATTCATCCGTCATGCCGTCTCTCCCTCTGCTGATGAAAACATTATAAAGATAATGCGCCTTGTGGCTTTAGGAGTTGCAGAGATGGAGATGTTTTCTTTTTTTTTGCATCCAGCTGGGTGTGGACCAAGCTTTTACTTTGTGAGGAAGACTTCCAGAGGATGACGTGTGTGTTTCATTCATAATTTATCAGTATGTTTTTTTATTAGCCTACTTCCATGCAAATTTCACTTACATACTACTTTATACTATTAATATTTCATGATCAAATTTGAAGACTTGCTCTCCAAATCGCACATTTAACACACTTTATATGAATTTTCATGGCACAGATAGTATGTGAACACCTGGAGAGACACTGAACTGTAACTAGGGATGGGTACCTTACACATCTGAAATTATATGGTACCAATGCCTGGTACCTGGCAATTGATATCTGTATTCAACAGGAACAATTTTCAGTACTTTTGTGTCTTATGTTGTCATAAATATTGTTTGATGGTAAAAAGTTTTTCTATTTAACATTTTTATACAGTTATACAGTTTCATTCAGAGGATGCTTTTGGCCTGAAGAGAAAACCTTAGTAAGTGCAACAAAGTGCTACAAATTATTTGGCTGCAGGTGCTGCTAAGGATGGGAATTGATAACATTTTGTCAATACCGATGCCCTCACCGATTCTGTTGATCGATCTGATTCTTTATTGATTCCCTTATCAATTCCTGTTGTGAATTTTCTTGGTACAAAAAGTAGCTTTACAGGTTTTTCTGTGTCAACAACATTTAATTGAGTTCATACTGTATGTGAATAAAATGTAATTGGTCCCTGGGTCTGGATATTTCTGGGCATAATTATACAGAAACAGGTAAAAACTGCACACAATGTGACATTGATGTACCGTGTTGTAATATATTAATAATTCAAGTAGGCCATCTAGTGTCTCAGAATGGTTATAGCAATGGTTTAAGTTGTTTGGAAGCTTTTCATAGCTTTCGATTGCCTGTTAGCTTTTGACATTTGAAATTCTCAGTATTTTTTACAAAGAGTTGATGTGATATGTTTCTGTGATGGAAATTGAAATTGTATTCTGAAGCCGAAGTTATACTGATGTATGCTAACTGCTAGCATATCAATGCATTTTCCCATATATGTTAGCATCAAACTTGCGATATTTTGTTATTTTGGTAAATAAGGTGATTTATACCATTTCCAATGTACTGAATATGAATCTCCTGAGAGAGAGGAATGTACATTTCTTTATGAAGTCATTTCTTCAGTAAAACTGTAAGCTGAAAATCCTGAAACAGTTTTGTTGGGACACTTTATCTAACTGCTGAGCGAAGATAGCTGCAGCAGAGGCCCGGCGGCTCCAACACAATGTAAAGAATTGATAAGGGAATCGTTAAGCACAAAGGCTAACGATATGGATTGAAACATTTCTTATCGATTCTCAACAGGAACTGGTTTTTGATTCCCATCCCTAGATGCTGCCATTAAGTGCAATAAGATTTTTTTTTTCCTATGTAGAACAACGTGTCCATTATTAACCACAATTAATCACTACAAAAATATAGTTTAACCTTCGTTGTATTCAATAATCAGTGCTAAACGTTCACTAAGGGCTGGGTCTGAGACCTTCTGAATCATTCTACCCCTGAGGACAAAGAGGAGAAGGCTCAGCTTAAGTACTTTAAGTGTTCCCTGAACAGATAAATTTTCAGACATCTCTTAAAAGTAGGAAGGGACTCTGCGGATAGTATGGTGTTTGGTAATTCATTTCACCATTTGGACACAACAAAGGAGAAGAGTCTGGCTAGAGATTTAGAGCCGCGCTGGGCTGGGAGCACTAGACGTCTTTAACAAGCAGAGCATAGTGGGCGAGAAAGAGTGTAGACCTGGATGAGGGACCCCAGGTAGGCAGGAGCCGTTCTTTTCAATGTTTTGTAAGCCAGAATTCGGTCAGTACTCATAAAAGTACCTAATTCAGTACCCATCTTGAAGAGCATGAAGAAGATTTTTCTCTCCTCTATGAAGGCTATCTGTAAAACTTAAAGAAAACTGCAGTGAGGACCTGATCAGAGATTTATTAAGGTAACCCCAAGACTTTGTTGGGTGCGGGAGCTTGGCTTGCAGTCAGTGTCCAGTGTATCCTAAAGGTGTTCTGAGGGTGTTCAGATCCAGACTTCCCACAGCCTCTTAGTTTCTTTCAGAACAGATGGGAGAAATTTTCTGAGTCTCGACTTGAGTTAGATATTATCATTCACTATCAATGGAGAGTTCACGCTCTTTTTGGGCTTCATGGAGATAAACAAGCACTGGAGCTTGTATGCAGAAAAAATCTTTCTTTTAGTGCTTGAAAAACTTGTAAAAAAAATAGGAACCCAACTTTAAGATAAGACACTTTGCTTGTCTGTATGTGGCTGTGAAAAGTGAGAGCTCCTCCAGCCAGAGTGCATCGCAGCTTCACCCTGTTTCTGAGGGCAGCAGACTCACTGCAGGATTAATGAAGTGTTAAGTGCTAAAATTACGCTCATTCATATTTCACCGTCTGGGCTGCACATTCCACATGTTTTTTAAAGGTTAGGGAAGAACCTCGATGAGAAAAGAGAAACACATGAACGTAGAGGAAAACACTTCAAGAGTCAGTGCAGATATGAATATTTCACACTCAAGTCTGCTCATTGCAGAAGAAATCTCATTTCCTCACTTCTAACGTCTAACCACTGCTCTTTGTGTCTGTGTATTCAGACAGAAAATTGCTGTGCAGGTTCTGACTGTCATCTTAAAATGTCTGCAGAGTGCTGAGCTTATCTGAACCGGGGGGAAATCTAAATTAAATCTTCCCGGTGAATGGGATCAGCCCCTGCATTATCTCTTGTCATCCTCAACTATTAAAGTTACTTATTATAGAGTACGGTCACATTTGTCAAAGAAAGTGAAGGTGTGGTTGTAACCAAAGGACGGGTTTAAAGTCAGTGAATGTGGTTTTGAGTTATCAGACAGGGACTTCAGAGGTAGTGTTGACCATGCTGACCCGTGTAGTGGCCATTGTTTCAGATGTAATGAAACTGTTAATAGAGAACAGATCTGGGGGCTGTAGACTGCTTAAAGCTAAAGACGGTCCTGTCCTCAGAAAGATTATCATGTGGACTCTCTTCATCACAGTGAGGAGCATGGACCACTTGCTAAAACTCTCAGACACAGAAGTTTAAACACATCAAGCTGCAAAATTTGTAGCAATGGTTGTCCTGGGGGCATGACGCAAAACATCAACAACAGTGTGTTTCTGTGATTTCAGGATGAAAATGGACCTGTCCCTGTAACATAAAGTTTTTTTCTGTGGGGATCCTTCTCGTGATGTTAAATACCAGGCCGGTTGAAGGAAATAATAAGCTTTTTAAGACATCATGCTTTGATCAGGCACAGTTACTTTCAAAAATTAAGGTAGAGACATTACAGCCTACTGCATTATATATTTGTGTGTGTGTGTGTGTGTGTGTGTGTGTGTGTGTGTGTGTGTGTGTGTGTGTGTGTGTGTGTGTGTGTGTTTTCAGAGAAAGAGCTCTTTGTTCTTTACCTTCCTGCCAGCATCAAAGAGAGGACATAAAATTATTGTAGCAATAAGCGAACAACGTGGAAGAATTAAACAGCTTTGGAGCCAGGTTTTCTCTTTGGAGTTGATAAAGACCACAAATCCTGACTGAAAGAGAGTGAACATTAAACTCATAGTCACAAAACGAAGAACCTCCAAATGTGTTGAACCCTTTAAAAACTTGTTTCGTACATTAGCAACTTTATTTCCATTAGATAAACCAGATTGTTCGCCAGAGGTTATAATAGGATGACCCTATCAATTCACCAGTATTGTTTTTGTGAGACAAGCCAAGAAGCCCTTTTTTCTGACTTGACAGCTTCATCTTTATCTCCCTCCTGGCAGATGCTACTTTATTCAGGTCTTTGAGGAAATATTTTTTAGGTAATTTAGAATAGAATAGAATAGAATAGAATAGAATAGAATAGAACTCTGTTGGCACAAGAAAGAGTATAGAAAGTGCAAAAAAGGTCCATAGGAAAATAGATGATGACAGCTTGTTCATCATTCTCCAGTTCAGCCAGCCTCCACCTCCACAGGGTCCAGGACTGAGCTTTCCAGTCATGCTCCATCTCTGTCTCCTGGATCCTGTCTGCTTAAAGCAGGTGAAGCTTTTTCAATGTGGCGTTGATATCTGGTGTCCCGTTAGCCTTGTCTGTGAATAGCATAATGCTACTCTGCACTCTGGTATTCTCTCTGTTGCTGGGTTAGCATGGCTAGCTTGTCCATCTTATTGGAGATAGATCTTGAGTTCCCAATAACGATGGATGGAAGGACAGGTCCATGTCACACAGCACATCGTCCTCACCTCCTTCTCCTCACCTTGTGGGAAGACGTCCGGCCTAACACCAGTTAGCATTGACATGCTACAGGCTGCTAACAGCTGAGTTCACATGTAAACAATGCAGACATGGTTACATGTAGGATCTTCAGACAAACACGGGAGAAAAAGTAGTAAAAACATCACTGACGCCACAAAAAGTTTGATGTCCATGACCAACAAATGAGCCATACAAAGTAATGATCCTCTCCAAATAAAAGATTACAAAAAAGAGACAAAAAAATTACAAGAAACGGGCAAAAAAGAGAGAGCTGCTGCAAGAGGCAGCCATAGCCAACAGGGCGGCGCCTATTTCTTATCTGAACTTCCTGAAATTGCCTCTTCTGTCCATACTCATGCAAGCAATATGGATGAAAACAGAAACAGAGCTTTGGCGTCTTATGGCGTCGTAACGCTTGTTTTATTGCAATGCTATAAGCAGTGCTTGGTTCTTGGCCAGTTTGAACACTGTGATACAACTTTTAAATGTCAGCTCAACTGAGAACTGATGTGAAGAATATTACACCTGCTAAAATATTCAGAACAACATCACAATCTTTAATTATTCTACTTTTATATAACTGTTCTACAAGAAGTCCATAAATAAGTCAAAAGAAACAACAGACAACTGTTTTTCACTCCAGCTCAACTAGTTTACAATTCTTTTTAGTAGTTTTTGGGGATGTTCTCTCTTTTATCAGAGAAAGAAAATGCAGGGAGAGTTTGAGGCAACAGCCAAACCAGCGACTGTGCCGACAAAGCCTGTAGCTTTAGTACATGGGACTGCTAACTGAACCTGAGGTGTTTACAGAAAGCTTTAAAATGTATCCAATCAGCCCTGTGAGTTTTGAGGTAGCAGCTTGAATAATCCACTGAACACCTTTTTGTGTTTTATCATTTAATAGAATTCAGGTCACCTTCTGAGGCGGGCTGATAAAGCGCTCTGTCTACAGCTGCACATTACCTCTTGTTCTTCAGAGTTCTTGGTCAGAAGTGTTTGCCCTTGCTATGTTCTGAAAGTGTTGATAAAGATTGAGGCATAGCTTGTGTGGGACATCATGACGACGGAGTCTGTCTCCGATTCTGCCGGTGGAGTCGAGCCGAGCTTTGCTGAACAACAAATGAAGAACGGAAACAAAGTATGGCTTCCCATTATCATGAAAAAAGCATTCCATACTGTATTGAGGATGGTGAACCACAGACACACAGTCACACATACATGCACACACACACACACACACACACACACACAGACAAACTCCCCTCAGAGAGAGTTGCTCTCGCAGAGATGCATGCCGTTGCAGAATTTGCATCTGAATGCAAACTTTTGTTGGTAAATTCAAGGGTCCTTGGAGATTTTGCACATTCTGTTAAGAGCGAGGCAGGCCAATAGGAACAAAGTCACACATTAGCAAAGCCCTGCCAGCCTCAATTATGACCAAAGGGACTGGCTTGATAGTGTTGCAGTGAGCCACATTCAGAGCGAGTTGTGTCGAAACTTTCCCGACCCTTTACGTGGACTGGAATACAGATAACAGCAAAACTCTGCATTGAGAATGCCAAAAGAAAGATTTAAAAGTTGTGCTTTACCACAGTCTTTTTCATTTTCATCCACGCTAGATGCTCGCTTTGGTCTGTATATCTAGTTTCCATGTTTGGGGAGAAATCCATCTGTAATGAAAGTGCTCAAGCTTTGTTCCCCGCACACTCCACGTATGCCCAGAGGTTCCTTTTTGTTCACACTATCCTCATCATTTTCTCTTTATCTCTCTCAGCCTCTGAACAAAGCTGATGAAGATTCCAGGAGTCTGTCTTCAAGCTTCTGGGCTCTTGCCTCCATATTTCTTTTGCATTATGAGACACAGCTGATTAAATTGCCAGTGTACGCCATGACTCGTCCTCTTTCAATGTGTAATAAACGTCTGATTTTTCCCTGGGTGTTCTCGTATCCTGCCCGTGTTTGGAGGCTCCACATTGGATGAATCAGACTTTGCGCCTGTTTAAAAGCCCGAGGAGTTTTATTTAAAGTGAAAAAGTACATTAACGCCTCTGCAAGGTCTATGGAAGATTCATCAGGCACTCTCCAGCTTTCTTTCTGCCTCACTTCAGCTGTGATACTCGTGCTTCAGATGTGTGTTGTTGGCCAATGTAACGTATCTGTCCGTTGGTCTGGGTGTGTGTTTTCATCTCTCCACTCTTGCCACCGTCTTCACCGTCACGCCGGTGCTGTGACATGGCCAGCTCTGTTGTCACTACATTCATAATTTAGTCATTTCAATAAAAGATGGATGGCATTAAGTTTTCATCCGATGATGCAGTGCTGCTGTCTCTTGGAGCCTCTTTACAAGCGAATGACTGATGAGCAAAACTTTCCTGCTCTGTTCTGACTTCCAGGCATCACTTGGCATCAGTATAACCCGGGATGATCCTTGTTCCTCCAACATGCTTTTAGAGTCTTATTCCCTATGATCTCATATTCTGCAAGCCTACTCTCCAGCTCTTCCTCCCTAAGCCCCGAGCCTTTAATGAGTTTTGCTGAGAGTTATATTTACTTGTGTTGTCTTGTGCTTCTGTCTAAATGGCAAAAATTCCTCTTTCATTCTGCGGCGTCGGGCTGAATCAGCACTGTCGCTTCGCATCTTACTTAGTGCAAAAGAGCTGATGTTGGCAGAGCTCTGTCAGGAAACACGCTTTGAATCATCCCAGTTCACTGAAACAACAAAGCTTGCTTTATTTTATCGATGCATACAAACCATCATGTTGGTCATGTTGTCGGGAGAATAAAACGGCTAAAGACTGTTGTTTTCTTCAACGCTTGTCCCTTCCTGTTTATTCACTCATTTTGAAGGAATAATGGCTTCTGTCTGTTTGGACGTTACGGTTTCCAGTGCCTTTCTCTGTGTGGTTTCATGTAGCATCTGCCACCCAGAAAGATAAACAATACATGGAGATAAAAGAGCAGGAGGGAACAAACTGGAGAGGAAGGACTATGTGTCAGTTAGAGCTGATAAAAGGCTGAAAATCCAATTAGTCCTCAGCATCATGGGAAGAGGAGGCCTCGTGGGGGTAATGTCAGAATATATCCTCCACTGCAGCGTGTCAATAACACGACATTTACATATTTGGCTATTGATACATCAGCGTGTAAAATCCAGCTGGCTGTTTTTTCAGGGATATTTTTGGTTCTCCTCACTGATGGGTTTGCCTGCATCAGCTTCTCAAACAGATAAACAACTTTTCAAAAGGAGAACCGTTCCTTCCACACAAAACACCCCCCTCTGAAAGAGGAGGACCACCTTAATTTGAGCACGCTGACTCCATTCTTTTTTCACCGGAGATGTCCTGGAATCCATTTTTGTGGCAGGCTTTTCACTGCCGGTTTCAGATTCGAAGTTTAAATTTGTCTTTCTTTCATCCGTTTTTTTTTATTTCTTGTGGATTTCCACATTTCTGACATCTTTCTTTTTTCTTCTTTTTCATCTGAAGCCATTAATGAATGCCGGCAGTAAGGGGGGCGCTTGAAAAGAGCAAGGACGATTTCAAACAGCATAAAGCCGAGGGTCAGAGCTCGTGTGCTCCTCCAGGGGGGAACCACACGCCCCTGGGAGGACGAAACCTGAGCAAACACAGCTGCCGTTGCACATATTTGGATGCGTTTGTATATACATATGCAGATGGCTCGTATTAGTGTGTAGGTGTATGATTTTGGAGAAAGACAGGCCATGAAGGAGGATGAATGTGTGGGTTTTACAGAAAGACTTAGATGAGCAGAACCAGGACAGTGAGTTGGACCAGAGGAACAAAGAGCTTAGTGTTGGACTGAGGAGCTCTCATTCAGTCCCCTCAGACTTACTTCATCTCCTCAGTACAGGGAAACAGATTTTATCATCTCTTCCAGTGACTCTTTATGATATTTCACATTTTATTTTTGCAAGTATCACCCTGTCTTTGATCAATTTTTAAGCTGTTTGTTTGCAATATGTTGAGTCATCTCTGCATTTGTTCCTCCTCTTCCTCATATTGTTAAGGAGAAGTAACACTCCCATCAGAGAATCGGAGAGGAGAGCTGGTGTGCTGTTGTTGTTGTTGTTGTTGTTGTTTTGTCTTTAAAGAGGGAGCTCCTCTTTGTGGACTCTCAAACCCTCTCCTGTTTGACAGTGGAGCATCACTGTGGGCACACTGAAGCTGAAGACCGTAAACTAATGATTAATCATGAGTTATTTTGAGCTTATTATTATGGTCACTGTCTGTGTCTGCTAGAGGCATGTCATTTTGCCACTGTTTATTATCTTGATACATTTGGGTATTTTGCCAATAAAATATTTTATTATATTTTTCATCCCTCAAGAATTTGCAAAAAGCCTAACAAGTGTTTGTCAAAGTC
Organism: Halichoeres trimaculatus; assembly: GCF_033239565.1. Lineage (NCBI taxonomy): Eukaryota > Metazoa > Chordata > Actinopteri > Labriformes > Labridae > Halichoeres > Halichoeres trimaculatus. Next base: position 16,195,945 of record NW_027437179.1, on the reverse strand, counting down.
TCTAATAGTACATGTGTCAGATGTAATCAATGATATTCATAAACAAAAGCGGGCTTTTTTTAGTCAAAACCGAGTCTTTCTAGAAAATATAGAACAAAAACGTTGAAATGACCATAACAAGGATTAAGATCAAACAGTGCAGGGAGTTTAAAGTAGCCAACAGGATTTACTTACATCCCTTTAGGACCTAGACAAGCTCTAGTACAGGGATGGCCAACCTGTGGCTCGAGAGCCGCATGTGGCTCTTTACCTTTTAGTGTCCGGCTCTTTGATCCATTCCTAAAAAGTATATATATATATATATATATATATATATATATATATATATATATATATATATATATATATATATATATATATATATATATATAGTTATGAGTAGTGGTGTGCTGATCAATCTTAAATATTGATATATTGATGCCTAGATTGGGATTAGTATTGATCAATACTTTGGTGATGTGATTAATACTAAAGTTTCGGTTTCTCTTCTCTACATGTACTTCTCTCAACCCCTTGTGCCCATAGCTATCTACCAAGATAGATAGATAGATAGATAGATAGATAGATAGATAGATAGATAGATAGATAGATAGATAGATAGATAGATAGATAGATAGATAGATAGATAGATAGATGGAAATGTTCTGCTTTTCATTTAATATCATTTCGTTTATGTGTGAGAGGAAGTGTGTTTGTAAGACCACGCGTGTGATGTGGCTCTTTGTAGTACCACGGTAATCTTTGTGGCTCTGGGTCTCTGACTGGTTGGCCACCCCTGCTCTAGTACCTGAGCTGATCACTGACTCCTGGTGTTTTTTATAGTCTGATATTCTGCGTCTGGAGGTTAAATCACAGATGGTGGGACACGTTCGTCTTGTCTTGCTGTCTTCGACGGTGACTGCTTAGGGAGAAGTCGTCAGAATGGCATCTTTTGAGCAACATCCATCTTTTCAGAGCTAAATCTCCACACAAGGGGGACTGGTCCACGTCAGGAAATGAAATCTATCAAAGTGGATTTTGAGGCTGGTGGTGTTTTTGTTTTGTCTTCCGATTCCTGTTTGTTCTCCTATTTTTAACTTCGGCCATGCCTGCAGCTGTGGTAGCTTAGCTCGCTGTAATGTGTGAACGCTGCATGTGTTGTCTGTGCACCGATGCAGAAGTCTGTCCTACCAGCTTGATTATATTCAGTGAATGTGTGTGGACTTGAGGCCTGTTTGGATTGATTTGAAAAATAAGTGATGAACTTAAGACTGACAATTTTCAGATCAATAAAAAGCATCTAAGATATTATCCTGGACAAGATTGTAAAAAAGTCCAGTTCTTACCTTTAACATTGAGGGAAAAATTAGAGTGTGTGTGAGTTATTTTGAAAATTACACTCTCAGAACTCGATGTAAAGACGGGTTTGGCATGTGTTGTACACTCAGATATCAAAGGCAGAAAACTGATACTTCTTTGACATCTTCACAAGTAAAAACGCTGTGCATTAAATTCCTTCATTTTCTGAGTGTTTTACATTGCTCTAACTGTAGTGAGTGCAGATAGCAGTAAAGTCCATATAGGTACAGCAGATTTGGTTTTGTAGGAAATCATAAAACCAACAGTTGTGGTCATAAACTCAAGAAGAAACTGTTAATGAGTTTTTAGAGGGCTGATGCGGCGTCAGTCCTTGTGGTGCAGTTAATACACACTTGATTAATTGTTATGTTTCTTTTTTACGAGGAGGGCAGGATTTTTATGCTTCCTGAACCTGTAGAGGCGGTTCACCTGTGCTCTGCTTTCATTTTTGCAGGCTGCCATTGTTCTCTCACATTGGATGTGGCGTCTTTGGTTTTATTTCCAGTCTTTGTGTTTTCTGGACCTGATAGATGAAATCAAGCCAGCCTCTCGTGTTGTCACTCACTCATTGACCCCTGTTTTAATTTCACTCCTCTCATCATCTCCTCTCTCCCTCTCCTTCACCTCTGCCCCTCAAACCACCCCCACCCCACATCTCTCACCCTCTCGGGGGGGGTCGAGTCCTGAGCTGGCCCGGGGCCCAGGCCCATTAGCCCCAGCCTGGCAGCCATGTGCTCATCACCAGAGATCATTACACCCAGCAATGACACCACTCTAATGCATCATTAATGATTGATTAACGAGCTGAGCTCAGCCCAAACGGGTGCAGTTGTATGGAAGAGCACCCTGTAATGGCTGTGCAAAACTCGCATCTGTTTTTTTTCACCATGTTGTGTGTGCATGTGTGTACACCTGGTTCTTATCGGTCTCCCTTTGTGTCCTGTTTCCAAGGTTGAGTGAGGGAGCTGCACACCCAGGACGGACTAAAGGGGTGACTGCAGGGTGGCGTGATGGCGAGGTGGGGGCTCTCCACGACTCCCCTTCTTCCTCTCCTTCTCGTTTTGGGGGGAATCCTCACTGTGGCTCAGGGCTCTGGCTACCTCTCTGGATATCGCCAGAGGTCTCGCCTGCAGAGGGACCGCCACGTCCGCAACATCCGACCCAACATCATCCTCATCCTTACGGATGATCAGGACATAGAGCTGGGTAAGACATTTCCCTCCTCTAATCCTTTCCTCTGTGTGTGTGTGTGTGTGTGTGTGTGTGTGTGTGTGTGTGTGTGTGTGTGTGTGTGTGTGTGTGTGTGTGTGTGTGTGTGTGTGTGTGTGTGTGTGTGTGTGTGTGTGTGTGTGTGTGTTCACTGTTTGTTTGTGCATCTGGCTCTCTGTTTGCTCTGTGTCCATGTCCCATGGGTATGAGTATTCTTTCTGTGCGTATCCAAAAGCATCAGCAAGGGAAAGTCAGCCTAATGCTTCCTCCTGGCACCAGAACAACTGGCTCACTCAGAGTCATGTGCCCCCACTGCCAACCCCTCCATTGCTGGCATGAAGTGAGGGCGGCCTATGGCTTCCATTGTCTGAGTGCCAAACCCTGGCCATCTCCCTTCCCGCTTAAGTCCTTTAGCGGCGTATTGGACTGGAGTGGCTGCATAATGGCCTCGGTGACACCCTTTGTCCTCCTGTGATCGCTGGTGAGAGGACTCCCATTGAAAAGCAGGAATTTATGGTCAAGCATCTGTTTTCCCAAACAATCACCATCAGCTTGAAAAGCTTTTAGTACACAGGAATCCAAATGAGTCACACTTTACTGAAAAGATTTGTTCCCTCATTTTATTTCCACCCTTCTCCTCCTTGTCAGTGTGTGCAAAGTTTGTACTTTTACCCCTAATGCCGATTTTATATTTTCCCCTCGGTTCACCTAAATATCTTATGCGTGTGTGTTTTTTTTCTCACTCCATCTGTTTTATGTCCCTCTGTGGCCCTTTCATTTCCATCCTGTCCTTGGCCTTTGAATCTCCTCTCACCTCTCCTCCTCCTCCTCCCTGCGTCGCTCCTCCCTTCTCTCATTCTTGCTCTGCCTTCTCCCAGGCTCAATGCAGGCTATGAACAAAACCCGGCACATCATGGAGAAAGGCGGCACACATTTCTCCAACGCCTTCTCCACTACACCCATGTGCTGCCCCTCACGCTCCTCCATCCTGACGGGGAAGTACGTGCACAACCACCACACCTACACGAACAACGAGAACTGCTCCTCACCTTCCTGGCAGGCCCACCATGAGCCACACACCTTTGCAGTTCATCTGAACAACTCGGGCTACAGGACAGGTGTAGTATAGTAAATCCAAGCAGGTTAACCTGTGCCAAAATGACATATTGCTCTTACATAAACACGCTGCTCCTCTTTTCCTCTCCCAGCTTTCTTCGGGAAGTATCTGAATGAGTATAACGGCTCGTATGTGCCCCCTGGCTGGAGGGAATGGGTAGCACTGGTTAAGAATTCACGGTTCTACAACTACACTCTCTGCAGGAACGGAGCACGAGAAAAGCACAGCGGAGACTACCAAAAGGTATTTTACAGACCATTAGAGAGATGTCACCCCTGCTTTCACTGAGTGACTACATGGAAGTGAAAAAGGATGTACAAAACGGAGGGATTTTTAGCTTTTGAAATTAAAAAATGGGCTGTTTTCCAAACTGCCTTCTACACTTTTAGTGCCCACTATTTTTGCCCAAATTCAGTATGTAGAAGGCAGTATGCGAAAACTTGCAAAATCTGCAGTATGCCAAAAATTCCCAGATGTCCTACTGATCCAGGAAATGTTCTCAGTATGCAACGGACCAGTCTACCTGGCAAACTGTTTTCCACAATGCACGGAGCGAACACTGTTTGTCTATGCAGGTGGCAGGTTTTAGTGAATTACTGCCATCTACTGGAATGAGTAAGCATTATAACTACAATACAACAACACTAATGTTAGACCAGGGGTGGCCAACCAATCAGAGACCAAAAGCCACAGAAATTACCAATTACCAACAAAGAGCCACACGTGGTCTCACAAACGCACTTCCTGTCACACAAAAACGGAATGACATAAGATAAAAATCAATACATTTTCAATTTTCAAATCGAGATTTATTGTTTGTAAGTGTGTTTAAATTCGAACTTGAAGCCATGTCGGAGACAAATTTCTGTTTTTACTGTAGAAGAGACAAAGTTCTATCTATCTATCTATCTATCTATCTATCTATCTATCTATCTATCTATCTATCTATCTATCTATCTATCTATCTATCTATCTATCTATCTATCTATCTATCTATTGATTTATCCATCTTTTTATCCATCTTTTTATCCATCTATTCAATCTATGAACACATAAGTGATCGAGAGGAAAACATATAGAGAAGAGAAACTGAAACTTAAGTATCAGTCTCATTACCCAAGTATTGATCAATACAGATCCCAATGTTGGCATCAATACGTCAATATTTAAGATTGATCAGCACCACTACTCAAAACAATATACATATAAGTATTTTTTAATGAATGGATCAAAGAGCCGTACACGGAAAGGCAAAGAGCCACGTGCGGTTCCCGAGCCACAGGTTGGCCACCCCTGTGTTAGACGGTCCGTGAGATGAAGTGAAGTGATGCGCAAGGAACACAAATAAATCTTGTCACTTCCAGTCGTAAAAGATGTATTTACTTCTGCAAATTCATTAAAGCCAATATAAACCACTAAATTACTTTTTAAACCATATGTGTATTGTAAAGAAGTGTTTTTTCCATCAGCTATAAAAATAAAATCCCTTTTAAATTTATTGTTAGTAAATGATAAAACCTTTGTTGTAAGATTAGAAATCAAGTATGATGATTCTGTGTGATATGATTAACAAAATAACCAAAATGCCAAGATCTGCCCATAGATTTTGTACATTAATAAAGGCAAAAAAAAAACATCACCTGTAGCTTCGCTTCCAAAACCAGAAACCAAAGTAGTATTCTACAAAACACACCAACTGAACATTTGTACTACATACTACATGCAAAAGCAGTAAGTAATATGTAGTGCCTACTACATACTACATGCACATGTAGTATGTAGTAGGCAGTTTGGAAAACAGCAATGAATTCTTCAGTTCGAATACTCTGCTGATTCAAGCTGATGCTATTTATTGAAAGTTATTCTTGATATTAGTCCAAAAGCAATGTAAGGGGAGTTGCTTTAAAAAAAAGTCAAGGTTTAACGTAAGCTGCGTTTCCACCAAGTAGACCAGTTCGGTTCGTCTCGTTATGGCGTGCAATTTGTGGCGTTTCCACTGACTTATCCTGGGACAGATACCCAAATAACCGAGATGAGCCGTCCCACTTTTTGGGACCCTTTCGTCTGAACCAATCCACTCTCAAAAGGTGGAGCTACACGCAGACCGTTGATTGGTCAAAAGAATCGTCACTTACCTCACAACAGCGGCTATATTTCTCCTGGCGGTACACAGACTTCTCTGAAACAAAGCTCGATTGAACTTTGTAAAGAGCTACATGACAATCACAGAGAGGACGAAATGCTGCATGTCTTCCATCTGTGCTCTTTGTTTACTGTGTTGCATTTTTCTTCTTCGTTGGATTTATTAGCGGGGTACACTGTGTTGCGGTGCTACAGCGTCACGCTATTATTTAACAACTGCGGCTTTCAGCATCTGGCTTACACGCCGTCTACCATTAGAGGGCACAGTTTGCAGTAGAAGCCCAAATGGTATCAGGCTTAACTGTACTAAACCGTGCCAAACTGTACTGAACCGAACCGGACTGCTTGGTAGAAACGCAGCTATAGTTCAACCATCAGGCATTAAAATCCCTTTTTTATCTCTAACCAGGTCAGTAATATTCTCCCCACCTGTTCGTGAAACTGACAGCTATGACACCTGCTATTTCACTTCATCACTCACTGAGTATCTGCTGGCTCCACAGGACTACCTGACAGACATCATCACCAACGACAGCATCAACTACTTCCGTATGTCAAAGAAGATGTACCCTCACCGTCCTGTCATGATGGTCCTCAGCCATGTTGCTCCACATGGTCCAGAGGACTCTGCCCCCCAGTACAGCTCTGCCTTCCCCAACGCATCACAGCACATGTAAGGAGCTGAGGGCCACCAGGCTGCACAAACCTACCATAGGATTAACAAAGCAGTGACACCTTGGATGGATCAAGGTTTTGGGACGTTCTGTGACAACAGACAGTTTGAATATGTCTCACCTTTCACATTTAGTATAAACAGAGTTGATCCTCATCTCTTTGCTCACATGTGAGACATCATCACACTCATATTCCCTTTCATTTGACCTAGAATGACACAAATTTATAATCTTAGCTGGATCTTATCTTTCACTGCCTGCAGTCAGCTCTTGGCAGCTGAGCATTACCGTGCAGAGTCAGTGTGTTTCACTCTAGTTTTTTTCCACGTTTTGTTCACGTTACTGTTACCACGGTGATGAATCCTAGTGATTTGTGCCATTTTGTGAGTCACAATCAAAAAAGGGAGGTATAAATCGTGCATGTTTAATGGATAGATAAAGATTTTGGTGCATGTGAAAACACACATTCACAACATCTCACCCTTTGTCTTTCTGACCTGCCATGCCTCTCAGTGGCTGACTGGTGCTGCCGGCTAATGGTAGACCAGCTATTGGCCTCCAGAGACTGATCCAAGGAAAGTAATGAGACTGCAGTTACTGCCCCCTCCCTTCAGCCCCCTCACTCCACTCTCCTTCCCCTTTTAATCCCCTCAGCATCATTAACCTGTGCCACGCAGGCTTTATACAGAGAATATTCTCAAAATTTAGCCCCAGTGTCTTTGTACAAACTTTTAATTGCTCTTTCTCCATATATTTGCTCTCCCACGGGTGAAGTTTTGAGAGCGCTTCTCCAGCTATTTTTCTCACTCCATCTCCCTCTGCCCTTATCAACCACATAAAGAGAGAGAGGCTGTAAAAGTCCTGCCCTCCTCTGGTGTTAACTTCTTTTTCACCTTGGCACCTTGCAGACTCTCCTCCACTCTGTATTAGGCTGCAAGACATTAGCCTCCTTTAAAAGTCGCATCGATCAGCTCCAAATGTTAAATATATTTTCTTTTTTTGTTTCCATTAGCTGTTTAGCAGTATTTACGCTCAAATAATTAAAGTTCCATATGCCTGGCAGTTAATTATTGATCAAACTGTGCTCACTGCGTACAGGCCTATTGATTGCACTGCTTTGCGTTTTCCATTGTTTATTTAAGCTGAACTTTAGCAAAGTATAAATACTTTTCTTGCTGCTTTGCAAAGAAAAGAAAAGGTGACATCAGCAGACACAGGCAGAGAATATTGCAACTAGCACTTGCACTCTTGAAGAATTACTATAATCTAGTTTTCTGCCATGGAAAATGAAAATCAAATAGATACAAATAGATAATCGATAATCAGATAGATTAAGGACTAACATGTTGTGACTGGATGAAAAAAGTCAAATGAGTCCAGAGTCTGTTGCTCCTAGTTTTACAAGGCGAAAACAGAAGTGTCCAGTTTTTTCTTGTTCAGTTTCTTTTATTTTTCTGTCCTCTTTTTGTACCAGAACCCCCAGCTACAACTACGCTCCCAACCTTGACAAACACTGGATCCTGCGCTACACAGGCGCCATGAAGCCAGTCCACATGCAGTTCACCAACATGCTGCAGCGCCGGAGGATGCAAACCCTGCTCTCTGTGGATGACAGTGTGGAGAAGGTACGCAGGCACAGAGCCAGGTGGACATATTCTCAAGAAGAAATATGCCTCGAAACACACACACACACACACACACTCCCTTGCACAGGCACACATTCAAACACACACTTTTCATCTGACAGTCTCAGGTCCTGGGAGATGTGTGCTTGTTCTGACTGGGACTCTATAATGTATTCACTGACACACTTGGTGAATCGTTCAATTGCTTTTCCTTGAAGCTGACACAGGAGACCTGAGCTTTCAAGCATAGAGTGTAACTTTCACACTCTGTGAGTGCTTAATGAATTATGTCCTTCTTGAAGGTGTACAACATGTTGTTGGAGACAGGGGAACTGGACAACACCTACATCATCTACACCTCAGACCACGGGTACCACATCGGACAGTTTGGTCTGGTGAAGGGCAAATCGATGCCTTATGAGTTTGATATCCGGGTTCCCTTCTACGTAAGAGGACCGCATGTGGAGCAAGGTGCAAAGTAAGTGTAACTGTTCTTTTTAAGTCATAAGGCAGGGGTTTGTTTCTGTATTATGCCGTGTATGGGAAATTAATGCCTCTTCTTCATGCTTCCCTGCAGTAATCCTCACATTGTTTTAAATGTCGACTTGGCGCCCACACTGCTGGACATGGCTGGTGTTGATATCCCTGCAGAAATGGATGGCAAGTCAATCCTCAAGCTGCTGGACACAGACAGGCCAGTCAATAGGTACACACACATTCACCAACGACTCTGCTCATTTCTCTTTTTATTCAGCAGACACTGAAAGAAATCATTAAAATGTAGCAGAATCGATGTTGATTGAAAATGAACCAGCCTGTCCTTTTGTGCTGTTTGACGGCAAAAAGACTTCTTTAAAGGGACATCATGATGTATTATCTGATATCTGTTCTTGGTGTTCTTTGAGTCAGAAAATCTTGGGCCAATCATTAAAACCATGCTGTTCTTTTTACAAGGCTGACATTCAAGGGCGCCTACCTGTTCAGTGTTCATATCTCAGTGTGTCCTGACAAGATGGTTGGTTTTCTTTGCTTATTCCTAGGTTCCAGTTAAACAGAAAGGCCAAGACCTGGAGAGATTCTTTCTTGGTGGAAAGAGGGTATGTTGAAATGTTTGACCTTTTGTGAGAAATGTTCTCTTTCCAGAGATTTTCTCCTTGTGACATACTGTATGTCTCTTTGTCTCTGGTTGGTTAAAATAACTGCATTTGTTTTTTTGGTCTTTCAGGAAGCCTCCACACAAGAGAGCTGATGGGAAGGAAGTAGCCCAGGAGGAGAATTTCCTGCCAAAGTACCAGCGAGTGAAGGACCTGTGCCAGAAGGAAGAGTACCAGACTTCCTGCCAGCAGCCAGGACAGGTACACGACCACACTGTCCTTAAAACATCAAAATTAGGTCTTGATATGAAGAGTTAGCCTTTAAATCACATGGTATTGGTCATGAATTTTTCCCCAATATAACTTCTAAACTGTTGTTTTAATCATGTTTTGTACTGTAATAGTTATTTTTCTGTAGTATGAAGTCGAAACAGATACCACGAAATGTGCCTTTACCTTGTTTCAGAAGTGGCAGTGTGTGGAGGACCCTACTGGCAAGCTGAGGCTGTATAAGTGCAAGGGCATGGCCAGTCTCTATGCCCCACGTATGCAGGCTCTGATGGCCAGAGGTGCCTCTCTGCTGTCCCCCACTTTGAACTCTGCTGCCTGTAACTGCGCTGATGTGGGCTTCAAAACACCCGTCATGAAGCGGAAGAAACTCCTCACGAAAAAGAGTTAGTTGCTGCTGTCACACACACTCAAACACACGTTAAACTTTGAAATGTCCTTTCTTTGGCCGATAAAGTCATACAAAAGAGGAACATTATTCTCAAACTAAAATAAGCAGCTCCTGAAATATTCATGAGGTGAAAAACATGTGTCTGTGCTGCCATCAAGTGGTGAATTAGATAAATGCACCCTGTATTATAGGGTATTGGGGAAAAAAATTAAAACATTCATAGAAATGATACCAGTCTTACTGTTAGTTTTTTTAAATTAATAATTTAATTTAAGTCCCCTCTGTTTCTTCTCATTCAGAGATTAAATCCAGTAAAGCTGTCTCAAGAAAGCGCTGGGCCCGCTCTGTGTCCTTTGAGATGGATGGAGACCTGTATGCAGTAGACCTGGAGGAGGGTTACCAGCCCCTGGGCTCCAGGAACAGCAGTGGAGCCGGTCTCAGTACTGGAGCTGAAGAAGAGGACACTGAGGAATTCAGTGGGATGGGGGTCACAGCCAAACCCACAACCTACAGTAAACTCACACCACCAGCTGCTCTGAAAGTCACCTACAGGTTTGTCTAATGCTCATTAATTACACAAAAACAACTTTAGTTAATGATTGTGTTTGTATATTACAGATTAAAGGTGGTTTGTGCATTTTTTCACCCTGTAGATGTTCGATCCTCATGAACGACACAGTGAAATGTGATGGAGGCTTATACAAGTCTCTTCAAGCCTGGAAAGACCACAAACTTCACATTGAGCATGAGGTACTGCTATACTCTGTCTCCAGAAAACCCTTTTTCTCTGGTTCACACTTCATCAAGTTTGCATGTCTGGTCCTCTTTGCTTAGATTGAAACCTTGCAAACCAAAATCAAGAACCTGCGGGAAGTCAAAGGTCACCTGAAGAAGGTGCGACCAGAGGAATGTCAGTGCGACACCCCCAGGTGAGAATGTGTTGAGACCCCACTGTTAGCGACACAGTGATCCTGTTACATATGTGACAACTGCTTTTGTCTTTACAGCTACCTGCTCAAGAACAAGGAGATGTTCAGGCTTAACGCAGGGCGTATGCATTCAGTCAGGTAAACACTCAAAGTGTTTGACTAAAAACAAATATTATCATCTATCTCTTGTAGTCTCACTGTGTTTTCATTGGTTGTTATCAGAATGCCCTCAAAGCAGAAGAGTCAGTGGTTGCAGAAGGAGCAGAAGCGCAGAAAGAAGTTACGGAAGTTCCTCAAGAGGCTCCAGAACAATGACACTTGTAGCATGCCCGGCCTCACATGCTTCACCCATGACAACCATCATTGGCAGACAGCCCCCTTCTGGACAAGTGAGGAATAACATCAGAGAGCATTGAAAAAAAAAAAAATGAAATCTCTTTGTTAAATTTCAAAATGTTTCCAAAGGTGTGGTTAAAAACAACTTTTTATAACACAGTTGTGTTGTCTCCACTCTTACCCCTCCCTTCCTCAGTGGGTCCATTCTGTGCGTGCACCAGTGCCAACAACAACACTTACTGGTGCCTACGGACCATCAATGACACACACAACTTCCTGTTCTGTGAATTTGCTACCGGTTTCCTGGAGTATTTTGACCTCAACACTGACCCGTACCAGGTATTTGAGTGGTAAACACAGCAGATATAACTCACAGATACAATGACCTCACTGCATGATTCATGGCATATCTACACGAGCACAACGGTAGAGATTTTCCTGTTTTCCAGAGATTTTCCAGAGCTTCCCAAGCTTTCACTGACATGTTGTCTTTATTGTTCCTGTAGCTGATAAATGCTGTCAGCACCCTCGACCGCAACGCTCTGAATTCAATGCATCAACAGCTCATGGAGTTACGAGGCTGTAAGGGACACAAGCAGTGCAACCCAGAGAAGGGTCTGTAAAACATTTTCAAGGCTAACATGATTAATGACAGTGGAGCCTGCAATGCATCTAACGTTACCTTTGCTTCCTTTCAGGAGGAAAAGAGCGAAACTACTTCAGTGAATACAGGTATTTTCTCCTTCCCTGTACAGCACAAATGATTACTTTTACAAACTCTGCAGATGGAATTCATGTTAAACTCTGAACTCTTGGAAGTTGAAGGCTCCCAAGGGTGTCTTTGGCTATGTTTCTTCTCATTGCAAGTCATCTGCACAGTCAAGGGAATAAAATGTTGTGAAGTTGTGCTGAAAATGAACCTCTACAAATTGTCCTGGTTCCTTATTGCTGCAATCAAGGTCCTCTCATCACGGGGAAGCAGAAGCCAAAGAGGGCATAAACATAAGCCTGCTTTGCAGCTTCCGCTATTCCCCTTTGTAATGAAGCCTAATAGCTTGTCTCTGTTGTGTGTGTGTGTGTGTGTGGGTGTATGTGTGTGTGCGCGTGCATGTTATGTATGTGTGTTTTTATAACTGTTGTCTCCATGCACGTGCATTTGCCCTGCACGTGAATACGTGCTGTGCATGCTTCAGGCCAGTTCACCGTCGAAAGAGGCCAAAAGTGAAGAAGCCTTCCTCCAAATCGCTGTGAGTTTGTCATAATCCATCTGTTCCCTGTAGTCAGCCAAGCTCCCATCCTTTCCCCATCCAGAGTTTTTCAGCTTGGTCATGTGACCAAGCAGCATGCTTACCTCTCCTCGATTCATAATAATACTGTACTCACACACTTACAGTAAATCTCACATACCTGCATTGCCAAGCTGCACCATCCTCCTCCCTGATCACTCGCTCAGTCAAGTTCAATGAAGCAATGCAGTTCAGACATTTTGTCCATCTGTTGTTTTTGAGTCCTGTCACTTTTACTTTCCTGAGTAGGAACAGAGCAGAGCTGGAGCCATGGTTTCCAGTGAATGCCTCTGAAGGAACACTGAACTGACATTATTTGTTTCCTCACGCAGAGGGCAGATTTGGGAAGGTTGGGTAGGTTAACCACCTGCATCCTCCGGCCTGGCATATGGTCCCTCTCCAGCTAAGGAGCTAAGGAAGGAGAAGAGGGAGTGAATGCATCTATGAGGACCTTAACTACACTCCGATGGACCGTAACCTGAGACACTTCTTTACTCAAATCTAGATTTGATTTCCTGAGACCACTGCTCTGTAACTGTCATTCAAAAGAAAGAAAAGCCGACGAGGGGGAGGAGAACGCGGTCAGGACTGTTTAACTGCCGCTTCAACCTTCACAAACATTTCATCCTCATTTCAAACCTCTGCAGGTGAAACCTGCCAGGACAATAACCGCCAACAGGATGCTGCACATCAAGTGGGACCACATTCCATTGTTTCTAATAATGTACATAGTATATCAGCTTTAACCTCTTTCATATCACCATGGGTCGAGGTGGGAACATGAACTGTTGCGTCCACTCCTGCTGCTACACAAAGATGTCATGGCCCTGTGATGTCTCTGTGGCATAAGCTGACTTACGTACAAAGGCATATTTTCTTTCTCTGCACCAATGTGTCTGCACATGGAAACAGTACGGACTAAAAAGGCAAATGACAACAAACTCTTCACTGTTATCTTTTGTTTATTAGTTGATTTTAAAGCCGATGAATGTCCCTCATTAAGAGTCATCTTCCTGAAAGCTGTGAGATGTGAGTTGACTACAGACTGCCTGCCTTCTTCCAGTCTCCTCTGCTGTCAGTCACACTTGAACAGGACTACACTCGTTTCTATCTCACAACGATACAATCAAAACCTCCTGAATCTTTGAGCGCTGGCAGAATGTGTCACCAGTGACTGGGATTTTACTTCTTTGTCTTGTCAGTACCACAGTGTAGAGGTACCAAATAGTCTGTTCAGCTTCCTATACATGGTGCTACAGGATAACAATACAAAAGTAAAATCTTGCTGTACAGTACAGTATGTATCTGAATGTATGTTGTGCAATTAATATAAATGTTTACAATATTTTTTATAATACAGAAGAAGCAGACCTCGTATGAAATGAGTCGACAGAGTGGACTTATGGGGAGAAACTGTAGCTCGAAAACTTGCATTGCCCGCTACTGTATGTTTGTCCTTTTCTTATTTACATCAGAAAAGCACTTAAAGGGTTCACTGTGATCATTACGCGCCATGAACTTTGAGTGATTATATTGTTAACTCCGTGCCAGAGGAACAACACAACAGTATAATAATTATTGATGTACATTTGTAAAATTCAGCTACCTGCCTTCATATGCTTCTTTGATTTTTTTAGCAAGTATTTCCATAGACCTGAGTGCTGATAGTAATTGTGAATAAAGTGTTGTTTGATCTTCAACCTGGTCTGCCTTTTTACTCTGAAGGTAGTTTTTCATGTTTCTGTCCAGCAGGTGTCTCTGTCTGCTTGTCTGCTTGTCTGCAGGCCTAAGATAGACTTGCATCTTTTCCTCTTAAAGGAGACTGCTGAGGTCCCCCACTCTTTGAAATGACAAAACTGTAAAATGAACGTTTCATGTTTTAACAGGATCTTCACACATAAATCCATTTAACAAAAAGTATTGTAAGCCAAACATAAGCCAACAGTTAAGAAAAAAAATATTTCTCAAAAGAGGAACATTAATAACTTTTTCATTGATAACTTTTTGCTACATGTAGTAAATTTGCTGTAAAAAAAAAACTGATAAACAAGTCAATGCTTCATTTATTTAGTTTCACAATGACTGAAAAGTTGGCAAACAATAGGAGTGGTGACAATATTTGAGCCATGTTTTTTCTGGACGCAACAATCTTTGTGATTGTTCTCGTCGCATGGGGGTCACTTTCTATCACTTCTTTTTACAAAGCAAAACTGATCCTAGAAATGTGTTTGGTTGTACCCATCCCATCCAGCCAGGGAGGAAGTGCAGCTCTGTTGGGCGGGGGAAGGGCGGGGGGTGAAGACTGGGCGACCCTCATCCCAACCTATGACTCACGTGCAGAGGCGGAGACTCCATATCGGATTCACCGCCGGAGGAGGACCGTCCCGTACTCACTCCACAGACTCTCTGTACGCTGAGAAAGTACACTTACAAACCCGACAACAGCGAAACACTGCTTCACCCTCTTACGTCTTCTTTACAATGTGAAGAAAATGGCCGGGACCAGGTGAGTTATGATCTAATTTTTATTTAAAGTTATGCAAACTAAAGTGGAGAGAGTTTGGACGCTCGCGCTCTGTTGGCTCGGTGTCCCCTCGCGCCCACAGCAGACAGTGAACAGCACGAGACAGTGTAGAGTAACTTTACTGAAACTTAACAGTGTTTCTGTGCAGTGTTAACAACAAGGTGGTGGATTACGTTGTTGAAAGTGTAGAATGTGGTTGGCACAATATGAAGCTTTGAAGGGCTCAGATAAGATTTTGTTTTAGTTTTGTAAGTAGCTTAACTCTACCATGACTTTTATTTACGGCACAAAGCTGTATCTGCTCAGTGCCAGCAATTTGCACTGGAGCCTAGTGACTTTAAAGGTGAAAAGTGAAGATTTATTTCATTTTGGTGTTTTTAGCCCAATGGTTTTCCATGGTCCCCTGTGTTTCTGAGCTAACCTGATTCCAGTCTTTACTGTGGGGAACAGGCTGGTGATAACCTCAGCAACAAATGCCCCAAAGCCCATTTGTTGCTGTAGTCTTTACTGGTTGCTGGTAACTGAGGTTGAGCAGTTCTGCTTTGATCCCCACATGTTGAATTTATACAGCATCAAGTGCAGATGTGTGTTTAAACTTTGTTTGGCTTTCATCGCTTCCTTGAGACAGATGGTTTACTTTAGTGCTCTCAGACTTATTTAAAGCTACTGAGATCTCGTCAAAAAATAAGCTGTTTTCTCCAACTGTTTTGGCAGGATGTCCTGCACATGCTTTCTAGTAGCTTGATGTGACTTCATGAAAGCAAAGCCCTGATGGCTTTTAATGCCTAGGGTTAAAGTTGTGGAAAACTTTGATGGTTTCCTCCACTGCAAAAACTGAAATCTTATCAAGTGTTTTTCTCTTATTTTCAGTAGAAAATGCCTTTTTAGACTTAATATCAGCCACAGTCACCTGACCAGTCCAGGAAAAAGTCTTATTTCAAGTCATTTAAAGACAAAAATGAGGTCTGAAATGCTTGTAACAAGTCAAAAAAATCTGCCAATGGATCAAGAAAAAAGTTACTTGTATTAAGACAATATTTTAGTTTTTAGCAAATTTTCTAGCAAATCTTTCTTGGTACATTGGCAGACAAGCAATTCAAACCTCATTTTTGTCTTTAAATAACTTGAATCAAGAAGTTTTTCTGGACTGACAAGTTGAATGTGGCTCATATTGAGTATAAAAAGACAATTTTGACTAATAATAAGACATAAACTCTTGTTAAGATTTCAGTTTTTGCAGTGTCCTCCTCCTCTTCCTCCTGTTTGGACCTCCAGTTGGATATTATGCTGTGGATTCTGCCTGACAGCCATGCTGCCCCGTCAGCTGTAATTGACACAGCCTGGAGCTGTTAGTTGTGTCACGCAATGCCAACCTGACTTCCGGGGTACAAAACTTTCCCCACCTGCCAGCTGGTGCTCATCTGATGACTGTGCCTGGTGTTGGTTTCTGCAGGCGTGCTAGCCCACTGCATCTCTATCTGCCCAGCGCTACATAGTGGACAGAGCAGGCAGGATGGTGCAACAGTTGTTGCTGCTTCCTGCTAAAACTTTAAAAGGGTCTCTCAGGAGTCAGACACAAGACAACAAACCAGGACTGTGCATTCAAATGTGGATCTTTTGTCAAGGACAAGGCAGGATGTCAGTCCCACAGAGGATTAGACAAAGCAGTGGACAAATATGTTTGCCTGAGGAGAGGAATTGATTTATAAGCCCATGCTCTGGTGACAGTTCCTCACTGACATGTTTTTAAGTTAATAACTGTGTCAGATTATTTTGACATAAAGCTTCAAATCTCATTTTCCAGCGTTTACTCCTCCCTTTCCTCCCTCCTGTGTTGTAATCCCGGTCACATTCATGTGAACCTCAACAAGCCTTGTTACCTGATTTTAATTCTCTATGGCCTGCCACAGTAACTCCATTAGGAGGTTAAGGTGATTTGCCCAAACACTTTTATCTGTACCTGTTCAGCATCCAACGTCTCAAACCTTTCCCCTCCAGGGATTAAAAACTGGGTTAAACTCTTGGCCCACACTGGATTGAACTTGACGCTGAATGTGCTGATCATCACCCTCCGGCATTAGAAGGGATGATAACTTGTTAAAGATTCTTAGAAAGGCTGTTAGGGTGAATACGTCTTCTGCTTGTAAAGAGCTGAACATGCCTACATGAGCTCAGATCAGTGTGTAAAGACTAGAGGTCGACCGATAGGGGTTTTTTTTGGGCCGATGCCGATGCAGATGCTTTCCAAATTTGGGCAGCCGATGCCGATATGCATAGCTGATTTTTCCAATTTGATATTCAGGCCGATTGTTAAATAAATATATATTTATCACATTTTTGTGAAACGCAGCAATTTCTGAGCAACTAAAAGAAATCTATTACAACAAGTCATGTCCAGTCCTCTGAACATTTATTCAGTTTTCAAAACAATGAAATATTTTGTCTGAGTAAACACACAATGTAACAAGCAGTAGTGAACATTCACACTCTTCTTAAAATGTCAAAAAAGAAATTTAAACTTACTAATATAATTTGAACAAAAGTATGTAATGTATTCAAGTGGTTCCACAAGTTTGAGGTGCTCATCTTTTTTGTGCCTGATCAAAAATTGCGTCATTTTATACAACGGATCAAAAATCAGCTTTTTAAAAGAAAATACAGCCGATGGCCGATAGAGACAAATGTCCAAATATCGGCCCGATATATCGGCCGGCCAATATATCGGTCTACCTCTAGTAAAGACGCTCTGCATGGTTGAAAAAGAAGATAAAATATAATCATAGTTCATTGATGTTAGTCAGAACAGTCGGGCTGAGACGTGACAAAATTGTCACAAAGAGACCAAAATGCTTTTGCGTCTTAAATGCAGCATCACAATAATGTCCCTCTGGTGCAAACTCAGTTTTTACGAGGAAATATGAATTCATGTATATTTAGTTGAACCGCGGGCCTCGATTAAATCATAATCCACCCCTCGTCCCCCCTGAGGCTCAGACAGACCCAGCTTTAACATCTTCACCAGTCTGCTCCTGCAGCCTGAAGGGCCTGGTGTCTGCTCCTTCAACTTCCTCCAGAGACAATTCAGCTGATTCTTTCCTGTGTGGCTCCACTGACCCCCCACTCACCCTGCTACCCTGCCCTGGGATTAGACCCTGGCCTCGTTTGTCATGTCAGCAGGGGAGGAATCAGAGGGAAGGCTGTGGTCCAGCTCAAAATGAATGTACAAATTGGGCAAATGGGTCAGAATAGAAAATGTTGTTTTGGCAATACAATGACGGCACAAACTGAAACAGTTCATTTATCGTACACGGGACCCTGAATAAACCGACAGAAATAACTTTGGACAATGAATGTGTAGAGTTATTAAGCACAATTACACTCTAATAGGTTCATTCATATCTCTTGTTTGGACAAGTGACCCCATTGTTGGATTGCTGACAGCTGGTGTACTGGACAGAAAGGCCGGCCTGTATGTGGTAAACACCCTGATCCCAACACAGACTCTTCTGCACATGTTCACTCTCGTCCGGAGTCTCATCTGACCTGAAAACCCCCATGTGGTCCTCCACTGTGGAGAGGGGTGGATGTTAGGATGGACAGGGACTTCTGGCCCCTATAAAAGGCTGTTTCGTGACCGGGGTAGTATCTCAGACTGATGGTGACTGTTGCCTGGATGGTAAGGACGCCGGGAGCTCCCAGCATTTCTGCAGAAATCTGCTGCATTAGTGGGAGAAGAGAGGACAGTGAGACAATACCCTCCATACAGAGACCTCGGCGCTGCTTCTCTGGAGTTTGTTTGTAGGTGGATTACAGCGAGGTTATCTGAAGCTACATTCAAGACGGCCAACACAAAAATGTTCTGCTGGATCTGGTTGTGAGGTAGGCTCTATTATCTGAAATCTCATGAAGAATCAGTTTGTTGCAGGGAAGTGGGAATGAATTCACTGAGGCCATGTAAAATCGCTTGTTGGAAAGCAGCATGGGAACGACGGGCCTCGCTGAAGGTGGCTGGAGGATCTTGTGAGATCCAGTCTAATCCAGTGCCAATGGAAAGGGGAAACTGTCTCGAGTTCTGGATTAGGGCAGCTGTTGAAGGAGGTCAGCCCCAGACCTCGTATACACGTCCCAGGCTCCGCCTTGCCCTGTCTCTCATTGGCTGGGCCCCCCTGTGTGGAGGCAACACACGGGGTTCCCGTTGAATAAGGTCTGCCTGTTGATATGACAATAGCCTGCATTGTGTGTATCATCACAGGCAGCAGAGTGGGGTGAATTTCACAGGCTTTGTAATGCATATGGCGGTGAGTCATCACAGGACATTCTTGTCAACTCAGTTACCCATTTTATGTTCACACAGAGACTTAGAATAGCAAGAAACTACCAGTGACTCGTAGGAATGAAAAAGTCTTTTTT
This sequence comes from Halichoeres trimaculatus, assembly GCF_033239565.1. Classification (NCBI taxonomy): domain Eukaryota; kingdom Metazoa; phylum Chordata; class Actinopteri; order Labriformes; family Labridae; genus Halichoeres; species Halichoeres trimaculatus. The sequence continues at coordinate 16,176,582 of NW_027437179.1, read as the reverse complement.
TTTTTCACCAGATCAGAGTTCTCGTGTGTGTGTGCGTGTGTGTGTGTGTGTGTGAGTCTTTCAAACACACAACAAAGTGCTTTGTGTTCTTTAGGCTTGATGACAGAGTAGAGGCTACATTTTGCAGAAACCTTCAAATAAAGACCTGTTGCATTTTTTACAACACGGCAGTTTTAAAATGGACCATGTGTAACGTTGGCACACTGGGGTATAAGTCGAGCTCATGGCACAATGAAACTGGACCATCTGGTTCTTGCAGTTGTATCATGCTGTCACCCTTGTGACTCATGAGTGGCAATCACGCTCTGCCCGGGAACCGTGATGGTAATAAAAGAGTTTATTGACAGTGTGATCATGAACTATTCAGCGATAAGAACACGTAGAGTTGTGTGGTTTGTATTACATAATTAATAAGACTGCCCTCTGGCTTTTTTTTTTTTTCAATCTGGGAAGTGATGTCCAAACAGAAGCTTCCTTCCAGTATCAGCAGCTTGTTAGTGTTCGTTGGAGTAGAGCTAAAGCGTCTACTCCACCATTCGTCTTCATCCTCCCACCTCCCCACAGCCCGTCTGCCAGATATGCAGATGTGGTTGTGTTAAGGTATTGAAGGGTTTTACCTCTCCTTGGGAACTCTACTCACTGGTTCCTGGGTTGACTCACATGAGGCCGGCTCAATCATGCTTGACGTGTCTTTCAGTGAAAGACGACCCCCAAACTTGTTTGCCAATGTCAGCACACGATGAGTGAGGAATGGACACCGACAACTGTTGCTGATGGGTGGGGGTTAAGGAGGAAAAAAAAGGAGGAGGGTGAAGTCGAGAGGAAAGCTGAAAAATGTCTAAGGCCAGCAACGTGGTTCAGTTGGAAATGGTGTTTGTCATTGGATAGGCTGAAACAGCAGATCTATTGTACTGGTTTTGTTGACATGGTTATCACAGGGACATCTGTGTGTAGTAGGTCAAATTAGTATAACTTTGCTTTATGTGAATATGATGGAGGCGTCTTTGGCCTCAAGTTAGATCAACTCTTTCACACCGCTGAACTGCAGAAACCAGTGACCTGCAGAAGACAGAAACAAACATTAATGTGGAGCCACTACACTGGAAGATAAACCTGACAAAGGACTAAAGAATAAACTCAACAGGCCGTGTGCAGCCCTGTGGGTTTGCTGTACAAAGCTCATCTCTGTTAAAGTCATAGAAGGGGATAAATATCCAGCATCTTAACTCCCAGCATTCACTTTACGAGGGTTTCTGTGGAGATGGACGCCAAGCTGCTTCTCAAAAGTCCATTACTGTGTAACAGACTCAGCAGTCTTTGTAAAGGTTTGTTTGATGGTAAAATAAAACACACACATACACACACACACACACACACACACACACAAACAGGGGGCTCAGTTGTCTCGTGAGTTTCACCGACCTCTAACCCTGGTGACAGGACAGGAACGGGAGGTGTTAAACAAAAGGCCCAGAGAATGTGTCTACGACAGGTGCAGCGCTTTTTCTGACATCTGAAACACGTGAACTCTCCCTCTGATTGTTTCTGGACGCATGAGCAGAGATCAACCCACACACACTTCATCGTGTGTCAGATGCGTTTTCAAAAGAAATATTGTGTTGATTGAGGATTTCTAGGAAACAAACATCTCTGGTAAACTGAGTTGGGATTATAGGAAGGATGAGGTTAACCTATCTTGAACCTTGCATGTCATGTATGTTGATTAGGCCTGTCACGATAATCAATAAATCGATTAACCGAACGATAAATAAAAACGTCCTCGGTAAGTTTGCCAGCCTCGATAAACTGACAAGTGCATGCATGTTTGTTTTCCTCCTCTCTTTCGACCAAAGAGGCTGAATGAGAAGATGGCTCACTATGTCTTTCTTTCCTAACGTCGGGGTGCACAGGTTCTATAGCGGATTTATAGCGGAGTGAGCATCCGTCAAAAATGCGATCTCTGGCATCTTTTGCAACGGGGCTGCTCTCACACGCTAATACGAGTGATGGCATGAAAGATACGGTTCTTAAGCCGCCTGCCACAGTCCCAGTGTGGGAATATTTTGTTTTTTATCAGAATGAACAAAGTGTGAGCTCATGAACACCAACGAGCTGATATGTCACATTTGTTTGAAAATAGTGGCGACGAAGAAGAAGAAGAAGGGGAGGTGCAGCAGAGCCTTGTTCTTTGACAATCCGCTCTTACTGAGACTTTTGGTCTGCAAAGTAAATAGAAATAAAAGCGCCAAATGGTGGGCGCTCAAAGACAGCTACATTGCTATAGAAATGCAGCCCTTCAATACGGTTGAAAGTCAGAAATGTTAAAAATGTTTGACAGACAGTACGGATTGACTGGGAAAAAATACATGTTACAAACAATTCAGGAACTGTATAAACTCCCTTTAATTTAGGCTATAGTTTTTATTGTTTTTTTTTTTGGAGTTTTGTTTTTTGTTTAGAGTCAGGGTCTATGTTTTATTGTTTTTGATTAGTATTAATTATTTTCATTGACATGTATTTTTTTCTAAAAGAGAGTCCATTTCATTTTCATTGTATTTTTTTCTCTTACTTGTTTGTTAAATTTATTATATTTTTTGTTTAATTTATTTTATTTAAAAGATCCTGACCTTTTCATTACAGTTAAATACTCTTAATAAATTAAAGTTTCCTGCTTTTGATATGGTGTACTCACTTTATTATCCCATTTATCATAATTACATCAATGAAAAAAATGGGGAAAAAAAACAAAATAACATTGACAATAATATCGTTTATCAGCAATAATATTTTGGAAAATTATCGTCTAACAAAATTTGTGATCATGACAGGCCTACTTACAACATATAACAACTTGTTCACATGCAAGAATAGTTTTTGTATATTAACAACAACTCCATGGCCACAGAAGTCGGCGCACTGAGCTTCTGATTAACCTTTTCTTCAAACAGAGCGACTGTAACTGCAGCCACGCTCTCAGGAGCAGGACGTGTCCCTGCTCCTGTTTTACAATATTTAGATAAGCAGGTTACCTAGCAGCTGTGCCGAATAGACTTTTTGCATTAATACTTCATCAAACAGAAGCCTGCTTCAGGATGATCACTCCCTCTATTATATGGGAGCACATGTCTCTGCTCGCTCAGTAAGTGCAGGTCACCAGCAGCTTCTCATTGTTACTACATTTCCAAAGCGTTTGTACGTACGGAGCAGTACTGTTTGTTTTCCTTCCTCTCAACTGAGCACTGACTCATTGAAGGCCAGGATCTGAGCCTAGTGTCTGAGGTGTAAGAATCTTTTACGCCTCTGAAAAGGAAATAGCAGATCTGTAAATAAACCAACCAGTGTGGACTTTGGAGCTTGCTGCAGTACGCGATGAACAGAGCGCTAAGGTTTCAGAGATGAATGGCAGAGTTTGTGTTCAGACTCAGCTGGCATGGTTCCACCAGGGAGGCTCAGAAAAACAGCTCAGAGTGGTCGGCTGTGTGAAGGAGTCAGATGTTACCTGATAGAAGTCTTAACTGGTAAACGAAGCTTAGCCCTCTCATGGGTTTGTCTGTTATCTCACCTCAACAAGTTCATGGATAAGTGAGTGTAGTTACAGTCATTTGGGTCAGTGTCTGGAGATATCTTATCGCTTCATCAGAAATGCCACAATAGCAGCGAAGCAATAAGCTGCATTTCAGCCTTTACAAGATTATCTGATGAAACAGTGCTGCTCCGCTTGGTCAAAACTTAATACAACACAGAGAAAACAGACGATTTCTCTTTCTTTATCTTTCAGGACAACATCAACAACCACATTGGTATTCAAGTTTGTTTGAAATGCAAAGCAGGACAATGACACAAGGCTGCTTGTTGCTCTATTCATAGTGAATGCATTGTCCAGTCCTCTATGTTTACAGCTGCTGGGAAAAGAGCCATTTACACTTTGGCGATGGCTTCGAACAATGGGGCAGATTCCATGAGCTATATTCTGTTGTTTCCCTCACTCTGGGAAACGGCTCTCGGTTCTGGTTATTTTGGGAGCTGGCTGTAAAATTACAGATGATGAATGGAGTATTTCTCCTACAGGGGGACTAGAAGAAACCGGGTGGTTAGGAAGGTGTGCTCATGTTCAGGACTGTGTCAGTGTTTGCTGATAGAAATAGTTTTGTACACAAGGATTATTTATTGAAATGCTTTTTCTGCAAAGTCTTTTATAACTGAGGGTAACAATTTCATCGATTCTGTCAGAATTAGTGAAACACTTCTCAGCTCAGTGCTCATGTTTACTGAAAGCACACAGGGCTGCTCCTGGACCATGCAACTCCCTTTTTGATTAGATTTGAGTTTCCTCAGGGGTGAATCAGATGCTATGCCCCACAGTCACAGGACCATGTGTGTAAGTTAATTTTAGTTCAATATAAAACATTTCAGTCCGAGTTAAACTTTGCCGTGCCGCCGTAGACTGCATTCCAAACCATTTATGAACATTTGCAGCGTGAGGCGAACTGCTGGGGCTGCTTGGAGTCATGCGCTGCTTTTCTACGCCGTCTTCTCAGGTCAGGGAACAGCCTGGAGCCAAGTGGTATGAGGTAGACCTCCTGGGTATTAAAAGCAGAAACCTCTCACTGGATATACAGAGCACCCAGGATGGCGTTCCTTTGAACCAGTGTTTCACTTCAGAGCGCGAAAATCAGATTGCTGATTGTGTAGAGTCAGGGATCTGATGTTACAGCACTTCTCCTGGCGAGTCTTTTCATAGTAGACAAACTCATGTGCTGCTTTTATCTCTTTTTGTTTGACCGCTCCCTAAAGCGATGTTCCAGGGATTCCAGGACCTGAACACCGGCCCGTCTTCCTGCTTATCTGGTCGTGTCAACAGAGCCCAGCAGGCTTTCTCTCAACTCTAACTGCTATTTATTTACACTGAGGGAACAGTCCTTACGCAACCACTACACCCTGTGCTGGTCAACTCACCCGCCAGGGCCTCCACAAACGACCCTTAAACCCAAGTTTCTGGTTGCAGAGTTGTTTGATTCAGCCTGAGCAGGTTTCAGCAGACAACTCAGTGAAGGAATTTTGGGCTCACAAAGACAAACACAAAGTCTTCACTTGCTTTCTCTCCATGTTCACAAGGGACTGATTTATCTTGATTCAGACACAAACTGCACACACACACACACACACACACACACACACACACACACACAGGGTGATGACAAACATAGCGCTTAATAACAAGGAATGCAGCATGGAGGGATCAGTTTCTCGGTGTGGGAAGGCCTCTTTTGGAGCAGTAAAAGGATGAAGGCTCTGGTATGTGTGGGGTGCTGTTGACTGTTTAGCCTCGGCTTTGAATGCCCTATTATTTGCAAGGCTGCCCGCCCATGAAGTGTTACGGATCTAATTAGTCTAAAAATCATCTTCTGATAGTCAGGACCTCTCGCTCTGTCACACTACGCTGACTTCCACTTTCTTCAAACACATTCAACACAAAGCATTTTTTATTCTGATTTTCTTAAGCTCCATTCAATAGGAAAAGGGGATAAAAATACTCTATAAAATCAACTACGCATGGAGTCCGCTGTGGTTGGGGCTAGGCCTGTCACGATAATCATTAAATCGATTAACCGAACGATAAATAAAAATGTCCTCGGTAGGCTTGCCAGCCTCGATAAACTGACACGTGCATGCATGTTTGTTTTCCTCCTCTCTTTCGACCAAAGAGGCTGAATGAGAAGATGGCTCACTACGTCTAACTTTCCTAACATCGGGGTGCATAGGTTCTATAGCGGATATAGCGGATTTGTAGCGGAGTGAGCATCTGTCAAAATGCGATCTTTGGCATCTTTCGCGACGGGGCTGCTCGCGCTTACACACGGAGAGAGCTGAAGTGAGCGTCCAGAGGGTTAAGGAGGAAACACACGCTGATACAGTTCGTAAGCCGCCTGCCACAGTCCCAGTGTGGGAATATTTTGTTTTTTTTATCAGAATGAACAAAGTGTGAGCTCATGAACACCAATGAGATGATATGTCGCATTTGTTTGAAAATAGTGGCGACGACAAAGAAGAAGAAGGAGGTGCAGCGGAGCCTTGTTCTTTGACAATCCGCTCTTACTGAGGCTTTTGGTCTGCAAAGTAAATAGAAACAAAAGCGCCAAATGGTGGGCGCTCAAAGATGGCTACATTGCCAAAGAAATGCAGCCCTTCAGTACGGTTGAAAGCCAGAAATGTTAAAAATGTTTGACAGACAGTACGGATTGACTGGGAAAAAGAACATGTTACAAACTATTTAGAGTTTTGTTCTTTCTTTAGAGACAGGGTCTATGTTTTATTGTTTTTGATTAGTATTAATTATTTTCATTGACATGTATTTTTTTCTAAAAGAGAGTCCATTTCATTTTCATTGTATTTTTTTCTCTTTCTTGATTGTAAAATTTATCATATTTGTTGTTTAATTTATTTCATTTAAAAGATCCTGACCTTTTAATGACAGTTAAATACTCTTCAGAAATTAAAGTTTCTTGCTTTTGATATGGTGTACTCACTTTATTATCCCATTTATCATAATTACATCAATGAAAAAATGGAAAAAAAAATCAATATAATATTGACAATCATATCGTTAATCGGCAATAATATTTTGGAAAATTATCGTCTTGCAAAATTTGTTATTGTGACAGGCCTAGTTGGGGCTCTTTGCCTGGTGTGAGGGATTAGACCAGATGGCTTCCCAGCATAGAGCTGAGGGACACGCAGGTGGACAGTATGGAGAAGGTCCTTCCATCCTCTTCATGGCCTTTCAATGTGATCCAACTGTTAAAACTGACCTGAAGAGAGTTTGTGCTGGCACCTCTTAAAAATCACTCTGACGCTTTATTTTTGATGAACAGGTACCTGAAACGTCTCGAGGCCTCGTAGTTAAAAAGGAGAACAGCTGTTGTAGTCAACAGGGTGACATTGTAACCGTGGCAGACCTCAGAGGAACCAAACTGCTCTGTGTCTATTTCTGAGCTGGGGGTGCACACAGGGTTGAGTTGGCAGGCACATGGGCATCAGCTGTGGGTATCTTTTCCACGCTGAGCTCTGTGCCCTCTCTGATCATCACAGGTAGCCTGGACAGCATGGACGTACCACAAATAACCGTGACAGAAAGAAGAGAAGCTTTTTGTCCTGAGAGATCTGGGAAAAGATCCAATCCCATGGTGGATTTTGTGACTCAAAATCCTCCCTGTTGGCACTTTTCTCCTAAAGATACCAGGCCAGAGTTAGGAGGGATTTTGAAAGAAGAGAAATGACCCAGCCTTGCCAGGACCCTGAAGTGGTCATCACCAGAGACTATAAAGGAGGACTGTGAATCCTTCCTCTGGCTCTATCTGCTGTGTCTGAGACTTGATAAAGGACTCTCACTGGCTGTTTGCAGTGTTTCTGTTCCCACATGGATTTTCTGGCACAGTTAGGGCCTGCGTTGAGGGAAGTAGATCAAAGGGGACATAAAAGAGCCGCTAAAGGATAGCATGACCTGGATATACGACACCCGCAGACTGCAGTCTTTGCTTATTTGTCAAACATTGTCCCTGATTTAATGTATGTAGCTAAAGCACATCATCATGCTTTGTGATGGGAGGATTCAGTTGCAGTATGTGAGTTTAATTCGAGTAGTGTCCCATAATATTTCCTGAAATCCAGGTTATGATCTAATTGCATGTAATTGGTTGCCTCTCTTATCTGTGCCTCATGTGTGTACTTTCCCGTAAACTAGGTTGTCTTGTTCCCTGTTTCTCTTTCTGTCTCCATCCCTTTTTTTTTTTTTTTTTTGCAGCTCCCCTCTCCACTGTCCTTTTTGTTGTCAGTGTGTATTGTGCTGACCTGGCTGCTGCCACTCTGTGATTGTAGTTGAGCTCATTGGTTTTTGCAGTAGTAGCACTCGCAGCGTGTCGGTCTCTTTTGGCCCTGCTGACTCCATGCCTGGTGTCTCACTGAGTGTGTCCACCTGTCTCTTTATTCAGGAAACACACGTACAAACCGTCACTCCTTCTGCTCTGTCGCCTGCCATCGAGATGATATCATTGGTAACACACACACAGATACAGATGGAAACGTGTAGGGGATACAAACATGGGCTCTCTTCCCATATTGGCATATTTTGGCCTCTCAGTCTGTCAAACAGTGTGAGTTGTTTACTTCTTGTCGAGTGGATTAGTACTCAGGCGTGACCGGAGGCTCTTGTGCTTCATCACGTTCTGTTTCGGGATCGCCTATTGCTATTTCTGCTAACGCTTTTTCACTTTCCTTCTCATTCAGCTCTGATTGGGTGGAGATCCTGGAGCCACGCTCCCGCGAGCGTATGTACGTGAACTTGACCACAGGCGAGTGTGGCTGGGACCCGCCCTCAGGTGTTCCTGTCCGCCAGGCAGATGGTAACCAGTGGTGGGAGCTGTTCGACCCCCACAGCGGCCGCTTCTACTACTACAACTCCACCGGGCGACGCACCGTCTGGCATCGACCCCAGGGAGCTGATGTCGTTCCCCTGTCCCAGCTTCAAGCCATGAGGCGATGCAGCGAGGCCAAGCGGGCAGGAGGGGTCTTGGATAGGCCCCACCACGGAACAACAGGGAGTGTCAGCAGCGTAGGGAGCCAGGGGCCTGAGCAGGATGGAGACAGCCTGGCCCCCAGACCCGTGGAGACCACTGAAGAGGCTGCTAATGCCAAACTGGACCCTGCAGTGGACAGCAGGGTGCAAGGAGACGGGAGCAGCAGCGACTACAGCTCAGAGGGCAGCAAAGACCCACAGAGGTAAGCGTGTCAGTAGCTCCTACAGTAAATCTGTATTTGTGCTTAATCATTAGTGGATCATATTACCAGGAGAAAAGTGGAGGAATGTGATAATCATCGCAGCATGTGGCACTGTGAGGTGTAATCACTTTCAAATGTTCTCGCTATGAGAATTATTTTGACTTTTGACCGCTGGGACCGAGCTGGAACTGCTCTTTTATTTTCATTCTCACTTATCTGAACATTCCATATGGTCCATGTTTCCATACTTTCGCCTGCGAACCGTGCTCAGCCATTTAAGCAAATCGCTACCAAATGGGAGAGCGGTCAGTCATACTACAGAGCAGGACATCCCCCCCTCACGCTAGGGTTAGTGATGCAGAACGGCCCTTAACAGTAAGTCATTCAGAGACCCCATCACATGCTCTGCGTTGCGGCCTCATCCAAACCACCATCTCTCCCCTCAAAGCTAGATTCCAAACATGCCACTCCTGTTTCCCCTGGCACAGGGCCACTGAGGCCGTCTTAGTGTCCTTATGTGTGTGCACCACCACCACCACCCTGCCCCGATGTTCATTACATTTTCCTAAAACAAATCTCAGCCCCGGGCCATCAAAGGCCGTAATGCCTCTTATGGGTGCGAGCTTAAATCTGCATGCATGAGAGGCATGTGAGAGAGTGTTGTCTGTGGTTAATAACAAGCAGAACCGCTACATTCCAGCTGCATATAAACAAGGCAGACCCCGACGCTTTTCAGAGACGCTGCTGTGGCGACTTCAGCTCTCGGGTTCCTCCTGGCGCCCTTCTTGTGCCTTATTTAGGGCATTAGGAGGCCTCTCCTCTGACCCCTGGCTCCTTTGGGATCCCAAAAAGACGATGGGGAAACCAATTGGTCAGTCATGGCTGGAGGCCTTGTTGTCTCACCTCTGCCGGAGTGTTAAAACCCCCGTCTTTACCCCAGTGATTCAACCTTTCCCAGACCCCGGGCTGTCTCCGCTTTCAACAATAGCCAGCTGTGTTCCTCAGAGGAAGCAGAGGACTCTCTGGGCCACAGAGGTTCGATACCCCACTTAGGCACATGGCTCCTCACATGCTCAGCAGCCTCCATCTCTCTCAGCAGGTAATTAGAAACTGCCACGAACGCACCGAGGAGGTGGAATGTGACAGCTTAAAATGTATGAAAACAAACAGTGAGTCATGCTTCCCTTCAGCTTGAGGCCCGGCTTATTGATAACCACAAGGATCAATAGGCAGGAGTGAGGAAGAAAGTTCAAACAAAGGGGTCATAGCTGTTGAGGGTTAGCTAATCGTTCTGTCCCGTCCGGAGCAGCAGACTGTTCAGAGCTTTCATGTGAGCAAAGTCCTCTTCCCCCCTTTTTTTTGGTGTTTTCTATTTTTGGTCGTCACTTTTCTTTACAGTGATGAAGTATTTCATCGTTTAAAGTTCCTCAAAGTTTGCCTGAACATCTTAGCTAAACCAGAAATGCAGCGCCCTGTTTTTCCCTTTCCTTTTTCTCAGCAGAGACAAAATGTTATTAATTTCTGACCTTTGAAAAACAATGCTGCTCTTTGTAGGGATGGGCTGATCCCAGTTCATCCAACATCAGTTTCCTTTTGTCTAGGTCTATTAATAAATCTGTTCATGAGAGATAGAAGAGTTTCCACACAACACACCCTGTGTGTTAGTCTGACTACTGGTCATTAGATACCGCTTCCCCTCTCCACGTGTCCCACCCTCTCTTTGTGAGGCTCATATCTTTGAATTTGTCGGTGTTCTTGCCTGTAGGAAAAAAAAAAACTCCATGTGAGTGCTCTTACATGTCTGCCACGGTGCCAAATCTGTTACTCATTGCCAAAGTCTTATCACATGTCCTGGGAATTTCAGGGTACTCTGAGCCTGTGGAGCTCATCAGGGAAGTACCGTGGGCTCCAGAGGTAAACATGTCAGTCACATGTGGTTCTGTGCACAGGAAAGAAAAAGCACACTGATGTCTTTCCCTGACACAGGAGACGGAGCTGATGGTGTTACAGATCAGCTAGTTTATAACACCTGCATCGAGTTTACCCACCTTTAGTCCGTGTGTCTGTGTCGTCAGCCAGATCACATCTGCACCGGATTTTACCTTAGATGGTGTGTGATCTGTGTGTATGCCTGAATCCTGTGTGTGTGTGTGTGTGTGTGTGTGTGTGTGTGTGTGTGTGTGTGTGTGTGTGTGTGTGTGTGTGTGTGTGTGTGTGTGTGTGTGTGTGGGCTCTTTGCCCCTGAGCTTTCAGGTTACAGAGGACCTGCTGGGTCTGAGTAGATGTTAAACGTCTGCTGAGGACACATGACAGCATGGTGGAAGAAAAGTGACCCGAGGTGGTTCACATCAGGGTCACAGCACTGCTTTTGTCTTATGGGCTGGCCTGAGGCAGATAATGGGCCACTAAAAGGAACAAAGGATCTCACTTAAACCCTGTTGTCCCGCAGGGTCAAACGAGAGCTTTCTTTAAGCAGGAAGTCTAGGTATGCTGAGCTGAGGAGAACACCAAATGGCTTGTACACTCCCTCTCATTTGGCCCTGTAATGATATAGCGGTGAAACTGTTTTCATTGAAGGCGGCCATGCTGACATTGGACCCCTAAAACTGGTTTGTCCTGATTGCTGACTGGCTTTGGAAATCTTTTGAATTCTTCCGAAAACTTCAGAAAACTTAAAGTTTGATGCATCAGAGCATTCTCAGATTCAGATAGCTGCTTTGCTGTCCAGACATTTGTCTTTTTGTCTAATGTATTTAAGAGACATACAAACAGATTTCAAGAAAACCCTCTAAAAGTCCCTGATGATACACCTTACAACAAGTCGGAACTAGACTTTAACTTTCTCTTTCAGTTTCAACTGTGGGGATTTTTCTTGAAAAACCTGCAATAAAACCAAAAGCGCTGCAGCCAAAACAAAGTAAAAGAAGTTCCCCTCACGTGCTTGTACTGTCTGGCCGTGAGTCATACAGCAGAAATCACCAGAATGTTTATTTGAGAGAGGAAAAGTGCTTTAGATAGAGTAGATACAGTCTGGATGAGTCACAGTGTCTGCATGTTCGCTGGGGGAGCACAAACCTCTCAGCGTTTCATCTCCCGCCACTCTGAGGTCGCAGCCGCAGCATTTCTGCCCACACTGGAAAGACGTGTTTTATCTCTACACTCCTGGTGTGGTAAGCTCATTTTCAGCCTCTTTCAGATGGTTTTTAACCACCGCTGTTATAATAAAGTTGTATGTTTTTTCCGAAAAGGTTGTACTCTGAACTTTTGATGCTGTGCCAAATTGCTTTCGTCTGGTTAGCTCTGACAATATCCTTTTTTTTTTTTTATCCCTGCGCTCTTTTTTCCACACACCCACATTTCACTGTCTTTCTCATAAAGTCAGGCTTTATGGCTTTCTCAAGAGCTGGATTACACAGACAACTTTATGTGCCTCACTGAGGCTGTGTCTAAAGTCATGATTGTTTTATTTTAGACATCACTAAAAACTCCTTAAAGTTGTCTTGAATGTGACACAACATGTGAACAGGTCACAGGTGTGCTGCTGTAACAGCCTCAGCTGACTTGTAGCATTTGTGTGTTTGTTTTTTGGGTCCTATTTCAAATGAGGCATTGTTCAGCCTCATTTTTGCTCTTTTTCTTATCAATAATGTCTCTTGTCTCTCAATGTAACTGTTTTTTGTGTAAAAAAGCATTTTCAGTTTTTTATCACTCAATGCAAATATTTTTTTTATGGGATTAAACCTCACAAATTAGGTTGCAGATACACTTCCTATGCCCAGAGGCGGGTAGGGCTGAACAATTTATCGTTTTAAAATCGAAATCGCAATTTTAGACAATGCAATTTTGAGATCGCCAAAGCAGCAATTTTATGCAGCGCTCCTGACTGACTCAGGATCTGTTGTGTCAAGTATTATACACATTCTGTTTTACAAATTTGTAGACAATCTATATATTAAAAGTGCTGGTAAGCAGGTCAACAACACAAAGCCTCTGTTTAGGAGTAGAAATTGATGAAAACAGATTATTTATAGTCAGTATTGATAATTGAAAAATTGTGAATTGCAATATCTGCCAGAAAAATTTGATCTTTTCCTAAAATCGTTCAGCCCTACATGTGAATATCCCAAAGTTTGATTTGAAGAAAATCGTGAATTAAATTGAAATCACAATATCTGCCAGAAAAATCGCAATTCAATCTTTTCTTAAAACCGTTCAGCCCTAGAGGCGGGTCTCTCTGGAATCCAGCTGGGTTCGGCCTCTTCTTGCATCTTAAAATGATCCCAGAGGCTGTTTTTGTGCCCAGCCCAGCGCCGCTCTCAGGGTCAGGCAGCGGGAGCCAAAGACATGCTCAAGTGGTAGACATCTTGTCTCAGATGAGGGAGGTGCGTCACTTCAGCTGTTGTGGGACAGCTGGCTTTCAGGAGGTGTCTGACAGGGTGTGGGGGTCCACCAGCTTTTTGTCAAGCCCTAAAAGTCTTTTTATGCTTTTGCTTGATGTTCTTTCATGACTTATTGTTCAAAAGGGAGGAAAAAAATCAACATCCATGGAGTGGAATGGGCACAACGCTGTCCTCAGTGGATCTTCTTTGTCTTGTTAGCTTCCTTCCTTCACACGGATCCAAGGGATCTGATTGGTTTGTTTTCTGAGGTGTTTGCTTAGCAGAAGTTTGGCCTGTGCGACCTCATTTCCTCTTCCTGTCCAGCCAATGTTAATAATAACTTCTGTTTTTCAGACCCCATAACTCCCAGGGGGTATATTTAAGAACATCCAAATCCATATCCCTATCCGCCAAAGTGACTCAGCTGATGACTTTTCCAACAACGGTTATTCCAGGCAGGAAAGAAAGGAGAGACCAAACATCTGCTGACAGCAGAGCTCATGTATTATATTTAGCTGGTTATAGAGGTGACCTGCCCACAGTAATATCCACAGCAACAAGGTGTGTTTGACTGTATTTGTGAGAGTGAGACCCTGAGAGCTGCTGAGACTAATTGAAGTTTGCTGACCTTTAAGTTGATTTGATGCTAATCAGATTATCCCATCGTATTCCAGCGGACCTCTAACTTCATTTTGTCTAACATTTCTCTGAATTACTAAAGAGCTCTGATGCTAGCTCCTGGCTTTAAATGAAGGATTTTGTGTCTGAAGAAGCAGCTGTAGCCTTAGTTTATCTGGCGGTGTCTAGTGTTTTATGCTCGTCGAATAATTGACAGAGATGATGTGTCTGACAGATAAAGACACTCAAGAGTTTGTGACCTCTCATCTTAGGGCTGTACAATTAATCCAATTGAAACTGACACTGCAGCATGATAGAATGCCATTTTCAAATCGCAAAGGCTGCAATTTTTACTTATTTTTATTTTTACTTTTATTTGTTTTTATTTTTATTTTTACTTCATTTTTTTAGACTTTTTTTTATTTTAAGACACAGCACATACATGTATCATTTACTTTTGTGTATATACTTTGTAAACATCTTGTCATTATCAGAACATAAAAAAGCAAAAAACATATAAAAATAAAAAAACTAAAAATAAAAAATAGACAAGTAAAATTATAAATTATAACAACAACAATAATAATAATAATAAACTAAGTGAATAATATAATAATAATAACAAAAAAAATAAAAAATAAATAAAAAACAGATACATATATAAAAATAATTGGACATAAAATAACTAAAAAATCTGAGAAATTATATTAACTAGAAAATAGCTGCAATTACAGTAATGATACAAAAGCTTGTTGTTTCATATGCACCTTCCTTTATCTGTGATTTCTCTAAAGGCTGCAATAAAAAAAAAAAGTTTCATGTGCACAGACATGGAGGCAGTACAATAACTTGTACTTTGCCTTCCTCAAAACTAGCAAAAGTTAGTATGCTGGGTGTTTTTTGGCAAAAAAACCTGTGAGCTACAGAGATCCACAGTAGTATGATCGTGGCTGTCAGTAAAATTTCACATTGTTCCTTTTTTTCCATTGTTTATTTTTTTCTTTCTTTTTCAATTAAAAAGTGTAGGGAAAAATGTTTGTATTTTGACAGTAGTCTTTGTCATATTGGTCATACCATAGAATGACTTAGCCCTTTTTCAGTTTAAACTCTGTGATAAAAAAGCTGCTCATATTCCAAACCTCTCAGCTCCCATTCACACCTGACAGGTGGGCCACTGTTCAACACACCCTGGCTGTTTCCCAAAGCCAAGGTACCTTGCCTTGCCTTGCCTTTGAAGGCAGTGCCTCCGAAGCCACTTCCTTCCAATCCAAGGCAAGTGTCCTGCCTCTGCTCAAAAGGAGATGCTAATGGAACAGCCTACAAAGGCACATTTTGGGAGGAGCTCAGATGCTACAAATATTGTTATAGCTTGCCACTTTTCTACACTTTTTGCTTTTTTATTGTCACATCATTGACACTCTTCAGGTGCAGCTTCTCAGTAAATATAGTTATGTGAGTGACACACAAAAGAGTTAAGTGGTGGACATGGTATAAGTTGTTATTTTCAGAGGTATATTTTGTTACTTACATTTAATTTGGAATTTACCACGCGCCTCCGCTGGTGCGTCTTTTCCTTCCATTTTTTTTCCTTTTTTGTAGATTCACGTGTTGCATGTTGGGTATTTATGGCCGTGGCAAGGCAGCGAAGGATACACCTGTGTATCCTTGGTCAATTAGCCACATGCTAACCAAACGGAGGACATATGCCTCCGGAGGACATGAACATTGGAACAGCACTTGGGCAGCGACTGATGATGTGGATGCCTGCCCACGCCCACTCCACACCCACATCAGACCAAGGCAAGGCAAGGTACCTTGGCTTTGGGAAACAGCCCCTGACTAAACAACCGTCAGAGTGGTTAAGGATAAAGTTCAGACCTGTTCAGAGTTACATAAGAGCCTGACTGTTTCCTGTCCTCTCTCTAGAGGAGGAAGATGGCTCATTCAGGTTCAGTTTCTCCCTCTCTCCCCTCTAATGCTGCTGTTTAGGGAGGCGTTTCCGTGACGATGGCACAGCCATGCATTGTGTGAGGCTCCACACACTGCCACAGAGGCCCCTGAAAGAGCCCTGTGGAATGCCATCCTTCCCGCTCATTCCCTTGCTGCACTCTCCCACGACTAATCCCCACCCCTTCTCATTTACACAAGCTCACACCCTCCTCTGTTGTCTCCCCAGCCCTGTTCTTCTTCACCTCCCCCTGCCTCTCCCACCACCACCACCACATTCCCCCTCCTGGTCCTGTTTCTATTTTCTCACCACTGTGCTGACTTTGTCCCTCTTATGGCTCATAGTTTGTAATCATACTTTATTTGGTTGACCTGGGGTTAACTGATATGCGAGTGTTGTTATAGCTGTGTAACGGGATTAGAGGCTTTGGATAGAGATCGAAGACACTGCAAAGCCTTGTTGTTGGAGTTGGCTGCCAGCCCACATGTGACCACGGTGATCATCACACCAAACTCCCCACTGGCGTCCAGCACAATGTGCCAGAGTGGAAGAGATGAACATGCTAGACCTTTGGTAAGCCAGATGGGGACAATGGTAGACAACAGAGACAAAACCTGACAGGATGCCTCTCTGCCAACACTGTGAGCTGGACTAAGCAGGAAACCTCAGTCAGGAGAGTCAATCTGTTTCAGTGAAGTCCCTGAAAAATGGTCTCATTCTCAGCAAACTAATTTTACCACAAAGAAATGGCTTGTAGTGAAAATGTATTCAAGCTGTGTATAAGCTCCTTGTAATTGAGATTTAGCCCATACTTCCGCCCTGGCCACAGTGTGTGAACATTACATTAGGCATTTCCTGTTTGTGTTGCACGTAGGGAAGTCCTCCCTCAAACCTTCTAGAGGACCTCCACAGACAGGAAGTAATGGTCACCACTATCTCAGGGTCATAAAGTACGTCATCCACCCACCAAGAACACAGAGGACAGATTCATGTTTTACAGATGGCCATCACATGAACCCTCAGAGATTGTTTTATACGCGTTTGATTTGTTTGTGGATAATGGCGGGGGAATTTGATTATTGTGGTTTCGTGTGTGTGGGGTCTGCTGTGTTCTGCCGTCGTCTCATTAAAGGAAAGGCCTTGATGTTTCATGTGTGAGCTGGTCCTGCCGCGGTGCTCGACGATCAGCTGTGGAGGTGGGAATGATTTTGTAGCACTTGTATCACCTACTCCTGCTTGACAAGACCAGAGTGAGAAAACATACACTGTTTCAAAGAGCACAAACAGTGGCGTCTCATGTTTACAGCTGTCACCTATCAGCTGCACTCTCACACTTGCTTGTAACAACCAAAGAGTAGTGGTTTGAGGTGAATCCCTTCCTCGAGATGTTCTTGTCTTCACACGTGCCTGTCTGTCTGAGTGTTTGTGTTATTTAGGCCGTAAAGTCTCCTGATTGGTTTCAGGGAGGTGGGAGCCTTTGGAGTGTTCCCAGCAACCGTGGTTGTGGCAGCCAGTCCTGGTGCTCTGCCAAGTGGCTGTGATCCAGCTGTTTATAGTCCCTGCCTGGATGGCGAAGACCGTTTGAAGATGAGAGCCTGTTTACATTCAAACTGCTGAGTGGTGTGACTCACTCTGTGGAGTGGAGGCACCGGGTCATGAGAGGGAGAGGGAGGGAGGCTGAGCTGTAGCTTAGAGGGCTAACGGAAGTTTGCCGTTGGCTGGAGACCTCAGGGGAATTGTTTCAGCATTGTTCCAGAGAGATGTGGGGTGGAGAGGGGGGGTCACTCCGCCTCCTTCCCTCCTGCCTCTGCGTCCTCTTACTGCTGTTACTGCCCAATTCTCGGTTGAGACTTTCCGAAAGAGAAGCCTCTGAGGACTCTACGGTGATCTGTGTGTTTGTTTGGATTAACAAGTACAGAAGGTGATCGGCGTTAATCTAATTAATTAACCCACTGAATGTTAAGTAGAGTTTGGAGTGAGGGAAGGTAAGTGTCCTTTGCCTGCTGTCAGAGTTATTTACCTGTTTGACCTTAATCTACAGAGGGAGTCTGCGAGGCCTGTGTGTTCTGTACTGCGTCACATGTAACGGACTCGGGCCAGGAGAGAACTTATCCGTGGATGTGCCATAATTCCTGCTTTGGACACACACGTTGGTTAAAGAGGGCAGGTTTTGATCGGTTAGGGCTGAAGAGTCCTGATTGCTGAGGGGAGATTATGAGGCGAGAGCAGTAGACCAGAGCAGTGTGACCAGATTGATGGCAGATTGTTTAACTTTACTGGGATTAGAAGTGGGCCATTGGGTTTGAAGTTAGCCCAGCTGCTCAACCAAGGGAAAAGAATTAACCTTTAGACCCAAGTGAAGCTCTTCTCGCCTGTGAACCACTGCTGTATCCTTCAGATCAGCCTCTTTATTCCTGTTTGTTATCCAAGAGTTCATTTCAGAGGCCTTTTTTTTTTATAAATGACACAAACAAAAGCTGCTTCACAGAGATAGAAACACCTACTTTTATTTTATACACCAGAACTTTACTTAAAACCACCGTCCAGACCTCTGAGTCCCACATTTAGGGAAAAAACTGTAAAATGCTGTGTGTGAATGTGTTTACGTTCACTCACATCATATTTTTAGGTACATGGTTTCACCATACACACTGCAGTTATTGTCTCACGGGTTTAAGGAGGCCATTATAGCTGCCAGGCTAAAAATGGAGTGAAGTTGTTGGAGGTCAGCAAAATGTTTAGAAGAATTTGTGGATCGCTTATAATTTTCCCAGCCCTGTCATCAGTGGCTTTTTTAAAAGAGATGAAAAATGGTGCGTGGCTTCATGCCTGTGTATTGTGTGTATGATGATGTTTTCATTGTACTGTCTGTTGACTTTTTGGTCGTTTTATAGACTTAAAAATACTTTATCCCCTTTGTCATGTTCAAATCTCATCCTTTCTGCTTGTGTTTCTTTTTGCAGGGATCCACACAGATGGCAGCCAGCTCCTGGGTCTAAGGCAGCCATGTTGGTGAAGGTGAACAGCATGAGCCGTAACCAGCCAGGCCCAGCCTCCCAGCAGCAGCACCTACAGCACAGTGCTCAAAGTAAAGCAAACACCTTCACACTGCACCCTTCTGGTAACAAGACCCAAGGAGGACACATGAGCTCTACTCAGGGATATAAAACCGCCCCCTCTGGCAAGATGGCAGCCGACACGCGTCAGGCCCATCACCTGAGAAAGGCCAGCAATGGCAGCTTCTGTTTGGTGACAGCAGATGGCAGTCATCCCAGTCCGCTCCTGCACAGGTCACAGACCAGCACACCTCGTCCGGTCTCTCCTCAGTACGGATGCACCGCCCCGATTTACGACGAACCAGTCACAGAGTGTCCCATATATGATGAGCCCCCGATAGACATGGAGGTGGAGGGGGCTCACCTGTACAACGGACAGCCTCTGTCACGCCTCACACCTACTCACAGCCTCCAAAAGCCCCGACACCTCCAGCACCCTGGTCCCGCCCACCCAGGGTCCAGACACAGGAGGAACCCCTCAGCGTCTGACTACAGTCCAGCTGGTCTGGAGTGCATCAAGCACATGGTCAACGTGGACCCCAAACAAGGGCTCCCCTCAGGATCCCCTGTACCCACACGTGCCGCTTCCCCTACCTCCAGGCAAGATGCCATCTTGACCCAGCCTCAGCCACATCCACAGTCCCAGGTCCACTCTTTGCCCCAGACTCGAGGTCAGATAAGGGACAGAGAGCCAGGGCCCCCTGGTCCAAGCACACTGGACAAGAAGCAAAGCTGGCGTGCTCTTGAGGCCACTGTACAGCGTGCCATGGAGGCCCGGCACAGCAGGCAGAGCAGCCAGGCCTCACAGGACTTCTCCTCCTCGACCCCCCAGGCCACAGCAAACTACCAAGACTCTGGTTACTCTACCGGTCCCTCCCCAAGTCTGCGGAGAAAGAGCAGGAGGAGGGTGGGAGCCGGTGGGGGAACAGGAGGCAGACCAGGGTCTGTGGGCAGCAGCGGGGAGCTGTGCGCCCTAAATGAGAGACTGATGGCTGAGATGAGGGAGGTGGTGAGTCGCTCCAACACCATGAGGGAGGTGAGAGCAGGACTGGACCCAGAGATGGGAGAGAGGGTCGCCATCCCTCGGACACGCTCCCCTGTGGACTCACTCAGGTGGTATGGAGGAGGTGGGGGATCAACAGGCAGGTGTGCATCAGGAGAGGACATCAACAGTGCTCCCCGCTCACTGAGTAGGGCTGGTACCCATGGCAACCCAGTCCTGACCCCTTTGGAGATACCAGGCAGGCAGAAAAGGACTTATGAAAAAGTG
This sequence comes from Halichoeres trimaculatus, assembly GCF_033239565.1. Lineage (NCBI taxonomy): Eukaryota > Metazoa > Chordata > Actinopteri > Labriformes > Labridae > Halichoeres > Halichoeres trimaculatus. The sequence goes on along the minus strand of NW_027437179.1, from coordinate 16,156,536 downwards.
GACACTTTGGAAATGACTGTGAACAGCCAGGCCAGCCTGTCCTCACCAGAGACCCCAGGACCACCCTCACAGGTAAACCCAAACCTGACCATGTGTGTGAATTTAGTCTGCAACACTTTCGTCCTACTTTGATGTTATACTCCCTTTCAGTAGACTGTCTGCTACAATTTGGTTTTAGTTGCAGGTTTGTACGACAATTTGTTACCTGACAGTGTTGAAAATTATGATGACCCAGTACATATTTCATATTCAGGATCTTAGTATTCAGAATATTGTCAGGATCTGGATCATACTTTAACATCTGTCAGAAATTATGGTGACCTTGTCTTGTATTGTTTTGCAAAGCAATCCAACCATTTATCATGGAGTTATATACACATATGGTGAAAACAGCCCTATCTCATAATGATAAGGAATCCTGTAAAAAAGTCCTATATCCAGACGGTGATCTGGATCACCTCCAAAATGTAATCACTTCTTCCTTATCCCATTTTGAACATTTTCTGAAGATTTCATTAAGATCCATTTGTTACTTTTGGAGTTATGTTGTTCACAGACAAACAAACAGACAAACTCTCCCAAAAACATAACCTCCTTGGTGGAGGTAATGAGAAAATAGGAACTTTCTGAGACTGTCTCAGCTGATCTAACATTATTATTTCATCTTTAAGACCATGAGTGAGACAGGATTACTGTGTGGTGTCTCTCACAGCAGATTCACTGAGATGTGGCTTTGTCTGGTCTCTACATAATCTCATGTCTCCTCAGACTCACTGTCAGATGTGTTATAAACACAGTCTCACCATGTCAAATGAGACTGACACGTCTCAGTAAGACATCTGTGTGTTACGGCAGCTTTGAGCTTGTGCGTTTGTCAAAGGATGGATTGTTTATATTAAAGAAACACATAAGGTCATCCAAGTTTAGATCACCACACAACAGATTTGCTTGTATTCAAACTTCTCTGAACACTCAAACACAGCATGTGTCAGGGAATCATGGTTATGCAGATCTTGACGTCAGAGGTCCTTACGAAAGGTGCACATGATCCAATATAACAGAGCTTTCTGACATCTGAAACAAGTTATATAAGAAGCAGCATGTGGAGCCTCCTAATCTCCAAATCCCCCTGCGCACAGAGGCACTGCCTGTACCTCCATACATCCTAGAGTTGCTTTCAGAATCAGTCCTTGCATCTCTGAAACAATATTAATGAATGGTGGATTCAACAGGGAGCTCTGGGATGAAAACAGTGAAAGTAATCCATCTCTTTGAAAAGAACACCTACCACTTTGTGAGGAATGCCTCTTACATTTAGATTTTGAGGGTCTGAATGTCCCATGGACATTAAGCAGTGGGCAGACTGGTGTCCACTGACTGTTATGGCTTTTGTCCCAGCATTACCTGTCATCTTCTAACCCACGTCCATCTGCCAGGCTCTGCAGGTAATGTATACTCACATGCCAGCTCCGTGTTTGGGCATCTGGGGCACATGCCAGGCCAGAGAGATTCAGGACATGGTTCCCCCTGGTCAGGAAGGAAGACCACTGAGGGCCATATGCTGTTTGGCAGAGAGACGAGGAGGAAGTTGAGGCAAGCTGGTACCAAGGCTTATTGGTACCACTGTAGCTTTAGCATGTTTGACAACAGCCAAGAAGGACTGAGCGGGCCCCCTAAGTCTGTCCTGGAATGTTTTTCAAGCCTGCTGTTATATCACATACACACACACACACACACACACACATAGAGATTACGACTTGCTTTGAGCAGCTTGTGTATTTCAGCTTTCTGTTCTTTCTGAAAACCCTTTGAAATGACTTATTTAGGAGATGCGCTGAACTCCAACCACTCCTTCAAACTAACTTTATATTTTATGTGATGTATACTTTCCACCATTCTACTATTATGTCTATATCTGTAGTTTGAGTACTTTACCATGCTGAGCCCATGCATCTGAAAGTGATCTGTACAACGGTGTAATTAACTGAAAGCATAACTTCTTCAGCATATGTCCCAGATTCTGGTCAAACACGTGTCTTCAACATAAAACTGAACCTCAGATCTGCTCTGTTGGACCGAGAAACCAAAATCTAAAGTCCAGCTTGCCTGGCCCTCATCAGCTCCATATCACATCAGGGTGTCTTAAAAAGACATGTCACTGAGTTTGATGTTCCTTTTGTACTTATGAGTTCTGATTCTGGCTGAGGCTCGGTGTTGTTCCTGGATTCCTCTCATTATTTATCTGGTTTGCTGGTTTTCTCCGTTAAGGGAGGCGAGGAGCTCTTTACAATCATAAAATTCACCTCAGGGATCACTGGGAGTTTTTTTGGATAACATAGGTTATTCTTGCAGAGAGGGGTAGTTTGGTGCAATAAGAGGCGTGCTCTAACACTGTTATGCCACTATCTGGTAGCTTGCTCCTGAGGTCAGGGTTCATGAGGATTCAAGGAGATTTCTTGCCGTTCTTTACCAGTATTAAGATTGCAGAACTCTCCCCCGAGCACTGCAGAGCACAGTAGGCGGAAAGCAGCCCAGCTGTAAGTGTGACACAGGGAGGACTCTGCAGCTGCACACACACACAGTTTGTACCTCTGCTGCACTCTGTCTCACCCGCTTCTCTTTCCCCTTCAGCCTCCGCTCCGTATGATTTGTTTTCATCATCTGATGTCTGTCTTTTATCTCCCTGCAGACTGGCACCCTCGAGCTGCAAGCTCAGCTGGAGAGCAGGAAGAAAGGCATGGTGGATGGGCGGACCGCTTCCCTGGGCCCACACCGCTCTGCTAGCCATGAAAACAGAGAGGGTGGTGATGGGACAGGAGACCGAGCACGGGGATCCTCCTACCAGCTCTCTTACGCCACTCTACGCCAGCCCCCGCCTCCTGCCATGGGCATGGAGGACTGGGCCAGCAAGCACCTCAACATGCACACTCAAGGCCTATTCCGCCGGCGCGTCTCCATCGCCAACATGTTGTCTTGGAACCGTGGATCTATCAAGAAGCCAATGCTGGTCACCAGCAACCGAGCTGTGAGGAAGGAGGCCTGTGAGATGTTTAAACTGGTGCAGGCCTACATGGGAGACCGGCCGTCACGCCTGGACCGCCGTCACTCCGCCCTGCTCATCGTCACCAAGTGCTGGGATATGCCCGGACTGCGGGACGAGCTGTACATACAGCTGGTGAGGCAGACCACTGGCAATGCCACCCCCAGGAGCTTGGCGGCAGGTTGGGAGCTGATGGCGGTCAGCTTGGCCTTCTTTGCCCCTTCTCCCAAATTCCGCTGCTACCTGGAGGGCTACATCCAGAGACACACGGAGCCAACCAGCGACAAGAAATGTGAGTCTCAGACTGAGCAACAGGGTGGGTCACCTTTCTTTCTTCTGCACCTCCCTGTGTTGTCTGTTAGCCAGATATTTACCTTTGCTTAGATAGTTTTGTATTTCTTTTCATTCCCATTCTCTCGTTCAATGTTCAATTAAGTTTGGCCACTTTGACCTTTATAAAAAAAAAGATGATGGAGGCCTGGCTGTTGGCCTTGTGCCTATCAAATGACCATCAGATATTTGACCACAGCTATCTTTTTCCCCACAGTAACTCAGTTCATACTGGAACAGCAGGATCTAAAGCTAAAGAAGACTTCAAAGTCCAGAAAGAAGCGGAAACAAAACACAGACGAGGAAGAAGGTACGTGTCTTCTTCATTTATTGCTTTTTAGTCCAGAACGCCGCTACAAGACTTCTGGATCCTCAGCACTTGAAGGGGCTAATCTGTTCCACAGAGAGGAAGTTCAAGAGATGTTTTTCTACTTAAAGTCTAGAGTTTCAAACCAGCACACGCCAGTACAAATCTCACATATTGCTCCTTGTAGAGTGACCACGCTGAGTGGGATGGAAAACTCAGAGCTGTGTTCGTCAGATGAAAACACGCTGATGTCCTTCCAGACACAATGAATGGGATTCACAGAGAGTGGAGAGGGAAAAAAATATGTAGGATGGGAATATGAGAATGTTCTGTACGGATACAATGGACCTCCCTGTGACTCACATTAGGGTCTCTCACCACTAGCATGTCAGACAGCCCTTTTAGGGGGACACCTCATTGGCGCGTGGCCTCATTAGTGCTCCTACACTGCCAGCTCTTCAAATGATGTCAGGAAAACAGTAACCCAAACATCTGACAGCAGACACCACAGCAGTGGCCTCAGCATTGTACTTCAATGAGTCAAGCTCTGTGCTTTATGTGCACAAAACTCTGACTAAGAGGTCAGTGAGCAAGCCTTTTAAACCTTCTTGACTCACTCTGGAGATCTTTGGAGAGTGGGCTCCTGATGAAAGCAACAAGGGAAAAAAAGTTATGCATGTACCAGAACAGCAACCAGAGAGCTGCTGTTTGCTTTGATGGATGGAAGAAGTCGAACATGTGTGTTGAAGTAGGAGTCACAGGTGGGAAGTGGAGGCCTCACGTTATCTGAGAACTGTCCTGATCTGGGCTTTAAAAAATGGACTTCTTCTGGCACGAGGCCCAGGATTGTTTGAGTCTGTTTGCTGTGTCTCGTAAACAATAACCAAGACGAGACTTAAGTTGTCTCCACCCCCTCTGTGTGTTTTTAATGTCAAGTTTAGCCATGCAGACAGGTGTCATTATGTTCTCAGTCTGGTACAGTACGCTCATGCTTCTAATGAGCTCGTATTCCTCTCGGGCTTTGGTTGCCTGGTTGTTGTTTTCATGTCATCCAGCTTGCTGTAAATATAGACCACCAGTCACGTCTGAACCGCCTCGTACTGTAGCACAGGCGCTCTGTGTGCTTACTCTTCCCTGAATGTGTGCAAAGCCTTGATGTTGGGAGTCCTGGGAAAAATAGATGTCTTTGCTGAGATCAAGGGCAAATTATTGGTATGATCTCTCTAATTAGACATAATTATAGTCAAACTTGGTCAGCAGTTGTGAGCTTCCATGGGAGTCACCTGTTTACCATAAATCTGGGAGCTTTGACTATAAGGATCATGCTACAAAGTGTTTGTTGCTTTTTTAAATCCCATCTTTGGGTTTTTAATCTGGTCCTGGTTCAGCCAGCTGATACGGTGGAAGTTCTGGGAAAGGGAAAAGATCCCACAAGAGCTCTGTGTTTCAGAGTAAACCAGAGTTACCACATCAATGATAGAAAGGGAGGATTTTTTTGTAATGACTGAGCATGAAGACCCAGCACTCAATGGTTTTGTTCTTTTGGTTTTATAGAAATAAAGGCAAACATATTTTTAATCCTTTGGGAGGAGATGGGGCTGGTTCACCTGCAGCATGTGTCTCTTTGAGTACATCCTATCCTTAAAACCAAACCCCTGATGCAGCTCGCCTGTGAAGTATATCTGAGCTCTACAGTAGCAGGCAGGGGACAGGGAGCTTCTGTGTTTCTCATTCTGTACCTTCATGTCTGTGTATGCTGATGAATCACCTGAACGTTGGATGTGTGGGCTGTATCCTGTCTCTTAAGCTTTTGTTCAACAGCAGTAAATCTTCCCGCAGCTTGACAGTTTAGCTGGGCCTGCACTAATCCCCATATGCCAGATTCACACCGTCAACATGTCTCTCCAATTACCACAGCCTGCTTCTCTTTACACTGTTTGACATCTGTGGGAAAAACAGCTCTTTTTTCATGTTTGTGGGAAAGAATTTGAATAATTTATTATTTTGACTGTTCAGTGATGACTGATGCTCAAGGTTTTCTGCTTGGGTTGGTCGCAAGTTTGTTCTTCTTGTCTCCTGAAGAGTTTGGTTTCATTGTTGTTAAATCCTACATTTCTGTTTACCTCAGGTCTGCCTATTAGCACATATGCTAAGTTCTGCCATCGGAAACTACAGAAGGTGGCCATCACTGGGGGCAAAAAGGTAAGCTAAAAGAAGAGGCAAGAAGTTGCCTGTACTTAGTATGAAACATATGTCACTCTCACATGATAAAAATAGTGTTGGTTTGAAAGTCATGATTCACATTTGAGTCATCCAAGATACTGTCACACAGAGAGACATAATTACAGGCATAGTGAAGTCAGTCACAGGTAGAGACATAAACACAGACTCAGACAGTATCACAGCTGCAGACACAACCATGATTAGTATCATAGTCTCTAACGTACCACGGTGATAAATCATTCTCCTCTCCTCGCCTCTCACCCCTCCAGGGTCTTCGTAAGCCCACCTTGGAGGAGATCGACCACAGCAGGCGGGCCATCGTCACTCCCTCCTTGTTTGGCAGCTCCTTAGAGGAGGTGATGGAGAGGCAAAGTGAGCTCTTCCCAGACAGGAAACTGCCCTGGGTGCAGGTTCAGCTTTCCCAGTATGTTCTTGCTCTGGGCGGGGCTCAGACGGAGGGCATCTTCAGGTAAAGTAGTCCCAACACTGAAGGTTACATGCCACAACTTGAGCAGTTTGAGAAAGGTGGAGCACTTGAAAATATAAGGGGATATTATGTGCTGTGTGTGTGTGTTTTTCTGTATTGTATGAAAAGTTAGTAAAAACATACGTGTGTGGTCTCCTGTATCCCTGTATTCAAAAGTAGGCCTTCCCTGTGTTCAGTACACACAACAGACAGCAGAACAAACACAGCCCTGCTTTACTCCTGAGACCAGCACTGTTTAATTTGGTGCTTCACAATATGTGTTTACATTACTGCTTAAGCTTACAAGCACATGGAGCTTCACAACTGTGTGTTTGGGTTTTTCCTGCAGATTTAATTCTGTAGCATCCATGTTTGTTTAGAGAAGTGTTCCCTTTGGTCAGGGAAACTTTACTCGACTCTCCCTGTGAAACTTCAGCCAAGCTCAGGGACTTTCCTGAGGACATAGTTACAATAATCTGTTTTTTATTTTTTATTAAGAAGTCTGCAAACAAAGAACATATTATTTTCAGTCACCGGGCCACATTTGAAGCCAATTGAGTGTGCATGAGTAATTGATATGCCATAGGGCATGTTGAATCTGTAAAGACAGAGTAATGGGTCCCTCTTGTGGCTGCTTAATGTAACTGGTGTGCTTTGTTTTATTACTCCAGAGTGCCAGGAGACATTGATGAGGTGAATGCACTGAAGCTCCAAGTAGACCAGTGGAGGATCCCTGAGAATCTATCAGACCCCAATGTTCCTGGTAAGGACGTGTGTAATTTAAATCAGTACATTACGAGTTATTGGGGTTCTGCATGTTTACGCTGAGTCTGAATCTCTAAAAACAAACATAATGTGATTCTCATTCAGCCTCACTGATGAAGCTGTGGTATCGGGAGCTGGAAGAACCTCTCATCCCCATGAACTTCTACAGGCAGTGTGTCAATAACTGTGACGACCCAGTTGCTGCCATCGCTGTGGTTCAGTCTCTGCCAGAGCTCAACAGGCTGGTGCTCTGCTATTTCATCCACTTTCTGCAGGTAACCAGTGACACAGATTTATTAGCCACTCAAACACAGTGTTAAGAAATTTACACCTACAAAGGTCCTGAATTCAACATCATTATGACTTAAATGTGAAAACTCTGACTTTTTGTTGTATTTCCCTCTGAGCATAAAGGTCATTTTACCAATGAAACAAACAGCCACACACTGTCTTGGTTTATAAAGCTCTGAAATTTTTACTTATTCATATTGAGCAGATTTAATGATTCATTAATTTCTACATTGAATCGGTATAGCTTTAAATGATATATTACTAATAAAAACATAAGAGAAATAGTTTATTAAAACAGATTTAATGTAGCTTCAGATCATCATGTTATCTCTTTGATCATTACCAAGAAAGTTTCAACATGTTCATCTCTTTGATAACTCAACATGACTCATCTATGACTCACTGTGGGTCAAAGGTCAGTCTGTACACACAGCCGTGCTCATTGCTTTCTCTCTCTTCCTCTGTCCTGATTATGTTAAGGTATTTGCTCAGCCATCCAATGTGGCAATTACCAAGATGGACGTGAACAACCTTGCCATGGTGATGGCCCCCAACTGCCTACGATGCCAGTCTGACGACCCACGCATTATCTTTGAGAACACACGCAAGGAGATGTCCTTCCTGAGAATGCTTATTGTTCACTTGGACACTAGTTTTATTGAAGGGGTTGTGTAGACACTGTGGACCCCAGAGCTCAGCTCGTGGGCCAGAACCCCAACCCCTGGCTTTTCTAGTAACGCTTTTACAATCATGCATAAACACTGTTTCTGTTCAGACCACACTGGAACATCCTGAGGTGGTGTATCACACCTCTTACAAAACAAAGAGTGTGAACACAGCTTGGACTTTGGCAACTTGTTCTCACTTGCTCTCATACTGAAAGATAAATACACACCACTGTATTTCTTTTTAAAGTTAAGTCCAGTGGCTAAAGTCATGACTGTATTTTCTAACTGCTGCATGTGAAAACAGACTTTTTTTTCATTTCTTACCAAATACGTAGTGTTACAGCTCACAAAGATAACAAGCTGTGGAAAGTGAAAATCTCACAATATTTACTTACCAAGTTCTCCCTTACACAACTGAAGTAAAATCAGTAGTGTTTGGAGCTTTGCTTTTCAAATCTGAAGTTTTATTCGAGTGTTTGTGTTGTGTGGGTGTGTGATTATGAATGAAAAAGTACAGCCTTTGTCTATCATGGACAAAAAAGTTGAAAATAAGAGAAGTACAGCAACTTTTGTATTTGTGTCTCATTGATAAGCTTGCTTGTGCTGTTTGAGCTGTTGTACCAATGGATGGCCTCCAAAATGACATTTTATATCACATGAAGCCGCATCATCACTACTTTTTAAACACAGAGCCATCATTTTAAAGCACAAGCTGTGTGGATGTTCAGATACATTTAGCAGTAGATGCGGGTGATTTTCTAAGACAGTAGCCTTGGTGAATATTTCAAGTGAAGCCTGACAGGAGTGTTGTCCTCTCATTTTGTAATAGTAATGTGAGAAGTTGGTAATTCAACTGATGCAACTGTCTCTTCTAACAATTCTAAGTCTTTAAATTAGAATTGTGGTCTCTTCTGTTTGTTCTCTGGCTCAGGACTTGTAAAAATAAGCAGGTTTCAGATGTGATAACTGTACATAGCCTCTCTAAAAAAAAATGTTGTGAAGCTACCACAAACCCCTGCTCTGAGAATTGTTTAAATACGGGGCGCTATGAGAATACTGATGAATCTGTTTTGTTCTGTCTCAGGCTTTGCCCATGTAAATAAATTCAGAGTGTAAATAGTATTAACTATCCTTAAGTATATTCTAATGATTCATGTTAAAAATGAGTGAAATGTTGCTGTTTATAGCAATTAAAAGGTGTTTTTGTAATTAACTGTTATTTCTCTGCTGTAACTGCCTGCCTTTTAAACATAGGACTGATTCAAACCACTTTTCATGGGTGTATATGTGTGTCTGCATACCTTCATGTTGTAACATGGAATGGCTGTCCATAAATAAAGGTCTGTTTGATTGTAGACTAAATACCTGTGTCATGCTGGGTAAAGGTTGCTGTTTTTGACCTCAGATTGACGAGATGAGGAACAGCCTGCGACAAAGACATGCTGCTTTCACATGACCAGTGTCATTGGAAAACATTCAGTGTTACATTCATAGATATATATTCAAAATAAAGGTCCCCATTTTAAAAAGGTAAGCAATGATTTGGCTGATTGAAGCAATATACTATATATGCTGTAAATTAAAATGAGATGAACAGATCTAGGAGGGCACAGCTAAATATAAAGATTTTCCAGAAAATACTAATACGAGAGACCAGCTGATTTCAGTGTTAACAGAATTCCTTGAGTATATCCAGAACCTGTGAAGCTTTAATTAATCGATGAATTTCTTCATTAACTAACTTTATCTCATTTTTTAACAGCTTGATTTCAGTCTAATGCAAGCTTCAGACAAAGAACACTATGGGTTCTTGAGAGTGTTTGAAATGATGAAATCTTACTCCACTTGAACTAAGGATGGAGTGGGGTGGAAAATAGAGTTCCCCCTTCTGTAACACAAAGTTGCGATTTCTACCACATAGTCAGCATTTACACAGTTTACTGCACATAACTGCCACCTCCATCATCCCTCACTTTGTAGCAACCACATCCCAAGTCTGCTACTGGGAAAAGCAGTCACTGTTACCATGACAACGGAGTAAGTGAACCTCTGGCCTCTGCATGCGTGAAATTAGTAAAAGGGCACAGAAAGGAAGAAAAATAAAATCTCTAAGAAAAAGCACATGTGATGACAGACTGTAAAAGAATTGCAGTTTGAATTTGCAATCAGTCTATTGTCTGTACCGAGGTTGGTCTGATGGCAAGACAACCAGGGGTTAAAGAGCATGGATGAAGACGGAGATTACAGGTGGATTTAAGGTGACATCAGTAAAAGGAGGAAGCTGTTCAGTTAAAATGAGCTCAGGTAGAAGGATGATTAGAAGTTGTTGATAAGTATGGCCCAGAAAATCTCAACAAACCACAAAACACTCTAATGAGTCAAAAACCCACAGGCCTTTCACAAAACAAAGTAACAAACTACAAAACATAACAGCAAACCACAAAACTAAGGGACGGATCAAAGAACCCAACCACAAACCACAACACACAACAAAAAGTCACAAAACCACATTTAAGAAAAATAGATCAATGAAAGATACAAATCACAGAACACTTTAAAAAACACAGAAAAAACCTACAAGTCAGAAAAAATACAGAAAAGTATCATGAAAACAAATGATATGAAGTGAGTTTGGCTCGGTCACCCTGAGTCGTAAACAATTAACCTTGTTGTTATGATCAGAGGGTGGAGTTGTGAGAGCGTTATCTGCAGATCGGTTGTAAATTATTTGTCATTTGGTCGAAGCCATTTCGAACTCACTGAATTTAAATGGGTTACTGATATGTTTATCTAATAAGGGATCCTACAAGTTATTTGTGTATATATAGTGTTCATGTAAGTTTATCTGCAATAAATTGAAGCAACTTCGGGTTACCTACGATAACATGTTTAAAAAAAAGTAACAAAAAAACTATCTGCAAAGAAAGAAAGAAAGAAAGAAAGAAAGAAAGAAAGAAAGAAAGAAAGAAAGAAAGAAAGAAAGAAAATAAGAAAGAAAGAAAATAACTTTTCAATAATAAATGTAGACGAAGGCCGCGCATGCGTACTGTAGCGCCACATTGCCCGCGCCGGTGGTGAATGCAACTGGGAGAAATTCAACTGCGTGATCTGGACCAGACAGGCGGAGGCGGCGGTGCCTGCAAGTTGAAGGGATTATAACGGACATTTTTTCTCAAGCCGTACCAAGAGTGACTGAAGACAAGGTAGGAAGACCAAATTGTACCGCCAATCACGCTTTGAAGTTCCTATTTTGAAATAATAACGTGAATTGGGTCTGTTTGGCGGACGCATCAACAACGTAGATGGCATGGTGCCGCATGTCGGCTTGGAGTTCAAAACAAACGTGACGAACTAGGTGATCATACTTTATGTCTGCACACTGAGCGACCTCTTTATATCACTACTAGTGTGTTAGTTGTTTCCTTCAAGATTTCCAAAGGCTGCGTCACTGTTGCTCTGTCTTTGTCATATAGAGAAGTTTACTGCTTTGTATTTCCACGCCGCTCGTTCGCAGCAGGAAAACTATGAGAAGTAGGCCCAGCGCGAGGCCCCGGACGGCTTTGTGACGGACAGGTGATCAGCCAATGATGTGCTAGTATCACACCCACCCGGTTCCTCCAGCCAGTCATATTTGCTTATTGCAGTGACGTAAATGATGGTTTCGCTCGCGCTACGCACACTGGTTATAAAACACCGGACAATAAAGAGACATTAGCCGTTAAAGTTATTAAATTGACACGGTGACCGAGTCAAGACAACGAGGTGTGGTTGTAATTTCTGCACTCGATGAGAACTTGGGTAAAAGAAATAATAAGAAACACAACGTCTGGCTTTGGTATCTATCATTGAAATTGAAAAAAAAAAAGGTTATGTCCAATTTTTATTATGTGAATGTCCTTTTTTAAGGAGTTACTATTTTAATATTGGTTGCCTGCTTCCTGAGTCTTGATTTCGGCATCACCAACTCTCTTCTTTCGCCCCGCCTGTGTCACCATAGCCTGTCCTTCTCTGTGTTCTGGCGTTTTAAATAAAGTAAAAGCTTAAAATCAAGTGATGTGTTTGACAAGACGGGTTTCATAGTTTGATTACGTGACGAATACGGCACTATGGTGGTCGGTTATTCTGGTAGGTCCGAGCTATTGTCTCTCATTGTGTCCATGTACGTGTGATCGGCTGACAAGAAAACACGTGGGCCGAGTGGAGATATATCCGGTTTGTAGGTTGCACTGCAACCGTACAACTCCAGACTGTCTCCGCTATGATGAACCGATTAAGCTTAAACCTGGACTATAGTAAGACATTCTGGCTTCTCATGCAATCTTTTAGTTTTTTACAGCCTGTATCTCGATCTGCCATCCGGAATCTGCATGCTCGGTCAAAGAGGCGCTTTTAGTGGGTGGGAATTGAAATTTTCTTTGTATGTCAAAAAATGATCCTCCTAGACCAAGCCCTAAAGCCAGAGGACTCTGCATGCAGTGGACCACGCGTCTTTTGAGGCAACACTACGTGAACAATGACCCATTCTAAAAAAGCTAAATGTACTGTGTAAATCTGACAAGTGCGGTGTACGATTGCATAATTTTTCCATCGGTGGGGGCTTACAGCAGTGAATGAAAGCGGGCGAGCTATTTTAGTCTTCTGTCTTCTACCATTGTATTTGATTGATGAGAATGAGGTAAAACTGAAGGAGATGGTTCTCATTTTGATAGCAATCCTCTTTGTAACATGTGTGCTGTCGTTCAAACATCCCTATTATCTGAGTCAGTGAACACTGAATGTCAAACATTTAAATCCTGTTTAAAGGGCATAGCCCAAGTCCCCCACTTTACTCTGTGGTGCACTGAGTTATCTGTAGCTGTGACTATCACTGAAATGTATTTCCAATGTCTGCAGTGCACCTGAGCTCTCTTGGATAAGGTGACACACCTTACTGCTAAACACCAAAATGGCCACTTAGGTATTAAAACTTAATTTTGGTCACTTAATCTTCTGGTTGAATAAAAGATAGGATGACTTGAGAGAAATGGGGCCTGCAGCACAGCTTGTTTGCATGTTAAGACCACACATGTTCTTAGATTGATACAGTATCTCTTTCATAGTCTTGTACACAAGCCATATAACTGTATCTCAGATTAAGATGTTGTTGATTAATTGTGGTGGTTTTTGTGTGCATACAGGAAGGTAGCCTTGATGTGGGCAGCATGAGCAAGACGCCCCCTACCAGAAGAGGGATTTCATTTGAGGTTGGAGCACAGCTAGAGGCCAGAGACAGCCTCAAAAACTGGTGAGTCATGGCCTCTGTCATCACCCTCCATGACTGTGACCATTCACTTCCTCAAGACCCAAGAAGTCCTGATTTTCCCTCTTGAGCCTGTGTTAACTATCCCCCTTTATATTTACAAATTTAAAAGATTATAAATTACATTAATTATGTACCTGTCAATGATTACAGCTCATTTGTTATGAAACCGCACGTGATGGGTGTGTTTTCTGTTGCAGTTGAAATGTAACAGATTAAGATGAATCTGTAAGAGTTTGATTAGAGTTTGAACTCTTGCAATGGTTATGAGAAGAAACTAAACTGGATGAACTGGTGAAATGTTTATATAACGGCTCCTAGCTCATCATTCATCAACATTAGGGATTTTTTTTTAAGTTAGTCTGTTCATTTCTTTACCCTTTGTCCAGCATTACTCAACCACAGGTCACCTTCAAAAAATGTAGGATCAACTATAAGTTGTGTTTTGATGTAGTAATAAAATTGTAATCAGAAATGTTGCCCAAACGCGTCCCCCAGCAGTGTCATCATCTCCCTTTCATCTAAAGCTGTTGTGATTTATTTTGTCTCTTTGGGTTTGGCTTTAAGGCTTTTTTCTACAGTTATGAAAAAATAGTTTGCGATAAAAAAGGACCTTTTAACCTCTCAGCCTCCATGTATATGTAATGTATTTCATATGTTGTGTAGGTATGCGGCAAACATCGAGAAAATTGACTATGAAGGTGAAAAAGTACTAATCCATTATCGACAGTGGAGCCACCGTTACGACGAGTGGTTTGACTGGACAAGTCCATATCTGAGACCCGTGGAGAGAGTTCAGCTGAGGCGGCAGGGCCTCCAGGACGACGCTCCTGCACCTGTAAGCACATCACACTAAGACACTGGGAGTTATGCTCACTGTGATTTGTTCTGCATTTAATGTTTATGTAATTCAAGCTATGTATCAGTTTCCCTGAAACAGAAAACAGCAGAAAGATAAAACTTGTAGAGAGCAAACAGTATCCGAGGCACTCCGATGTAATTAAAGTCCTTTATTATGTCAGGGACATATCAACGCGTTTCGACTTCTCAGAGTCTTCATCAGGACATGATTAACAACACAAAACAGGTGTTTAAATTACCTAGGAAGTGTCATGTGATTTTGTCACGGGACGCCATCACATGACATCAGACCTTAAAAAAGACATATACAGATGAAATATACAGGGAAAAACATACAAGACCTAGTTGCACAAACATAAACAAGCTACACCAAACAATAATCAGCAATAATTCATTAGACCAAATTCAATATTACAAATTCATTATGAAAAAAAAATCATTTATAAAAAGGAGAAAAATCTATTTCATCATTTAGGCCTGGAAAGGGGGTGGCCCCCAAAGCATAAATCCAAAATGTTTCACGTAGTAAGAGACATCAAGGTTTGTCCCAGCCCCTTAGAGGTCTAGGAATTACTTAAATAGCCATGATTTTGAGAGAATTTGAATTGTTTGAATTACCTAGAGAGTGTCATGTGATTTTGTTAAAGGACGCCATCACATGACAACAGACCTTAAAAAAGACATTTACAGATGAAACATAAGGAATAAAATTGCCTGGTTGCTTGTTCATAAACAAGCTACACTAAACTATAATCTGCAAAAATTCATCAGACCAAATTCAGTATGAAAAATTCATTATGAAAAAAAAAAGATCATTTATAAAAAAGGAGAAAAATCTATTTCTTCGTTTAGGCCTGGGAAGGAGGTGGCTTTTAGAACGCGGTCACACTGGCCATCCAAAACGTGCCGTGCTTAAGCACGATTGCCCCCCTGCAGCGCTGTTCCCCAGCTGGAGAGTACGGCCGGCGGTCACACTACCCCTATATGAACCAGACTTTAGGGGGTATCAGACACTTGCACAGCCCGCCTACGTCATCGTGAAGCGTCTGTTTACATGAAGCGCGATCTCATCAGAGTCAGCACAATGAGACACAGAGAGCACTGCTACAACTTTAGAGACTTTTGGAATTATATTGAGTCGTTTTCGCCCGGCACAGCCCTCTAACACCCCCGCTTTGTTTAAAATGATTGTCAAGAGATGCGCTCGCGGTGATTATACATAATGGATCGCACCCGCTGTCCACGTGCTTGTGCTCGTGCATGAAGTAAACCGTACCGAAGCCCACCTCTTCGAAGCGTGCCGAAGCACGGAAGGGAATCGTGCCGAAGCACGGTACAGTTGCGGTCACACTGGCCATTCCAAACGTGCTTTACGGCTGAAGCGTGCTTAGGCCGTGTGACCGCGTCCTTAGTGTATAAATCCAAAATGTTTCACGTTGTAAGAGACGTTTGAGTCTGTCCCCACCCCTCAAAGGTCTAGGAATTACTTCAATAGCCATGATTTCGAGAGAATTTGGATTGGTATGTCAAACTTGTGTTGGATTTGCTGAAGCTGAATAAGCACCGATAGCTTTAATCTGAGAGAGGAAACTGATACGTGGTCTGTAGCTATGATGTCCTGTCAGAGATAGTAACTGTGCTATGGTTCACCAGTTGAACCTCCATTGTCTTTTGATTATAGTCTTATATCATCGCTGTAAATGACCAAGTCTGTTTTTTCTTCAGGGCTTTCATGTGAATGACAAGGTCCTTGCCAGCTGGTCCGACTGCCGTTTTTATCCCGCTAAGGTCCTTTCTGTTAACAAAGATGGTGGGTATTCATTAACTCGTAATTTTAATGTTGATATTAGCTTTGAGCTGCGATATCTGAGACATCTTGAAAAAATTAAGGCATGGGGGAGTCATAACAAAGGTTACATCTGACCATTTAAGTTGTATTTTCAGTTGCATTGAACATGAAGCCTAGTTAATGTTCTGTTTTGGGAAAGAAGCTGCGTTGATGTAAGTCATTTAAAAAAACATCAGGACTAGAACTTGGTTAAACATTTGGCCAATCAAAAGAGCATGCGCTCCCCTCTATGGATACTCCTTTATGGCATATATAGAGTAAATATACAGTCATTATCATCTGAGGCTTTTACTGTCATGTAAATTTGATCTGTTATTGACTTGAATTAAATGAGTTCTCCCTCTTCATCCACAGCATCCTATACTGTCAAGTTCTATGATGGCGTTGTTCAGACAGTAAAAGAGATACACGTGAAGCCTTTTATTAAAGAGGTAACGGATATTAACTAAAATGTGTCTTGTATACTCCGTGGCATTTGATCCTTCATCAGCCATGTCTAACAACACCCTCTTCATCTTCTCTTTTCACCAAATGCCCTCTTTGCCCTGCTGACAAACAGAGAGGTGGAGGAAAGTCTCGGTCCACAGAAAGGAACATGGTTAGGAGGGCTCCGAATCGCAGAGACAGAAGGCCACAGGAGAATGGCGGTCCCAAAAACAAGCGAGCCAGACGCAGCACCTCTGACCAGGAGGATGAGAGCAACAGCGAGGAAGAGGAGCGAGAAGAGAGGGTTGTTAGTGAGAAGAAAGAGAAGATTAACGGTGAATCAAAGGTTTCAACTGCTATCAAACAGGAAGAAGAAATGTTAAAGCAGGAAGACGAGAAGCCCAGAGATCTACAAATGAAGACAGGACTCACAAACGGTGTGAAGGTTGAAGAAGACATGGAAGAAACCAAGGAAAGCTGTCACCTAAATGGAGAGGTGAAGAAAGAAGAGCTGGAAACAGAAGGGAGTGGAACAAAGCCATACTCAGATTTATCTAAGCCATACAAAGAGTTGCATACTCAGTTGTCAGCGCAGTCGGAGCAGGTGTCTGTCACTATGACAACCACTGAATCTAATGGAACAGCGGAGCAGAAGCCAAACGGCCAACCAGAAAGCTCACAGGCTCCAGCAGAAGTGCCACCTCCCCAGCCTGTCAAACGTAAGTGTTAATGATCTGAATGAGCAGGAATCTGTGATCTGCATGTTGTGAAAAGTATTACACTGCTGTTGATATGGAATCTGAATATGCTCCAGACTGACAAACATCTCTTTCTTCTGTCTTGGATAGCGGTAAGGAAACAGGGATTCCACAACCCAAACAGATTCAGCAGAGAACCACGTGAGTGCACATCAAAGCTCGATTTAATCATCACCTGTATTATTTGATGTACTTCCTTTTCTCAAGTTGTGTCTTTTTCCTTGTTTCAGTGTACCGAGTGATCAAAAACCAACCTCCCCCTGTCCTTTCAATCAACCTCGACCACAACCCTTTTAAGTGCAGCGCTCCTGGCTGCTCCAAGTCATTCCGTAAAGCCAAGCTGCTTCACTACCATATGAAATATTATCACGGCGAGGAGCAGCCTCTTGAGGGGGAGCGCAGTCCCACCAGGAGCATACATACCAGGGCATCTGACAAACAGGTCCCTGGTGCTGGTATGGAGGGCCCCAGAAGAAGGCGGACCATCTCTGCTTCTATGCGTGAGTGTCTCACTAGTTTCACTTCTCTATCAATTGACATAACAGGACTCAGAAACTAGTTTAGGTGCTACTTCTGCTACTCTCAAACCAAATATCTGTAATGCGACGGTAAAATGAGGAATAAAATGATGTGCATCAGAAATCAGAGACTCCCGGCAGTATGATGTCACATACTCCGCCCTGTCTCAGTGTTAGGAATTTAAACTTATATTTGCTCTTGACTGATTTGTCTCAGACTCTGTCGGAGCTGCCACAGTTCCCCGAGGCGAGGTAAAGACTGCTGGCAGACGCACGTCAGCCCCACCTGTCGTCAACACTCAGGGCCATCAGCAGAGGGCACTGCTGAGGGAGAAGAGCAAGGAGAACCAGCTGGACAGGAACGGATGCCACCAGCAGGACAAGGACTCAGGCAGGAGCGCTTTTGACATTGGTGAGTGTCTTACAGTACTGTGGTTTTTGATGAGCCAGAGGAAGGTATAATCCACTTTTTCAAATGCAACTCCTGTCCCTTCACTCTTCACAGGGTCATTAAAAGAGAAGCTGAAAGAGAAACCAAAACAGAAGGACTTCCTCCGCATTAAGCTAAAAAAGAAGAAGAAGAAAAAGAAGGCAAAGTCTGGTAAGAAGGGGCTCTGGCTACTGCCCCTCTCCCCTCCTCTTGCATATCTGCTGCTCTGCATGTGCACTCACTGTGACATAGTGAAAACGACTAGCCTGCAAAGCATTGAGTACTCCATTCACTCCTCTTGGTGTGGTGGCTGAGCCTTTGTGCGTGGGAGACGTGTCACATCTGTCACTCTGTTATGTCGATCAGGCGGTGCTCATCTCTTGTACATCATGGCTTGACTATTCTCATGAAGCACAAGTCAGACAGAGCTGGGGATCAAAAACAAGTCAAATCCAATATTTTCACTTTAATTTGCTGGTTGTATTTACATGTCTGTTAAATATGTTTGGTTTGGGCGAATGTTTAGCTAAACCTGACACATTTATTTATACTAAAAGGCCTGACACACAGACCTGTATTGATCTGATCAGATTGAGTTTCCCTGCCTGTTCTTGACTCTATTATTTGTCCAAGTTTGTTGTGCCACTTTTTTTTAACCTCCTGATGGGCATTTGTTCACGTTTTTCAAAATTGACATTTTGTTTTACATCTGCTTCCCCCCTCCCTGTATTAACAGACTACACAGGTAGTGAGGAGAATATTGACATCTCAGTATTGGGTCTTCAGTCCAAATTGAATTTGCCATTCAAATCCCCCCCCTCACACTATCACAAGCCTGATGCCTACCCCTGCAGGCCAGGATACAGCTACTCAGAGCAGATACATGTGGATGGTGGGTATTTCTGTGCCTGTGTGTATGTGTATGTGTGTAATAGCTGAAGAGTTTGACTGTATGACTGTACTCTCCCTTTCATGTCTGTTCCTTCTGGATTCAATCTGTGATGCTTTTTGTATAATTCGAGCTACATTTGACCTATTCCTTGTACTACAAAGCAAGATTTTGTGTTTGTGGGTTTTTTTTTTTTTTTTAGGTGTGACCCTGATTTTTCAGGGTTGCTAAACATTTTTTTTAATTGGGCTTTTTATGCCTTTACTCAAACAGAAGAGAAGGGTAGTAGAGGAAACAAGGTGAGGGTGGGGAGTAACATATGGGAAAGAGGCCACAGGCTGGATTCAAACTCAGGGCACCTGCATGAGGGTGAACCTAATGGGACATAATCTAAACCACTAGGCCATCCCTAAAACTTTTCTTGACTTCTTACAGAGGTAACAGAGTCAGAAAGACTTTTATTGATTACCTTAACTCAACAAATAACAAATTGATCTTGATGAAATTCTCAGGAAATGTTCAAAATGGGATCAGAAAGAAGTGATTAAATTTTGGAGGTGATCTGGATCACCGTCTGGATCCAGGATTTTTTCAAAAGATTCTTTATCATTCAGAGATAGGGACATTTTTACCATATATGTATGCTTATTGCTTTGTAAAACAGTACAAGACAAGTTCACAATAATTTCTGACAGATATTTAAGTACGATCCAACTCCTGGCAATATTCTAGATACTAAGATCCAGAATATGAAATATGTACTGGGTCATCTTAGGGTGTATTCAGACCTGGACTGTTTGGTCCACTTTAAACGGACCAGGGATTGTTTCCCACGCTGGTGCAGACTTTTCATGCACGTGTGAATAGACACAAACAAACCCTGGTGCGGACCAAACAACCGGAACAAGACCCACTTTTTGAGTTGGTCTCGGTCCCCTTCCTGGTGCGGTTCGTAGTTCTCCGGTGCAGGTCTGAATACAAACCAAGGTCCATCTGAACTAACTACAGGATACATGCGCCTTTTGGGCCTATAAAGCCACCGTAACCTAACCGTCTTTGGTTCATACCTGATCCTCCGTCTTCTGTTTAGCCACGCTGTTGCTAGCATGTTGTGGGTCAGGACACGCAGAGCATAGTGTCTCCTTGCTGCGCGCATTCGTCTTCGCTGTTCCAAAATTTGAAACGGTGTTGTGAAGCCTTCTTTGAAGGAGCTTAAACTGAAAATGATTTTGCAACTCTAATAAGAGCCCAAACACATGTTTACCTCCATTTCTGGGTCTGTATTCTGTGTGCCGCCCTTTGTCAGTGCTGTCCAATGAGAGCACTGATCGTCACACACGTGGATGTGTTTACAGAATATAGTCCACTCGCAAAAAGTACAATCTGAATACGAACCGCACCAAACCAAAAAAATAAAGTCCGCTTTTGGTCCGGACCAAACAAGTGGACCAAAGGACTTTTCTGGTCTGAATACAGCCTTAATTTTCAACACTGCCAGGAAACAAATTATGGTACAACCCTGCAGCTAACACCAAATTGTAGCAGACAGTCTGCTGAAAGGGAGTATAACATTAAAGTAGGACTTAAGTGTTGCGTGACAATCACAATGTGCTTGGTGGAGGTCTGCGCTCTCTGAGTGCTTTACTAGTTCAAGATCAGAAGACTCTAGGTTTAGTTTCCTAGGTTGATAAACATGAAGTGATCACTATGTGAGCCTTGCTTTGTGGTACATTATCAAAACTTGTTGAATTAAACTGTATGCTCTCAGGGAGACAAGCAGTTTTTGGGCATTGGTTGATTGAATCCTGAGCTTTATCTGCTTCCATTGCTTGCTTCATTGTGTTCTCAAAAACATTCCTTTAAACTTACATAGTCTGACAAAGTTAGCCAATATTGTTAACATAGCTAGAATCTTTTATAGTAATATTTTATTCTGAGTTTTCCAAGGAACAGCTAAATCCTGACCAGATGTTGGAAATCCATAACAAAAACAAAAATCTGTTCCATCATTCCTGTTCCTGTAGATGAGGACAGCATCAGCGACTGGTCCACTGACAGCTGTGGGTGGAGCGACGATGACTTTGGGGTTGATTTGGATGTCACCACACCTCCTTTGAGCATCGACTCCGGTGCTGTAGACACAAGTGACCAAGAGATTGTTCGGTGTATCTGCGAGGTGGAGGAAGAAAATGACTTCATGATTCAGGTGAGCTGGATGTTTTTTATGATGACTTCTCCTTGGTCCTTTTATGGAAGTGCCAGCATTTTTTTCTTCGTTTGACACCTGGAATGATATTTATGTCTAAAACGATCTTCCTTCCCACAGTGTGAAGATTGTTTGTGTTGGCAACATGGCACCTGCATGGGCCTGCTAGAAGACAACGTACCAGATAAATACACCTGCTACATCTGCAGGGACCCACCAGGTGAGGATTTATCACAACACATATCTGTAAATGACTCACAGTCACTACTTGGCTTGTTGACATCAAATAACTGATGTTTTCCTGCTTGTTTTTCATTAAAGAATTGATATAGACTGCCTTGAAATGAATAGTAAGAGAAGACATTATTGTAAATAACCATTTGACATTATATAACATCATGCTGCTGTGTTTATCGTTAAAAAAACACTTAAACTATGATTTGCTTTGGGGGTGACCTGCCAACAGCAGCCACCAGATACACACATATCTTTGGTTTACTCATTGAGTAACATTTTGCAAATTGTTCGTCATTCCAGGTCAGAGACAAAGTTTGCGCTACTGGTATGATCGTGAGTGGTTAAGCAATGGTCACATGTACGGCCTGTCCTTCCTGGAAGAGAACTACTCTCACCAAAACGCCAAGAAGATCACCACCACCCACCAGCTGCTGGGAGATGTGCACCACGTGGTGGAGATCCTCAATGGACTGCAGCTGAAGATGAGCGTTCTACAGTGAGTGAAAAAGATTTCAGACTGATGCCCTGTCAGGTCAAATTAAAATGATCTTTCATTTTTATGTTCAAACCTCCATGGCAAAGTTTGAATTTAATTTTCTTGGTTCTCACTCTTCAGAAGCAATACTCACCCTGACCTGCAGCTCTGGAGGCAGCCATGGAAGCATTTGGAGAGGCCACGGATCAGCTCTGACTCATGCCGTAGCAGTGACGCAGTTCCTTCTCCTGTGACTCCTGATGAGGACATGAGCCGAGGCGAAATTTTAATGTCTAATGCTTTGGAGAAGCTTAGCAAGGCTGCTACAGCCGCTTCCTCCTCCTCGTCCTGCTCTTCCTCCCCCTT